>NC_092374.1:68158232-69402875 GCF_030028105.1 Mobula birostris
AACTGAATTGGACTGAACTTTGTGTCACTTTGAAATTGGACATTTACCCCTAGACAACGATAGAGCTTGATTGATGCTGTTATCTTAATTCTGTGTACATGTGTGTTTATCATTGCTGAATTGTTGCATTTATTATCCTTCCGATTACTGTGTTGCTCGTTTCTTTAATAAAACTTTCTTAGTTCTAGTAATCCAGACTCCAACTGAGTGATCCATTTCTGCTGGTTTGGCAACCCAGTTACGGGGTACGTAACAATAAGTTGAGTTACAGTATACTTGTCTATTCTGCATGAACAGTTTAGATATAATTGAACTTGATTTACTGAGAGCAACAAAACCCTACGTTGTATTTAGTAAATTATTTATCTGCAAATATGTTACTGCATGACAGGATGACTCTTGCCTGTTACTATTAATTCATGGAAGAGAAATGGAGGGAGTAAGGACAGCAGCAAATTGTCACCTATGACTTGGCCCATGGTTCCATATAAATGCAATTTTTTTTTTCATGTTTGACCTTGGCTCAGTATTCCTCAATAGCATTGCCAGTAAAACTATACTGGCTTCATGTTTGGAATCTATGTTCCATCAGCCATTTAGACGAAAGACTTTGATTATTCTTAACATGGAAGAGTATATTCAAAGTATGAGAATTCTAACTTTAAAATTATATCAACTTCTTCTTAATTTGCTCAGCATCCATTCTACTAAACACATTCAAAGCTTTGGACAGTCGATCAGATCACCTGTCTGAATATTTTGTCCTAGAGAAGAACTTCCAAGATGTATTAAATTCCTTGTAAAACTGTACTTTGTGAAGTAGCATAATTGCATCCATCCGTTTGTGTATGATCAAAGCTCCCCGTTTTCTTCTTAACTTACTATGAGAATCAAACAGCCGAACCATTGCAAATTAAATCCAGCTACACCTCAGTAAGAGGTTCTTTATTTTTCTTTGTTCTTTTTTTTAAAATTTATTGAGATACAGCACACAATAGGCCCTTCCGGCCCTTTGAACCATACCACCCAACAAACCCTTAATTTAACCTGAGCCTAATCATGGAACAATTTACAATGACCAATTAACCTACCAACCAGTATGTCTTTGGATTCTGGCCGGAAAACGGAGCTCCAAAGGAAACTCTCACAGTCACGGGGAGAAAACACAAACTCCTTGCAGGCAACACTCACAACACGCTGGAGGAACTCAGCAGGTCGGGCAGCAACCGTGGAAAAGATCGGTGTAGTTTTCCACGGATGCTGCCCGACCTGCTGAGTTCCTCCAGCATGTTGTGAGTGTTGCTTTGACGCCAGTATCTGCAGATTATTTTTTGTTTACAACTCCTTGCAGGCAGCTGGAATTGAACCCAGGTCACCTGTACTACAAAGTGTTGTGCTAACCACTACGCTGCCTCCGTACATGTTCCCTTTAGTTGTCTGTCTACTTTTATCACATCTGCTGTTGCAACATCATTCATTCAGGTGCCTTACCATTCGGCATGGGCGATCATGGCTCTCCATCCATCATGGTCCCTGATCCTCCGAATTGTAGTTGTTGCCTCCCCTGTTTCTAACCATGATGTTATTCCATTTATCATTTTCAATCTCTGTCTGCCTCTGCTTCTTTTTCCTTCCAGCTTTCCAGTTGTAGCTAAATGCCCTAATGTCTCTCTTTGCGTGATGTGCCCAAAGAATTTTGATTGCTGTTTTCTGATTTTTTTTAAGTAATGTACGTTTTGTTTTCATTTTCTGTAGAACTTCTTCGTTAGTTATCCTGTCCTTATATGATATGCATAGCATTCTTCTGAGGAACTGAATCTCTGCTGCATTGATTCTTCTTTTCCATTGCATTTGTGATCGTTCATGACTCACAGCCATACATCAATATAGGAAGAATGTAGCAGCTGGAAGTTCTAAGGTGGATGTCAATTGCTATTTTCTTGTTCGTTAGGATGTTTCTCATTTCTCTAAATGCTGTTCTTGCCATTGGTGTTCTTGCTTTTATGTCTGTTTCGCATTTGCCATCAGATGTTACCCATGATCCAAGGTACTTGAAGTTGTGAACTTGTTTCAGGATTTCATTTCCCAAGATGATCCTACAGGTTGGGATATCAGGTTTCTTTGATATTACCATTACTTCAGTTTTCTTTTTGTTTAAGGTTAGGCCAAGTCTTTTGCTCTCTGTGTTGATGGTAGATACTAATTTCTGTAAACTTATTTCACCGTTTGCTGTCAGTACCCTATTATCCGTATAGCGGAGGTTGGTGATATTGTATCCTCCTATACTTATTCCAGGTAGGTCTCGTATGGTTCTCATGATGTTTTCACTGTACAGTGAGAACAGGTCTGGTGATAGAACACAACCCTGTCTGACTCCTCGCTTTATTGGCTGATATCCACCAATCTCATTCTCTATCCGTATGGCTGCACTTTGTTGCCAGTAGAGATTCCTGATTATTGAAATAAAATGAAAAAAATGAAATATCTTTATTGTCATTGCATAGTACAATTTGTCATGCACCAATACAGCGAAAATGAGTTTGCAACTCCCGTACTCAATGATATAAAACAACAAGTAAAATAAATAAACAATAAATAAAATCAAGTAACCAGCCAGTACAAGCAATGTCCAGCAGTACAAAAGCGCAACTCAGATGCATGACAGCCATAAAACCAGTATTAAAAGGAGCAATATAACAACTTATGGATGATGCTTGATCGATTGGTTTAAAGCAATTATAGCTCTGGGGAAAAAGCTATTTTTCAGTCTAGAAGTGTGCGCACAGAAAATCTTATAACGTCTGCCAGATGGAAGAAGTTCAAACAGATGATTGCATGGGTGTGTATTGTCCTTACAGATGCTTGTAGCTTTCCTTAGGCAGCGAGAGCTGTAGGTGTCCTCCAGGTCTGGGAGCTGTGTCCCGATGATCTTCTGTTGACTAGAGACGACTCGCTGAAGTGCTTTCCTATCAGCTGCTTCTTAGATCTTTTCCTTCGATATTAATATCTTTAAGCTTTTTCATGATGACTTGGTGTTTCACTGTGTCAAAGGCTTTTGTGCAGTCAATGAAACAGAAGTATAGGTCTTGTTGTACTTCTATTGACCTTTCAATAATATTCCTGAGAATATAAGTGGTGTTTGATGTTCCCTTGCCTTCGACAAAGCCGCACTGTTCTTCACTGATCTTTGGTTTAATTTTGTTTCTTATTCTGAGCATGAAGATTCTAAGAAGAATTTTTGTGAGGTGGGTCATTAAACTAATTGTTCCGTGTTGTCCACACTCTGTTGCACCTGGCTTCTTTGGCAGTGCAATGAATACTGTCTTTAAAAGATTTTCTTTTACTTTGCCACTGTTGTATATTCTATTCAATAAGATTGTTAATTTCTCTACACCAAAGTCGTCTAGCTCTTCATACAGCTCAAACAGAATGTTATCTGGTCCTGATCATTTCCCCTTTCGCATTTTGTTAATAGCATGTTCCACTTCTTCTTTCAATATTGCTGGGCCCTCGTTGTTGTTGCTAATATCAAAGTTGTCCTCTTGGTCTTTCTTGTCGTATAGGTCTTTGATGTATTCTGACCATCTTTGCATTATTTTTCCTTTTTCCATAATTGTAGAGCCGTCTTTTACTTTTATGCATCCTGTTGTTGCCCTACTTTTCTTCCGATTTGTGACCTCTTTGATCTCGTTGTGCATATGTTTGCTGTTATCGGTCTTCTGCAACGGTTCTATTAACTCATATTTGTCCTTAAGCCACTTTTCTTTTGCTTCCTTGCAATTGGTTGTTATCTGTGCATGCAAGGATATGTAGGCCTTTTCGTTTTCCTTACATTTTCTTCTTTGTTTCATAAGATTCAAAATTTCTTCTGTTATCCATATCTTTTTAACTTTTTTCTGTTGTTTGAGAATCACCTCCTTTGCTGCTTGTGTTATGCTGTCGCAGAGGTTTTCCCATTGGTCTTATATGTTTCATTTTAATTATTTTCAAATTTACTCTCAGTGTAAAGTCGTCATTGGCAAGATCTGCATTTAATGCCTTAACTAGTTTAAGACAATGAATAGGTGTCTACCAACTTGTTTAATATTATATTTTGTTTTGTAAGAAAAAAATATTTTCAAAGACACAAAGGTGGACTGGGTAGGAAGATGCAGGGCTATAGCAGAAGGAACTTTCCTAAGGTCCAGATCATTAATGGTGTTTAATCTATCAATGTATTTTAATATGGATATTCTCTCTTCTTTGTCAATGAATCATTGATATTCAGTCATCCACACACATTATTCACTATTTTATATTGCTTCATATCTGAAAGATCTGAATCCGTGGGTTTACATCAGAGATAATCTCAATGAAGGTAAGCAAGTTTTCATCCTTGCTCTGATACTTTTCTCAATATTCCTCGCTGATTCACCTCACCTCCGGAACAGTGGAGATAATCCTCTGGGTTTATTGTAAACTATTGTGAATATGATGACTATATTCTTGAACCCTGGACAACTTGCAGCAGAGTGATGCAGCTAGTAAAGCTACTAACTCACAGCCCCAGTGAATCCCATTCATTTCTGACTTCTGCTGCTGCCTCTGTGATGTTTGGGAATGCTAAACGCAGCTAAAGATGGACAAGTTACTGGGATGCAATAAACTACATGTTGTGATTTTAAGGATTGTGGCTGAAGAGATGGTAAACGTATTGGTTAAAAATTTTCAGAACTCACTAAATTCCAAGGAGATATCAGAATATTAAAAACCCCTGTTTTCTTGCCAGCTCTGGGTGTTGTGGCCTGTGGAGGTCAAGTCACTGGGTGCATTAAGGCAGAGATTGATGAATTCTTGATTGGTAAAGCAGTTAAGAGTTATGGGGAGAAGCTGGAAGAATGGGGCTTAAAAAAATCAGCTATTACTGAATGGTGCAGCAGACACAATGGTCTTATGATCTATCATACACACTTCTGGAACCGTAGCACCAACATCAGGCAACACTATGCACTGGAAAGATATCATCACCATTGCCACCATAAAATCATCCATATTCACTGGAAGGATAAAGCAAACAATCCATAGAACTCTCCGAGGTCATTATAGCCACTGTCTAGGCCTTAGTTACACTCAGGAAGCTCCACTAGGCAGGCTATAACATTTGCCAAACTGACAGCAAGCTCTTAAAGTAAACACTCTGACATGGAGATAGATTATCAATGCAGGCAAAGGAAATGATTCAAAGGTGTACTGAAAGTTTTCTTAAAGAAATGCAACTTGGGAATCCTTGTTCCATGTCTCTTCAAAATGGAGAAGTTTTGTGTTTAGTGTTGAAAATCTTGAATCTATGCATTAGGAGCACACAGGGATCCTGAGCATAGGATGCAATGATTAGACAACATCATGGGCTACGTACCTGCTCTATCAAGTAACTCTTCCTATCTGTGGAAGAGTTCTCAGTTCCCACATCAGAACCCACAGAAATGGACTGGGTGCAAATCATCATTGATTACATGTGTCTGCCACGGCAGAGGAAGATTTTAATCTCTCACAGTTTGAAGACATGTTTCCTAGATGTGCTTTAAATGATCCAGCACCACTACCACTTAACTTCCCCAAACATTCTCAGGATTAATATTTTCAATTGCTTTAAATTGAGTGGGAAGATGATTGACATTAGAAATGAGATATTGGGTATCTAACTATTGAATGACAAAAGTAAAAGAAACAGATAACATGAACAATTATGAAAAAAAATGCTGGCATGTGGTTGTGATGTAGCTGATGATCATAATGAAGGGTTTAGGTACCTGAAACATGACCAGATATGGTAGTCATGGTAAATAAGCCATAACACGCTTAATGTCTTTGAAGTAGGATTTTTATATCATTGAATTAACTGCATAGATGTGGAGGTTTATTCCCTGTGGCTGGGCAAGCCACAGCAAAGATGGAGTCTCTGAATTAGGTGCTGTCCATTTCAAAATTAGACAAATAGAAATCACTGGAGTTACATTATTCCAACAGTCTGTGGTTACTGAGTTCAAACCTGAAAATGAAATTTCATCACAACTCTAACTAGCTAGTGAAATCTTTCAAAATTGGTAACCAGAGTTCGTTGACTGCAGCACGGTTGTATATAGGCCAGTATGTGCAGGGAAGGAATTGGGATGCAGCAGCAGCTCACAAGTGATAGGCAGATCTACAGTAATTAATGTTGAGAGAAGTAATAGACAGATGGAGCACAGAGGTGTGGAAATAGCAACAGACACTAGGTGGTGATAGGAAGGGGTAACAAAGGACTCAGCTTTTTACTTCCCTCCAGTTGCTGCCTGCATTCCTCCAGCAGTTTATTTGAAATCCAGTTCTTCATTGCCTCTAACTTTCACTTTCTTGCCTTTGTCACAAATTGCACACTTCTTCCATTTGCTTGTTGCCTCTCATCACCTGGACCCACTCATCACTTGCCTGACCTTATTTCACCTCTTTCCTTTAGCTTGTTAGACTCACTTTTGCCCCTCTAATCTTTCAGTCTAGGTGAAGGGTCCTGGTCTGAAATCATTTTTCTTCCGCTGATACTGCCCCTCCTGATGAGCTTCTCCCCCAGTTTGACTTTTTTATTGCTGCGAATTCCAGCATCTGCAGTCTCTTGTGTCTCCATGGTTGTATCCAATTAGCTTTCATCCTAAAAGCTCAGCTGCTAAATTAATGCAGAGAAGCTACATGGAACAGACTGAATTAACTGCTGAAGCTTGAAATAAAAACATGCCATAATTTCTGTCCTAGATGGTTAAGTCTTATTCTCTCCACAGACTGGAGCAGCTTATGCATTGATTTATGTGCAAGCATGGCCCTAATTACCATACTCACCAATATTCTAATATAGCCCCATGCTTCAATTTAAAAAGCAGGTGGTAGAACAGGTCTGTAGGTTTAATTCATCTGAGCTGTATAAAATATTGCATGTTACCATTAATTATTGTCAATGGAAGTGGTATATCCAGGGGACAATTGTTCAAGCATGGGATATTCCCATGTTGTAATTAGTAAACTTGAATCTTCTTAGTCAGTGCAAATGTTTTGATTAGCATGCTGATTTGGCTCCACCTTCACCACCCAACCTTTAGATTAGTTTAGGGTGCAAACAAGCAAAAATGGGAGTTATCAATGTTTGTTAGTGTCTAAGGTTTCACATTAACCATTACTCTACAGATTTTGATGCCTGGAATGATGTGTGTATTGCTGGAATTGAAAATATACCAAAAAAAAATCTACATGAAAACTAGGAAGGCCTATCTAAAACTGAAGCAAAGCAGGACTCCAATTGCCTTGCATCAATAGTGCAGTCCAAATTAAAAGATGGGAAATGTAATGCTTCCCCATTTAGTCAAAACTGCTCTCTCTTCTTTTATTTTGTGTGTTATATGCCACCTTTTGCTGAAACTATTGGGAAAGGCACAGGCATAACAGTGGGGATATTCAGATTAAACCGTCTCTGTACTTAAACGATATCTTCTTCTTCCTCTGCTCAGATCTACAATCAAGCTGCAGACTAATCAGTATTTTCGATCAGTTTGAACAGGCCTCGAGGGCCTGTGTCAATCGCAGCTAAAGTGAAGCCATGTTCTTTTACAACTAGACTGACTGATGTTCTGTTCTTTTTACCATCAGGTCCAATTACGAGGAAGAGTTGGACATATGGATTGGATAAACTAGTGTTATGGTAAAAATTTGCTGGAGAGAATAGCCGAAGGAATGCAAAAGTTGACCCCTCAGTGGTAGATTAGAATCTGGTTTTCAGGTGCAAGGTGCTTTCAGTAGCAATGATGTAGCCCCTATCCTGCTTCTTTGGTGTTATCTGGCAGTTTGCTTCATCATTACAACTCTCAAACTGTTACCATCACCTCACTGGTTATGATGAGAAACACTTTCCTATCAGGGCCTTTGTGCACAGCTGAAGTTAAAGTACCTCTGCACACTGCCATTGGTTGTGGCATGGACAACATAGCCATTCACCTTCTTGCAGTCCATGAACTTGCAAGAGGATCTAGGAAGGGACATAGTGGTCTTTGTCGAGTTTCATCAGATGCAGGTGTGTAACATGGGATTGCATGCTCTGCAGGTTGCTCTGCATGAAACATATCGAGAAAAGCTCTTTTATTTCCGGGCACAGTGTAATAACTTGAATAAAATGTATGTTTGGGTACAATAACAAGCTGTTAAGTAAGAATCATGCATCCATCCCAGGATCCCATGAGGGCTGGTATACCACTGATTTAGGAAGTATAATGATGAAGGCTGAAATCTTAAAATCATTAACTTGCAGATTTGGAAGTCGTATCACAGTCAGTTATTAGCAAAACATGGATAGGAAGTTTTAGTGAAGAGGTTTCATGATATTGGGAATCTGGCCTGATTGCATGGAAGCTCAAGGCTGCCACCTGCATATGCCTGCAATTAGTGAGAGTCATTTAGCTGGCCTGGATGAGATTTATGTAAGCAGATGGATTTTCATATATTCAAGACTATGATAATTAATGTGGGCACGTGTTTTCCTTCAGGGAAAACTGATAATAGTTTGTTGTGTGCTGGCAAGAGAATGCTTCACCTTGAGATATTGAAGGTTGGCATACATACCACACATAAACAGAGACAAGGAAATGAAGAGGTAGTTTTTTATAATCGGGTGCTTGCAGCCTGTTTCAAGTTGCAGCATCATAGTTTGAAATCAGTAACTAATACCCTGAGTGCCAAAGCAGGAAAAAGTATGACAACTCAAAAACAAGCTGTCAACATGATCACACATAATATTTATAGAACCACCTGGCTGTTAGTCATCAGAAATTTGGCAATCAAATCTGCAGACGTTGGAACTGTGAAATAAAGAAAAACTAACAGCAGGTACTAAAACACTCAACATGTCAAGCAGTACATATCCATGGACAAAATAAATGTTTCAGGATGAAGTTTTGATGAAGGATCATCAACCAGAAATATTAACTCTGTTTCTCTGTTCAGCGATGCTGCCAGTTATGCTGAGTCCTTCCAATGATTCTGTGTTTATTTCTGATACTGGGCAATTTATTCACACTGATAGATTAAGCTTAATTTTTGCTTCTTACAGTACATCAGTATTTTATTTGTTAAAAAGTGATAAAACTTAAGTATCATCTGTAACTAAAATAATGTCATCAAAAAACCACATGATGCTCAACTAGGGTGGTTATTGATGAAAAATGGAACTGGACTGAAATTAAATCAAAACTGCAGATATTAAGTATAGAGATTTAATCAACTTGATTTGTGGATTGGACTCTGTAGTTCACATTATGATGTGTTTCTGGTTGCTCCTTTTTTGTTACGATTTGGGTGATTTTGATTGCGGCAGCCTGTAGATAATGAACTGAGCTGAATTGGATATGCCTGGACTTTTTCGATTTTCTGCTTTGTATTTTGTGTTTTTTTTTGCTCTTTTTTCCATTTGTGCAATTTGTTTTTTTGTGCGTGGGGAGGGGGTTGATGTTTTCCTTTGAATGGGTTCAAAGGTTCAGAAGTTTACTTCTTATCAAAATATGTATGGAGTGTACAATTCTGAGATTCTTCTTCTCCAGACAGCCACAAAACAAAGAAAATCCTTTGAAGTCAGTTCAGGGAGAAACAGCAAACGCCCCCACCCCCCCACCCCGCAGAAAAAAAAATGAACAGCAATGCGATTATCAACTCCCGAATCCCCCTCTCCCTGCATGAATTGCAACAAGAACATCAACCTCCAAATCCCTCTCTCCACACAAAATCTAACAAAAAAACACAACAAGATTAACCTTCAGACCGCCCTCCTCCTGCACAAAACATCACAAGAGCATTGGCCCCCAAATCCTCTCCCTGACACAAAAAAGAGAAAAAACGGGCGAAAACACATAATATAAAAACTACAAGACTGATAAAAAAAATCTGGTCCATCGTCCAAATCCATAAATGCAGAAAAATCTCGGTAACGTCCTCTAACATCTCAAAAGAGAGAGACCCAAGAGGCCTACCCTCGGGGCATAGCGATAGGTCACAGAGGCTCTCCTCTCCGGCAGCAGAGTAATCCCACCAGCGATCAGATGGCATGCAGTCGGCATTTACCCTCCTCATTCGCCTTGATATTTCAATATTTCAAGTTCCCTTGTTGCTGTAGTCAACACACTATGGAAGCTTTAATCAGTGAAATGGAATCAAACATTGTCTCCATCCTGCAAACTTCTTGCCTCAAGGTCTGCACTCACTGCCTCCTGGAATCCTCTCAGATTCAGCAAAGTGGTGGATCACCCAAACAACGTTCAAACTGCATTTCACACTCTCCAACACCTCCAAAAACACATTCAAGATGAAAAGCAGATGCAAAAGAAGTGAAATATATAGTTTTGTGTCCTATCCAGAAGATGTTGACTGGAAAACCATTGTACATGGGTGCCGTCTTGAGCGGTAGTCATTGGTTCCATGGTTTTCTTTGATTTTCTTTGTTTTGTGGCTGTCTGTGGAGAAGACAAATCTCAGGGTTGTATACTGAATACAAACTCTGATACTAACTGTATTTTGAATCTTTCAAATGTCAGAAATTAATAAATCCAGTAGTATATACTAAAGTGTTGCCATTACTTATTGTAACATGGAGCAGTTGAGAATGCCCGATGCTCTCAAAAACAAGGCTGAAACTGTGATACTGTTTAGGCTGTTGCAAAATTCTTGCTCTCTGCTTATGAGCATCCTTATAAAGTCAAGCTGCAGCAAAGTACAAAAGAGTAAAAAAAGTAAAATAAAAAAACAAAGGCTTAATGAAGATGATTGGTTTGGTTAGGCAGGCGCAGGGGGTGATAGATGGAAGAGAACAGCAGTTACAGTGAGAACTAGACAGAGTGGGTGTAGAAAATTTTGGATCTAGCTGAACCCACTTAAAGGCAGCCTACATCCCTTAAGGGGATGGTGCATTGTACCGTCAGGACTACTGGGGAAAAAAATACCAATTCCTTACCCTTATATTAGGTCTCCAGAAACATCATCATCAAATTCTGGGAATCATTTTGAAATTAGATCTTTTTTGTAGGCAGATTTATCTAGAGACAATGTGATTGAGGTTTTGAAAATTTATAAAGGAACCTGCGATTTCTGCCGACAGGCCACTCTACTTCTCTGCTCTTTATCTTTTCTTGCAGATAACAAAATTACAGGATTTCTATTTCTATTCCTTTAAATATAGTCATGTACAAATTATCCTATTAAATGCACTTATCTTAATTAGCTGTCATTGGATGACCTCATATCCCTTTAACTGGTAATTGAGGAAACACAATAGAATATCTTATCAGATGTACTATACTTGCTATTTTGATTCCACATTTTGACAATGAACCAGGAGCTTTGCGAATGTGATGGTTTTCAATTTTCTGAGGATTACATTTGCAATTCCCACAGGCGATGTTATCATTTAAATTAGTAAAAAAACTCAAAAAGGAAATTCACTCTCAACAAAAACAACGGATAAGAAGAATTAGATCTTGATTTTTGACCATTTTACCATTCTAATCCAACTTTATCAAAGCAGCTCGCTAAAATTGTGGGAAATCTTTGGTCCAATAAGTACTATGTTTGAATCTAGCAGCTGGTGTCAGTTGGACATAATGCTGAAATTGAGAAGTAAGCAGTGTGATAAGAGAATAATCAAATATTTATGGAGACATGTCTGAATATTTTTAGACAGGAAGAATGATGAAGTCAAAGCACTTAGTCAGTCATCTCGATACACTTTTCAAGTAATGCAGTTTTTTATAACAATCGTCCCCAGGGTACATTCCATTCTGTCCAGTCCTCCAATTACTTCAAAGGGAGAATTATAATGACAAATGTATGGTCGTGCACCTCAGTAGAAGAAATATAAGGGTTGATTATTTTCTAAATGGAGAGAAAATACAAAACCTGTGTTACAAAGTGACTTGGGAGCCTTTATGCAAGATTCCCTAAAGGTTAATTTGCAGGTTGAGTCAGTGGTGAGAAAGACAATGCAATATTAGCATTCATTTCAAGAGCATAAAGCGAGGATATATTGCTGAAACTTTATAAAGCACTGGTGAGCATTGTGAGCAGTTTTGGGCCCCTTATCAAGGAAAGGATGTGCTGAAACTGAAGAGGGTTTAAAGGAGATTAACGCAAGTGATTCCAGGATTGAATGGCTCGCCATATGAAGAGTATTTGATGGCCTTTGGCCTGTATTCACTATATTTTAGAAGAATGAGGGGTGGCCTCATTGAAACCTATTGAATGCTGAAAGGCCTTGGTGGAGTGGCTGTGAAGAGGATGTTTCCTGTGGTAGGAAAGTATAAGACCAGAGGACACAGCCTCAGAATAGAAGGATGTCCTTTTAGAATGGAGCTGAGGAGGAATTTCTTTCGTCAGAAAGTGGTGAATCTGTGAAATTTTTTTGCCACAGGCAGCTGTGGAGTCCAAGTCTTTATGTATATTTAAGGCAGAGTTTGATAGATTCTTCACTGGTCAGAGCATGAAAGGATATGGGAAAAGGCAGGAGGTTGGGGCTGAGAGAAAAATTGGATCAGCCTTGATGAAATGGCACAGCAGACTCGATGGGCCAAATGGCCTAATTCTGCTCCTTTGTCTTATGGTCTTATGGTCTTAAGGTCTAAAAAAGGAAAGACAGGAGTGGGTTATGTGATCTCTGATAGGACTATTTAGACCTGTAGGTAAGTGAAGACATTTCTAGAGGAATATTAGATTTATTGCTCCCTTTTCCAGGAGATTATATGTTCATGGGATGTCCCAACGCAGGATAGTCTAACCGACAAAGATATGATTCAGGTTGTTTTGGAAATCTACTGTCTTTCATTGTTTCAAGCTTTTCAATCATACAGGAATAATTTCTATTTTCTGTGGACTAACTAGTGTTTCCAATAGTTCTACATGGAACAGGATCTCTTCTGAGCTGAAAGGATAGCTACTCCCCTATATGACGTCATGGTCTACTCCTGGTCCTAGGTTTTTTTGCTTCTTTCTGCATTTGCACACTTGTTGTTTTTGGCACATTGGTTGTTTGTCTGTTCTATTGGGTGCGACCTTTCATTGATTTTATTATGTTTCATGTATTTATTGTGAATGCCTACAAGAAAATGAACCTCAGGGTTGGATATGGTGACATATACTGTTGAATATTTAAGATTTCAGTAATAGTTGAGTAATATATCCAGGCACTCAGTGTTACCTGGATGACACTATTGTTAATGGTGAGAATGACAAAGAACATCTCCAGCGTCTCAAAACAGTGTTAAAATGATTAGAAGATTATGAGCTCGGAGCACAATGCCACATGTGTGAATTCTTTAAACCAATCATCATTTACTGTTACTTAAGCACAAGATTTGCTCAAGTGTGCTGAGAAAATTCTGGCAGTGGGGGATGCCCTAATGCCAAAGCATGTTTCACAGTTGTGGTCTTTTTCAGGATTTGTCAATTACGGTAACAAGTTCTTGCCAAACCTTGCTACCTTGCTCCATCCCTTGAACTCATCAGTACAGATTGTGAAGAAATGGCAATGGACAAAACAGTGCGAGGTGGCTTTCCAAAAGCTAAAGGAAATAGTGACATTAGTCACTATACGCACACATTATGATCCACATGATCCAGTGAAGCTTGCCTGTGATGCCTCACCTTATGGTATAGGTGCAGTAATATCACATACTATGAGTGATGGTGTGAACAACCCATAGCAATTGTATGATATTCCCTCATTACTGCAGAGGAAAATTATGCACAGAATGACAGAGCGGCCTTGAGTCTGGTTTGGGGTGTAAGATATTTCAACCAGTACTTGTATGGGAGAGAGTTTACTCTCATTACTGATTATCAAACACCAGTATCACCAGCAGCACAAGTGCAGTGAGGGGCTCTGTTTCTTGGAGTACACAATAACAAGATCGAATTCAAATGCTGGTGGATTGGCCTGATTACTATTGGAAAAGGAAATACCTAAAAAATTTGCAAAAGAGAACACTCCTCTCGACATCGTCTCCCTAATGCAAATTGAAAGTCTCCCTATTACGACAGAGATGATTTAAAGGGAAACCAGGAAAGAACCCTCACTATCTTAGCTCCACCTGGCTACCCAAAATCACTGGAATGTCCGGCAGAAATTCCGGTTCCCCCAATTTAACCAATTTTTAACTTGTGTTCGAGAATAGTTAGTCAGTGCCAATAGACACAGTCTGTTGCAGAACAGTTTCAGTCATTCCTGAAAGTAAATGGAATAAGACATATTATATCTGCACACATCTGTGCCAGGTATGAACTTTCCCTTGGTGGGGGTTGCCATATGTGGGGATTAGGAGTTGTTGTACCATCCAAGTTTTAAGCTAAAGTGTTGGAGGAGCTACATGCCGGTCATCTAGGTGTACTCAAAATAAATGTGTTGGCCCAAAGCTTTATCTGGAGGCCTAGGATAGATCAGCAGATCCAGCAGCACATCATGCACTCTTTGGGATGCAAACACATCCAGAAGATGCTAAGAGCAGTGTCTCTCCATCCCTGGGAATGGCCTGCACTGCCCTGGCAGAGGAATCATGTGGATTTTGTTGGACCATTCATGGGCACAAGTTTCTTGGTAGTAGTGGATGCAGCTACAAAGGGTCCAGAAATGGTTCCTATACCCTCCACTACAGACTCACACACTGCTGATGTGTTGAGAAGCCTCTTCTCAAGAACTGGTGTTCGAGAGCAGTTAGTCAGTGCCAATAGACACAGTTTGTTGCAGAATGGTTTCAGTCATTCCTGAAAGTAAATGGAATAAGACATATTATATCTGTACCATGCAACCCAGCTACGAATGGCTTGACAGAAAGGCTTGCCCTAAGTCTAAAGACATCACTGCGAACAATATCAGCAGAACACAGTATACTGGGACTGAATCAGAAGCTCACCAATTTCAACCTTACATATTGCATGCAGCACACTCCACAATCAATAAATCACTAGCTATGCTGTTCCTCGGTCGTCACTTGTGTTCACTCATAGATCTCCTCAAACCCAATCTCAGAAGGAGTATGCAGGACAAGCTAATGAGACGAACTGAGGACTTCTCAAGCAGAGACATTTGATAGTTCACTCCTGGAGAAGAAGTCTTGACGAGGGACTACAGAGGTGGCCAGATGTGGGTACTTGCAAAGATTAAGGACAGAACTGGACTACTTTCCTACTCAGCGGAGATTGCGTCTGATGTCATCTGGAGACAACTTATCAATCAGTTGAGAACAGCAGAGTCAATTGTTAGAGAAGAAAGGTGCCCAGAGCTTTCAGAACCACTTCCTGCTGTCCCAGAGTCAACTCCAACAACCACCACAGAGGAGGCACCAGATGAGTAACATTATGTATTAGAGTTGAGATATATTCTACACAGAGATGGAGTTCATAGCTAAGCAGGGAGGAATGTTGTGTGTTTAATATTTCAGAAATATTTGAGAAATATAAAAATTTATTGTTTGATTAACTCTACTCATTCATCATTTAGTTATGTTGTATATAAGTGATTACAGCAATCTCTTTCTCTGGCTATCCAACCCATAGGATGATGATGTTTCCTTTCAGTCAGTTTAGGATACCTCACTCCTCAGAAAGGAACAGCGTGTGCGTGAATGGATTTTAGGTGAGTAGGGGGTTGCACAAGTCCAGACCCACCCTCTCGACATCCGCTCCCGGATCCAGCGGCATGGTGGAGTCCAAGACGACGGGGGGAAGTTCTGTTGCAGTGAATGGCCAGACCAAGCTTCAGTGCAAGGGATGCCCTTTCCGCACTTCACGGCACGTGTTTGCTAGATGGCCATTGACCCTACGAGAGGGTTCATCCGCCCTTTGACAGGTCTTGTTTTTTGTCCTGCAGGGTGTCTGGCCACCCTCCTCACCAGGCAAGCCTGGTGGGGGAGCCGGTTTAGTCGCCAACCACACGACCGTGCGACAGGTAGTACTGGGTTACATGGTACCAGTAGCACTCAGACGAGTGACCTGACTAACAGCAAGATTTAAGCCTTGAATTGCCTACTATTCATGAAATTTGGCAAAATTTCTGTGTTGTGCATAGAATTATTATCATCTGGAATCTATACACTGGAAGGGTGATTGAACCGGACTACTGAACAGTTACAGTGGAAGGAACACTGCTGAATATCCAACATTGGCGTGATGGCCTGAATTGCCTCTTTCTGTATCGTATTATTGTAAGAAAGGGGTCTTTCAAGCCATTCCATGTCTTTGAAGAAGTTATCCTCTTTGTACTAATCTCTTGGGTTACCCTGTGACCATAGAAGTGTATGTTATTTTTCCTTCAAACATGAGCTACTTACAATTAATTATCCTGTTCATTTAATATTTCAATCTTGGCTTGCTCTGTGGTATAAATTGGAAGAATGACAGGGAATGTCTTGTCATTTCAGTAAGTTCAGTCCTTATCTTTACTCACCAACTTAATTCACCATTCTGATATTTTCTGATTCACTTCTGACTCCCAAAGCTTTTTAAAACATTAGTCCGAAGCAGTCGTTTCACAGAAACCCTTATCTAAAGTTTATCTCAACTTAAATAAAGAAGTGCTGAACAAAATAATAAGTGTTTGCTGGCTTTAGCAGTTTATAACCATATAACAATTACAGCACAGAAACAGGCCATCTCGGCCCTTCCAGTCCGTGCCAAGCTCTTACTCTCACCTAGTCCCACCGACCTGCACTCAGCCTATAACCCTCCATTCCTTTCCTGTCCATATATCTATCCAATTTAACCTTAAACAACAACATTGAACCTGCCTCAACCACTTCTGCTGGAAGCTCGTTCCACACAGCTACCACTCTCTGAGTAAAGAAGTTCCCCCTCATGTTACCCCTAAACTTTTGCCCTTTAACTCTCAACTCATGTCCTCTTGTATGAATCTCCCCCACTCTCAATGGAAAAAGCCTATCCACGTCAACTCTATCTATCCCCCTCATAATTTTAAATACCTCTATCAAGTCCACCCTCAACCTTCCACGTTCCAAAGAATAAAGACCTAACTTGTTCAACCTTTCTCTGTAACTTAGGAGATGAAACCCAGCTAACATTTTAGTAAATCTCCTCTGTACTCTCTTAATTTTATTGACATCCTTCCTATAACTCGGTGACCAGAACTGTACACAATACTCCAAATTTGGCCTCACCAATGCCTTATACAATTCCAACATTATATCCCAACTCCTATACTCAATGCTCTGATTAATAAAGGCCAGCATACCAAAAGCTTTCTTCACCACCCTATCCACATGAGATTCCACCTGCAGGGAACTATGCACCATTATTCCTAGATCCCTCTGTTCTACTGCATTCTTCAATGCCCTACCATTTACCATGTATGTCCTATTTTGATTAGTCCTACCAATATGTAGCACCTCACACTTATCAGCATTAAATTCCATCTGCCATCTTTCAGCCCACTCTTCTAACTGTCCTAAATCTCTCTGCAAGCTTTGAAAGCCTACTTCATTACCCACAACGCCACCTATCTTAGTATCATCTGCATACTTACTAATCCAATTTACCACCCCATCATCCAGATCATTAATATATATAATAGTTTCATGCTGTGCAAATCTCACAAGGTGCCTCTATAAAAACATAAGATTTAGGAGCACTCTTTTCTGCCTCTATACCCTTCTGGTTGTTCCACTTCAGTCCCATTTCTTGAAACATTTCCTCATCTCTGTCCTAAATAGCCCCTCCCTTATTTTGAAAATGGCATCCCTGGTCCTAGACTCTGAATCAAACATAATATTCTCCCTGTATCCAGTCTGTCAAAATAATAAAAACCTTCAAAATACATCTCCTATAACTTTGAAGCACTGCTGAAGGTTATTTTCCCTGCAGTAATTGTCAACAGATATCAAAATGACAGAATGTCAAGTGGATCTAGAAAACAGCTTCTCCTATACAGACATAAAGGGAGATCATTCTTTGAATAAAAGCTACCTCTTAGTTAATACGATTTTAACTGGTTTGTCACAGTGACAGTAAAAAGCTTTTGTCCTAAACAACAGATGAGGAAGAAACTTCTGCAAGTTGATTGAATACTCCATTATTTTACAATGTTTTAAAACCTGTATATAGACTTACATTTTCTGTGTGACAGAATTTCATTTCAGAAACAATTATTACACTTCACTGTGTATGAAGGTGACACTTCTATTGCAATGATTTATGGATCTACAAAGCAATGGCAGAGTCCTGATGTCTTCCTTGCAATATTTATCAACTGGCTTTTACAAAGAAGTCAATGTCTGCTTCCTAATATTTTATGACAATTTTAAACTTGGGTACTATATTATGAGAGTCTGAAAAAAGCTGTAACTAATATGTTTGCATTAACAGGCTGTTTGGTGAGGTTTAGCCTGCGCCCTTGACTCACCATCCCAACTCCTGCACCACCCCCCAACCGTGCCACATGCTGGTTACTGATTACTGAACAATCAAGAGTCATTAGGCCACTGATGTGCCATGGTTGCCAGGTGGAGACCAGGTAAAGGGGAGTTGAAGAATCAGAGGCATTTTGTGGCATGGGTTTGTTAAAATGCAGACATGGAATGCCGGCTGAATGTTGCAATGTCACCCACATTGTTGGACAGCTCAAATCCTGCTTGGCTGATAACAGAGTATATCCCGAAAGGGTGCTCTATCACAGAATGATCATGAGAAAACCAAAAATGATCTCACAATTGTTCTGCCTAGATTAGGAAGCCAACCAGAAGACATTGAACTAGTAGAGTATGAAAGTACCCTAAGCACAGATGAGATGAAAGAAGTCCAGCCATGTTACAGAGGTAGAAATGTGTGATTTGGGTAATGGAACAGTTTTAATTTAAGCATAATTGATTGAGGAGTACAATATTTTCCAGGGCAGATAGGGCTAATACAAGGGGGCATAATTTTAAGGTGATTGGAAGAATGTATAGGGGAGATGTCAGTGGTAAGATTTTTACACAGAGAGTTGTGGGTGTGTGGAATGCCCGGCCAGACATGGTAATAGACGTATATGCATTAGGGATATTTAGGAAATTCTTAGAGAGGCATATGGATAATAGAAAAAATAGAGGGCTATGTAGAAGGGAGGAGTTAGATTGATCTTAGAGTGCAGTAAAGATCAACACATCATCGTGGGCTGAAGGGCCTGCATTGTGCTATAGTTTCTATGTTCTATAGTATGTAGCTGATTAAATAGAATTGAAACAGGTTCATGGATAGGAAGGTTTAGGAGATATGGAACGAATGCTGGGAAATAAGCTAAAGAAATTTGGCCTGTCCCCTAAAACCCTCACTAATTTTTATAGATGCACCATAGAAAGCATTCTTCTAGGGTGCATCACAACCTGGTATGGAAGTTGTCCTGTCCAAGACCGGAAGAAGCTGCAGAAGATCGTGAGCACAGCCCAGCACATCACACAAACCAATCTTCCGTCCTTGGACTCACTTTACACCGCACGCTGTCAGAGCAGTGCTACCAGGATAATCAAGGACACAACTCACCCAGCCAACACGCTTTTCATCCCTATTCCCTCCAGGAAAAGACTCAGGAGCTTGAAGACTCATACGGCCAGATTTGGGAACAGCTTCTTTCCAACTGTGATAAGACTGCTGAACGGATCCTGACCCGGATCTGGGCCGTACCCTCCAAATATCCGGACTTGCCTCTCGGTTTTTTTGTACTACCTTACTTTCCCTTTTCTATTTTCTATTTATGATTTATAATTTAAATTTTTAATATTTTCTATCGATTTGTACTCCAGGGAGCACGAAGCGCAGAATCAAATATCACTGTGATGATTGTATGTTCTAGTATCAATTGTTTGGCGACAATGAAGTATAAAGTATTAAATATTAAATTGGGCTAGCCCAGTGTGGCAACTTGGATGTGTTGGACTAAAGGATCTGATTGTGTGCTGTATGACTTTATGACTCTGTGAAATCAATTGATTGCTCATGGAACTGTTAGATTAAACCTCCTTCTATTTATATCCTTTGGAGTATGTTGTAAATAACTGCAGGTTTTACAGTGCATACATGGGACTAATGGCTAAAAAATTGAATGGAGCTGATGTCCAGTCCCCCTGGTGTTAAAGCAAATAGATTTATCAGTCATAATCACTTTGGTAGAGCTTGCAATCACCTTTGGTGGCTCTGTGTACAACTACCTCTGTCCACCCCTCAGTTTATCAACACCATCACAAAGTGCTTGTAGTATCCTTGGTCAAGGTCAATTTGTGGCTGCTGGATTTATCAGTCTCCATTCTGGGTTTCACATTTGAGCCATATGTCCATGCTTCCACTTCATTCTTTAAGAAAATTAGAAGGGAAATTATTCATTATTTTGCCAACTTATTTGTAGAAGTTTCCAATCAGAATGTTCCCTTTCTGTTCAGGATAAAAATAAGCAAAGAAAGAGTTAAAATCTGACAGATTACATACATTGTCCGAAACAGATAAAACCCTGCCAATTCTTTGCTTGAGGCTGGGAGGAATGGATAATGCCAGCAGGGCATTTATTTATAAATTTTAATTGCAACCTCCACAGTACCCCATTGAATATTAACACCATGCAGTGAAAATGGATTATCATACATGGTAACTATATGAAAATAGGTTTTAACATCTTTCATTGCTTTGTTAACACCCAAACACTAGGTACTATTATCAGTCAGCAGAGTGGTCATCAAAGTAGCACAGTCCCTGTGCTAATAGCACCTGACATTCCTGGTATATTAACTGAAGCTACAATAGCTGAAATCAACAGAAGTCAGGAGCCAGTAGAAATCCAAGGTAACAAGTGAACACTTCAAGGCAGCTCTTACACTTGCCCCTTTTAACAGAGAAATACATTAAAGTAATTCATCGTTGAGCAACACAGAGCAGGTTGTCACATTCCAGAAAAAATATACAGAGGACTGTCAGACAGTATGATCAATGGTTATGGAGGTAACTTCAGTACACTAACGGCAAGCACTCATTATGGGCATGGCCCTACTGTATTTCAAAATTAAATGTAATGAGCCATAACATCTTTTTTCCCCATAATTATTTCCCTTCCATTTTTCCCTGTCTTCTATACACAGTAAGGGTAGAAAGAACTTTTATACATTACTAAAGAACATGTACCTAGAAATTATTTTTTGTTTGATTATACACATTTGACATTTATAGCAGAGATATCCGTTGAGGCAAAATGAACACATCAAAGTCTTTGTTTTAGTATTTGTTTAGATCCTAGTTGACCTCAATTTTAATTTCACCTTTATTTGTGTGTTGTGCTCTGCTTTGGAAATTCTGTTCCTTTGGCTTCACCTTTATCAGATTTTGAAGTCAAATGGACAGCCAAAAGTAAATAATGCATTTGACATTTATATCAGAGATATCTGTTGAGGCAAAATGAACGCATCAAAGTCTTTATTTTAGTATTTGTTTAGATCCTAGTTGATCTCAATTTTAATTTCACCTTTATTTTGCATCTTCTAATACACTCACCTAATGAAAACCAATCAATGTGAGTTTTGAAATTTCCCACTAGTCCCCATATCTGACATGACATTTTAGAGCTCTGGGTTTCCCGTGAATAATTGATTTCAGACATCACTCCAGGCAACCTTGCTGTAATCAGGATGGTAGGGACCATGTCTTCCCTGGATCCTCTTGTGTGATCAAATAATGACTAAGGTACAGCACAGAAATGATTACTAGCACACTGATGAAAATAACTTGGCATCATCAGTACATGTGCTCTGCCCTCTGCACATTAAATGCACTCCGATAACACCCAACTCTGCCTCACCATCACCTGATACATCTATCCGGCATCTCTAAATTAGCAGATAGCTTGCCTGCCATCCTACAGTGAAGGAAGGGACATTTCTTCAACTAAAATTGGAAATACTGAAACCATCAGTACAGGTTCTCTTCCCTAGCTAGCAATTCCATTATTCTTGCTGTCAACAGCCTGAACTTGAATGACATTGTTAATAAACATGAAATCACACTCAATCATTGAATAAACTCCAGACTTAATTATTCCCATGTATTCCTGACCAGACTTCCTCAGTCTAAATGATGACATCCAACATGTAGTGGTAGAGGCAAATACATAAGAGGATTTTTGAAAGATGCTTAGAAAGGCACATGTATGTGAGAAAGATGGAGGAATATATGTACTGTTCTGGCTGCATCACTATAGATGACTGGCTACATCAACTTCTGTGAGGACAGTGTATTACATCAAGGACTGTTTGCTGCTTCCCTAACAACAAACCATGGGTCACCAGTGATCTAAAGGCTCTTCTCAACCACAAAATGAGACCCTTTAGATCAGGAGACAATGAGAATTGAAACATGTACACAGGGGGCTAAAGGAGAAGATCAAAGTGGTTAAAGAAGAATACAGGAGAGAGCTGGACAACAAGCTTCAGCAAAGTAGCACATGGGAGATGCAAGAGTTATGATGAACATTATTGGCTTCAATCAGCATAGCTGTAGAGCTATGAATCGGCTAATCAGATGTAAGGATTTCTTCTTTTATCTTACTGCTAAGGTGAATAAAATGGCTTCTCTGTACTGTTAACTGCTAAGACAGTGGTTCTCTATAGCATTATGTTTGGGTTATAATTAGTGATAACGAGACTTGTATTCATTTGCTAACCAATTGGGATAGATGTTATTCTTTCTGTCTATGTGAAAGCTGTTAGTTTGCGCGGGCTTCGGGGAGAATGCGCGAGGAAGATGAAGAGAGAAGACGTGGTTTGAGGAGACGGTGGCCAGACCCGCTAGGCCTGGGCTCAGGGCGGCAGCCTAGGGGCCGATTAGCGAATCCGTGAATTGCAGTGTTTGTGCACTGGACATGTTTACGAGATTATTGGCATCTTTTATTTGTTTTCCTTTTCTTTTGTTTCTCTACCCCATACTTAAAATCTTAATCATTTAACCGCACATTGTAGACTGAATGTTATTTCAGGGCACTGATGTTACACAGGGGACACAACACGCAGCATCCACTCAAACGAGAGTGCTAAAGTTTGGCCGGATAGGGGGCGCCACTAGGCAAAGCGAGTCTTACACAGATAAACCAATTCTTCGATAGGTTTGATAATTGCCCTCCTGTTCACACTCCCCTTAGCACATCAGCCAGGGTGCTGAGGCACCCAGTGTTCCATCAACACCAATGCCTCCCTTCCTCCTTCCTCTTCCATCCATTTCAACGCATGGATGAACAACACAGGCCACTACTGTCTACATGCCCTCTTTGCCTTACACCTACCGTCTACACCTCCACATACCAACTGTGATCATCCAAATTTTCACCCCCATCCCCTAACCCTCACCTTCCACCAACTGCCCCGTCATCATGGACTCAATTTCACTACCGAGCAAGTGAGAAGGGCTCTGGGGAAACTCAGACATGGCAAAGCATTGGGACCAGATGATGTGAACCCCAAGGTCCTAAAGGAATGGGCTAAGCCGTTGTTTGGAGTTCTCCAGCACATTTTCAATCTGAGCCTTAGCCTGGAAAGGGTCCCGACTGTGTGGAAAATATCATGTGTAGACCCAGTACCAAAAATGCGCCAACCAAAAGCTTTTAATGACTACTGTCTAGTAGCCCTGACCTCACACATCATGATGACACTAGAGAGGCTGGTCCTGGCTCACCTCTGACCCCCTGGTCAGACCAGCCCTCAAATCCCTGTAATTTGCCTACCAGGAACACATTGGAGTCAACAATGCTGTCACCTAGCTGCTGAACAGAGCCTACTCTCATTTGGATAAGCAGGGCAGCACGATCGGAATCCTGTTTTTTGATTTCTCAAGTGTCTTCAGTACCATACTGCACTCATTGCTGGGGGAAAAGCTCCATTCACTGCATGTTGGAACTTATATTTTATCCTGGATAATGGACAACCTGACTGACAGACCACAGTTTGTGTGGATTCAGAGCTGTGTGTTAGACGTGGCTATAAGCAGTTCTGGGGCCCCATGGGGGACTGTATTGGCTGTTTACCCTGTATACCTCAGAATTTAGATACAACACTGAGTCATGACATCTGCAGAAATTCTCTGATGTCTCAGCTATAGTTGGCTGTCAAAAGGGAGGACAGGAGGATGAATACATTCATAGTCATAGTCATAGTCATACTTTATTGATCCCAAGGGAAATTTGGTTTTGTTAGTTGCACCAACCAAGAACAGAGTATAAATATAGTATAGCCATATAAAACCATAAATAATTAAATAATAATATGTAAATTATGCCAGGAAAGAAGTCCAGGACCAGCCTATTGACTCAGGGTGTCTGACCCTCCAAGGGAGGAGCGTAAAGTTTGATTGCCACAGGCAGGAATGACTTCCTATGATGCTCAATGTTGCATCTCGGTGGAATGAGTCTCTGGCTGAATGTACTCCTGTGCCTAACCAGTACATTATGTAGTGGATGGGAGACATTGTCCAAGATGGCATGCAACTTGGACAGCATCCTCTTTTCAGACACCATCGTCAGAGAGTCCAGTTCCATCCCCACAACATCACTGGCCTTATGAATGAGTTTGTTGATTCTGTTGATGTCTGCTACCCTCAGCCTATTGCCCCAGCACACAACAGCAAACATGATAGCACTGGCCATCACAGACTCGTAGAACATCCTCAGCATCGTCCGACAGAGGTTAAAGGACCTCAGTCTCCTCAGGAAATAGAGACGGCTCTGACCCTTCTTGTAGACAGTCTCAGTGTTCTTTGACCAGTCCAGTTTATTGTCAATTCGTATCACCAGGTATTTGTAATCATCCACCATGTCCACACTGACCCCCTGGATGGAAACAGGGGTCACCGGTACCTTAGCTCTCCTCACCTCTACCATCAGCTCAGTAGTCTTTTTCACATTAAGCTGCAGATAATTCTGCTCACACCATGTGACAAGGTTTCCTACTGTAGCCCTGTACTCAGCCTCATCTCCCTTGCTGATGCACCCAACTATGGCAGAGTCATCAGAAAACTTCTGAAGATGACAAGACTCTGTGCAGTTGTTGAAGTCCGAAGTGTAAATGGTGAAGAGAAAGGGAGACAGGGCAGTTCCCTGTGGAGCCCCAGTGCTGCTGATCACTCTGTCCGACACACAGTGTTGCAAGCACACGTACTGTTGTCTGCCAGTCAGGTAATCAAGAATCCATGAGACCAGGAAAGCATCCACCTGCATCGCTGTCAGCTTCTCCCCCAGCAGAGCAGGGCGGATGGTGTTGAACTCACTGGAGAAGTCAAAAAACATGACCCTCACAGTGCTCACAGGGCCCTGGTGGTGCAAGCTAAATCATCTGCAGCTCATCATCAGTAAGACAAAGGAGATAGTGATGGACTTTAGGAAGCCTAAGCCTGAACTGCTCCCAGTTACTACTGATGGTGAGGATGTGGATGTGGTGAGGACCTATAGGTGCCTGGGGGTGCACCCAGATGATGGACCTGAGTGCAGCACCAACACTGAAGCTGTGTATAAGAAGAGTCAGCGTCACCTCAACTTCCTGAGGAGACTGAAAGACATCTACTGAAAGACAAAGTACCCAGGATATCATTAGGGAGCAGTGTCTCAAAAAGGCAGCTCCCATTATTAAGGACCTCCAGCACCCAGAGCATGCTCTTTTCTCACTGTTATCATCAGGTAGGAGGTACAGAAGCCTGAAGG
This sequence comes from Mobula birostris, assembly GCF_030028105.1. Taxonomy (NCBI): domain Eukaryota; kingdom Metazoa; phylum Chordata; class Chondrichthyes; order Myliobatiformes; family Myliobatidae; genus Mobula; species Mobula birostris. The sequence goes on from NC_092374.1 coordinate 68,183,965, forward strand.
CACACACTCAGCGATTCAGGAACAGTTTCTACCCCTCTGCCGTCCGATTCCTAAATGGACATTGAATCTTTGGACACTACCTCACTTTTTTTTAATATACAGTATTTCTATTTTTGCACATTTTAAAAAAACTATTCAATAAACATAATTTATTTACTTGTTTATTCATTATTATTTTTCATTTTATTTGTTATTATTATTGTTTTCTCTGCTAGATTACATATTGCATTGAACTGCCGTTGCTGTTAACAAATTTCATGTCACATGCCAATGGTAATAAACCTGATTATGATTCTGATTTTGAAGTCCTTTGGAGTATGCAAGGTTCTCCTTCACATGTTCCACCAGTCTGTTGTCACCAGTACAATCTTCTATGAGCTGGTATGCTGGGGCAATGTCATCAACATGGGTTATGCAAGCAGGGTCAATAAACTGATGAGAAAGATAGGCTCTGTTATAAGAGTCAAACTGGACACACTGGGGGCGGTGCTAGAACAAAGGGCCCCTTGGAAAATCCTGGCAATTCTGGACAATGTTTTTTTACCCTCTGCATGCCACCTTGACTGAAAAGAGAAGCACTTTTAGTAATAGACTAAGACAACTGCACTGCTCCAAATAGCACTACATGAGGTCATTCTTACCCTTGACCATTAGGTTCTATAATGAGTCAACCTATAGCCAGGGTAGTGATGATCCCTTCCTGATAGACTGTTTTAGGTAACTATTTTTCAATTCTTTCTTACTTCTCTTCTAATATTTGTATATCTGTGCACTTGTAATCCTGCCATGACACTGTAATTTCCTTTGGGATCAATGAAGTAGTTACCTATCTATGTTCTATGTTTGATGGCATTCCTGGTCGTTTGAGGAGGAGATGAAATGTCAGTCAATCAGACTTTCTTATTCTGGATGCCTTTGAGGTTCTTAAACGTTGCTAGAACATAACTCTTTAAAAGTGAGTGTAGAATATCCCATGAAGTTCCTGACATTTGTAGATGGTGGAAAGTCTTGGTATGTCAGGAATTGAGTTACTTGTTTTAGGATTACCAGTCACACACATGATCTGAAAGCTATCAAGTATCTGGTCTATTCAAATTTCTGCTCAATGGTGTGGAACGTTGATGGAGGGGTTTCACTGTATTAATCATGCAATATTGGAAATATTCATTAGCTAATACTTCTGTGGTGGGAATATTATCTACTACTTACCAGCCTCAATATTGTCTGTAGGTTTGAGATTAAGTTTTCCTTTTCCTGTTTATGTTTAAACACATATAGGTCAAATAACAGATGCTATTTAATAAGTTAGTAAAAGTTGTAAGTTAGATATTTAGTATGTTAGTAAAAGATAATCTCTATTGCCCATGAACCTGATGACTTGCAAAACAATTTGCAGGATAGTTAACAATCAACCATACTGTTGAGAGTTCAAAGTCATAGACTTAATAAGGAGAGAAGGTATTGTATCTTTCAGACCACTAGTTGGGTAGGTAGGTTTATGAAATAACCTTGTGGTTTTATGATCATTGTTAAAGATACTGTATTGAATTATTTGAATTTAAATTCACAGCTGTTGAGAAAAGATTCAAACTCTTGGTCTCCTCCAAATATTTAAACTTTGCTTTGGAATGCAATATTTGAAAGTATTGTTGAATTAAATTCCACCATGACTTCCTAAATGCAATAGAAAGGGAAATGCAGGGGGAATTTTTGAGCAAGAGAGTAAAAGATGGATGTAGTACTGTCTGGATAGTTCTTTCAAAGGACCATTAAAACATATGATGAGACAAAAGCTTCTATCCATGTTGTACCATTCTACAATTTCCATATTTAGAAGCATATGGACCAAATCTAAACTTGAATCATCTATAATTAGTGTTTTTATTACCTACACTACCATCCTCATCAGAATCAGAATCGGAATCAGGTTTAATATCACTGAAATATGTCATAATATGTGTGGTTTTGCAGCAGCAATATATAAAAATAATGTAAATTACAATAAGAAATATATGCAGTATATTATAAATTAAATTAAATAAGTAGTGCAAAAGAGAGCAAAAATAGTGAGGTAATGTTCATGGGATGTTTCATTGTCTGTTCAGAAATCTCTGACTGAGAGGAAGAGACTGTGCCTAAAGCATTGAGTATGTGCCTTTAGGCTTTTTTTTCTTCTTCAATGGTATTAATAAGAAGAGAGCTTGTCCTCTGTGACAAGGTTCCTCAACGATGAATGCTGCCTTTTTGAGGCATCACCGTTTGAGGATGTCCTTGTTGCTGGGGAGCTGGTGCTCATGATGGAGCTGGCTGAGTTTGCAACCATCTACAACACTGTTCCCATCCTGTGCAGTGGACCCTCCATATCAGACAGTGGTGCAACCAGTTAGATACATCTCTGGAAACTTGCTAGAGTCATTGCTGATGTACCAAATCTCCTCTAAAAAATGTGAAATTCACTGCACAAGAAGAAAGCCTTTGAAAATACATTGGAGATGTGCACAAAACAATAGAGCACATATTTTACCTGAGAGTGAGAGAAAAACATTATTGATGGTTGGTCACAGCAAGCAATGAACAGAAGAACAAACAAGGATTCATAATGATATGGCAGTTGATATAATTGGGAATGAAATGAGAGCAATTACAATTCTAAAATGATTTCTTCTGACCAATATTCAGGAGAGATGTAAGCAGCAGCCTCTACTCTATTGCCAAGCTGATAGAATTGCTGTTAGTCATAATGCTCAGATGCTGTATTCTTAATAAGATGTCAGTATTAAAATCTAGTTCTTGAATGGAATGCATTTGAGAATACTAAATTGGAAATGTTTGAAATAAGGAGAGCTATCTCTATAACAGGTATCTTGCACACATGTTAGCTTACATTGTTTTTAACTGCATCAGGACTACATATCTGCTCTTACACATTACATTTCCCTTACCGATAATGAGATCCCTTTTGTAAATGTCAATTTAGCTCTTATAGAAAATTGCACAATTTTACCTTGTGGGAAATGGACTAAAACCTCCTGATCCTTTTTTATTTAGCTGAATTACTGATGTTAAAGAAAAATATTAAGAAGTCTCAATGAGTCAAGATCCAGAGATTAAGCAAGTGAGTTTTAACGCCCGTCCCCATATTGAAATAATCTACTACAGGAACATAAGAAACCTCATGTCTGATAAAGAAACATTGTACTCGCTGGACTACAGATAAACCTACAAGCAAAGAAAGTAACGTGATTATGTGCCATTTAGCAAAACTTAGAAAAGCTCAAGAAACCAACTGGAAAGTAGCATCTTATCCAGCAAACAGTTATATAAACGGAAGGACCAGCATTAATATCACATCTTTCACAATCTCAGTGATTTCAGAAACATAATGTAGCCAATAGAAGCATTCTGAGGAGAAACCTTTAATTTTCAATTGGAAATAATAAGTTTTTTGAGAATCAGAAGGAGAATGTCCCACATATCCCACTGAGGCTGCCATAGACACAATTATTTAGGTTCCTATAATTATTTGTAGTAAGTGAGCAAATGCAAGTACAGACAGCTGGAGGAGTAATGCAATTTAAGGTGAATGGTTTAGCCTTTGTAATAAAGAGCAGCAGATGGCTCTCAAGCTAACCTCATGAGGGATCAAGGTGTGGGAAACTGGATGGTTATTGTGAAAATATGCAAACTAGATGGGCTTTGGATGTGTCATGGACATAGATTGGAAGAATTTGAAAAAAGAGATAAAATAGAGCCAAGACCAGGCAAGACATAATGACAGCAGAGCAGTGTAATAAGTGGAGATCTAATTCACAATTCCAGTGACTATCAACACCTAAATTTAATCCTGACCTCCAGTGCTTTCTACCTGGAGTTGCATGTTCCTTCTGTGATGGTATGGTTTCTCTCTGAGTGTTTCGCTTTCCTGTCATATCCCACAGATGTGAAGTTTGGTAAGCAAAATCCCATTGTCAATTGCTCCTAGTGCGTAGGTGAATGTTAAAATCTGGGTGGAGCTGATTGGAATGTGGACGAATAAAATGGGATTTGTGTAAGATTAGTGAAAATGGTTAGCATGAATCCAGCAGGCTAAAGTCTCAGTTTCCATACTCTATGACTTTATTACACTTACCATGATCATACAATTATAAAGTCATATACACCACTGGAACAAGCCCTTCAGCCCATCTAGTCCACTTTCAAACTTGGAGGCGGTCTCCGAGACGAGAAGGAACACTCAAACAAAATAATAGGATTGACAAGGCAGTCTCAGTGTGGTTATGGAGAAAAAGTGGAATCAGTCTATGCACTGTTGAGGGTCTATAAATTTGAGGGAAATTCTCATGAGAAGAGAAATCAGTTCCCACCAGGGAAACAAAGGTGGGATCATAGTCCAAAGGGAGAAATGAAGTAATGTCAGAGAGCAAGTAATCACACTTCGCAAATTCTCAAACAATATCAGTTTTACCCCTGTAATTAGTTCAATGAGAATATCTATATTGGACCTTGGTGAACAAAATGTGCTAATGTAAGGGTCACTTGGCTGGAGAAGGTAGAGAGGAAAGTTTTAGTTGGGTGATGTCATATCAGTAGTCTAAGAAAGTGAGCAACCAGAGAGATGGTGAAAGAATCAGGATAGTTTAAACATTATTACTTCCCATTTGTCAAACCTGCTGCCCCATATTATTCCCTTTAAAGTCTTTGTGACTACAAATGTCAAGTTATCAGACCTGCACTTATCAGATGTTTCCTTATTCCACCTTACAGTCCCTCATTCTTCTGACCTCACTTTAATGCCTCAGAAGATTAGAAAAGTATCATTGCCAGCAGTTATTGGTATTCATTCTTTTAATTCCATCAACAATAAGAACATTTCCTATACACTCGTAGCAAGATTCACTTTACTACTGCCACTGCTTCTTAGCACGTGGATAAAAGATAGTTGCGACAAATAAGGTACGTCAAATCTGAAGTGACTTAGGTGACACATTTTCATGCTTGTTCTTTATCACCAGCTTATTCAGTACCCAGTTACCTCCTTGCCTATGATGGCTACAAAACATAAGATCTAGGAGCAAAAAGTTCATAAAGACCCTGGCAACAGATTTACCAATTACTATGATTGTACACCTGAATTCCACTTCGCTACCTTCAAACTCTTAATTGGCCAAACATTCATTGATCTCCATTGTTACAAGAATTATCCCTTGTAATAATGATCAAGGAGACACATAAAGAATCTACAATTACCAATAATTACTTTATTGTCTAAACAGAAGAACATGTCAACTTACAGAGTCAAATAACTGTGTGCACATCTACTAAGTTTTCCTAGCCTTCCATGAACAGTCAAGGAATAGTAAAAGTAGTACCAGTTAAAAAGGGGTTTCTTCTGTTGGCCATATGTTCCTCATTGTCCCATTTCAAATCTCCACATTGTGGGGTACCTCACATTCACAGTGGTGAGCTTCCTACTGAGTTATCGCTGCAATGGATGTGAAAACCTTTGCTTTTATACTCATTGCTTACCAAGTCAAATATTGCATTTCAGTGTCATTGACTGTAGGTCATGTGTCTGACACTTAACACCACCTTGTTGGCTCTAATCCAGGCCAGTATCCATTTATTGCCCTTTTCCCAGCAAGTGACAATTGGCAATTCATGGCTCTTTGTTCTCATTCAGCAACCAGCTTGAATTACGCAGGCCAGGCACAAACCCCCAACATTTACAAACCTGCATGTTATATCCAACTAAAGAACATTTCACAAAGAACTTCTTATTTGAAAATGATCCCTAGTACAGCAGACTACCTGAGACATAATTGTGTCTACTTTAAAACACTGAACAAACCAAGCAACTTCATCTCACAAAATAGAGAACAGAGTCTCTTCATAAAATGGCAGTTTCCATCTCCTCCATCATGGCAAGAACACAGGCAATTGGTCAGTCTCCTTTCACTGTCCTTGATTCATTCACATTCATTGATTTGTAGACTGTGGCCCTTTCTGGCCAACATCTCCCTCACTCTTGATCCAAAGATATTTATCTTAGGATCACTATCCCCTTCATTCTGTTGACTACTCATAGGACTGCCAGGAACTCCAAGTAGGTATGTGACACTTACATTTCATAAAGATAAAGGAACCATTTACTTATTGAATCCATACATTCTGTACACAGACAATCATCTTCCCTGTATTACAAAACTATCATCCTCTTCCTTTTGCACAACTTCAGCCTTTCACCTTCTAAGGTGATGCACATTAAATAATACCATTACCAGCATACATAAAATTGATATTACCGCAGCATATGATATTATCCTCAGCCACGGATGTATTTGGGTATTTAATCGCCAATTGCAAAACCTATCCCAAGAATCTGAGTCACGTAATATTTCATTTACTTTATCAACATGTCTTTAGTCTATTGATGGATTATTGCCTTTGCCTTCTCCACGACTCATGTCCAGTCTGCAGTCAAATGAGGAATTGGTTACGAATCAGTAAAACAGTCCCACAAATATCGATCCATATCAGTTCATTGGATGGAAAGGTTTTCCCTCATTACTGCATTTATTGCTGGCTGAGACAACATTCATCCTTCAATAGTCAAACCTAAAGTCATGCTACTAAGTACAACATTATGACTTTCTGAAGGACACTATTTCCATCCCTTGGTATAAATCTATTTTGGATTCTGATAGGTCTAATCTTATCAACTCCATTAACCCTCTCATTTCTCTTCTGGTCATGAGTTTATAAGGGGGTGCAACCCATTGATGACACTAGCGTATTCCTTATTATCATCAGTACGTAAGGCAAAACTACCTGCCCTGTTGTCCCATATTTTTGCACCATTTTGTACATCAGATTTTTAATATTCATCTCATCCTTTCCACAGTTCCACTAGAATGCGGTCTATAGGGTATATGAAATCTCAGCTCGATCCCTAAAAGTACCATGACATCTTGCATTATACGGACTGTACAAAGTGTGTCTGAATCTAATTCTATACTCTGAGGTAATTCCCAGCAAGTAAAACTGCTTTCCAATAGATTTTTGCAGCAGCTTTGGCCATGTTTGTCTTAATCAGGGAAGCTTCTACCCACTTGTTACAAGTTTCTACCATGACAAGAATATATTTGTAGCCTCCAGTGGTGTGTGACAAAAGTCCAAAATAATATACCTGTATATCAGTCGAAGGCCCTTCCACTGGTCTGGTATGTTGAAGGGCACCTTTCTTTACATTTCATTTTAATTCTACGTCTTCCTTCTGCTTCTTGGTTAAATCCATAACCTTAACCTCCGGCTCCTTTGGCCGTCCCATCTCCCCAATCTGCATTTGCCATTCTTTCCCACTTAAACCACCTTGCTTTGTGAACTCATCAGCCATCTTATTCCATTTGGGGGACAACTTTGAGAGGGCTTTCACTTTTGTGACTCTGTATTCTTTCCCTTTTGCTTCTTCAAATACATACCACACACAAAGCAGCAGATGGGTGGGACTTCCCATCAGCTGAAATAAGCCCTCTTGCTTCCCATAGAGGTGAATGTTCTATAAGGATATTAGTAATGTGCATACTACCAAAGTGGATTACTGATCTGGGCGGAATGCATTCTGAGCGGCTAACCACATACCACAGCTGCCACTTCTGCTGCCAGTGCACTCATGATGTTGGGTAACTTTAACGCTATACTTTACCTTTCCTGGCCATCTTTATCCTCTGCATATTTATTGCACCCAGTTCTCCTCTCACCCATCTGTACCAATGAGGAGCCATCAACAGATATTTCAAAATAGCATTTTCCTTGACGTTTTCCCTTTGTTTGTTTCTTTGTTCTCAGGGATGCTTTCTAATCTCCTTCCATCACTCCCATTATTATTATGATACAAATGGTCCCTAGGGATCACTTGCTATCATATCCTGATGCCCATGTGGCTCCCCAGTGCAGTAAAGATTATCTGCAAGGGTAGAAACTTTAATATCCTTTACTGCTACATCTCAACCCTACAGTGCCAAGGCTAAGCTGACCAAGATATTAATTTGAGCATCAGGCAGTAGCTAGATAAATGCTGAAATGCCATTTGGACCAGTCCAATATTTAAATTGAACTTCCATTTGCAATTTACGTAACAAAACATTGGTTGCTTCAAAACTATTTATCAAGGGAAAACATGTTAGCTGCCTCTGGAATATTCCTCAAGTTAAAATCTAGCTCCCACACTTTCTTCTCTCATGCTCTAATCATTTTCCCAAGTACTCATGTCTCAGTATGTCTAGGGTCACTGGGATTAAACGGTTCCAACACTTTTTTAAATCAGTTGGTGCTATGAGACACTAATGTTCTCAACCATCTATTTGTGAGTTCTGGCTCCAAATGATCTTCATCTAACGTTGATCCATACACCCCTTGGAATACGATCTACAGACACAAATTCAGTGGGGTGTTCTCCTTTACTCTGGTAACATTTATGTAATACATCAATTCAGTCCCTGCTGTTATTACCCATAATCATCAGTGGCGCATTCTTTAGTTCCTCATTTGTTCCCCCAGAGTTCTGCTGTGTTATTTTGGCAAAATAGGGTGTATATCCGATGCAAGCAGTTTATAACCAATCTTCTTTGTTCAGCATCATCTTGTCCATGTATTGTTTTCTGATAGCTAAACTGCTTGGTCCCTTGGATCAACCCTGGGCACATATATCCTGAAATGCTTAGCAATATCCCTCAGCAGCTGTACCCCGAGCAGTATAGTGTATGTTATATTCTGGTTTTGATTTCCTGCCCCAGCTCCTGCCTCTCTGATAGTAACTATGGGAGCCAATTGTGCTGTCAGTAGCACAGGGTCTTTTTGATTGAAAGTCAGTGGAGGGCCCTTGTTCAAAAGCTCCTCTTCATGACCATATCTAGTCGCCTTATCTACTAAACCTTGCCAATCCATATCTTCATATCCCTGCCTTCTTTTAGATCCAAAAGCACACATTATTCCTCTCTGTGTAGCAAGTTGGTCCAGCAGCTTTTGTACCTGTTTTAAACACTTTGTGATCACTAGTCTTAATTCTGTTTTCAGAAACTGATTTCTGTATCACATTTATAGCTGTTTTTAAATCACTGCACATTCTTTTTTAATTCCTCCACCTGGCTTCTTCTTCCCATGAGTAACCAATTCTCACATTTCAGCTGAAATGGGTTGACATGCACCAACTTCCTATATTTCTGTCCCTGCAAACCAATAACTTTTCCCTTAAGTGTTTCTACCTTAATCTCTAATCTATCCTTCTCTACCTTAGTTTCTAGCTGATATTCCAGCATTTCTTGTTGTAATCTATCTCATTTGGCGTCAGCTTTTTGCTGACATTTCAGGATTTCCTGTGGTAACCTATCTTGCCCGGCTTCTGCTTTTTGCCAATATCCTTTAAAATCTTCGATGAAGCAAGCTTCAGTAGCTGCTTAAATTCCTTGTCTGACAATATCTGTTTGGCAATTTTAAAAAGAACTTCACTGCCTTCACCGCTGGTGTATCCAGCATACTTCCTGTATTGTGGCCATTTCCTCAATATGTATTTCTGGAGGAATCCCCTCAAATCAAAGCAATCCCAGTCCTTCAGACTTGCAGAGTTCCCTGAATTTTTTATCCTGTGTCTGTATTAACTAACAACCCAGCCCTGAGATCTCTGTTTTGTATCAACGTGGTCTGACTCGAGTCTTCCACTGACAGAGATTTATTTTCTGTCAAATCTCTGCCAAATCTGTTCAAAGAATCATCCCTTGTAATAATGATTAGGGAGGCACAGAGAGAATCTATAATTACCCACAAGTACCTTCCTTTCTTTCTTTTTCCAATATTTTAATTAAATTTATTAATTTTCATATACATAAATACAGAATTCATAAGGATACTTATTATAAATCAAAATAAGGTAGCATATAATGCACTATATATAAATCACACTGATACAATCACGGTATCCCATATTCATGATCAATCAAATAAAATAAATTGAATTATGAAATACAATAATATGGTTAATTATATTATTTTAACAAAATCTACACCCACTACCAAGACAAAGCTGGTGGGTTAAAAAAAAATCAAAAAATGAGTACTTTACCATATAGTGTTTTATAATAATAGCCCAGATCTATATTTTAATAACAATAACAATTCAAAGATTTTCAAAATAGTTCAGAAAGGGTCCCCATAATGTTTGAAAATCTTGATTAGAATCAGAAATCGAACAACGAGTCTTCTCTAAATTTAAACATGACATAACATCGCATAATCATTGAGCATGTGTTGTGGGGGGGGGCAACCTCCTTCCATTAAGCAAGATTGCCCTCCTAGCCATAAGAGAAATAAAAGCCAGTACCCGCAAATGAGAAGGCTCCAAAATTATAGCTCTTTCCTCAACAATACCAAATAAGGTAGTCAAAGGATTGGGCTTAAAATTAACTTTAAAAAGTACAGAAAAAGTTCGGAATACATCTTTCCAATATTTTTCAAGGCTCAAACATGACCAAAACATATGAATTAATGAAGCCTCTCCATTATTACATCTGTCACAATAAGGAGATATATCTGCAAAAAAAACGAGAGAGCTTGTTTTTATACATATGAGCCCTATATACCACTTTAAATTGTTGGAGGGAATGACGAGAACATAATTAGGATTAACCATTTTGAAGATAGCCCTCCAGGTCTCATCAAATAATGAAATTTGTAAATCCTTTTGCCAATCTTTTTTTTAATTTTGTCTAAAGGAGCCATTCTCAGTCCCAACAGCAGACCATAAATATAAGATATTGAGCCATTATTAAAACAGTTTCAAATTAAAAATTACATCTATTATGTTCTTTTCTGGGCTGGTAGGAAATATATGTAGTTTAGATCTTAAAAAATCTCTAATCTGTAGATATTGAAAAAAGTGGGTATTTGATAAATTATATTTCACTGAGAGCTGCTCCAAAGAATGAAGAAACCTCCAACAAACAGATCGTGAAATTGTTTAATGCCTAATCTATCCCATTCTCTACAAAACAGATCGCTCGTAGATGGTTTAAAAGAAATCAGAAAAAATAGGACTAGAAGGAGAAAATCTCAATAAACCAAAATGTATTCTAAATTGTAGCCAGTGTGATGAGAATACACATCGATTAAGATGTTAGCTGTCCTGTGCTGGCACCAGTGGGATCAGCTGTTGGTCTGCCACCTGTCTTCAGGAGAAAGAGAGATAAGGAAAACAATGGAACAGCATTTGGAAATGTTAATGAAGGGACGGGAGAGTTTAACGGAAGGAGAGCTGTCGAGATCGGCTCTCCCTTTGAACCCTGAACTGTTTGAAGTGATGGACAGGCAATACCCCAGCAGAGGGATAAAAAGGGACAGGTTCGCTAAGGCAGGACACACATGACACCCCGAGGTAACGAGAGCCTGGAAGCGGTGCGTCTCCCACAAGTCGGTGGGAAGTTTTGGAAGGCTGCTCGCGGGACCAAGCCATAGACGTACAGGGTGGAAAAGCACGATCAGCGGGAACCTGGTGTGTGTCCGCCCTTGCCTGGGTGCCAGGTTCACCGCAGAGAAACGATCGAATCTGGAAGCGGAGGGGTCACGGTTGGTGACCTCAGATGACATCACAAAGGGCTCGCCCAAAAGCTGACTGCGAAGAATATCCAAGGTCTGTGTGGAAGCCGTTTGAATATTCATTCGTTTTGCTCTCTCTCTCCTTCCCCCCACTGTCCATCTCCCACGGCAGCGATTACTGCAAACTGAACTGAACTAAATTGAACTGAACTTTGCGTCACTTTGAAACTGGTCATTTACCCCTAGACAACGATAGAGCTTGATTGATCCTGTTATCTTAATTCTGGGTACATGTGTGTTTATCATTGCTGAACTGTTGCATTTATTATCCGTTTGATTAGAGTACTGTGTTGCTTGTTTCTTTAATAAAACTTTCTTAGTTCTAGTAATCCAGACTCTAACTGAGTGATCCATTTCTGCTGGTTTGGCAACCCAGTTACGGGGTACGTAACACCAGATTCTCAAAGTGTGTTTAATCACCAAACTGTCAGTTAATTTATTTAAAGAGAAAGGAAGAGAGGATCCAAGAAGAGAAATAATAGAAAATTTCATAACAGAGTTGGCTTCCAAAAAGACCCATATTGGACAATCCTCACGATTAATATAATATAACCAAAACATGAGATTTCGTATGTTAATTGCCTAATAATATAAGCTAAGATTGGGTACAGCAAGGCCTCCATTCTTTTTAATTTTTTGAAGGTGGGCTTTATTTAATTGGGGTTTTCTGTTCTTGCATATATAGGAAGAAAGAATCGAATCTAAAGAATCAAAAGAAGACAGGAATAAAAACAGGTATGGTTTGAAAAAGGTATACAAATGTCAGTAAAATATTCATTTTAATAGAATTAATTCAACCAATCAATGATAAAAAGAAAGTGTCTTTTTCACATAATTCATTAAGGTTAGAAAATTTTCTTTGAATAGATCTTTATAATTCTTAGTGATTGTTACACCCAAATATGTAAATTGTTTTCTTACAATCTTAAAAGGAATGTTAATATCAGATGGTATCAAATTATTTAAAGGAAACAATTCACTCTTATATAAATTCAATTTATATATGTAAAACTACTAAAATTAGTCAGTAAAAGAAACATAGAGGATAAAGAATTTGTAACATTAGATATAAAAAGCAATAGGTCATCAGCATAAAGCAAAACATTATGAATAGTACCTTTCCTTAAGATACCGGTGATATCTTTAGACTCTCGAAAGGCAATTGCTAAAGGTTCTAATACCAAATCAAAAAGCAAAGGGCTCAACAGACATCTTTGTCTGGTTCCACATTGGAGTTTAATTGGTTTAGAATTCTGAAAGTTGGTAAGGACCTGAGCAGAGGAAGATAAGTAAAGTAATTTAATCCAAAAATTAATATTGGGCCCAAAATTAAATTTTGCGAAGGTTTTAAATAGGTAATTCCATTCAACTCAGTCAAAAGCCTTCTCCGCATCCAGAGGAATCATACGTTCCAATATTACCTTCAATGGAGAATGCATAACATTTAACAATCGCCGTATATTAAAATGGGAATATCGATTTTTAATAAATCTTATCTGATCATCAGATATTGTAGAACGTATAATATTCTCAAGTCTACAGGCCAAAACTTTAGATAGGATCTTAGCATCAACATTGAATAAAGAGATTGGTCTATATGAAGGGCATTCAGTAGGATTCTTATTCTTATTAAGAATATGCAAAACGGAAGCTTCATAAAAAGACTCTGGCAACCTACCCACCTTGAAGGAATGAGTAAGAGTAGAACATAAATGAGGTATAAGCAATGAAGAAAGAGCCTTATAAAATTCTCCAGAGAATCTGTCAGGTCCTGGAGATTTCCCAGAATGCAATGAACGTATACCCTCAGTGATTTCCTCCTGAGAAATAGGTTGATCCAACTGCTTTCGATTATCAACCGAAAGTCCAGGAATATTTAATTGGTCTAAAAATTGTTCATTGCAGTATTATCTTTAACAAAATCAGAACTATACTGTTTAGAATAAAATTCTCTAGAAGTGTCATTTATTTCAAAATGGTAAGTTGTCAAATTACCATTGGTTTTACAAATTTCTTTAATTTGCCACTTAGATATAAAGGTCTTCATTTGATTAGCCAATAGTTTACCAGGTTTTTCTCCATGTATATAGATTGGCTTCTATCTTTTAAAAATTGGCTTCCAATTGGATACGTTATAAGAAGGTCATATTTAGTTTTAATTTCAATATGTCTTTTGTATAGTTCAGGATCTGGTGCCAAAGCATATCTCTGGTCTAATTGTTTTAATTGATTAACTAAGTCAGTTCTCTCTTCATTAGCTTTTTTCTTAATATATGCAGTATAGGAGATAATTTGTCCTCTAATATATGCCTTAAAAACGTCTCAAATGATAAGACTGGAAGTCTTTTCCAACGTATTTCTTCCAAAAAAAAAGATTAATTTGATTCTCTGGAAATTTTAGAAAGTCCTTATCAGGTAACAAAGTTAAATTAAAATGTCAGGATCTGTTCATATGAGTGAAATCAGGAAGATTTAAAGATAGAAATACAGGAGAATGGTTGGATACAGCTATTTCTTTATATTCAATGGATTGAACTAATGGAATCATTTGACAATCAATAAAAAAAAATCAATCCTGGTATAGGAATGATGGGCATGAGAGAAGAATGAATACTCCCTTTCTGCCGGGTGAAAAAAAAACGCCAGACATCAACAATATCACATTTCATTAGAAAGGATTGAATAAATAAAGCTAATTTATTAGGTGTGGCTGATTTAGGAGAAGAACGATCTAACACTGGGTCTAGACCACAATTAAAATCTCCTTCCATCACTAAAGAATAAAGACTCAAATCTGGGAGGAATGAAAAGAAATGCTCAAAAAATCCTGTGTCATCCAGATTGGGGGCGTACACATTAGTAAATACAATTAATTTATTATCTAGTATCCCTGACACTATGACAAATTGCTCATAAGGGTCAGAGACAATTTTATGTTGAACAAAATAAATTGTATTGTCTATAAAAATCGAGACTCAGGAATAATCCAGTCTGTTCTCCATTTGTCCATCACTGTCTGGTTTGGATAAGCTACCAAACAAGACAAGAATAGACTCCAAAGAAAACCGTCAGGGCTGCGGAAAGGATTATTGGTGTGAATCTGCCCTCAATCCAGGATTTATATGCATCTAGAGTCAGGAAGCGAGCAAGCAGCATCATTGTAGACCCATCACACCTTGGACATCACCTGTTCCAAATCCTTCCTTCTGGTAGGAGCTTTAGATAGCTGTATGCCAGGACAAATAGGTACAAGAACAGTTTCTTTCCATATGCCATCAGTCTTATGAACACTTAAATTTTAGTCTATTGTAACTCAAGTCCACCTGTACATACACTGGTATACCTCATTGTATATAGTTCACGATTATTTGCCCTATTGTTTTGTTTGCTTTTTGATTCTGTACAGCAAGAGCTCAGGGAAACCGGCATCAAATTCCCTCTATGTGTCCGCATACTTGGCGATAATAAAGGATTCAGATTCTGAATGAAGAATGAAATTTAAACCCCTCTACCCATTAAAAAGGCATGCATTGTCACAAATACGTAAATGCGTTTCTTGTAGAAAAACAATGGGGGTCCTTATCTTCTTAATATAAGCAAAAATCTTCTTCCGTTTCACAGAATGGTTTAACCCTTTCACATTAAAACTAAGTAAATTAATATTTCGATCCATTTTAGATACTAATTAACAGAAGTGTTAAAAGATCTGACCATAAGTTATTAGAACTGGAGAATGAAGCATAAAATAAGGTACTCAAACAGAAAATTTAGATGGTAGCCCAATGCAGCTGTCAGAGAAAAAAGACACCCCACCCTCCTCTCCCTCCCAAAGCCAAAAAAACTGGCCACAGAACAGACGGCATGCTAAACCCTAAAGACAACCCTCCCAAAGAAATCCTGCTGGCAAAACTCCAATCATTTAAGGATATTATGTTCCTACCAAAAGAAAGCAGACAAAGTAAACTTAGATTAGAAATCCAAAACATAAGAGGATTCTTTTTTACAATTTCAAAAAAAATTTAGAACAACCTCAGAAAAAAGAGTGAAGTAATAAAAAATATCAAAAAGCAAGATATACAAGCAGTCAAAATATAAGTTTATTAAAACCTTATTCTATCCGACATTGAAAAGATAATTGCTTTTGCAAGAGATATAACATAATTAATCTTCTGCTTTCAAAAACTTCTGTGCATCTTCAACGGATCCCAGCCGTGTCTGCACACGATGTTTCTGAACGATTCTAAGATGTGCAGGGAAACAAAGGGAGGGCTTAAACCCTTTGTTATAAAGCAGCGACATAACCTCTTTATATTTGGCACGTTCAGCCATAATCTTCGGTGTATAATCTTCCACAAATCTGATCATTTTCCCATTGTAATCCATCATCCCTATTCAATGAGTATGACGGATTAAAAGCTCCTTAGTATGAAATTCATGAAAACACAGAATAACCGACCTAGGTCATACCCCGACCGGGTTCAGGGCCAGTGACCAGTGACCGCAGTCCAATTTAGGCACAGATGGTAATAAATCAGGGAATAGCTGCTTCAGAAAGCTTGCAAAAAACTCCGTGGGGTGCGCACCGTCAACTGATTCTTCAAGACCCAGAATATGTAGATCGTTCCTTCTGCTTCTGCTTTCCAGGTTGGTCATCTTCTTTGTTAATTTTTCATTTGATAATGATAATTTTTTGCAAAGCTTGCTCATGTCTTCTAAGTCCACTTCCAGTATTGACCAAGTTTCTTTATTCTCCTTAATTCGCTTGTCATGTTCGATTAGAGTTTGTTGAATAGTGTTCAACTTGACGTTAAGCTGTTGAAATTCGTCAAAAAGTTCTGTTCTTTGCTTTTTAAGAAAATCTCCAATTGATTCCAAAGTGGTTGGAGATTCATCTTTTTTTTTTTGCAGAGGCTTTGGTCTTTCTCAAAGACATAATAGAGCAATATTGAGATTTATAATAAGGTTTCAAAAAACTGGTAGGAATCTAAAAGATAGGTAAGGTAGGAGCAAGTTCAAAAAGATGTTACCCCGTCAGCTGCCAGCAGGGCTCTCACAAGTACATTTATTGTCACAATGGAAGAACACATGGAGTTACACAACCAAATACTGTGTGTACATCGATTATGTTTTTCTGAACTCCCATAAACAGTCAAAGGACAGAAAATATAATACCAGTAAAAAAGGAAGTTTTTGCTGCTGGCCACACGTTCCTCATAGTTCTGTTTTGAATATCCACATCTGTGGGGTTCTCCTCATCCGTGATAATTGTTCTCTAGAAAGTTATCTCTGCCTCTCAGTGAAAGCCTTTGCTTTCATACTCATTTCATATCAATTCAGATATTGCAATCCAGTGTCATTGGCTATTAGTCATGTGCCTGACCTTTACCGCATTTTTATTGGCTGTGATACAGGCCAGCATCCATTTATTACCCACTTCCCAGCAAATGATGATCAGTAATTTATGGCTTTTTGTTCTCAAACAGCAACTAGATTGGATCACACAATACTGATACAGACCTCAACAGTTACAAACCTACATGCTATATCCAACCAAAGAACACCTCACAAATAACATCTTATTTGCAAATGATCCCTAGTTCTGCAGATTACCTGAGGCTTCATTGTATTTATTTTAAAGCACTGATCAAGCCAGGTGATTTTAACTCACAAAATGGCAGCCTCCATCTCGTCCCTCATGGAAAGAACAAAGAGAGTTGGTCTGTCTACTTCCACTGCCCTTCATTCATTCAAACTCATGGATATGTGGACTGTAGCTCTATCTGGCCAACAGCTGCAATACTGTACTCCCAGGTGACCTTAACGCCTATTATGCATGCTTTGAAAGGGAGAGTGAAACTAGACCTGTGCGAATCCCTGCAGCATCTGGTGACCCTGCGACCTCTGCATCAGAGGCTGACAACAGAACATAATTCAAGAGTGTGAAGCCTCGCAAGGCTTTAGGCCCTAATGGTGTATGTGGTGGGGCTCTGATAACATGTGTCACCAACTGGCTGGAGTGTTCAAGGACAACTTCAACCTCTCACTGCTGCAGCTGGAGGTTCCCACCTGCTTCAAAAGGGCGACAATCATACAACTGCTGAAGAAGGTCAGGGTGAGATGCCTCAATAATTATTGCCTAGTGGCACTCATGTTTATTGTGATGAAGTGGTTTGAGAGGTGGTCGTGGCTAAAATCAACTCCAGCCTAAGCAAGGAATTGGATCCACTGTAATTGGTCTATTGCCAAAATAAGCCTACTGGCTCTCTACTCTGCCTTGGATAGCCTGGATGTATGTCAAGCTGCTGTTTATTGCCTACATCTCATCATTCAACACAATAATATCCTCAGTCCAACCAATAAAATCCAAAACCTGGTCTTCTGTACTTCCCTGTGCAACTAGATGTTAAGTGTGTCCAGGATGGACTCCTGTCACAGTATGATGACAGACCAACTAGGGGAATGTCATACTAGATCTAGTACTAGGTAACAAACCGGCTCAGGTTACAGATCTCTCAGTGAGTGAGCATCCGGGAGACAGTGACCACTGCTCCCTGGCCTTTAGCATTATCATGGAAAAGGATAGAATCAGAGAGGAGAGGAGAATTTTTAATTGGGGAAGGGCAAATTATGAGGCTATAAGGCTAGAACTTGAGGCGTGAATTGGGATGATGTTTTTGCAAGGAAATGAACTATGGACATGTGGTCAATGTTTAGAGATGTCTTACAGGATGTTAGGGATAAATTTGTCCCAGTGAGGAAGATAAAGAATGGTTGGGTGAAGGAACCATGGGTGACAATTGAGGTGGAAAATCTGGTCAGGTGGAAGAAGGCAGCATACATGACGTTTAGGAAGCAAGGATCAGATGGGTCTATTGAGGAATACAGGGAAGCAAGAAAGGAGCTTAAGAAGGGGCTGAGAAGAGCAAGAGGGGGCATGAGAAGGCCTTGGAAAATAGGGTAAAGGAAAACCCCAAGGCATTCTTCAATTATGTGAAGAAGAGAAGGATGACAGGAGTGAAGGTAGGACTGATTAGAGATAAAGGTGGGAAGATGTGCCTGGAGGTTGTGGAAGTGAGCGAGGTCCTCAATGAATACTTCTCTTCGGTATGCACCAATGAGAGGGAACCTGATGACAGTGAGGACGATATGAGTGAGGTTGATGTTCTGGAGCATGTTGATATTAAGGGAGAGGAGGTGTTGGAGTTGTTAAAATACATTAGGACGGGTAAGTTCCTGGGGCTTGACGGAATATTGCCCAGGCTGCTCCAAGAGGCGAGGGAAGAGATTGCTGAGCCTCTGGCTAGGATCTTTATGTCTTCGTTGTCCACGAGAATGGTACCGGAGGATTGGTGGGAGGCAAATGTTGTCCCCTTGTTCAAAAAAAGTAGTAGAAATAGTCCGGGTAATTATAGACCAGTGAGCCTTACGTCTGTGGTGGGAAAGCTGTTGGAAAATATCCTTAGAGATAGGATCTATGGGCATTTAGAGAATCATGGTCTGATCAGGAACAGTCAGCATGGTTTTGTGAAGGGTAGATCGTGTCTAACAAGCCTGATAGAGTTCTTTGAGGAGGTGACCAGGCATATAGATGAGGGTAGTGCAGTGGATGTGATCAACATGGATTTTAATAAGGCATTTGACAAGGTTCCACATGGTAGGCTTATCAGAATGTCAGAAGGCATGGGATCCAGAGAAGTTTGGCCAAGTGGATTCAGAATTGGCTTGCCTGCAGAAGACAGAGGGTCATGGTGGAGGGAGTACATTCAGATTGGAGGGTTGTGACTAGTGGTGTCCCACAAGGATCTGTTCTGGGACCTCTACTTTTCATGATTTTTATTAACAACCTGGATTTGGGGGTAGAAGGGTGGGTTGGCAAGTTTGCAGACGACACAAAGGTTGGTGGTGTTGTAGATAGTGTAGAGGATTGTCAAAAATTGCAGAGGATAGGACATTGATAGGGTGCAGAACTGGGCTGAGAAGTGGCAGATGGAGTTCAACCTGGAGAAGTCTGAGGTGGTATGCATTGGAAGGACAAACTCCAAGGCAGAGTACACAGTAATTGGCAGGATACCTGGCAGTGTGTAGGAGCAGAGGGATCTGGGGGTATATGTCCAAAGATCCCTGAAAGTTGCCTCATAGGTAGATAGGGTAGTTAAGAAAGCTTATGAGGTGATGGCTTTTATAATTTGAGGGATAGAGTTTAAGAGCCGCGATGTAATGATGCAGCTCTATGAAACTCTGGTTAGGCCACACTTGAAGTACTGTGTCCAGTTCTGGTTGCCTCACTATAGGAAGGATGTGGAAATATTGGAAAGGGTACAGAGGAGATTTACCAGGATGCTGCCTGGTTTAGAGAGTATGGATTATGATCAGAGATTAAGGAAGCTAGGGCTTTACTCTTTGGAGAGAAGGAGGATGTGAGGAGAGATGATAGAGGTGTACAAGATAATAAGAGGAATAGATAGAGTGGGTAGCTGGTGCCTCTTCCCCAGGGCACCACTGCTCAATACAAGAGGACATAGCTTTAAGGTAAGGGGTGGGAAGTTCAAGGGGGATACTAGAGGAAGGTTTTTTACTCAGAGAGTTGTTGGTGCGTGGAATGCACTGCCTGAGTCCGTAGTGGAGGCAGATACACTAGTGAAGTTTAAGTGACTACTAAACAGGTATATGGAGGAATTTAAGTTGGGGGGTTATATGGGAGGCAGGGTTTGAGGGTCAGCACAACATTGTGGGCCAAAGGGCCTGTAATGTGCTGTACTATTCTATGTTCTATGTTCTATGTTCTATGCAAATCCTTGACTTCTTCACCAGGAGACCACATCCTGTATGGATTTAAATTAGCATCTCCTTTTTGCTGATAATCAATACTGACATTTGTCAAGGATGTGTGCTTAGCCCACTGCTCTGCTCTCTCTACACTACGACTGTATGGCTAGACGCAACTCAAATGTCATCTTTAAATTTACCGATGGAACAATTATTGTTGGCAGAATTTCAAATGATGATGAGGAGGCATACAGGAGCAAGATAGATCAGCTGGTTGCATGGTGTCACAACAATAATCTTGCACTCAACATCAATAAGACTAAGAAATTATTGATTCTGGACTTCAGTTAGGGCAAATCCAGGGAACACACATCAGACCACATCGAGGGATCTGAAGTGAAAAGGGTGAGTAGTTTCAAGTCCCTGAGGACCTATCCTCGGCCTAATATATTGATGAAATTGCAAAGAAGGCACAACAGCAGCTATATTTTATTTGGAGTTTGAGGAGAATCTCTATGTCACCAACGACACTAGTAAATTTCTACAGGTGTACTGTGGAGTTTTTTTCTAACTTGTTGCATCACTGTCTGGTTTGGGGAGGCCACTGCACAGGATTGGAACAAGCCACAGAAAGTTGTAAACTCATACAGCTTCATCATAGGCAGTAGCCTCACCTGCATCGAGCGTACCTTCAGAAGGTGATGCCTCAAAAAGATGATGTCCATCATTAACAATACCATCATCCAGGAGATGCCCTCTTCTAATTGCTACCATAAAGAAAAAGATACAGGAACCTGAAGACGCACACTCAATGTTTCAGGAAGAACTTCTTCCCCTCTACCTTCAGAATAATGAA
Organism: Mobula birostris; assembly: GCF_030028105.1. Lineage (NCBI taxonomy): Eukaryota > Metazoa > Chordata > Chondrichthyes > Myliobatiformes > Myliobatidae > Mobula > Mobula birostris. The sequence continues at coordinate 68,205,230 of NC_092374.1, forward strand.
TGGACAATGAATTCATGAACATTACCGCACTATTTATATTAATTTAATTTTTTAATACCTACCTATTGTAATTTATCACTTTTAAAAATTATTATATATTGCAATGTACTGTTGCCACAAAACAATAAATTTCACGATGTATGCCAGTGATATTATACATGATTCTGATTCTGATTCTAATTCATTATCCAAATAGGACCTAACTATCTCAGTACATTTCCATCCCATTCTATAAATATCTAGATGACCAAACAAGACTTCCAGTCTAACTGATGGCTCCTGACTTTTTGTGTTATGTTCAATTGGATTGGGTGATTATTCTGATCAAACATTTGATGTTCATTTTTGGTAAGACCTAACTAACCTGGCTCAGTACTTTTCTCAAGGCCATATTTTGCTTATTTTTGTTGCATGTAATCTCTATCCCTGATCAATATTGGTGCTTCATCCTCAAACAAATCAACAATGTACCTTGCTTCCAACTTCCACCCTGCCCTCAAATTTACTTGGTATTTCAGATGCCTCTCTTCTCTTTCAAAAGACCATAAGACCATAAGCCATAAGAGCAGAATTAGGCCATCTGGCCCATCGATCTGCTCTGCTATTCAATCATGGCTGATACTTTTGTTTTTCTCCTCCTCAACCCCAGTTCCCGGCCTTTTCCCCATAACCTTTGATGATATGTCCAATCAAGAACTAATCAATCTTTGCTTTAAATATACCCGAAGACCTGGCCTCCATAGCTTTTGTTGTATGTGGCAACAAACTCCACAAATTCACCACCCTTTGGCTAAAGAGATTTCTCCACATCTATGTTTTGAAAAGGTGCCGCTCTATCCTGAGGCTATGCCCTCTTGTCCTAGACTCTCCCACCATGGAAAACATTCTTTCCACATCTACTCTGTCTAGGCCTTTCAACATTCAAAAGGTTTCAGTGAATCCCTCCTCATCCTTCTGAATTCCAGTGAGTACAGACCCAGAGCCATCAAACGTTCCTCGTATGATAATGCTTTCATTCCTGGAATCATCCTTGTGAACCTCCTCTGGACCCTGTCCAATGCTAGCACCTCTTTTGTAAGATGAGGGGCCCAAAACTGTTCACAATACTCAAGGTGAGGCCTCACCAGTGCCTTATAAAGCCTCAGCATCACGTCCTTGCTCTTGTATTCTGGACCTCTTGAAATGAATGCTAACATGGCATTTGCCTTCCTCACCACGGACTCAGCCTGCAAGTTAACCTTCAGGGTGTTCTACACAAGGACTCCCAAGTCCCCTTGCATCTCAGATCCCATGATTTTCTTCCCGTTTAGAAAATAGTCTGCACATTTATTTCTTCTACCAAAGTCTATGATCATATATTTTCCAACATTGTATTTTATTTGCCACTTTCTTGCCCATTTTCCTAATCTGTCTAAGTTCTTCTGCAAACTACCTGTTTCCTCAACACTACCTGCCCCGCCACCAATCTTCGTATCATTGGCAAACTTGGCAACAAAGCCATCTATTCCATCATCTAAACCATTTGTATACAGCATAAAAAGAAGTGGTCCCAACACCGACCCCTGCAGAACACCACTAGTCACTGGCAGCCAACCAGAAAAGGATCCTTTTATTCCCACTCACTGAATTCTACCAATCAGCCAATGCTCTAACCATGATAGTAACTTTCCTGTAATACCATGGGCTCTTAACTTGGTAAGCAGCCTCATGTGTGGCATCTTGTCAAAGGCCTTCTGAAAGTCCAAATATACAATATCCACTACATCCCCTTTATCTATCCTACTTGTAATCTCTCCAAAGAATTTTAACAAATTCGTCAGGCAGGATTTTCCCTGAAGGAAACCATGCTGACTTTGTACTATCTTGTGTTGTATCATCAAGTACTCCATCACCTCATCTTTAACAATTGTCTCAAACATCTTCCCAACCACTGAAGTAAGGCTAACTGGTTTATAATTTCCTTTCTGCTGTCTTCCTCCCTTCTTAAAGAGTGGAGTGACATTTGCAATTTTTCAGTCCTCTGGCATTATCCCAGAATCCAATGATTTCTGAAAGATAATTTCTAATGCCACCACAATCTCTAACTCTACCTCTTTCAGAACCCGAGAATGAAGTTCATCTCGTCTGGGTGACTTATGTACCTTTAGGTCTTTCAGCTTTTTGAGCACCTACTCTCTTGTAATAGTAACTAAACCCACTTCTGTTCCTTCACACACTACAACAACAGGCATACTACTAGTGTCTTTCACAGTGAAGACTGATGCAAAATACTCATTTAGTTCTACAACCATCTCCTTGTGCCCCCTTATTATTTCTCCTGCGTCATTTTCTAGTGGTTTTATATCCACTCTCATTTCTCTTTCATTTTCAACATACTTGAAAAAACTTTTAATATCCACTTTGATATTATTTGCTAGCTTGCTTTCATATTTCATCTTTTCTCTTCTCATGATTTTTTTAGTTGCTCTCTGTAGGTTTTTATAAACTTCCCAGTCCTCTGTCTGCCCACTAATTTTTGTTTTGTTGTATGCCCTTTCTTTTGCTCTTACTTCCTTTGTCAGCCATAGTTGTACTATATTACCATTTGAGTATTTCTTTATTTTTGGAATACATGTGTCCTGCATCTTCCTCATTTTTCCTAGAAACACATGCCATTGCTGCTCTGCTGACACCCCTGCCAGCAGCTCCTTCCAGTTTACTTTGGCCAACTCCTCTCTCATACCCCTGTAATTTCCCTTATGCCACTGAAGTACTGCTACATCAGACTTTACTTTCTCCCTATCAAATTTCAAGTTGAACTCAATCATTTTGTGATCATTGGTTCCTAAGGGTTCTCTTACCTTAAGTTTCCTAATCGTCTCCAGTTCCGTACATAACAACCAGTCCGGTATAGCTGATCCCCTAGTAGGCTCAATGACAAACTGCTCTAAAAAGCTATCTCTTTGGCATTCAAGAAACTCCCTCTCTTGAGATCCATTACCAAGCTGATTTTCCCAATCGAGCTGCATGTTAAAATCTCCCATCACTACCATAATATTTCCCGTTTGACTTGCCTTTTTTATTTCCTGTTTTTAACCTGTAGTCCACCTTCGAGCCACTGTTTGGCGGCCTGTATATAACTGCCATCAACGTCCTTTTACCCTTGCAGTTTCTTACCTCAACCCTCAAGGATCTAACATCTTCCAATCCTATGTCACATCTTTCTACTGATTTGATGCCATTCTTTACCAGTAAAGCCACACCACCCCCTCTGCCTCCCTTCCTATCCCTCCAATATAACGTGTAACCTTGGACATTCAGCTCCTGATTACAGCCATCTTTCAGCCACGGCTTAGTGATGGCCACAACATTATACCTGTCAGTCTGTAATATTTCAACAAGATCATCTACCTTATTTCTTATACTACGTGCATTTAGATACAACTCCTTGAGTACCATATTTGCTATCCTTTCTGATTCTGCATTCCTAATGATTTGATACTCAGCCTGATGGCTGCAACTAAGTCCCATCACTTGACTGCCCTTCCTGCAATCTAACTGCACACTATCTTTACTTTTTTTTACCATCCGTCCTATCCTGAGTCCCTTCACTCCGGTTCCCATCCCCCTGCCAAGTTAGTTTAAACCCTCCCCAACAGCTCTAACAAACCTGCCCGTGAGAATATTCGTCCCCCTCGGGTTCGGGTGAAAACTATCACTTTTGAACAGGTCATACCTCCCCCAGATGAGATCCCAATGATCCAAGAATCTGAAGCCCTGCCCCCTGCACCAGCTTCTCAGCCATGCATTCATCTGCTAAATCATCTTGTTTCAACCCTCACTGGCACGTGGCACAGGCAGCATCCAGAAATTACAACCCTGGAGGTCCTGCTTCTCAGCTTTCTACCTAGCTCTCTAAATTCTCTTTTCAGGTCCTCATTGCTTTTCCTTCCTATGTCATTGGTACCAACATGTACCAAGATATCTGGCTGCTCTCCCTCCCTCTCTAAAATGCTGTGGACATGATCTGAGACATCCCTAACCCTGGCACCTGGGAGGCAACATACCACCTGGGTGTCCCGTTCACGTCCACAGAATCTCCTGCCTGTTCCCCTCACTCTCGAGTCCCCTATTACTACCACTCCCTTCTTCTCTCTCTTTTCCCCCGTACCATAGACTCATGGTCAGTGCCTGTAACCCGGTCACCATAGCATTATCCTGGGAGGTCATCTCCCACAGAAGAATCCAAAGCGGTATACTTTTTTCTTGAGGGGAATGGCCACAGGGGTGTTCAGCTCTATCTGCCTATTTCCGTTTCTCCTGTCAGTCACCTAGCTACTCGCCTCCTGCAACTTCGGGGTGACCACTTCCCTGTAACTTTGTTCAATTATGTCCTCACTGTCCCATACAAGCCAAAGGTCATCCAGTTGCTGCTCTAGATCTCTAACACGGTCTTCAAGGAGATGCACCCGGATGTATCTCACGCAGATGTAGTTCCACGGGAGAATCTGGGTCTCCCAGTTCTCTAGCATCCTGCACGAAGAACATACCACAGCTATTTAGATGGTACAGTAACAGAGGAAAAGAATTAGAAAGGAAACCTTAATAGGCACTTTACACAGAGCCGACATCACTTTGGAACCTTTTTTGAGCCAAAGCCTGTCGCATCTACTCTCGCCACCGGCCTGCTCCCAACAGTGGCCATTCCACTTATCCCTTCTGTACTTTTATTTAGTTGGTAAAGCTCTGTTGACATGGCTGACAGGCCCCATACAATGGACAAGTGCCCACGAAGCTCTCTTTTTAAATAACCGTCACTGACCTGCGAGAAGCACCTCTTCGTAGAGCTCTGTTGATGCCATTGATAGGCCGCTTTCTTGTTCTATCTCCATCTCTGGAGAGAATCTATCTACTGATATGTTTTATAAACCCGCTAACTTTCACAGTCATCTGGACTATACCTCTTCCCACCATGCCACTTGTAAAAATGCGGTTTCCTTTTCTCTGTTCCTTTGTCTCTGCTGCATCTGCTCAGGATGAAGCTTCTCATTCCAGAACAACTGAGATGTGCATCTTTTTCAAAGAAAGGGTCTTCCCTTCCTCTACCATCATTCCTGCCCTCACTCACGTCTCTTCTATTTTGTGCTCATTGTCCTCACCCCATCCTCCCGCTGCCACACTAGGGACAGGATTCCTCTTGTTCTCACCTACCTCCCTACAGACCTCCACATCCAGCACATAATTCTCCGTACCTTCCACCATTTCCAATGGAATCCCATCACCAAAACATCTTCCCCCCCACCACTTTTTGCTTTCTGTAGTGATTTCTCCTCACATGAATCCCTTGTCCACTTGTCCCTCCCCATTGATCTCCCTCCTGGTACTTATCCTTGCAAATAGAGCAAGTGCCACACCTGCCGCTACATCTCTTCTTTCACTACCTTTCAGGACCCCAAACTGTCCCTCCAGCTGAGGCGACACTTCTCCTGTGTGTTTGTTGGGGTCATCTACCATATCTGGTGCTCCTGGATATCAGTGAAAAGAGACATGGAGTGGGAGACCACTTTCGCTCTATCCATCACAACAAGGTGGATCTACTGGCAGCCACCCATCTCAATTCTACTTCCCATTCTCATTCTAACATGTCAGTCCATGGGCTGCTCTGCTGTCATGATGAGGCCACACTCAGGTTGAAGGAGCAAAACCCTATACTCCATCTGGGTACCTTCCAATATGATGGCATTAACATCGATTTCTCAAACTTCCGGTGATTGCCCACCCCCTCCTCTCCCTCACCTCCCTCATTCTTGTTTACCTCTCACACCTTATCTCCTTACCCACCCTTCACCTCCCACTGGTGTTTCTCCCCTCCTCTTTCTTCCATGGTCTTCTGTCTTTTCCCATTACATTCCCCCCTTCTTCAGCCCTTATCTCTTTCACTAATCGAATTCCCAGCACTTTACTTTACCTCTACCCCCTCCTGATTTCACCTATCACCTACTACCTTGTACTTCTTCCTCCCCTCCTCTCACCTTCTTACTCTGAATTCTACCCTCCATTTCCAGTCCTGATTAACTGTCTCAGCCTGAAATGTTTACTGTTTATTCTTTTCCATGGAAGCTGCCTGGCCTGCTGAGTTCCTCCAGCATTTTGTATGTGTTACTTTGAATTTCTAGCATTTGCATTTTTTCCCATGAATGTTTGAGATTGTAATGTTGACAGGAAGTGGACAATGACATGGCTCTTGGGCTTTGCTTGGCCCCAGAGTAAACTTGGATTGGTTTGGTTTAGGAATTGCTATGGTCACATTTGGCTTGTTTTTTTTGGAGATAGCCAGGGTCAGGTTTGCCTAGGTTATCATTTAATTCACCAATTCACAAATCTCTCCATTTTTCAGTGCTTAACATCATATTTAGATTCCACTGATTTTAGACTTAATTTCTCCCTAACTGTACACGTTGGCTGCCTTTCTCCAACAGTTACAGGTGTACTCCCTGTTTTATTTTCCCCAAAGTGGTTGCAATGCACTCAGTGCCTGCCCAGACATCTGCCATTCTCTTACACCCCCTCAGCCCCCGCAGTCCTCCACTGCCTATCCCCTTTTACCACCCATCAAATCTTTTAGATGTTTCTTCAAGCAACATTCTACGTGCCCACACTAAAAAAATTGTGCTTTAGCTCAATGTCAGCTTCTGTTCAATAGCGTTCCTGTGGAGAGCTGTGGTCCATTTTGCAATGCTACAGACACTATCTAAATGGTAATTGTGGGGAAAATGCATTGCCATCCAATTAGATGAAAAATCTAAATTAGAATCTCACACAGAAATTCATGAACATTTATGACAAGAGGGGCCCATCATGTTCATGTCCATTTCACTTATCTTAGCATCTCATTTTATCAACCTAAATCAAACCTCTGCCAATGTAGAATTAAATGACTACACTGGTAGCCATCAATACAAATTTATAGCACCAAATGGCAGTGCATTCGATAATAATTCACGTTTATCCAGAAAAGAAAAGAAAACACGGTGAAACTATTGCAAAGCAAGAATCAAACTGAGTTTCAATCTCACCGGCATATTTCATGAAGTTTGTTGCCTTTGTTACAACAGTATAATGCATAATAGATATAACACAACACATTACAGTAATAGAGAAAAAAATCTGAATTACAGTCATTATATTTATATTAAATATTGAAATAAGTAGTGCAAAAATAAAAATAAAAAAAGTAGTGAGATAGTGTTCATGGGTTCAATGTCCATTCAGAAATTATATGGCAGAGAGCAATCAGCTGTTCCTAAATAATTAGTGTGCATCTTCAGGCTCTTGTACCTTCTCCCTGATGGGAGCAATGAGAACAGGGCATATCCTGGGTGTTGAGGGTCCTTGATGATGGATGCTGCCTTTTTAAGGTATTTGTCCTTGAAAATGTCCTGAATATGATGGAGGCTAGTGGCCTTGATGGAGCTGTCTAAGTTTCCAACTCTCTGTGGCTTATTTTGATCCTGTGCAGTAGCCCCTCCTCCCTATACCAGACGGTGATGCAGCCAATTAGAGGTATGATCTGTAGACCATCATTATAATGCTATTTTCATCTGAGGAAAGCTGTTGGAACAGAGTTAAGGAGTGATAAATCTACCTTGCCTATTTTCAGCCCCTTCTTATTATCCATCAGCCTCTCCAGGGTGGTCATTCACCTGCAGCTCATTGTCAGTCTATCAGTCTGATTGGTGTAAGATTTGCCCAGGAAGCTTGTCCTCCAGATGCTGAAAACATGCTGTAGATCAAGCAAGGTACACTGTGGAAAAAATTGAGTTAATGCTTCAATGTGTCAGAACAGGCACTAAGCAGAGATGTAGAATATTCTAACAAGTACAGCGAAAGGAAATCTGTAGGGAGGGAAGAACAATAAAAAATACCTCAGAGAGGCAAATGCAGACGTGGTCAATAATTGGATCTCACTGCTTTCCTTCACCTATTGGAACATGATTGTGCATTATTAAAACTATATAAAGGATGTGTCAATAATTCAATCGCGCTATTTAATATCTAACAATAAGCAATTAATGCATTTGCTTGGTCTAAAACAAAAATTTCTCACTCGTAATCATTTACAAAAATGTCTGTCCCTGGATGAACAAGACCTGAAGCTCTACTAATAATACAGTTGTACAACATATTGCAAATAAAAGCAGCTCATAAAGTGGTTACATGTGAACCTCCAAGTGAATAAGATCCATACTTAATGTTCTGTCTGTTTTGTCAGCTTCATTCTCCTAAAGGCACTCATGTGTTTGGAAATTCCATTATAGCCTGGTTGAACTGATCTTCTTTTAATTGGATCAAATCAAAATTAATCTCAAATTAATACTGTTGTTTGACACTGATGGCTGATTAATCTGTTAAAATCTGAAATACAGGAAAATGGGGCTACCGTCCTGCCTGAGGTAATACGTTGTTATAAATCTTGTTCGCATAGAACAACCATTAGTCAAGCTGATCAGATGTTTCCATTAGAGTCTGAAGGAAAAGTTCACACATGGAATGGCTCGGTAAAACATTTATCTATAAAGCTATTTTTGTATGAATAATGGCTTGGAACTGCTGTCTAAGTAACACTAACTTATAATTCTATAATGGGCATTTTATGTATTTATAGCTTGGTTCCAATTTTACTGAGACGTCAGCAAAGGACTGAGGTATGATGAGTTCCAAAGTGGTTTTTAAGTGCCAATCAATGAAAACTTCCTTGTTTCAAATGCAATTAGATCATAGAGCATATTCCATTATAGAAAGAGCTGAGATTTTAAACTTTCAAATGGCCCGAAAAAAGACGACACAAGTCTCCTTTGATTGGTCAGTTGATAACTTATATGTTAGTCATTCATTTGAGCAGAATATTCATTCGTAACCCTCATTTGCCTTTAATTGGCTACTGTCAGCTGCCTTGCCAATGCAGGTCAACTTCTGATTCAGTCTTGTGTTTATCTTATTTTTCATGACATTGTGTGACCCTCCCTTCTCCCGACCTTGTTTTTCTTAGAGTGGAATAAAAAGTAAATAATAATGATAACAACAACAAGTTAAGTATTTGTCCAGTAGGGTGCCATGCACAATCCTGATTTGATGGAGACAAATGTGAGAGCACAAAGGAAAATCTGGTGAAATTTCTGAAATGCCTGCTTCGCTGCTGTTGCCACTGTGTGGTCCAGAATCTCCGAAGGAGAAGCCCCCGAGTCCTCAGCTTTGCTTGTTGCTCAGCGACCGGGGCGGGGTCGAAGCACTCGGCAGAGGATGGTGCTCGGAGAGGCTGTGTCGGAGGGGCTGGTCGAAGGCTCGAAGTTTTCAGATGGACTCAGAGTCCGCTGCCGTTGGGTGCTTTCAATGGTGCTGCACTGGCAAGTTGGCGGCACTTGGAGGGTCATGGCAGGGAGAGTTTCTCCCTTCTGCCACCTGCGTGAGATAATGAACCTATAGGGACTTCGAGACTTTTTTTTTACCTTGCTGTTTATCAAATTATGGTATTGCTTTGCATTGTTGTAACTATATGTTATAATTATGTGGTTTTGTCAGTTTCAGTCTTGGTTTGTCCTGTGTTTTCTTGTGATATCATTCTGGAGGAACGTTGCATCATTTTTTAATGCATGCATTTCTAAATGACAATAAACGAGGACTGAGTGTCCTCATAATCCAATAATCTAATCTAATCTAACAACAATAAATAAATAAACAGTAAATATCGAGATCAGGAAGATGGGGTCAGCGAACAATGTGGCCAAGGACAACTTCCTTCACACAGTTCATAAAACTACTTTAATTTTTTTCTCTTTCAAATGTTGTTCTGCTACTGTTGGAGACAGTGATCTACATTTTGGTGGCATGCTTTTGGGCGAGTTGAGTGATCGTTCACTTTGCTGTTTCCAGTGGGGTTCCACAAGGTTTTGAGGTTCTGTGCTTATCACTCAATACTGTCGGAGGAAGGTCCCTGCATTTGAATCATCTCTTTCTCTCTCTCTTGCTCAATGCTACCAAAGGATGCTGCCGGAGTCCTGGGCCTTGGGCAAGCTTTAATCAATGTGGCTTGTGGATTGGAGTTTGCAGTTCATGTTATGATGTTCTTCTGGCTTCTGATTGCTTCTTTTTGTTTCTACTTTATGCGATTTTGATGGGGGCAGACTGGCTCTGCGGCCTGAATTCAGTGGATGACACAGAGCTAGATTGAACTGAACTTGAATATGCCTGTGCTGGTTTGATGATTTGTAGTTTGGTGTTTTATATTCTGTGTTTTTCACTCTTTTTTTTTGCCATTTGCATCACTTGTTCATTGGGTACCAGGTGTTTTCTTTGAATAGGTTCCATGTTTTTTTCTTTCTTTGTTTTGTGGCTGTCTGTGGGAAGACAAATTTCAGGGTTGTATACTGCATACATACTTTGAATCTTGAATCTTTGTGAACATGGTTGAAAGTGAGTTCATCGGTTGTGGGAACAGTTCAGTGATGGGGCAAGTGAAGATGAGTGAAGTGATCCCTTTGGTTCAAAGGTCTAATGGTTGAGGGGTAATAACTATTCCTGAACCTGGTGGTGTAAGTCCTAAGGCTCTTGTACCTTCTTCCCGATGGCAACAGTAACAAGAAACTTCATTAGGAGTTTGAAGAGATTTGGTATGTCAGCAAAAACACTCAAAAACAGTGCAGAGCATTCTGACAGGCTGCATCACTGGTTGGTATGTGGGTGGGAGGAGCTGCTACTGCTAGGATTGAAAGAAGCTGCAGAGTGTCATAAATTTAGTCGGCTCCATCCTGGGTACTAACGAACAAAGTACCAAGGACATCTTCAAGGAGCAGTGTCTCAGAAAGGCAGCATCCAATATTAATGGCCCTCAGAAACCAGGGCATGGCCTTTTTTCACTGTTACCATCAGGTAGGAGGTACAGAAGCCTAAAGGCACACACTCAGTGATTAAAGAAAAGCTTCTTCCCCTCTGCCATCTGATTCCTAAATGGACTTTGCGAACAGTACTTCACCTTTTAAATATATAATATTTCTGATTTTTGAGGGCTTTAATCTATTTAATATACATATACTGTAAATGATTTACTTTTTTTTCTTCTGTATTATGTATTGCATTGAACTGCTGCTACTAACAAGTTTCACAACACATGCTAGGGTAGACCTGATTCTGAAGAGAGCATGACCATTGTGGTGGGGGTCCCTGATAATAGATGCTGCTTTTCTGTGACAATATTTCTTGTAGATGTGCTCAATGGTGGGGAAGGCTTTTCCAATGATGGACTGGGCTGTTCAATGGCCTTGGTATTTCCATACTAAGCTGTGATGGAACCAGTCTCCATCTAGAAGTTTTAGAATCTTTGCAAACTTCTAAGGAAGTAAAGGCACTGCTATGCTTTCTTCACAATTGCAGTTATGTACCGGGCTCCAGGACAGGTCCTCTGAAATGATAACCCCGAGGAATTTAAGTTGCATAAATTTAAACTACATTGTACATCTAATCATCTGGGGATCAATTTCTGGGCAAGTATTGTATGTCAATAATTTTATGAAATATTTCAGTTTCTGACAGATCATCTATTCAATGTATTTTAGTAACATGTTGACTGTAATCACTATGATACCATTAATGGGATATCAACTTTTTAATGTAACACTAAAACAATGATTGTCACATGGTCACAATTAACATGTGATTAACATAATCACATATTACTCATATCTTTTTGGAATATATTAAATGCAGAACATAATTCAGAAAGAAATAAGGATGTAAAGTATAATTAAACCTTCTCCAACCTACCATCTTTTCCATAAGATCATAGTAGCATAAGACATAGGAGCAAAATTAGGCCATTCAGCCATTGAGTCTGCTCTGCCATTCCATCACGGCTAATCCCAGATCCCACTCAACCCTATACACCTGCCTTCTCACCATATCCTTTACTGCCCTGACAAATCAGGAAACGATCAACTCCTACTTTAAATACACACACAGACTTGGCCTCCACTGCAGTCTGTGCCAGAGCATTCCACAGATTCATTACTCTTTGCCTAAGATAATTCCTCCTTACCTCTGTTCTAAAGGGTCACTCCTCAATGCTGAGGCTGTGCTCACTAGTTCTGGATGCCCCTACCATAGGAAACATCCTCTCCACATTCACCCTACCTAGTCCTTTCAACATTTGGTAGGCTTCAGTGAGATCCCCACACATTCTTCTAAATTCCAGTGAGTACAGGAACAAAGTTGCCAAATGCTACTCATATGTTAACCCCTTCATTCCCATAATCATCCTCATAAACCTCCTCTGGATTCTGTCCAATGACAACCCGTCCTTTCTGAGATATGAGGCCCAAAGCTGTTGACAATACTGCAAGTGCAGTCTGACTAGTGTATTATAAAGGCTCAGCATTTTCTCCTTGCTTTTATATTCTAATCCCCTTGAAATAAATGCCAACATTGCATTTGCCTTCTTTACCACAGATTGAACCTGTAAACTAACCTCCATCACTTCCATTATCTAGCAACACACATCAAAGTTGCTGGTGAACACAGCAGGCCAGGCAGCATCTGTAGGAAGAGGTGCAGTCGACGTTTCAGGCCAAGACCCTTCGTCAGGACTAACTGAAGGAAGAGTGAGTAAGGGATTTGAAAGTTGGAGGGGGAGGGGGAGATCCAAAATGATAGGAGAAGACAGGAGGGGGAGGGATAGAGCCAAGTGCTGGACAGGTGATAGGCAAAAGGGGATACGAGAGGATCATGGGACAGGAGGTCCGGGAAGAAAGACAAGGGGGGGGGACCCATAGGATGGGCAAGAGGTATATTCAGAGGGACAGAGGGAGAAAAAGGAGAGTGAGAGAAAGAATGTGTGCATAAAAATGAGTAACAGATGGGGTACGAAGGGGGGGTGGGGCCTTAGCGGAAGTTAGAGAAGTCGATGTTCATGCCATCAGGTTGGAGGCTACCCAGACGGAATATAAGGTGTTGTTCCTCCAACCTGAGTGTGGCTTCATCATTACAGTACAGGAGGCCGTGGATGGACATGTCAGAATGGGAATGGGATGTGGAATTAAAATGTGTGGCCACTGGGAGATCCTGCTTTCTCCGGCGGACAGAGCGTAAATGTTCAGCAAAGCGGTCTCCCAGTCTGCGTCGGGTCTCGCCAATATATAAAAGGCCACATCGGGAGCACCGGACATAGTATATCACCCCAGTCGACTCACAGGTGAAGTGTTGCCTCACCTGGAAGGACTGTTTGGGGCCCTGAATGGTGGTAAGGGAGGAAGTGTAAGGGCATGTGTAGCACTTGTTCCGCTTACACGGATAAGTGCCAGGAGGGAGATCAGTGGGGAGGGATGGGGGGGACGAATGGACAAGGGAGTTGTGTAGGGAGCGATTCCTGTGGAATGCAGAGGGGGGGGGAGGGAAAGATGTGCTTAGTGGTGGGATCCCGTTGGAGGTGGCGGAAGTTACGGAGAATAATATGTTGGACCCGGAGGCTGGTGGGGTGGTAGGTGAGGACCAGGGGAACCCTATTCCTAGTGGGGTGGCGGGAGGATGGAGTGAGAGCAGATGTACGTGAAATGGGGGAGGTGCGTCGACTGGGGTGATATACTGCGTCCGGTGCTCCCGATGTGGCCTTTTATATATTGGCGAGACCCAACGCAGACTGGGAGACCGCTTTGCTGAACATTTACGCTCTGTCCGCCAGAGATAGCAGGATCTCCCAGTGGCCACACATTTTAATTCCACATCCCATTCCCATTCTGACATGTCCATCCACGGCCTCCTGTACTGTAAAGATGAAGCCACACTCAGGTTGGAGGAACAACACCTTATATTCCGTCTGGGTAGCCTCCAACCTGATGGCATGAACATCAACTTCTCTAACTTCCGCTAAGGCCCCACCTCCCGCTCGTACCCCATCTGTTACTCATTTTTATGCACACTTTCTTTCTCTCACTCTCCTTTTTCTCCCTCTGTCCATCTGAATATACCTCTTGCCCATCCTCTGGGTCCCCCCTCCCTTGTCTTTCTTCCCAGACCTCCTGTCCCATGATCCTCTTGTATCCCCTTTTGCCTATCACCTGTCCAGCTCTTGGCTCTATCCCTCCCCCTCCTGTCTTCTCCTATCATTTCGGAATTCCCCCTCCCCCTCCAACTCTCAAATCCCTTACTCACTCTTCCTTCAGTTAGTCCTGATGAAGAGTCTCGGCCTGAAACGTCGACTGCACCTCTTTCTAGAGATGCTGCCTGGCTTGCTGCGTTCACCAGCAACTTTGATGTGTGTTGCTTGAATTTCCAGCAACTGCAGAATTCCTGTTGTTACTTCCATTATCTAAATCGCTGACAAACAATGAGAAAAGCAGCGGTCCCAATACCAACCCTTGAGGAACACTACTAGTCACTGGCAGCCAACCAGAAAAGGCCCCTTTTATTCCTAGTCACTGCAATTTGCCTGTCAGCCTTTCCACTATCCATGCCAGTATCTTTCATATAACACCATAGGATTTTATCTTGTTAAGCAGCCTCATGGGTGACACGTTATCAAACGCCTTCTGAAAATACAAGTGGCATCCACTGCTTTTCTTTTGTCCACCTTTCTTGTTACTTCCTCCAGAACTCCAACAGATTTGTCAGACAAGATTTCTCTTTAAAGAAACCATGCTGATTTTGACTTATTTTATCATTCTTCTCCAAAAGTTTCTGTGTAGATTTGGCTGTTATTTCTCCTTCAATATTTTGGCCACTGTTTTGGCTGACAATTGTTCCTCAGTCTACTGACTACCTTGAACTGCTGGAAGTATCAGAAACCGTTCTGATTATTTTTGTCAAACTATTGGAAAAACAAAGCAAGTTTCATAGGACCAATTAAATAAAAAGTTTTCTTGAAGGGCGAATTAAAAGCAAATCCCTTTGTATTATTTCTCAATGCAATTAAAACAGTAATTAACATACTATTATCTTTTTAATTGTGCAATTGATCATAATTAACTTTTTAATCACTTGACAGTCCTATAACTATAATTATTTCTGTTTGTGCTATCTCTTTTTTCTGTATCTGTATTCCCTATTGCTGATTTATTTTCTTACTTTTTCTAACTCCATCATGGGATTTTCAACAATGCATAATCAAATGCAAAGTTAAAATTCATTTCTTTAAGCTAGCATCTCAGATCCAATTGAAATTTACTTTATCCAGAGAAGGGCAAAAGATTGGACCCAGTTGCACTCTCAAAACATGTCCCACCAACTCTGCCAGGTTTTTTCAGATTAGGAATTTACCTCCCCCCCCCGCCCAAGGACCCACCAACCATGTTCCCTGACCAGAATAAATTGCTTGCTCGTTCTAAGAATTGAGAAAGAGAATGATAACAAGAGGGAATTCAGCCTTTGAAACATTCCTGCTGTCCAGAAAGTGCAGATCAGCTCCTCAATATTATGCATCATCCTTTGCTCCGAGATCTTGATATCCTGATCTATTTAAAAAAGTGTCACTCCCAGTCTTGAAAGTTTCAGTTCATTTTGTGTACCTACTTCAGGGAGAGTGCTGCAATTTTTATTATCTTTGGTCAAGAGCAAAGGTTCCTGACCTGTGGGCTATGGACCCCTTGCTTTATGGTATTAGTCCACGGCATAAAAAAAAAGCTGGGAACCACTGATCTAGAAATTTGCTACTTTATTCCACTTCCGTCAGTTGTGGGCCATATTTAATTCCAGTCCTAATCATCTGACACAGCAGCAGTACAAAGGTAATAATCTATCCAATAAGCACCATTGACTCAATGTCACAGTATTACAGATGATTACACCAGGGAAAGAGTGAGGGATAAGTGGCTACTTTCTCTTGCTGAGGAAGTTTCTGATGTGAATTTCGCTCCCTACTTATTAGCATATGCTTGAATGTTGACCCACCTTGCAGATTGCAGAGATTGTGATGGAAAACTTCTCTTGATTTGATGCTCTGAGTGTGATTAAGTCATCCTGCTGCTTGATGAATACAGATCCTGTGTGTGCTTAAACTGTGTCTTTTCATTTTGAATTATTTAAGTAATTTACTAATCTTTCCCCTCGGAAGAAACAAGATACTACAGTTGATCATTGATGTGCTCCAAGTAAGTAAGTACACATTAAAAAAAAATTTTGGGATGAGATGTATCATTAGCAAAACCAAAACTTAAAGCCAACAGTTTTCCCTCCAAGTCATGCACCATCCTGGAATTATATTCCTGATCCTTTCTTGTCACCAGGTTTAAATCTGTGAACACCTGAGCCAATAGCAGGGGTACATTCATCAGAGGAAGTGCAATAGTTTAAGAATATGGCTCATCACTTTTGTCGCAAAGGTAATTAAAGAATGGACAAAGACTTGACAGGCAATGGCCAAATCCTAAAAATGAATATGTTGAAAAAAATAAATGTGAAATATCACTTTCTTGTAATGAGATGGAGAGCCCAGCTCAAAGGACAAGAAGAGAGTAGGATGGTCCCTGATGAAACTTGTGGTGTATCAGGAATTTCCTCAAATATACTCCTAAGTGGCTGCCATTCTTTTCATGAAAGCTTGCCAGAAACACCAAGCCAGTCATACAGTTTTGCAATGATTTTCCTCCTTAGTGCAATTAAACACAGATAAACAGCTATCAAATCCCAGTGGTTTGGCATGTGAATGGCTGGTGTCCCATTCCCATACTCATTTCAAACACACTGGAACACTGTTCCCAACCTAATTTTAAACATATTCACTTTAACACATTGAGATCAAGGTCTCATGCCCACTTTAAACTCACCAAGGCCCTGTCCCACCCTTTCTTTAAACACTCCTGTGCCATACTCCCAGTCACTTTAAAATTTCTTGTGAGCCAGATTCTCCATTCTTTTTAATCTCACTTGATTCACTGAAAAATTTTATATCTGTTCTACATTTAATAAAACTGTGAATTGAAAATGTGCTGGCATATTAAGAGACGTAATATTGAATAGTCCAAAAATTCTCCTTGGCTAATACTTCTAAAATCACATGGATGCTGGATTATTGAAGTTGAGCTTATCCTAAATAAGGAATATTACATGCAGAAATTAGATTTCATCATAATGTGGCATGTAATTTAGAAACTTGTAATAAACTTTCTGTAAATACAATAATTAATGTAATATTAATGGTGCATTGCAAAGTCACAAAATCAGTTAAATGAAGTAGTTTTCCTTCATGTCCTAGTATCTCCATTTTATGTCCTTGTGTCCTCCATTACTTCTTAGGTGCTATCCAGGGGAGCTTTTGTGAGCAAAATTTTAGAGCTACTGGAATAGTTCCCGTAGAATAGAGAGAAGCTAATTGAATCCCATTATTTCAGAAAAGGAGAGAGAAAATAAATTACTAATTTGTTATCATAACATCTGTATTAAAGGAGGTGCTGGAATCTACAATGAAGGACTACCTTTGAAGATATTTTAATAAATTTATATTTTTACGAGAGTGACTGGGGAGAAATGAGTGTAGTTACTATTACTAAGGAGAAGATACTTGGAAAGCTCAAAGGACTGAAGGTAGATGGGTCACCTGGATCACTAGATACTGAAGCGGTTCCAGAGTACTGGAAAAATGGAAATATCACTCCACTCTTCAAGATGCAAAGGAGGCAGAAGAAAGGAAATTATAGGCCACACACATCAAAGTTGCTGGTGAACGCAGCAGGCCAGGCAGCATCTGTAGGAAGAGCTGCAGTTGACGTTTCAGGCTGAGACCCTTTGTCAGTTATATATTATTACAGGCCAGTTAGCTTGATTTCAGAGATTTGGAAGGTATTGAAGTCCATTATTAAGGATGAAGTTTCAGGGTACTCAGAGGCACATGTTTGCAGATGATACATAGATAGGTGGGAGGTGCGGGTGGTGTTGAGGACAGAGGGAGACTGCATAAGAAAGATTGGGAGAATGGGCAAAGAAGTGGCAGTGGAATATAATGTAGGGAAGAGTATGACCATGCATTTGGGTAGAAGAAATATAAGAGTAGACTATTTTCAAAAAGGGAGAGAGCTCAAAAATCAGAGGCACAAAGGGACTTGGGAGACATTGTGGAAAATTCCCTGTAGATTAACTTGCAGGTTAAATCAACAGTAAGGAAGGCAAATGCAATGTTAGCATTGATTTTGAGAGGACTAGAATATAAAAGGATGTAATGCTAAGGCTGTACCTGGAGACTCTACTACAGACAAGAGCGGCGTCTCAATGCTTTCCACCTTCGCAGCCTGAGACGCATCCTGGACATCACGTGGACTGACCGAGTCACCAACAATGAGGTCCTGGCCTGCGCCCAGATACCCAGCCTCTTCACCCTGCTCCAACAACGCCGTCTCCGCTGGCTGGGCCACGTACACCACATGTCAGATGGGAGGATCCCGAAAGACCTGCTGTACGGGGAACTGGCCTCCGGCAAGAGAGCACAAGGGTGGCCCCATCTTCGTTTCAAAGACGTTTGGAAGAGAGACATGAAGTCACTGAAAATGAACGTCGAGAGGTGGGAGGACATCGCAAGCGATTGCTCTCACTGGAGGCTGGAACTACACAGAGGTCTAAAAAGAGGAGAAGAGAAGCTGAAGCTTGCTGCTGAAGAAAAGCACACTCGTCGGAAAAACAGCACCAAGACAACACTGGAGGACAGTGCCTTCAAGTGCAGTCGCTGCACCCGAGACTGTCACTCCCGTGGGGGTCTCTACAGCCACAACAGACGCTGCTCTACCAACACAGACTGAAGCAAGACTTTCCAGGTGCAGATCCATGGTCTCACAAGACTAATGGATGCCACCACAATGCTAAGGCTTTATAAGACAGTAGTCAGAGTGCACTTGGAGCATTGTCGGGAGTTTGGGCCCCAAATATAAGAAATGATACGTCTGCATTGGAGAGCATTGAGAGGAGGTTCACAAGAATGATTCTAGGAGTGAAAGGGTTAACATATAAAGAGTGTTTAATCGCTTCGGGCCGGTACTTGCTGGAGTTTAGAAGTATAAGGGGGGGGATCACATTGAAATCTATTGAATATTGAAAGGCCTAGAGAGAGTAGATGTGAAGAGGTTGTTTCCTACAGTGCGGAGTCAGGACCAGCCTCAGAATTGAGGGACATCTATTTAGAACAGAGATGAGGAGGAATTTCTTTAGCCTGAGGATAGTGAACCTGTGGAATTCATTGGGTGTATTTAAAGCAGGGTTGAAAGGTTCTTGATTAGTCAAATGTTTTAGAAGGCAAGAGAGTGGGGTTGAGAGGGATAATAAAACAGTCATGCTGGAAAAGTGCAGCAGACTTGATGGACCGAATGACCTAATTCAGCTCCTATATTTTATGATCTAATGGTACTAACCTTGAAACTTCAGTCTCTTGTAATTTGTTTGGTTTTAAGGGAAAGTAATTTAAAAACAAAAGGTAACAATTTCATTAAAGTTAATACACTCAAAGTGGCATTTCCAATTCTTTCTCTCCGATCACTAATTTTCTCCTAGGGCAGCATGATAGTAACAGTTATACAATCACTTTACAGCGTTAGTAATCACTGATCAGGGTTCAATTCTCGCCACTGTTTATAAGGCGTTTGTACGTTCTCCCCGTGACTGTGTGGGTTTCTTTCAGCTGCTGTCATTTCATTTTGGGCACATTATGTTAACACCTATGGGCAGCCCCCAGGATAATCGTCATTGATTTGATTTGACGAAAGTGATGCGTTTCATTATATCTTTCAATGTACATGTGACGACAAAGTTAATCTTAACCTAACTTTACCTTAATATTAAAAACAATGCTTAATCTTGTCATCAAGTTTATCAGTGCAGTAATCACACCTAATGTCCATTTATCTCTAACTCTCAAGTGAAGCAGCAGCTCCTATTTGTTGCAATACATTAACCCCAAGGGTTCTACCATTCATTAATTTATGTCCTAGCCTTATTGCTCCTGTAAAACTTCATTAACTCCAGCTTATCGAGATTAGATTCCTTCTCACATTGTTCTGCTTATTTTACCAATTTACTGATGTTGACCTTTAACATTACATTACCTTCCTCACAATCAATAGTCTTTCGTGTCATCAGCAAATTTGCGAATCATGCCTCCTATACTTACAAACAACTTGTTTGTGTGTAGGAGGATGTCCTATGTTGTGGCACTGATCAAAGCTTTGCAACCACTAAAATAAGCCGCCACCACCACTGTCTCCTTTCTATAACCAGGACAATATTGGATACAATTTATTAATTTGCTCTGGACCTTATGAACTCTATCTATTTGGATTTGTCTTCTGTGAGTATTACTGACATCCATGCACTGTCCTCTTCAAAGTCATTTGTTATACCTTCAAAGAGTTGAATTAAATTAATCAAATCAGATTTCGATTTCTCCCTAACTTCAATAGATGTTGACTGTCTTTCAGTAATACCTGTAGATTAACCCAGTCCCCCATTTTTTTTCCCAGTATTATTTCTACCACAAATGTTTGACACACAGGCAACGTTTCAAAGATACTTGGACAGGTTCGTGAAACGGAAGTGCTTAGAGCGATATGGACCAAATGCAAGCAAGTAAGACTGGGTCAGTTAGAAATCATGGTCAACATCAGCCAATTAGGCCAAATGCCTGATTCTATGCCATATTACTGTATAACTCTTTGACTCTACTGTTCTTATTGCCGTCCTCCAATCACCTGACACCTCATCTATGGCTAAAGAAGTTTTAAAAACCCTGTCACTTCCATTGCTTTCCACTGAGGCCCCATCAGGTGCTGGTATTAGATTTTTTATATCTCCTAGCTGCAAGTAAATTGACTGCCACATTTAATCCTTTGACTACACTTCAGAAGCATTTCATGGCTATAAAGTGTTTTGGGACATCCTGACTCCGTAAGTGGCAGTATATAAATATAAATCTTCCTTTTAAGGAAATAAAAGAATGTTGCTACACTGAAATAGGCCAGTTATTTAATTGTGCCTTTGCTGGTGCTTTCTTCAAAGGAAACCATTTAGCCTTATGTCAGGGAAAATTACAGAATTTTCACATTTCAAGTTATATAAAGGCATGCAGATCAAATCAGCTGTTTTCACCATAGGCTGGATCTTCTCAGGTTGAACATGATGTGCGAACTATTCTAGTAATATGCAGTCAGATCCTTTGTAGTTGTTAACAAGATGTTGCTAGCTACTAGAGACAGGTTTTAACCCAACTTTACCTTAGAGAAGAAGTTATAATTAGGAAAGATGAATGGACGGTAATAGGGAAAATAACCATTGGAGAAATATAATATTTCTTTATATATTTTAGGCTGTTAAACTGGAATTGTGTGTATGAAACAGATGCAAAGTATTTTTAAAAGCAAATCAGGCATAAACTTCAAGGCAACAGCCTATTTGTTGCCATGAGGACAGAGTATGGAATAGCAAGCTCCAAAACCTGCAACTCTATCAAGTGCCATCCTTGATTCCTCACCGGGAGACCACAGTCAGTGTGGATTAAACATAGCATCGCCCCCTCACTAATGATCAACACCAGCACACGCCAAGGATGCGTGCTTAGCCTACTGCTCTGTTTTCTCCACCATGACTGTGTGACTAGGAACAGCTCAAACACCATCTATAAATGTGCCAATTACCTAACAATTGTTGTCAGTATCTTGGGTGGCGATGAGGAGGTGTACAGGAGTGAGATAGGTCAGTTGGTTGAGCGGAGTTGAAACAACAACCTTGCATTCAGCGTCAGTAAGACCAAGGAATTGCTTGTGGACTTCAGGAGGAGGAAGTTGATGGGAACACACACCAGTCCTCACTGAAGGATCAGAAGTGGAAAGGGTGAGCAATTTCAAGATCCTGGTCTTTGATAATCTGTTTTAGGTCCAACATATTGATTCAATTGCAAAGAAGGCATGACAGTAGTTATATTTCATTAGGAGTTTGAGGAGAATTGGCACATCACCGAAGTTATGAAAATTTCTACAGATGTACCCTGGAGAACATTCTAACTGGTTGCATCATCATCTGGTATGGAGGGGCCACTGTAAAGGATCAGAGCAAGCTGCAGAAAGTTGTAAACTCAGCCAGCTCCATCATGAGCACGAACTCTCCTCCTCACCCACCCCAGCATTGAGGACACCTTCAAAAGCCAATGCCTCAAAAATGTGGTATCAATCAGTAAGGACCTCCATCCCCAGAACATGCCCTCTTCTCATTGCTACCAATAAGGAGAAGGTACAGGAGCCTGAAGACACTCGCTCAATGTTTCAGGAACAGCTTCTTCTCCTCCACCATCAGATTTCTGAATGTGCAATAAACCATCTACACTTCCACACTATTTTTTCTTTTTTCTCTCTTTTTGCATTAATTATTTAATTGTTTTTTTTAAATACAGTGTATATTGCAATTTATATTTTTATTATTATATAGTACAATGTATTTTTGCTGCAAAACAACAAATTTCACAATATATGCCAGTGATTCTAAACCTGATTCTGATTCTGAATAATGGGGGAGGTGCTTCAATTAGTTTTCCCCTTGTGAAATTCTTCCAAAAATATCTGCAAGATGTTCAGAACTTGATGGTAATCTTTTGCTAATGTCTGCCTGTTTTCCATGGAAGACCAGTGCTGTCCAGTCCAATATAGATTGGAATGACACCAATTATATTTAGGTGTGAAGGCAGGCTTTCTTACAGAGGTATTTATAGAACTGATTTAAAAGCTTGGCACATCGCCAAGTGGTTAAGGTGTTTGTCTAGTGATCTGAAGATCACTAACTTGCGCCTTGGCCGAGGCAGTGTGTTGAGCAAGGCACTTAACCACACATTGCTCTGGGACAACACCGGTGCCAAGCTGTATGGGTCCTAATGCCCTTCTCTTGGACAACATCAGTGGTGTGGAAAGGGGAGACTTGCAGCATGGGCAACTGCCGGTCTTTCATATAACCTTGCCCCGGCCTGTGCCCTGGAAACCTTCCAAGACGCAAATCTATGGTTTCAAGAGACTACGGATGCGATCTGGTACAAGGCAAAGAACCTGGACAGGTGACAGATCTTTTGGTGGGTGAGCGTTTTGGAGACAGTAACTACAAAGCAGGCATAAAAAGCATTGAGGTTCTCTGGTGATGAAGCATCACTGTCATTCATGCTATTGGGTTTCAGTTTGTAAGAAGTAATGTCTTGTAAATCCTGCCAGAGTTGACGTGCATCTGATGTTGCCTCCAACCTCATTTGGAATTGTTTCTTTGCTGGCATTCACCATAGGACAGGGATAGGTGCAGATGCTATGGGAAAGTGTTTATTTTGGGAGAGGATGAATTATGATATTATTGAGCAGGAGCTTCGGAGTGTTAATTGGGAAAAGATGTTCAAGAGAAATGCACAATGGAAATGTGAAAGTTGTTTAGGAAGCACATGCATGACTTTCTGGATAGGTTTTGCCCTATTGAGGGAAGGATAAGATGGCAGGGTGATGGAACAAGAGAAGTGAAATAGGTAGTCAAAAGGAAGAAGGAAGTATACTTAAGGTTTGGGAAGCAAGGTCCAGAGAGGGCACGAAAGTTATAATGTAGCCAGGAAGGAGCTTAAAGATGGACAGGAAACTTAGAAAGGGACATGAGATGGCCTTGATGAATAGGATGAAAAAAAAAACCTATGGCGTTCTATACATACATGAAGAACATGAGGATTAGTAATGTTGGGATAGGACCAATAAGGGATAAAAGAGGAATCGTGTACCTGGATTCTGAGGAGATGGAAGAAGTGCTTAATGAATACATTGCTTCAGTATTCACCAGTTCCAGAGACCTTGACAAATATGAGACCAGTGTAGAACAGGTTAATATACTGAAACATGTCGATATTAAGGAAGAGGTTGTGCTGGATTTTTTTTTGAAAAACATTTAGATAGATAAGTCCCAGGTACCAGACATGATATACCCCAGGTTACTACAGGAAGCAAGGGAAGAGATTGTTACATCTTTGGCAATGATATTTGCATCCTTACTGACAAAAAGAGCAGTACTAGAAGATTGGAAGGTGGCAAATGTAATTCCTTCATTCAAGAAAGTTAACAGGGACAATCCTGGGAATTATAAGCCAGTGATTCTTACATCAATGGTGGGAAAACTATTGGAAAGTACTCTTAGAGACAGGATTTATGAGCATTTTGGTAATTTATTTCTGATTAGGGATAGTCAGTATGGCATTGTGAGGAGCAGGTCATGCCTCGGGAGCCTGATTGAATACTTTGAGGATATGACAAAGCTCATTGGTGAAGATAGAACAGTGGATGTAAGGTATATGGATTTTAGTAAGGCATTTGATGAGGTTCGCCATGGTAGTCTCATTCAGAAATTCAGGAGGCACAGGATCTAGACGAATTTGTGGAGTAAAGGAAGTTACAGTGGTATAAGAGAGGAGTTGGCCTAAGGAAATTGGAAAGGGCTGCTGGCAGGGAAGACAGCAGAGCAGCAACGGTGTGAGTTTCTGGAAAAATTGAGGAAGATACAGTGTAGATGTATTCCAAAAACAAAGAAATATTCAAATGACAAAATAGTTCAACCGTGGCTAAGAAGCAAAGTCAAAGCTAATGTAAAAGCAGAAGAAAGTGCATATAACAATGCAAAAAATTGTGGTAAGAGAAAGGATTGGGAAGCTTTTAAAATTTACAGAGAGCAACTAAAAGAATCCTTAAGATGGTAAAGATAAAATATGAAAGTAAACTAGCAAACAATATCAAAGTGGATTTAAAAGCTTTTTCAAGTATGTAAAAAATAAATGAGAGGTGAGAGCAGATATAGGACTGTGGAAAACAAGGCTGGAGAAACAATAATGAGGGGAAAGGAGATGGCGTATGAACCAAATGAGTATTTTGTATCAGTCTTCACTGTGGAAGACACTAGCTGGGTGCCAGATGAAGGGTGCGAGGGAAGAGAAGTGAGTGCAGTTACTATTAGAAGGGAGAAAGTGCTCTAATAGCTGAAAAGAATAGCTGAAAGGCCTGAAGGTACATAAGTCACCCAGACCAGGTGAACTGCACCCTAGGGCTCTGAAAGAGCTGGTGGTAGAGATTGTGGAAGCATTAGTAATGATTTTTCAAAAATCATTGGGCAATAGCGTGGTACCAGAGGACTGGAAATTTGAAAATGTCACTCCACTTGTTAAGAAAGGAAGAAGACAGTGGAAAGGAAATTATAGACCAGTTAGCCTGACCTCAATGGTTGGGAAAATATTGGAGTCAGTTGTTAAGGGTTTGGTTATGGAGGACAAGATAGGATAAAGTCAGCATGATTTCTTTCAGGGAAAATCTTGCCTGATTAACCTGTTGGAATTCTTTGAGGAGATTACAGATAGGATAGATAAAGGGGAACTAGTGGATGTTGTATATTTGGACTTTCAGCAGGCCTTTGACAAGGTTTCACACATGAGGCTACTTACCCAGTTGAACATATAGTATCACAGGAAAGTTACTGGCATAGTTAGAGCATTGGCCAATTGGTAGCAGGCAATGAGTGGGAATAAACGGATCCTTTTCTTGTTTGCTGCCAGTGACTAGTGGTATTCCACAGGGATTGGTGTTGGGACCACATTTTACTATGTTGTATCTAATGATTAAGATGATGGAAAAGTTTGAGCATGATACCAAGATTGGCGGCAGGGCAGGTAGTGTTGAGGAAACAGGTAGGCTGCAGAAGGACGTAGGCAGATTAGGAAAATAGGCAAGAATGTGGCAAATTAAATGCAATGTTGGAAAATGCACGGTCATGCACTTTGGTAGAAGAAATAAATGTACAGACTATTTTCTAAACGGGGAGAAAATCCAAAAATCTGAGATGCAAAGGGTCTTGGGAGTCCTTGTGCAGAACATCCTAAAGGTTAACTTGCAGGTAGAGTTAGTGGTGAGGAAAGCAAATGCAATGTCAGCATTCATTTCATGATGTCCAGAATACAAATGGAGGGATGTGATGCTAAGGCTTTATAAAGCACTGGCAAGGTCTCACCTTGAGTATTGTGTACAGTTTTGGGCTCTTCTTCCTAGAGGGGATTTCACCAATATGCTGGGACCAGGATAGATCTTCAGAGATGTCGACACCCAAGAACTTGAAACTCTCACCCTTTCCATTGTTGATTCCATTGTTGGGATTACTGTGTGCTCCCTCAACTACCCCTTTCTGAAGTCCACAATCAATTCTATGGTCTTACAGATGCTGAGTGCAAGGTTGGTGTTCTCAAAACCACTCAAGCAGCTGATCTCTCTCACTCCTGTGCACTCCCTCACCACCATCTGAAATACTGCCAGCAACAGTTTGTCATCATCAACTTTATAGATGCAGTTTGAGTTGTAGCTAGCCATAAAGTCGAGGATGTAGAGGAAGTAGAGCAGTGGACTAAGCACACATCCTGAGGTGTGTCAGTATTGATTGTCAGCAAGTATGAGATGTTATTTCCAATCTGCACCTACCATGGTCTCCTGCTGAGGAAGTCAAGGATCCAGTTGCAGAGGGAGGTACAGAGCCCCATGTTTTAGAGCTTGTTAATTAGATATAAGGGTATAATTATATTGAACGTTGACCTGTTCTCTGAACTGAGTAGTAAACAGCAGCCTGACATAGATATTGCTATAATCCAGGTGATCCAAGGCCAAGTGGAGAGCCAGTGAGAATGTTTTTGCTGTAGACCTACTGTAGTGATAAGCAAATTGCGGTGGGTCTAGGTTCTCTCTTAAACAGGAGTTGATTCTGGCCATGAACAAACTCTCAAGTCTCTTCATCACAGTAACGTGAATGCTGCTGGGTGATAGTCATTGAGGCAGCTCATCCTGCTCTTCTTGGGCACTGGTATGATTGTTGCCCTTTTCAAACAGTTGGGGACCTCTGGCTGCAGCAATGAGAGATTGAAGATGTCCC
The DNA here is from genome assembly GCF_030028105.1 of Mobula birostris. Classification (NCBI taxonomy): domain Eukaryota; kingdom Metazoa; phylum Chordata; class Chondrichthyes; order Myliobatiformes; family Myliobatidae; genus Mobula; species Mobula birostris. The sequence goes on from NC_092374.1 coordinate 68,232,122, forward strand.
TGAACACTCCTGCCAGTTGGTTGGCACAGATTTCAATGCCCTACCAGATTCATCATAAATACCTGATGCCTTACAAAGGTTCACCCTGTTGAAAGATATTCTGACATTGGCCTCTGAGATGAAGATCATGGGGTCTCCAAATACTGCAGGGATTCACACAGGTGTAGTTTTATTCTCCTTTTCAAAGTGTGCATAAAAGATGTTAAGCTCATCTGGGAGTGAGCATCACAGCCATTCATGTTGCTAGGTTTGGACTTGTAGGAAATAACGGCCTGCAAGTGCTGCCAGAGCTGATGTTCATCCGATCTTGTCTCTAACTTCAATCAGAACTATTTCTTTGCTCTTAAAATAGCCGTCCATAGGTCACACCGAGACTCCTTGCATAGTCTGGATCACCAATCCTGAAAGCTACATATCTAGCTTTCAGCAGACTATGAATCTCCTGGTTCATCTATGGCGTTTTGTTTGGTTATGTCCGGTATGTTCTTGGAGGCACACATTCAACCGCTCAGGTCTTGAAGAAGTCGATGGCAACAATGGCAAATTCTTTCAGATTTGAAGATGAGTCTCTGAATATTGTTCAGTCCACTGACTCAAAGCAGTCCCTTAAGCAATCATTCGCCTCTTTTCACCATACCTTCTTGGACTGCCCCCCCCCCCCCACTGGTGCTATAGTCTTAGTCTCTACCTATATGCCAGGAGTAAAAGTACAGCTAGGCAATCGGACCTTCCAAAATGCAAATGTGGAATGACATGGTAAGTGCTCTTGATGCTGGTATTACTGTTGTCTTGTGTGTTGGCTCCTCTGGTTTCACAGGTGATATGTTGGTGCTAGCTGTTCATAGATCTCTTTAAGCTTTCCTGGTTGAAATCCCCCACAAACACGAACTCTGTTGCATGGTCTACGCGCCTGCACAGTCAGGCTGTGGAATATGTTCAGCAATCATGCTTGTTCCACTGTAATTATTGTTTCATTATAATGGCATTTTACTCACTTCTTTTCATTCGAGTCTTGTCAAGAATGACCAAAAGCACAGCAATGTTTACGTTCCCTGCTTAACCTCGTTCTTGTCGATTGACCCTGCAAGGGAGCGGTATTCATTTAGTATTTAGTGATTGCTTCCAGCCGTTGTGTTGGCATTTAATTTTCACTTGAGAGTTCTGGTTAACGGCCCTGTTGTCCTAGTTTTTATTGATTTTCTTTTTTATTTAAGTTTGCAACAGTTCTCATTAAAGTAAGTGAACTGTTGACACTCTTCAGTGTCTTTCTCTCCGCTCTTGCGCAATACCCAATTGTTTTGACCACCTGAGGTGGAATGAACATGACAAGTAGAGTGTTGTTGGAAAGCTCCCTTGACAGGTAAAATGGGCAATTTTTGACTGCTAGGTGCTCTAGATTGGGGGAGCAGCACTGAAGCAGAATGACTATGTCTGTGCATCACAATGAGTTAATTATAAAGCATACTCTGACTCCTCTAGCTTTAAAAGAGTGAGCTGTCCAGTCGTTACAGAGAAGGGTGAAGCCATTGAGCTTCAGTACTGCTGCTGAAATGGTGGATGTGAGCCACGTGTCAATGAAGCAAAGTACATAGCAGTCCCTTCTGTCCTTCTTGTACTGCAATTTTTATTTTTCCAGCGACCGTACATTTGGCAGCAGGATAGTCAGGAGTGGGAGTTGAAGGTCTCTGTATTTCAATCATACCTGTGGCTGAGCACATGTTCCCTGCTTCTGTTTTCTTAAAGGGGAACTGCAGTCTAGGTTCTGGCAATATTGCTACATTTGAATATTGAGAGATTTTTTTATACGTCTTAAAATGATGTTATTTACTGAAGTATCCACAGCTATAACTATGGATTTCAGCATTAGTAGTCCTGAACGGGAATATTAAACGATTTCCAATGGAGCTGCATGCAAAGAATCGCCACTTATCTGTGCCTCTTTCCCAAAAATGATGAGTACCACAGGTACTTTCTCACTTCCTCAAGACCAAATGTTCTCTGAAACTGATACAGCTGGTGCAGTCTATAGTGAAATCCTCATGGGCTCCAAAACACAATAGCTATCTGCCAGAAACATTGCAGGCTGCAGAGAAGGGACGTGATTCAATATATGTTAAAGCCACATGAAAGAACCATTAAAATAATAGTTGGTGATTACATGGAATCTCAGTACTACTGATGCTGTGTTTGAAACCAAATTAGAAAGTGATGGAAATACTCCACAGATGAGGAGACAGCTGTGGAGAGAGAAACAGAGATGAGATCTATATATTTAGAAATAGACACGTTTTAAGATGTAGGTGAAGAGGGATATCCAAGGAAACACAAAGGAAGATCTATTACCGTTTGACATTTCACAAGGTATGCATATGGGTGAGCTACACATTTTGAGAATTTATGTTTTTAATTTTATGTTTCACCCATGTAATTATATTCTTTTTTATCGGCTTTCTGCTCATCCTATTCCTACTTGATAGTTTTCATAATGATGAATGAACGAGATAGAAGAGTATAACAGGCCCTTCAGCCCACAATGTTGTGCTGAACCAGCCAAAAAGTAAATCAAAAACCCCCAATAATTAATCCTTCCTACTTACACAATGTCCGTATCCCTCCATCTTCTTCACGTTTGTGTTCGTACCTAAACGTCTCTTAATAGCCTCTAATATATTTGTCTCTATCACCATACCAGGTAGTGCATTCCAGGCATCCAATACTCTTTGAGTAAAAAAACTTACCCCTCACATCCTTTTGAACCTACTCTTTCTTACTTTCAATGTAAGCCCACTGGTATTAGACAATTCTACCCTGAGAAAAAGATGCTCTTTGTCTACTATATCTATCCCTCTCATAATCTTATGAACCTTTATCAGATCTCTCTTTAGCCTTCGCCACTCCAAAGAAGACAATCCAAGTTTGTCCAGCCTTATAATAGCAAACACCCTCTAAAGCAGACAGCAGCCTGGTAAACATCTTCTGCACCCTTTCTAAAGCCTCAACATCCTTCCTGTTGTGGGGTGATCAGAACTGTATCCAATACTCCAGAGCTGGCCTAACAAGAGATTTATAAAGTTACAACTTAACCTCTTGACTTTTGCACTCAATTTCTCGACTAATAAAAGCAAGCATTCCATAAGCCTTCTTAACCACTTTATCGACCTGTGTAGACACTGTCATGAAGCTATGAACTTGAACCTAATGAAATGATGCCAGAAGTGGGAAATGTGAGAGCGAGAGTCAGAAGTTTGGACAACTCCTTTATCCATAGGTGGAGGAGAAGTAATGTACAGGTGGAAGTTCTATTGTGAACCTTTTAGATAGTTCAACAACAAAATGCTGGAGGAATTCAACAAATCAAACAGCACCCTGGGTTGAAATTATTTGTCAAACTTTCACATCAAAACCCTGTAAGAAGAGTATGAGAGGAAATAAAGGAACCCTTGCAGGAATAAAAGCAATCAGGCAGCAAAGTGGGGAACCTGTTGGGAAATGGCTACATTACCTTCTCCTTCCTCTTCCTTGGAAGTTGCAGGAGAGGTCATTTTATCCACACCTGATATATTTTACAGATATCAACTGATTTTTATGTGTACGCAGAAAACTGTTGGTGTAAGGTGTTTGGTTGGTTGTGTATGAAATGTGGTATAATTATATTGATACATACTAAGCTCTACTCCCATGCACTTTCTGAAGGAGCATTTCTCTGATCTTGTGAATGACCATAATGGCTTTTGCTGTACATTCTCCTAGAATAGGATGATTTACTATGAGTTCATGTTCTTATATAGAGGACAATAGAGGTCATTTTTACAGAAGTCCTCCAAATCCGCAGCTACCTTAAATTTCCATTTCTACCAACGTTGATCTGAAAAGGTTGCCACTGGAAGCAGGAGAACTGGAAATAATTGTATAATATTAGTGTCCATGGATCTATCGGAGTTCTTCTATTGCATATAAGTCTTGACTGTTTAGTGAATATTGGTCCCATTTCCCGTATTGGGGAAATAACTATCCTTTCTCTTTTCATTCTATCTCAGTTCCTGCTTTAAGAATTTAGCATGGTGTGATGAGATATCTGCCGTTTCTACTTTAATAACTGACATTTGGAAATTGTCAACAGTCTACATTTATTTTCTGTGAGTAGGCTAGCAATGTGAAGAATCTGAAAATGTGTAGGGAGCCAGTTAAATAATGTAATAGAAAGAACCACTAAAACTCTCAGACTTCATAATTTCAATGAAAGAACAGGAAATATGGTTAATTGGACAGCATCAACACAAACGTAATAGACAGATATTTTTCTGACTTGGATCGCAGAAAATTATTTCTCCCTCTGTACAATTACATCAGGCATTACTCCGTTGAGCATTTTTTTCTTGCCAGGAATATTAATGCTGAAGGCCCTCTTTAGCGGCAGTAGATGGGCACACCATATTTGAAATTTAAGTGCATGAGAAATAATAATGGTTAACAACTACAGTTTCAATTCTGTCAGTTAAATGGAATTTAATTACACCCTGTTACAGATACAGGGTTTTAAACCAGGCAATATTATGTTAGCTAAGGAGCCTGCAGTGACTGAATGGGTACAAATCTTGGCCTCTGAAGCAACAAATTCATCCAAACACACTGGCTTGAGTCCAAAAACCTGGAGTCAGTACGTGGCTAAGGAAGAGCCAAAGGTTAGTTTACTTTCATTTGCACAAGTATGTATACAGGGATGCGAGAATGCAGTAAAAAAAACTTACATGCAGCAACATCACTGATACATGATCAGGTCCATTTCTGACACCTCCCTCCCTTTCTTGATCTCACTGTCTCTATCTCTGGAGACAGCTTACCCACGGACTCTCACAGCTATCTGGACTATACCTCTTCCACCCTGTTACTTGTAAAAACACCATCCCCTTCTCTCAGTTCCTCTGTCTCCACCGCATCTGCTCTCAGGTAGGCTTTTCATTCTACAATGAAGATGATGTCTTCCTTTTTTCAAAGAAAGAGACTTCCCTTCCTCCACCATCAACACTGCCCTCAACGGCAACGCTTCTATTTCACGCACATCTGCTCTTACCCCATCCTCCAACCCACCCTACCAAGGATAGGGTTCCTCTTGTCCTCACTTACCAATTACGCAAGCCTGGGCAGTAAGATATGGAGAGCGTTGTTGCCCATGTAGTAAGTTACCCATCTCCATGCATCTGATGAACCCAAAGGAAGAGCAGAGACCGATATAGTTTGGTACCAGAAACATCACAGGAGTTGCCAGTCAGCGTTGAACTCAATGTTGGACTGCCTTAGGGACTCCAGCTCCAAATTTTTCCCTTGGGGTTTACTCCTGAAGTCTTCCCCATGAGTACATTTAGCTGCAAGGCAGAGGAGGTTGGAGACCAGAGATTTCCTTCTCCTAGATTACTTCCCAACCACGGATGACGAGACCCATCTGCTCAAAGTGACTGGTTCTAAGGCACTAGTAACCCGCTTTGCTCCTTCTCCTGTCAGTAGAAATGGATCGCTGGTCTTAGTAGCTAAGCCACATGCAAGGTCAGGAGCTGGGCATGGCATTACTATACTGATGTATGATATAAGTGAGGTGAGGTGTATGGGGCACCCAGCAAAGGGTAGTACTTCTTGCGAAAGGCTTTGTCACGTCCATTCTGGGCAGTTCACTCATTTTTGGTTCCCCTCAGACAGTCAGCTTCCACCTGTGGCTCCAAGTAGTTGTTTGCATACGACAGTGGCCACGGGCTGGTACACCGCTTCGACTGGCGGGCTAAACCAGCTGAGGATAGCTGGCGGGCTAAACCAGATGAGGATAGCTGGCGGCCTCAAACCCTGACGAGTTAGGGACATGTCTGTCCCAGTATGTGAAGTCAGCTCCTACAGACTGGACAGATGAGATATGCAGTGAAATCCAGCAGCCAGGAAGGCGGTACTGGAATGCTCTGTGGAGAGTGAAGGGCGTGACAAGGCACAGAAGACATCATGATCATCCACCACAACCAAGGAAGACCCCAGTTTGTGGTGCCTGTTCGTACTACTAGACCTCTGAGGTCAAGAGAGTAGAACTGCCCCAGTCCAATGGCTTTTGCTCTTTAAAAGCCCTCCCACACAGTTTTCCGGTGGTCCACATCAGCAGTGATTGATCCGTACATGGCCTAAGGTAGAAGGAGATGAGTTATACAGCTCTCGTTACATGCACGTGCAGTTCAACTCTTTGAGTGATTATGCAGAAAGTTTGCAGTTAATATTTCACGTCCTTCTACCTTAGGCTACAAACTTATCAATCACCCCTGCTGTGGACCACTTACTGGAGGTCCAAGACGCCGACTTCTACAAAGAAGGGATCCATATGTTCCACAACTGCTGGACTAAGTGTGTAAATATAGGAGGGGACTATGTTGAAAAAGTAAATGTGCTAGGTTTTCTAAAATTGACTCCTTCTACCTTAGGCCACAAACTTATAAATCACCTCTCGTATGTTGATAATAAATTTACTTTGATTTTTGAAATTTGTTATTTCATTTATTTAAATATTGTGTAATGAAAGGTTCTCTATCCACGTAACTTAGTGCTGCATCAAATCTTGTATGCTTTACTTTTCCGCTCATTTTACAATGGAAGTCCAGTAAAAAGCTAGTAAAATTGTAGGCCGTATCTCGGGTAATGATGAGCTTGAGTACAGAGAGGAAATTAAGAACCTGGTGGCATGGTGTGAAGACAATAACCTATCCCTCAACGTCAGCAAAACGAAGGAATTGGTTGTTGACTTCAGAAGGAGTAGCGGACCGCACGATCCAATTTACATCGGTGGTGTGCAAGTGGAACAAGTCAAAAGCTTTAAGTTCCTCGGCGTCAATATCACAAATGACCTGACTTGGTCCAACCAAGCAGAGTTCACTGCAAAGAAGGCCCACCAGCACCTTTACTTCCTGAGAAAACTAAAGAAATTTGGCCTGCCCCCTAAAACCCTCACTAATTTTTATAGGTGCACCGTAGAAAGCATTCTTCTAGGGTGCACCACAACCTGGTATGGAAGTTGTCCTGTCCAAGATCGAAAGAAGCTGCAGAAGATTGTGAACACGGCGCAGCACATCACACAAACCAATCTTCCGTCTGTGGACTCACTTTACACTGCACGCTGTCAGAGCAGTGCTGCCAGGATAATCAAGGACACAACCCACCCAGCCAACAGACTTTTCTGGGAGAAGGTTCAGGAGCTTGAAAACTTGTATGGCTAGATTTGGGAACAGCTTCCTTCCAACTGTGATAAGACTGCTGAACGGATCCTGACCCGGATCTGGGCCGTACCCTCCAAACATCCAGACCTGCCTCCTGGTTTTTTTGCACTACCTTACTTCCCATTTTCCTATTTTCTATTCATGATTTATAATTCAATTTTTTAATATTTACTAATTTTAACTATTTTTAATATTTATAATATTTAATATTTGTAATCCAGGGAGTGTGAAGCGCAGAATGAAATGTCGCTGTGATGATTGTACATTCTAATACCAATTGTTTGGCGACGATAAAGTATAAAGTATAACAACTTAACGATATTAATGGTAAGCAGTAGAATTATTGTTGTTGTACTGTATCTAAAGTATTTGCCATTGCAAACCTTGATGTATAGCGCACTTCCACTAATTCCAATATTCCTCTCTTCTTTCTATTTTTGACCAATTTAAAATCATTCCTGCTTAGTTGTCTTCTAAAAAAATGAGTAAATATCTGCCCTTTTTGAGACAAGCACCGTTCAGGCACCACTTCTTCAGTTAGATTAAAAATAACCTGCACATGCTAGTACCCTGATACTAAAATATTCCCCTGTATCTCCTAATACAGATCGTGCACCTTTATGTTATGCTGGACCTCACTACATTTAGACCCTGCTATAGGTCCAGCTACTTGAGGCTGTGAGCTAGTTGATTTTACATTATTCTCGTGGTCAAATTAAACCTGTAACACCAGTGCAATTTCTGCTCTTATTTCCAGTTTGAAGTTTCAATCGTAAATCATTTTAAGTCTATATTACCTATTTGTTTTCTAGTCCATCCAATCCAGGCTCCCAATTGTCTTTGGACTCAAGCATTCCATCTTTTTCCCACCCTATGTCATTCCAGGATAAGGGAGGCAGCATGTTTTTTTTTTCTTTTCTTTATTTTCTTGGGAAAACTCTCTTGATTCTCAAACTGAGAGAATGGAAAAATTCCTCCTTAGTCAAATCTGTCACCCTCTACTTGGAACAGCTGTTCCAACCTCAAATCTTCCAAATCAGGATTACCATTAACATCACGTAAACACGTGAAAATCTGCAGATGGTGGAAATTCAAGCAGCACACACAAAATGCTGGTAGACACAGCAGGCCAGGCAGCACCCAGAGGGAGAGGTACAGTTGGCGTTTCAGGCTGAGACCATTCGTCAGGACTATCTGAAAGAAGAAATAGTAAGAGATTTGAAAGAAGGAAGGGGAGGGGGAGATCCGAAATGATAGGAGAAGACAGGAGGGGGTGGGATGAAGCCAAGAGCTGGGAAGTTGATTGGCTAAAGGGAAACAAAGCTGGAGACACAGGAGAAAGAAAGGGGGAGGGGAGCACCAGAGGAAGATGGAGAGCAGGCAAGGAGTGATTGTGAGAGGGAAAGAGAGAGAGAAAAGTGGGGGGGAATAATAAATGAATAAATAAATATAATAGAGGATAGGGTAAGAAGGGGAGGAGGGGCATTAGCGGAAGTTAGAGAAATCAATGTTCATGCCATCAGGTTGGCCTGCTGTGTTCTACCAGCTTTTTGTGTGTGTTGCTTACCATATACATCATTATCAAGTATCTGGAATTGGGACAATCATGTACATAAATTTTTACGTGCCAATGATGCTAACATTCCTGTTACTCCCCTACCAATTTCAACTGGGCGGTGTGGTACAATTCTATTATATGTGAAGAAATCCGTACCTTATATACTAATGGAGTTGGTTGTCTATAATTCCATGGGCCCCAGCAAACCTCTAGTGTATTTGAATCATCACTTTCTCCTGACTTAATTCTGTGGGACAGACTCTACAGTCAAAGTAGGCTTCATTCTTTGACCTTTATTTCCTGTTTGGTGGGCTGCCACATGATTGGCCTCCGTCACTATCACTACCAATTATTGTACCCACGTTTCTAGCACAATCTCATCTATTTTGGGTTCATGAAAGTTGGAAGCATGAAATCCCTACATTAACCAAAATTCCAACACATTCCGACTCTTCTGTAACTCCAATCTCTGATTTTTGTTACGATTTAAACTATATACAACTGTCTGTTGTATAGTTCTGGGCATATTGACCCATATGATCACATTTAAAACAGCAGATTTGAGTTCTACGTTGTTCCCGACAATAGTTTCCCTGATTGGGCAAAGGCACATTCCAGTGCTGTATTACTTCCCTTCTGCAATCTCTCCGCTGGCTTCTGTCCAGATCTGCATTTCTGCACACGATATCCCATGTACTTTCTCAAAGGAAAAATACAAACGTTTGTACTTCAGTTGCCTTTGGAATACTCCTGATGTTAAAATTTAGCTCCTACGTTTCCTTCTTTCATGCTCTTTTCATTTCCCGAAGTATCCATGCCTCAGTATGTGTAGGGTCACTGGGATTAAACAGTTCCAACAGTTTTTTCAGAGTCGTCGGTGCTATGAGACACCAATGTTCTTAACCATCTATTTGTGGTTCTGGCTCTAACTGATACTGTTGATTCATACACCCTTTGGAACATCATTCACAGATTGGACGCAAATGTAGTAGGGCGTTCTCCTTTCCTCTGGTAACATTTATGTAACTCATCTACTGGGTCCCCACTGTTATTAATTGTCAGTGTTGCATTCTTTAATTCCTCATTTGTTCCCCCAGCGTGTTGCTTTGTTTCTTGCAAAGTGGAGTGTATGTGTCATGGCCGGTCCGTGAAGTCTGCATTCCGGTTCACGGTCCAGTCCATGGACTCAGGACTCCGGGTCTTCCAGCTGTCCCTTGTTTGACTAAATCAAATACACCTGATTCCTATCTTTGGGCTTGCATTGTAAGTAGCCTTGGGATTGAGTGCAGGCTGCTGGTTTGTCTTGTCAGTCGTCCTTAGAGCAACTTGCTGATGGAAGGCTAGTGAAACCATTTGTGATCTCTAGGCCTGGTTGGAGGATGACTGCTTCATGGAGCCTTGTTGTCACTCATTGGAGTGGTCTTTGTGGTATGGATTTGGCTGTTTCCTGGACCTGCTGAGTTGGTGCCAGCCACTCTGAGCTAGGTAGGGATCTGGTTGTTTCTGTAGCCAGCTGAGGATGTTGGCTGAACTGAGACTTAGAGCTACCCTAGAGCAGAAATGGAACTGTCTGTTGTTCTTTGGTGTTTGTCTCTTCTTGTCTTTGCCTCTGTGGGGTAAGCTAGGCTGTCTTGCTGTTGCCCTGTGGGGGACATGTCTTTGCCTCTGTTGGGTAAATCTGGTTGTCTTGCTGTTACCCAACAGGTGGACCTGTCCCACCTTGGTGTGGAGATGAAGTTGAGTCCTGGCTTGTTGTAGGATAAGTCCTGGCTCTATGTTGATATTCAGTTCCCAGCTCCAGCCTCTGAGTTATCAGCCTCTGCATTTCAAGATGATGGTCCTGCAGCTGAGCTCCAGGAACCCCAGCTGTGATGGTCCTGCAGCTGAGCTCCAGGAACCCCAGACCCTAAGCTTTAAGCCATGTCATGTCCTTGCCTGGTTCTAGTGTTCGAGCCCAAGGCAAGACCCAGGTTCTGGGACCTTGTTTAGTCTCAGCCTTGGAGTCCAAGCCTTGTCTCCTAATCCATGGTTCCTAGTCCTGGTCCTGCTTTCCCTAGCCCAAGTCTGCATTCTTGTCCCTGCTCCTTGCCTGAATCCTGTCATGTCCCTGCTCTAGTCAAGTCCTATCCCTTGCACTTCAGTGTCTGTGTCTTGCATTTGGGTCTGTTCCCAGCACCCCTTGTGACAGTGTGTTTGGATGCAAATATATTATAATCAATCTTCTTTGTTTGGCATCATCTAGTCCATGTGTTGCTTTCTGGTAACTAATTACTTGTTCCCTAGGATCATCCCTGAGCATATATGTGCTGATAAGCTTAGCAATAACCCTCAGCTGCTGTATTCCAAATGGGATTGCATATATTATATTCTGGTATTGATTTCCTGCCCTGGCTCCTCCCCTACTGTAACCATGGGAGCCTATTGTATCATTAGTAGAACATGCTCTTTTTGATTGAACATTGGTGTAAGGCCCTTATGCAGGCTCCTCATCATGTCCATACCTGTTCCCTTATTTGTTAAATTGTGCCAATCCATATCTCCATATTCATCCTCCTTCCCTCTTTTAGATTAAAAAGCACATACTGTATTAATCCTTTCTGTGCAAGTTGGTCCTGCAACTTTTGTATCTGTTTTAAACACTTTGTATGATCACTAGTCTTATCTCTTTTTCTGTGCTGATTACTGATTTCTGCATTACATTTATAGGTGCTTTTAAATTACTGCACTGTTTCTTTAATTCCTCCAGGTGCCTCTCAGTTAAATTGGTGGCTGCTTCTTGTTTACCAATTCTTTCCATTCTTTAACCAACTTCTCTCACTTCAGCAGAAATTTGTTTATATGCTTCAAATCCATATTCCCCTGTCCCAGCAAAACAATAGCTTCTCTTAAGGGTTTCTGAATGTTTATAACTATTATTTTCCTTATCCCAGTACTAAACTGGCAACACAGTATTCCAAATGTGTGTTTTTTTTTGGGGTTTTCACATCTAGAGTAATAGGCCTCTCAGTAAGTAACTTGTCTCTCTTTCAGAATTTAATGTCTCAATTTGATCACCTTGCATTCTTCTAAGCCAGTGAATATGGGTTAATCTTAATCTATTCTCATAGGATTAAAAATAATATAAAGCATATGATCAGAGCATTAGTACAATTGTTCCATGCTTGTTTGTGCCTGAGTCACATCTCCTCCCACTTTTGCTATCTAAAACTATCAGCATAGCCTTCTATTGCATTTTCCCTCGTATGCTGTTCTTACCTCTCCTTCAGTCATGTTCCATTCATGTCTCTTTTCCTGTAACCACTCCTTACTCCATTCCAAGTTCTGAATTTGCAGCACTGAGTAGATAAAGAAGTTTTTTTTTAATCTGAATTCCCTGTTGAATTTCATCATGATTATTTTACATTAGTAATCTGTCATCCCAGGAATCTATTCAATATCTCTATTGCCAAATATAATGTTTTCTATTGCAGAAATCTTGATAAAATAGATCAAAAGTCAGCATGGTTTCCTTAAGGGAAAATCTTGCCTGACAAATCCTGTTGGAATTATTTGAGGAAATAACAGGCAGCATAGACACATGATAGTCAGTGGATCTTATTTACTCGGATTTTCAGAAGGCCATTGAGAAAGTGCTGCACATGAGGCTGCTTGACAAGATAAGAATCCATGGTATTACATGAAAGATACTAGCATGGATAGAGGATTGACTAATTGCCAGGAAGGAAAGGGTGGGAATGAAGTGCACCTATTTTGGTTGGCTGCCAGTGGCAAGTAGCATTCCACAGGGGTCAGTACTGGGGCCTCTTCTTTTCATGTTATATGTCAACAATCTGGATAACAGAATTGATGTCTTTGTGGATGATACAAAGACAGTTGGAGATGCAGGTAGCATTGAGGAATTAAGGAGTCTGCAGAAGGACTTAGATTGGGGAAAAGAAGAGGCAGATAAGATATTGTGTGCAGAAGTGCATAGTCATGCACTGGCAGAAGGAATAAAGGCATTGAAAGATTTCAGTCAGGTTTTAAGGCTTATCATACCACAGAGTCTTCCCTGCTGAAAAGTGCACAATGATCTCCTCCTCTCTATCGACTCAGTTGACTCTGCCATCTGAATTCTTCTTGACCTCAGCGCAGCATTCAATACTGTGGATCATGCCATTTTAATAGACCGTCTCCAGTATGTGGTTGGTGTTGATGACACTGCCTTGAACTGGTTCACATCCTACCTCAAAAATAGAAGCTTCTCCATCAACATATGCAAATTTTCCTCTTCTCCAGCTAGTTTCTCCTGCAGGGTCCCACAAGGTTCCAACCTAGGTCCCATTCTTTTCTCTTATACATGCTTCCCCTCGGCCAAATCATTCAAAAACACAACATTTCTTTCCATTGTTATGCTGACAACACACAGCTTTATCTCCCCTTGAAACCAAACAACCAGTCAAATCTAGTCAGCCTCATGAATTAACTTGAGGACATAAAGTGTTGGATGGCACAAAACTTCCTACAGCTGAACGAAGGCAAGTCTGAAGTTGTCCTATTTGACCCCCCTGACTCCATCAAAGTGATTACCAACAGTCATGGTAACCTGTCCACCCTTGTCAAACCTCATGTCAAAAACCTTGGTGTGATATTTGATTCTGCCTTTAAGTTTGACGAGCAAGTTAATGCAGTAGTAAAAGCCAGTTTTTCTTCCAGCTTTGTACTATTGCCAAAATTAAGTCATTTCTCTCCTTCAAAGATCTCGAAAGTCATCCAGTCCCTTATATCCTCCCGCTTGGACTACTCCAACTCCCTGTATATCCTGTTGTCCCTGTCCTTCCTGCAACTGGTCCAGAATGCCACAGCCAAGCTCCTGACAGGTGCCCAGAAGAGGGACCATATTACTTCTATCCTGGCCTCTTTCCACTGACTACCAGTACGGTTTAGAATCGATCTTAAGGTTCTCTTGTTTATAAAGCCCTAAATGGGCTGGCCCCCTCCTATATCACAGACCTTCTAACCCCTCATTCTACTTGCAGGTCCCTCAGTTCGGCTGACCTGGGACTCCTGACTGTCTCGCAATCTAAATTTAAGTTCAGGGGTGACCTCACCTTTGCTGTTGTAGCCCCTAGACTGTGGAACAGCATTCCTCTCCCTATCAGATCTTCCCCCTCCGTTGACTCTTTAAAGTCCAGGCTCAAAACTTACCTTTATTCACTAGAGTTTGAATCTTCCTGATGTGGCTGATTTTTGGCTTGTGCCTAGGCTCATGTTTATTTTGTGCCTATAAACTGTGTGCCTTGTTTATAAATTTTGTTTTGACTATTTTCTAAATGGGGGAGGCAATTCAAGAACCAGAGGAGCAGAAGGTCTGGGAGTCTTCATGCAGGATTCTCTAAAAGTTGACTTACAGGTTGTGCTTGTGGTAAGGAAGGCAAATGCAATGCTGGAATCCATTTTGACAAGATTAGAATATAAGAGCAAGGATGTGATGCTGAGACTATAAGGCCTTGGTCAGACTGCACTTGGGGTATTGAGAACAGTTTGGGGCTCAAAGAAAAGATATACTGACATAGGTTCAGATGAGGATCATGAGAAAGATTCCAGGAATAAAAGAGATAACATGAGGATCATTTGATGGCTGTAGGCCTGTACTCACTGCAGTTCAAATGAATGGGGCAGGTGGGGAGGGTCTCATTGAAATCTATCAAATATATTCCGTAGATTGTACCTGGACTTGTATAGTTATGTATCACCAGTCTTGAATGCCATAGATCTAGCCCTCAGCAGGCTATGAATCACAGCTTTTGGGTTGGGTATGCCCTGTATGTTTGTGAAGGCACACATTCTTTCACACAGGTCTTGATGAAGTTGGTGACAACTGTGGTGTATTCATTCAGATTTGAAGATAAATCTTTGAATATTGTCCAGCCCATTGGCTCTAAGCAGTCCTGTAAGCTCTCTCCTGCCTTCCTTCATGTCTACTTGGTCTTCACAGGTGTTGCAGTGGTGTTGTGGGGAGGAAGCATCAACTCAGATCATGAGAGGCCTGTGTCGGGCATTTTCATGCCTTAGATTGGAAGTCTGTGTGGGGCCTCTCCTCACACTAGAGCAATGTGTGGTTAAGTGCCTTGCTCAAGGACTCGTATGCTGCCACAGCTAAGGTTCGAACTAGCGACTTTCGGATCACTAGATGGACACCTTAATCATTTGACCACATGCACAACACACTTCAGTCTCTGCATATACAATGAAATTAGAAGTATGGCTAGGTGACCAGACTTTCCAAAGTGTAGGGTGTGATGACACAGAAAACATTCTCGATAGTGGTATAAGTGGTTCCATGGGTGATACGATGATGGCAGCTGTTCAGAGTCTTATCCATGTTGGCTTGGTTGAAATTCCCTGCAAGCCACAGCTAATGGTGAGATTAAGACATTTTGGAACAATGCTATAGAGATGGAAATAAACAGTCTTTTATGATGAGAAAGATATCTGTATAAAGCCAAATAGGATATTTAATATTTTGCATGTTTTTGCGAACTAGAATTTTGATCTGCATGAGCTTAAAAAAAAACTCCATGATTACTTTGGTGAAAGGAAATAAAGGTTTCTTAGTTACGAACAGCAAACCGAATGTTTAAAATTATAAGTAATGGATAGGATATGTGGAAAAACTTTGATTGTGACTTGTGCAGAGATACTGTATGTTTGAAAAGTGTGCGGAAAAAATCCATGCAATAAGCAGGATAATTTCTGTGAGGTGCAGTCTTCTTGGAAACACTTGTTATTGAAGGCTTTTGCTCTATTGAGTTTCCTTTTAAAATTATCCTTTTGAACTCTGCTTCATATTTTTTGTTCCTTCCAATTAATTTTTTGTGGCATAAACATGATTCATAATAAAAGTAACTTAAAGTTGCAGCCATATTGACAGATGAGAGCAATTAGGGAGCAAAGATACAGAACCCAACACAAACATTTGTGGAACATATCTGTATCACAATTGCATTTGTTTTTCTTTCAGCATGGAGGATTAAGGGGGTCATCAAATTGAGATATTCAGGGAAACACAAGCATTTGCTAGTTTAGGTACAAAGTAAGTATACAGAGGCAAAGTGCAAGGGACAGAGCATTAAAGTTAAATCCAGACCTTTTCAGGGATAAATTCACCAAAGACTTGCTAACCCCTAACTTCATTCATCTTCACTTGCTATATCATTGAACTGTTTCTGCAACATATAGACTCAGTTTCAAGAACTCCTAGAAACATAGAAAACCTACAGCACAATACAGGCCCTTTGGCCCACAATGCTCTGCCAAATATGCTCCCACCTTAGAAATTACCTAGGGTTACCCATAGCCATCTATTTTTCAAAGCTGTATGTGCCTGTCCAGGAGTCTCTTATAAGACCCTATTGTATCTGCCTCCACCACTGTCACCTGCAGCCTATTCCACGCACTCACCATTCTCTGAGTAAAAAAAACTTACCCCTAACATCTCCTCTGTACCGACTTCCAAACACCTTAAAACTGTGCCCTCTTGTGTTAGAAATTTCAGCCCTGGGAAACAGCCTCGGACTATCCACATGGTCAATGCCTCCCATCTTATAAACGTCTATCAGGTCACCTCTCATTCTCTGTCGCTCGAAGGAGAAAAGGCTGAGTTCACTCAACCTATTCTCATAAGGCATGCTCCCCAATCCAGTCAACATCCTTGCAAATCTCTTCTGCACCTTTTCTATAGTTTCCTCATCCTTGTAGTAATGTGACCAGTACTGAGCACAGAACTCCAAGTGGGGTCTGACCAGGGTCTTGTATAGCTGTAATATTGCCTCTCGGCTCAAACTCAATCCCACGGTTAATGAAGGCCAATGCGCCATATGCTTTCTTAACCACAGTCAACCTGAGTGGCAACATTGAGTGTCCTATGGACTTGGACCTGAATATCCCTCTGATCCTCCACACTGCCAAGATTCTTACCTTTAATGTTATATTCTGCCATCATATTTGACCTACAAAAATGAACCACCTCACACTTATCTGGGTTGAACTCCATCTGCCACTTCTTAGCCCAGTTTTGCATCCTATCGATGTCCTGCTGCAAACAACCCTCCACACTATCGACAACACATCCAATCTTTATGTCATCAGCAAATTTACTAACCTGTCCCTTCACTTCCTCACCCAGGTCATTTATAAAAATCATGAAGAGAATTGGTCCCAGAACAGATCCCTGAGGCATACCACAGGTCACCGACTTCCATCCAGAATATGACCCATCTACAACCACTCTTTGCCTTCTGTGGGCAAGCATATTCTGGATCCACAAAGCAAGGTCCCCATAGATCCCATGCCCCCATACTTTCTCAATAAGCATTGCATTGGGTACCTTATCAAATGCCTTTCTGAAATACATATATACTACATCTACTGCTCTATCTTCATCAACGTATTTAGTCACATCCTCAAAATTCTATCAGGCTCAGAAGGCACGATCTGTCTTTGACAAAGCCATGCTGACTATTCCTAATCATATTATGCCTCTCCAAATGTTCATAAATCTTGCCTTTCAAGATATTTTCTGTCAACTTGCCAACCACTGAAGTAAGACTCACAGGCCTATAATTTCCTGGGCTATCTCTACTCCCTTTCTTGAATAAGAGAACAACATCTGCAACTGTCCAATCCTCCAGGACATCTCCCCTCCCGTCTCCATTGATGATACAAAGATCATTGCCAGAAGCTCATCAATATCCTCCTTCGCCTCGCACAGTAGCCTGGGGTACATCTCATCTGGTCCCAGAGACTTATCCAAATTGATGTTTTACAAAAACTCCAGCACATCCTGTTTTTCTTATTGTCTATATGCTCAAGCTTTTCAATTGTCTATATGCTCAAGCTTTTCAATCTGCTGTAAGTCATCCCTACAACTGCCAAGATCCATTTCCATAGTGAATACTGAAGCAAAGTATTTATTAAGTACCTCAACTATCTCCTCCAGTTCCATACACACTTTTCCACTGTCACACTTGATTGGTCTTATTCTCTCACGTTGTATCCTCTTGCTCTTCACAAACTTGTAGAATTCTTTGGGGTTTTCCTTAATCCTGCTCGCCAAAGCCTTCTCATGGCCCCTTCTGGCTTTCCTAATTTCATTCTGAAGCTCCTTGCTAGCTTTATGATCTTCTAAATCTCTATCATTTACCTAGTTTTTTGAATCTTTGAGCTTTTCTTTTCTTGACTAGGTTTTCAACAGCCTTTGTACACCATGGTTCCTATACCCTACCATCCTTTCCCTGTCTCATTAGAACGTACCTATACAGAACTCCACACAAATATCCCCTTAACTTTTGCCACATTTCTGCCGTACATTTCCCTGAGAACATCTGTTCCCAACTTATGCTTCCAAGTTCCTGCCTACTAGCCTTGTATTTCCCCTTATTCCAATTAAACATTTCCTAACTTATCTGTTCCTACCCTCTCCAATGTTATGGTAAGGGAGATAAAAAAGTCATCACTATCTCCAAAATGCTCCCCCACTGAGACCTGACACTTGACCAGGTTCACTTCCCAATACCAGATGAAATACAACCTCTCCTCTTGTAGGCTTATCTACATATTGTAGCAAGAAACCTTCCTGAATACACCTAACAAACTCTACCCCATCTAAACCCCTTGCACTAGGGAGATGCCAATCAATATTTGGGAAATTAAAATCTCCCACCACGAGAACCTTGTTATTATTACACCTTTCCAGAATCTGTCTCCCTATCTGCTCCTCTATGTCCTTGTTACTATTGAGTGGTCTATATAATAATAATAAAAAAAAACTTCCTTACTATGCAAGAACAGGTTGAGCGAACTCAGCTTTTTCTCCTTGGAGTGGCAGAGGATGAGAGGTGACCTGATAGAGGTGTATAAGATATTGAGAGGCATTGATCGTGTAGATCAGTGGTCCCCAACCACCGGGCCGCAAAGCATGTGCTACCGGGCCGCGAGGAAGCGATATGATTTGGCGATAGGAGTCAGCTGCATCTTTCTTCATTCCCTGTCATGTCCACTGTTGAGCTTTAACGCACGTGAGGTCATTACCTGTGCGTCATCCATGTCAGCGCGGGAAGGAGATCAACTCCTCAAGCGTGCAAATGATGGTGGGCTGGAAAGTATGTTTGACCTAACATCTTTGCTGGCATTCTGGATCAAAGTCAAGGTTAAATATCCTGTGATAGCCATGAAAGCACTGAAAACATTGCTTCCATTTCCAACATATCTCTGCAATGAATGCAATGAAAACTAAATTGCAGAATAGATTGGACATAAGGAACCCCCTTCGAGTATCGCTGTCTCACATCACCCCTCGATAGGACCGTCTTGTTGCAGGAAAACAAGCCCAGGGCTCCCACTGATTCAGCGATATTGGTGTGTTGCAATGATTTTATGTTTATACGGGGGAAAATATGCGCTGCGTGTTTAATGTCCAAACATTACTTAAAATGTTATGATGCTATTGACTTGTATAACCATATAACAATTACAGCACAGAAACAGGCCATCTCTGCCCTTCTAGTCTGTGCCGAACGCTACTCTCACCTAGTCCCACTGTCCTGCACTCAGCCCATAACCCTCCAGTCCTTTCCTGTCCATATAGCTATCCAACTTTAAATGATAATATTGAACCTTCCTCTACCAATTCTACTGGAAGTTCATTCAACACTTACTTCAAGCTCCCCTGATAATTGGCTTATCACTATATTCATGCGAGGAAAATATACGCTGTGTGTTTAATATTAGATTTGTTAGGTAAACCCTTTTAGAAAGGAAATTGGGTATATTAGCAACTTACTACCGATATTCCGGATGTGACTAACACCCCCCCCCCCCCCCCCGAAACAGATTCACCAAAAACAATTTGTAGAAAAAACCGTACATGCATGCGTGCTGGTGCCTGCGCAAGGCTTCATGGTCATTGTAGTCTTTCTCGGGGTAAACCTAGCGTACTTGACTGCTACTCTTGTCTGTTGACAACCCTACCCCCCCCCCCCCCCACCTGGGTCAGCCGGTCCGCAAGAATATTGTCAATATGAAACCGGTCCGTAGTGCGAAAAAGGTGGGGATCCCTGGTGTAGATAGTCAGAGGCATTTTGCCACAGCTACAATGGCTAACACAAAAGGGCACAGTTTTAAGGTGCTTGGAAGTAGTTCAATGGAGATGTCAGGGGTAATTTTTTTTATACAGAGTGGTAAGTGTGTGGAATGGGCTGCCAGCAATGGTGGTGGAGGCAGATATGATGGGGTCTTTTAAGAGATTCCTGGATAAGTACAAGGAGCTTAAAAAAAGTAGAGGGCTATGGGTAACTCTTGGTAATTTCTAAAGTACGTACATGTTCGGCACAGTATTGTGGGACAAAGGGCCTACATTGTGTTGTAGATTTTCCGTGTTTCTATGTTTCTAGTATTGCCATGGTCTTTAGGGTTTTTTTAGATTAGATTATGAGGACACTCATTCCTTGTTTATTGTCATTTAAAAATTCATGCATGCATTAAGAAATGATACAATGTTCCTCCAGAGTGATATCACAAAAAAAGACAAGCCAAAGACTAACACTGACAAGACCAAATAATTATAACATAGTTACAGCAGTGCAAAGCAATATCATAATTTTATAAAGAGCAGACCATGGGAACAGTTTTTATATATTAAAAAAAAAGTCTCAAAGTTCAGATAGACTCCTGATAGTCCCCTATAGCAGGCGGCAGAAGGGAGAAACTCTCTCTGCCATAAACCTCCAGGCACCGACAACTGTCGATGCATTGGAAGCACCTGACCACAGCTGACTGAGTCCGTCCGAAAACTTCGAGCCTCCGACCAGCCCTTTGACATCGAACATTGAGCACTGAGCATCATCTCTGCCGAGCGCTTCGACCCTGTCCTGGCGGCTGTGCAACAAGCAAAGCCAAGGATTTGGGGCCTTCCCCTCCGGAGATTCTGGATCACACAGTAACAGCGGCAGCGAAGAAGGCATTTCAGAAGTTTCTCCAGATGTTCCTCTGTTCTCTCGTCTGTCTCCATCAAATCAGGATTGTGCACAGCACCCTGCTTGACAGATTACAGATATCACTCACCAGAGTGGCCTCGCAAGCAGTGTCGTGCCACCATCTTCTCCTCCTCCTCCAAAGCCTTATTATTAGTATTACAATTACAATTTTTTTCTTTTTGTATTTGCACACTGGTGATCTGCCCTGTAGGTGCAGCCTTTGATTTTTTTTTTTATGGTTATTGGATTTATTGAGTGTACTTGCGAGAAAATGAATCTCAGGATTGTATATGTGCTTTGATAATAAATTTTACTTTGAACATTGAAATTTATCCAAGGTACACCTAGCAACTCCGGCTATACAATCAGCAGCAACATGATGGCAAATGCCATTGAGATTGGAGGAAGTTGTCTGTAATGACACACACTTCCCCTTCCCAATAATGGTGTCAGGTATCGTTCTAAAGAATCCATAGCATTAAGCAATAGTGATGTCAATCAACTATGTGAACAAACCATTTTGAGGTGTGCAGCAGATGGCAAACCAGGAAATTAGACTAGGTCTGGTATTTAACTAAATTTACATACATTTAACAGAAGTAACAATAAGTTAGGAATTATGTATAAGATTGAGATCGAAGTTGAAATATCATTAAAACAGAGTTTCAAATCAAAATCACTAAGTTATTTGAACAGCATGGGAATTTGCAATACATTTTGTAAAATTCAAACTCTATATGAACAAAGTTTCTCAAAGCCAAGTTCCACAGTAATTGTGGCTTAATATAGTTTTAAAAACTTGGTTGCATTTCATTTGACAGTCCAGGATTTACAGCAATTATGTTGGAAGAATTGAAATGCTTGCCAATTCAATGAATTCTAAAGGATCATAAACAGATATATAGTGTTTCCAGATGTCTGTGTTTAACTGTACACTCAGTGGTCACTTTATTAGGTACACTTGTAGACCTGCCTGTTAATGCAAATATCTTAATCAGCCAATCATGTGGCAGCAATTCAATGCATAAAAGCAATAGGCATGAGCAAGAGGTTCAGTTGATGTTCAGATCAAACATTAGAATGGGGAAGAAATGTGATCAAAGTGACTTTGTCTGTTAAGTTATTGTTGGTGCCACAGTGGTTTGAGTACAGTATCTCAAAAACTACTGATTTGCTGGGATTTTCACACACAAATTTCTCCAGGGAAATGTTGCAAAAAATATCAGATGCGTGGCAATTCTATGGGTGAAAACACCTTACCTCTCTCATTAACAAGAGGAGAATGGCCAGACTGTTTTCAAGCTGACAGGAAGATGACAGTAACTCATAATCATGCATTAGAACAGTGGTGTGCAGGGAGCATCTGAACGTACAACACGTTGATGTGGATGGGCTACAGCAGCAGACGACCACAAACATACACTTGGTGGCCACGGAGTAGCTAATAATGTGGCCACTGAGTACCTGTGCAAACTCTATCTGGTGTTGTCAGTGTTAAGGGCATGAATGCAAATGTTAACAATACCTTTGTTGTCATATTTGTAAAATATAGGCCAGAGTTTAACTAATTGCTATAGTTTGACAATATTTCTGTCATAGATTACCAGACTAATGATCCAGACATCTGGGCTAAGGTTAATTTAAATTTAACTTTGGTTATAAATTTAACATATCTATGTCAGTAATGTGGATTGTTGTAACAATTTATTTATTATATTATTGAAATACAGTGCAGGATTGGCCCTTCAAGCTGTGCTACCCAACAACCTCAGATTTAACCCAAGTCTTATTACAGTACGATGGACAGTGACCTATTAACTTACCAACTGGTACGCTCTTGGAGTGGGAGGAAACCAGAACACCCAGAGGAAACCCATGCAGTCACAGGGAGAACATACAAACTCCTTACGATATAAATGGGAGTTGAACCCAGGTCGTTGGTACTGTAAAGAATTATGCTAACCACTACACTACTGTGCCATCCCATTCATTGATCAGAATGACAATATAAGCCTACATTTTAATCGAGATGATTCTAACTTTGGTCATTGAGGGAAAATGGCTTTTTGCATATTGCTGCCTATTAAGATGAAAATCAGTTCTATAAAGATGGTTAATGATAAAATAATGGTACTTAGATTGACTGCTATGGTGATTTAAAGATATTACTATGCTCGATATCTTTCTCTAATGGTTGTGGCACCTTAATAGTTGTAGGAATTAGCTAGCAATATCTTAAGAGGTAAGAGGTCAATTCTATCATCATAGCTGGGGAGTTTAAGGTTACTGATTTAATCAGTTAAACTTTCAATGAAAAAGCTTATATTCATGAAGGTAACCATAAAATATTGGGCCATCTTAGAAGTTCTTTGGATGTGCTGATGTCCTTGGAAAGAAAGCCTGTTATTTTTAACCTGTTTGTCTGAGTGTGACTTCAAGCTGGCAATACTAGACCATTAGACCAGAAGATACAGGAGCAGAATTAGGCCACTGGCACATCAAGTCAGCTCAGCATTCCATCATGGCCAGTCCATTTTCCCCCTCTGCCAAATCTCCTGCCTTCTCCCTGTATCCCTTCAAATGCTGTCTAATCAAGGATCTATCAACCTCTGACTTCAATACACTCAACGACTTGGCCTCCACAGCCACCTGCGGCAACAAATTCCACAGATTCAATACATTTTGGCTAAAGAAATTTCTCCTCATCTCTTTTCTAAAAGAACACCCCTCTATTCTGAGGTTATGTTCTCTGGTTCTAGACTCCCTGACTATAGGAAACATCCTCTCCACATTCACTCTTGATCATTCCCTGAAATAGATTGGTAAGCTATTCAGTTCAAATACAGTTAGGGATAAGCAGTTTTTTTCTGGTGTGGTCAAATAATTTGCTGCTTTTGTTTGAGGAGAAAGCTTGAAGTCACAGTTTCATATTTGGTTGGCATCCTCAAAGTATCTGAAGATTTGTGTTCTACTCTTGGATGCAGGTCTTGGCTGGTACTCTTGTACAAGAGTGATACAAGAATATCATCTTTGAGACTTGAATGATCTCTCCATGGGACTGAAGGAACATGTTTCTAGTGTTATTTATTCCTCTAAGCATCAGATAAAACAAAATGCTGATCATTTTCATACTGTTTATGGAATCTTGTTGAGCATAGATCATGTAAACTGCTTAAGGAAGACTTGACTACTTATAAATAATACAAGCCTTTTCATTCTGTCTTGATAAGCTATTGCATAAGTCAAAACATTCACTGTGCAGAATTTAAACACGTTAGAGGACTTTATTTATTTCATTACACATTCATGAACTAGGTTACATTCTCCTTGACTCTTCTAATTTCAAACAAAGCATTTTTTTCAGAGGGAACTAACTTTTTGATGGAGTACTGACCTTGGGTATGAATGCATAATATAGAGCAGAATCTGTGTAGGAAATAACAGTCTCAGCACTAATAAAAACCTTGGAGCTCCCTGGAAACAGTGCAAAAGAGGTGTGCTGTAATGGAGGTAATATTTTTCTTTCCTTAAAGTGGTTAATGTTTTCTTGAAAATTTAACGTTCATAAAAATATTGTGCAGCTATTAGTGCAGAAAAATACCCTCATTCTGACAATCTCTTACAATACATCAGTGAGTCCAGTGATTTATAAGCAGGTAATCAGAGTGATGAAGCAGCATTACAATTGCATACTAGCTGAGCACCAATGAAGCTCAGGCTGAAAAATGTCGAACTACACTTTGCCCTAAACAAACACGGTCGCAAATCACCCCACAATCTACTTGGAAGAAGACCAGCTTCCTCTCAATACCATACCCCATTGTGAGTGTTTTGATTCTCTGTCTCTGCCATCCTTATTTCCTGTCCAAGCAAGATTGCTAATTTGGATTGCATTGTAATTAATTCTGGCCTTCAGCCAGTAGAAACTGGACTCCGTTATTAGAGTTCATTAGTTTGCTGCTGTTTTCTTTCATTGCTTTGATGCAGTTTGTGAAAGTTTGCTCTCTCCCTGCTTATATTGTTTATAGAGTCCTAAATGTAATGAATTGGGTAATTTTGCAGCATTAGGCTTATGGTATAAAATGCCCCATACTCTGCATGTGAGGTTATTTGTCACTGCCAGAATGAGGAGTTCATTTACAATGTTCAGTAGTTTAGCTGGAGAAGAATACACAACTATTTATTTTAATAGGACAAGATTATTTTGTTAATTTAAATGGATTGCTTAATTTGAGGATAACATATACTACATGCATTACTAGCATATGATGTTTGAGATCACAATGCTGTATTCACTCAGTCTTTCAGTTTATTTAAGTACCCACTGCTGTCCACGAAGTTTTTGTTCTCCCCATTACCATGTGGATTTCCCCAGCAAGCTCCTGTTTCCTCCCACATTCCAAAGCTGTACAGTTATGGTTAGTTGTGGGCATGCTATGTTGGTACAGGACGCGTGGCAACTTCCAGGCTGTTCCCAGTATAATCTTCGCACATCTGAATTGACACAAATGATACATTTTGCTGCAAGTTTTGATGTTTCTATGTGCTTGTGACAAATAAAACTGATCTTTGTTTACTTATGACATTGAGTAGTCATTGTCACTAACTTAAACTTGCATTACTATAAGGAGGCATGTTCTCTCTCCACCTAAATCCCTCTACCCCTCTGTCACAGTGCGATACCACTCTATTCTCCTATGTGTTCTTCTGACCCTAAACCTTGATTTACTCCATGTTATATTGTTTATAGCTTGTCAGTTTCTTCCCCTGGGCATATGCAACAAAAACTTGCATTTATTTTGAAGTAGTGATCTGGTACAATGTCAAAGGGATATTAAAAAAATAATATTTGAGATGAAGGCATCCGGAGAAATTAAGACAATTGGAAAAGGCTGTTAAAGATTCATCTTAATGGAACAAGATGAGGTAATGAGGCAGAAAAAAAAAGAAAGATTTTCCAATCTTCAGACATTAATAGTCAAAGGCTCACATTAGCTGCTTAAAAACTGGTATATATCCAAGCCAGAACAGATAGGGTAGAAATACCACAAAATGTTGTTTGACTGGAAAGTATTTTGGAAGCAGTGTGTATGGACCTGTAGTGTTTTGAAAGCAAGTGTGACAGTTTGAAATTGAGGTGTTGTTGGATTGAGAACTATATATATATACACACACATACAGCATGATGAAGATAAGTGAATTTTTCATACAAACATAAGGAGAATTCCCATTTCCCTCTCACCTTATCTCCTTACCTGCCCATTACCTCCTTTCTAGTGCTCCTATCCCTTTCCTTTCTTTCATGGCCTTCCGTCTTGTCCTATCAGATTTCTCTCCAGTCCTTTATCTTCCACTAGTTAACTTCCCAGCTCATTACTTCACTCCTCACACCCACTCCCACACAGTCTCCCCATCACCACCTATCTTGTATTTCTTCCTCCATTTCCCCCACCTTCTTACTCTGACTTAACTTTTTTCTCCATTCCTGATGAAGGATCTCAGCCCAAAACTTTGACTGTTTACTCTTTTCCATAAATGCTGCCTGGCTTGCTGAGTTCCTCTGGAATTTTGTGTGTGTTGCTTTGATTCACATTCAAAATGCTGAAGATCCAGAGTAACACAAACAAAATGCTGGAGGAACTCATCAGGTCAAGCAGCATCTATCCATGGATGCTTCCTGATTGCAGAGATCCCTCAGCATTTTCTGTAGGTTGTAAAACCCATCTGCATGGTTTTGACTCACATTTCTTATAACTTTGTCCAAATTTCTTGTCAATCAACCCAATGTTGAACACTGATAGGTTTATGCCTATTCTTATAATTGTATGAACTCATTACCAGAGAACATTCCACCTTCTCTGGTTCATTGCAATATGCTTTGAGTAAGCACAAAGAACTTGAAACCGAAGGACATACTTTCTGGTGCCTTTTAGCAATTGTCCCATCTAATTATAAGCTTTTAGCTTCTATTCTGTCTCGGGTCTGAAGATCTTTTAAAAACATGCTCATTTTTCGGCCATAACTGTGCACGTAAGAATTGAATTAGCTTTATTTCTTACATCCCTCACATGAGGAGTAAAAATCTTTTGTCTCCATCCAAATGTGCAATCATAGTAATTTATAATAAATAGAACACAATGTAATATAGAGATGCAGTAAGTAAACTTGCAGGTATAACAAGCAGGAAGCAAGCCTTTTATTGCAAGTTTTTTTGGAACATAAAGTACATTAAGTTTTACTGGAATTGATAGTATGATTTGTAAGATGTTATTTGATATATTGTATGCAGTTGTGGTCCTAAACTGAGAAGGATACACTTGATAGGTCATTTCATTGTAGGGTTCTTGAACGGATTGTTAGGTATTAGGAAGCAAGACTATATTTCACTGGTTCTTACAAACTCTGTTTAAATTTGGGGGAAAAAAATGGAAGTGTAGTTTATGACCCTTCCATTAAATTTGAAAAGACTTGGAGGCCATTTATTCAGCATTTTCATATGATGTAATTTGACCATTTCCAAACTTATTTTACTTCTCAAACAGGAATTCTGCAGATCCTGTAAATTCAAGCAACACACATCAAAGTTGCTTATTTTACTTCTCTGTAATGTTGGTTGAGAGGAATGGAGTCGTTGACACTAAGGTTTTCTTTTCTCCCATTTTTTATGATGTTAAAACAGCCCAGGTCTTTTTAGTTTAGTTGATTAATTCTGTTTAGATTAGTTTTTTTGGGGGGGGAGGGTTATTATTTTTTTTCCTTCATGATTTTTGTCTAGTTATTTCTTTTTCTGTATTATCCATTGGTATCCTTTATGACTGGGAGTTTTGTCAATTAATTTTAGTTTTATAATGTTAATTATAACAATGTATTCCCAATAACTTTGTATTACTACTTTGTCATGTTTATATTTTGTGAAACTAATAAAAACATTGAAAAATAAAAAGGAAGCAAGACTTGTTTTGAGAGAGAGTAAACTAACCATTGCACATGGATTAAAAAGAATGAAATGTGCTTTTATTCAGATGCACAAGATTCTGCAAGGGAGTGATGGAATATGTTGAAAGAGTAGTTCTTAATTGTGGAGAGTATATTTGGGGAGAGAATCCCAAGACAAAGATTGCCATTGTGACGAAAAACCAAGTTATCAGAAGGTTGATGCTGATGAGAGAGATAAGAGACAAAGGGAGAAGCGTTCAAAATGTTAATGAGAGAGATTAATGAAAAGAGACACGGTTCTGAGTATTCACAGACCGGTTGCTTTGAACCTGAACTGTTTTGAAGTTTGATGGACAGGCGATACCCCAGCAGGGGGATAAAAGGAACAGGTTCACTAAGGCAAGACAGACACCATGAGATAACGAGACCCTGGAAGTGCAATGTGCCCCCACATGTTGGTGAGAGTTTTGGAGGTCTGGTGTGGGACCGACCATAGACACACAGGGTGAAAAGGTACGATTCTCTCTCTCGCGCGCTCTCTCGCTCTCTCTCTACTGATCATTTTATCCCTAGACTGTGATAGAGCTTGTTTGATTCCTATTACCCTAGTTCTGTGTACGTGTGTTTTACCATTGCTAACCTGTTGCATTTATATCCTTACGATTAGAGTACTGTTACTTATTTCTTTAATAAAACTTTCTTAGTTCCAGTGATCCAGACTCCAACCAAGTGGTCCATTTCTGCTGGTTTGGCAACCCAGTTACGGGGTACGTAACACCATATAAGATTGAGTGGTGAAATTTCTCTGCAGCAAGCTATATATCTTTGGAAGTCCATCTTTGAAGGCAGTGGATACTCACTCTGTTGAAAATAATAGATTTCTAGACTTCAAAAGGTTATCAGAGGGAACAGGGATTGGACAAGGAAGTGAATTCTGGGTAAAGGTTCGGCAATGATATTGTAGCAAGCATTGGGTCCACGATGACAGATGAAGAAAGCTTCTTTATCTCAAATACAATTTTTATTACGACAAGTACAATAACAGAGAGCTCAATAGCTCGGTGAGAACTAACTCAGTCACATACAGGTGGGGGAGGTGATTATTACACGCCTCTGTTACAGTCAGAGTGACACACAAACACACAAGCGAACAACTGTAACCTGAGCTAAAATGTAACAACAACTGAACTTGAACATCTCACCATAATTCTGCTGAAGATGCACACCATGAACACATTTTAAAAACAAGAACAATAGGTAGTGCTGGTCACTAGCAATACTGGGGTGAACTGTCAACCATACCCTCGGAGCACCATGATATTTTTCAATAGGGAGGCTAACTTGGGTGGTATTTGGCTAACCCCAATTGCTACTAATGCCTTCAATCATTTATGTCTAACATGATTCTTTATTTCCCTCTATAAAAACAGAAGATGTAGGCTATTCAGTCCACTCTACTATTCATCTCACCATATTTCTTAATCTGGCTACATCTTCCTTGGCTGTTCAGTGATATGACATCCACAACATACTGTCGTAACTATTGTAGAGTTGCCACTTTCTAGGTGAAGAAATTTGTTTCTTTGAGTACTAAATAGCAAATTGCATATTCTATGGTCAAAAACAGAGATTTTGCGGGTACTGACTCTCCCAAGGTCATGACTGCACCCAATCAGTGATTGGGAGCACAAGAAGCAGTGATATCATTTACGTAGTTCCACAGCTGAAGTTTAAAAAAAGGAAATGTTTTGTGGCAATTTTTGGAGTTGTACTGCACCCAATCAGTGAGTGGAAGCACAAGAAGCAGCAGCAATTTTGTTTACGTCTGCAGCTAATGTTTAAAAAGACAAAGCTTCGTAATAGTTTTTGGAATTGGACTGCGCCCAATCAGTGATTGGGAGCACAAGAAGAAGCAATGATTGCATTTATGTAAGTCCACAGCTAAAGTTTAAAAAGACAAAGTTTTGTAGCCATTTTTGGAGTTGGACTGCACCCAATCAGTGAGCAGGAGGATGAGAAGAAGCAACGATTTCAGTTAGGTCTGTGGCTAAAGTTCAGAAAAGGCAGCGCTTCGTGGCAGCTTTGAGTTAGACTGCAGCCAATCAGTGAATGGGATTCATAAGAAAGGGCAAATAAAAATAAAGTGGGGCAAGCAGAGCGGCCATTGTGTGAGTGGGCCAGTATTGGAATGGTTTTAGCTTGTCAAGTTTCACTGAGATCAGGCTTGGGAGAGGTAAGTATCTGTTAAATATAGTTTCTTCCACTTTATTCTCCATTCCTCATCTGCTAGGGCTGTAAGAATGGCCACAGGAGCTGTGATTTGTTCTGTGTGAGAGATGTGGGAATTCTAGGAGACCTCCAGCCTCCCAGATAACCACCAAGCTGCAGCTCCTCAGAGAACATACTAAGGAACTGGAGCTACAGCTTGATGATCCTCAGCTCATAAGAGACTGAGGGAAAGATAGATTGAAGCTACAGAGGTAGTCTCTTCTAGGCTGCAGGAGGCTGGTAACTGAGTGACTGTCAGAAGGAAGAGAAATGTGCAGCCAATTTGGAGTATCCATGTGGCCATTCCCCTCAATAATAAGGATTGCATACCACTTTGGATACTGTTGAGGGGGACAACCTACCAGGGGGAGCTGCAGTGACTGGGTCTGTCTCATTGAGTCTGGTGCTGTGGCTCAGAGGAGATGAGGACTTCAATAGTGATAAGATATTCCATAGTTAGAGGAATGGAGACAAGGTTCTGTGGATGCGATAGAGACACCCAGATGATATGTTGCTTCCCGGGTGCCAGGTCAGAGATGTCTCCAATCAGGTCCATGGCATTCTAAAGGGAGAGGGTGAGCAACCAAAAGTCTTGGTACATACTGGCACTAAGGTGAGGTAGTTCTGAAGATATTTTTTAGGGAGATAGGTAGAAAGCTGAAATGCACAATCCCCAGGGTAGCAAACTCGGGATTGCTGCCTGTGAGGGTAAGAATAGGATGATTTGGCAGATGAATGCACAGCTGAGGAACTGGTGCAGAGGGCAGGGCTTGGATCATGAGGATCCCCTCTGGGGAAGGTAAGAACGATACAAAAGGGACAGGTTACACCTAAATGAGGGGGGGGGCAATATCCTTGTGGGCAAGTTTGCTAGAGCTGTTGGGGAGGATTTGAACTAATTTAGCAGGGAAATGGGAACCACAGTGACAGGTAGTTGGTTTACAAACAGGCAGTATGTAGTGACACACACAAAATGCTGGAGGAACTCAGCAGGCCAGGCAGCATCTACGGAAAAGTCAACATTTCAGGCCGAGGCCCTTCAGCAGGACTGGAGAAAAAAAAAATGAGAAGTAGAGCTAAAAGGTGGGAGGAGGACAGAAACAAGATGATAGGTGAAACTAGGAGGGGGTGGGGTGAAGTAAAGAGCTGGGAAGTTGATTGGTGAAAGAGATACAGGCTGATGGATACAGTATGTAGTGAGACTGCTAGCAAGGAGAGGCTGATGATAGGGCAAATTTGCAGTGAATGAAATTAGTTGCAATATATAAGGGGAACAAAATCAAATGGAATGATGAATACAGGAATGAAGGTGTTATATTTAAATGCATGCAGTATACAGTAATGTTGATGAACTTGTAACACATTTGCAGTTTGGCATGTATGATGTTGTGGGCAGAACTGAATCATGGCTAACGTCCTGGGAACCTAACCTCCAAGGATACAGATTTTATTGAAAGGACAGGTAGCAAGGCAGAGGTGGCTCTGTGGGTAAAAATGAAATCAAATCATTAGGAAGAGTGACATGAGGTCAGAAGGTGTAGAATAGTTTGGGGAAGAGCTAAGAAACTGCAAGCGTAACAAGACCCTCGGGAATAATATAGACATGTGAACAATAGCAAAGATGTGATCAACAAATTACAATTGGAAATAGAAAATGCATATCAAAAGGGCAATATTATGATGGTCATGGAGGATTTCAGTATATAGGTAGATTAGGAAAATCAGGTTGGTGCTGGATCCCAAGAGGGGGATTTGTAGAATTCCTCTGAGATGGCTATTTAGAGCAGCTCGAGGTTGAGCCCACTAGAGTATCAGATATTCTGGGAAGGGTGTGGTGCAGTGAACCAGATTTGATTAGAGAGCTTAAAGTAAAGGAACTCTTCAGGACCTGTGATCATAATATAATAGAATTCGCCCTGCAATTTCAGAAGGAAAAGCTAAACTCAGATGTATTAGTATTACAGTGGAGTAAAAGTTATTACAGAGATATGAGAGGAGCTAGCAAAAAATTATTTGAAGGGAATACTGGCAGGGATGACAGCAGAGCAGCAGTGGCTGGAATTTCTGGGAGCAATTCAGAAGGCACAGCACAGATAAATCCCAAAGATGAAGAAGCATTCTAAAGGCAGTATGACAGAACCATGGCTGACAAAAGAAGTCAAAGCCAACATAAAAGCCAAAGAGAGGGCATATAATAGAGCAAAGATTAGTGGGAAGTTAGAGAACTGGGAAGCTTTTAAAAACCAACAGAAGAGAACTTAAAAAGTTATTAAGATGCAAAAAAAATACAAAGATAAACTAGCCAATAATATTAAGGAGAATACAAAGTTTTAACAGATATATAAGGTGTAAAAAAAGAGGTGAGTAAATATCATACCATTGGAAAATGATGCTGGAGGGTAGTAATGGGGAAAAGGAAATGGAGCATGAACTGAATAAGTATTTTGCATCAGTTTTCATGATAGAAGACACTAGCAGTACACTGGAAGTTCAAGAGTGACAGGGGAGAGAAGTGTATCAAGTTGACATTACTAGGGAGAAAGTGCTTGGGAAATGGAAAGGTCTGAAGATAATTAAGTCACCAAGACCATATGACATAGATTGCAGGGTTCTAAAAGACATGGCAGAAGAGATTGTAGAGGCATTAACAAAATTCTTTCAGAAATCAATGGATTCTGGCATGGTTCTGGAAGACTAGAAAATTGCAAATGTCACTCCACTCTTCAAGGATGGAGAGAGGCAGGTGAAAGTAAGTTATAGGCCAGTTAGCTTGACTTCAATGGTTAGGACGGTGTTGGAGTCTATTGCTAAGGATGTGGTTTTGGGGTACTTGGAGGCACATGATAAAATAAGCTGTAGTCAGCATGATTTCCTCAAGGAAAAATCTTGCCTGACAAATGTGCTAGAATTCTTTGAAGAAAAATCAAACAGGATAGATAAAGGAGAATCAGTGGATCTTGTACACGTGGATTTTCAGAAGGATTTTGAAAGGGTGCCACATGTAAGGATGCTTAACCAGTTAACAGCCCTTGGTATTACAGGAAACATAATGGCATGGATAGAGTATTGGCTGATTGGCAGGAGACAGTGGCAATAAAGGGAGCCTTTTCTGGCTGCCTGCCAGTGACTAGTGATGTTCCACAGGGGATTGTGTTGGGACTGTTTCTTTTTACTTCTATAGTTTTACCGTGGAGAGCATTCTGACAGGTTGCATCACTGTCTGATACAGAGAGGCTACTGCACAGGACCGAAAGAATCTGCAGAGGATTGTAAATCTAGTCAGCTCCATCTTGGGTACTAGCCTACAAAGTACCCAGGACATTTTTAGGGAGCAGTGTCTCAGAAAGCCAGCTTCCATTATTAAAGACCTCTGGCACCCAGAGCATGCCCTATCCTCACTGATATCACCAGGTAGGAGGTATAGAAGCCTGAAGGCACACACTCAGCGATTCAGAAACAGCTTCTTCCCCTCTGCCATCCTAAATGGACATTGAATCTTTGGACACTATCTCACTGCTTTTAAAAACATAGTTTATTTCTGTTTTTGCTCATTAAAAAAAATCTATTCAATATATGTACACTGTAATTGATTTACTGGTGCACTTCGGGTCCAGTGACTACAATGCCATTAGTTTCAATATAATTAAGGAGAAGGATAGGTCTGGATCCAGGGTTGAGATTTTTGTTTGGAGAAAGGCTAACTTTAAGGGGATGCAAAAGGATTTAGAAGGAGTGGATCGGGACAAATTGTTTTATGGGAAGGATGTAATAGAGAATGGAGGTCATTGAAAGGTGAAATTTTGAGGGTACAGAATCTTTATGTTCCTGTTAGGTTGAAAGGAAAGGTTAAAAGTTTGAGAGAGCCATGGTTTTCAAGGGATATTGGAAACTTGGTTCGGAAAAAGAGATATCTACAATAAATATAGGCAGCATGTAGTAAATGAGGTGCTCGAGGAATATAAAGAATGTAAAAAGAATCTTAAAGAAATTAGAAAAGCTAAAAGAAGATGTGAGGTTGCTTTGGCAAGTAAGGTGAAAATAAATCTGAAAGGTTTCTATAGTTATATTAATAGCAAAAGGATAGTGAGGGATAAAATTGGTCCCTAAGAGAATCAGAGTGGAGAGCTATGTGTGGATCCAAAAGAGATGGGGGAGATTTTGAACAATTTCTTTTCTTTGGTATTCACTAAGGAGAAGAATATTGAATTGTGTAAGGTAAGGGAAACAAGTAGGAAAGTTATGGAAACTATGGTGATGAAAGAAGAGGAAGTACTGGTGCTTTTAAGGAACATAAAAGTGCACAAGTCTCCGGGTCCTGACAAGATATTCCCTAGGACCTTGAGGGAAATTAGTTTAGAAATAGCAGGGGTTTTGACAAATATTTCAAATGTCAATAGAAATGAGGATGGTGCTGGAGGATTGGTGTATTGTGCATGTTGTTCTATTGTTTAAAAAGGGTTCTAAGAGTAAACCTAGCAATTATCGGCCTGTGAGTTTGATGTCAGTGGTGGATAAATTGATGGAAAGTATTCTTAGAGATGGTATATATAATTATCTGGATAGACAGGGTCTGATTTGAAACAGTCAACATGGATTTGTGCGTGGAAGGTCATGTTTGACAAATTTTATTGAATTTTTTGGAGAGGCTACTGGGAAATTTGACGAGGGTAAAGCGGTGGATGTTATCTACATGGACTTCGGTAAGTCCTTTGACAAGGTTCCACATGGAAGGTTAGTTAGGAAGGTTCAATCATTAGGTATTAATATTAAAGTAGTATAATGGATTCAGCAGTGGCTGGATGGGAGATGCCAGAGAGTAGTGGTGGAATACTGTTTGTCAGATTGGAGGCCAGTGACTAGTGGTGTGCCTTAGGGATCTGTACTGGGTCCAATGTTTGTCATATACATTAATGATCTGGATGATGGGTGGTAAATTGGATTTGTAAGTATGCAGATGACACTAAGATAGGTGGTGTTGTGGATAATGAAGTAGGTTTTCAAAGCTTGCAGAGAGATTTAGGCCATTTAGAAGAGTGGGCTGAAAGATGGCAGATGGAGTTTAATGCTGATAAACGTGAGGTGCTACATTTTGGTAGGACTAATCAAAATAGGACATACATGGTAAATAGTAGGGCATTGAAGAATGCAGTAGAACAAAGGGATCTAGGAATAATGGTGCATAGTTCCCTGAAGGTGGAATCTCATGTGGATAGGGTGTTGAAGAAAGCTTTTGGTATGCTGGCCTTTATAAATCAGAGCATTGAGTATAGGAGTTGGGATGTAATGTTGAAATTGTACAAGGCATTGGTAAGGCCAAATTTGGAGTATTGTGTACAGTTCTGGTCACCGAATTATAGGAAAGATGTCAACAAAATGGAGTACAGAGAAGATTTACTAGAATGTTACTTGGGTTTCATCACCCAAGTTGCAGATAAAGGTTGAACAAGTTGGGGCTTTATGCTTTGGAACGTAGAAGGTTGAGGGGGTACTTGATAGAGGTATTTAAAATTATGAGAGGGATAGATAGAGTTGACATGGATAGGCTTTTTCCATTGAGAGTAGGGGAGATTCAAACAAGAGGACATGAGTTGAGAGTTAAAGGGCAAAAGTTTAGGGGTAACATGAAGGGGAAATTCTTCTCCCGGAGAGTGTAGGAGCAGTGTGGAATGAGCTTCCCACAGAAGTTGTTGAGGCAGGTTCGATGTTGTCATTTAAAGTGAAATTGGATAGATATATGGACAGGAAAGGAATGGAGGGGTATAGGCTGAGTGCAGGTCGTTGGGACTAGGTGAGAGTAAGCATTCTGCACGGACTAGAAGGGCCGAGATGGCCTGTTTCTGTGCTGTAATTGTTATATGGTTATATTTATTACTGTTTTTAAAAATGTTATATTTTTTCTCTGCTAGATTATGTATTGCATTGAACTGCTGCTAAGTTAACAAATTTCACATCAAATGCCAGTGGTAATAAACTTATTCTGATTTTGTTATAAGTCAATGATTTGGATGGTGGAATTGCGGCCAGATTTGCGGATGATACAGAGACAGGTGGAAGAGTAGGCAGTTTTGTAGTAGCAGAGAGGCTACAGAAGGACTTCAACCATCTGGAAGAATGGGCAAAGAAGCAGCAGTTGGAATATAGTGTTGGGAAGTGTATGGTCCTGTACTTTATTAGAAGAATTAAAAGCATTGACTATTTTCTTATTGGAGAGAAATTCAAAAATCTGAGCAACAAAGAGACTTGGGAGTCCTTGTGCAACATTCCCTAAAGGTTAATTTGCAATTTGATCTGATGGTGAGGAAGGCAAATGTAATGTTAGCAATCAGTTTGAGAGGACTAGAATACAAAAGTAAGGAAGTAAAGTTGAGGGTTTGCAAGGCACTGGTGAGGCCTCATTTGGAGTATTGTGAGCAGTTCTGGGCCCCTTATCTGAGAAGGGATGTGCTGACATTGGAGAGGGTTCAAAGGAGATTCACAAAAATGTTTCTGGAATTGAAAGGCTATCATATGAAGAGCATTTGATTAATCTGAGCCTGTACTCAATGACATTCAGAAGAATGAGGAAGGATCTCTTTGAAACATATCAAAAGTTGAAAGGCCTCAATAGAGTGGATTTGGAGACGATGATGGGGGAGTCTAAGACCAGAGGACACAGCCTCAGAATAGAGAAATCCATCTAGAATGGAGAAGGAATTTCCTTAGCCAGAGAGTGCTGAATCTATGGAATACATTGCCACAGGGGACTGTAGAGGCCAAGTCATTGGGTATATTTAAGGCAGAGATTGATAGATTCTTGATTAGCAAGGGCATGAAGGGATGGTATTAAACAGGAAATTAGAAATGTGTGCAATAAAGGAACAGCAGTTATAATGGGTGACTTCAATCTACATGTAGATTGGGTGAACCAAATTGGTAAAGGTGCTGAGGAAGAGGATTTCTTGGAATGTATGCGGGATGGTTTTTTGAACCAACATGTCGAGGAACCAACTAGAGAGCAGGCTATTCTGGACTGGGTTTTGAGCAATGAGGAAGGGTTAATTAGCAATTTTGTCGTGAGAGGCCCCTTGGGTAAGAGTGACCATAATATGGTGGAATTCTTCATTAAGATGGAGAGTGACATAGTTAATTCAGAAACAAAGGTTCTGAACTTAAAGAGGGGTAACTTTGAAGGTATGAGATGTGAATTAGCTAAGATAGACTGGCAAATGACACTTAAAGGACTGACGGTGGATATGCAATGGCAAGCATTTAAAGGTTGCATGGATGAACTACAACAATTGTTCATCCCAGTTTGGCAAAAGAATAAATCAAGGAAGGTAGTGCACCTGTGGCTGACAAGAGAAATTAGGGATAGTATCAATTCCAAAGAAGAAGCATACAAATTAGCCAGAGAAAGTGGCTCACCTGAGGACTGGGAGAAATTCAGAGTTCAGCAGAGGAGGACAAAGGGCTTAATTAGGAAGGGGAAAAAAGATTGAGAGAAAACTGGCAGGAACATAAAAATGGACTGTAAAAGCTTTTATACATATGTAAAATGGAAAAGACTGGTAAAGACAAATGTAGGTTCCCTGCAGACAAACAGGTGAATTGATTATGGGGAGCAAGGACATGGCAGACCAATTGAATAATTACTTTGGTTCTGTCTTCACTAAGGAGGACATAAATAATCTTCCAGAAATAGTAGGGGATGGAGGAACTGAGCGAAATACATGTCAGTAGGGAAGTGGTGTTAGGTAAATTGAAGGGATTGAAGGCAGATAAATCCCCAGGGCCAGATGGTCTGCATCCTAGAGTGCTTAAGGAAGTAGCCCAAGAAATAGTGGATGCATTAGTGATAATTTTTCAAAACTCGTTAGATTCTGGACTAGTTCCTGAGGATTGGAGGGTGGCTAATGTAACTCCACTTTTTTTTTAATAAAAAGAGAGAAATCGGGGAATTATAGACCGGTTAGCCTAATGTCAGTGCTGGGGAAACTGCTGGAGTCAGTTATCAAAGATGTGATAACAGCACATTTGGAAAGCGGTGAAATGATCAGACAAAGTCAGCATGGATTTGTGAAAGGAAAATCATGTCTGATGAATCTCATAGAATTTTTTGAGGATGTAACTAGTAGAGTGGATAGGGGAGAACCAGTGGATGTGGTATATTTGGATTTTTAAAAGGCTTTTGACAAGGTCCCACACAGGAGATTAGTGTGCAAACTTAAAGCACACGGTACTGGGGGTAAGGTATTGGTGTGGGTGGAGAATTGGTTAGCAGACAGGAAGCAAAGAGTGGTAATAAACGGGACCTTTTCAGAATGGCAGGCGGTGACTAGTGGGGTACCGCAAGGCTCAGTGCTGGGACCCCAGTTGTTTACAATATATATTAATGACTTAGATGAGGGAATTAAATGCAGCATCTCCAAGTTTGCGGATGACACGAAGCTGGGTGTCAGTGTTAGCTGTGAGGAGGATGCTAAGAGGATGCAGGGTGACTTGGATAGGTTGGGTGAGTGGGCAAATTCATGGCAGATGCAATTTAATGTGGATAAATGTGAAGTTGTCCACTTTGGTGGCAAAAATAGGAAAACAGATTATTATCTGAATGGTGGCCGATTAGGAAAAGGGGAGGTGCAACGAGACCTGGGTGTCATTATACACCAGTCATTGAAAGTGGGCATGCAGGTACAGCAGGCGGTGAAAAAGGCGAATGGTATGCTGGCATTTATAGCGAGAGGATTCGAGTACAGGAGCAGGGAGGTACTACTGCAGTTGTACAAGGCCTTGGTGAGACCACACCTGGAGTATTGTGTGCAGTTTTGGTCCCCTAATCTGAGGAAGGACATCCTTGCCATAGAGGGAGTACGAAGAAGGTTCACCAGATTGATTCCTGGGATGGCAGAACTTCCATATGAAGAAAGACTGGATGAACTGGGCTTGTACTCGTTGGAATTTAGAAGATTGAGGGGGGATCTGATTGAAACGTATAAGATCCTAAAGGGATTGGACAGGCTAGATGCAGGAAGATTGTTCCCGATGTTGGGGAAGTCCAGAACGAGGGTCCACAGTTTGAGGATAGAGGGGAAGCCTTTTAGGACCGAGATTAGGAAAAACTTCTTCACACAGAGTGGTGAATCTGTGGAATTCTCTGCCACAGGAAACAGTTGAGGCCAGTTCATTGGTTATATTTAAGAGGGAGTTAGATATGGCCCTTGTGGCTATGGGGGTCAGGGGGTATGGAAGGCTGGGGCGGGGTTCTGAGTTGGATGATCAGCCATGATCATAATAAATGGCGGTGCAGGCTCGAAGGGCTGAATGGCCTACTCCTGCACCTATTTTCTATGTTTCTATGATATGGGGAGAAGGCAGGAATTGGGGCTGAGAGAGAAAAATAGATCAGCCATGATGAAATGGCAGAGCAGCTTCAATGGTCCAAATACCTAATTCTGCTCCTATATCTTATGGTCTGATAACTTCTAGTTCTGGATTCTGTGAAGAACGTCCTCTCTGTATCTACTCTTAATGTACATACAAGTGCTCTTTTCTCTATAATGGACAGTGGAATTTGACAGTATATTTTTTTGTTAAAATAGTTCAACCCATGCTGTTTTTCAGTTATACAATGGTAGAGTCTCAGCTATCAACCATTAACTCGCCCAGATGTCCATCATTAAGCTCTACAACAAAACACAACTCCTTGCAAAACCTGGAAAACCTCCTTAAGGAAAACCTCTTTCAAAGGGAACATTAAGTCAACTTGAGGCTAACGAATCAATTACTGTACAAATCTTAGCATTGGTGCTTTACCAGTGAGTAGTAGTCTTTGTCTGGATATGGTGCAGAAATTGGAGAGACTAGGCAAAGCTTCAACAAGAAACAAAAGGAGCCTGATGATGGACCAAGTCATTTACTCACACATGATGTGCATGTCACAGTATCTTTGAATTAGATCACAGCTGTCTAATGCATAATCAAGAAGAGCAATACAGTTGTAGATTACTGAGCAAACAAATTAAAATATGTGATATTCCTAGAACATAAGGTTTCATGTTATTCATGCTCAGGTGATCAAATGATGAGATGGCAGTCATATGTTGTCACTGATAGGTCTTGTGCTATGACACTTTGATAAAACACTCCTTACTTCTGTCCTAAGAACATCAGGGTAAACCCTTAAAACATTAAACTCATCATTTGCGATTCATGGCTAATAGACATGCATAAGTTGGGAAAATTCTACTGGAGAGATGTAGCTCAATGTCCTTGCTATTTAAAATGTGATCTTTTAGGTAAATCTAATGTTCTATTTGCCCTATGAAATATATGCAAATGATCTCAATGCCACTCTTTCCATGAAGAATAAGCAAGCTTCCTGCAGGGTCCTAACCAATATTTATCCTTCAAGCAATGGTACTGAGACAGACTTGTGTAAATGTTCCCCACATATTGCATGCACTAATTCATCAGTTTGACAGCATAGGGATGTAGCACTCAACTTCTGAAATTCAGTTTTGCTGTAATAAATCAGGTCAAATATCCAAAGCATAAATAAGAATAAAAAACAATGCCAGAAATGCTCGAAAGGTCAAACAGAGAGAAAAATAGTTAACATTTCATAGATGACCTTTCATCAAAAGTAGAATATAGCATGCAGAGCCTGTAAATTGGAAAATCAGTGGTGATGATGGACGAAAAATTTCTACCCCATCAATCCATAAGAATCTTGCTCTTTGTGGGACTTTGTATACAAACTAAAGCCTGTATTTCCTAAATGGGTTAGTGACTACACGTAATCGATATATAATTAGCCATTATGTTTTTGCAGTGTTTTGAGACTTAGAAGGATGGTATATACTGTTTTTCCTCCACTTTTTGGATTCTGGATGACTTTGCTCGAGACCAAAGCGTTTTCATCTTTGCTGAGAAACACCAGTAAACTCATCATATCTGAGTATCTTTGAGTAGCTGAATTTTACTTCATTGATCATAGGTCACTTCGAAGGCAGGTTGTGTGATTATATTTCAATAATTATCTAATGCTCAGGCACGCCAACTGTGGAAATAAATTGCATTTGAGTCATACCTTAGGTTTCAGAACACTCATCTTGTTCGGGGAAAGCTGCTTCCCTGGTATATTAAAACTACCATGTTCATTTTATGAGCATATTTTTGTGCCGGGTGATACACTGTGTATCTGATGGTTTAAGGAAGTGTAAATTTGTATTAATATGAATTGATAGTTCAGGTCAAAGACCTGTTGAAAGAAATGTCAAAGATGCGGTACATACTTATTTTTCACTCCTGAGTACTGCCTCACCCTGCTGAGGATTTCCAGCATCTACTACTTTTTTACTTTAAATGTTTGTTTTTGTACATTTATATTGTCACTTATCTTTTGGTAGGATCTTGCACTTCGCATATTGACAGCCCTGCTTTTAACAACTTAACCATTATTTCATGTCAAGATTGCATCCTTACTTGGAAGCTGGATTGGATCATGAGTTCTTGGGACAATGGGACAATGGAACACTGGACCTCTGTATTCGAGTGTAAAGGAGCAAAACAGTGCCACTGTCCTTCTCCCACTTGGCAGATCAGATTACAACCTGGTCCTGCTAACACCCAGGTACGTGCCTCTTGCCCAACAGCAGCCTGTATCAACAAGGATTGTAAGGAGGTGGACTCTGGATGCTAATGAGGCCCTACAGGAATGCTTTGAAAGGATGGACTGTGAACCACACAGGGAGGACATTATCAAAATGACTATTTGCATTACAGACTATATCAAATTCTGTGAGAACACCATCTTGCCAGCCAGGACTGTACACTGCTTCCCCAACAACAAGCCCTGGATCACCAGTGTCCTGAAAGAACTTCTGAATAATAAAAAGAAAACCTTCAGGTCTGGAGATAGGTAAGTACTGAGGTGAGTACAGAGTGAACTGAGGCTAAAGCTGAGGGAATGCAAAGACTCCCACAAGAGGAAGCTGGAGTACAAGCTCCAGCAGAATGCCATAAGGGGCATGTGGTTGGGCATGAAGCAGTACAAGGTTAATGAAAGGAAGATTAAGGCCTGCCTGGATAGGGTCAACAAATTGAACTTGTTTTTCAACAGGTTCTGCAAGGGACCTCCTGCTGTCCCCTCTCCCATTTGCCAGCCCACACACCTCTCCCTGCTGCCAAAGCCTTCTCCATCCACCCCTCCCTTCCCTCTGGTGAGTGCTTGTGTTCCAAACCCCCTAACTTTGGAGTATCCTGCCTCCATGGGGATGACCACCCTCCCCCACCTGCAGGTCAGGTTTAAGAAACAGCTGGAGAGACTACATCAAGGCAAGGCTGCTGGACCAGATGGTATCAGCCCCAGGTCTGTGTGAGCCAGCTGTCTGGTATTTTGCAGTACCTCTGCAATCTGAGTCTGAGTCAGGAAAAGATACCAGTGCTGTGAAAGACTTACTGCTTAGTTCCTGTATCTAAGAAGACAACTACATCTGAACTTAATGACTACAGACCAATAGCCCTCACATCTCATGTGATGAAGCTGCTGGAGAGGCTGGTCCTGACTTAACTTGGATTGCAGGTGAAATCTTCATTGAATCCTCTACAATTTGCCTACCAACCTTATGTGGGAGTGGATGATGTCAGAGCAATAATTAATAGTCCATTCCTAATTTGCCTTGAAACAAATGACCTGCTGGGATATTTCAGAGAGCAGGTAAGAGCCAACATTGGTGAATCTGGGTCTACATATACGTAGGCTGGGCAGGGAAGTGTGTCAGGTTTCCTTTCCTGATGATCTGGATATTGGTAGCTACTATTACTGATGAAGATTTTTACTTTCTGATATATTCAATTAGTTGAGTTAATTTTTTCGGCTATCTTTGAAAGTATTGTGCTAATGGATCGATTATTCAGATTCCAGGATGCAGTTAAGTAATGCATGTTCTTTCTTCCTTTTCCAGCTATGAATTGAAATTGAAATGGTTGAAAAAATACAAGTAGAAGTCAAACATCTAACACAATCCAACTTTCAATGAGATCATTACTGATCCAATGGTACAACTTTCCTTAAGTGTGCTAAAATCCATTGATCTAACCTCAAACGTACTCAACAACAGAACAGTCACAGCCCTCTGATATGTTTCAAAGATTTGCAAAGCTATAGGTAACATTATTTCTCCTCATAACCATCTCAAATATATGACTTTCATCCTGAGGCTCTGTCACCTGGCTCCAGGCTCTTCAACCAAAGCAAAATGTTTCTCAATATTCACTCCATTTGTCTCTTCCAGAAGGTTATTTTTTTAACGACATTACCTTTCATTCTTCTAAATTCCAGAGACTGTAGTCAAACATTCCCAGTTCCTTTCCCTCAGCAATACCCTCACTCCAGGAATCAATCTCAGTGCAGTTCAGTCATTACTTAAAATATTGTTTCAATAATTAAACTCTCTACAGAGGTCCAAGGGACAGAATCTATATCTGGTTTTGACAGTCGTTTTGCTCAGCTTCAAAGTACCTAAATGTATTTCTTCTTTGCACTATGAATAAATGTTTTTTTTAAAAGAAGTACTAATTACTGGTGATGACACGGAGTCTACATTGCTGCTTCCCACCAGGTTTAAATGTGGTTGTCAAAGGAATTCTAATTTTACTCAGTAGGAAATAATCTGCAATCTTCAATTACATAATTCTATTAAGATATCAAACAGCTTAAGTTTTGAGGGACTGACTTTATATGATGAAAACTGAGAGCAGCATACAGTGTAACAAATCTTGGATCTTATGTTGCTGTTTTACACTATAAGTTAAAATTGGAAGGTTACTTAACAACCATAACTGAGCTGCTAACATGAATAGTGTAACTCATTTGCACTTTGTTCTCTGTGTGGACTTCACAAATGCCTCATAATGGTCGATGATAGTGCTCTTGACTGTCAACAATTTAGGAACCAGCAATTTGTTCCACTGTTTACTTCTCTAGCTCAGCAGCATTAAATTATAGAAACAAAAGTCACTGGATGGAGGGCAATTCACCCATGTCCATGCAAAATAGGAGCAAGTTGGTTTAATTACATTTACCTTCAATTTGTAGTCTTACAGGTTACAATTTTTCAAATACTCATTCATCTGGATATTTTTATAAGTGTGAAGAAAATTTCTGTCAG
This sequence comes from Mobula birostris, assembly GCF_030028105.1. Classification (NCBI taxonomy): domain Eukaryota; kingdom Metazoa; phylum Chordata; class Chondrichthyes; order Myliobatiformes; family Myliobatidae; genus Mobula; species Mobula birostris. The sequence continues at coordinate 68,276,283 of NC_092374.1, forward strand.
GCATTGAGCTCTGCTCCTGGAGTATTATTTCAATAAGGAAAAAAATCTTCAATTTTTGACAAGCCAATATGTCACCTAGTAATTGACCTCTCTGCTAAGAAAAAATATGTTCTCCTTTTTTTAACAGGTCCAGACCTCCTGAGTTTTACATGTCTCATTTAAATCTTCCCTGATTTTCCTATTATCATAAAGAAAATAATACCAGTAGGTTAGAAAATATGTTGGACAAGGGCGCAAAACAACTTGATCAAATCCACGACAGTTGCTTTTGAATTTCTCTATTTAACTCCATGTCCATTGTCCAGAGTTCACTGTCTATTCACAGTGCAATAGCATGAAAGCTAGTATTTTCATACTATTACAAATAAAGTCTGTAGTAACTCACTTTCATCCATTGAATTCATTGTAACAGCTGATAATGTCACTGGAGATTTATTGGTTTGCCGAGCAGTCTGACATAATACAGTTTATAATCAGCTTTCAAGGTTTTGTGATAGTTCCACAAGGAAAATACCTCAATTAGTTTTAGAATTTCATTCTGAGGTCTAAGGTGTACTAACCCTGCACTGGTACATCTGTGTTATTTAGGCAGAACTGTTTCTACATACCAGAATAGTCAACAATTTAATTATACATGATCAAAATTTTCTATTTAGCTGTAGTTCAAATAATTTTTTGTGTAAAATGCTTTTTTTCAGTCACTTTGTTAATAAATAATGTTGGAGTCAATGCATATTATTGTTATGCCTTGTAGGGAAGTAAAATGGTTGTCAAAATGGTTCACATGCTATAGATTCCCATGAGAAGAGAAAGAATACAACTGACTAGCCTTCCCATCGAACACATCATTCTCCACAAGCATTTGCATCCAACATATTACTCTCTGCAACTTCCGCCACCTACAATGGGAACCCCTTGGTTCAGACCCTTCCCCCTACATCTGTGACACATCACATGCTTTTGATCTCCTCAACAACTTTCTATACCCTGCTCCTGACCACTTCATTTTCACCATGGATGTCCAGTCCCTATATACTTCTATTCCCCATCAAGAAGGCATGAAAGGGCTCTGCTTCTTTCTTGACAAATGACCCAACTAGTTCCCATCCAACCAGTTCTTCTTCATCTGGCAGAACTAGTTTTCACCCTCACAAATTTCTCCTTTGCTTTCTCACACTTTCTCCAAACTCAAGAGGTGCCCATGGGAACTTGCAAGGGCCCCTGCTATGCCTGCCTTTTTGTTAGCCACATGGAACAATCTGTTTTCCAAGCCTTACCTAGTAATGCTCCCCATCTCTTTCTGTGATACATTAACAACTGCTTTGGTGCTGCTTCATACACCCATGCAGAGCTCGTCAATTTTATCAACTGTTCCCAGGATGGGAACTGACCTCTACTTTGCTGAGGCCCAGCACCAACTCTCAGACACCTCCTCTTACTTACCCCTCGAACGGGACCCCACTAAGAAACACTGGGCCATTGTCTCCCATACCATCACCATCCAGATTCTGGAGACTCTGGAGATTGCCCATTCACGACCATCATCCTCATAGTACTCGCACCCTGCACCCCCTGGTTTTATCTCCTACCCAAAATCCACAAACCTGATTGTCCAGGTGGACCCATTGTTTCAGCTTGCTCATGCCCCACTGAACTCATATCTGCATACCTTGACTCTATTTTATCCCCCCCGGTTCAGTCCCTTCCCCCTTACATCTGTGACACCACCTTGATCCTTTCAAGGATTTCTGGTTCCCTGGTCCCCATCATATTTTTACTATGGATGTCCAGTCCCTATACACCTCCCTCCCCCACCAGGAAGGCCTCAAAGCTCTGTTTCTTTCTGGACACCAGACCCAACCAGTTCACCTCCACCACCATTTTCTTCTGCCTAGTGGAATTTGTCCTCACTCTCAATAATTTTTCCTTTGGGTCTTTCCATTTCCTTCAAACAAAAGGGGTAGCCATGGGCAATCACATGGGTCTAACCTATGCCTGCCTGTTTGTCAGCTACGTGGAACAGTCTATGTTCCAAGCTTACACTGGTGACCGTCACGCACTTTTCTACGCTACATCGATGACTGCATTGGTGCTGCTTCCTGCACCCATGCTGAACACATCAATTTCATCCACTTTGCCTCCAACTTCCACCTGGCCCTCAGATTCACCTGGTCCATTTCCGACACCCCACTTCCCTTTCTCGATCTCATTATCTCCATCTCCGAAGACAGCGATGTCTATTATAAACCAACGGACTCTCATAGCTAACTGCTTCTTCAAAGAATGGGATTTTTCTTCCTCCAGTCTTGATGCTGCCCTCATCTGTATCTCTTCCATTTCCCAGACGCCCATGCTTACCCCATCTTCTCACCACCTTTACAGGGATAGAGTTCCTTTTGTCCTCATCTACCACTGCATGACCCTTTGCATCCAACAGATCAATCTCACCAGCTTCTGTCATCTTCAATGGGATCCTACCACCAAAGACATTTATCTTCCCCCCCCCCTCCCCCCCAACTCTCCGCTTTCCACAGGGATTGCTCCCTCTGTGATTCTCTTGCCCATTCATCCCTTCCTGCTAGACTCCATCCTGACACTTATCCCTGCAAGTGAGAGAAATGTTATACCTGACCATTCCCCTTCTCCCTCAGCTCCCCAATCAGTCCTTCTAGGTGAGGCCACACTTCATCTACAAAATGTGTTAGGGTTATCTATTGTGTCTGGTGCTCCTAATGCAGCCTCCTCTACATTGTTGAGATTCAATGTAAGTTGGTGGATTGCTTTGTTGAGCACCTCTGCTCCATTCTCCTAAAGTGATTTCTCAGCGGCAACCATTTTAATTCCTATCCCCATTTCGGTCCATGACCACCTCTTTTTTGTCATGATGAGGCCACCCTCATGTGGAAGAGCACCACATCATATTTCATTTAGTTAGCCTCCGACCTGATGGCATGAACATCAGTTTTTCCTTCTGGTAAGTGTTTTCGTTCTTTTTATTTTCTTTCATTTTGTCTTTTCCACTCCCCTTCATTCTTCCTCTATACCCCTCTGTGGCAGCCTCCTTCCCTTTCTACTATGGTACATTCTGCTCTCCTGTTAGATTCTTTCTTCTCTAGTCCTTTACCTTTCCCATCCACCTGGCTTCACCTATCATCTAGCTTGTACTCCTTCCCCTCCCCCTACCTTTTCATACCGTGTTTTCCCCTTCTTTTTCAGTCCTGACAAAGGGTCTTGGCCTGGAACATGGATTGTTTGTTCATTTTCATAGATGCTGTCTGATTTGCTGAGTTCCTCCTGCATTTTGTGTGTGTTGCTCTGGATTTCCATCATCTGCAGAATCTCTTGTGTTTAGAATATAATTAACTTCATTGCAAAGACCTTTAATGTAAGAAAGAAGACTCCTTGATGAAACTTAAATGAAGATAAAAAAAAAAAAAAAATTGCACTTGCAAGATCAGTTTCATTGCTGCTTGGTCTAACCCTAATGTAGCACAAAGTCAAAACCATATTTAAAAATATTTAAATTCTTGCAAAAATATGAAATATGATTCCTCAATTTATTTTGGCTTGCAAACCCTCAGGATCTTTCAGCTAAAATTATAATATCTGATTCTATCCTTCCAATGGAATAAATAAAGTATTTTCATTGCCTGAGAATTCTTATAAACAACACTATTTTTAAAAATCATTAGATGTTTTGATTAAAAATTGATTAAAATATGTTAAAGCATTATCATAAGCAGGAAGTCCAAATTCCAGTAGAAAGACTATTTAACCTACTAAATCCCAATCGCTGTTTACTCTGCACATGAATTGTAGTCTGAATTTCAAGATTCCTGTTATCTCTATTCCTGTATATTTCCTCTTACTATTTTGAACAAATATTGCTTCTGTTTCATCATATGTGTTAATGTGATTAGTTCCTACAAAACAGGTCAGTTTATGATAAAATATGCTTGTGAAAGGAGTAGAAAATACTTCATCATAATACAAAGTCCCAAAGGGGGACTAATCTGAGCAATGCATAGATTTATCACCAATAAATTACTTCTATTGATCTCTGTGGATAAAACACAGCATCACCTGGAGAACATTTGTTCAGATGTCCATGTTCATTTATGACTAATAATTTTGACATTGGAGTTATTTAAGAGATTTATGTTTTAGTTTTTAGTGATGATTATGCCGATAAAATGTCTAGCTAGACCTAAGCAGCAGGGAATACAACCAACACTCCCTAGCATCCTGTTGTTAGATGCGCAGTTACTGAAGAGCAAGGTAGTGGATCGAAGGACAAGATTGCTGTATTTGAGGGAATTGAAGGATTGCTATGTTCTGTATTTCATTGAGACTTGGCTCATTCCCCACACTCCAGACACTCTGGTCCAACTTTAGCTGTTCTCAATTCACCAGATAGACTGGACAGCAACATCAGGAGAGGGCAGAAGTGGTGGCATCTGCTTCATGATGAACTTACAGTGGTCAGATATAGTGGCATTGTCTCACTTCTGCTTTCCTTACCTGGAACATCTTATGATGAAGCACTGACCTATCTACTGACTGAGCGAGTTGTCCACTGTGGTCCTGACTGCACTTTACATACTGCCAAAGGCAGATGTCAAGCAAGCAGTTAATGTATGTGGTGCAATGACTAACAAACAAGAAACAGCCTACCTTGATACCTTTCACATCTTTGTTGATTACTTCGATCAGGCAAGCTTGAAGAAAACTCTGCTCAGCTAGAGAACCTAGCACACTTGACCACTGCTACACTATTATCAAAAATGGCAACCATTCCATCCCTCGATGGTATTTCAGGAAATCTGACCATCTGGTTGTCCTCCTCCTATCTGCATATAGGCATGACTAAAGAGCAGACAACAGGTGTAAGGGCACCAAAGACGTGGTCACAGGAGGCAGAGGAGAGGTTATGGAAATGCTTTGAGTTGGTGGTCTGGACCATGTGCAAAGACTTATCAGACCAGTTGAATGAATACACCAGTTGTCACAGATTTTATAAAGACTCCTTGTGGATGAGTGTGTCCCTAGATTGGTGGTGTTCACGACTGGCAATCCAGGAAAGTACAAGCGGTCCAGTGTGACCTCCAAAAAGCCATCTCACATACAAAGTGCAATTCTGGACTAAACTTGAATCACAGAAAGATGCTGAACAGTGGCGGCAGGGCTTATATGCTAGAAATGTACAATCCTTTACAAACTAAAGCTAAGCAACATTTTGTAAATATCAACAAGGTTTAATACCCAGATGAACTCAATGCTTTTTATGCTGATTTTGACTGACAGAAGCTGTAGTAACCTTCACAAACCCCCACAGGCCCCAATGAACTGTGATTTCAGTCTCTGAGGTTGATGCAAGAGCATCCTTCAGGAGGGTGAATCCACAGAAAGCATCTGACCCAGACTGTGTAACTAGTTGAATACTGAATCCCTGTTCTAATCAACTGTCTGAAGTGCTCATGAACATCTTCAACTTCACATGTTGGCAATCTGAAATACCCACATTATTCAAGTAGGCTTCAATCATACTGTACCAGTGGCCAGGAAGAACATGGCAATCTGCCTCAATGATTATCATTTAGTCGTACTTACATCTACAGTGATGAAGTGCTTTGAATGGTTGTTCACCTGGACAATTAAGATGCATACATAGAAATATAGAAAATAGGTGCAGGAGTAGGTCATTTGGCCCTTCGAGCCTGCACTACCATTCAGTATGATCATGGCTGATCATCCAACTCAGAACCCTGTACCTGCCTTCTCTCCATACCCCCTGATCCCTTTAGCCATAAGGGTCATATCTAACTCCCTCTTAAATATAGCCAATTAACTGGCCTCAGGATCCTTTTCATTGACTACAGTTCAGAATTCAATACTATCATCCCCTTGAAACTAATCAATTAGTTCCAAGATCTGGGTCTCAATACCTCCTTGTGCAATTTTATCATTGATTTTCTCTCTTGCAGACACCAATCAGTTCAGATTGGCAAAAAAAAAAATCTACTTTATGATCACTTTCAGTACAGGTGCACCATAAGGCTCTGTGTTTAGCGGCTTGCTCTACTTGCCTTATTCCTATGAATGTGTGGCTAGGTATAGCTCCAATGCCATATTGTAGTTTGCCATCAACACTACTGTTGTTGGCTGAATTAAACGTGGTGACGCATTGGCATATTGAAAATCTGGTTGAATGATGCCATAACAACAACCTCTCAACAACATCAACAAAACCAAAGAACTGATTATCGACTACAGGAAGAAGAAGCCAGAAGACCATGAACTCGTCATCATTAGAAGGTCAGAGGTGGAGAGGGTCAGTAGCTTTAAATTCCTCGGCTTTATCATATTAGAGGATCTATCTGGGGACCAACATGTTAGTGCCATCACAATGAAGGTACAACAGCACCTCTACTCTCTGAGAAGTTGTGTAGATTCAGCACAGCAACTAAAACATTAACAAACCCCTAAAGTTATATGGTGGAGAGTATCCTAACCGAATATCCAGGAATGGAGAAGTCTACAGAAAGTGGTGGGTGCAGCCCAGTCCATCCAGGCAGAGCCCTATCCACCATTGAACACATTTACATGAAACACAGGCACAAGAAAGCAGCATCCATTATCAAGGACTGCCCCACCATTCAGGCTATGCTGTCTTCTCACTACTACCATTGAACAGAAGGCCCAGAAGCCTTATGTCTCACAGCACCAGGTTCAGGAATAGTTATTACCCTATAGCATCCCACTCAAGAACTATTGTGGATAATCTCACTCTCTACAAGTGATTCCACAATCTACAGACTCAATTTAAGCGTCTCCTATATACCTAATACAACCCATGTTCTCAGTATCATTTTTATTTGTACAATTTTTTCTTCTTTTGCACTTTGGTTCTTTGTCAGTCTTTCTTTATGTATAGTTTTAAAATAAATTTTATTAAATTTCTTTATTTTCCTGTGAATGCCTACAGGAAAATTATTTTCAAGGTATGGTATAGTACATGGTAATGTTTACATACTTTGATAATTACTTTGCCTTTGACATTAGCAGAAGTTTCTTGGTTTTTTTTGATGTAATGAAATATTGCATTGAATTACACATAATTATTAGTGATAATTTAGGTTCCTTTTTTGTTTGTTAAAAGCATGACATAGGTGAAATAAGTGATTGTGTATTGAAATCCCACAAAACATTTCTCAAATAATATACCGTATATACAATCCATTCTTTTCCTGAGGTATATTATGTTGATATTAACTTTGTGACTTGGTGAAATTTCATTTTGAAAACAAATAATTGTATTATTGAAAGTAATAATAGCTGTCTATCTCTGACAGATGAGAATTGTACTGGTATATGATTGCAATCATTTTTGATAGCAGTTTGGTATAAAGAAGGTGATGGTAAGATTGACATATTATTAAGACAATTATGTTGGTTATATTGTGTTCCATCTATCTGAAGAGCAATGGCATAATATTGAGCCACTGCATCTGATAAAATATTTTGCACTTAATTATGCTGTTATATTGTAGTTTACAAAGCAAAAATAAACCATTTTATTTCTAATTTAGTATTATTCTTCCACAAATACAACACAATTTGAACAATAACAGACAATGGGATGGATTCTTTTACGGTGGCTTCAAAATTATTTTAAAAGTACAAAGCTGGAGGTATTTCAGCTTGGCTATAAATTATGCAAGATAATCAAAGTGTTCTTAAGAGAAGCATAAAGATCATTTTAGTTGCCATCACTGTCAAGAATGGAAAATTAGATAAAAGCAAATTAAGAAACACAAAAAGATGCATTCATTAAAAGCTGAGAGCCTTGGCTCACCCATGAGACAAGCAGTAGTTTATTGTAAGTGGGTATAATACAGGAAGCTCTTTGAAGAAGGTATTCTGACAGGTGACCACATACACAGTGAAGGAGCAACTCTAGCTTTGAAAATCAGTCTGGCAACAGAAGGACAATGGAAATCTGGGGTGCAGCAATGGTTAGTGCAGAGATAAGTCAGGATAAAACCACTGTGCGTTGAACACAAGGAGGTTAATATCATTCTGTTTTTCAACCAGAGTGGTTGGTGAGTACGGTAGATGTGTGAATGTGCCATGGTCCAAGTTAGGATGTGATCAGCATCATTCTGAATGAAATAAAAACAAGTCAATCAGAAAGTCTGACAGTATGTGTGTGGCAAGATAAAGAACATTAACCTTTCAGGTCAATGAACTTTCCTTAGAGCAGGGAAAAGTTAGAAATCAAACATTTCAATGCTGAAGAGGAGAAGGAGAGTAGCGAAAATGAAGGAAATAACCACATTAGGTTGCAAATATAAAGTGAATGTAATGCAAATGATGCCAGCTAAGAGACAGTAAAGTAGATTTGTTTATCAAAATGTATGTGTTTTTGATTACTTTTCTTCATGAAGACAATATACATACAGCAGAGTAGAGAAAGATTACTTAACACAATAAGGCAAAAAATTATGTGGAGACCTACTCCTTGCATAGGATGAAGACGTTTCCTGTACATAAAGAAATTGGACATCTTTAATGTCTAAGAAATGTCAAATGAATGACACGCAAACTGAAACACAACAGTAAAGAAGGTTAGATATTTGTTCTGCGATGTTCTTTTGATTTGTATTCATTAAATTAGAGAAATCTTGGACCAGGAGTAGGTTATTTGGCCTCCTGAGCTGCTTTGTCATTCAACACAATAATGGTTTCATCTCAATATCTTTGTCAGTACCATGATCCTGCTCACTCTTTATGCTTGTTTTTTGGCTTACAAATCTATTTGTTTCTAAATATATTCAGCAAATCGGCAGCTTGTGGCAAAGAATTCAGCTTCAACATCTATGATTGAAAAAATTTCATCTCCTCTCAACCTGAATGTTTTGCAACCATTTTCTGAGACTAATACTTAGTCTTACCGTTCAGAGGAAACATGTTCTCTGCATATTACAAAGCATGGTCAATGTAATCTCTTTTCATTTATCTAAACTCCCATGAATAATGACCTTGTTGATTCAATCTCTCTTTATTCAACTGTCCCAATATCCCATAGGTGAATCTGTGGAATCTCAATGGTAGTTGTCTGCCATCCGCGACAAACACAGGAAACCACTGTGGAAGAGTTTTTAAAGTGGAAAAGCTGCTGCACTGGGGCAGGTCCACTTCTTAACCCTGGAAGTCCAGGTCCTGTGGTACGAGTAGTCATCACAACTGGGGTCTTCCTTTGCATGCTAAGACAAGCGTGTCCCTATCTTACAAGGGTATGAGGCCCGCCAACACCCCGCGACTGGATCGGCATGCTCTCAATATTGCATCATATCATTTGTTGGGTGAGGAGAGCAAAACACTAGGCATAGTCTCAACTAAGCCCTACATAAATCTAGGAAAACAATCTTGATCTGGTAGTTTAGTACTTGCAATGAAATCCTAATGTTTCTTCATTTTTTTCAGTGACGTGTACAAAAAAACACCCAAATTTCACTGTACACCAGCATTTCCTAATATAATGATAAATAAAGCTTCATCAGATTCAAGTTTATTATCACTGCATTATGTGGAACTTGTTATTTTGCAGCAGTAGGACAGCGCAAAGAAATAAAGTAACTATAATATTACAAAATAAGCAAAAAAGTGCAAGCGAAGAGGAAGGTTAAGATGTTGTTCATAGATTCATGGACCATTCAGAAATCTGACGGCACCTTAAAGGAACGTTAAAGCTTTTTGACATTCTTCTCACATCTCACAATCCTGCCTGGTTTTGTGTTCTCAGCAAATTTAGAGTTATTAATGTGTTACCCTCATGCAAATCATTGATATATTGTTAATAGCTGAGACTCAAGAACTTCAATAGCCTAGTAGTCACCACCTGCAACATTAAAAAAGGATCTATTTACTGCTGCTCTCTCTCTCCTGTCTGTCAACTCGGCCAGTATATTACCACCAGTCCCACTTGCTTTAGGAATAAGTTTCTTCTGACCTTGTTCACCCTACATTTCACTAATGCTTTACTCGTTCCGGAAAATATAACACTGCAAAACAGAAAATGCATCGCGTCCAATAGCATTGGTGCAGAAGAGAGTAAATGAGATGATCAATTTTATGCCAGCATCTAGCAATGAGTAGATCTAGAGAGGCCAAAGGAATAGATCCAGACTAAGTGGCTATTCCAAAGAAAGGAGAAAGAAACATTGGCCTCTAGCAAGGGTACACAAGTAATAGTGATGGAAGAAATACTTGAAATCAAGTTGGCTTCAAAATTGGTTGAGGGATATCAAACTGAGGAATCCGCTGAGGATAGATAATCTGGGGCTAGAGATGGAACTAAATAATAAATAGTAAACTCACTAGAGTTAAAATTGGGAGAAGAGATCAGACAGAGAACAGTGATAGGAATAGAAGATCTATCAGAGTATTTGATTGCCAGAGCTGTTGAAGTGATTCTTGACATATAAAAAAAAAGCACCATGTATGCCAGATGGTACAACTGGTAGAGTGGCTACTTGTAGCTCTAGCCTTCTGGGTTTGATTCCAACCTCCAGTGCTGTGTGTGTGGTGGGAGGGTGGGATTTGCACATTCTCCCTGTGATTGCATAGATTACTTCTAAGTGCTGCTGAAGTGAGTGTTGGTAGGTCTATAATGAAAAGTTAGAAAGGGAACAGAAACCATATTGGGCGGATGCGGTAACGTAGATAAATGGAAACCATATATGATAAGGGAATGATAAACTCAATCATAATTCAACACAAAAACCTACAGCAATGAGTGAGACAAGAGAAGAATGCTAAAAGGTTTTAAGGTGCCAACAGGAAGTAAAAAAGAAAATGCTGGGAACATTCAACTGGTCAGGCAGCATCTGTGGAGGTTTGAGGAAAGGCTATTGACTTGAAGTGGAAGCCCTGATTACTCTCTACACAGGTGTTGCTAGGTTCGCTCAGCATTTCAAGCCATTTTAGTTCAGATTTCTGTCCTGTGCAAAGTTCTGCTTTTGGAAAATTTATTTTATTTTGCACTCATCAGTGAAAATGATTTGACTTAAATAGTGATCCTATGAGAAACACACTCACATGCTTACACCGTGCTCAGTATATGTTCTAACTCTTTCATTTGATTCACAAAATGAACACACTGGATCAAGCTGGACTAATCTATCTCTTAAAGATCCATTTTGTTGAAATTCCAATTGTGCCTTGTTCTCTCATAGAACTGGATAGTAATCAAGAAAGGAATACTCTGGCTTATGTAACAACTTTTGCCCATCGATGGCAAACGGTGCTGAAATCATCATTAAATCGGTGATTCCAATGTGTGACGTACAATACACACTTTAAATGTTGTTGGCAATTGCCTGACTTGAGATTTAAAAAGAAAATTGAAGCATTGTGTAAGATGAGAGGAAAATGTACTGTTAGCATAAGGGAGTCATTATCAGCATGTTTAAAAATGCAATTTACATGCTTTCATGCATAAGATAAGTGGAACAGTTTAATTATTTATTGTTGATCACTCAACCTGAATATAAAACTAATTGGGTGTATTATAGTCATGGTTCATAGATATTCCAAATGCTTTCTGAATTTGAAGTCACTGCTGAATTAGAGTAGCTACCAATGTGTTGAAACAGTATACTGTGTGCCTACATAATAAAAAAAAATATTTTGTTAAGTAAAAAATAATTTGACCAATGATCAGCTTTAAGCAACCTGGGCATTTTAAATAAATACTGCTCCTTGTGGGTAAATACAACTTCCTGTTGTCCTATTTGAAAGCTTTAACCTGGTGTTGTTAATGAAGAACTTTGCCATATCTCTTTCAATTCAGTTCCCACTGATGTTGAATCTATTTACTCCAGCAAAATATATCAAGTGCTGATGAAAGTTCATTGACCTGAAAAGCTAACACTGCCATGCATACTGCCTGACCTCTCCATTTTCTGTTCCTTTACCATGGTTTTGGTGATCCAACTTGTACTACTATGTGTGTCTTCATACTCTTGTAAAACACTTTTGGATGCTATATAATTGGAGTTGCTCTTGATACATCTTCTAATGACACCATAAGTTGCTAGTTGACCTGAGGTTTTCGATATCTGTCATCAAATATCATGGACAACATCTAGCAATATCTCAATAAGGTTTCTCTCTCTCATTTGTTCCCAATATGATCCTTTCAATTGTTTACCCATGGACGAATGCTTAAGCTTACAAGAATTACAGTGCTGGTAAATGGGATTTGTGTAGATGTTGGATGTGTGGGTGGGACAGGCCAAAGAGTCTATTTCTGTGCTGCAAGACTTCACAATTTCAAGACAATGGTTATCCATCCAGAATATCCAGGCATCAGAATTTGATTGCAATAGTTCCACAAACAAATTTCCATTCCATTATCTCCTTCATTTTGTTTCAAGGTTTACCCTTTCTTATTAATTGTGCTGCTGAACATGGTGCCAGAAATAAGAAAAAAAAATCTGTAATTGTCAATACCAGTTGCTAAATAAAAGATCCATCCTGGTCATTGTCATTTCTGGGACTGGGACTCTTAAGTCCTGATAGCACCATCCTCCTGATCTTTAACCTAATATTGACCTCGGTAGCAAATCATCTTCTTACACAGTTCCAAAATCCAATCACTAGGTCTCAACACTGTTCTTTATAGAGCTCAAACCAAAATATGCTCATCTTACTGAATCATCATCACCCTCCCCATGACAAAACCTACCACTGTATTCAAACTGCAAGTTTCCACCACATTCTGAAATCCCCACATCCACTCTCCAGTCCAGTTATCTCCCACACCACCCCCTGCAATCCAGTGAATGCATTTGAAAGTGAGATTAAGCCCACCTACCCAGGGATCATCCAAATTTACCACTACTACATACGATAATTGCTCTGCAGGGAATAGGGCTGAGGTTAGGCGTGAAATGAAGCAATGAGAACTGACACGCAAGAGTGTGTTAAATTGAAGAAACTGATATAAATTTGGAGATTTCCCACTAATTGCAAGTTCATATGCTGTTTTGAACTGTAAATCTGTATCCACAAGATTGGGATATATTTCACTTCTTATTTAATGAAACCAAAAAAGATAGTCTTGGTCCCTAAGCGTGCTCGCTGAACTGGACGGGGCTCACACAGAATCAAGTACACACATGGACAACAACAAATACTAAAAAGATTATCTGATTCCAGCAACTGAAGGATGAACACTGAACACAATGCTTTCTTGCTGTTCTTGGATGCAGTGCATTTGGATCTTTTACACTTATTTAAAAGAAAAGTCAAGATATCAGTCTAGTGCCTTACCTGAAAAATAATATTTTTGATAATGTTGCATATTCTCAGTGCTACCATGATGTGTGGATCTAATTTTTCTCTCTGCTTAGATTCCTGGATTGGGGGTAGTGTGTGTAGGAAGGGTGTGGCGGGGGTGGTGCTTGAGTCTGGGTTCTTATTGATGAGAGAAAGGAGAAAAGAGTTATTAACTGGGTCACAATTTACACTTCAGCAAGCAGAAAGAGAGATAATTAATTTAGAACAGTTATACAAACGACTTGCATCTATGCTACTTTAACATGGTAAGTTTATTCCAAATTCCCTAACTCTTCCTTCAAGTTGGATGAACTTTCTTATGAGCATATGAAAAGTAATTCTGCATTCTTAAATAAACCTGAATGATCATTGAAGATTTAATGCTGACAAGTAGATTTAGTGCTTTCAGTGTGAACACAATCAACAAGTCATGTGCATTTAAATGGCTTTATAATGCAAAAGTAACGTATAAACCTTCACAATTTTAAGATTTATTTTACTTAAATGGTCTTTGACCCCTGCCATTACAATTTTTCCCTTTTTAAGATGATCTCTATGTTTGTTGCCTTAAATCTGAAAGGTAAAAACTGAAGCACAATTGCTATTAGCAAACTGACCTACATTAGGCAAGTCCAGCAAAAATCACTTCCAGTGAAAAAGGGCATCAGGCTCATTTTCTTTGTCAGTATCTGTTCTTTACCGTCTCTAACCTTGCCTCTGATTACACTGCAAGAAGAGATCTCTAGGTTTACTTCCTTGATTTGCCTAACTCTATCTCTACTTCTATCTCTATCTATATCTCCATCTCTATCTCTGTCTCTCTGTCTCTATCTCTGTCTCACCTCCTATATTTCACAGTTGCTGCTATAATCAACATGGAGTAACCAGATTCTTGCAAAAAACAATATTCTCTAATTTATTAATACAATTTCCAATTAATTGAAGTCCTATTTGGCGAATTGTGTGTAAACAATGATGAAATATAGTTAATGTTGTTGCAAAGGAAACATAGCAGAGCAGCTGTGCACAGTGAACTCTTTTCAAACAAGAACCCTGATTGATTAATGAAGTGATGCCAACTTTGAAGAAAAGGTAACAGAGGAAATGGCAAAAACTGTTGACCTTGTCAATAATATACACATCCTGTAAATATCAATACATTGAATAAAGGACCAGAAATTAAGAAACAATGTTTTCAATCATGTCCTTTGATTAAACATTGCAATTTGGGAAAACTTCTTTTGTGTTTTTTTTTCAAAATGACAGAATTTCTCACAAGATTAACTACTTCTCTATATCCAAAATTATTTGGAATTATTTGGGAGAGGTTTCAGAGGAGGTTCACAAGGATGATTCCTGGAATGAAGGGGTTAACATACAAAGAGTGTTTGGCAGCTTTGGGCCTGTACTCACTGAAATTTAGAAGAATGCGTAGGGATCTTTTTGAAACCTATTGAATGTTGAAAGGATTAGATAAAGTGGATGAGGAGAGGCTGTTTCCTATGGTGGGGGCATCCAGACCTAGAGGGCACAGCCTCAAACATGAGGGGCAAACTTTTAGACAAAAGTAAGGAAGAATTTTTTTTAGCCAAAGAGTGGTGAATCTGTGGATTGCTCTGCCACAGACTGCAGTGGAGGCTATGTCTGTGGGTATATTCGAAGCAGAAGTTGATAGCTTCCTAATTGGTTGGGGCATCAAAGAATATGGCACGAAGGCAGGTGTATAGGGTTGAATGGGGTCCATGAAGATCCATGATGTAATGGAAGAACAGAATCAATTGTCTTATGGTCTTATTGAAGCGCAGCAGCCATGTTCGAAAAGCAAGATCCTACAAACAAGTTTTTGTTGGTAGAATTAGCAGCAGTCCAAAAATACTGTAAGATAATGCATTATCAACTGATCGGAACACCTCATCAAAAATGGTAAGCCTCAACTATGCAGGGATCACACAGTGAAATCTAAATGCAGTACAATAAATTGGAAGATGTACAAGTGAATTGGGGCATCAACTGGTAAGACTGTTTGGGCCTCTGGATAATGGGATAGGAAAGAAAAGACATTGCTTCTCTTACAGGCAGAAGGAAAAGATGTGCAATGATTGGTAGCTATGAGAGAAAGAACTAGGGAGTGTTGAATGGCATAACCCCTCCAAAATATTGAATGATCCATTGAAAATGGAGGCTGATCAGGTGGTGAGTGAGGATCACGGAAACTCTATTCACTGTCTCCAAAGATGGATGAAGTGACAGCCTCCCTGGCAATTTGATCTTTGACTTCTTTATTGGGGGAGCACAGATGGCACAGAGCAGTAATAACATCTCCTTACTGACAGTCAACATAGGGGCACCCGAAGGGTGTATACTTAGCCCACTACTTTACTCTCTCTACACTCATGATTGTTTGGAATAGACATAGCCCAAATGCCATCCTTAAATTCGCTGATGACACCACAGCTGTTGCTAGAATCTCAGATGGTGATGAGGAGGAATGCAGGAGTAAGATCAGCTGATTGAGTCAACATCAGAAAGACCAAGAAATTGATTGTGGACTGCAGGAAGGGGAATTTGAAATAACACGTACTAATCTTATTAAGTAATCAGTGTTGGAAAGAGCGATCAGTGAGTGTCAGTATCTCAGGGGATCTACATTGATTCCAACACATTGATTCAATCATGAAGAAGGCTTGCCAGCAGTTATACCATTATGAGTTTGAGGGGATTTGGTATGTCACCAAAGATGCATGCAAATTACTATAGATGTACAGTAGAGAGCATTCTGACTGGTTGCATCACAGTCTGGTACGGAGTCTCCAATTTACAGGATCACGTGGATGTAGAGTTTTCTAGACTTTAGTAGTTCCATCTCAGGCATGCCTCCCCATTGTCAAGGACATTTTCAAGAGGCAATGCATCAAGAAGGTGGCATCCATCATTAAAGACCCTTACCAAATGGGTCACGCCCTCTTCACATTATGATAATGAGGGACGAAGTACTGGAGCATGAAGACCCACACACAACATTATACAAATAGCTTCTTCTCCTCTGAAAAGTCCATGAACCTATAATTGCTACCTTATTCATCTATTGCACTATTAATTACTTTGTTGCATACTGATTTTATGTCTTGCACTCTACTCCTGCTGCAAAACAACAAATTTCAAAGTTCAAAGTACATTCATTATAAACATATGTACACATTTTACAACCTTGAGATACGTCTCCTTACAGGCAGCCACAAAACACAAAATTGAAAAGAACCAATGAAAACAAAAACAGGCAACCACCCAATGTTCAGAAAAAGACAGAGAGAGAGAGAGAGAGAGAGAGAGAGAAACAAATTGGGCAAAAAATAAAAGTAAGCAAATAGCATTTAGAACAGAAATGAGTCCTCAGACATGAAGCCCGGAGAAGCCGGAGCAGGCCCACCATCTCAGCCTCAATTCAGTGAAGAATGGAATAAACATTGTGTTGGAGGAATACAAAACCCTCACAAGAGTTGCAGATTGATATATGTTTAGAGAGGAAGGGAGATAGCAGGTCATGGTAAGAAATGGAAATCATATTCAGAATATTAAAATCTGATTTCCATAATGATGGATGAACAATTCCAGTGACCAAGGTTCAGTCCTGACTTCTGGAAGAACAGACGGGAATATGGGGAAATAGAAAAGGGATTAACTTAGAATTAGTTGCTTGAAGGTTGTTGTTATGCTGTCCAACATTTATCAACTCCTTGCAGATTCTACCACTACCCTTTAATTAAGGGCATGACAGTGTTGAATTAACATACCACCCACACGCCTCTGTGGCGTGAGAAGAATTAAGATCATCCTTAGAAAACTCATAGACTCATCAGGCAAATGTGTAAACCTCACAGAAAACACCAGAGTTTAGAATTGAATTTGGGTCACTTCAACGATATTGTAGTAGTTTTATTTGCAATACTATTGTTCCAGTGCAATCATATTAGCTTTAGCTTTATGGACCAATTCAATGAATATAGTTATTTTTATATCAAGGAATAACGTCTTATATACGCAAATCTCGTTGTAATTATGTGAAACTAACTTTAACCAAATCCACTATTTCATCAGATATTTCAAAATAATTTTATACTAGTTGTATTTCCAAAAATGCTTATATAAGTTAATTTCAGAAAACAATTTGCATAACTCCAATAGCTTGAATCTGACTGTTATAATAATGCGTGTTCGATTTGTTATATTGCTGTGCAAAACATTAAATGGCGTGCAAAGAGTGATGGGGAAGCCAATAGGATTTCTAACTGCAATAACAAATGTCATCACACTAACTCACTCATGGGCTGCATTGAAACACACACCTGTAGAATTATTTCAGTGGTCTTCCCCCTGTATATGAGGCCATGTAATAAGGTTCCTTTCTGGAGCGGGAAATATTTCCCAGGCTTTGCTATGCTTGCTTTATTATGTTCATAGACTATCTTTATTGAAGAGCGAATAGTTATCGGTGATGGAATAATCAACAAAGATGACAATGATCATTTTAGCTCATTGCTTAAAATGGAGCACCTCTGAGCTGGACATTTGGAATTTTCCAAAAGTGTTGGCAGTGGAAGAGGGCACCTGTTGCTAATATATTTACCAGAAATTCAGTTTTTACTGGCTTTCTGGGAAAGGTTTCTTCACTGATTGGAATACCCTTGCCTTCTGAGGTTCTGCATCTCAACGAGAGGTTTTCCATCTTTACGTTCATACTGAACATTGATCTGACAATAGGACTCAGTAATGCAGTACTGCTAGAGGATCACCGTGAAAACATCAATTGAATGAGTACCTCGGTAGCCACATACTGGTGAGTGCACTCGTTGTTAGTGTAACTCACTTGGTGTAATATGAACAGCCTCTATTCACCCCTGAAATTAGCCAGTCAAGTATTTCAATGTTCCTTTTAATACTGATAGGTGCAACAATGCCAACAGTGCAGTCTAAAGTGTGCCTTGTTAGATTGAGACTATTAAACAATAGCCATAATTCATTGCCTAAGTCTCTAATATATACTGGTCAGGACAGAAATAGACATGGCACACATAGTGACATCAAAAAGTGCATGTCTGACCCTTTATTTCCTTGGAAATTTGCAAAGATATGACATGACACCTAAAACTTTGACAAATCTCCAGAGATGTGTGGTGGAAAGTATATTGACTAGTTGCATCACAGCCTTGTGTGGAAACATCAATGCCCTTGAACGGAAAGCCCTCGTTTGTGGGTACAGCCCAATCTATCATAGATAAAGCCCTCCCCACCATTGAGCACATCTATATGGAGTGTTGTCTCAGGAAAGCAGCATCCATCATTAGGGTCCCCAGCACCCAGGTTATGTTCTCTTCTCAGTGTTGCCATCAGGAGGAAGGTACAGGAGCCTGAATACCCACACTGCCAGGTTCAGGAATTGTTATTACCCCTCATTCATCAGGCTCTTGAACCAGACGGAATAACTTCACTCAACTTCATTTACCCAATCACCGAACTGTTCCCACAATCTATAGATCCAATTTCAAGGACTCTTCATCTCATGTTCTAGATATTTATTGCTTATGTATTTATTTATTCACTCACTCATTCATTCCTTTATTATTGTGATGATTACTATACTACTTCCTGATTTTTCTTTTCTATTTGCACCGTTTGTTGTCGTTTCCACACTGGTTGTCCACCCTGTTTAGTGTGGTGTTTCTTTGACTATATTATGGTTATTGAATATATTGGGTATGTTGACAGGAAAATGATGAAATATATGTATTTTGATAATAAATTTACTTTGAACTTTTTTGAGAAGAATGCTCACTGTGCCACTGCATAAGACACTCAACATAATCATTGAGATGGAATACTCTGAGTTAAATCAATTCTTGCAGTAATCAATTATGCAGTAATCATTCTGGTTTCTCTTCCCCCTTTCTAAGAGAAGACACCATCGCAGTGGAGAGAGAATGTTAGAAGCACCCATCTGTATGTCAATAAATTATCGGTAGCACACCAGTGTACAGTCTGTTACTGCATAGCTGGAGCAGCATAGTGGCATTTATTAGGTTATTCCCTCATCCTATAGTAGGCTAGGAAACCTCACAAGCTTGAGGGGCTGAGTGACCTAATTATGTTCCTCTTACTTGGAGATACGTGTGTTCTTGGAAGATGAAATGAGTCTGAACATAAGGCTCCCTTGCAGTAATTGACTGAGTTGATGTTTTAGTTCACTGGCATTAACACTCTTTGCAATTCATGCTGAAAATTGATTTGATAATGTATTATTCAGTCATAGTTTCTGCATTATATTTGATGATGTGGATGTAGAATTCATAATAAAAAGGTCTCAGATAGTTGATTTTGATACTAGAAAGATTCTAGTCTCTTATTGCCATCTAGAGAGTTACTAATTTAGACTGGAGCTCTAGCTGTAACACATACTTAGAATGGTCCTCTTTTGATTGCTGTGCTGAATGGATATTATTTTGGACACTGATCTCCCTCCTGGCACTTACCCTTGCAAGCAGAACAAGTGCTGCTCCCACCCCTACACCTCCTCTCTCACTACCATCCAGAGCCTCAAACAGTCCTTCCAGGTGAGGCAACACTTCACCTGCCAGTCTATCGGGGTCATCTACTGTATCTGGTGCTCCTGGTATGGCCTCTTGTATATCACAGAGACCCGACATAGATTGGGAGACTGCCTTGTTGAGCACCTATGCTCAGTTTGCCAGAAAAAGCATGATCTCCCAATGGCCACCCATTTTAATTCCACTTCCCATTCCCATTCCGACATGTCAGTCCATGGCCTTCTACTGTCACGATGAGGTCGCACTTAGTTTGGAGGAGCAACACCTTATATACCACTTGGGTAGCCTCCAACCTGATTCCTCCTCCTTTTCTTTCTTCCATGGCCTTCTGTCCTCTCCTATCAGATTTCCCCTTCTCCAGCCCTATATCTCTTCCACCAATCAACTTCCCAACGCTTAGCTTCACCCTCCCCTCCTCCCATTTCATCTTGTGTTTTTTCCTCCCATCCCCCCACCTTCTTACTCTGACTCCTCATCGTCTTTTCTCCAGTCCTGATGAACGATCTTGTCCTGAAGCATCATACTCTTTTCCACAGATGCTTCCTGACCTGCTGAGTTCCTCCAGTATTTGTGTGAGTTGATGGATTTCCAGCATCTGTGGATCTTCATTTACGAAATATTGCAAAGTAAAACTCGGAAACTACAGACCTGTAAGTTTATGATGGATCAGTTATTACAAATTAATTTAAGGGATATTATATATATATATACATATCTGGAAAGACAGGGGTTGATTAGAGGTAGACAGCATGGCCTTGTGCATGGGAACTTACATCTAATGAATTTGATCAAGATTTTTAATGGTGAGATGAAGTAGATCAATCAGGTGAGGGTGGTGGTCAGTCCAATTCCACATGATAGGTTGCACTGGAAAGTTAGATTGCTTGGAATCCAGAGAAAGCTGGCCAATTAGAGAGACAGTTGTTGAAGCAGAGACCAATGATGGAAGGTTGTTTATTAGACTGCAGATCCGTGACTGCTGGTACGCCTCAGGGGGTTAGTTCTGGGCCTATCACTGATGTCATCCATGAAATAGCATGTTAGTAAGTTTGCTGATGATATCTAAATAAGTGGGACGGTGAACAATGAAGAAAGGTGATTTTGATCAGCTGAGTAAGTAGGCTAAGGAATGGTGAATAGAGTTCAATTCCTATAAGTACAAGGTGTTGCATTTTTAAAAGTCAGATTAGGTTTGGCCTTTCACAGTGAATGGTAATCCCTGGGGAGTGTAGTGGAATGGAGTGATCTTGGAGTTCATGTAATGGTTCCTTGAAACTGGATTCACAGGTAGATATTGTGATGAAGAAGACTTTTGGCATGCTGGCCTCCATCACTCAGGGCATTGAGAATAAAAGTCGAGAGATCATGATACAGCTGTACAAAGTGGCAGTGAAGCCACATCTAGAGTATTGTGTTCAGTTTTGGTTACCCTGCTTTAGAAAAGATTATATTAAACTGTAAAGAATGTGAAAAAGATATACAAAGATATAGGCAAGACGAGGGACTGAATTATAGGGGAAGGCTGAACAGACTAAGACTTTTTTCTTTGGGTTATGGGAGACTGAGATGTGATCTTATAGAGCCTTAGAAAATCATGAGAGGCTCTCAGTACTTTTCCCAAGGTTTGGGAAATAAGAACTAAAGGGCATATATTTAAAATGAAAGTGGAAATACTTGATAGAAACATGAGACACAGATGATAATATGTATGCGGAATGAGCTGCCAAAGGAAGGCATTGAGTGTGTACAATAAAAAAAAATAAATGACAGTTGGACAGATACATGGATAGGAAAGGCTTAAAAAGTTATTGGGCAAACAAAACGTTGGCAAGTGGGATCAGCTTAGATGAATATCTTGACTGGCATGGCCCAGTCGGACTAAGGGTCTGTTTATGAGCTGCCTGAGTCTATGATGGAGGTATATAATAAAAGATGTATATACAGATAAAATGTATATATAGATAAGATGTATATATCCATAAAATTGTTCAGGATAAAGGTTTTGGCCAAAGATTGTTGACCTTGCATTTGATAGTTCCTGGCTGACCTGTTGAGAAATTTGCTTCCTTTTTTGTAGCTTTTTGTAGTGTATTTAGTACTTCAGTAATATGTATGAGTAATTTTGTAAATGTATTTTTGATTAAACTCATCACGGGTTATACTTAAAGTACATGAATGACATACACTCATTAAACCACCACATCATCAGTGCACGCCTCACTAAAATAAAACCTAAACGTTTAAGGGTTATCTCCAAGTCAGTGTTTTTCTTTCAATTGGTTTGAGTTCCAAAACGCAGCAGTGGTGATGAGGTAGTTTCAAAATGAACCCATGATGACTACTTATTTAAATTCAGAGGTACAGTGTGGAACAGACCCTTCCAACCCAGCGAACCGAACTGCACAGCAACCAACTTTCTTAACCCTAACCTAATAATGGGACAATTTATAATGACCTACGAACCAATACGTCTTTGGACTGTGGGAGGAAACTGAGACACCTGGAGGAAACTCGTGCCATCACAGGGAGAACGTCCCTGCAGAGGACGCCAGAACGTGATCTATAAAGCTAATCTTTAAATCTACCTACCTGTTGAAGTGCAGTGAGAAGGTTGAGTTAAATAAAAGGCAGAAAATGGTCAAAATTCACAGGTTCATAAATAGTGAGTACAAAGGAATAGCATCATGGGCCTTCAGCAGCTGAGACAAATACAAATTGATCGGAGTTCAATCCATCATTTGCATACCACATCCCCTGCAACAGCGTCAACTGAAAGAGAATTAAGAAAGGTACTGGATGATACCTTTGAAGTGTTCAAGGATGGCACTGGAAAACGCAAGCATATCATGGATAAAATAGTGCTAAATGAAAATACCACAGCCAATTTTTGCAATGCCAGTAGGGTTCATTATACCATCCGTGACAAAGTACCCAGTGAGCTAGATCCTATTGAGGCCGACAGAATTCTTTTTAAGGTGGAGTGGAGCCCATGGGCAATTGCAGTGGTCCCAGTAGCTAAGATGAATGGCTCTGTCAGGATCTGTGGTGATTTTAAGGTCACCATCAACCCAGTACTGTAAGTAGATCATTACCCTCTGCTCAAGGTAGAGGGTATCTTGGCAAACCTTTCTGGAGGGAAGCACTTCAGCAAAGTGAGCTTAGCTGAGGCCCACCTTCAGATGAAGATGGAAGAAGACTCCGAAGTGTTTCTCACCATGAACATTCACAAAGGGCTTAATCACTATAATAGGCTTTTTCGGAGTGGCATCTGCATCTGCACTCTGACGGAAAGCAATGGATTGTGTGCTGCAAGGCTGGCCAGGTACTATGTGTATCACTAGCCCTGTGACAAAAAAGTAGTCAACCTATATGTTGAGGTAATTGGTTGTACATCATTGTTCTCATCTCATTGAGGATACAAAGGTGAGCAACCTATGTATTGATTGCAACATCACATTTATGGATGCCATTCTGTTGTGTTGTGCATTTGGGGTAGCTAATCCAAATTCTCAGTCAGCAGGACATCCACTAGGAATTAAATCTATCAAAGATTCATTTACTGTATTATCAATGTATCAATATACAACTCTGAAATATCTCTTCTCTAGACAACCACGGAACAAAGAAAGAGCATGGAAGTCATTTGGATAAAAACATCAAGCCCACCCTCCACACAAAAAAGAATGCCACCCTGACCATCAACCCTCAAAAATCCCTCCCACCCACAAAATACAACCAGAACACTGACTCTCCAACAACCCTCCTTCTCTGCACAAAACAGAACAAGAACATCAAACTCAAACCCGCTTCCCTTGCACAAAATGGAATAATATTGACTACCCCAAACATCCCTCCCCCCACACAAAATAGAACATTAACATTACCCCTGAGGCACCCTCACCCCACAGGAAAAGAATTAACAGAACACAAAAAGAACACTAAACCCTTTCCCCTCACACAACAAAACTGAAAGGAGTGGCAAAAAACACTGGATATAAAAACCATAATTCTGATAAAAGTCCCCAGTCCATAAATGTAATAGTCCAATCTTTAAAGCAGAACCACAGGAACATCCTCCTTTATCAACAAAAGAGAAGGACACTATATGAACGCAGATAGGCCTAATCATCTGCCGCAGCAAGCCACTCAAAAATAGGCCGCTCACAGATTCTTTCTCGGGCAGTGATCGAAAGGCAGGCACTCAGCGCTGAACTCTCACTTGCCTTCTGCATTCATCTTACTGTCTCAGTCGTCTCACATGCTTTAATTGGCATGTGCTGTCTCAAAGTTTCTTCACGTCGAGCCTGTCCAAGTACACACTCACTTTCCTTGATGATAGAGTAATTCTGGATCACTCAGTTGATTGCCAAACTGTAAATCACAGGCTCTAACAGTTCTAGAAACACCATTAAGATGAAAAACAGACATAAAAGAAGTAAAAAAGACATTTTTATGGGAAATGTTGACCGAGGGAATGTCATAAGCTGATGCCATCTTGACCAGAGGTCCTCGAAATATGAGTTATGAGTTGTCCAGTGAAATATGAGCTGAATGACTTTCATGTGAAATATGCACTAATTGGTTGGGTCTAGGTATAGACAGAAAGGGGCCTAGTGCAAGTAAATATAGCCAGCATACTGTAGTGCGGCCATTAAAATCCATCAGCTTCATATTTAAGGAGTGGTAATCTCTCTAGTCACAAATTGTCTTGTTGACATCTGCTCCCTGCTGTGCAGTTAGTGACACCCTTTGTCATTTTGGAAGCCTTCACATGCTTCCACTGCTCTCTTCCTTTCACCATGGGAGAGCAGTCTGAATTCAATCAGAGAATGCCCATTACACTGTCTACCTCATCAATGGCTGTCAGCTTTGAAATGTTGCGGATATTGCCATCTCCCGCATGGTAAGGTACATAGCCATATAGCCATAGCCATTAAAGATGATCTTTGCAGCCATTGCCATAGTGATTCCAGCCCATTCTATAACATTAGCTGTGGCTGTTCTATGTGATTTATTTCTGTTCAAATATTCTGACTGAAGCAGAGCTCACTACACCAAACTGATTTGTTCTCTGAATATTCTTGAAAATCCAGTATCTTTCTTCCTCGTAGTCTCCTTCAAGCTTTCCCTAGCCTCATGCCCTCATTCCCTCTCTACATTCTTCCCAAGGGATGTGGGCTTTTTCAGCCTGATTCAACATTTAATTGCCTGGCCATAATTGCCCATGAGTGGTGAGCCACCTCCTTGAACCATTGCAGTCTTTGAGGTATAGGGTCAGTCCACATTGCTGTCAGAAAAGAGTTCCAGCATTTTCACCAAGCGATGGTGAAGGACTGCTGATATATTTCCAGGTTAGGGTGGAGAGGTTCGCCGTTCTGGATTGGACTATTGTGCTTATGGACTGTGGACCCTTTTCAGACTTGTGTTTTTTATATTCAGTGTTTTTCACCTGTTCCTTTCTGTTTTGTTGTGCGAGGGGAGATGTTTTGGGGGTCGATGTTTTTGTTCTGTGTTGTGTGGGGGTAGGTGGTTTGGGAGGTTGATGACTGGCATGCCGTTCTTTTTTGCACAGGAGCTGGGTTTGATGTTTCCCCCGGAATGACTTTCATGTTCTTTCTTTGTTTTATGGCTGTCTGAAGAAGACAAACCTCAAAATTGTATATAGATACAGACTTTGATAATAAATTAACCTTTGAACCTTTGAGTGTGCCTTGGAAGTCCACTTCAGGTGGTGGTGTTCCCCTGTTTCTACTTCTCTTGTCCTTTTGTCTGGTAGAGGTTGTGTGCTTGTAAAGGGCTGTCCAAGTTTCATTGCCAGGAGAATGGCAACTGAAACACTATTGCCTAGAATTAGCTGAAGCTCTTTAATGAATGCAAAGCCCTTGCTTCACCCATATCATCCCCTTTGTAATTCATAATCTGTAAGAAAATAGGAAACATAATCAGCAGCTCCATGCTCTGGACAAATCAAATAATAGTTAGCCTGCAACCAAGTGATTAAAGCTTTAAATGGCTCAGGATAGGGTTATTTCAGCTGTTAAACACAAGATACCACATCCAAGTTAAACACATGGTGTTGTCTAGAAACAGCACTCTCACCAAGTCTGTGTGGCTCTAATTGTCATAATAATCTGCCAACTCAGCATATGTTGTGGACCACAAAGTCATAGAATTGTGTAGCACAGAGGCATGGAAGTTGTTCACTTCAGTTTGTCTATTTATAGGTATTTGGTGCATATCCTCCTAAACCCTTCCTATCTATATACAGTCTAAGTGTCTTTTAAATGCTGTAATTGAATCCATTTCTACCACTTCCTCTGGCAGCTTATTCCATAAACCAACCACCCTTTGTATGAAGATGTAGTTCTTCAGATCCTTTTTAAATCTTTCCCCTCTCCCCTTCAACCTATGCCCTTATGCTTTACACTCTCTGGGGGAAAAAGCTGTAATCATTCACCTTATTTATGCTTCTCATGACGTTTTTGATCTCTGTAAGTTCAGTCTTCAGTCTCCCGTACTCTGTGGGGATAAAAAGTCACAGCCTATCTAGTTCCTCCTTGTAGGTCTACCCCTCCAGTTCTGGTAACATGAATCCTGTTCTGGTAACATGCTCATGAATCCTTTCAACACTATCTTTAGATGAATGATAGCCCTCCTCTATCCAGGCAACCAGAACTGCTCACACCCAACTCCTACATTCGATATGTTTATTGATGAAAGCAAACGTGCCAAGTATCTTCTTCTCTATCTGTGTCCCCAATTTCAGGAAACTACATACCGATGTCTCAAGGTTATTTAGTTTGACCATACTTTCCAGGGCCTTGCAATGTATTGTATAAGCCCTACCATGTTTCACTTACCAACGTGAAACACTTTGCAGTCTAGTATTAAAAGCAGCCAGCTTTATAATGACTTTGACAGCTGATGAAGCTCCATCATCAAGCTTGGCAATTGACAAACAACCTGCATTACTGAGAATGCCTCAAGATCTAACTATCATCTTTGTCATTTGTTATTTCAAGTGAGCCAAAGTTCTCCTCATATTTGATCAAAGGACAAATATTGGCTGACAGGCTGGATGGGTTGCATTTACAAAGGGTGAGGCTTTGATGTTTAAGTCTTGGGTTATGGCATCCTTGATCTTTCACTTACAAAAGTGCTGGGCCACTTTTCAATTCGCAGAGATTCAAATATGACTCCTTGTGTACAAGTTATCTGCCTCACTTGTGATGATGTGACAGTGAAAGAGCCGCATAAGCTGAAAGAGCGGCTCGATTTGTAATCAAGCATTCACAGGCTCTTACTGGTTTTGAGGAGTATTTAGTTTCCAACTTGTATGACAATTCTTCATTTGAAATGAATATTCATGTTCAAAGTAATTGTAAAGACTCCAGAATGAAATGGATCAGATGGCAGATTCAGATGCCAAATGTTCTGGATATCAAACTGATCATTTTGCATGGTTAAGACTATATTGAACAAAGCAAATGCTATAGTTTGGAGCCAAAGAAGAAAGAAATTCAGATTTTTCTTCAAGACTGGACTGGTCATTTGTGTTTGATTTGTGGACCTGATCTGGATGCATTGTCAGCTGCTAATTGAAGGTTTCTGCAAGATCAAACCTCTGTTAATTTGCCTTGGTTGTTTGGTACAACTCATATTCATATTATAACCTTTAGGTTCAGCCGGTGGCATTAGCCTAGGGGAAGACAGTCTCTGGCTCCGTCAAACTGGTGAAATCTTGTTTGTGTGGATGCTGCGTGATGCTTTCCCCTGTTACAAATTAGTACCACGAAATAACAAACAGTACACCATATGCAATTAAATGATTGAGCTTTATAATTCTTATTTTGACTAGAGGGTTAGTAAAGAAAATAAAAAGAAAAAGGGCCTATTTTAATGAAACAGTCTAATGTGCACATTGGAGCTCACGACTTTCCCTTCCGTTCGTTCTGCATCGATTTTCCCTGGGTGTCATCGACTCCCGACCTCATTCCAAGTCCACTCCATCCTGCAGTCTATGACCTCTCCATTCTGGTATCTTCTCTCTCTATCTTCTGCCGAACAAAACCTGCGAATACCTCAGTCACTGGCATACAAGAAAGAAAAACACTCCCCTCATTGGACGCCACTCTTTCCAAAGCCCCTGTTTTCTCTACTCATAACCCAAACAGTGCTGCCTCAGAAAAACCATTACATTAGCAGTGAAACCTTTCCCAGGGCATTGCACTCTCCCCTCACCAAATTTAGTCATGTCCTCATGACTTTGAGATAATTTGCTAACTCTTCCTGCAAAGCACGAAGTCCAACCCAGGTGTAAAAGGCAGTGACATAGCTCCCCAAAGCAGTAGGGGCCACATTCTGTTCCCCTGGTACTACATAGGCCAGCCTATCTGGTGGTCTGTGAGACCTCTGTACCCCCTCATCTACCTCTTCATGTTCCAACACTACTGGGGATAATTCTGGTCTACCTGGCAAGGCCTCCCCTGGCCTATCACTCATACCCACCTGCAACTCAGACTCCTCTGTCCCTTGACTGAGCCCCATTTCATCCCTTGCAGGGTCCCACTGCAACCCAGGCTGTCCATAGAGAGCCCCCCAATTTCACTTGACTTAGCATGAAAAGGGTTGGGAGTCTCTTCCTCAATCAGTGGGGATTTAGCAAAAGCCAGCATATACCACACCCCCACGTCCTCATCCTCCGAATCAGTATCCCACACAGGGGTGGGGTCCGGTCTAATCTCTCCTGCTGTTGGTCGTGCAGTAGCCCCACATCACCTCAGAGTCCCCTTACGAGGCGTAGGCTCCAGGTCGGTCTCTGGGTCAACCTGCACCTCTTGTCCCAGAGGCAGAAGGTGGTTCCGACGGAGAATCTTGACAGGCTCATCCCATCCTCTGGTTTCACACAGAAAACTGGTACAGTTGGCATTTGACTCTCCACCACATAGGTCGGCCAACTTATGCTTCTCAAGTAGCTCCAAATTCCTTACAAAGACTCAGTCTCTTGGCATGAGTTGGGAGAACCTAACCTTTTGATCATACCTCCTCTTATTTCCTTGATTCTGCTTGGCAGCCACGACCTCAGCTAATTCATAAGCCTTTTTCAGCTCCCTTCTCATATAAGACACATAATTCAGATCAGTCTTTGGTGGTAGGTCATCCTCGTCAGTCCCAAAACAAAGGTCAATGGGCAACCTCCCCTTGCGCCCAAACATCAGATAATATGCCGAGCACCCGGTAGCTTCATTTCATGTACAGTTGTAACAGTGGACCAGATGTCCAATATGTTAAATCCACTTGCTTTTCCTGCTGGTTCCAAGCATACCTAGCAAGGTCTGATTGAACCACTTGGGCTGGGGATCGCCCTGCGGGTGATAAGGAATAGTCCCCGACTCCAAGCATGCTCAGTAATACATGGATAAGTCTACTCTTGAAATCCCATCCTTGATCACTATGCATCCACCTGGGGAGGCCGTAATGGATGAAATACTTCTCCCAAAACATCTTGGTCACTGTGGATGCCCTCTGGTCCTTGGTAGGGAAAACTTGCGCATATCTGTAGTAGTGATCCGTGATGACTAAGACATTCGCCATGTTGCTGGCATCTGGCTCTATACATACCAGGTCCAGGGGCCCCGCACTCTGCACACTCTGCAAATGGGACAAGGGAGCTGCCCTCGTAGGCAGCGTCTTCCTCCATATGCATCAAATGCACAACTTGCAGCGTTCTTTGACTTCCGGCTTCATTTGGGGCCAGTAAAACCGGTTTCTGAGCAAAGGTTTTCAGCCCCCAAATGTCCAGAACCATCACGAAGTGACTTCAACACCATCCTCCGATACTTCTCCGTCAGAACCAGCTGGGAACGCCGAGGCTTGAGGCATGTCTCCCTTCTTGATCGCTGACCAACTGGTACCGATGCCCGGGTCATCTCGCTGAGCAGCTGCCACTTCCCCAGAACTCAATTCCGGTAACAGGTTTATCTTCAGAGCAGTCAGGTTACAGTAAGCTTGTGGAATGGCATATCAGAAGCTCCCAATTGATCTACAGCTCGATCCTGCCCCTTCTTTCCATCTGCCTTCACCGTGATGGCAACTGACACATGGCCTTCACCCCCGGGGCAGGAACGCTCTCCCACTCTTCGCCCCTGTCCAGCCCCTCATGTGTAGGTCGGGCCAAAGCATCCGCATCAATGCTCCTACCTCAGGCTGAAATCATAGGCAGACAATGCCACCAACCACCGATGGCCTGTGGCGTCCAATTTTGCTGCGGTCAGGATATAAGTTAAGGAATTGTTGTCCATCCTCACCTCAAACTTGGCACCATAGAAGTAGCCACTCAGCTTATCCACCATGGCCCATTTCAACACCAGAAAACCCAACTTGTGCATGGGATAGTTTTTCTCAGAGTGTGACAGTCTCCGGGTTGACACAACAGGTCTCAACCCGGAACCCTGATCCTGATACAGAATGCCCCCTAAACCCTTTCTGCTGACATCAGTATGCAGTACATATGGCAATTGGGAGTCTGCAAAAGCCAGTACAGGAATCTGGGTCAGCATCTCCTTCAGCGACTAAAAGGCCTCTTCACATTTCACATCCCACCATAATTTACTGGCATAATTTACATATTACTATTTAACTATTTATGGTTCTATTACTATTTATTATTTGTGGAGCAACTGTAACGAAAACCAATTTCCCCCGGGATTAATAAAGTATGACTATAACTATGACTATGACCTCAGCCCAAAAGGCTCCAAAGGACTGAGGTACTCTTTACCCTCCTCTCCTTTTGTCTCCCTCCCTTTCTTTCCTAAGGGAGGATAACCACACAGAAGTGATTCTTTTGAGTAGTCCTTCACTACCCTCTGATAGTAACCACAAAACCCGAGAAATGAGCGCAAAGTTCTCAGAGGCTGGGGTCTTGGCCAGGTGGTCATCAACTCTAACTTAGACGGATTTGTAGCTACTTCATCCCAGGAATCTATGTGCCCAACATAGCTAACAGATGTCTTGCAGAACTGGCACTTGTCCAGGGAAATATTTAACCCTTTAGCTTTCAGGCAGCCCAGCACCTTCAGTAGCCTTGCTTCATGTCCTTCCAAGGTGGACCCAAACACTGCGAGGTCACTCAGATACACCAATACCTCAAGCAAGTTCATATCCCCCACTGTCTTCTCCATGACCAGCTGGAAGGTTGCAGGGGCTCCCAATATGCCTTGGGGCATCCTTTCGATCTGGAAGAATCCCAGTGGACATAGAAATGCCATCTTCTCTTTGTCAGCCTCACTCATGGGGATCTGGTAATACCCACTCCTCAAGTCCAGCACACCGAAACTCTTTGCACCATTCAGACAAGCCAGCGCAGCTTCGATCCTTGGGACCATACACTGGTCAGGGACGGTACGCCTCTTCAGAGTCCTATAGTCCACACACACCCGTACCTTCCTATTCTTCTTTCTGGCCATTACTACTGGGGATGGACAGGGGGTTCAGGACACGGTGATGATCCCAGCTTCCTTCAACTTACACAAATGCTGCCGAATGTCTTCCATCTCTGCAGGAGCCAGTCGCCACAACCTCTCTCTGAACAAGGTGTCCTCGGTCACCCGGATAGTGTGATGAGTGCTCTTGGAACAACCCACATCAAACTCGTCATTGAAAAAGGCACCTTCCAGCTTCAACATCTTCCCTACCAACTTCCCCTTCCAACCTGCAGGTACTGGGGAGTCCCCAAAATTGAATAACTCAGCGGTCAACTTTCCCCCTTTTCCTACTAGTCTCACAGGGACACTAGATATTACTGTTACCAGGAAAAGATGCGC
This sequence comes from Mobula birostris, assembly GCF_030028105.1. Lineage (NCBI taxonomy): Eukaryota > Metazoa > Chordata > Chondrichthyes > Myliobatiformes > Myliobatidae > Mobula > Mobula birostris. Next base: position 68,308,051 of record NC_092374.1, read on the forward strand.
TGGGGCATCCCCTGCTTGAAGAGTCGCCTCCCAGTGTCCAGACAATCACTGCCATCCTGTTTGCCCATACAACTGAGGGCTTCCGCAGTTTGGGCCTCACCAGTACCCCAGCAGGCACTCCTGACTCCTCTTCATGGTCTTCCAGCGCATCCACCAAGACGGCCTCGCCCTCAGGGGCATTCTGGGAAATTTGGGATTTCCCGTTACTCTCCCTACTTCCCCGGGGCGTAACGCGATTTGCTTGGATCGGTGAATCACACAGTCCTTTGTCTAAACTCATTATCCGGCCCAATACAATGACTTCCTCAAAAGCAGCTCGAAACACCGGGTGAACGGACAACGTTCTCAGGAAGCTGTCTCCAGCTTTCTCCTTGCAGGCTCCCATGAGTCTCCTCACAATAAGAGTGTTGGTCCCCACAAGAATCGAAATGCTGCACTTCTCAACGGGGTCCGGACAAACTTGCACTACTGTATCAACCACGGCCTCCAAAAACTCTAGCTTCACTGACAAATAATTATCATATGGATAAACACCTGCACTAAGACCCCAGATCTCTAGTGCCCTGACTGGCGTCAATGGTAAAGTCGTCAAACACTGGTTGTAAAATGAGTGCTATAGCAAAGTGACCTGCGACCCTGTGTTAAGTATGGCTTTAGCATAAATACCCTCTATCTGTAGCGATACACTGGAGCTTGGCCCCACTAAGTCTTCAGGAATAGGATTCTTTGCTTTAGGGTGTTCCTTGATATATTGCTGGGAATGTGTCCCCCCAAAATGCCAGGCCATCCCCTCACTGGGTCTCCTTTAAGTTTTCCCAATGACTCTCTCTGCTTAGGTACCCGGGGGCTCACTCTCAGAAGAATTTCCCATCATTCACACTCCCACTTGAAGTGTCCCTCTTTACCACAGTTATAACAGACAATACCAGCCACTCCACTTTCGCGGGACCCCGGCTGCTAGCAGCCCTCCGCATAGTCTGTCCCCTTAGAGGATCTGCCTATAATATGGGGTGGCCACACCCACTGATACCAATCAGGCCATCTCAGTTCTCAATTTTGCCATTATCTCCTCTAGCACTCCTCGTGGTCACTTCACCACAGGGGACCACTACTGAGAACTGTACCCTGCTGACGGAGGCCTCCCGCGCCTCCGATGCATACTCTTCCTCTTGTAATTCTTTGATCAGCTCAACAAATGAGGGAGTGGGGTGCATCTTACAAAACAGTCGGAAACCCCAAGCGATCAGGTCCTGGGACTGGGCTCCCTTTGTTATCTGATCCATTCTTAACTGAACTACCTCAGCCGCCTGAATGGCCCCTCTGAGCCACAAGCAATTCAGCTGCCTCTCTAGCTGAAAGATGTAGACAGAAAGCTTTTCCCCCTCATCCTGACACATGTTCTGAAACCCCACCATGAGCTCCGTTGGGCTCCCTGTCATGCTGAATGCATTTTCCAGTCCTTCCATGTAATCAGAATCAGGTTTATTATCACCAGCATGTGATGTGAAATTTGTTAACTTAGCAGCAGCAGTTCAATGCGTTACATAATCTAGCAGAGGGAAAAACAGAAAATAATAATAAATAAACTAAAACTAATAATAATAATAACAAACAAGTAAATCAATTACAGTATATGTATATTGAATAGATTTTTAAAATGTGCAAAACAGAAATATTGTATATTAAAAAAAATGAGGTAGTGTCAAAGATTCAAAGAATTGGCAACTTTAGCTAGGGGATACTGGAACTTCATGGCTCTCACGACGTCAGGAGCCCACCCATTCAAGCTTTCAAACAACCTCTGTCGCTTTACATCATCAGAGCACTGCCACTCATTTAACAACTGAGAAATCTGCCCGCTCAAGTCTCATAGTCCTCTTCCTCTTTAGGGGTGGGTGTCATTCCAGAGAATAGGTGGAGTGTACCATAGCTGGGACTTCGGTCCTGGGCATTTTTCAATTTATTCGCCAGAAAGGCAAGGGCAGATACTAACTCAGAATTCTCACTCTTCCCTGGGGAGCGGGTACTAATTAGACATTCCAAATCTGGCCACTCTTTCCCCTCACTCCTCAGAAATGATAGAACCCTGTCTTTGAAGTCTCCGTCCCCAGCTACGGGAAACTCGACTTGTGATTCAGCATGCTCCGCTGCCGTTACATCAGCACTAGTCTGTGCCCGCCCTTTTATCAAACCTCCGCCCGCAGTCGTAATTTTGTCGACAACTTTAACAGTACTTAACAGGCGAATTAACAATTCATCCAGAGTATGAATATCAACCCCACTCAATACGCACGTGCTAGTTACTGGTAACCCTGTGGTTACACACCACCGCTCCACCCTGGCAGCATCCATATTTAAAACACCAAACCCACTGGTTCAATGTTCAGGGCAAACACACAGCATCCAATGAAATCAATCCTGAACGAAACCCCCACAATTGTAACCCTCAGGTTCGGCCAGCGGCGTTAGTCTAGGGGAAGACAGTCTCCGGCCCTGCCAAACAGCTGAAATCTTGTTTGCGTGATGTTTTCCCCTGTTACAAATCAGTACCATGAAATAACAAAAAGTATACACCATATGCAATTAAATGATTGAACTTTATAATTCTTAATTTGACTATAGGGTTAGTAAAGAAAACAAGAAGAAAAAGGGCCCATTTTAATGAAATGGCCTAATGTGCACGTTGGAGCTCACAATTTTCCTGTCCGTTCATTCTCCATTGATTTCCACCCCCCCCTCCCCCCGGACATCATCGACTCCCAACCCCATTCCAAATCCCACTACGTCTTGCAGTCTAAGACCTCTCTGTTCTGGTATCTTCTCTCTCCATTTTTTACTGAACAAAATCTGTGAATACCTCGTTCTCGGGCACACAAGAAAGTAAAACACTCCCCTCATTGGATGCCGTACATTCCAAAGCCTCCGTTATCTCTAGTCATAACCCAAACACTGCTGCCACAGAGAAACCATTACATTAGCAGTGAAACCTTTCCCAGGACGTCACAACATTATAAAGTAATTTGTCAATGTCCTTTGGCCTTGTACAGTATGTATACAACACATAAATTTCTAGTGAATTTTACAGAACAGAAGATGCAGTAATGGAAATTTATCATCAGCTACAATAATTCATGGAATATGTTTCTTTCCAACATTACATACTTTGGCTTGAAAGCTAATTAACTGTGAATAGCTTTATCAACGATGACTTTTTATTTCCAGTTAGTGCTATGGCACAACCAAAAGCTATGTAATTGGATTAGCACTTAAATATCCACCTGCCTATTTGTTGCAAAGTAGGTGAGCAGGTAAAGATTGCTGGTCTACAGAGATAGCTCCATCATTCCTTGGAGGCTGGGTCATTGTAATTGAATACTCCTTCCCTCTCATTCACCAATTTTGTTGTGGGGTTCCTGTGTGTCCCACTGATGAAAACTCATAACACCTGTGAGGCTTGATATAGAGGAGACCTGCCTGAGCAAATCCCCGTCAAACTCAAGGAAACCAAAAAAGGAATTCCACTTTAAATTAGGTTACTCAGATAAGACCAACACACTCACCACCACTTGAAGTGACATGGGTTTCATTCACATCCAAGCGCCTAGCCCTACCTGATACCATTATCTGCCCAACTCATTTCCAGCCCAGACCTCTCCCCCACTAAACTTCCCGTTTGACCCAATTTTTCCCAAACACATTGGTAGATACATGGGTTATGACCAAAGGAAAAAAAATGGCTGCAGTTGCTTAGCACTTTAGCGCAAGGGTGTTTATTAAATGCGTCAAAAAACAAACTTACAAAAATTAGAGGAGGTAATGAAAACTGCCAATATTTACAAAAAATATCTACCAGAAAACACAAAAATAGCCCCATAGTGTTTTTGTCCAGCATGAATTCTTGGCAGTCCCAGTCTCCCACTGCTACTCAGAGTGAACCATCCTATTTTATTTCGGTACTAACACATATTTTTAATTACCAAAAAATTTAATTTAAGACCGCACATGAATTAGAATATGACGCACCCCACAATGAAGTTACAATCATATTACAAAATAAACAGAAGTGCTGCACCTACCTTAAGTACAGTATACAAACAGTATGTACACATTTGCACATCCCCATTACTAAAGACATGGAATATTGCAAAATATATTGTGAGTAACTTTGTTATGCAGTACTACAATGATTTCCGGATGAGGTTTTCCACTCAGCAGTTTACAACTAGGTGGCAGAGCTTGGATGTTGGAATCCCAATGGGATGTATGATTTCACCCATCCTTTTTGTGTTAGCCATGGAGGTCATTGTGAGGGCTGCAGAATCAGTGGGACCAGGTGTCGCACTTGATCGCGGAGGGGTGTTACCACCAATACGAGCATTCATGGATGATTCCACCATTTTGTGTCCTAGCATGGAGACAGTAGAAAATGTGCTATCTAGACTCGAGGAGCTAATGGATTGGGGAAGAATGAAGTTCAAGACCAAGAAGTCAGGGAGCCTTGTTCTTAGGAGAGGAAAGCTGGTTGACTTTCATTTCACACTTTGTGGAGAGGAGATTCCATCCATTCAGGACCAACCAGTTAAGAGCCTCGGGCAATGGTACACAGAGGAGCTGAGAGACACCAAGAGGGTGCAAGACATAGGAGAACAGACCAGCAGAGATCTGATGTCTGTCGACAAGTGTGGCTTGCCTGGCAAGTTGAAGTTGTGGTGCTTGCAGTACGGACTGATGCCAAGGATAATGTGGCCACTAACTGTCTATGAAGTGGCAATGTCCCATGTTGAGGCAATGGAACGGCAGATGAACAAGTATGTGAAGAGGTGGCTTGGAGTACCGAGCAGCCTCACCAATGTTGCAATCCACAGTAGCCAGGCAAAGCTTACCATCCCAGTGCAATCCCTTGTTGAAGAGGTCAAGGTAGCCAAGGTAAGATCATTCTTGATGCTTCGAGACTCAAAAGACCCTGTCATCAAGAACACCCAGCCGGATGTAAGATCAGGCAGGAAGTGGTCAGCCCGTGTAGCAGTTGATGAGGTAGAGTCTAGATTGAAGCACAAGGAGACAGTTGGGGCTATCCAGCTAGGTGGCCAGGGTCTTGGATGGACAACCCACAAGTGGTGGTCATCTTCTACAGGTAAGGATCACCGTGAGCTTGTAACACAAGAAATACAGGAGGTAGAGGAGGAGAAGAGGTTAGCTAAAACAGCTGGCCTGGCCAGACAAGGGGCTTGGACCTGGTAGGAAAACGTTGAACAACAACATCTATCTTGGAATGTTCTGTGGCAGATGGAACTGCTCTGCATTTCTTTTCTATGCAGAGCAGCGTACAATCTGCTCCCAACACCCGCCAACCTCAGCACCTGGTATGAAGATAAGACAGACAGGTGTGTTGTTTGTGGCGAGAAGGGAACACGTCAACATATTTTGAGTGCATGCAGAGTCAATCTTTCCAGCGGCATGTACACCTGGAGACATAACAATGTTCTCAAAGTTGTAACAGAAGCAGTTGAGCAGAGAGTACTGCAGCACAACTTATCTCATGCCCCATGCTGCACAGAACATCGCATATCATTTGTGAAAGAAGGCTCCAAGTCAAGGGTGTACAGCGCAGGCCCACGATCAAGCATACTTTCTTCAGCCAATGATTGGTGTGCCATGGCCGACCTGGATAGGAAAGGCAGTTTCCCGGAGCAAATAGCTTTCACCACATTGCATCCAGGTATAATCGTATGGTCTGACACCTGTAGAGAAGTGGTTATCAGTGAACTCACAGTCCCCTGAGAAGACAACATTGATGCAGCCCATGAGCGCAAGTTAAGCAAGTATGCAGAATTAAGATCAGAGTGCAGAGACAGAGGGTGGAAGGCCTCATGCTATCCATTCGAAGTAGGCAGCCATGGGTATATTGCATTCACTTTCCAGAAGTGGCTGCGTGACCTTGGCTTCACTAGAAGAGAGCTCAAATCAACCAGCAGGGCTGCAGCCGAGGCAGCAGAGACAGGATCATAATGGGTGTGGACCAAGCACATCCAGAGGGCAGATAGTCGGACAGTGTTTACATCTTTTGCAAACCCTTCAGTAGTTGCATAGACACCTGAAGAGTAGTTTATCTGTTGGCTAAAAGCTACCGACAACTCTGATAGAGGCAGATGCCAAGTTTTTAAGCTCACCAGTGGGAGGTGGTGCTTTAGCACTGCTGGCCCACCACCTCGAGGGAGTCTTGATCCTAAGCGGACCGAAACTCCTGAAGACAGGTGGCAGATCAACTGATGATTCCACGGGTGATAGCACAGGACAGTTAACATCACCTGTATTTTCAATTCATAATTCTGGCACAGTCAACCGGAGCTCCTCAACTCAGTTTACAACCCATCATGAAAACATACCAAAGGAAGAAACTGAACTGCACACACAATGTTGCAACAGAAGAATGACAGGACAATGTGTGTGTTACTGCTCATGTGTAAGTGCCTATACTGAATGCTCTTTGTCACACATGTACTGTTCTTTGAACTATGCCCCCAAATCCTACCTATGATCACCAAACACAACCACTATCAATCATATTCTCTGATGCCATCACCTTCATTAACTAACAAACCTTCCTCCTTGAACTACCAAGCCTAATTGCTGGCAAGCAGCCTCACCTTTCAACAACTAACCTCTTGCCAGAGCTATTGATCCTACTGATATCATTCTCTCAATATGAACTTTATCTCACAACTTCCAATTCAACCATCCACTATGCCCTGGCAGCCATCCCATTCACTGACCCCTCAACTCATATGGTCAATATGGATCTCCTTGCCTTCTGGTTCTAGACCTTCCTTCACATCTTCTGGCCTCACTGACCTACAATGACATGCATTGAAAATAGAGGGTCTTAAGTGCACACGTTCTGTTCAGGATCATTTTATGCCTTGGGTTCGATCTGCTGCTCAGTTATCTAAAAGTGGACCAAGGACGAATATGTTAATTGGCTTATCCCAAAACCATATGACCCAATGTGCTTCAAGAGGTGCAGGCCAACAGTACAGAAACTTCTCTCACTTCTCATCATCTGTTTATGGTGAAGGGGGCGTTAAGAAAATATTTAAATTTTTATGGCGCTTAACTTCACAAAGCGAATGAGATAAATTCTAATATTAAAAACTCTGAGGTAGTCTGGGCAGGGAATTATATGGAACTCATCAGTCTTTATTCCTTCAAAGTGGGAGTTCACATGTTGATAAGTTCAAATTATCTTTTATTATCTTGTCAGAAGCTGAAACAATTGCTTGGATCATTAATATAATTTTTGAAAGGAATTCTCCATGGATTAAGTGAGTGTCTGGAATAGTTTTTAAATAATTAGCTTATATTCATACCACTAGTAATGCTGCTCAAAATAAAAACTTTTATTTTTACTGACTTTTTACAAATTTATACAACTTTCATCCTTTTAGCTCGTCCCATTTTCATATAAAAGGCATGCAGGGAAGAACAAAAATATGTTGTTTAATGCTGACAGAGAAGCTTGTCTTGATTGATGGTAATATTCAAAGATGCAATTTTATCAATTTGTAAGAGAATGCCACTTTAAAATGTCAATTTTCTCCTTAAATCAATTGAATGTTATTTGTTTACAGAGAGCAATCATTCATATTTCATTGACATTAAGTAAAAGAATTGGATAAATATTTCAAGAAAACATTACAGGAATAGGGTGGTAAGACTTAGGCCATGAGTCTAACTAGATTGCTTTTAGAAAAGGAAAAGGCTGATTCAAATCCCAAATAAACCTCTCCTATTTTTTTCTGGTTAATTGTGAATGCTAAAATCTGGGATTAAAGCTGGACATTCTACCATGAATGGGTAATTCTCAGAAAGGCTGCATCTTAGAAATGTTTGCACCCTATGGAAACTGAAGAATTCTTGCATCTCAATTCTAATTCTACAAGTACCTCTTTTTCTCCCATTTCAGAGGCTGATGTCTCTCCATTCTGACATAACTAAAGCAAAGGGAAAAAAGTGAGTAGGTCATAAAAGAAGACAAGAGTTCAATAAATGTGCTAGTCACAGGATCATGGAAAGTTAACTGAGAGAAAGACATTTAGCAACATGCCCAATATGGCTGGAAAGACCTGCTTAAACTAAGTCTGTATCATCTGTCATGTTGAAGCTAATGGAATATTCAAAGCTCATCTGAGCAATTTTGTTTAACTATCATGAGGATCTACACATCCACCAGTCTTCCAGGTACTGAGTTCCAAACTGCACAACAGTTTGGGGTGTAAGTATCTTTCGACCCTTCTCTAATCCTATCATCTATTGCCTGGTATCAACATTTCCTTGTATTGGCCTATTAAAAGCTAGATTCTCATTCTAATATTCCATCAGCTTTGTCTGTTCCAGAGGGAACAACCATAGCCTATATGTCTCACGCCCTAAGTACAATTCATCATGCTCCTAAAGCTTCTCCCATTAGTGTACCAGTCTAACAAATCTGAAAATAGCTCGAAGGCTCTTGAGATCCATTTGTAAATGAGTTCCGTTTTAGGGTATTAGGATAAACCTACCAAAATGGTGCAATACAGTCAAATGAAAATCATCTTTTACAATAACTGTTACCTAACACTGAATTTGTAACTTCTCTAAGTGGTTTAACGGACCACTGAATTTGAAGAAAGAAGCTCATTCAGTCGATCTAAAGAAAACAATGGTGAGGGAGATGATAGACTACCGATGCCGGAATCTGGAATCAGTCCTGTATTATATGGAAAAATGCAGCAGCTGAATAGTGCACAGCAAGCTCACACAAACACAATGAGACATCTTAAAACAATTTACCTGCAATGAAATTACAATCAGACAAAGATAGATGTGTGTCCTTTGTTGTCTGTGCTTAATAGAAACATGAGTATGTTGAGCTCTATTTCTGAAATTGGAATCAGAAGTGAACACTGATTTGCTCCTCTAAACAAAGGATATGAACCATTCAACCCATTAAAGTTTTCCACTATAATTTATGATGAATGATTAAATCATCAGATTTTACACCAAGATCCCACATGACCTGAATATTTTCTTGCTTCATCTGGCTTCTGACTTCAACATCTGGTTTTTGAGATCAATAAACAAGCACTAAATTAACAATTATTTCTTAAATAGATGCAATCTACACCCTGTGGCCACATTAATTGGCACCTCCTGTACCTAATAAAGTGACCACTGAGTGTAGGTTTGTGGTCTTCTGCTGCTGTAGCCCATCCACTTCAAGGTTTGGCGTCCTGTGCATTCAGAGTTGCTCCTCTGCACACCACTATTGTAATTAATGGCTATTTGAACAACTGTTGCCTTCCTGTTAGCTTAAGCCCTGATGGAGGACTTTGTCAAATGGTGCAAGCTGAATCATCTGTAACTCACCATCAGTAAGAGAAAGGAGATGGTGATGGACTTTAGGAAGACCAAGTCTGCATTGCTCCCTGTTACTGTTGTTGCTGAGGACGTGGATGTGGTGAGGACCTGTAAGTATCTGGGGGTGCACCTGGATGACCGACTTGAGTGGAGCACCATCACAGAGGCTGTGTACAAGATAGGTCAGGGGAAAACTTCCTGAGGAGACTCTCTGGCATACACAGACCTCTCCTTCACATATTCTACCAGTCTGTTGTTGCCTGTACAATCTTCTATACAGAAGTGTGCTAGGGAAACACTAGTGATGCCAACAGGCTCAATAAACTGATTAAGAAGGCTGTCTCTGTTATAGAAGTCAAACTGGACACACTGGAGGCTATGCTAGAACAAAGCACTCTAGGGAAAATCCAGGGAATCCTGGACAATGTTTTTCACCATCTGCACGCCACCTTGGCTGAATGGACTAAGGAATAGTCTAGTAATAGACTAAGACAACTGCACTGCTCCAAAGAGCGCTTTATGAGAACATTCTTACTCGCGCCAGTAGGCTTTAAAATGAGTCAACCGATAGCCGAGGAAGTGATGACCCCCTCCTGTTGGACTGTTTGAGGTAACGTTTTTTTTAATTCTTTTTTATTTCTCTTCTAATATTTGCATATTTGTATATCTGTGCACTTATAATGCTACTGTGACACTATAATTTCCTTTGGGATCAATAAAGCATCTATCTATCTATCTAAACCAGTCTGCCATTTTCCTCTGACCCCTCTCATTAACAAAACATTTTCACCCACAGAGCTCCTGCTCACTAGATTTTCTTGCACCATTCTCTGTAAGCTCTAGAGACTGCTGTGGGTTAAAATACCAGAGCATCAGCTTGTTCGGAAATACTCAAACCACACCATCTAGCACCAACAATCATTCCCCAGTCAAAGTCACTTAGATCACATTTCTTCCCATTTTGTTGTTTGGTTTGAACAACAGCTGAACTTCTTGACCATGTCTGCATGCTTTTATGCACTGAACTGTTGCCACATGTTTGGCTAATTAGATATTTGCATTAACGAGCAGGTGTACAGTTGAACCAAAAACTGGCCACTGTGTGTATATCAAAGTACTTATATATAGATACATATGTAGCCTGGGGAAAAGTACACACTCAGGACAACAAAGACTTTTTCGGGTTTTAATTCCTTTATCTGCTTTATATGTTTAAGTGCCAGAAGAGGGTCGCGAAACAAAACGAACAAATTTACAAGCAGTTCTTGCCATTACAATCTCAGTTTAACTTCCAATTCACACCCTTGTGTATGGACAAAATTGCGTATGCAGTATAAAAACACCAGAACTAATACGGTACAAATACGGTAGTGGCAATCCTGAAGGAACACAATACAAACAACATTAGAATCCCACCCACCCTGCATCTTATACATAGCAGCGAAAAATGCGAATACATCTCATCTAAGGTGTACACAAGTGCTGAACTTCCGAACAGAGAATAAACATTCACGCTATGTGGTTACATGCACAATCAGTCTGATACAATAAAGTTAGACAAAAGGTACACTTTGGCACAACTTTTACAAGGTAATGCCTGTTAGATAAATTACAGGAAGACTGACCTACTTGGATGGTGAGGAACTTTGCCCAAGCCACGTGATCCAGCGTTGAGTCACTTCCTCGTGGAAATCTAAAGTATCCACATGTAAAACATGTCAAATTACCGATATTCTCGATCTGCCAACAAGCATAAACGAATTCACATGGATATTGTCAATTAATGCTCACCTTTCCTCACCATGCCCAGCACACTCTGGGAAGAACCCAATTCCAACGCCTTACCACACCTTCAGCAGAAAGCAAAATGGTCTCCCCACTATCCCGTGCGTGCATAATGACATCACCATCCCCTTTAAAGGCACAGACAACTATTCTAGCATTACCCAGATGGATGCCTAAATACACTTTTAATGATACTGAATAAGATCCAATGGTCACCCAGTAACATATAGATTGATGCAATGTCCTTTAGCTTAAAACATCTATTGAAAGGATGCTGTATGTACGTAAGCATTCAACCACCAATATCAGTATCTCTTCAATGTACTTTGCAGCGATCTAGAAAGCCACTTAGTTTAGCAATGGAATCCTCTCTGCATCACAACTTTGGGCCCTGTCTCTGACTCTCAGCGCCCTTGCAGACAGGCAGCTGAAAAAAGACAACAATCACACATGTGACAATGCACATTCCAGCCAATCGGGGTTTATTTGAAATTGTATTTAACAGCCTTCCTTTTGTTTCAGCCTTGTCAAATCTTGACTGAAGCACAGTTATGACAGCGCTCCCTGCATACCTTATCCCACGTTTCAGGGAAGAGGACCAGTGATTTAGACAGATGGTTTTAAAGGAGTGGCATTCATTTAGTTTTAGGTTACTGCTTTGAGATGCAGTGATGGCGTGAATTTTTAGTTAGCTTGAGAGATCTTAGTTAGCAGCCCTGTTGGCCTAATGTTTATTAGTTCCCTTTGTACTGCACAGTTCATATTAAAACTCACTGAAGTATTCTTTCCATATCCATATCCCTCCCCCTGCATTTGGGCTATCACTAAACTCTGTCAGCAAGACATGATCACAACACAGACCCTGTCTGAGATGGAAGAAGAGGTGTCAGCATTCACAACAACGGTCCAGCAACTCACCACAGACTGCTAGAAGGGGGCGATGGAAGCGGACCGAAATGCAAGACACAGACACTGAAGTACTAGGAACTGGACTATGATTATTAAGAATGCTAGGGAAGCCAAGGAGCGAGAACAAAATGATAACATGAAGGTAGGCGAACAGTGACAAACTAGAAAACCTGGACTTGGACTTGGGACTAGAACTTGACAGGGAAATCAGGTCATGACTCGGAACCTGGGTCTTGGTTGGGACTTGGTACCTGGGTCTAGACTTGGCTCTTGACTAGGACTTGGGCTTGGCTTGGACTTGACTCGGGCTTGACTCTTGACCTGGACTTGGAACTTGACTCTTGACTTGGACTAGGCTCAGACTTGATTTAGACACAGTTCACAGAACACTGAGCCGGGGCTCCTCCTTGGACACAGGATATAGAGCCAGGACTCTTCTTAGACACAGGACACGGAACACTGAGACCGTTCCCTCCTTAGGGTAGCGGCAAATACCGGACATACCCAGTGGAGGAGAGAACACGGAGAGACAAAACCATTCAATGATAGACTGACCTTTATCTTGACACGAAAAGGCTCCAAGTTGCAGAAGGCCCTAGACATGGCCCAGTAACTACAGACAGCAGCTCTAGTCACACTCCGGCGGTTTTACTTGACGGGGATATTGACGAGGTTACTGACGAGGTTACTGACGAGGTTACAGATGAGGACAATGCTGAGGACACTGACGAAGTTACTGCCGAGGACAATCCAGCAAGGAATCACTGGACACCAGTGCTACTTATGTTGCCAGCCTGAAACGAGAATCAGTTGCCTCAATTAAGGCACCCAACGGAACAACGGAGAAACTGAATAACCGGAGTACAGAATCCACAGACCGGACCGTGACACAGACAGCTTGAAGAAGGTGACAGCCATTTCTGCTCTCAGTACTGCTAGTCAGCAGCTCACAGCAAACAGCTAGAACCAGATGTCAGCCATTACTACCCTCCAGCAGCCCTCTGTCAACTCAGCCGCACGTCCAGCACCAGCACATCTCCCATCCTCCTGAACTGCAGTCCCATCAGCCTCAGCCACTAATACCCCAATTCCCTTGGCGGCTTCCGGACTGAAACCAAACAATTCTCTACCAGGCAGATACTCCAGTGATGCTGATGGCAGCAGAAACTCTATTACCCAGTGTGAGCTGACCTTCCAAGCCAAGACAGGTCAGTTCAGTGATAATGCATGTAAGCTGGCTTACGTTGTGAATCTCTTAGATGGACCCCCACTCAGCCTGCGCAACGGTCTCTGAGAACCAAGTTCCCCTGCTGCCCATTCTTTCTCTGAACTACAGCAGTTTGTAGTCAAGACCAAGAACGTGTTTGACCTTCTATTTCAGGGAGACTGCCCACCGACTCCTGAACCTGTGCCAAGGGAGAAGGACAGTGAGAGACTACACAGTAGCATTCTGTACCCTTGCTGTTGAGCCAGGGTGGAATGAGAGATCTCTCATTGATTTTTTCCAGCTTGGGCTAATCATCACATCACAGTGTGTGGTGAACAGGACAGACTTGATAATGTGATAAATCTGACCATTGAAATAAGAAAGTGGGCAGCTGACTGGTGCAGAGAAGGAATGCCCTCAGCCTCCTATTCATTAGGTTACCACCTGTCTATACCACACCCCTCCATCACTCAGTCTGCAGACGAGCCCATGCAGAAGGGGAGCCTGCACCTATCACAAGAAGCACAAGATTGGTGCAGAAGAATAGGTTGCTGCCTCTGCTGTGACTCTCCAGGATACCTCCAGTCATCATGCACAAAGGGTCCAGTAAAAGAGGATACCCATCAGTAAGAAGAGGATTCTGATGGGCTGATTCATCCTGCAAGCATCTTCCCTTAATTGAGTAATGTTCCTCACTTCCCTGTCTTGGGTGTCCCTGACCCATGAACTTCTGATATTGACTGACTCTGGGGCAGCTGGGAACCACATGGATATCTGTCAGGATGCAAAGCTCCCACTCAACAATTGACAGAAAATATTGATATCAAGGCTGGCTCTGGATGGTTGGCCTCTGGGCAGCAGTGGGTACATCTCCAACTTGTGCTGGAGGGCAACCAGAGGGAACAGCTCTCCTTCTATCTGGTTAATTCTCCTGAAATTATGCCAGTGCTTGGACTTGCCTGGCCCCTTCTCAACACAGCCCATTCCATGGATATTTTGGTCCTGAAAGGCGCTCTAAGAGCAGAGACCAGCATGCCTGTCTACCTGTCTGTGTCCAGATCATACCCTGTCAATGTATTCTCTCCTTAAGCAAACTACTGGTGCTCCAGACAAGATGGCATCTGTGTACTATGCTCCCACAGTCAACATCTTCTGGACAGAACCAAAAAACTGTTTATTTCACTTCTTTTATGTCTGCTTTTCATATTAAGTGTGTTTCTGGAGCTGTTAGAGCTGACAACTTACAGTTTGGAGATCGATTGATTGATTTGGCACTTGACCGTCTGAGAAAATTCCAGGAAACAAGCATGAGCCTTGCGGCTAAGAAACTCTGAGATGTGGCATGAGCTGATGTTCAACTCCATTTTGTCAATTGAAGCTTCCATTAGTTGCTGATTAAAGCGATGAGGAAGATTGAAGCATCAAGGCGAATGCGGAAAGTGAGCGTTGACTACCTGCTGATGGTATCCCTCCACAGCTGGAGAAGGAGCCTGAGTGGCTTATAGCTGTGCCTGGAGTGTTAGGTCACTGCATTTGAGTGGTGTCTCTCTCTTTCGATGATGTCAGATTACCGATGTTCTGCTTTTATGGATTTGGACTATGGACTATGGACTTTTTCAGTCTTATGGTTTTTATATTCTGTGTTTTCACCCATTCATTCTTATTGTTTTTTTGTGTGAGGGGAAGGGGGTTTGGGCTTTAATGTTCTTGTTACGTTTTTGTTAGTTTTTTGTGTGGGGAGGAGGATCTGGGGGCCAATTTTCCATTGCGTTTTGTGTTGGGGGACTGGGTTTGGGGGCTGACGTTCTTGTTGCGTTCTGTGCAGAGGAGGGTATTCCCATTCCTTTTTTTTTTGTGAGGGGTTGGGTTTGCGGTTTCTCTTTGAACTGACTTCCATGGTTATTTTTTGTTTCATGGCTAACTGGAGAAGAACAATCTCAGAGCTGTATACTGCTTATGTAGTTTGGTACATATGTTGACAACATTCTTATCTATTCCTGCACTCACCAAGAACACTTCCAGCATGTCTGGAAGGTTCCCAGATGGCTCCTGAAGAACAACTTCAATGCCAAGCCTGAGAAGTGTGAGTTCCACAAGGAGTAGGTGTTATTCTTGGGCTATATCCTCATCCTGCCAGTGTACAAATGGGCCCATGTGAAGTCAAACAGTCACGGAGTGGCCCAAACCAGGTACAGCCAAATAGGTGTGGCACTTCATTGGGTTTGCAAACTTTTATAGCCACTTTATCAGAAACTTCAGTTCCATTGAGGCTCCCATAAAGGCACTTACCAAGAAGACCTCTGTAGGGTTCCAGTGGACAAGTGAAGCAGAGTGAGCATTCTCAGAGCTAAAACAATGAATCACCACTGCCCAGGTTCTGCAACACCCAGACGCATCCTGTCCATTCATCACTGAGGTTGATGCATCTGATGTCAGCATTGAAGCTGTACTCTCTCAGCACTCTACTGTAGATAATCCGCTGCTCCCCCGTGCTTTTCTTTCCCCTCGCTTGACTCCTACAGAGTATAACTATGATAATGGGAACCAAGACTTCTGGCTGTCAAGGAGGCTCTGGAGGCATGGTGACATGGAGGGAGCAGAGCACCTCATTCTGGTGTGGACAGATCACAAAAAAACCTCTCCTACATTCATGATGCCAAGGAACTCAATACCACTACGTGGGGCCATTCATATTGGAGAAGACTGTCAACAGAACCTCCTATAGGCTGCTCCTAGTATCATCCATGAAAATTCACCCAGTCACGAGGAATTTCTCCCCCCTCCCCCTTTTCCTTCTCCCTGGGCCTCCTGTCTCATGATCCTCTCATATCTCTTTTGCCAATCACCTGTCCAGCTCTTGGCTCCATCCCTCCCCCTCCTGTCTTCTCCTAACATTTCGGATCTCCCCTTCCCCCTCCAACTTTCAAATCTCTTACCAACTCTTTCTTCAGTTAGTCCTGACGAAGGGTCTCGGCCCAAAACGTTGACTGTACCTCTTCCTAGAGATGCTGCCTGGCCTGCTGCGTTCACCAGCAACCTTGATGTGTGTTGCTTAAAATTCACCCAGTGCTCTGTTTCCCATCTCAAGAAAGTAACTTTCTCCCCTTTGCTCCCGTCATCCCATCCCCCCTCCTTCCTGTTTGGTGGATGGGTCCTTGGTTTATTCTGTGGGTGCCTCCTGTCATCTCACCAGGTGCGGGGCAGAGTCCATCACCTCATGGATTGGAAAGTGTATGGGCCAGAGGAAGGTTCTTGGGTTCTGGCTGTAGATCTCCTGGTCAATCTCTCATCTAGGACTTGCAGCAGACACAGGTCTCTGGCACCTTGGGTACTGTGCTTATGGAAGGGAGTCCTGTCACAATCACAGACTGCGGAGTCCAGGCTCCTCACAGGCAGGCAGCAGAAAGAAGACAGTGAGAGTGCACATTCCAGCCAATCAGGGTTTCTTTGCAATTGCATTTAGCTCCCTTCCTTTCATTGCAATCTTAACAAGTCTTGACTGAAGCACAGTGACAACAATGCTCCCTGCTGACCATTGTTCACATTCTGGAAACGAGTGTCAGTGACTTAGATAGGTGCTTTAATGGATTAGTATTAGTTTAGTTCCAAGTTACAGGTTTCAAGCCACGCTGATGACATTAGCTTTTAGTTAGTTTGAGAGTGTTTAGTCAGCAGTGGCGTTTATTATTACCCTTAGTACTGTACAGTTCATAGCAGAACTGAGTGAAATGTTCCTTCTATGTCTGTACTTCGGCCATCACTGAAGTCCTGTCACTCCATTTTCTATAACAACTAAAGTAATCTGAATTTCAGACTTCAATGCCCATCCAAGAATAATTTGATAGCATCACTATTGACTGAGCTGACAATGCCCTGGAACACACAGCATCAGAAAGGCTTCACCCTTGTTGCTGAACAATAACTCAAGGTTTTCAGAACCCATCTCTCAAAAGATTGGGATACACTTAGAGTTCCAGCAATCGTCAGTAGTAAATGATATTGCACAGTGGAGCATTCAGACCATGAAAATATATTCACTCACCTTGTAGGGCAGCATTCACTAAAAGTTCTGTATGCTGACCAGCCCTGCTGCTATCTCCTGTTCACAAAGTTCAAGGCTCATCTTTTTCCTTGAATGCAAAGTGACTTCATTGCACAAACCGAAATTGACTTTATAATGATTTTTAAATAGCCATCAATTGGATTGTCTAATTTGGGCTTTACTTCATGATGGAAGGATTTGATAACGGCAACATTTCTGCACGCGGAACAACCGTAAGCCAGAAGATAAGAATATTTTTAAAAATCAATTGTAAATTTTGTGAGAAATTCAGTAGAGACCTTACAAGGAGAGTGTGCAACATGAAACGCTGTTGCAGTGAGCAGCATTTAAAGTGAATCTGGTTAAAATTCAAGGAAAAGAAAATAGATTTTTAAGTTGAGAGGTTTAAGACGAAGGAAGCTGGAAGGAAGCTTATGCAAAAAAATGCAATAAATGTCACTTAGATTGAATATTCATGTTTTTTAGAATGTAAATATTTACCACCGTGAATGGAATATTGATGATGATCACCTACTGGCTTAAATAACCCAAAGCTGCTCTAACAGTTTATGTAGCAGCAGGCATTCCATGTATGGCAATTTTGAAGTATTTTATTGCAGTATAATATGATTTCTGACACATTCCCTTCCCTTCTAGCCAATATTGCAAAACAAATTTCCCCAAACACTCAAATCAGAATGAAACTTATTGTTGTGAAAGGTATAATCAAATAAACTACATGATGTTTCATTGATTTGCATAAACTGGTACCCAGTGGCTGAGAACATGTGTTTTCAAAACTTTTATATTTTCGAGTCTTAGGTCTTATTTACCCAACATTTCAATTCAATATTATTCAATGGTGGCATCCGTTAGTCTCGTGAGACCATGGATCTGCGCCTGGAAAGTCTTGCTTCAGTCTGTGTTAGAGCAGCTTCTGTTGTGGCTGTTGAGTCCCACAAGAGAGTGACAGTCTCGGGTGCAGCGACTGCACTTGAAGGCACTGTCCTCCAGTGTTGTCTTGGTGCTGTTTTTCCGACGAGTGCGCTTTTCTTCAGCAGCAAGCCTCAGCTTCTCTTCTCCTCTTTTTAGACCTCTGCGTAGTTCCAGCCTCCAGTGAGAGCGATCGCTTGCGATGTCCTCCCACCTCTCGGCATTCATTTTCAGTGACTTCATGTCTCTCTTGCAAACATCTTTGAAACGAAGATGGGGCCGCCCTTGTGCTCTCTTGCCGGAGGCCAGTTCCCCTTATAGCAGGTCTTTCGGGATCTTCCCGTCTGACATGCGGTTTATGTGGCCCAGCCAGCGGAGACGGCATTGTTGGAGCAGGGTGAAGAGGTTGGGTATCTGGGCGCGGGCCAGGACCTCATTGTTGGTGACTCGGTCAGTCCACGTGATGTCCAGGATGAGTCTCAGGCTGCGAAGGTGGAAGGCGTTGAGATGCGGCTCCTGTCTGTCGTAGAGGCTGCAGGTCTCACTGCCGTAAAGCAGTGTGCTGAGGAAGCAGGCCCTGTAGACTGCAACCTTGGTGTGTGTCGTCAGCTTTCTGTTCTCCCAGACTTATTTTGTCACCCTGGCGAATGTTCAGGCTGCTCGTCCGGTCCATCTGTCGATCTCGGGGTCAATAGAAAATAGACAATAGACAATAGGTGCAGGAGCAGGCTATTCAGCCCTTCGAGCCAGCACCGCCATTCACTGTGATCATAGCTGATCATCCAAAATCAGTATCCAGTTCCTGCCTTATCCGCATAAGCTTTGATTCCGCTATCTTTAAGAGCTCTATCCATCTCTTTTTTGAAAGCATCCAGAGACTTGGCCTCCACAGCCTTCAGGGGCAGAGCATTCCGTATATTCACCACTCTCTGGGTGAAAAAGTTTTTCCTCAACTCCGTTCTAAATGGCCTACCCCTAATTCTTAAACTGTGGCCTCTGATTCTGGACTCACCCATCAGCAGGAACATGCTTTCTGCCTCCAGCATGTCCAATCTCTTAATAATCTTATATGTTTCAATAAGATCCCCTCTCAGACTTCTAAATTCCAGAGTATACAAGCCCAGTTGCTCCAATCGTTTGACATATGACAGTCCCGCCATCCCGGGAATTAACCTTGTGAACCTACGCTGCACTCCCTCAATAGCAAGAATGTCCTTCCTCAAATTTGGAGACCAAAACTGCACACAGTGCTCCAAGTGTGGTCTCACCAGGGTCCTGTACAGCTGCAGAAGGACCTCTTTGCTCTTATACTCAATTCCCCTTGTTATGAAGGCCAGCATGCCATTAGCTTTCTTCACTGCCTGCTGTATTTGCATGCTTGCTTTGTGACTGATGTACAACAACACCCAGATCTCGTTGTGCTTCCCCTTTTCCTAACTTGACTCCATTTAGATAATAATCTGCCTTCCTGTTCTTACCACCAATGTGGATAACCTCACAGTTATCCACATTAAACTGCATCTGCCATGCATCTGCCCACTCACCCAGCCTGTCCAAGTCACCCTGCATTCTCATAACATCCTCCTCACATTTCACACTGCCACCCAGCTTTGTGTCATCGGCAAATTTGCTAATGTTACTTTTAATTCCCTCATCTAAGTCATTAATATATATTGTAAACAGCTGCGGTCCCAGCACTGAACCCTGTGGTACCCCACTGGTCACCGCCTGCCATTCCGAAAGGGACCCGTTAATCGCTACTCTTTGTTTTCTGTCAGCCAGCCAATTTTCAATCCATGTCAGTACTATGCCCCCAATACCATGTGCCCTAATTTTGCCCACTAATCTCCTATGTGGGACTTTATCAAAGGCTTTATCCAGGTACACTACATCCATTTTCATAGTTACATCCTCAAAAAATTCCAGAAGATTAGCCAAGCACGATTTCCCCTTCATAAATCCATGCTGACTCGGACCAATCCTGTTACTACCATCCAGGTGTGTCGTAATTTCATCTTTTATAATTGACTCCAGCATCTTTCCCACCACCGACGTCAGGCTAAACAGTCTATAATTCCCTGTTTTCTCTCTTCCTCCGTTCTTGAAGAGAGGGACAACATTAGTCACCCTCCAATCCACAGGAACTGATCTTGAATCTATAGAACATTGGAAAATGCTTAGCAATGCATCCACGATTTCTAAAGCCACCTCCTTAAGTACCCTGGGATGCAGACCATCAGGTCCCGGGGACTTATCAGCCTTCAGACCCAACAGCCTATCCAACACCATTTCCTGCCTAATATAAATTTCTATCAATTCATCCATTACCCCAGGTCCTTTGGCCACTATTACATCTGGGAGATTGTTTGTGTCTTCCCTAGTGAAGACAGATCCAAAGAACCTGTTCAACTCGTCTGCCATTTCCTTGTTCCCTATAATAAATTCACCCCTTTCTGTCTTCAAGGGCCCAATTTTAGTCCTAACATTTTTTTTCCTTCTCACATACCTAAAGAAGCTTTTACTATCCTCCTTTATATTCTTGGCTAGTTTACATTCGTACCTCATTTTTTCTCTGTGTATTGCATTTTTAGTTACCTTCTATAAGTTTCCCAATCCTCCGGCTTCCCACTCGTCTTTGCTATGTTATACTTCTCTTTTATTTTTATATTGTCCATTACTTCCGTTGTCAGCCACTGCCTCCCCTTACTTCCCTTAGGATCTTTCTTCCTCTTTGGAATGAACTGATCCTGCACCTTCTGCATTATTCCCAGAAACGTTTGCCATTGCTGTTCCACTGTCATCCCTACTAGGATATTGTTCCATTGAACTTTGGCCAGCTCCTACCTCATAGCACCATAGTTCCCTTTGTTCAACTGTAATACTGACACTTCCGAGTTTCCCTTCTCCCTCTCAAATTGTAGATTAAAACATATCATATTATGGTCACTATCTCCTAATGGCTCCTTTACCTCGAGGTCCTTGATCAAATCAGGTTCATTGCACAACACCAAATCTAGAATTGCGTTCTCTCTGGTAGGCTCCAGTACGAGCTGTTCTAAGACTCCATCTCGGAGGGACTCCACAAGCTCCCTTTCTTGGGGTCCAGTACCAACCTGATTCCTCCAATCGACCTGCATGTTGAAATCCCCCATAACAACCGTAGCATTACCTTTGCGACATGCCAATTTTAACTCTTGATTCAACCTACACCCTACATCCAGACTACTGTTTGGGGGCCTGTAGGTAACTCCCATTAGGGTCTTTCTACCCTTAGAATTTCTCAGTTCTATCCATACTGACTCTACGTCTCCTGATTCTATGTCCCCCCTCGCAAGGGGCTGAATATTATTCCTCACCAACAGAGCCACCCCACCCCCTCTGCCCATCAGTCTGTCCTTTTGATAGGACGTATACCCTTGAATATTCATTTCCCAGGCCCTGTCCACTTGAAGCCATGTCTCTGTTATTCCCACATCATACTTACCAATTTCCAACTGTGTCTCAAGCTCATCCACTTTATTTTTTATACTCAGTGTATTCATATACAATACTTTTAATTCATTACTCTCCTTACCTCCCATATCAACTCCTATTTCACTTGGCCATACTGTACGATCCCTTCTTGAGCTTTCTGCTCTGTTGATTCTGCTGTCATTCTTAACTTTTCTTATTCTCACTTTCCCTTTATCTCCATCCTTATGTTTCCAGTTCGTCCCCTTCCTCCCACTACTTGGTTTAAACACACCCGTGTTGCAGAGGTAAACCTGCCTGCCAGAATGCTGGTGCCCCGCTTATTAAGGTGCAACCCGTCCCTTTTGTACAATTCATCCTTTCCCCGAAACATACCCCAGTGGTCCAAGAATGTAAATCCTTGCTTCCTGCACCAGTTCCTCAGCCACACATTCAGATCCATTATCTCCCTGTTCTTGCCCACTCCAGCATGAGGAACTGGAAGCAAGCCGGAGATTCTCTGAAGTCACGCTGTAGAATGTCTTTCCTCTTCTTCCCCACGTCATTTGTGCCGACATGCACCTCCACTTCCGGATGTTCACCTTCACTCTTGAGGATTCCCTGCAAGTGGTCCGTGACATCCTGGATCCAGGCACCAGGGAGGCAACACACCATCCTTAAATCTTGCCAGTTGCCACAGAAACCCCTTTCTGTACCTCTGACTATGGTGTCCCCTACTACTACGGCTGTGCCTGACGTCTGTCTCCTCGGCTTTGCCTCAGCTCCAATTGTTGACTCACAGACCCGTCCGCCTCTCAGACTGGCACTGTCTTCTGTCCCGACAGCTTCCAAGAGGGAGAACCTGTTTACGAGAGGCACATCTCCCGGGGTCTAGCGAGAGGCTGTCTGTGATGGTGGAGCCAAGGTATGTAAACTCGTGCACTACCTCGAGCTCGTAGTTGTTGATGGTAATGGCAGGGGGATGCTCAACGCCTTGGCCCAACACGTTGGTTTTCTTCAGGTGATGGTCAAGCTGAAGTCCTGGCAGGCTCTTGAGAAGCTGTCCATGAGGTGTTGCAGTTGCTCTTCAGAGTGTGTTGCCAGTGCCGCATCGTCTGCAAACAACATGTCCCTGGTGAGTACTTCACGAACCTTGGTTTTTGCCCTCAGCCGGGACAGACTGAACAGCCTCCTGTCTGATCTGGTGTGGAGGTAGACACCATCAGTTGATGTTCCAAAGGCGTGTTTCAGCATGACTGTAAAGAAGATGTCAAACAGGGTGGGGGCAAGCACACAGCCCTGCTTCACACTGCTGTGGATGTTGAAGGCCTCCGAAGAAGAGCTGTCGAACTGAATGATGCCCATCATGTCTGTGTGGAATGACTGAACTATCCTTAGGAGCCTCGGGGGACAACCAATCCTGGTGAGGATTTTGAACAGGGATTTTTGAACATGAATGACAACAGGCAACGACTGCTCAAGCTTTGCATGGTCCACGAATTATGTGTCACCAACACCTACTTCCAGACCAAAGCTCAGCACAAAGTGTCTTGGCGGCATCCCCGCTCCAAACACTGGCACCAGCTAGACATGATAATCACAAGACGCTGTCACCTGAGAAACGTGCTCATGACTCGCTCCTTTCAGAGTGCCGACTGCGACACGGATCACTCTCTGGTTTGCTGCAAGATCAGACTTCGGCCGAAGAAGATGCACTGCGCCAAGCCTCCAGGCAAGCAGCGCATCGATGCCAGTACGACAACACCCAGACAAAGCTGCAGAGTTCATCAAGTCACTGGAGGATGCTTTCCTTGCAGAGCCACCAGAAGGAGATGCTCAGCAGAGATGGGACTCTCTCAGGGACGCTATCCACAGCAATATTATTCAAAAACATGTAATAATTAGCATTGCAAGACTGGAAATCTATGAAAATATGTGTTACAGAAAATGAATTGTGACAATTTGTTAGGAAGCTAAAACTGCAGATGCATATTGCTGCTTTCAAAGGCAGCATTGATATTATACTCCCTATAGTGTTCGAGAGACTTAGCTGTCACTCCACAGAGAGTTAACTGGAGGCTGGTAAATCAATCATATCAAGAGAGGCAGCAAGGATTTCAAAAGATTAAGATGGAGGGTATTAAAAAATCTTACATGAAGCTAAAGGGAATCATAAACAAAGCAATATTGATCTTCAGGGATCCGACACCTCACAACCACAAGACTGTAGGGAATTAGAAACAGAGAGAAGAGAGAAATATAAAGATAAAAAGGCTTGTATTTGTGTATTTTATGTAATAATATATTTATTACATTTATTTTGTGTCTTATGTGGCACTGGATGTTAACAATATTTGCTGTTTTAAGGTTGTATCACTTTAAAGATTGTATCTGAAGTGAAGGTTTCCTGAGTTTTTCTCCCTCTGTGACTTTTGCAATGTGAGTGATATTCTAACACTGTAAACTTTGTTTGTCAGTTAATAGAGAAACTTCCGTTGTTTAGTTCCAACTATTTTCCAGTGCTTTGGAGAGAGATACTGAGTCATGGTGTCAGAAGTAATGGTTGATGAAACTTTGAAATTTAAGGTCTAAACAGGAATGGTGATATTGAATGGTGGGTGCCCTCCCACTGGGAATGAGATGACATTTAAAACAATAGCCACGTTCATAGAGACAGTGAGCTGTGCAATTCAATTGACTCAACACACAACACAACAATTGAATCTACTGAGCTATTGGATTTCCAAGGAAGTAACCTCTCTGAATAATGGACTCAATGGAGAGAAAAGTTCAGACTCGTTATTGAGCTGGCTGTCAGGGATAAACCAGAACAAAGGAGAGTAGACATATAATTTTGACACGTTGGTCTCAGAAGATTTAAGGCCTTCAAATGAAATCCTGAGAAAATTATTAGTTGCTCTACTAGCACAATGCAATCTGCCCATAATAAAACAATTGACTACTTCTGGTTCAGTTCAAGTAAACAACGAGAATCCTTCAGGACTTTCTTAACAGAGCTAAGACTACAAGAAGACTTCTGTATTTCTGAAGATTTGAAAGACTCATTGAATTATTTATGGAATTTGCAAGTCCACTTTCAGGAAGCGGCTATTCCATAAAAAGGAATTAACCTAAGAGATGTACGTGCAGTCATGCAAAGCAATAGAGCTATTGAAAGCTAGGCTAAAAATGTTGGATAGTCAACAGCAAAGACTACATTAGGTGAACCATGAAATGAAAAGCAGAAGAGGGAAAATGTTGCTAAAGTATTGTAAATATTAAGGACACCAACATACACAGCTGCAAGAAACTACTGATGTATGGGATGTATGTGTGGTGTGAATGGGAAATTATTTGCACAAACACTGTCCACTGAAGTAAACATTAAAACTTCATGGAGTGGATGGGATGATCCTTGTGTAGGGATAGTGACAGAGTACCTTCAGAAAACCAGTTGAACATAATATACCTGTTGCCAACAAGATGTCAATTTTGTGAATGATCATAACAGATTTCTCTGACAAACGAGATGTGCAGGCCAAGTTTTTTACACAGAGAGGGGTGGTGCCTGGAATGTGCTGGTTGGAGTGCTAGGTTGTTCAGGAGGGGCTTTTGGATAGGCTCATGAATACACATGAAATAGAATATTGACATTTTGTAGGCAGAAAGGATTAGTTTAGTGGGCAGTAAATTGCTTATTAAATTAGATTGGCACAACATTGTGGGGTAATGGGCCTGTCCAAAGAGCTTTTTGGATAATCCAAAGAGCTTTTACAGGTATACTAAGAGTAAGGGATAAAATTGGTCCTCTTGAAGATCAGAGTGGTTGGCTATGTGCGGAACCAAAGGAAATGGGGGAGATCTTAAATAGGTTTTTTGCGTCTGTATTTACTATGGAAACTGGCATGAAGTCTATGGAATTGAGGGAATCAAGTAGTGAGATCATGGAAACTGTACAGATTGAAAAGGAGGAGGTGCTTGCTGTCTTGAGGAAAATTAAAGTGGATAAATCCCCGGGACCTGACAGAGTGTTCCCTCGGACCTTGAAGGAGAATAGTGTTGAAATTGCGGGGGCCCTGGCAGAAATATTTAAAATGTCGCTATCTACGGGTGAGGTGCCGGAGGATTGGAGAGTGGCTCATGTTTTTCCGTTGTTTAAAAAAGGATCAAAAAGTAATCCGGGAAATTATAGGCCGGTGAGTTTAACGTCGGTAGTAGGTAAGCTATTGGAGGGAGTACTAAGAGACAGAACCTACAAGCATTTGGATAGACAGGGACTTATTAGGGAGAGTCAACATGGCTTTGTGTGTGGTAGGTCATGTTTGACCAATCTATTGGAGTTTTTTGACGAGGTTACCAGGAAAGTGGATGAAGGGAAGGCAGTGGATATTGTCTACATGGATTTCAGTAAGGCCTTTGACGAGGTCCCGCATGGGAGGTTAGTTAGGAAAATTCAGTCGCTAGGTATACATGGAGAGGTGGTAAATTGGATTAGACATTGGCTCAATGGAAGAAGCCAAAGAGTGGTGGTAAAGAATTGCTTCTCTGAGTGGAGGCCTGTGACTGGTGGCGTGTCACAGGGATCAGTGCTGGGTCCATTGTTATTTGTCATCTATATCAATGATCTGGATGATAATGTGGTAAATTGGATCAGCAAATTTGCTGATGATACAAAGATTGGAGGTGTAGTAGACAGAGAGGAAGGTTTTCAGAGCCTCCAGAGGGACTTGGACCAGCTGGAAAAATGGGCTGAAAAATGGCAGATGGAGTTTAATACAGACAAGTGTGAGGTATCGCATGTTGGAAGGACAAACCAAGGTAGAACATACAGGGTTAATGGTAAGGCACTGAGGAGTGCAGTAGAACAGAGGGATCTGGGAATACAGATACAAAATTCCCTAAAAGTGGTGTCACAAGTAGATAGGGTCGTAAAGAGAGCTTTTGGTACATTGGCCTTTATTAATGGAAGTATTGAGTATAAGAGCTGAAATGTTATGATGAAGTTGTATAAGACATTGGTGAGGCCGAATCTGGAGTATTATGTTCAGTTTTGGTCACCAAATTACAGGAAGGATATAAATAAGGTTGAAAGAGTGCAGAGAAGGTTTACAAGGATGTTGCCAGGACTTGAGAAACTCAGTTACAGAGAAAGGTTGAATAGGTTAGGACTTTATTCCCTGGAGCGTAGAAGAATGAGGGGAGATTTGATAGAGGCATATAAAATTATGATGGGTATAGATAGAGTGAATGCAAGCAGGCTTTTTCCACTGAGGCAAGGGGAGAAAAAAAAACAGAGGACATGGGTTAAGGGTGAGGGGGGGAAGTTTAAGGGGAACATTAGGGGGTGCTTCTTCACACAGAGAGTGGTGGGAGTATGGAATGAGCTGCTAGATGAGGTGGTAAATGCGGGTTCTTTTTTAACATTTAAGAATAAATTGGACAGATACATGGATCGGAGGTGTATGGAGGGATATGGTCCGTGTGCAGGTCAATGGGACTAGGCAGAAAATGGTTCAGCACAGCCAAGAAGGGCCAAAAGGCCTGTTTCTGTGCTGTAGTTTCTATGGTTTTCTATGGTTTCTATGGTCCTTGTGCTGTGTTGCTCTATTAAGGACTATCGCCATCTGGGACATGCCCTCTTCTCACTACTACCATCAGGGAGGAGATATAAGAGAGAGCCTGAAGACACACGCTCAACATTTTAGGATCAGCTTCTTCCCCTCCACTGTCAGATTTCTAAATCGTCCATGACCCCATTCACATGCCATCACCCTTTCTCTATGGCACTGTTTATTTATTATTGTAACTTGTAGTAATTTATTCTACCTGCACACAAATGCTTCCACAAAACAACAAATTTCAAGGTTAATATCAGTGTGATTTAAATTCTGATTCTGATTCTGATTTTGACTCTGATTCTGAAGGGTCTAGATGAAACGTGGGTGCTTTTCATGCACAGGCCAAGAATGCATCATTTTAGTCACTCTACAGAACTGGCAAGGCTGCTGTCATTGACTGCCCTTCCATAATTACTTGTTGAGATAGTTGAGTGCACCACCTTCTTGAACATCAGAGATCTCCAGGTGATGGTCATCTTACAGTGCTGCTGGGTGCTATCAATATTCGTGGCAGTAAAGTTGACCATAACAATGATGATGCATTCGATTATTCCTAAATTGTCTCAGCAGGGTGGATGTGGAAAGGATGTTTCCTCTTGTGGGAACATGCAAATATATCTTTCTCTGAGGGTTTACACTTTGAAATATTGTTTCACAAAGAATGCAGGATGAAGAATCTGAATATCTTTGAGGTTGCTATAACCTCATTTAAGGTTAATACTTGATAACCAAGAGAGGGAAAAACAAGGATGGCTAGCTCTTGTTGCAGCCCAAGAAGCAATCAACTGACTCAATATCAAAGCAAATTTGAGGGACCTGGTCATTAATCCCTGTCCTTAATTTGTATGTTGATGTGTATATTTCTATCTCTTTTCATAAGGAAAACTCTACCCTTACCCAGACAAAAACATGATTCTGGACACAATGCAGATAGGTGATTCTCAGCAGTTCTCTGAAATGGCTCAGCAAGTCAGTCAGTACTGCACCAATTAAAATGGCAACAGGCCCTAGAATAGTCAGCAAAAGCCTCATCCCATGAACAAATAAAGCAATAGAATTCTATAGGTCCCTACTTTTGTCACTACTCTTCCATATCTTTTATTAATGAATTGAACTTCAGTTTGCTCAGTCTTTCCCAATGGGCTTGCTCCCTTTGATAGTATCCCATGATACACCAGACTGTGCGACTCCCTGCAGATCAACCCATTACTTCCATCATAATTATTCTACTCCTTAAAATCTAAATTCTAGGGCTTTAAGAATTATAAATAATGTTTTTTTTTTAATCTTCTTACATGTCTGTTGATCTTCCGACTTCCAGAAGATGATCTACTAATCCATGCCACTGACCCCTCAATGAAACCATCCAGTGAGACCTAGGACAGGCCTATCCTTGTGGAAGCCTGCACCAAGCCCAGCGAAACCTCACCTTCAAGACCTGATTCCCAGATGAAGAGATCAAAGGATCTACAGGAGTGAGGACATGACCAGTAGAATATCCAGCGCCGACCCTTGAGGCTTCATCTACCAGGACACTTGATCAACAGAGGCAGCTGGACCCAAGGTCTGAGGCCTGACACAACACGAGGTCTAACCCATGGAAGCAGCAGAGACCAAGAGCTGCAGGCCAACTCAACATGAGGCCCGAGGCCCAAGACCCGATTTGATCTAAAGAGGCAGCAGGGACCAAGGCCTGACCCGATGAGAGGCATATCACTCAAAGCAAGTAGTTACCTCAGAAATGTGGCAAGAGGATTGGACTGCAGGTGAGTCTGAAATAGCATGGGTTCAATACCTTCTCCCCAGCATACTCTAAGCTAACATCCAGGCAGTTGAGAACAACATTGAAGAACTAAGGACAAGACTGACCTAACAAGAGGAACTTAGGGACAGTTATATATGTCTCACTGAAATGTAGCTTACACCACTTCACCTAACAACACTATTCAACTTCAGGTCTTTGCAATTCACCCAATAGACTGTACAGCCTCCTTGGGCAAAGACAGAGGACAAGGAGATTGTTTATTAATCAACGCTCACGAAATGCTGGTGAAATGCAGCAGGCCAGACAGCATCTATAGGAAGATGTACAGTCGACGTTTCGGGTTGAGACCCTTCGTCAGGACTAACGGAAAAAAGAGATAGTAAGAGATTTGAAAGTGGGAGGGGGAGGGGGAGACCCAAAATGATAGGAGAAGACAGGAGGGGGAGGGAAGAAGCCATTGAGCTGGGAAGTTGATTGGCAAAAAGGATACAAGGCTGGTTTATTATTCAACTCCTTCTGGTACTTACATATGACAACTCTACAACTCTAGTAAGTTCCTGCTCACCCGATGTGAAATATCTAATACTGAAGTGTCCTCCATACTACCTGCCATGGGATTTCAGTTCAGCTATCCTGAGGGCAGTCAGAAACTCACCTCAGAGAGACATGAAACCTGCATCAATGAACTATACTCCATATTAACAGCCTTGAAGCAGGATGTCCAGAGGCCCTTTTCATCTTTGCCAGTAACTTCGACCAGGCCAACTCAAGAGTACGCTACCACAAGACTACCAGTAAGTACTCTTGCCCCACCTAGGGCCCAAATACCCTTAACAATTGCTATACAACCATCAAAGATGCCTACAGAGCCATCCCTCATCCACACTTTGGTAAATCAGATCGCCAGCTTATGCTGTCATTCCCTGCACACAAACAGAATCTGAAACAGAAATAGGTGGGATTCTTTGTGACTCCTTTGAGTGAATAGACTGGTCCATGTTCAAAACCTGAGTTTCCAGCCTCAATGAGTATTTCACATCCATTACAGACTTTATCAGCAAAAGTTCTGGGTACAAACTCCAGAAAGCCATCTCATGTGCAAAATGGCAATTCCAACCAAATTTGACTCACTGGGGGATGCTGTGATAGGACTTGAATGCTCTCACTTCCTACAAAGCCAAACCAAGCGACAGAGGTGACAACAAGGCTTCACACTCAAAGCTTGCTTTGACTGTCAAAACATGGAGGCGCCATCACAAACTCCCACAGCTCCTGAAGACCTTGTGATTTCACTCTCTGAGGCTGACATGAGTGTATCCTTCAAGACAGTGAACCCATAGAAAACATCTATCTGTGGATGAATACTAAGGGCCTATGCTGATTAACTGATTGGAGTATTCACCAATATCTTTAAACTCTCACTTCAGCAATCTGAGGTTTACACCTACTTCAAACAGTCTTCATTTAGAGATAGTCTCTATCTCTATCTCTGGAGACAGCTTATCTACTGATGTCTACTATAAGCCTACTGACTCTCACAGCTATCTGGACTATTTCTCTTCTCACCCTGTCTCTTGCAAAAATGCCATCCCCTTCTCGCAATTCCTACGTCTCCGTCGCATCTGCTCTCAGGATGAGGCTTTTCAATCCAGGACGAGGGAGATGTCCTCCTTTTTTAAAGAAAGGGGCTTCCCTTCCTCCACCATCAACTCTGTTCTCAAACGCATCTCCCCCATTTCACGCACATCTGCTCTCACTCCATCCTCCCGCCACCCCACTAGTAATAGGGTTCCCCTGGTCCTCACCTACCACCCCACCAGCCTCTGGGTCAAACATATTATTCTCTGTAACTTCCGCCACCTCCAACGGGATCCCACCACTAAACACATCTTTCCCGCCCCGCCCCCTGCTTTCCGCAGGGATCGCTCCCTACGTGACTCCCTTGTCCATTCCTCCCCCCCATCCCTCCCCACTGATCTCCCTCCTGGCACTTATCCTTGTAAGCAGAACAAGTGCTACACATGCCCTTACACTTCCTTCTTTACCACTATTCAGGGCCCCAGACACTCCTTCCAGGTGAGGCGACACTTCACCTGTGAGTCGGCTGGGGTGATATACTGTGTCTGGTGCTCCCGATGTGGCCTTCTATATATTGGTGAGATCCGACACAGACTGGGAGATGGTTTTGCTGAACACCTACACTCTGTCCGCCAGAGAAAGCAGTATCTCCCAGTGGCCACACATTTGAATTCCACATCCCATTCCCATTCTGATATGTCTATCCACGGCCTCCTCTACTGTAAAGATGAAGCCACACTCAGGTTGGAGGAACAACACCTTATATTCCTTCTGGGTAGCCTCCAACCTGATGGCATGAACATTGACTTTTCTAACTTCTGCTAATGCCCCACCTCCCCCTCATACCCCATTCGTTATTTATTTATATACACACATTCTTTCTCTCTCTCTCCTTTTTCTCCCTCTGTCCTTCTGACTATACCCCTTTCTCATCCTCTGGGTTTTCTGCCCCCCCTCCGTCTTTTCCTTTTCCCTGAGCCTCCTGTCCCATGATTTGCTCATATCCCTTTTGCCAATCACCTGTCCAGCTCTTGGCTCCATCCCTCCCCCTCCTGTCTTCTCCTATCATTTTGGACCTCCCCCAAGGCGCAGATTGGGCAAATCGCTGCAAAGTTCACAGACACGGGGTGTGCAGCAGCCAGTGGCAGTCTCGTAGCCTCTGCATTGCAGAAGGAGGTGCCCCCAGCATATCTGGGTCGATGTTCGAATTGTCCCAACAGCAGATCGTGCCATGTATTCGGAC
This sequence comes from Mobula birostris, assembly GCF_030028105.1. NCBI lineage: Eukaryota > Metazoa > Chordata > Chondrichthyes > Myliobatiformes > Myliobatidae > Mobula > Mobula birostris. The sequence continues at coordinate 68,339,977 of NC_092374.1, forward strand.
CTAGGCCACACCACTGGTGAACTGCTCTGGGAATAGATTTTGCTGCCAAAGAAGCCGTTCTTGACCTCTCCAAATCGGTTCGGTATCCAGAGCAATCCACCTTCACCTGACTCTCGACAGCCTGCTCTTCCAGTCTGTAAGGGCCAGTGTTTAGATTACCCAAACAGTGGATTGTCCCTCGCATTAGGACCTGAGCCTTGCTGTGGAGAATTGCTCTGTGTCTAGAATACGCCACCCAGCAATTTGCTTCGGACCTGGATTTGGCAACCTCTTCAAATCAACTCAGCACTTGGAGCAATCCACCCTCAAACCCGGGTCAGCTGGACAGATATTGGAACTCATCTGTCCCATCTTCTCTCTTCCAAATCATCCACTCCAGCCAGCACAGCTCCAACTCCAAGTGCATCAATTTTGTAGCGTACCAGCAGGGCACATCTCCCTCAGCCTTCACTTGCCTCTTCATTATTTGCAAAGTGTTATTAGTAATGTTTTTAATCAAATTCCTTTGCTTTTGAACGACCAGTAAGCTGTTACATGCCTTCGGTAGTGTCATCTTAATCCGAAAGTTTGAAGAACATAGAACATAGAACATAGAATAGTACAGCACAGTACTGGCCCTTCGGCCCACAATGTTGTGCCAACCCTCAAACCCTGCCTCCCATATAAGCCCCCACCTTAAATTCCTCCATATACCTGTCTAGTAGTCTCTTAAACTTCACTAGTGTATCTGCCTCCACGATTGACTCAGGCAGTGCATTCCACGCACCAACCACTCTCTGAGTAAAAAACCTTCCTCTAATATCCCCCTTGAACTTCCCACCCCTTACCTTAAAGCCATCTCCTCTTGTATTGAGCAGTGGTGCCCTGGGGAAGAGGCGCTGGCTATCCACTCTATCTATTCCTCTTATTATCTTGTACACCTCTATCATGTCTCCTCCACTTTCTTCAAAGTTTGTGAAGATCTGGCATATATCTAAAACTTTGACAGACTTCTATGGATGTGTGTTGGAGAGTATATTTCCTGGTTGCATCACAGCCTGGTCTGGAAACACCAATGCCTTTGAAAGGAAAACCCTACAAAGAGTATTGCATACGGCCCAGTCCACGATGGGTATTTCCTTCCCCACCATTGAGCACATCTACACACAGGAAAACAGCATCTGTCATCAAGGGCTTTCACCATCCGGAACGTATTTTCTTCTCACTGTTGATATTAAGAATAAGGTACAGGAGCTTCAGGAACTTCACCACCAGGTTCTGGAACAGTTATTATCCATCAACCATCAGACTCTTGAACAGGAGGTGATAACTTCACTTAACTTCACTCACCCAACACTGAACTGGACTCCCTTTCAAGAACTCTTCATCTCATGTTCTCCGTGTTTATTGCTTCTTTATTCATTTATGTATGGATGCATTTATTTGATTATTTATTATTTATTTTTTCTCTTTCTGTTTGTAATTGCACAGTCTGTTGTTTTATTTTCACAATGCTGTTGTCTGTCCTGGTGTGCAGTCTTTCATTGACTGCTGTGTTTCTGGCACTTACAGTGATTGCTCGTAAGAAAATGAATCTCAGGGCTGTATATGGTGACATATATGTACTTTGATATTAAATTTACTTTGAAGTTTGATCTTTGAACTGTGACTGTGTATCAGCAAGGACAATCCAGGTGTTTCCAAACTGGAAGTCATAGATGAACCAGGAGATCCACTTTCTTCTGAATTCTATGTCTGCATCATTCAAATCAGGTGGCCCTGACTTATGAGAAGTGAAGATATGATCTCTGTAAAGCTATCAAAGATAGCAGGTGACAGTATCAGTCCGAAATTTGGTCTCAGTCCAGCTACTGTGCCAGTTATAATGGGTTAGAAAATGAAGTCAGGCAGATCGTTGCCAAAACCATATCCCTTCCTAATGAGCTGAACATATTCTATACATGTTTTAAACAGAATGGAATGGGTAAGTCATCACCCATCCTGACAGACTCCAGTGCTTCTGAATCTACAGTCACCATCCCAGACATAAGATCCCTCTTCTGGAAGGTGAACCACAAAATGGATTGGGTCTAAAGAAGAGCCTGATGATGTCCTTAGATCCTTTGCAAATCAATTAGCAGAAGTACTGGCAGACATGTTTCACCCCTCCCTGCTTCAGGCTCCCTCCTGCTATCATTCCAGTACCCAAGAAAAGCAAGATAACTTGCCTTAACAATTACCACCCATGGCCTTAACATCTATGATCATTAAGTGCTTCAAGAGGCTGATCACATGGCATGCATCAACACCAGCTTTCCCAACAACCAACTCACTGCAATTTTCCTACTCCCAAAACAGATCGATGCCACCTTCCTGACCCTACTCTCATCTTTGGAGAATGTGAATAGTAACAACTATTGCTTATTGCTTATTGACTACAGTTCTGCCTTCTATACTATTATTGAACTTATTGCCAAACTCTGGACTCTGGAAGTTAATGCCTCCTTCTGCAACTTTCTTAACGGACAAACCACAATCAATAAGATTAGGTAGCAGCACCTCTCCACAATTATTCTAAACACTGGTACTTCACAAGGCTGTGGACTCAATCCCTGCTGTACTTTGTACACGTATGACTGTGTGGCAGGATTCTGCTCCAACTCATCTACAAGCTTGCAGATAATACCACTGTAATGAGCCACATCTCAAATAATGATGAATCAGAGTACAGGAAGCAGAGAGAGAGCTGAGTGACGTGGCGTCATTCCCTCAATGTCAACACAACAAAACAGTTGATTATTGACTTCAGAAAGGTGGGGAAGGGGTGATGTATAAGCTCCAATCTACATAAACTGTGCTGAGGCTGAAAGTTTGAGAGCTTCAGGTTCCTAGATGTGAACATCACCAATAGCCTGATCCAACCACATAGAGACTATGGCCAAAAAAGTACACCAATGTTTCTTGCTTTCTCAGAAGGCTAAATACATTTGGTACTGTACGTCCCTTTTGACTCTTAAAAATGTTAGCAATAGATTATAGAAAGTTTTCTATTTGGATGCTTAATAGCTTGGGATAGTAACTGCATTGAGAAGACCACAAGAAATTACAGAGAGTTGAAGACATATCTCAGCACAACACAGGAACCAACCTCCACTCTCTGGACTCTGGATTCACAGGCACTTTCTTTTAAATTGCAAAGGTTCTTTTCCATCCATTTCTAAGTGATGTACCCACTGAAATGTGTTGATTTGCTAAATTATCTGCAAAATCCAGTCAGCAGTACACATTTCATTCTCATTGAAATGTGTGTCTTTTATTAATTTCTGCCAGGCACTATTGCTACAGATTTGTCATGCACTCTTAACTTATCAAACTGCACCACAGGACTGCTCTGTAATGATGTGCTTATAGTTTAAGCTGCAAGTATGGCGTTGAGGAGACACAAAGTTGCTGATGTAGAATAAAGAACTTCTGTTAGACTATGAACACGTAAAATGCCTTTGCATTAAATCTATTCATTTCAGAATTTTTAAAAAAGAAAATCAAGTATATTGATATTTTCTAGCTTAATTCAACACAAATAATTTGCTGCAATATTGATTAATAAAACACCCAAGGAAGTGCAACTAACTTGGAAGGCTCTGATTTCATTAGCTGCTTGGTTTAATTTATTTTTCTCAACATGGGTGCTCTCCAGGGTTTCCAGTTCAAAATGAAAGAAGTTTTTTTTTAATTCATCACAGTTGTGCTGAGGGTAAGAATAAAATGAATTATTTGATGACGGAAAACAATGAAGGCAATGTGGATATAAAGGTCTGCTTCTGTCTCTGAACCAGAGCTTATGTTCTTGTAGGAGGAACATCATTCTTGTAACTACTTCACAATATTTCCTTCCATGTCAGAGGTTACCATGCAGAGGTTGGGATGAGCAATGATAATCACAAGCATTCAGCAGTGAAATTCTATTCTTCATGAAAAAGGAATCTCTTTTGAAGCTTGACTAGTAGAGTGCGATTCTCATCTGCTTACGACAGATTCTGTGAGGATTTGATGAGAGCTATATTTTTAAGGGTCTTTGTCCTGTCTCTGCACAAACACATGACCATAGTGTTACAGAAAGGGAGAACACATTCAACTTAACTAGATAAACTGAACTGAAAAAAGTACGTGTAAAAAGATGTGAAGTTTTAAAGCATTAATATAATTTCATCCTCAAGTAAACATTTTAAGTGAAAGGCTTTGTGACAAAGGCGAATGCAATAATATTCTACACAGAGTTTGATTTTATAAATAACTGTGAGATAAATGACCATCTGAATATCAGTCATCTTGTCTTTCTCTAAATCAGCAGTTCCCAACCTGAAGGGCCATGGATACCTTGCTTAATAGTATTGGTCCATGGCATAAAAAGGGTTGGGAACCCATGCTCTAAATGATGCAATGGCATCCTATACCTCAATAAGCAGGCATGAATACAAAAGTGTTATCAAAGTAAATTTGATACCACCAAGTCACATAATATGCTAAACATGTCAAGAAATTTTACTTTAAGGAGTTTTGTAAAGGAAAATTATAAGAGTGGAAAAGTTAAGGAAGGAAATTTCAGAAATTAGGGCCCATGTAATTGAAGTCATGGCCACCTGCAATGAAAAATGGAAATGAAAATCAACAGGAAGGTTGTAGATGTGTCAAAAGATCATCAAAGGTGGTTTCTGAGGTAAATATTCAAAGTTGTTTGTTTTTCTTCTAGTTTTCTGTGGTGCGCATGATCATCTTATTATTTATTACTTTACTCTATTTTTAGAGGTACAGAGCTGAACAGGCCCTTCCGGCCCAACGAGTCATCCCGATCAGCAACCCAGCTATTTAACTCTAGCCTAATCACAGGACAATTGACAATGACCAATCTAACCTCTAACCAGCGTATGTTTATGGACTGTGGGAGGAAACTGGAGCACCTGGAGGAAACTCACATCCTCATGGGAAGGACATACAAACTCTTTACAGAGGATACCGGAATTGATCTCCAAACACTGATGCCCCCGGCTGTAATAGCATAGTGCTCACTGCTACACTACCATGACATCCCATGGTCTTTTGCTAAGTCACCTAAAATTTATGAAGATTCATATTTTAAAAATTAGACTCTATTGATAGTTTTCCTTACGTGGCTCTTTAATATTGTTAGCTTTAAGCTTAAAAGATCTTCAGCTAACATATGTCATTACAACGTGTATTTTTGTGACTCATGCAGTTGGGATCACAGGTTTACACAAAAACTTCCTGCATCATGAGAATCCATTCAATATACAGTTCTCTGTCAGCACCCAGTAGAATAATCCCATTCACACACATCAAAGTTGCTGGTGAACGCAGCGGGCCAGGCAGCATTTAAATTTCTTACTAACTCTTCCTTCAGTTAGTCCTGACGAAGGGTCTCGGCCTGAAACGTCGACTGTACCTCTTCCTAGAGATGCTGCCTGGCCTGCTGTGTTCACCAGCAACTTTGATGTGTGTTACTTGAATTTCCAGCTTCTGCATCTGCAGAATTCCTGTTTGTGAGAATAATCCCATTATCCTGTTAGGCTGCATTTTGGCTTGAGGACCCTTCATTGGAACCGTAAAGAAAGAGGGCAGATATCCAGTATAAAAAGGTGGGGCTGGTGGGGTAGAGCATGAGTTGGCAGATTCTAGAGTATCCAGGTGAGAAGGTTCATAGGAAAGTGAGGGAGAGAGGACAGTGGGAATGATGTAAGAAGCTAGGAGGTGATAGATAGAATTTACAAAGGAATAAGGAAGATGGAATCTGATAGGAGAAGATGGTGGAACATGGAATGAAAGGAGGAAGGGTCTAGACAGAACTGGTGAGAGGCATGTGGGTGAGGGGCAGATGGAAAGGATGGGGAAGAAGAAAGAAATAAGCTGGTGGGGCAGAGCAAACAGGGGAACCCCCTATCAGCATTGGGTCTCACTGAGGTAGAAGAAGCTAAATAGGGAGCACCAGATGTAATAAATGACCCCAAAGGGAATTAATATGAAGGATTGCTTCACCTGGAAGGACTGCTTTGGGCCCTGAGTGGTGGGGAGTGAGGAGATGTAGCGGCACATATAGCACATCATAGTTGCAGGGATAAGTGCCAGGAAAGGGGTTGGTGCGAAGAGATGAATGGACATGGGATTCACAGAGAGAGTGATCCCTCTGGAAGGCTCAGAGGGAAGAGGATGATGCGGCTGGTAGTAGAATCCCATTGGATTTGGTTGAAGTTGAAGAAAATTATATCTTGGATGGAGAGGCTCATGGGGTGGTAGATAAGGGCGAGAGGAACTTTATCCCTGTTTTGTCTGGGCAGCATGGGGTGAGGGTAGACATGCTGGAAATACAAGAGATGCAGGTTAGGGCTCTATTAATAGCAATTGGTGGAGCCATTGGATGTCCTGGAATGGAAAACATATTCATGAGAACAGGTGCAGTGGAGACAGAGGAACTGAGAGAAGGTAATGGTATCCTCACAGGTAGCAGGATAGGACAAGATGTAGTGGATGGAACTAAGAGAATCAGTGGACTTGTAAAAGATGTTGGTAGATAATCTGTCTCCAGAGAAAAAGAATAGAAGATCAAGAAAGGGGATAAGGATGTCGGAACTAGATCAAGTGAATTTTAGACAGAGGTGGAAGTTGGTAGTGAAGTTAATAAAATTGACAAGCTCCATAAGGGTGCTCATTGTAACAGAGAAAGAGTTGTGAAGCACAACTCGAGTAGATTTGGAACTGGCAACACTCTCCAACAGAGAGCACTCACCATCATGATAATCAATGGGCTGGATTGCACTTGACTGTAATCAACATTTGCAATGAGAATCTCTGGCTAAATCCTTTCACTGATCAGCTCATCTCAGAGCCTTGTGCAATGAAACTCGACAGTTGGCTTTGAGTTGGAGAAGAGGCAGTAAGTCACCTGATCCTCTGCTACACCTCAGCAGCCATGATTAGTCCCGTGGTGGAGGAATAGTGTACAGGGTAGAGAGGGGCAACTATCCAGGAATGGCTAACCTAAAAGCTGTGACTCCTACAGGGTCACCAAACCAGTGGTAAAATGTGAATGCATTTTTTATTTTATATTATCGTAATGTTTCTTTACTCATCTTTCGAACTTTAAGATGATCTCATAATATTTGTTTTACTTTTTATATGCTTTTTCAATTTAGTTTTGACAGTACCATGTGTAGTTTGTAGCTTCACAGTGTCAGAGATCTAGTCTATATGGAGTCTGCATGTTCTCCCTGTGAATGCCTGGATGTCCTCACACATTCCAAATATGTGCTGTTTAGGAAGTTGACTGGCTACTATAATTTGCCTTTCAGATGTAGATGGGTGGTAGAATTTGGAGGGTGTTGCTGGGCATTTGCAGAAAATAAAAGATGGGATTACTTTTGGGTCAGCGTTAACAGGTAGGACACAGGGTCAGTCTCTCTCTGTGACTCCTTAACAATTACATTTTTAAAAACATTTCCTTAAATTAATTAAGTTTATTTGAACCATTTTCAGAACCTGCTACTAAGTTAAATTTGACTGAGTAAGTTTAAGGTGTAATATATTGATATGGATTGAGGAGTGGTTAGTGGATAGACGGCAGACAGCAGGAATAAATAGGTCATTTTTGGGATGGGAGATGGTGACTTGCAGTTTACTGCAGAGATCAATGCTGGACCTCCAGTTATTCACGTAAGTTTTAATTAGATGTGAGGCAGTGCAGTTTGAGAACAGAACACTTTAGCTGCGATTTTAAAAGAATACGTTAGTTGATTAGAGAACTAGATTAAGAAATATGCAATAAACCATTAATACAGTTCAATTCACAGTCATTAAAACACACATGGTAGTGTAGTGGCTAGTACAATATTTTACAGCGCAGGTGACTGGGGTTCAATTCCCACTGCTGCATGAAGGAGTGTGTACATTCTTCCCATGACCATCTGGGTTTCATTTGGATGCTCCGGTTTCCTTCCAAAGTCCAAAGACATACCTATTGGTAAGTTAATTGGTGATTGTAAATTGCTCCATGATTAGGCTAGTATTAAATTGGTGGATTACTGGGTGGTGTGTCTCGAAGGGCTGAAAGGACCAATTTCACACTACATCTCAATAAATAAAAATAGGATTAAAGCTAAAAGAAGAGACTGACATCAAAAAGCTTAGAAATGTTTGCAGTGAAGTTATGGATTGGAATTTCTTTTCTTCTTAGTGATGCATAATGCAAAGAGATGAAGAATATCATAATCCAATGTTTACCCCTGTTGATATGAATTCTTTTTGTTAGACTTAGTTAATCAGGCAGGGTAAATAGTACTGTAAGAATGATGATGGATATAAGATTAGCTTTGTTGGGATGTTTGTTTGGTTGTGTAATGAATTTTCATTGATTTCATGACAGTGACCAGGATTGTCTGTCATCAGAACCATCACCAATGTCAAGAAAATTACAGTTATACTAGTCGGATAATATCTTGTGAAACAACATTTCTACTGGATCATAAAGAGGACAGTTACTCTTGATTCATTCTTGAATTTGCAAACCTGCGCAGGTAATGCTCTTCCCTGACAAAATAATGCAGCCCTCTGGTTGCAGTATGTTGTGACATATTAAACTAGCTGGTTGTGACAGACATTTAAACTTGCCATTTTTGACAGCTTTGGAAAAATAATTGCAATTCATGCCATTTATTCTTTTAGCAATTTCAAATAGTCTACAGGTTTCTCATCGGACAGTTCAATCTTTCTTCTTTGGTTAAGAAGATAAAATTCAATTTAGTTTTAGAAACTAGACAACTCGATTTGCTTGTCCTGCTACTCAACATACTGAATGCCTTATCTCTCCAGAGGCACATATATATGAGTCTGTGTAAGCAATACGCTGCCTAACATGTCAGGAATATAAGATGGAATTTTAGGTGGAAAATTAGTGTTTTTCATCTTTCAAGCTCTTTCTAAAATTCAGTCTGAGCAAAGTTGACCTGTATCTTGTCTGCACCAAATTGCACAATTCCCAAATTCTTAATATACTTGCCTAAGAAAATATCAAGCAAATGGTGGATATTTGCAATATGGTTGACTCCTATGCTGCAAATTACTGTGCAGTTGGCATTAGCAGTACCTATTGTTCTTCTTTCCATTCAATTTGTTGTGAGACACCACATCACACCTGAGAACTCTAAACATCTAATTACTGCATTTTTATTTCCCATCCCAGTGATCAGTTTTGCTGATTTTCTGCAGAAAGGCACTGTAGTGGTCAGAATATCAATGACCTCAGGCTCTATGTCGTTAAGTTAGCTTTGGCTAGCTCATGTGATGCAGTTCCAGTCATCTAAATAGGGTCACCAATCTTCATTAAAACAGTCAGTGAATGTAGGTGTGTCTTCTTACTGTGATTAACCTTAGGAGTTACATAGCCTCAAAGATTATATTAGCTGAGGCATTAGCATGGGAGATGATGGGGTAGGGTGACAACAGTGAGGGACAGGTCATGCCTCAATAACCCAATCCCTCGTATTATGATGAAAAGCTCACTTGCTTTTGTGACTAAATATTTATTATTAAGACACAACACTAAAGGTATTGTAGGAGTTTGAATGAACACTGTCAATATCATTCCACTCATAGAACGTGGCCATAATATGTATCATCAACTATCTGCCAGGGCATTATACAGCAATTGCTTGCCTTATAGTAATGCCTTCAGACAGCCACCTCAAAACCCATGAGTCATGCACCTCTGACCCAAGGGTTGTGAGGTATCTGTTTACAGGCACTCTCTTTTATAACACCTGAGGACAGTCACCTCAAGTATCATGGGTTCAATGATACTTCTGCCAAGATCACAAAAACTGGGCAGGAACACTCCTGAGAAAATCTTGCTCCTGGCTATCTGGAGGACTTAATAGGAGATCTTATTAATTCAACCCAGATAGCCAGGGGCATCAAAGATGTTTTGCTCTTGAGATATCAAGTGAGTACAGAATTTAATATTCATATCTCAGCATAATCCATGAAAACAAAACATAGCCAGCTATAATATAAGGGTGCAGGAAATCAACATCTCAATCTCTACTGTATGAATTTCTGCAGTTGTTAAAACTAATATGATAAGTACTGTAGCTATGTATCTTCAGCTCTCTTGGTGTTTAAGTGATAAATTACTACTCTCGGTAATTACCTGTGAGAAGTTGCTCTTTTCAGTTACCTGGATGCTGAGCACTGAAATAGCCTCTCTCAATAACCTTGTCTCGTTATCTTTCTTTTCTCCATTTATGAAGTTGCTTTATGCAAGAACCCATGATCATTTATCTTGATACCTCTGTGTGAACAAATTTAGGCTATTAATTCTGTGAAAAGCTTTGGATTATTTGACTGCATTAATGATGCTACATAAATGCAAATAGATGGTAACATAGTTGTGCCCAGAGATATGAAACTTGTAATGAATATCTTTTGTGTGTGAAGTTAAATTTTAGCAATATAAGTGCATAAGATGGCGGGAAATCAACGATTCGGCCTATTCTGTAAGTGGGATATAGTTCAGCAGCCTTCAGAATGTTGGTAGTATTGAAGCAGTAAAAAAGGACAAACTGACAGATTAAAGGCAAAAAATATCTCTTGATATTGGAATGCTAAAATACAATACCTGGAAATAATCAACAGGTCAAACAATGATCGTGCAGAATAAAAGAGAATTAATATTTGACACTGGGGTCAACATCGTCTAGAGTTAGAAACATAGCAAGGTTTTCATCAAGCACAGAGGGAGGCCAAAGTCTAAAGTGAAGGACTGTGATAGATTGGTGGGCAGGAGAGATAAATGGTAATGGTTCAAGGCAGGGAGGCTGGGAGGCAGTAATGATGCAAAAAAATGAGAAAGCAGAGGATGTGTGAATGACAATTAGAGAATAATCGTTAGAATCTACTGCCTGAAAAATGAAAGCTGTGATTACAATATAAAATTGCAAATACAGTGTTGGGTCCGATAAGTTGTAACATGCCGAAATGGAAGGTATAATTTTCCTCAAGCTTTCATTAACCTCAAGGGTACCACTAGAAATCACAGATTGCAAGACCAGAACAAAAAATTGCAAGAATTCTAAAATAAAGTGGGAGACAGGGAATTGTTGTATGAAAGCGTTAGCATTAAAATCATGAAATCACTTATTCATTTTTACCACTTCCAATTGTCTGTCTCCCCTCTCACTAGTTCTTCTTTCTGAACTTTGCTTACTTAAATTCTCTTTGTTATCTCCCAGTGGTTATAATGTTAAACCGTTGGTTACACAGATTATCAATATCTCATGTATACTCTCTATGCACAGGACACATTTGCAGAGACCAATCCTTGAAGGACATAGAGGAAGTCTCACCAACATACACTGAGAAGAGACTCCAGTTCTCCGACTCTTAACAGCAAATTCCACACCAAAGCTTTATGCAATGAATATAACTATAGTAATGAAATAGTTACTTATTTCATCTTATTTTACTTTTTTGCAAACCAAATTATGCACGGAAGCACTGATCAGAACAATGGGTTCAGAAATATAATTCAGCTAAAAATGTACTAAACATGATGATAAATTGTGTTACTCATGCTTTACCTGTTACTGAATGAATACCTTGAAAGTTTTATTACCTATTATTAATAAATGAAAAGTCTCATTTGAAAGCTATCATAATGTTTACATTGTGTTTTTGATTTTAAAAAATGTAGGTAAAAGACTTTCTCAATCTACATGAAATTCTGACCCTTATTCCACCATATCTGGTCACTGTGAACTTATTCTCTCATAAGCACCAGTACCAGTTCTTCATCTTAATGACGGTGATTACACGGTTTTAGACAAGGGGTGGGATCTAAAGAGAAATGACCACTTGTGTTGTCCACTGATGTTCTGTTAAAAAGGGAAGATGAAAATAAGTGAAAGGAATACAAGGAAGGTCTTGTGATGATAGTTCGAAGAATAGAAGAGAAAGATCTAGGTTTTGACTTGGTGCAGAAGAGACCTCTGACCTCATAACCCCAAAAGAAAGGGAACATTCAACAAAACAAATGGTCTTAAGTTTTTGAGCATGTTATTGGAGTTGTAGGTAAAGAAGCCAAAAAGGATTTGAGAGGATAGGTATTAAAGTACACAAGATTTCAGGGGCATTTGGACCCCTAATGTTGACTGCAGGGTAATTTAAAACCTGAGAATGCTGGATATAATGCCACAAGATCTGATGATGTATGGTGTAGCCACTGGATTGTTGCTGAATTCTACACCATAACCACATACGTAAGCAAAATTGCAGGCCTTACTATAATGACCTTTCAAGGTGGAAATGGGCGGATGTCTTACTTGGGGTGAAGATCATTCAGATGGAGAAAGAAGCAGTAATGTGATGACAAATTCTCGTTGTGTTTGTCATTTTACAATATTTAATTGTAGTGAGTTGAATTATTTATTAAACAGACTGTTATGGTCAAATTGCATTTATATTTGTTCTGGAATCAAATAGAATTGCATTGGAAAACTCTTTGTTTTAGCTCAGTTTCAAACTGAATGATGTTAGAAGATTCTCAGCGTGATGAACGATCCAAATAATTAGAGCAGAACCTGGCTGTGCTTGTGACTGTGAAACTATAGGAGGATGAATTGCATTGGAGATGATAAGCTCAGCTCGATGGCCAAAGGAGATTATGTGGATGACAATAAACCTGAAAGAGAGTAGCATTCAAATAGTCTGTTTATTTAAATATCAATAACAGCAGAGAACTAAAAAGATTCAAGCTTTAATAAATGAAATAAATTAATCAAATTAGAATATATTTTGTATTCATTCTTGTGTAGAAATGCAGAAGGTATTTGTTATTTACACACGCTGGTCGTTAATGATGAAAAATGCTCTGAGTAATTCTATTTGTTGAAGGCAACCGGGGTCCAGAGCATCAAGTGTGTAAAATATGAATAGGAGTACATAGTGATGACAAAGATGACACCACAATGTCATTACATACAATGTCACAGGAGCTGTGTGAACGTATTAAAGAGCTATTCTGTAAAGAAGCATTAAACGTTGCTTATTTTCACAGGATCACTGAGATTCTTTTTTTGTTTTGTAATGAATTTGTCACTTTGACCTCAAAATTCTATAACATGCAACAAACGTGGATATCGTTAAACTCATTTCCTCTATAATTGAATTCTAAAACCTATGAAGGCAACAGGTTTAACCAATAGGAGGCTTGGTCACTGATAAAGTTAGGAGACCTTTAAGAAACTCTCCTCAGATGATAATTGTCCTCAGAATAGGAGGTGATTATCTTGCAGTCAGGGCCAATGGGTTTGAAAGGTGAAGCTCAAGATTAGGAATTCAGTCATTACTAAATTGACTAATCAGACAGAATAAATTCTGTTTTCTTTTTGTGGAGTATGGATTAAAACATATTTCAGGATTAATCTAATCAAGAAGGGCAAAAGAAGGCAATCTTTTTAAGATTGTAAGGCCTTTTAATGTTTGATAATAATTTTCTACAGGGATGGAACCTGTGTGTTGCTTACACCATTGTAAATTTAGCAATGTCTGCAATGTGATCCTGATCACTGTGGAGGTTATTGAGAACCTTTCATTGAAATGTATGATGAGAAGAATATAGGACAGCACAAAAGCACACAAATAGAACCATTCCTTCACACACCCAGTGAACCTACGTTCAATCATCACCTCCAGTGTTGACTATGTGAAGTTTGCATGTCTCTCATTCTTATTCATAGATTCTATTCCCTAGGATTTATTCACACAAGAAAAGGCATGTTGTTTGATAGTTTAATTGGACATTGTAAATTGCCCCTGGTTTGTAGGTGTATAGCAGAATCTGCAAGGAATTAATGGGAAACTGGGGAGAATAAAGTGTGGTTAGGGTTTACTGGTAGCTTTAGTGAACCAAAAGGACTGTTTTCCTGCAGTATGACGTGATGACTAATATTGTTCTATGAGTGATTGTGATCTTCTAAGTAGAGTTGACATGAACCAGTTATGACTCAGATTATCAATTAATATTGGGACTTTCAGCAGAGCTTGAGGTGACGTGAACTGTTGTTTGTGGTGGGAAAGTGCAAGATTTAAAAAGGGAGTGGGGCCTATTGGAGGTTGAGATCATCGGGTAATTACACATATGGCAAGAGCTAAAATAAAGAAGTTAGGTATAAGTAGGGTAGCCATTATGGGAGTCGCCATAGTATATGTTAGCCAAGATTAGAATGGGGAGCTGGGGCTTTGGCTCAGGAGGCTTCAACAGAAAAGGTGGAGGCTAAGGTAAACTTCTAGTAGATTTCATTCTTTCTTTCATATTGCACAGTTAGGGCAGCGAGAATGGTAGTCAATACAGTGGAGTGCCCCACTTGTGGGATGTGGAAGGCAATGAGATCTCCAGTATCCATGATGACTACGCCTACAAGTACATCCAGCCACAGTTTCTTACAGATGTGTTAGGGAACTGAAGATGAAGCCAGATGAACTCTGGATCATTCATTCATTCATACATTTAAGGTGCAGGACACAGGTAACTGGGTGACCATCAGGAAATGGGAAGGGCAATAAGTGGCTGGTCTACTCAGTAACAAGCATACCACTTTGGATACTGCTTGGGGGATGATCTCACAGAGAAAAGCCACATTGGTCATGTCGCTAGGACTGAGTCTGTCTCTGTGGCTTGGAAGGAAAGGGGGAGAAGAGCTGAGCAGTGGTAAAGGGGAGTCAATGGTTAGAGGAAGGACAGGAGAATCTATGGATGAGAACAAAATTCACAGGTGGTATGTTGCCTCCAAAGTGCCAGGGTTAGTGACATCTCAGCTCGAGTACAAAGCATTCTTGCGGGGGGGGGGGGGAAGTATCCAGAGGTCATGGGTCACGTCAGTACCAATGAAATTGTAACAGATTTACGAGGCAAGATTTCCCATTAAGGAAAGCATGCAGACATCGCCCTGTTTTATCATGTATTCTGAAAACTCATCCTCCAATATTTTCCAACTCATTCTCCGGGAATGAGAGGGTTAACATATGAGGAACAATTACTAAGACTGGATCTCCTATTAAGGAATGTGACAGGGCAGGTGAAAGAATTGTTTTGTAGGAAAATATTTTGGATTCAGTTATCATAATTCCATTAGCTTCAAGATAATTATGGACAAGGGTAGGACAGGTCCTTAGGTTGAGACTCTAAACTGGAGAAGATCCAATCTTGAAAGCATCAGAAGGGATTTAACAGTTGTGGATTGGGATGGTTGTTTTCTGGCAAAGGAATGCTTGGTAATTGGGGTACCTTCAAAAGTGAAATTTTCTATGTTCAGGTTAAAATAAGTGGCAAGGCTAACAGATTTAGGGAACTTTGTTTTTGAGGGGTGTTGAGGCCCTGGTTAAGAAGAAAGAGGTGCATAAAAACTTTCAGCAGCAAGAACTAAATGAGGTGCTGGAGGAGTATAAGAAATACAAGAGAACACTTAAGAGGGAAATAAAGATGGCATGAACTTGCTCTGGTAGACAAGGTGAAGGAGAATCCCAAATGTTCCCACAGAGCAAAAGTATAGCAAGGGACCAAATTAGTCCACTTGAAAAGCAGCATACTCAGCTGTGGATAGAACTAAAAGAAGTAGTGGAGATCTAAAATGGAATATTTGCATCTGTATTTACTCAGGAAATGGACATGGAGTCTGTAGAGCTGAGGAAAAGACGAGTGAGATCATGGATCATATCAAGATTACAGAAGAGGAGGGATTTACTGATTTGAGGCAAATTAAGGAGAATAAGTCCTTAGGGTCAGACAAGGTGTTCCCTCAGATTTTGTGGGGGCTAGTGCAGAAATTGCATCAGCCCTGGCGAATACTTAAAACGTCCTTAACCATGACTGACTTGCTGGAGAGTTGAATGATAGCTAATGTTGTTCCTTAGTTAAAGAATAAGCCAGGAAGTTATAGGCTGATGAGTATGACACAATAGTGGATAAATTATTAGAGTATATTGCAAGGGATATACCGTAATATACAAGCACTTGCAGTGTGATGGATATTCACTTTCCAAGGCCCAAGAGGCTCATTGCTAACCTCAGCTTTCTTCTACTGCAGCATGACCTTTCTTAAGGATCAGAGAAGTCCCTGATAAAGTTAAACTTCCAACAAATATTCCTTACTCAATTTTTTTGTTGTAAATGAAAATTGAAAAGCAGCGATTGATCTGTTGAAGTTAGGAGGAAACCTGGGATGGCTACTAAGAAGTGTGGTTTGCCAAGTGAAGTGACTATGAGACTTTTTATTTGTATTAGCAAGACAATGGGGCTATGTTTAATTGGCCTACATTAAACCAGAAAACTACAACACATTTTCACCATTGTCCTCAGAAGCTTTTAGACTAACTGTGTAGATTACATTGTCCCAGCAAAGGCATTAGAAAACATCGCATGCAGATGACATCACCGAGTAGCAAAACAATACAAATATTAGGAAGCATTGGGGATTGTTAGGAATGACAAGGAAAATGACAGAAAGGCAGGATGACAGACAGAAGAACTATTAGAATTCATTGTTCAGCCTTTGATTTCTGTCTTGGACAATATGTTCTGCTGCAACTCATTGGTATGTCTTTTAGTTCATAATAATTGTACCTGTGTTTGGAAATCCTTTGTACTTTGTGAATCTTAAACATGAGAAAATCTACATATGCTGGAGATCCAAAGCAACACACACAAAACACCGGAGGAACTCAGCAGGTCAGGCAGCATCTGTAAATAGATAGTCAACACTTTGAGCCGAGACACTTCTTTGTGACTGAGAAGGAAAGGGCAAGAAGCTAGAATAAAAAGGTGGAGGGGGGGAAGGAGGCTACCTGGCAGGTGATGTGAAACTAGTTGGGGGAGGAAGTTCAAGGTCCAGAGAAGAGGAATCTGATAAGAGAGGAGAGAACACCGTAGAAGGAAAGGAAAGCGGATGGGCCCAGGAGGAAGTAACAGGCAGTTGAGAAGAGGAAAAAGGTCAGATTGTGGAATAGAGGAAGTGGAGAAGAAGTTTGTTTACTGTAAGGAGAAAAGGATATTCACACCATCAAGTTGGTGGCTATCCACTCTACCTCCATTCAGGGCCCCAGGCATTCCTTCCATATGAGGCAACGCTTCATATGCCTTGTGTTCCTGATACAGCCTCCTCTACATTGGTGAAACCTGTTGTAAACTGGGGACCACTTTGTCGAGCACCTCAACACCATCTGCCACAAGTGGAACTTCCCTGTGACCAAACATTTTAATTCCCATTCCCATTCGAATTCCAACATGTTAGTCCATGGCCTCCTCTTGTGCCAAGATAAGGTCACCCTCAGGGTGGAGGAGCAACATTTTATATTCCATCTGGTTAGCCTCCAACCTGATGGCATGAATATTGATTTCTCCTTCTAGTAAACAAACTTCGCCCCCACTGCCTTCCTCTATTCACCACTCTGATCTTTCACCTCTTCTCACCTGCTTATTGCTTCTCCTTGGGTCCCCTCCTCCTTCCCTTTCTCGTATGGTCCACTCTTCTCTGCTATCAGATTTCTTCTTCTCCAGCCCTTGACCTTTCCCACCCACCTGGCTTCACCTATCACCTTCCAGCTAGCCTCCTTCTCTCCCCGCTATCCTTTCCCACCTTTATATTCGGGCACCTTCCCCCTTCCTTCTAAGTCCTGGAGAAGGATCTCAGCCCGAAACGTTCATTATGTATACATCTCCACAGATGCTGCCTGACCTGCTGAGTTCCTCCAACATTTTGTGTGTGTGTTAGACTGCAGATCTTTAAAATTCAGAAACTTGTTGTAAATCAGAAATCCAATGTGAGTGGTAAATGTATAATAAGAAACTTTTGACTAAATTTAAACATGTATCATTAAAAATAAAGCAAACTGTGTTTAAGTTACTCCATTAGCTGGAATTGCATCCTCCTTGGTAGGGAGGGGGGACCCTGCACCCGAGCAGTGATTATTGGCACGCAGACCTCACTGCAGAGTCTAGACAGGGAAGTAAGCTACTCCTTGAGGAGTAAATGTACACAGGATAACCCTCCTATATTGAAAGTACCTATAGATATCTATATGGGTTAGGGCTTAAAATCTTCTTTTGAGTTCAGGACTTTGCAGAGAGGGAACCCAATACTATCACACGATAGACAGGGTCTGATTATGGGTGGTCAACAAGGTATTGTGTGTGGTAGGTTATGTCTAACCGATCTTATACATTTTTTTCAAGTTAATTTTTTTTTAGTTAATGAAGAAAAAGCATTGGACATGGTCTACCTGGACTTTGGCAAGCTTTTGACAAGGTCCTGCATGGAAGGCTGATCACTTGGCATTCAGAATACAGCAAATTGGATTCAGCATTGGCATAGTGGGAGAAGCCAGAGAGTTAGGTAGATGGTTGCCTCTCTGACTGGAGGCCTGTGACTTGTGGAATCTCACAGAGTTTGGTGCTGTGTCGGTTGTGGTTTATTATCTATATAAATAATTTTGATGGTAATGTGGCAAAATGGATCAGCAAATTTACAGATGATACCAAGATTGGGGTGCCGTGGACAGTTAGGAAGGCTATTAAAGCCTGCTGTGGGATCTGGACCAGCTGAAAAATTGGGTTGAAAATGGCAGATGGAATTCAATACAGAGAAGTATCAGGTGTTGCACATCGGGAGTTCAAACCAACATAGACATACACAGAGAATGGCTGGGCAGAGATACAGAAGAACAAAGGGATCTGAGAATACAGATCCATAATTCATTAAAAGTAGCATCACAGGTAGATAGGGCTATAAAGAGAGCTTTCGGCATATTGGCCTTCATAAATTAGATTATTGAGTACAGGAGTTGGGATGTTATATTGAAGTTATATAAAATGTTGGTGAGGCCAAATTTGGAGTGGTCTGTGCAGTTCTGGTCACTGATCCACAGGGAAGATAGCAATAAGATTGAAAGGTTAGAGAAAAAATATACAAGGACTTGTGGAACTGAGTATAGGGAAAGGTTAGATATGTTAAGACATTATTCCCAGGAGCATAGAAACATGAGGGGAGATTTAATCGAGGCATTCAAAATTATAGAGATGCAGATAGTATAAATGCAAGCAGGCTTTTTCCACTGAGGTTGGGTGAGACTAGAAGAAGAAATCTTGGGTTAAGGATGAAGGGTGATATATTTAAAGGGAGTCTGTAGGGAGCCTCAGAGAGTGTGGTGAGTGTTGAAAGAGTTGTCAGCAGAAGTGGTAGATGTGGGATTGTATGCAATATTTAAGAGAACTTTGGATAAGTACATGGATAAGAGGGGTATGGAGAGCCATGGTCCAAGTGTGTGTTGAAAAGAATAAGTAGAATAACACTTTGGCAGATGTTCCTGTTCTATAGTGCTCTATGACTCTATAACCATACATGTTGTACTTGGTTCAGGCTTAAACTGAATACCAAGCAATAATACAAGCAATATAACAAGATATACCAATATGTCACAGACTCTTCCTTTTTTTTAAGATAATCCATCAGCCTCAGAAATGACTTGCTTCCACTCTGGTTCTGTGGGTTCTAAATGGACTGATGTGGCCACCATGGGATCTGCTAATTCTTGCTCAAGATGTCTGATAAGATGTATGGATGGATAGTTTAGGAAATGGTGCATACCTTCCAACAGTTACTGTATGTTGGGCTTTTTTCTGCTCTCTTGCTCCTGAGGTGTCCTCATGACTGTGCTGTTAGTTGACTTGGATTGGTTGCTGAAATTGACTATATAGCGTGGAGTAGAATTTTGTCCTCCCTCGTATCCATGAAAGGTGCAGAGCAGTACTGTAGGGGGAGGGTCAGAGACCACACCTGGAATTCAGTCATTTTAAAATCATTGGAACTGAATTTGAAAAGGAGATTTCAAAGTGTTACTACATTTGTACATTTTGTGCACACAACAGAGGATAAAATTATTCTCATCTGAAATTTAAACATCAAGGAATTAATTTGCACTTGGCAATGTGAAGCCATCCAGACAATGACAGCTCTGAAATCGACTACACTTCTAAAAACAATTTTCATTAAAATCGATGAATCTGAATCTTGGATGTAGAACAACATGCATAGCCATTCTTTACACTGCCATCATTGCTATACATGAAGATAAATATCTAGTCATGGACTCTAAAGCAGGACTTGATTCCAAAGCCATTCTCGCTGGACCCACAGAGAAATAGATTGCTCATTATCATGGAGCATAACTTTCAGAACTGCCTGTTTCATCCTCAGCTAAGCTGTTGGAAATGTTTTGTATTTTGCAACTGGGCTTATCTGTATGCAGCGGCTGTTCTTTGTCAGTGACAATGCAGACAGTGTTGATTAGCAATTGATGCATCAAAATGAAATAGCGTTGAAATTCCACTTATTTCTTGCTGCTTGATCATATGACTGCTCTGGATATGTTGTTTACTAAAATTTCTCTAATAATATGAAGAAGAGATTCCTTAATGTCTTCATGATATTTCTCTGTAATTAGATTGTGTATTATGTTCCAGGTATTCTCAAAAGATCGGCAATCAAATGAAATACTGCCTCAGGAATTCCTTGGCAGGGCACCTCAGAAAACAGTGCAAAGCAGTTGAAAATGGGCTGCAGCAAAATTGTGTTTATTTCTAAACCCCTTAACATCTAATTGAAAATTTGATTTCTGACTTTCAGGTGAACTATTTTTTAACAGCAGAAATGTTTCTGTCTCTCTGACTTAAAAATCTAAATTACATCAATCTCGCTACCCTGAAAAACAACAGTTCTTACTATCTCATAGAATAACCAGTGTCTTGCTAATTACGTTTGCCCTGAATTTAATTTAATTTAAGGCCAACAATTAAAATGCATCATCTTCACTGAGATCTGTGTCAGAGAATAAAACACAAGCTCACATATTTCCCTGATTACTTTACCTGTAAGATGACTATCTAGCCGTGGAATCATTCATACAACACAGGAATGGCCCCTTTGGTCAACAATTATCAGGGCCAAACTCAATGTCAAATTAAAATAAGTCTCTTCTGTCTGTACATGATTCATATATCTCCATTCATGTGTCTAACTACCATTATCATTTCTGTTTCCACCACCACTGGCATCCACTACTCTGTGTAAAAGACTTGTCCTTTGCATCTCCTTTAAACTTTCCCACATTCACCTTAAAATCAGGACCTTTGGTATTTGATATATCTATCCTAGGAAAATGATTCTAACTATCTACCTTATCTATATCTCTTATAATTTTATGAACTTCTATCAGGTCACTCTTCATGCTTCACTTCTCCAAAGAAATAACCAATCCAAGTTTACCCAACTGCTTCAGTTGGTCTCTGTCACAACCCACATATGGATGCTCACTGTTGCATATGTGGTCGATACCTAAGAACAGTAAACTTAACTCACTTTAGCTTCAGCCTGTGAGAGCATGCAGAGTACAGCATGGGGACTTGCCTTCATGGTGGGCAAGCTCCGAGTATAGCCATTCACAGATTGCCCTCATATACTTCTCTTTTTTTTTCTGGTAATATCCCTGCTAACTCCCACTATGTGCATCTAGTTTCAGCCGTACAAAGTGCTCTATGATCCCCTTGCACCAAATTTTCATATTTTACAGGCACAGTCCTTCACTAATCTTTCCCCATCTTTTTAAGTCCCAGCCTTCTTATTCCCAGCTGTGGCAGCAGCAGCAGCATTCTTCAGGAACTGGAAGGATGCTGGACGTATTAGGCTTGCATCTTATTAAGGGCTGGTCCTTACAGAAGGTGCCAGCAGCAACAGTAAATATTGGTAGCTGTGCGATCTCACAATTGATCAAAACACTGCTGTTCCAAAACTGGTGCAAATAAGCAACACAGAGCGAAATTTTAGAACATGGAAGACTACAGCATGGGAACAGGCCCATCAGCCTACAATGGTGTGCCTAACCAGACTAAAAGTAAATCAAATAACCCCAAAACTAATCCCTCCTACCAACACAATGCCCATATCCCTCCATCTTCCTCATAGCCATGTGCCTATCAAAATGTCCCTTAAAAATGTATTTGCCTCTATCACCATACCAGGCAATGTATTCTAGGCACCCACAAATCTCTGAGTAAAAAATCCATCTCATCCCCCTTGAACCCATTCCCCCTTACCTTCAATGCATGCCCTCTGGTATTAGACATTTTTACCCTGGAAAAAGATACTCCCTGTCTACTCTATCTATGCCTTTCATAATCTTATATACTTTTATCAGATCTCCCCTCAGCCTCCACGACTCCAGAGAAAGCACCCCAAATTTGTCTACTCTCTCATGATAGAACATACCCTCTCAAATAGGTAGCATTCTGATAAATCTTTTCTGCACCCTGTCCAAAGCCTCAACATCCTTCCTTTAGTGGTGCGATTAAAACTGTATGCAGGGACCTTCACGGTTATTATTCACTGGCAAGTTGGCCACTGCAGAGGGTAGGGTCCAGCAGACCATACAAAGCCCAATATGAGCTTGAATAATACCACCTTTTCTAAATCTGCAGCATGCTACCACCCACACTGGACCCTCTACAATTCACCTATTGACACAACTGATCAACAAATGACATAACAGCCACAGCTCTTCACACTGTCCTTACACATCTGGAGAAGAAGGATGCTTATGTGAGAATGCTGTTCTTGGACTACAGTTCAACATTCAACACCATAATTCCCTCCAGGCTCGACAAGAAGCTTAGAGACCTCTGCCTTCACCCCGCCTTGTGTAGCTAGATCTTGGATTTCCTGACAGATTGCTGGTAAGTTTTAAGAGTGGGCTCCCTCACCTCTGCCCCACTGACACTCAACACATGTGTCCCTCAGGACTGTGTACTAAGTCCCCTCCTTTACTCTCTGTATACCGATGATTGTGTCACTACCCACAGCTCCAATCTGCTAATTAAATTTGCTGATGACACTACACTGATTTTCCTAATCTCAAATAATAATGAGGCAGCCTACAGAGAAGAAGTCATCATCTGACACAGTGGTGTCAAGAAAACAACGTCTCCCTCAAAGTTGCAAAAACAAAGGAGCTGCTGGTGTACTACAGGGGGAATAGAGATAGGCTAACCCCTATTGATATCAATGGATCTGGGGTTGAGAGAGTGAACAACTTTAAGTTCCTTGGCATAAAAATCACTGAGGATCTCACATGGTCAGTACATACCAGCTGTGTGGTGAAAAAGGCACATCAGCGCCTCTTTCACCTCAGACGGTTGAAGAAGTTTGGTATGGTTCCCCAACTCTAAGAACTTTCTACAGGGGCACAATTCAGAGCATCCTGACTGGCTGCAACACTGCCTGGTATGGAAACTGTATTTCCCTCAACTGCAGGACTCTGCAGAGAGTGGTGCGGACAGCCCAGCGCATCTGTAGATGTGAACTTCCCACTATTCATGATATTTACAGAGACAGGTGCGTAAAAAGGACACGAAGGACCATTGGGACCCGAGTCACCCCAACCACAAAATGTTCCAGCTGCTGCCATCCAGGAAATGGTACCGCAGCATTAAAGCCAGGACCAATAGGCTCCAGGACAGCTTCTTCCACCAGGCCATCAGACTGAATAATTCATGCCGACGCAACTGTATTTCTGTGTTATATTTACTATCCTGTTGTACATAATATTAATTATAAATTGCTATAAAATGCACATTGCACACTTAGACAGAGACATAAGATAAACATTTTTACTCCTCATGTATATGAAGGATGTAAGTAATAAAGTCAATTCAATTCAATTCAACATGCATTGCAGAGCTCTATTCTGAATTCTCCAACTTCAGATAACTGCTTTTTCTGGGTGTATAAGAACTGACTATTTTTGCCTTCTACCTTTCTTTGCTAATCTTTCCTTATCTCCCCCTTCCTTTTTCCCAATTCCTGATGGAGCTCTGAGTTGGCAAATGTTTCCTTTCACTCTCATTATCCCAATGCTAACTGCAGCTCAGAACTCTAAAGCAGTTCTTCCTCTTAACAGTTTTCCCTAAACTAGGCAGATTTTGAATTCAAAGAAACATGCAGTTTATTTGTGTCTGTCTACCTGCATTGCATTTTCTCTGCAGCTGTTGCATTTTATTCTGCATTCTGTTATTGTTTTACCTTGCATTACCTCAATACACTGCTTAATGATCGAATAGTAGGCAAGACAAGCTTTTCATTCTACCTTGCTTGGTACATGTGACAATAATAAACAACAGCAATTCTAATTTCAATAAATCACTGCAGCTCAAGTACAGCAGAAGGTTACTGTAAAGAGCCTATGACTGAATCAGCAGCTGCAGTTCCTCTTCAAGGTTTGTCAAGGCACTGTGAATACTGATAAATTTAAATTGGTAAATTGGTTTATTATTGTCATGTGTACCAACATATGGTGAAAAACTGTTTTGCCTGACATCAATATAAATTATTTCATTGCAGTTATGTATTGAGAGAGTACAAGGGAAAGCAATACCAGAATGCAAGGTAAAGTGTTACAGTTACAGAGAGAGTGAAGATGATGGTGGAAGGCCATAACAAGATAGATTGTGAGGGCAAGAGTCCATCTTATCATTCAAGAGGTTGGTTCAATAGTCTTATAACAGTGGGAAAGAAGCTGTCATTGAGCCTGGCAGTATGTGCTTTAGGGCTTCTGTCCGATGGGAGAGGAGAGAAGAGAATGTCCAGGCTAAGTGGGATCTTTGATTATTTTGGCTGCTTTAATGAGGCAGCCTAAAGCATAGATAGAGTCTACAGAGGGAAGGCTGATTTTATGTGCTGGCTGTGTCCACAACTCTATGCAATCTCTTGCAGACTTGGACAGAGTACTTGACATACCAGGCTGTGGGTAGCTGGATAGGATATTATCTATGGTGCATCTAAAAAATAATGTTGAGAGTCAGAGGTGGGAATGCTGAATTTCTTTGCTTCAAGAGGAAGTAAAGATGAAGCCCTAATGTATCAAAGAAAAAAAAATACAAAAATCTTTCCTCTTAAAGCCCACTACTGTCAAAGCAGTAAGTCAGTGACTCATTACTCATTGGGCAAGATGATGATTGAGGAAGATCTGGAGTAGGGGATCATGGGTAGTTGCGGCATTGGTGGGAGTGGGTGGCAGTATGGTGAAGAATAGGATTCTACCTTAGAAATGACAGGGAGAAGTAGGGAATTCAGCTGCAGAGACCATTAATGAGCTGTCTAGATAAGAGGCAGAGAGGTGGCGTAGCCTTACAGATCAGGTGGTTTCACTGTTTGAGATGCACACAGGATGTGGCTTGTGAAAGTCAAATTTTATGCTTGTGACATTAAAATGAACTGCTGCTTATTTTATGAAATCTCTGCTCCTACGTGACAGCTTCCTTGAGTGTGCGTATCATTTGTATTATGAACTGAATCTGATATCTCGAACTGGAGGATTGTCATGATAAATACTTGTCCGCTAAATACGTAAAAGTATTAAAACTGTAGACAAGGATTGAGAATTCTGTGAGCAAATATACAAAAATCATAACTGAGCAAATTGACTGAGCGGGGCTAATATTTATTACAATAACCTTGCTGAAGAACTCCCTGCGTTCAGGGAATCAGTTTTGAGCCTGGATGAGTATTGCCACAGTTGTCACCGACCAATTGCAAGTCTTGTGGAAGAATTCAATTGCACCACAGCAAGGTTGGTCATGACCCTCACTGAATCTGAAGATACTTTTATTCGAACAGCGGCCCTCCCCCCCCCCCCCCCCCGTGTGGCAACGGCGAGGAGGTGAACCCCATCTGAAGCCGTTCAGACTGCTAAGTCTGCTGTTCGCAAGCAGGACCAATGGACTATTTGGGAGAGCCTGGAAAAGAGGAAATGGGAGATGGAGGGATCTTGGCTAAGTTTTGTCACCAAAGCCACTTATGCCCTCCTACCCACACCCCAGGACCAGAACCAGTGGTGGGGAGAAGACCCCGCTTGCTCTCTTTGTCAAGCACCTGCATCACTAAGGCAGGATGCACCACGAGCCTCATCCAGGGGCGGTACACTTGACGGCATAACCAAGTTCTCAGGCAGCTGGCATCAATCTTGGAACAGAGGCAAATCACCACAAATGCTCTCCCACAAACATCAGCAGGAAATGTCCACACCACACGATTTGTACCAGCAGGCCAACCTCCAGAGCACCATATAACATCAAAAGATGTAAGCATTCTGCAGGTTGCTCGGGATTGGAAAATGGATGTGGACTTGGAAAAAAAGCTTGTGTTTCCCCCAGACATTGCAGCTACAACACTCCGGCCAGACATGGTCCTGTGGTCCACAACAGCCAAGTTAGCATATGTTGTGGAATTGACAATACCATGGGAAGATGGTGTCGAAGAATCTTATGAGAGGAAAAAGACCAAGTACTCTGAACTGGCAACTGAAGCTGCCCAGAATGGCTGGAAGACCAAGATTTTCCCTGTAGAAGTGGGATGCAGGGGATTCGTTGTTACGTTTGTACATCTATGACCAGTCTATTGAAGAAGATGGGGGTGAGGGGTCACTCCCTCCAACAAGCAATCAAGTCCTTGTCAAATACAGCAGAAGAAAACAGCAATTGGATTTGGATTAAAAGGAAAGACAACAACTGGGCTGCAAGATGAAGACAGGAGGGTATGGAACTGAGGGGAGTGTATCTGGGATGCCAGGTAGCACCGTTGAGCCCTCTGGAGACGTCGTGGGCTTATTAACGAAACGTCAAAGAAGGAGGGTGCCCACCTGATGACTCCGAGGTCGTACCTACCCTCCCTCCCTGTCACCACTCCAAGCCCACTGCCAACATCGAGAGTGCCAACTTACCATACAGATTGAAACATCAAGTCCAAGTAGCTCTACCAGTAACATGGGGGCAAAATTGAAAAGGATGATGAATATAGGACAGAAAATGTTATATTTGAATGCATTTAGCATATGGAATAAGGTAAATGAATGTGTAGTTAAGTTAGTGATTAGCAAATATCACATGTGGGCATCACTGAGTCACAACCAAAAGAAAATTAAAGTTGGAAGCTTAACATCCAAGGGTGAAAATTATATCAAAATGGCAGGCAGGTAGGTAGAAGGGCTGGGTTGCATTGTAGGTAAAAATAAAATCAAGTCCTTAGAAAGAAGTGACATAGGATTGGAAAATGTAGAATCTTTGAGAGTAGAGTGAAGAAACTACAAAGGTAAAAAAGACACTGATGTGAGTTACATACAGGCCTCTGAACAATAGCCAGAATATGGGGTAAAAATCATAAAGGGAGGTAGAAAAGGCATTTAAAAAGAGCTTTGCTATGATAGTCATGGGAGTTTTCAATATGCAGTTAGATTGGGAAAATCAGGTTTGTAGTGAATCCCAGGAGAACAAAAGATTATAGAATCCCTACAAGATGTTTTTTTAGAGCACTTGTGGCTGAGTCCACAAGGGAAAAGGTAATTTTGGATTGGGCATTGTGTAACAAACCAGATTTGTTTAGAGAACTTAGGCTCCAGAATGAGGGGTCACAGTTTGAGGATAAAGGGGAAGCCTTTTAGGACCAAGATTAGGAAAAACTTCTTCACACAGAGAGTGGTGAATCTGTGGAATTCGCTGCAACAGGAAACAGTTGAGGCCAGTTCATTGGATATAATTAAGAGGGAGTTAGATGTGGTCCTTGTGGCTAAAGGGATCGGGGGTATGGAGGGAAGGCTGGTACAGGGTTCTGAGTTAGATGATCAGCCATGATCATATTGAATGGCGGTGCAGGCTCGAAGGGCCAAATGGCCTACTCCTGCACCTATTTTCTATGTTTCTATGTAAAGAAATCTTTAGCAGATGGTGATCATAATATGATAGAACTCATGCTGCAGTTTGACAGGGAGTAGCTAGCATCAGATGCAATGGTAATACAGTGGAGTAGAGGGAACTACAGAAGCAGGAGCTGGCCAAAGTTAATTGGAAGGGGATACTAGCAGGGATGAAGGCAGAACCGCAATGGCTGGAGTTTCTGGGGCAATGCGGAAGGCACAGAATTAAAGGGAGGATAAGGCAACTTTGGCTGACAAGGGAAGTCAAAGACAGCATAAAGGCAAAAGAGATAGCATATAATAGAGCATAAATGTGTGGATGAGCTAAATAATTGGGAAGCTTTTTAAAATACAACAGAAGACAAATATAAAATCAATAAGGAGAGAAAAGATGAAATATGAAGATAAGCTAGTCAATAATGTAAAAGAGGATACCAAAAGTTTTTTTTCAGAAATATAATATGAAGAGTAAAAGAGGAGTGAAAGTGAATATCGGACCACAGGAAAAGGACACTGGGAACAAAGAAATGACAGACGCACTCTGTACGCATTAACCTTCACTGTAGAAAACATCAGCAGTAAGCCAGAAATTTAAGAATTTCAGGGGAAAAAGTGAGTGTGGTTATTACGAAGAAGAAGTGCTTGGGAAGCTGAAAGATCTGAGGGTAGGTAAGTCACCAGGACCAGATGGACTACACCCCACGGTTCTGAAAGTGGTAGCTGATGAGGTTAAGGAGGCATTAATAAAGATCTTTCAATAATCAATAGGTTCTGAAATGGTTCCAGAGGACTGGAAAATTGCAAATGTCACACCACTCCTCAAGAAGGACAGAGGCAGAACAAAAGAAATTGTTATCTATTTAGACTCCCTTTGGTGGTTGGGAAGATGTGGAGTCCATTAGTAAGGATGAGGTTTTGAGGTATGTGGAGGTGCACAATAAAGTAGGCCAAAATCAGCATGGATTCCTTAAGGGAAAGTCTTGCCTGACAAAACTGTTGGAATTCTCTGAGGAAATATCAGGCAAGACAGACAAAGGTGCATGTTGTGTACTTGGATTTTCCAAAGGCCTTTGACAAGGTGCGGCACATGAGGCTGCTTAGCAGCATAAGTTAAAGAAATTGTGGAGGCAATAAGTGTTATGCTTTGCAACTCCAGAAACTAATTGAAAGAAAAACCCAAGAGCCTGATTACTTATCTACTTTGTTTTTTTAGTGGGCGCTCACATGTGATGTGATGGTGTAATGACATATGCCATTCACATACTTCTTACATATAACCTCTGAAAAATTATTTAAACAAAGAATGCTTAATCAAACAATATATTTCTCATATTACTGAAGTATTAAATACACTACCCTGCTCCCTGCTTACTTACAAACTCCACCTCAATATAGAATGCTTCTCAACTCAAATATGTAACATACTGCTTCTAATCATCATATATAATAAGCTGCTATATAGACAAGCACGGCATAATACATTTTAAATTGTCCTATTCAGGTCTAGAGATTTAATCACTGCGAATCATTTCTTACTCTTGTGAGATATTATCTTTGCTGTCAAAATCAGCATGGGGGGTTGTGCCTGTTACTCTACTTAGCTGGTGAGACTTGTGGCTGTGAAGCAATTTCAGTTTCTGGGGCCTCCATGGTGATTGCCGTAGTTGACTCGGGTACTCAAGGATGTGGTTCGGAAAGATCTGGACATCTTCCTTCTCCAACAATTGACTGTGCTCTCTTCAACTGATCGATGTGTTGGCGCCAGATGATATCAGACACAAGATCCACTGTGTAGGAGAGAGGTTCATTTCTGTCCTTAATCTCTTCAAGTACTCACTTTTGATCACCTCTGCAGTACTTCACCAGGTCTGTTTGTCCAGGAGTGAAACATCAAAAATCATTGTATGGGAGCTTTCAATTTGGCTCAGCTGTTTGTCCTGCAAGCTCCTTCTGAGATTGGGTTTGAGGAGATCCAAGCAAGGGAAGACCTAGGAATAGCATAGCTGGTGATTTGTTGATTGTAGAACCTGCTGCATTGTGATATGCAAGAGGAAAATGGTGAGCTTCTGATGCACTGATGCAGTGTCAGTGGAGTGTGTTCATCTGACATTGCTCACAGTGCATTCTTTAGACTCTGGGTAAACCTTTACAGCAAGCCATTTGATGCTAGGTGGTAGGATTAGATGTAGTATTTCTTAATCCATTCATTTTCCGGAATGACTGAAACTGTTCTGCAAAAAACTATGGTCCGTTGTCACTGACTAAGTGTACTGGAACACCAGTCCTTGAGAAGACGCTTCTCAACACATCAAAGGTGTGCAAAGCCATAATGGGGGCTATGGGGAACATTTCTGGCTACTTTGTAGCTGCATCCACTACTACAAAGAAATTTGTGTCCATGAATGATCCGGGAAAAATCCACATGAATCCTTTGCCAGGGCAATGCAGGCTATTCCCAGGAATGGAGAGGTGCTGCTCTTGGCATCTTCTGGATGTGCTGCAGCCTGTACAGTGCATGGCAAGCTGCTCAGCCTGCTGATCTAACCCAGGCCGCCAGACAAAGCACTGAGCCAATGCTTTCATATTGACCATGTCTGAATTACCATTCCAACACTTTAGTTCTCACCTTGGATGGTACATCAATTCTCAATCCCCACATAAGATAATTCCTGTCAAGAGCAACTTCATTCAGGTACTGGTAAACTGGTGAACTGGAATTTTTACTGCACTTTCCAGCCATTTTTGATTTGTCACGTAGACCTGAAGACCTGAGACTGTGTGGGTCTTTTCTGGTTTCCCTTTGCATAATCTCTGCCACAATAGGGAGACTTTCAATTTGCATTAGAGAGAACAAGTCAAGAGCAGAGTCTGCTTCTGTAAATGTTTCAGGTATTTCCTTTTCCAAGGATAAACAGGACAATCCATCAACATTTTCATTATTAGTTGTCCTTTTGAATTTGACCTTGTGATTGTGTCTTCTGAGAAACAGAACTAGCAGTATTCATACTGTGGTTGTAAGCAGAACACCGCATTGAAAATGGACACCAGCGGTTGATGATCAGTAATGAGGGTATCCTCTCTCCCATTCAGGTACTTTACTCCTCAAATTAGACTCAGGATCTCTCTGTCATTCTGTACATAATTTTTCTCTGCAGTAGCAAGAGAATATTGTGGAAAGATTATGGGTTGTTCAGTTCAACCAACACACATAAAAGTTGCTGGTGAACGCAGCAGGCCAGGCAGCATCTCTAGGAAGAGGTGCAGTCGACGTTTCAGGCCGAGACCCTCCGTCAGGACTAACTGAAGGAAGAGTGAGTAAGGGATTTGAAAGTTGGAGGGGGAGGGGGAGATCCAAAATGATAGGAGAAGACAGGAGGGGATGGGATGGAGCCAAGAGCTGGACAGGTGATAGGCAAAAGGGATAAGAGAGGATCATGGGACAGGAGGTCCGGGAAGAAAGACAAGGAGTGCAGGGGGTACCCAGAGGATGGGCAAGGGGTATATTCAGAGGGACAGAGAGAGAAAAAGGAGAGTGAGAGAAAGAATGTGTGTATAAAAATAAGTAACAGATGGGGTACGGGGGGGAGGTGGGGCATTAGCGGAAGTTAGAGAAATCGATGTTCATGCCATCAGGTTGGAGGCTACCCAGACGGAATATAAGGTGTTGTTCCTCCAACCTGAGTGTGGCTTCATCTTTACAGTAGAGGAGGCCATGGATAGACATGTCAGAATGGGAATGGGATGTGGAATTAAAATGTGTGGCACTGGGAGATCCTGCTTTCTCTGGCGGACAGAGCGTAGATGTTCAGCAATGTGGTCACTGTTTGGGGCCCTGAATGGTGGTAAGGGAGGAAATGTAAGGGCAGGTGTAGCACTTGTTCCGCTTACACGGATAAGTGCCAGGAGGGAGATCAGTGGGGAGGGATGGGGGGTACGACTGGACAAGGGAGTTGCGTCGGGAGCGATCCCTGCGGAATGCAGAGAGAGATGTTCAGCAAAGCGGTCTCCCAGTCTGCGTCGGGTCTCGCCAATATATAAAAGGCCACATCGGGAGCACCGGATGCAGTATATCACCCCAGCCGACTCACAGGTGAAGTGTTGCCTCACCTGGAAGGACTGTTTGGGGCCCTGAATGGTGGTAAGGGAGGAAGTGTAAGGGCATGTGTAGCACTTGTTCCGCTTACACGGATAAGTTCCAGGAGGGAGATCAGTGGGGAGGGATGGGGGGGACGAATGGACAAGAGAGTTGCATAGGGAGCGATCCCTGCAGAATGCAGAGAGATATATTCCGTCTGGGTAGCCTCCAACCTGATGGCATGAACATCGACTTCTCTAACTTCTGCTAATGCCCCACCTCCCCCTCATACCCCATCTGTTACTTATTTTTATACACACATTCTTTCTCTCACTCTCCTTTTTCTCCCTCTGTCCCTCTGAATATACCCCTTGCCCATCCTCTGGGTACACCCCGCCCTCCTTGTCTTTCCTCCCGGACCTCCTGTCCCATGATCCTCTCGTATCCCCTTTTGCCAATCACCTGTCCAGTTCTTGGCTCCATTCCTCCCCCTCCTGTCTTCTCCTATCATTTTGGATCTCCCCCCCCCCTCCAACTTTCAAATCCCTTACTCACTCTCCCTTCAGTTAGTCCTGACGAAGGGTCTCGGCCTGAAGCATCGACTGCACCTCTTCCTAGAGATGCTGCCTGGCCTGCTGCGTTCACCAGCAACTTTGATGTGTGTTGCTTTAATTTCCAGCATCTGCAGAATTCCTGTGGTTTGGGTTGTTCAGTTCCATCACTCATAACATGTGACATGACTGCACCTTTACCATAAGGTGTGGCATCACAGACAAGCCTCACTGGACACTGCAGATCATGATGTGTGAGCACAATATCCCATGCCACCTGTTCCTTTACCTTTTGGAAAACCATCGCACACTGTTTTGTCCATTGCCATTTCTTCCAGATCAAAAGTAATGAGTTCAAGGGAGGAGCACAGCAGCCAGATTTGGCAGGAACCATTATAGTAATGGAAAAATCTGAAAAGGACCAACACTGTGACATAGCCTTTGGTCCTGGGACATCTACCACTGCTTGAATTTTCTCAATTCTTGTGCATCAATGTTGTGAATACAGTAAGTGATGCTTGATTTAAAGAATCACACATATTGGTTCATGTTCTGAGCCAGAATCTTCTAATTTTTTGAAAGCTTCCTTGAGATTTTGCAGATGTTCCTTGTCATCCTCAGTGGTAACAAAGATGTCATCCAAGTAGCACTCAGTACCTGGACAGGCTTTGTAAAACTTGGGTGTGACATTTTCCTTTAACATTATTTTACCCTTGATATGTTTGAGTTTGCCAGTACCAGTCTTGAACACTGATGTGGCATCATCCAAAAACTTTCTTAATTGGCTTTCAGTTGACTTTAATGCAGGGGATGTGGCATGCAAATGCTGGATGGATCTCCAATTAAGTTGTAGTTTTCTCAGTCAATCATGGGCCCACACTTCTGGCCTTCTAATTTTTACCACATACAAGCCTACTATTGATTATTGGTTGTTGTATTTCACTGTTATGGATGCCATTCCCACAGGAGCTATCTTTTCTCCAGTAAAGTTCTTAGGTAGATACCCGTAGCCTTCAGTTTGGTAGATTTGAAATGCCATTCAAACTCATTTTGTGGAATAACAGAAACAGCCAAAACAGTGTCCGATTTCATTTTAGTTTATTTGCTGTTCATTTCTGGTGTAAGGCAGATTGCTTGAGTGCTGTTTGTTTTCACATAATAAATCTCACTGTATTCTATGTGCCACTTCGTTTCCTACTGTAACTTTTCTCTAGAGTGTAGACAAGTGTTAGAATCTAGGAGAAGGTGATGAGAATGTGGTGAGAATAAAATGGATTAATGCAGATTTAGAGTGAATGGCTGATCCTCCAAGAGCACCACGACCTTATCATGGTTTGGAGGCCTGGGCTACCTTAATGACCCAGCAAGTTATTTTGGCTGTTCTCAGGCAGTGAGGCTTTGGCATTTTGTCGGGTGACCCATGCCTAACAGGTCAAAGCGTAGAGACCAGACTAAGTGTGGTTCACTGGTTCTGTAGGTTCAGGGGTTCATCTCAGAGCTAACAAATCTGACTGATCAAAACAAATCTGTTATGCAAACAGCAATGAAGAATCCTTATTTATGTATGTGCAAAGCATTCCTGAGTCTCCACTGAGACTTTTATGGCTGACAGTAGTGAATAATGAGCAGAAATAATTGGCACAGTAAAGGAAACACTGAACACCACCAGATCAAGACCAAAATTGGCAAAGGACAGAAAAAATGGAGGATCTTCATTGGTATCTTAAATGCCAGTGTCAAGTTTGCTCATGACACAAAGGTTGGAGGTGTTGTGGATAGTGTGGAGGGCTGTCAGAGATTACAGTGGGACATTGATAGGATGCAAAACTGGGCTGAGAAGTGGCAGATGGAGTTCAACCTAGATAAGTGTGAAGTGGTTCATTTTGGTAGGTCAAATATGATGGCAGAATATAGTATTAATGGTAAGACTCTTGGCAGTGTGAAGGATCAGAGGGATCTTGGGGTCTGAGTCCATAGAACGCTCAAAGCAGCTGCGCAGGTTGACTCTGTGGTTAAGAAGCATACAGTGTATTGGCCTTCATCAATCGTGGAACTGAATTTAGGAGCCAAGAAGTAATGTTGCAGCTATATAGCACCCTGGTCAGACACCACTTGGAGTACTGTGCTCAGTTCTGGTCGCTTCATTACAGGAAGGATGTGGAAACCATAGAAAGGGTGGAAAGAAGATTTACAAGGATGTTGCCTGGATTGGGGAGCATGCCTTATGAAAACAGGTTGAGTGAACTTGGCCTTAACTCCTTGGAGCGACAGAGGATGAGGGGTGACCTGATAGAGGTGTACAAGCTGATGAGAGGCATTGATCATGTGAATAGTGTGACGAAAAACCAAGTTATCAGAAGATTGATACTGATGAGAGAGATAAGAGAGACAAATGGAGAAACATTCAAAATGTTAATGAGAGAGGAGAGAGGTAACGAAAAGAGACACAGTTCCGAGTATTGACAGACCGGTTGCTTTGAACCTGAACTGTTTGAAGTTTGATGGACAGGCGATACCCCAGCAGGGGGATAAAAGGAACAGGTTCGCTAAGGCACGATAGACACCACGAGATCACGAGATAACGAGACCCTGGAAAAGCAGTGTGCCCCCACAAGTTGGTAGGAGTTTGGAGGTCTGATCGCGGGACTGACCATAGACACACAGGGTGAAAAGGTACGATCAGCGGGAACCTGGTGTGTGTGTCCGCCCTTGCCTGGGCGCCGGGTTCACCGCGGAAGAACGGTCATATCCGGAACAGAGGGGTCACAATCGGTGACCACAGAAGACATAAAAGGGTTCGCTCAAAAGCTAACTGCGAAGAACAAAAGTCTGTTTGAATCAGAATTTGCATATTCTCTCTCTCTCTCTCCAATGACACAACAGCGATTACTGCGAACTGTACTAAGCTGAACTGAACTCTGCGTCACTTGAGACTGATCATTTTACCCCTAGACTGCGATAGAGCTTGATTGATTCCTATTATCCTAGTTCTGTGTACATGTGTGTTTTATCATTGCTAACCTGTTGCATTTATATCCTTACAATTAGAGTACTGTGTTACTTATTTCTTTAATAAAACATTATTAGTTCCAGTAATCCAGACTCCAACTAAGTGGTCCATTTCTGCTGGTTTGGCAACCCGGTTATGGGGTACGTAACAATAGTCAGAGGCTTTTCCCAGGGCCGAAATGGCTAACACTAGAGGGCACAGTTTTAAGGTGCTTGGAAGCAGGTACCGAGGAGATGTCAGGGGTAAGTTTTTTACGCAGAGAGTGGTGAGTGTGTGGAATAGGCTGCCAGCAACAGTAGTGGAGGTGGATACGATAGGGTCTTTTAAGAGACTTTTGGATAGGTACATGGAGCTTAGAAAAATAGAGGGCTATGGGTAACCCTAGTAATTTCTAAGGTAGGGACATGTTCGGCACAACTTTGTGGGCCGAAGGGCCTGTATTGTGCTGTAGGTTTTCTATGTTTCTATAATAGGCAGTAAGTGTAAATGGATAATTGGTGCCAGCTCGGTGGACCAAAAGGCATGGTATTGTGCTGTATCTCTTTATATCGGTATAGCATTAATTATACAAATGAGTGACGCTCTGCTGAGTGATTTGGGGTTAACACAAGATTGATTCCAGTAATAGATTGCTTGTTGCCCTGAATGGCTTTAATAAATAAGACTAGCAATAATTTTAGTCATTCCAGGGCATCATTAACAAAAGTGGTTGATATTTTTTTTAAATTCCACACTGGTATCTGAATTTAATTACTTCGGCAGTTATGGTGGGATTTGAGTTTGCAAACTTGTTAATCCAGCCTTCTGGGTTAATAACCCATTCTGGTAATTTAACCACTGCACGGCCCTGTACCACTTTGTTTGGGAATGGCTAGCAGTTTCCCATGTTTCCAAAAGTCACCATGCTTTCAAAAATTACCTTGTCGTTTTTAAAGTAGTCAGGATTCGGAATATGATTACAGCTACAGTTATTATCCAAGGGTCAATTTATTTTGGTGTTAACTTTAATGGGTAACAATTTATTCTGCATGTTATGGCAGAATAATTTTATTCATTTTTATTGCTATTGTGAATAAAATCAGTAGTGCTTAAAAATAAATAATGGGAAGTGAAGTAGGTTATATCTGATTCCACTGGACCCTCTACTCTTTAGAAAACCCAATTGAGAAAATACAAGGATAGGTCAATGTATGGGAAAATGACCCTCCTGCAGCCGTGAAAATGTTGTTCAATACTTTAATAATTAAAGTCTCCACAACACTGAACCTGCCGTAAATACAAATTGAATAGGTTGCTATTTTAATGGCCAAGATTTTGAAATACCTTTCCACTGATGCAGAAATCAAACTTTTCAGATTAAACCATGAAGGTAGTGATTCTAATCCTGAGATGCAGTAAATCAGGTACTCTGATGATTCCAGTACTACACCAGAAGGTGCATCATAGTTCACAATCAATGCAGCATGTAAGAAATACAATGGAGGGATGCAAATGAAAACTACCACATTCTCTGAGAATTTGTTTGAAAGCAAAATGAATGGAGGAATTGATTATCCTTTCACTGCCTTAGGCCATCTCTTGAAGCATTACCATTACTGTTATGTAATGAATATTGCACCTCATTTTGACTATAGTAAAGTTCCAGAGTTAGCAGTAAGGAAATTAACCAGTTAATGTCACACACACAAAGTGCTGGAGGAACTCAGCAGGCCAGGTAGCATCTATGGAAAAGAGTGAATAGTTGACGGCTGAGATGCGTCAAATCTGCAGATTTTTGCGTGATTGTAACCAGCTGATGCAGTTTATGGTCCAATATAGCATTTTGGAGAATAGGTAAGTGTGTGGAAGTGGACTCACCTGATCTTCTGAGACATGGACTAAATCGATTATTTTTCCCTGTAATAAATATGGATTTGTTTATGCAATTCAAAGTAAAACCATAGTAGGACATGTAGGACATCTGAAATTAAACTAGAAATTGCTGAAAACACTTGGTAGGTCAGGCAGCATAGGGAAAGAGAGCTAGAGTTAACATTTCAGATCAGAAACATTTGTCACATTAATTTATGACTTGTCTTGAAATGAGAGAGCAAATGTTATTAAGGGGGATTTTGTTTTCCCCAGCAGTATTGTTAACAATGTGGAATGACCTCTCAAAGAAAGAAGTGAAATCAGATACAACAGTCACTTCTGATAAGGAATTTTGAAAAGGAGAGCTTACAGGGATGTGGGGAAAGAATAGGTCAGTTAAGCTAAGTAGTATTTCTAGGACTCTGTCTGAACATCTTGACTGAAGTTATCTCTTCCTATGTTTATCAGCAAAAAATGTCTTCCTCTGGTTCTTTTGCCTAATAGAGTGCATTATTTTAGTGCATTTATTGGAAGATGCCTCAATGTGCTTAACAATGTATCAAATAAATTATTCTTCTACAGCAAGCACTTAGAGGGATAACAGGACAGGAAACCACAAGCTTAATCAAGAAATTCTATGGAACATCTTTGGAAGATAGAGGTGAAATTATTGTGAGGCAGTTTGCAAAAGTTGGTGCCACAGCAGCTGAGAATAATTGATTTTACAAAAGCAAACCTTTATTAGACTTATAGAGTAACTATAAAGAAAAGACAGAGGGAAGCCATGGAGGAATTCAGCAAGGATGTTGAAGAAATTTTTAAGCTGCAGAGAATAGGAGCAGGAATGCCTAAAGGGAGTGGTAGCTGAATGGAGTATTTCAAGGTGGGGGCAAATTAAGGTTAGATATCCATAGTTGTATGTACTTTATCAAAGAAGAACAGTGGATATCATTAGCCAGCATACTATATAATGCCTGTTCTGAGTGCCCAAATGCAATAAATGATAAGCAGCCTTCTTGATCTGCTATAAGCTGATGAAGGTGCCCCCACAGAGCTGCCAAGGAGGAAGTTTCAGGATTTAAACTTGCTGATGATGAAGTAGCAGTAACTTATTTCCATGTGCTGCATGAATGTGGGCAACTGGGATGAGCAGAGAGGGTGCTGTGGTTAGCATAGACCAGTGGTCCCCAACCTCCGGGCCCGAAGCATGCAGGGGTGCAGCGGTAGCCGGAACACACCCAGCACATCTTTTCAGTGGCCCAGAGGTTGGGGACCACTAGCATAGACCACTAAAGTCGAATGGCCTGTATCACTCCATGACCCTATTAAACATTCAGTGTGGAAGGGGTGCCAGTCACATAAGGACTCTGTCCTAGTTGGTGTCAAGCTTCCTAAATTTCCGAAATATTTCATCAGATTCTCAGGTTATACCTTGTACAGGGTCTTTCTTTTTTTTTATGTTAAATTTAAAATGGCTTCTTTGTTATGTTAAATGCTGAGAAAGTCTCTAGCTAGACAGTTGCTTGGGTTAATACAGACAGCAGGGTGCTATTAGCTAATGGGTGGTCATGTATCGTTTTGTTTTCGGATGATAATGCTGTATCCTATGACTGGGGACGGAGTTTTGGCGGGGAGTCGGAGGAGAGACGGGGAGGATGGCGGATGTGCGGAAAGGCTTCGGTCGATCACTTCGGGTGGTCCCGAGCCGTGAGTCGACAGGATTCGGGTGGTCGGCAGGAATTGATTGAGCTCCAACGGTTGCGCACGAAGAACTTGGACTTTGATAAGTCTTGGCGCCTTTTTTTTCATTACTTCCTTTTCTGTATCGAATTTCCTCACCAAGGTGGGTCCATCAGTTAACCTGCCGGAGGGAATCAAGAATCACTGTCTACTGTTCCCGGGTCGAGTCGAGAGTTCGCCACTACCCGGAGGCTCCAAGTCAAGTCCTGGCTCCGGGGGCATTCAAGTTTCAAGTCAAGTCCTGTCCCTGGCAGCATTCAAGCACCAAGTCA
Organism: Mobula birostris; assembly: GCF_030028105.1. Classification (NCBI taxonomy): domain Eukaryota; kingdom Metazoa; phylum Chordata; class Chondrichthyes; order Myliobatiformes; family Myliobatidae; genus Mobula; species Mobula birostris. The sequence goes on from NC_092374.1 coordinate 68,379,304, forward strand.
AGACCTGACCTGGCGGCATTCAAGCACTAAGTCAAGCCCTGGCCCTGGCGGCTTCCCAGTTCTGAGTCAAGTCCTGGCCCTGGCGGTTTGTGATTCCTGTCCTACTCCCTTGTCTGAATCCCTTCTCTGCCCCTCTAGCCTCTAGCCCTCATCTGCAGCCCTTGCCTGCCCTTCGGTCTAGTTCTATCACCAGAGCTAGATAGGTATTGTCTGGTGTGCTTTTGTGTTGGTCTTGTCCTGTCCTTGCCTCTGTGGGGTAAGTCTGGCCATCTTGCCGTTGCCTCGCAGAGAGTCATGTCTTGTCTCGTCTTGTCCTCGCCTCCGTGGGGTAAGTCAGGCCGTCTTGCCATTGCCCCGCGGGGGGTCATGAGTCCCGGCCCTATGTCCCGTACCCAAGGAGGGGTCCCAGCTCTCTGTTCTGTGTGTAAGTCCCGGCCCTATGTCCTGTACCCAAGGAGGGGTCCCGACTCTGTGTTCAGTGTATGTGTCTATGGTTCCATGTACCTGCTCTTCCGAGACCTAGGCTCTGTTTTCCATGTTCCTCCTCTCCCTAGCCCATGTCATGTCCATGCCTGGTTCTGGGGTCCGAGCCCGAGGCAAGACTCAGGTACTGGGTCCTTGCCCAGTCTCTGGCTTGGAGTCTGTACCCTAGCCTCTTCATGTCTTCTCTAGTTCTGGGAGCCGATTCCAAGACCTAGCCCAGACCCTTGGTCCCAGCCTAGTCGTAGTCCTGAGTCCTTGTCCAGTTCACTTTTTCCTGCTCCTGCCTTGCTCTCCTGGTATCGAACAATAAACTAAATCTAAGTAACCTCACAAGATGTGTCTTGCATTTGGGTTCACCCTTGCTCCCAATGCCCCGCCATTGTGACACCTTTGCCAATTGCCATGTGGATTTCCCCCTGGTGCTCCAATTTCTTCCCATTTCCTGTTCCCAAAGACATAGTGATTGGTAGGTTAATTGTCCATCGTAAACACGGATATAGGCTGGAGCTGAGAAAATTAGGGTGTAGATGACATATGAGAGAGAGTGGGTTACTGCAAAACAAGTGGTGAATGAGTTTAGTCGGATTGCTCCAAGAGCTGCATGGACTTGATGGACTTAATGGCCTCCTTTTTTGTTGCAAGGAAATAAGTACAATTTAGGTAGAAGAAAGGTATCAAGATAAGAAATCATGTCATGGGTGAGGGTTTCAGCAGCAAATAAGCTAAAATAATGTTAATTAGGTGAAGGAGTGGGTATGAGCCGATGTCAGAATCAAGCAGCACATTGGTTCAAATTACTAACAGCACAATCTTATGCCTGATGCTTAAACAGAGTATACAAGAGAGAGAAATAACAGTCTATGGAGCAAGAAATCACCAATCAATATGTTTGCATGTGAAACAAGAGATTAGTTTTTAATATTAAGATAATTGTTTTGGTGTACTTAAAGCAAGGAAATTCAGATTGAAGCTTTGATCTCTCTCATTGCAAAAGGGCAGCCATTTTATTTGGATGCAATGAAGGATTACACAGCTTCAGAACAGACATGACTATCTAGAAACCTATTGACTTACTTTGTGTTTGTTGGTAATAGCATAATTTAGAGTATGTTGTGTGGTATCTGGAAGGGGCAAAAACTCAACTTTGGTCACTTGCACTGAATATACAGAAGTGCTATCCACTGAGCTTGTTCGGTTCTGCATTGTATGTAGCATGGATTTGAGTGGATCTAAATATCAGCAGGTGAATGTGACCTGCATAGGTACTGAGGAGAAATCAAAGAATTAGAAGTTGCTTTCAGTCAGTTGGGACATAGTTTGATACTTGGCATTAGTCATATTGTAAGGCTATTTTCCTCAGCATAGAGTTGTTATGTTAACTGACTGGTCAATGTTGTTGGTGAGAGTATTTCTCTCTTTACTGAAGACAGTTGGATTGAAACTCATGTTATGCAAATAGGAAACTCTTGGAAAATGGGGTCGAGATGCATCTTCTGCATATGGTTTAAATGTAATGCAATAAAGCCTGCAATTTAAATACCATTTCTAAAATTCAATTCCTATGACTTCATTGGCAAATAAGGTTGTATTTTCCACTCAAAGGATAATATATAATGCAAAAGTTCTTGTTCTAACAGGGCTGTAGATCCAACCTTGGAAGATGTAGCTTTCTAACATCATCCATTGATGGAATAGATTTATAATGAAAATTAGGATATTACACAAAATGGATCTTCATTTCACAAATGGCCCTTCCTCCATTTTCCAGACTTTATTATCTTTGTATTACAGTATAGTTCTTATATTTTTCACTGGTTGTATATAGAACATAGAATAGTACAGCACAGTGCAGGCCCTTTGGCCCACAATTCTGTGCCGGCCCTCAAACCCTGCCTCCCATATAAGCCCCCACCTTAAATTCCTCCATATACCTGTCTAGTAGTCTCTTAAACTTCATTAGTGTATCTGCCTCCACCGCTGACTCAGGCAGTGCATTCCACACATCAACCACTCTCTGAGTGAAAAACCTTTCTCTAATATCCCCCTTGAACTTCCCACCCCTTACCTTAAAGCCACGTACTCTTGTATTGAGCAGTGGTGCCCTGGGGAAGAGGCACTGGCTATCCACTCTATCAATTCCTTTTATTATCTTGTACACCTCCAACATGTCTCCTCTCATCCTCCTCCTCCCCAAAGAGTAAAGCCCTAGCTCCCTTAATCTCTGATCATAATGCATACTCTCTAAACCAGGCAGCATCCTGGTAAATCTCCTCTGTACCCTTTCCAATGCTTCCACATCCTTCCTATAGTGACCAGAACTGGACACAGTACTCCAAGTGTGGCCTAACCAGGGTTTTATAGAGCTGTATCATTACATCACGACTCTTAAACTCTATCCCTCGACTTATGAAAGCTAACACCCCATAAGCTTTCTTAACTACCCTATCTACCTGTGAGGCAACTTTCAGGGATCTGTGGACATGTAACCCCAGATCCTTCTGCTCCTCCACACTACCAAGTATCCTGCCATTTACTTTGTACTCTGCCTTGGAGTTTGTCCTTCCAAAGTGTTCCACCTCACACTTCTCTGGGTTGAACTCCATCTGCCACTTCTCAGCCCACTTCTGCATCCTATCAATGTCTCTCTGCAATTTTTGACAATCCTCTACACTATCTACAACACCACCAACCTTTGTGTCATCTGCAAGCTTGCCAACCCACCCTTCTACCCCCCACATCCAGGTCGTTAATAAAAATCACGAAAAGTAGAGGTCCCAGAACAGATTCTTGTGGGACACCATTAGTCACAATCCTCCAATCTGAATGTACTCCCTCCACCACCACCCTCTGCCTTCTGTTTTTGATTTTTTTTTCTTTCGCTTCATAGTTTGGAGTTCTTTGATTTACACCACCTGATTATGTTCAACGTGTTATAGAAAGCGTGCAGAGGAGATTTACAAGGATATTGCCTGGATTGGGGAGCATGTCTTATGAGAATAGGTTGAGTGAACTTGGCCTTTTCTCTTGGAGTGATGGAGGATGAGAGGTGACCTGATAAGGTGTTTAAGATGATGAGAGGCATTGATCATGTGGATAGTCAGAGGCTTTTTCCCAGGGCTGAAATGGTTGCCAAAAGAGGACACAGGTTTAAGGTGCTGGGAGTAGGTACAGAAGGGATATCAGGGGTAAGTTTTTTACTCAGAGAGTGGTGAGTGTGTGAAATGGGCTGCCGGCAACGGTGGTGGAGGTGGATATGATAGGGTCTTTTAAGAGATTTTTGGATAGGTACATGGAGCTTAGAAAAATGGAGGGCTGTGGGTAAGCCTAGTAATTTCTAAGGTAGGGACATGTTCGGCACAACTTTGTGGGCCAAAAGGCCTGTATTGTGCTGTAGGTTTTCTATGTTTCTAACAGAAATGTTGAATACCCATTTCTATGCTGCCTGATCTGCAGTATTCCTCCAGCAGTTTATTTTTCTCCGTTTTTGTTTTTGCAAATGACTTCCTTGGAAGCTAAGGTCTGGTGAAAGAATAAATGAAATGCTGAACTTTGTTTGCTTGCTCCATAATTGTCTTGTTTAATTATCTTGAAGCACTGTGTATTATGTAACTTGACCACTTACAATATAATTCAAATGCCTTGTTAACTGGAAATCAGCTTACATGACAGGAAAGTGCACTAAGCTTAGATTAGAGAGGAAAGTCTGAACTTTTGGAGAAAGCCATAACATCACCTTTAACTGCTTGAGGTTAAGTACCCTGCTTCTAATCTCCATAGCGATGCAAAAGTTCAATCAGTTGTACGATAGGACAGCATTGTAATGGTACTGAAATATCTACTAGCTTTCCGTGACCTATCTGTGATCTGATTCAACTAGAATTCTCAAGAATCAACTTCAGTCATATTAAGAAGCACATAAAGGGGTCTAAATTCAGATAACTTATCAAGAATGGGCTTACATACATGTGATACCAAAACAAGCTGCAATTGCTGCTTCATATCTTCCATGAAGGTAGAGATAAGGTCAATAACTTTGGTGCAAAGTGTATCTATCATCTGCTTAATACAGGTATGCCGAGTAAATTGATTAAAGTCCATAATAGTTGTGATAACAATAAGGAGAAAATTCCAGATACAATTGCCTTTAAAGTCATTGCTGAATGTGACCTGACCTGATTCTAGGTACTAACTGGTGCCAGAGTTCTGCATTAACATCACATATATGACCTCTTGACAAGCACAGTTGTTGCAAAAGGATTATAGTGAAGGTGGTGGCTCACCATCACCTTCTCAGGAGCAAATAGCGATGGCTAATAAATATTTCTCTCTTACTGGAGTAGAGAGCTGAGAATGAGAGCGGGGAATTGTAAAAAGACAAGTCTCATTGATTGGTTAATTGGTGGGCTCCTTAATCAATAAAAGGAAAGCAAAGTTAAAGTGGAGTGACTATATGAGAGCAGGCTTGTGTAAGAATAGAAACTTGGGACTTTAGCAAGAGAAGCCTCAGTGAGGAGGTACAGGTGAGGGGCAGGTAAGATCTCTAAATATCTTGCACATTCTTTGCACTTAGCACTCTGTGTACGAATGCTCCCCCTTCAAGCTGTGGGTAGTCAGATCTCCCTGGTGACTAGGTCCCAGCTGCTGTTCATGAGAGACCAGGACAAAGAACTAGAGCTGTAGATAAATATACTTAAGATTATCCTGGATTCTGAGAACATCACAGATGAGATTTTTACTGAGGTGGTCGTACTTAAGGTACAGGCTTCAGATAGAAGGGTGGCACTCTAGGAAAATTGAGGAGAATATGCAGACGGAGTTCAGGGTTTCCCTGTGGCCATTCCCCTCACAAAAAAGAGAGCCTTTTGGATATTGTTGAGAGAGATTGGTGGTCAGGGACTAGCTGCAGTTATCAGGTCTTTGGCACTGTGTCCAGCTCAGAGGGTCAGAGAGAAAAGGAGCAGCCAGGCAAGGTAATAGTGACAGGAGACTCAGTTGTGAGGGGGAGAGCTAGGAGATTCTGTGGCTACAGAAGAGATACCAGTATGGTGTGTTGCCACCCGGGTGCCTGGGTCAAAAATGTTTCTGAGTGGGTGCAGAATATTCTCTGGTGGGGGGGCATGGGTGGTGAACAGCGAATGGTGGTTGTACATGTTAGCACAAGTGACACAGGTAGTACAAGTGATGAGGTCCTGTAGGATGAGTATAGGGAGCCAGGCAAGAAGTTAAGAAACAAGAACTTGAGGGTAATGATTACCCCTGGTGCCATGTGCAATCAAGATCAGAAATAGGAAGATAAGCCAAATGAATCCAGATGACTGAGGAGCAGGTGCATGGAGCAGAGATTTGGGCTGTTCGACCTTTGGGATCTCTTCTGGGCTAGAAGTGACCTGTACAAAAGGGACAGGTTGCATTTGAACCTGAAAAGGACTGATATCCTCACAGGGAAGTTTACTAGTGCTACACAGGAGGGTTTGTACTAGATTGGTAGGGGGTGGGGGGTTTGGGACTCCGGGTAAAAGAAAGTCTTGGCTTAAAGAGTAGTCTGTATGAGCACATTCAGTAATCAGGATAGCCTGGGTCACCGCTAAGGCAGGGAAAGGAATACTCAATACACTGCATGTATTGCAATGCTCAAAGTATAACAGATGAACTCAGAGTGTGGACTGGCCTTGGACACAGCAATGCTATAGACGTAACAGAAATCGCAGAGAGAAGGGCAGGACTGGCAGCTCAACATTCCAAGAAACAGATGCTACAGAACTACAGTTGAGTGAGGATGGCTTGTTGATTTTTGATACAGGAGTATATTACAACAGTGTTTAGAAACATCATTTCTGGAGTATCATCCAATGAGGCGACATAGGTAGAAATTAGAAACAAGGGCAGCATCACCTAGTGCTGCTGCAAAAAGACCTCTCTCCCCAATATTCAGCTGTAACTTGAGCAGCAGGTGTGTAGAGAAATTGCCCATAGTTGCAAGAATAAAAGGTTTATATGAACAGGGGAATTTAATTTCTCTGATACTGATTGGGCCACACAATGTGAAGTGCCTCACCAGGGTGGAATTAGTAAAATGTGTCCAGGAAGTTTCCTGGGTAGATATATTTAAGGAACAACACAGGAAGGTACAATACTGGTGCTCCTCTTGGCAAATGAAACACGGTAAATAACTGAGGTGAGTGACTCTAGCTTTAGTGACAAGAATTCTATTGGTTTTAAGATAGTGATGGGAAAAAGATAGAACAGGTCCAGAGATCAGGGCTAATTTTGAGGGAATTAGGCAGGATGAAGTAGATGTCAAATCTGAGAGCCTTTTTCAAAGTTCAAAGTAAATTTTATTATCAAAGTACATATTTGTAACCATATACAGCCCCGAGCTTCATTTTCTTGTGGGCATAATCTATAAATCTATAAAAAAATAACTGTAACAGAATGAATGAAAGACCATGCAGTTAGGGTGTTCAACCAGAGTACAGAAGATCACAAACTGTAGAAATACAAAAATAAATAATAATAATAATAAATAAGCTATAAATATTGAAAACATGAGCTGAAGAGTTCTTGAAAGCAAGTCCATTGGTTGTGGGAACATTTCAATGATGGAGCAGGTGAAGCTGAGTGAAGTTACTCCCTTTAGTTCAAGAGCCTGATGGCTGAGAGGGAGTAACTGTTGCTGAACCTGGTGGTGTGAGTCCTGAGGCTCCTGTACTTCTTTCTGATGACAGCAGTAAGAAAAGAGCAGGAGCTGGTTGATGGGGGCCCTTGATGTTGGATGCTGCTTTCTTGCGACAGCATTTCATGTAGCTGTGCTCAATGGTTGAGAGGGTTCCCCTAATTTTGTAGGATTTTCTGCTCAAGGGCATTGGTGCTTCTATACCAGGCTGTGATGCAGCCAGTCAATATACTCTCCACTACAAACCTATAGAAGTTTGTCAAAGTTTTAGATGTCATGCCAAATCTCAGCAAATTCCTAAGGAAGTAGAAGTGCTATTGTGCTTTCTTCATAACTGTACTTATCTGGTGGTCCAGGATAGGTCCTCTGAAATGATAACACCAAGGAAATTAAAGTTGCTGTCTGTCTCTGCCTGATCCTCTGATGAGGATTGGCTCATGGACCACTGGTTTCCTAATCCTGAAGTCTATAATCAATTCCTTGGTCTTGCTGACATTGAGTAGGAGGTTGTTGCTATGACACTAGTCAGCCGGATTTTCAGTCTCCCTCCTATATGCCAATTCATCACTATTTTTAATTTGACCTCATATAATGTAGACATCAGCAAATTTGAATATCACATTGCAGCTGTGCTTATCCTTACAGTTGTAAGTGTAAAGTGAGTAGACCAGGTTTCTAAGCACACAGCCTGTGCTGATGGAGGTCATGAAGGAGATATTGCCAAACCAAACTGACTGGGGTCTGCAGGTGAGGATTCAGGATCCAATTGCACAATGGGGTATTGAGGCCAAGGTCTTGAAGCTCACTGATTAGTTTTGAGGTGATGATGGTACTTTTGGAGTGCAAGGAACAACTAGCAAGTGAGAGGCTTTAAAGAATGTGGTATGGGGAGTCCAGGAGCAGTATCTTCCTGCTAGGTGGAAGGATAAACCTGACAAGTTTAGGGAACCTGTCTGACAAGTGATATTGATGCTGTGGTCAAGAAAAAGAAGGAAGCATACACTGAGTTTAGGAGGTCGGGGACCAGTGAATCTTTTGAGTGCTATCAAAAGATTAAGAATATACACTTTAATATGAAATCAGGAGGCCACGTAGAAGGTATGCAATGGATCTTGCAGGTAAGATTAAGGAAAATCCCACAGTGTGATATTTAATACAGATATGCAAAAAGTAATATAGAAATATTAAAAGATAGAGCCACTAAGGAGAAAGTAAGACTCTTCAGATATCAGCAGCACTGCTTATGTCTCAAGCTGCAGGGGATAGGTGGGAGTTTTAATCAATATTTCCCTTTGGAGATTACTGAGGAGAAAATAATTGTTGCTAAAGAGATAAGAGAAGAGGTCTGCAAGATTAGTTCCTATGGAATCCAGGGAGAACTAGTAAGGTGAATTTAAAATTGGATCAAAAATAGGAAGCAGCGATGGTGGTTGAAGTTTGTTTCTTGGAATGTAGACCTCTGAATAGTGGTGTGCTGTAGGGTTGGTTTTGAGACTCCTGTTGCTCACTAGTCATATAAATAATTTGGATATGGATGTGCAAGTCTAGTTCAACATGTTTGTATATGGCATAGAGTTAGTAGGTGTTATTGCCAGTGGCAGGTCACTGGGGAGGTCTTAGAAATACAAGGGCATAGTTCATTGACAGTGGTGTAACAGGTAGACAAGGTGAAGTGAAAGATGGCTCGCATGCTGGCCTTCATTCAAGACATTGACTATAGGAGTTGGGACTTTTTGTTGAGTTGGAAGTCATTGTTGAGGCTGCACTTGGAATAGCGTGCACAGTTTTGGTCACCCTGTTGTAGGAAATATGTTGTTAAACTGGAAAGAGTGCATAAAAGATCTAATAATGTTGTCAGGACTTAGAGAGCTTGAGCTATAGGGGGACGTTGGTCAGACTAAAACTTTAGGGAATGGGGGAAGGAGGGGTGGCTTATAGAAATGTTTAAAATTAGGACAGGCATTGAGAAGGTGGACAGTAAAGGAGTTCAAAACAGAGAGGACATAAATTTGGACCGTTGTCCAAAAACACCGGGCCGCAAAGATATGCTACTGGGCCACGAAGAAACAATATGATTTGGTGATATGAAACGATATGAGCCAGCTGCACCTTTCCTCATTCCCTGTCACGCACTGTTGAAGTTGAACACCACCCCCCTCCCCACCGGTCGGCTGGTCCGCAAGAATATCGTCAATATTAAACTGGTCTGTGGTGCGCAAAAGTTTGGGGACCCCTGATTTAAGATGAAAGGAGAATATTAAGAAGTATATTTTGGAGTAACTTTTTCACACAGTTAATAATGATTACATGGAATGAGATGCCTGAGGAAATGGTTGAGTCAGATAAAATAAAATTACATAAGGCATACTTGGATAGGTACATGAGGGATATGGGCCATATGCAGTAGATCAGGACTAGTAGTTGTCATGACTCAACTGAGTTGAGGGGCTTGTAACTGAAGTGTATTTCTCTGTAAGTGAATACTGTAAGTGTATACTGTAAGTGCTAACCTTTTCAAAGATCCTGCATATTAAATAGAAGCTGCTACTGTTGCTTGACAATAACAGCTGAGTTGAAAGAGGGGATCATCAGGGTATGTATCTGGATGTTCAGAAGGCCTTTGTTTAAAATGCCACAAAAAGGCTAGTTCACAAGGACCTGTTGAAAGTGCTTTGGCATGGATTTAAGGTTGGTTATTTCACATAAGGTAGAGAGTTGTAATAAACTGGACTTTATTTTAGGTTGAAAATGTTACGAGTCAAGTGTTTTGATGATCATTTCTTGGCCCACTATAATTTACAATTTATTAGAATGGCAGAGAGGAGAACAGAGTGCAAGGTGTCCAAGTTTGCCTCTGTGGAAGAGCACTGTGATGAGGTTATTTGGATTCTGCAAACAGAAAAGACGAATTGAGTGAGTGGATGAAACTTGGCAAATGGATTTAACTGTGGGAAGGTACAATATTTTACACCGTGGTAAGAGTCAATCTATCAAAATGGCAAAAATATAGGCATGAAGTGAAGGGGGTTAAAAATAGTGAAGTATTGCTACAGTTGTAGAGTGTTCACGATATAGTCTCTGTATTTGATAAAGGATATTCTGGGACTAATAGCAATCCAAAGAAGATTCACTAAGCTAATTCCTACGGAGAAACATTGCCTTATTGTAAGCAGATTAAAAAATTAGATCTACATTTTCTAATGTTTGGAAGCTGATCCTTTTGAACATATAAGAGGGCATGACTGGGTAGATGTTGATATTTCTACTTGTAGAAGAATTGCTCACAAAGGGATACATTTCAAACAGAATTGTAGATTCACTACCCTTTACTTCAAACACTTCTGGAAGTGTTTGCTAGATTGTTCTGCAGACCAATTAACTAGGGCTATTTAAGTAAAAGCAGATATATTTTTGCAAGATCAAGGAGGAAAGAAACAGAGAACAAAAGAGAAGATGAACAAGAGAAAATCTGCAGATGCTGAAAATTCAAGCAACAGACATAAAAAGCTGAAGGAACTTAGGCCTACAATGGAAATGAGTAAACAGTCGACATTTCAGCCTGAGACCCCTCTCAGGACTGGGAAAAGGACTGAATTGAATTGAAATGACTTTATTACTTACATCCTTCATATACATGAGGAGTAAAATATCTTTATGTTACATCTCCATCTAAATGTGCAATGATGTTTAATTTATAGTGATGTATAATAAATAGTATGTATAACAGGATAGTCTATATAACACAGAAATACAGTTGTGTCAGCATGAGTTAATCAGTCTGATGGCCTGGTGGAAGAAGCTATCCCAGAGCCTGTTGGTCCTGGCTTTTATGGTGTGGTCCGATTTCCCGGATGGTAGCAACAGGGGTGGAAGGGAGGAAGAAGTACAAAATAGTAGGTGATAGGTGAAGCTGGGAGAGGGGGAGTAATGAAGTAAAGAGATGGGAAGTTGATTGGTGAAAGAGATAAAGGGCAGAATACCAGGAAGAAAGGGAAGGGGAGGAGTAGTAGAGGGAAATGATGGGCAAGCGAGGAGATAAAGTGAGAGAAGGAAATGGGAATGAAAATGGTGAAGGTTGGGGGGCAATTACCAGCAATTCAAGAAATCTATGTTCATGTTATCAGGTTGGAGGCTACTCAAATGGAATACAAGGTGCTGTTCCTCCGACTTGAGTGTGGCCTCTTAGTGACAGTAGAGGAGGATATTAACTGACATGGTGGAATAGGAATGGTAAGTAGAATTGAAATGGGTTGCCACTGGAAGATCATGCTTTTTCTGGCAGACAGAGTGTAAGTGCTTGGCAAAGTGGTTTGCTAATCTATGTTGGATCCTGCTGATATACAGGAGGCTACTGGGTACAGTAGATGACTCACAGGTGAAGTGTCACCTCACCTGGAAGGACTGTTTGGAGGCCTGAACAGGAAAGAAGGAGGAGGTGTAGGGGCAGGTGTGGCACTTGTTCTGCTTGCAACGATAAGTACCAGAAGGGAGATCAGTGGGCAGGGATGAATGGATGAGGGAGATGCTTAGGAAGTGATCCCTGTGGAAAGGGGAAAGTGGTGGGGGGAGAGGCGAGGGGAATATGTGCTTGCTAGTGGGATCCCATTGGAGATGGTGGAAATTATTGAGAATTATGTGTGGGACGCGGAGGCTAATGGACCTGTCGGTGAAAACAAGAGGAACTTTATCTCTGGTGGGGTGGCAGGAGAGTGGAGAGAGGGTAAATGTGTGTGAATGCGAATGATGGCAGTGTTGATGGTGCAGGAAGGAAGATGAGACGTGTAACAGATCAGCCAATTTCCTGTTGAATCGTGCGACAGGTTTGAGGGCTAAGTGGGCTGCTCTTTTTTTTCATGGTCTTGTTTTAAAAATCATTACAAGGCACTGCCAATATTCACAAAGGTCATGATATATTAAGTGTGTATTATAAAGATTTTTAGTTTTATCTTAATACAGGTTGAGCAAGTATAATTACTCTGAACATACCTACAAAAGGAAAACACTTTATCCCTACCAGTACATATCCTTTCTAATAATCTACGGAAGGATTTTGATTATCTTTCTTAAGCCTTAAGATTCTGTCTGATTTTTGTAGAACTGTTTACAGCAATGTTCTGAATTTCAGTTTATTTCTCAGCAGCATGTATCTGCAATATTGCCGATGAACATTCGTCCTCCACTGAGGAATTATTTCCCTTGCAGTTTGAGCACTAGTAGTGGAACAGGATGGTAACATTCCATTTCAATACTACAGTAAACAAGATTATTAACACTTCTGATTCAATGACAGATTTGCTATTGGAAACAGGGTAAAGAGACACATTATTGCAGGTGTTATGTGTTTGGTTACATAAATTTTCCTTATGGTTGCATTTTTTTAAAAACAAGGCAAATATAATCTGGCCTGTTCTGACTCAATTGGCAACAGAGTGATTGAAGATATTGTTCACAATGTAGTCATGAAGTCATAGCTATATAGCACAGAAACAAGCACCTCAATCCAACAAGTACATGCCACTTACAAACACACATTTATATTAATTTTACATGAATCCTATTTATTTTTCCCACAACAACATCAACAATACCCACATTCTACCACTCACCGACATACTTGGGGCAGCTTACCAACCAATTCAAGTCCATAAGACCATAAGACCATAAGACAAAGGAGCAGAAGTAGGCTATTCGGCCCATCGAGTCTGCTTCGTCATTTTATCATGAGCTGATCCATTTTATCCTATTTAGTCCCACTGCCCCGCCTTCTCACCATAACCTTTGATGCCCTGGCTACTCAGATACCTATCAATCTCTGCCTTAAATATACCCAATGATCGCTCATCAGCTCCTTTACGATTCTGCAGAGTAACCAGAGGAAATCCACACAGTCAACATTAGAGTGTACAGGGCCTGCACAGGCAGCACTGCAGGCAAGCTTTGAGTGCTAATCTTGAAGGTGTGAGGCAGCAGCTCCTTTAGCTCTCCTGCTGTACTGTCATTCCCATGGCATTTTCTCAAACATTCATCAGTCTTCATGCCTGCCAGCATTAAACAGCTGCAGACATTTTAGTCTAAATATAGATGAAAGATGTGAATTTCAGAGATGAGATTGGTGTAAACATTCTTGACATCAAAAAAATGTTTGACTGAACATTAAACAAATAATCCCTGACCAGAATAGTCAATGGGGATTGGGAGGAAACATCTCTCTACTTGCAGAATTTTCCAGGGGTCTCCATCCCAATTTGGTATGCTCCTTTGCTCTCCTTCATGCAGTAAGCAGTGATGATCTTTACTGACATTTTTGGGGTTCAGTCCTTTTTGGAGTTCCTCAGATAATGAAGTACTCTGTGTCCATTTGCACCGAGACCTGGACAACATTTAGTTACAATAATCATCAATCATAACAATGCTGAACAATGACAATCTTAAGCACAGGAACTTCCAACCATTCCCACAAGGCATTGGACAAATTGTAGTCATTGAATCCTCCAGGTAGCCCCTGGGGATTAAGACCGTAAGACCATAAGACAAAGGAGCAGAAGTAGGCCATTCAGCCCATCGATTCTGCTCAGCCATTTTATCATGAGCTGATCCATTTTATCCTATTTAGTTCCACTGCCCCGCCTTCTCACCATAACCTTTGATGCCCTGGCTACTCAGATACCTATCAATCTCTGTCTTAAAGACACCCAATGACTTGGCCTCCACTGCTGCCAGTGGCAATAAATTCCATAGATTCACCACCCTCTGACTAAAACAATTTTTTCACATTTCTGTTCTGAAAGGGCGTCCTTCAATCCTGAAGTCATGCCCTCTCGTACTAGACTCCCCCATCATGGGAAACAACTTTGCCACATCCACTCTGTCCATGCCTTTTAACATTCAAAATGTTTCTATGAGGTCTCCCTTCATTCTTCTAAACTCCAAGGAATACAGTCCAAGAGCGGACAAACGTTCCTCATATGTTAACCTTCTCATTCCCGGAATCATTCTAGTGAATCTTCTCTGTACCCTCTCCAACGTCAGCACATCCTTTCTTAAATAAGGAGACCAAAACTGCCCACAGTACTCCAAGTGAGGTCTCACCAGCGCCTTATAGAGCCTCAACATCACATCCCTGCTCCTATACTCTACTCCTCTAGAAATGAATGCCAACATTGCATTTGCCTTCTTCACTACCGACTCAACCTGGAGGTTAACTTTAAGGGAATCCTGTACGAGGACTCCCAAGTCCCGGTGCATCTCAGAACTTTGAATTCTTTCCCCATTTAAATAATAGTCTGCCCATTTACTTTTTTCTGCCAAAGTGCATAACCATACAGTTTCCAACATTAAGACTGACCTGAAATTTAACCATGCTTGTCTTTACATTTAGAAGAGCAGATTACAAATGACACAGGTTCTCTCATCACAGAGCCTTTCCACCAGATAAAAGAGACAAGTTAAGAATGTGATGAACTGCTCTCCACTTGCCAGAATTTATGCTTCTCCAACAACACTCAAGTGATTCTACATAATTCATGCCCAAGTAGTCACAATCCTTAACATTCACTTCCTGATCATGTCTGTCTTAATAATAAGAAGTAAATCTTATTCAGTATACTTTATACAGTATACGAATATTGAATAGATTAAAAACTGTGCAAAAAACAGAAATGTTATTTTTTTAAAAAGTGAGGTAGTGTCCAAGGGTTCAATGTTCACTTAACAGTTGGATGGCAGAGAGGAAGAAGCTGTTCCTGAATTGCTGGGTGTGTGCCTTCAGGCTTCTGTATCTCCTACCTGATGGTAACAGTGAGAAAAGGGCATGCCCTGGATGCTGAAGGCCCTTAATAATAGACGCTGCCTTTCTGAGACATCGCTCCTTGAAGATGTCCTGGTTACTTTCTAGGGTAGAACCCAAGATGGAGCTGACTAAGTTTACAAGGCTCTGCAGCTTCTTTCGGTCCTGTGCAGTAGCCCCCCACCCCCATACCAGACGGTGATGCAGCCTGTCAGAATGCTCTCCACAGTACATCTATAGATGTTTTTGAGTGTATTTGTTGACATACTAAATCTCTTCAAACTCCTAATAGAGTATGGCCACTGTCTTACTTTCTTTATAACTGGATCAATATGTTGGGACCAGGTTAGATCCTCAGAGATCTTGGCACCCAAGAACTTGAAACTGCGCATACTCTCCACTTCTGATCCATCTATGAGGATTGGTATGTGTTCCTTTGTCTTGCCCTTCCAGAAGTCCACAATCAGCTCTTTCATCTTACTGACGTTGAGTGCCAGGTTGTTGCTCTGGCACCACTCCACTGGTTGCATCTCACTCCTGTATGCCCTCTTATCACCACCTGAGATTATATGTCAGCAAATTTATAGATGGTATTTGAGCTATGCCTAGCCACACAGTCATGGGTTTATAGAGAGTAGAGCAGTGGGCTAAGCACATACTCCTGAGATGCACCAGTGTTGATCGTCAGCGAGGAGGATTTGTTATCACCAATCTGCGCAGATTGTGGTCTTCCGGTTAGGAAGTTGAGGATCCAATTGCAGAGGGAGGTACAAAGGCCCAGGTTCTGTAACTTTTCAATCAGGATTCTGCGAATGATGATATTAAATGCTGAACTATAGTCAATGAACAGCATCCTGACATAGGTGTCTATGTTGTCCAGGTGGTCTAAAGCCACGTGGAGAACCACTGAGTTTACATCTACCATTAACCTTTTGTGGCTATAGGCAAGTTGCAATGGGTCCAGGTCCTTATTGAGGCAGGCGTTCAGTCTAGACATGACTAACCTCTCAAAGTATTTTATCATTGTAGATGTGAGCGCTACCAGCAATAGTTATTAAGGCAGCTCACGTTATTCTTCTCAGGCACTGGTATCATTGTTGCCTTTTTGAAGCAAGTGGGAACTTCCACCCATAGCAGTGGGAGGTTGAAAATGTCCTTGAATATTCCCACCAGTTGGTTGGCACAGGTTTTCAGAGCCTTACCAGGTATTCCATCAGGACCTTCCACCCTGCAAGGTTTCACTCTCTTTAAAGACAGCCTAACATTGGTCTCTGAGACAGAGATCACAGTATCAACAGGTGTAGCAGGGATCTTCACAGCTGTAGTTGTATTCTCCCTTTCAAAGCAGGCATAGAAGGCATTGAGTTTATCTGATAGTGAAGCACCATTCATGCTACTGGGTTTCGCTTTGTAGGAAGTAATGTCTTGCAGACTCTGCCAGAGTTGTCGTGCATCCGATGTTGCCTCCAACCTCATTCGAAATAGTCTCCTCACCCTTGAAATAGCCCTCCGCAGGTCATACATGGTTTCTGGTACAGACCTTGATCGTCAGACTTGAATACCACAGACCTAACCTTCAGCAGACGATGTACCTCCTGGTTTATCCGTGGCTTTTTGGTTGGGAATGTACAGTAAGTCTTTGTGGACACACACTCATCCACACAGATTTTAATGAAGTTGGAAACAACTGCAGCATACTCATCCAGGTTTGAAGATGAATCCCTTTACTAATCAAAAACATTTGAAGATTTAATACCTTTACTAATCAAAAACATGTTAACTTCTGCTTTAAATATACCCAATGATTAGGCTTCCACAGCCATGTGTGGCAATGAATTCCACAGATTCACCACCTTCTGCTGAAGGAAATTCCTTCTCATCTCTGTCCTAAAGGGTAATCCTTGTATTCTGAGGCTGGGACCTTTGATCCTAGACTCCCTCAGTATTGGAAACCTTTTCTCAATGTGCACTGTGTCTAGGCTTTTCAATATTTGATTGGTTTCAGTGAGAACACCCTCATTCTTCTAAGCTCCAGCAAGTACAGGCCCAGAGCCATCAAACACTTCTCATATGCTAACCCGTTCATTCCTGGAATCATTCTTGTGAACCTCCTCTGGACCCTCTCCTAAGCCAGTACTTCTTTTCTTAGATAAGGTGAGCAAAGCTGTACACGATGCTCCAAATGTAGTCTGATCAATACTTTATAAAGCCTCAGCATTATGTCCTTATGTTTATATTCTAGTCCTCTCAGAATGAATGCTAGCATTTCATTTGCTTTCTTTACTACCGACTCAACCTGCAAGTTAACCTTTAGGGAATCCTGCACTAGGACTCCCAAGTACCTTTGCACCTCCAATTTCTGAATTTGCTCTCCACTTAGAAAAGCATACACCTTTATTCCTTATACAAAAGAACATGACCATTCACTTCATTATATAATATTCTAAGTGCCACTTCATACCCATTCTCCTAATCTGTACAATTCCATGCTTACGCAAGACTTCCTGCCCATCCACCTATCTTATTATTGTTCACATACTTCATCGCAAAGCCATCAATTCCATCATCCAGATCACTGATGTATAACCTGAAAAGAGGTGATCCCTAAAACTGACCCCTGTGGAACACCACTAGTCACTGGCAGCTAAGGAGAAGTTTCTGTACCTGCAGGTACCTTTCCTGTAATACCATTGGTTTATGCACGGCACCTTGTCAAGTGCCTTTTGAAAATCCAAGTATACAGCATCCATTGATACTCCTTTGTCTATCCCACCTGTTACAGAAAACTTTTATAACAGAAAACATTCAACAGAAGATGCAGTAACTTGTCAAGCACTTGTCAACGTTATGTATACCCACACAATCTACCATCAAACTGAACAAGTGCAGCAGGTACATGAAAGTTCATTGCAAGCAACTTGCCCTGCACGCAGTGTTCCCTCTGAGTTGCACAGGTGCACAGCCGCACAGTAACTGAAATGCTCCTGCGCACATAGCCTTTGTTGCTGCAGAAGCTAGAACTTTCTTTTATATAATGTTAATATAAATTTTAAATGATGATTATTTAACTTTGAAATCAATGTAAATCTGATTAGGTAATAAACATACCACAGCCTTTACTTTGAAACATTTTAGAGCTTCAATGTATTTACAAGTTAAAACACTGTTGCTAATTCCAACAATAAATACAGAATGGAAGTCAGTAGCTCATGGTTAATAAACCACCGGCATGTTGAATGCTGTTGTAATTTCTGAGAAAGTTAAGGCTGGTTCAATTACGCTAATCACTGATATGTTGATCTATGTGTTCAGAAATGAAGAATTTGAAAAACCGTCAATTCTTAGATTAGATTACGAGAACACTCAGTCCTCATTTACTGCCATTTAGAAATTCATGCATTAAAAAATGATACAATGTTCCACCAGTATGATATCACAGAAACACAAGACAGACCAAGACTAAAACTGACAAAAAACACATAATTATAACATATAGTTACAACAGTGCAAAGCAATACTGTAATTTGATAAGAGCAGACCTTGGGCACGGTAAAAAAAAGTCTCAAAGTCCCTATAGCCCTAACATCTCATGCAGAAGGTAGAAGGGAGAAACTCTCCCTCCCATGAGCTTCCAGCGCCGCAAACTGGCTGATGCAGCATCCTGGAAGCACCCGACCACAGTCTGACTCTGAGTCCGTCCGAAAACTTCGAGTCTCTGACCAGCCCTCCGACACCGAGCACCATCTCTGCCAAGCACGTTGACCCTGGCCCCGGCCGCCAAGCAACAGACAAAGCTGAGTACTCGGGGCCTTCCCCTCCAGAGATTCCGGATCACACAGTAGCGGCGGCAGCGAAACAGGCATTTCAGAAGTTTCACCAGATGTTCCTCCGTGCTCTCATGTCTGCCTCCATCAAATCCGAATAGTACACGGCATCCTACTTGACAGATAACAGATATTCATCACCGGAGAGACCGTGCGCGCTGCGTCACACCACCATCTTCTCCTCCCGCCAATTCTTGTTGACATTATTGGAAAATTTCAAGCTCCTAATGCTGACTGGAATGTGGATTCAGTCTTATAAATTCCATCAAATGTATCTGACAATACTGGGCCGAAATGTCGACTGTACTTTTTTGCATAGATGCTGCCTGGCCTGCTGAGTTCCTCAATCATTTTGTGTGTGTTGAGTGCACTAAGCATGAGGTGTGCCAGTGTTCACTTATTCAAATCCACACTGACTATGGTCTCCCGGTGAGGAAGTCAAGGATCTCGTTGCAGAGGAAAGTACACAGGCCCAGGATTCGCAGCTTGTTGATTAGAACTAGCTGTAATCAATAAACAGTAGCTTGATGTAGTTATTGCTATTGTCCAAGACCGATTGGAGAGCCAGTGAGATTGTTTCTGCTGTAGAACAATTGGGGTGATAGGCAAATTGCAGCTGTCCCAGACCCCAGAAGTATATTCTGGCCATGACAGACCTCTCAAAGCACTTCATCATGGTGGATATGAGTGCAACTGGTGATTGCTGGTGATGCAGATCACTGTGCTCTTGGGCACTCATATGATATCACTCTTTTGAAGCAGGTGGAAACTTTCAACTTCAGCTGTGAGAGATTGAAGATGCCCTTGAACACACCAGCAAGTTGATTTGAACATGTTTTCAATGCCCTACCAGGTATACCCTCAGGCCTGACACCTTTCTAGAGCTCTGCCTTTTGAAAGTTGTTCTGATGTCAGCTTCCAAGACAGAGGGTGTTCTGTGGGAGCATGCCTTATTCTGATTGTCAAAAATTGCTTGCATTGCGATTGGCTAATTTAGAAACTACAGCTGCTATTCCCACTGCATAGCTGCCTGGTGTCCAGTTTCAAATATCCTGGATATATAAAATGGCATCTAGAAGGGCTTGCTCTCTTCTTCCGTTGTTTAAGGCAAGAAATTTGGGAAGGCATGCTCTTTGCACATTTCTAACTAAGTACGTTTGTTGAATATTCGGATTTGTGGTGTTTGTAACTTGGGGAACATGAAAGTTTGGTTGTATTTTTACTGCTTGTAAATAAATCATTAATATACCTATTTGAAGTCAGTACATTTCCTGTCTCACTTGCTGGACCCACGAACCTGATTCAACATTACATAGGGTCACCAAGCGCTGCAGGGATCCACGCAGATATAGTTTAATTCTCCCCTTCAAAGCATGCATAAAAGGTGTTGAGCTCCTCTGGGAGTGACGCATCACAGCCATTCATGATGTTGGGATTCAGCTTGCAAGAATTAATGGCCAGCATATCCTGCCAGAGGTGATGTACATCTGACTCAGTCTCTATTCTAACTGGACTTGTTTTTTGCTCTTAAGATAGCCTTCCATGGATCGCACCTGAACTTCTGGTATAGTTGTGGATCACCAGTCTTGACTGCGACAGATATGGCCCTCAGCAGACTGTGAATCCCTTGGTTCATCCACAGCTGTTGGTTCAGCTGTGTCCACTATGTTCTCAAATGCAAATACTCATCCCCACAGCTCTTAATGAAGTCGGTGACAACCGCGGCATATTCATTCAGATTTGAGAATGAATCCCTGAATATTGTCCCATCCATTGATTCAAAGCAGTCCTGTAAGCGCTCTTTCACCTCCCTCAACCATAGTAGTAGTCCTCACCACTAGTGCTGTGGTCCTCAGTCTCTGCCTGTACACCAGAAGCAGAAGCTTACCAGGTGGTTGGACTTTCCAAAGAGTGGGTGTGGGATGGCACGGTAAGCATTCTTGATGTTGATGTAACACTGGATAAGAATGGGTTTTAGTAAATCGTTCAAACCCTTGTGCTTGTTCCCTGCATCATGACTGATTTATTTTTAATACCAGGTAAATGCAACTGTTCCATAATAGTTGACTTTTTTCCCCATTCAAATCTACCACCCTCAACTTTGACATGTGTCAATTTGCTCAGCTTTTCAGGGAAGGCTGTCACAGATTGACTGCATTTTATGAGCAGTCCACTTTTTTGTTTTGATTGTTTGGCTACACATTTATGGTTGTTTCTCCTTGTCTAGAACACATTAATCAACACCAGAGGGGACAGGTTAGACATTAGGAAACTTCTAATTAACTCAAAGACACAGTTTCAACGACTGCTTCACTCATGGCAAATAAGATGATAGGTGCACTATGGCCTCATTAATTAACCCTTTCAATTCTGATGTTATTTACCTTCTATTCAACATGCTCATGTTGCCCTTTAGTCTTCTTTCAGTCATTGCTATATCACCAATTTAATGACTGCACTATAATGATGAAGTGATCAGAAATTTGATAGCTTTAGTGAGACAAGCCTCCTTTTGAATGACTACATAGTACATTGATACCCCAGATGTCGAGATTTGCTCTTCAGAATAGTGCTCTTTGATACAGAGAGATTATAACATGGGGTCTAAATGAATGCAGCACACACACAATGCTGAAGGAACTCAGCAGGCCAGGCTGCATCTATGGAAAAGAGCAAACAGTTGACATTTTGGGCTGAGACCTTTCATCAGGGCTGGAAAAAAAAGATGGGGAGTCAAAGCAAGGAGAAGGAATAAGTACAGGGTGGAAGGTGATAGGTCAAACTGAGAGAGGGGAGGGGTAAAGTAAAGAGATGGAAGTTGTTTGGAGAAATAGATGAAGGGCTGGAGGGGGGAATCTGATAGGATTCATCCATGACTCTTCACAGGCTCTGGATCTTTTCAATGAATTCAAGTTCCCTGCTCCGATTATCTAATTTTCACCATGAACGTCCAGTCCCCATACACCTCCATCTTCATCAGGAGGGCCTTAAAACTCAGCTTCTTCATAAATAACAGACCCAACCTGTTCTCCTCCACCACCACTCCTCTCCGCTTGGCAGAACTGGTCCCCACACTCAATTATTTGCCCTTCAGTTCCTCCCACTTCCTTCAATCCAAAAGTGTAGCCGGGGGCACTCGTATGGGTCCCAGCTATGCCTGCCTTTTTGTCGACTATGTGGAACAGTCGACATTCCAAACCGACACCAGTATCATTCTCCAACTTTTCCTATGCTACATCAATGACTGCATTGGTGCAGCTTCCTGCACCCGTGCT
Source organism: Mobula birostris (assembly GCF_030028105.1). NCBI lineage: Eukaryota > Metazoa > Chordata > Chondrichthyes > Myliobatiformes > Myliobatidae > Mobula > Mobula birostris. The sequence continues at coordinate 68,401,345 of NC_092374.1, forward strand.
TTGCTCATAGTGATTATTAACTTAAAAATCCAACTTCCACCTTGCCTTCAAATTTATCTGGTCCATTTCTGACACCTCCCTCCCCTTTCACGATCTCACAGTCTCTATCTCTGGAGACAGTTAATCTTTTATAAACCCACTGATTCTCACGAATACCTGGACTAAACCTTTTTCACCCTTTCACTTGTAAAGTGCCATTCCTCTCTCTTAATTCCTCTGTCTTCTCTGCCTCTGCTCTCATGATGAGGCTTTTCATACCACAGCTAATGAGATGTCCTCCTTCTTCAAAGAAAAGGGCTTTCCTTACTCCACCATTAAAGTTGCACTCACCCACATATCTTCTATTTTGCACACGTCTGCTCTCACCCTATCGTTCCACTAGCCTCTTGTCCTCACCCACCACCCCACTAGCCTTTGTGTCCCGTGCATAATTCTCTACAACTTCCACAGGGGCTCATTTGTCCATTTATCCCGCCTTACTGATCTCCTTCCAGATACTTATCCTTGCAAGTGAAACAAGTGTCATACCACCTCCTCCCTCACTACCATTCAGGTCCCCGAACAGTCCTTCCAGGTGAGAGGACATTTCAACGGGACCTCCAAAGCCCACCCATTTTAATTGTACTTTCCGTTCCCATTTCGCTATGTCAGTCCATGGCATCCAATACTGCCACGATGACAGTCTGAACCGGGGGGAGAGGGATGGGAAGGATAAAACAGAGTCGAGGTATGCAGATATAAGTTTGGTGGGGCAGGAACAAGCACAAACAATGGGCCTACCTGGACAGGTAGTTTTGTGGATCTTGGGTAGGAGGTAGAACCAGGAGGAACGGGGCAAAGGGACTACGAGATTTTTGGCAGTGAAGTCCAAATGAATGACAGGCGATTGTCATGACACAGACAAAGATTATCAGGGTAGATGGTCATTCTTTTTTGACCAGGTTCCAGCATTTGTTGTGTTATAGGGTAAGAGGTTAGAAGATTTTTACAGCCCAAAATCATGCCCTTCAGCTTTGCTTTAGATCAGTGATTTTCATCCTTTTTTTATGCAATGGATCCCTACCATTAACCGAAGGGCCTGTGGACCCTAGGTTGGGAACCCCTGCTTTAGATATTGGAGATGTAACCTGGTTTGAGATCCCTGACCTAGGGAGCACTTTCTTAGGATCAAGTCATTGTCTCTTAGGACTGAGATGAAGAGAAACTTGATACCAATGGTAAGACATTTCTTGTAGGATTCTTTACTTGCAGAGAACTGCTGAAAGCTAACATTGATAGATTTTTGAGCACATAGAGATTGCTTGGGATAGCATACCTTAGCCACAGAAGAAGGCATGATTATCTCAAGAAGAGCCTCAGGGACAAGTTATGAGTCTCCTCTATCACGTATTGTTTTTGTATATCATTGTGCCCAGGTTCCGACATGTCTACTTTGACAAGTATTGGGAATAAGGAGAAAAATAAAAGTTCCATGCAAATGTGGTATTCAGTCTCTTTTATTTAAAATAAAACACATTGGACTGATACCTTGATGAGAATGAATAAACATAGACTAATAGCAGTGATTAAACAGTGTGGGAGATGTTAGGATACTGGTTGATTCGGGGGATATGGATATAGCACCAGGAAATAGCTCTGAACTCAAGAGTCATGAATGGAGTAGCAGGGCCTGCTTCTACTTCTGCTTCCAACATTACGTTGTTATGTTCTTGCCTAACACTTGTCTTGCCAGTGGCAGAGTTTTTGGAGAATGAGCCATTACTCAGTCTGGTAATAGCCACCACTTGGGGAAATCTTGTCTCTTGTACAGCTGGCATCAATTAAATTGAAAATTATACCCTTTAATTGGAAAAGCAATGTATGCCAATAAATTATAAATCTGTAAAATACACTTCTAACAAATTTGAAAACAATAGCATACTATTTGTCAGATGCATTTAATTTTATTGTCTGACAGAATTGTATGGAAGGGGATTTGTTAATCCATGTAATATAGTGTTCTGGGCTTGAAGTCTAGAAATTACTGTTGGCAATATGCAAAGACAAGTGCTTAATCCTTTGCATGACATTGCTATCTTCTTTCCCAATGTAAGGATTAATGGATTTAACCAGGTTAATATCAGCACCGAAAACAAAGCACAAATGAGTGTAATGTGAGTGAGTTAACCATATTATCAGCAATTATAGTGTCTTAGTCAATATATTATAAAGTTAGTTGTGCTTTTAGAAGGTGCTTCTCGCAGCCTTGGGACACCTTAAAGCGTTATCACTCAATGACTTACTTTAAAGTGCAGTTTTCATGTGAAACCTGATAACTGTTTGCACACAGAAATCTCACTCAGCCATCAATGATAACCACCAGGTATGAATTCAATACTATTGCTGGATATACTTTGGTTAGGGCTGCAGAGAAAAAAACACTCTTGTTTGAGAGCCAAATTGATTGTGGAAATTCTACATGCAATATATACATAAATTATGGAGAAAAGATATCAATTTGGCAAGAGATAGACAGTCAGCATAATATAATGAAGACCAACAGGATAACAGAAACATATAAAATGTTTGGCACTTGACCTTTGGCAGCTCTGCTATTGTGGTGAGCCCATCTTGTTTTGTCTGTTTCCAGTTGCCTTCCAACACTTTTCGGCATCTCTGTCTCTGATAGCCTCTCTTTTGTTGGGATTAGAGCGAAAGTACATTCAACCAAGACCCTGTCCAGGACTGCACATGAGGTATTTTGAATATTGAGATAAGGGTCTGACTTTGACAGCCTGGCTGATTTCAGTAGTTACCAGGTGTCCTTCACAGTGTCTCTCCTTCACTCTGTGGAAAGTGAGATAGTTATACCAGGAGATCAAACCACCAGTCCTCAAAAGTTACATGCTCTGAACTATGGATGATTATTTGTAAAGAGTACCACAGGAATGGTAGATTGGGCAAACTAAGCTTGTGAATTGTGCCCTTACAGTAATTTATTTCCCACAAATTTGCAAGGTACTCCATTTATTAGCAGATAGATTCACCACTCTAGGTGAAAAAGATCTGTGTCATCACTGAAATTCCTAAACTGAGATACTTGCATTTTTTCTCCATTGTCCCATCTCTCACCCGCTTGGAGTTTTCACAACATAAACTTTGTTATATAGGCTCAACCTCTTCTCCTTACAGATCGCATGATTTTGTTTTCCCTGTCTGAATTGTTTCACGTCCATTTCCGTTTCTAAGTGGAATGAGACCCACTTGCCCGAAGCAACTGATTTTAAGGCATCGGTAACCCGCCTTTACCCCTTATCTGGTCAGTAGAAACAGTTCTTCTGGGCTTAGAAGCTAAGCCACACATGAAGGCCATGAGTTGGACTTGGTGATCAGAGGCTGTAATAACGCACATCATTAGGAACATTTAAAAGGCAGTGGGAGCTTATCCCCACTACCACCCCCAGCTATAACAACCTTAAGGAAACACTAAAGGCAACAATGCATCAGCATATCAAAAATTGTTGCATTTTTACTTAAAAATATGTTTTTTTTTAACTTCCTTTTCTTTTAGTAAGAAACAATGTTCAGTTGAGCACAATTCTATTGAAATAAATCTTTCTGGATTAATGGGGCTCTAGATACGAGTTTCAAATAATATCCACTTCCATCTTTTTTTTCCACAATGACGGCATAAAATTAGTTTGTATAAAGATGCAAGGACCCTGCTGTGTGAGAATGCAGGTTCTTTGTCCCATTGCTTCCAGCATACTATTGCAGTCTAGAGACCAGGATGCATTGGCTTTAAGTCCACTAATGAAATAAAATGCATCGCAGAAAATGCTTTGAATAATCAAAATGGAATGTAGTTGTTGAATTTGATATGCTACAAAATAGGCAACATTCAATTAAAGTAATGGACAGTGTAACCTAGAGCGGGATAACAAATTGCCTTAATGACTGAAGTACAAGCCGTCCTTGATAGGTTGTACTTAACTTCTGAATTCCTGTCTCAGTGAAATGAGATGAATTTCTTTGGTAGCTGTATACTGCACTCTAATATTATAGCCAAAACTATGCTTTCTCTCACTAACTATTACAAATGTGCCCAACTACACAATGAGATTAATCCAGAGTGGCTGGCAGTGCCAAGAGCTGAAGTTCTCCTTTGATCTCTCCATCTTCCTTTGTCCTTTTTTCATTGTTGCAATGGGTGCAATGATAAATATAATGGTAATGTTCCCCTGACCTTCTGTTACTATCTCAACAGCTGTAAAATTCAACTTAATGACGACCTACAGAACAGCACAAAAATCAAAGTTGGTTTCACTTTCACCTTCCTTCTCCTGAAGGTGAGTGGCTTAGTCTGTTGCTATTATTAGACGCTAAATCAAGTGACAAATATAAATATTTAAATAATTGATTTGTTTATTTCATTGGATGAAGCAAAACAAAGTGACTGAAAGCGTGACACTACTGTGATTGATTAACCAGCTTAAGCTCTGTCTTGCAATTTTGAAAGAAATTGACTTTTGAAAATAATTTCCACTGAGGCAGGTTCAGCGTTCTTTATTCAGGTTTGATTTATTTTATTGCTAGATAAAAGTGCTGAAGTTATTCTGATCTCTCACAAACAAGAGAACATCTGCAGGTGCTGGAAATCCAACCAATATGCACAAAATGCTAGAGGAAGTCAGCAGGCCAGGCAGCATCTATGGAAAAGAACACATTCGATGTTTTGGGCTGAGACCCTTCGGCAGGACTGGAGAAATAAAGCTGAGGAGTAGATTTAAAAAGTGGTGGAAAGGGCTATGGAAGAGTCAGAGGGCCACAGAGGTTGTGAAACAGTCAGAGGGCCGCAGAGAGGCCACCCCCACCCCCACCCCCACCCCACACTTTTAAATTTGCTACTTTAGCATTTTTTCTCCAGTCCTGCTGAGGACTTAGCCTGAAACGTTGACTCTATGGAAACTCTTTTCCATAGATGCTGCCTGGCCTGCTGAGTTCATCCAGCATTTTGTGTGTGTTATTCTGATCTTTGGTTGCTGCTGAGGATGCTTTTATATTTTTTAAAACACTGAACTTGCTCAAACTGGGAAGCAATGAACAATTAATCTGTAAGTAAATTTCCAAAATAGATTACAAAGGAATTTTAATAGGGTTGCATAGAATTGCAAGCTATAAGCTGCAAAGATGAAAATTGTGTACATCTTTATGAATAATCAGCATTGCAATTATCAGAATATACCGTATATTTGTAAAAATACCTTGAATATAGCAAAAGGACCATGGACTTTCCCAAGAGCATTGTGAAATAAAAAATATAGTAATCTACACAAGAGATGTTAGTAATGTAGTCAGAGATAGATTTCAAGGAGAAATCCTGAGAGTATATAGGCCAGGTAGTCTCTATTGCAGCCTGCAGCAGTCGGTGGGTTTTTAAATATAAATGAAATCAAGGGAGTTGAGGTGAGGCCAAAAAAGTTGCACTTAACTAAAAAGTCAACAAAGACCTTATTGAGTGGCCGAGTAGGGCTAGGGGCAAGAGGCTGTATAACCCAGTCCTGCTTCTATTCCTTATGAAGGAAACCAATTGGTGCAGTTTTCTAGGTAATTGGAAAAATACTATGAAAGTTGAGGAAGTTATGTTCTTGGGATTTGATGAAACAGCCCTGTGATCCTTGAATAACAAGTTCCAATCCTGCACCACCATTGCCAAGGTCCGCGATATCGCGGATCGAGTTCTCAGTATTCTCAAGAGGGATGGTGAGCAGCCAAATGTCATGGTCCATGGAGGGACTATTGACATGGGTAGGAAGAGTGAGGAGGTCCTGAGAGGTGAGTGTAGGGAGTTAGGTGCCAAGTTAAAGGACAGGTCCTCCAGGATAGCAATCTCAGGTTTGTTACCAGTGCCACATGCAGGCGAGTTTAGAAATAGTAAGATAGTGCAGATCAACACGTGGCTGAAGACAAGGTGCAGGAGGGAGGGCTTCAGATTTATAGATAACTGGGCAGTTCTCCAAGGAAGATGAGACCTGTTCCAGCGGGACGGTTTACATCTGAACTGGAGGGGGACAAATATTTTTGCAGGTAGGTTTGCTAGAGAGGTCCCAGTGGATTTCAACTAGATACAAGGGGGGAGGGGAACCAGAGTGTAGGAACAGGTGTAGGGGAGAAGGAAGAAAAAAGAGATAGTAAAGTTGTTTGCACTGTTAGTGATAAACAGAGAGTAAGAGGTGGAAAATTTCTTAAATGCATTTATTTTAATGCTAAGAGCATTGTAAGAAAGGTGGATGAGCTTAGAGCATGGATTGATACCTGGAAGTAAGATGTTCTAGATATTAGTGAAACATGGTTGCAGGAGGGGTGTGATTGGCATCTAAGTATTCCTGGATTTCATTGCTTCAGGTGTGATAGAATCAGAGGGACAAGAGGGGGAGGTGTGCATTGCTTGTCAGAGAAAATATTACAGAGGTGCTCTGGCAGGATAGATTAGAGGGCTCGTCTAGGGAGGCTATTTGGGTGTAATTGAGGAATGGGAAATGTGTAGTAACACTTATAGGGGTGTATTATAGACCACCTAATGGGAAGCGAGAATTGGATGAACAAATTTGTAAGGAGATAGCAGATATTTGTAGTAAGCACAAGGTTGTCACTGTGGGAGATTTTAATTTTCCACACATAGACTGGGAAGCCCATAATGTAAAAAGGGCTGGATGGTTTGGAGTTTGTAAAATGTGTGTAGGATAGTTTTTTGCAGCCATTCATAGAGGTACCAACTAGAGAAGGGGCAGTGTTGGATCTCCTGTTAGGGAATGAGATAGGTCAGATGACAGAGGTATGTGTTGGGGAGCACTTTGGGTCCAGTGATCACAATGCCATTAGTTTCAATATAATTATGGAGAAGGATAAGTCTGAACCCAGAATTGAGATTTTTGATTGGAGAAAGGCTAACTTTAAGGAAATGCAAAAGGATTTAGAAGGAGTGGCTTGAGACAAATTGTTTTATGGGAAGGATGTAATAGAGAAATGGAGGTCATTTAAAGGTGAAATTTTGAGGGTACAGAATCTTTATGTTCCTGTTAGGTTGAAAGGAAAGGTTAAAAGTTTGAGAGATCCATGATTTTCAAGGGATATTGGAAACTTGGTTCGGAAAAAGAGAGATATCTACAATAAATATAGGCAGCTTGGGGTAAATGAGGTTCTCAAGGAATATAAAGAATGTAAAAAGAATCTTAAGAAAGAAATTAGAAAAGCTAAAAGAAGATATGAGGTTGCTTTGGCAAGTAAGGTGAAAATAAATCCAAAGGGTTTCTACAGTTATGTTAATAGCAAAAGGATAGTGACGGATAAAATTGTTCCCTTAGAGAATCAGAGTGGTCAACTATGTGTAGGACCAAAAGAGATGAGGGAGATTTTGAACAATTTCTTTTTTTTGGTATTCACTAAGGAGAAGGATATTGAATTGTGTAAGGTAAGGGAAACAGGTAAGGAAGTTATGAAAACTACGATGATTAAAGAAGAGGAAGTATTGGCACTTTTAAGGAATATAAAAGTGGATAAGTCCCCGGGTCCTGTCAGGATATTCCCTAGGACCTTGAGGGAAGTTAGTGCAGAAATAGCAGGGGCTCTGACAGAAATATTTCAAATGTCATTAGAAATGGGCATCGTGCCGAAGGATTGGCATATTGCTCATGTTGTTCCATTGTTTAAAGAAGGTTCTAAGAGTAAACCTAGCAATTATCGGCCTGTGAGTTTGACGTCAGTTGGTGAGTAAATTGATGGAAAGTATTCTTAGAGATGGTATATATAATTATCTGGATAGACAGGGTCTGATTAGGAGCAGTCAACATGGATTTGTGCGTGGAGGTCCTGTTTGACAAATCTTATTGAATGTTTTGAAGAGGTTACTAGGAAAGCTGATGAAGGTAAAGCGGTGGATGTTGTCTATATGGACTTCAGTAAGGCCATTGACACGGTTCCACATGGAATGTTAGTGAGGAAGGTTCAACCGTTAGGTATTAATATTGAAGTAGTAAACTGGACTCAACAGTGGCTGGATGGGAGACGCCAGAGAGTGGTGGTGGATAACTGTTTGTCAGGTTGGAGGCCGGTGACTAGTCGTGTGCTCAGGGATCTGTACTGGGTCCAATGTTGTTTGTCATATACATTATTGATCTGGATGATGGGGTGGTAAATTGGATTAGTAAGTATGCAGATGATACTGAGATAGGTGGCATTGTGGATAATGAAGTAGGTTTTCAAAACTTGCAGAGAGATTTAGGCTAGTTAGAACAGTAGGCTGAAAGATGGCAAATGGAGTTTAATGCTGATAAGTGTGAGGTGCTACATTTTGGTAGGACTAATCAAAATAGGACATGCATGGTAAATGGTAGGGCATTGAAGAATGCAGTAGAACAGAGGGATCTAGGAATAATGGTGCATAGTTCCCTGAAGGTGGAATCTTATGTGGATAGGGTGGTGAAGAAAGCTTTTGGTATGCTGGCCTTTATAAATCAGAGCATTGAGTATAGGAGATGGGATGTAATGTTAAAATTGTACAAGGCATTGGTAAGGCCAAATTTGGAGTATTGTGTACAGTTCTGATCACTGAATTATAGGAAAGATGTCAACAAAATAGAGAGAGTACAGAGAAGATTTTCTAGAATGTTACCTGGGTTTCAGCACCTAAGTTACAGGGAAAGGTTGAACAAGTTGGGTCTTTATTCTTTGGAGCGTAGAAGGTTGAGGGGGGACTTGATAGAGGTATTTAAAAGTATTAGGGGGATAGATAGAGTTGACGTGGATAGACTTTTTCCATTGACAGTAGGGGAGATTCAAACCAGAGGACATGAGTTGAGAGTTAGGGGGCAGAAGTTTAGGGGTAACATTAGGGGGAACTTCTTGACTCAGAGAGTGGTAGCTGTGTGGAACGAGCTTCCAGTAGAAATGGTAGAGGCAGGCTCGATATTGTCATTTAAAGTAAAATTGGATAGCTATATGGACAGGAAAGGAATGGAGGGTTATGGACTGAGTGCAGGTCATTGGAACTAGGTGAGAGTAAGCATTCAGCACAGACTAGAAGGGCCGAGATGGCCTGTTTCCATGCTGTAATTGTAATATGGTTATATGTTTATATGGTTATAAACCAATGCAATTGTTTAACACTCCCAATGACAGGTGTTGATGTCTTTGGTGGATTGGGGTTTCTGCCAGGTCTTCTCAAAGTCATTCTATGAGTACATCCGGTTATTTAAACTGGGAGATACCTTGTGTCACACACTACTGAGCCGTACCAATCAGCTAAGAACAGTCTCCCAACTAGAACTGAGCCTATTGTGCATTAAGTATTTCAGTAATATTTGAGTAATCTTGCATATATATTGGTTGATTAAGCATTCTTTTTCATTTAAGTAATTCATTATGAGTTAAATGTATAATTGCGCGAATTGTATACATCATCACACTACCACACCATATGCACGCGCCTCACTTTAAGTAAATTTGAAGTTAGACTCATATTTTGGACTTTAGTGTCTCCCTTTGCATTAGTTTAATGTTTCAAAGTTATAAAACATATCAGTTTTAGAAACAAATTTGAGACAGATATTGACCTGTTAGACTATAAGACCATAAGACACAGGAGCAGAATTAGGCCATTCAGCCCAAGTCCGCTCTACCATTTCATCATAGCTGATCCTGGATCTCATTCAACCTCATACACCTGCCTTCTCACCCTTGATGGCCTAACCAATCAGGAATCAATCAACTTCTGCTTAAAATCTACCAATCGACTTGACCTCAACCACAGTCTGTGGCAGAGCGTTCTACAGATTCCCTACTCACTGGCTAAAAAAAAAATCCCTCTTTACTTCTGTTCTGCAAGGTCACCCCTCAAATTTGTGGCTGTGTCCTCTGGTTCTGGATACTCCAATCAGAGGAAACATCCTCTCCACATCCACCTCATCTAGTCCTTTCAACATTCGGTAGGTTTCAATGTTATCCCCCCTGCATTCTTCTAAATTCCAGTGAGTACAAGCCCAAGGCTGCCAAACACTCCTCATATGTTAACCGCCTCATTCTTGGAATCATCCTCGTGAACCTCCTCTGGACTCGCTTCAATGACAATATATCCTTTCAGAGATAGGGGACCAAAACTGTTGACAATACTCCAAGTGTGGCCTGAGTAGTGTCTGAATAAAGCCTCAGCATTATTGCCTTGCTTTTATATTCTATTCCCCTTGAAATAAATGTCAACGTTGCATTTGCCTTTTTTACCACAGATGCAACATTTAAATTAACCTTTTGGCAGTCCCAATACTGACACTTGAGGAACACCACTAATCACTGGTAGCCAACCAGATAACACCCACTTGCTGCCTCCTGTTCGTCAGCCATTCCTCTATCCATGTCAGTGTATTTCCTGTAATACCATAGGATTTTATCTTGTTAAGCAGCCTCATGTGCACCCTATCAAATGCCTTCTGAACATCTAAGTAAGTAACATCCACTGCTCTCCTTTGTCCACCCTGCTTGTTACTTCCTCCAAGAATTCTAACAGATTTGTCAGGCAAGTTTTCCCCTTACAGTAACCATGCTGACTTTGACTTATTAGTCTCAAAGTACCCAAAGCCTCGTACTTAGTAATGGACTCTAGCACTTTCTCAACCAGTGAGGTTAGGCTAACTAGCCTATAATTTCCTCTTTTTTGTCTTCCTGCCTTCTTAAAGAGTGGAGTAACATTTGCAATTTTCCAGTACTTTGGGACCATGCCTGAAACAAGTTATTCTTGAAAGTTCCTGACCAATACATCCATTATCTCTTCAGCAATATCTCTCAGGACTCTGGGGTGTCATCCATCTTGTCCAGATGACTTATCCACCTGAAGAATTTTGAATTTGCCTAGCACTTTTTGCTTTGTTATAACAATGGCACTCACTCCTGCTTCCTGGCACTCACAGACCTCTGGCACACTGCTAGTGTCTTCCACAGTGAAGACTGAAGCAAAGTACTTGTTAAGTTCATCTGCCATTTCTTTCTCCCCCATTACCACCTCAGCATTATCATTTTCGAGTGGTCCAATATCAACTCTCACCTCCCATTTATTCTTTATATAACCAATAAAAAAATTCTTTAAATCCTGCTTTATATTATCAGCTGGTTTGCCCTCAAATTTCATCTTTTCCCTTCTTGTAGCTTTTTAAATTGTTTTTTATTGGATTTTAAAAACTTCCCAATCATCCAACTTCCCACTCACTTTTGCTATCTTATATACCCTTTCCTTGGTTTTTATGCAGCACTTAACTTCCCTTGTCAGCCACGGTTGCCCAGCCCTGCTGTTTGAGAACAACTTCTTCTGAGGGACGTATCTATCCTGCGCCATTTGGACTATTCCCAGAAACTTCAGCCATCTCTTCTCTGCTGTCATCCTCACCAATACCCTCCTCCAACCTACCTGGGCAAGCTCTTCTCTCATGTCTCTGTAATTCCCTTTATTCCATTGAATCCTGTTGAAGTGCAGCAAGGTGTTTGAACTAAAAAAATACGCAGTGTGAATGGCGAGTAATAAACTCAGCCCAACACATGCAGAAACAGTTAAGGTAAAAAAAAAGCAGTGGAGCACCTGTTCGTTGGAAGAGAAGAAATGATTGAAATTTTTTTAAAAGTCAGAAAATGAAAGGATTCGCAGGTTCATAGGACTGAGTACTGGGTGATAATCATTTAAAAAAGAGCAGAAATTGCTGGCTACATCAGAGAGTTTGATGTGTTTATTTACACAAGAAATAACTGGCTCATGTAAATTGAATGGTATGTTGCAACAAACTAACTAGCCAGTGAGAAACAAGTACCAATTTTGATGAGTGCATTAAGTTTAAAGGGTCTAACCCAGCCATTTGAGCTGAAACCGAAGAAGTTTAGCTGCTCCAGTCAACCCAGTCAAAATGAGCTTTGCTGATATCATGAAAGCAATGCAGATACACTTAGAACCAAATACGTTGTGGATTGCAGAACATTTTAGGTTTTGTAAGCAGAGGGGAGGGTGTTCATTTCTGCATACGTGGCTGAATTGAAAAGATTGTCTGAGCATTTTCAGTCAATGATGGGCTTACTGACAGTTCATTTAGTTTGTGGAATCTTACAAGAAAGAATTCAAAAATGACTCCTAACTGAAGAACAGCTCACATTTAAAAGGCCAGTTGAAATCACTGCTTCAATGGAAACTGCAGAGGGTGACATGATTGATTTGCAGTCTGAAATAAAAGTGAGCAGGAGCAAAATTGCAATGTCTAAACAAAAGCTTGCCTGGCTGAAAAAAAAAAGTGCAACCATCGTGGCATGGGCTCACATGCAACAGACCAGTGCAAGTTTAACGTTCAACATGCAGAAAATGAGACAAAGCAGGACTCATACAAAGAGCATGTCATGCTCTCAAAAATATAAAGATCTTTATAAAGCTAATGTAGTTCCTTTAATGGACTCTATGAAACAATTATTTCATAGATGGAACCCACTTACACTTTCTTTTATAGGTTGCATTCATGCCATGAAAATGATGATTTTATCTAGATTTTTATATATTTTTCAAATATGACTTTTTTAACTAAAAAAATTTTTGATCAAATTGATTCTATTATTTTATCCTTTATTTGGAATAATAAAAATAACTAAGAATTAATAAGTATCATTTACAAAAATCTAAAAAAGACAGCGGACTTGCACTACCTAATTTAAGATTGTATTATTTGGCTGTTAATATTCGACAATTATGTTTTTGGCTATATTGGCTTGACAAGAGCCAAAAACCAGCTTGGATTGATTTGGAATTAAAAGCTATTAAACAATTCCATTTAACTGCATTATTGGGAGCTCCATTACCTTGACAACTTGCTAAGATTCCAAATTTAAATCTCTACCCTGTTATTAAACAGTCCTTACAGATTTGGTTTCAGTTTCGCAACTCTCTTAATTTTAAACAATTTAAATTGTCTAGCTCTGTATATCGAATTTTTTTATTTAAACCTTCAATAACCAATCCCATTTTTCTCTTATGGAGAAATAAGGGGATCCAATTTTTGCAGATTTATTTTGTGATGGTCGATTGATGACTTTTGAAGAGTTAATTAGCAAATATTCTCTCTCTCATACACACTTCCTGCAATATCTTCAGGTTAGACATTTTTTACAAATTACTTATCTAAGTTTCCATATATGCAAGAATCTGATTTATTGGATACTATTTTGAATATGAATCCTTTAGTGAGCGGTTCCATTGGTAGAATTTATAATTTATTTTTACTACAAAAAAGATAACCTCTACTAAAGATTAAACAAGATTGGGAGAGAGAACTTAAAATGTCCTTTGTTAATGAAGATTGGTTGCGAGTTCTGAAAATTGTCAATTCTTCTTCGATATGTACCAATCACTGTTCAATTCAATTTAAAATTGTTCACCGTTATTATTTAACAAAGGAGAGATTATCCAAAATATTTCCGAACACAGACAACTCTTGTGATAGGTGTAAAACTGAAGTAGCCATTTTGTCACTTATGTTCTGGTCGTGTTCTTCATTAAAATCTTTTTGGAAATCTTTATTTTCTACAATTTCTAAAGCTCTGAAAATTAATTTACAACCTAATACATTGACTGTTTGGAATAGTTCCGCATCATATTCAGGGTATTTCATCTTCAGACCAACATGTAATCACATTTGTTACATTGTTGGCAAGAAGGGCTATTTTATTGAAATGGAAAGATGCCTCTGTCCCTACATTAATTCAATGGTTTTCTCAAGTAATGTTATGTCTTAGTTTGGAAAAAATTAGAAATAGAACTTTTGATCCTCGATTCGATTTTGAGAGAAGATGGAGCTCTTTTTCCAAATATTATCATTTAATTTGAATTAATTTATATGGTTTCCTTCCAATCTTATTTTATATAAATATGAATTGGTGGTTGATGGTTTTTCTTCTTTATATATACAGATGATTGTAGAACATATCGCTCCGGGATTTGGTTCCTGATAGTTTTTTTTTCTTTCTTCTTTTTTTTTCTTTCTCATGTAGTTAGTGGGGTTTTTTTCTTTAGTTAGTTGGGGTTCTCTTTTTTCCTCTTTTCTTCATAAAAAATGTTTTTTTTCATTATCATATATTATTCTTTTTGATAAGTTTTTATTTCTTCAGCTTTATTAACTGTATATATCAATTTGTTGAAGTCTTGTATCATTTTATAGCTGTAGAAGATTATGTATCAATAAAAAGATTTAAAAAAAAAATGAAAAATAAATGGACTGCATGGGGAAGATACAAAAATATAAAAAGCAAGTTGCAGTTTCAAAAAGAGCACTAATCTGCATGCTGTTGATGAAAAATCTGATAGTGATGTGAATGACCAGAACTGGGTACCCTCGATTTTTGTTGTGAAAACTACCAATAGACAGACAGTATGGCTTACTGCAGAAGTGAATGCCAAATTAATTGAAATGGAATTGGACCCTGGCTCAGCTGTTTCAGCCATTCCACAAAATAAGTTTGAATGGCATTTCAAAGAGACTAAACTGAAGCCTGCAGATATCCAGCTGAGAACTTATACGGAGAAAAGATAACTCCAGTGGGAATAATATTTGTAACAGTGACATACAACAACCAACAAGCCACATTAATTTTCTATGTGGTAAAAACAGGAGGACCAGCATTATGGAGGCATGATTGGCTGAGACAACTACAACTGTTTGGAGGTCCATCCACCATTTGCATGCCACATCCCCTGTAACAGCTGCATCTGAAAGTAAATTGAGAAAGGTGCTGGATGAGGCTACAGCAGTGTTTAAAGATGGCATTGGAAAACTGAAGCATATCAAGAGCAAACTGGTGTCAGTGCCAACTTCTTTGCCTCTGGTTGGGAAGCATATTGGTCTGAGGAAAGACCATGTTGCTCAGAGGAGCCATGAAGGTGACAAAAGCAGTGATCATATTACAGAAGTTTTTGTAGGCAACATATCTGAGAAAGCTTCTCATATGCTAATCAGGCAGCTACTTACAAAATGGTTTTAAGCTGGAAGTGAGTTCAAGGAGCTTCAGAAAAGTTGCAAGCATTTGGCTTTTCTGAGTGCAAAATACCAGCTTCTACTCTGAGTGCACAAACTTTATTGTATTAACTTCAAGTGGAAGACAAAAAAACACTTGTAAATGTGGATGCAAAGACTAAAGCCTTGCTGGATGAATGGAAGACCAAAGAGAATGGAGTCAATGGAGATATGAAAGCAGGATTTGTTGGATAATGTTGTTGATGAGGAAACAAAGAGGAGAGATCAGATTGTAAAGCAAGCAGTAAAATGATAAATAAGAGAATACTCCAGTTAACTAAATCCACTTTCCCAGGATCAAAGATGCACACGCTACAAGAAGAAAAAGGAACAAGAAAGATGTCCATCCAGAATTGTCAGAACCACTTCTTTCAGCCTTAGAATCAACTCCCAAAACCACCATGAAGGAGACCCCAGAACCTGAGATTGTTTCACAGCCACTAATCTCACCTGCGAAGCTAAGTGAATACTCCTACCCCACCCCACACATCAGGAAAAATATTAGCCTATAAAAGTAAGAAAGCCTCCACATTCGATCTTTAGCCCTGAATAGAACAGTTTATAATTTACCATGCTGTTGATGTCTGTATATAGTAGTTGTATTATATAGTATACTCTGTATATAGTTGAGATTCATTTTATTGAGTTGGAGTCTATAGCTAAGCAGGGAGGAGTATCGTGTATTTAATATGTCAGTAATACTTGAGCAACCTATTATACATTGGTTGATTAAGCATTCTTATTCATTTAAACAATTCATTTAGAATTATATGCATAAATATGTGAATTGTATACATCACCACCTCGCCATGTGATAGTTGCATGCTTCGCTTTCAGTAAACTCAAGGTTAGACTCACATTTCAGACTCCCATGTCTTCCTTTGAATTAGTTAAATGTCTTGAAGTCACGAAACATAAGAGCCCAAAACCTCATTAAAAGCTGCAGCATGGTTCAAAGGCAGACATCCGGAGAGCTCAGCTTGAGCACAGAATCTACTTCATTTTCTTTTATCTTCTACACCCATAAGATATTTGAAGTTCATTAATGGTAGGCAGTGTTGGGAAGCTCCTTGCAATTTTTCACAAAGAATTCAACTAAAAACAATTGTGTTTCCCACCAGATCTTTACTGATGTTGGCTGAGGGATAACAATATTCAGGTGAAAACTCTTGCTGAAATAACATGAATGGTAGATGAGGCTTTCTAAAGTCTCACCCTGGAGAATCATGTTCAAGATTTCTGATGGAGATTTGACTCCACAACCTTTTGATTCAAGAGGCATGAGGATTGCCCACTAAACCAGAGCTCGCAAAATGAGTGTGTAGCTGGTGTCCTTAACATAATTTGAGTGATGAGTATTAGAAGGGATTGATATATGAACTCCCCTGCTATTCAGATGTCCTGACCCATTTGCGAGAGATTGGAGTGTGATTGGTCTGAATAAATGCAAATGCAGGAAAGCCAAATCTAGGAACTCGGCAAAGCTCACAAACAAGAGAAGTGGAAAGAACATGTAAAGCTGCCGAAAACAAGCTTAAGGTTAGTTTGGGTAAAATAAACATGGAGGAAGATCGACAATCTATCTCACTGTGTGTGTGTGTGTATACATATTCAAAGTCTCATTCTGTATATATGCCCCTGCTGCATTATACCATACTTCCTTCTGTTGGACATCTATGATCATGTGCCAAATTGTTCCATATTACCATCTCCACTGAATGCAATTCGAAGGATTTTGATTGAATCACCAAAGCCAAACCTTCTCAGCGTAAATATTCCTTGAATAATTTTGCAGCAATATTGTGGATCTTTGTTCATTATTTCCAGCTGTATCATAATTTAATTCTTAGAGAAAATATTGATGATTTAAGAATATTAAAGAGATAATTACAGGGTATTTATAGACTTAATGACTAATTCATCAAGTGATGCCTCATCAAAAACTACTTCTGTAAAATTGTTCAACATTTGAGTTCTAACCAGAGTTCTACAATAATTCTTGATCAGCTTTCTGAAATGTATCAAATTTGAGCTAAATGTCAAACATGTAACTTTGAGGTTGGCTGTTGATTGGGCAATATGTAAATATCGTTCGAGTGTTTATTTAAAATATAGCCCTGCCGGCTTATATTCTGATTGCACTGCCTACTTTAATTCTAATAGTGCTGCAGCCTTTAAATTTGAAATTCATTTGGACCACATGAGAAGGGCAGCTATTTTGTTTTGGCAAAACTTTTAAGTCAGACTGAAGCACAGTTGCCCAATACTGTATTGTCTTTTCTTTGTTTGTGCAATCAAAACCATCATCAGTAAGTGCTGCTTTAGTTCATGAAGGAGAACACTATCTGAACAATACTTCTTTAAATATTACATAAACATTTATTCCTGATTATTAATATTATGTTCAACTAGCCTTGGTGATTTAATAAATGCTTAAGTGATATTATCCAACGCACAATCTTTAAAACTTTGGTTACTTTTGTATAATTTTGGATACTTTATATGCAAGTCCATCTTCATATATTCCTAATTTCTCATGAATGTGTGACGGAATCATCTTAAGTTTACTGCATTAATTACTTACGGTATTTTTCTGCTTTTCTCTCAGTTTTATTCTTAACCAATTGTACAATATGTGTGTGTGCTGCCCAGATAAAGCACCCAGAGCTTGGAGGCTATATCCAGACTCACGTATTCAGTTGAGTGGAGTTTGGCTGACTGCTGAATTGTGTATTCCCTACTTCACAGACAAGGAGAGCTATACAAATGTATAGTGTTTAAAATAAACAATAAAATATAAATGTTCAACAAAAACAATTACCACCATAAACTAGTTGCACCATATTTTGGAAAAAATCCTTACATTTTTGCATGCTTGGGCTTCAAGTTAATTTCAGTTTTCACCTGTATTAGTTCTATACAGCCAATACTTTTGAACATACGGTCCTCAAAGTAATGTTCACTTTGCCATATGGCTTTGAAGTTTGTGCATATAAATTGCAGATTAAGTCTCATTCTTTGTATATGGTAAATCAGCTAATTGTTCATCCAAACATTTCAATTTAACAGCTCATTATTTATAAATTACTGCAGACAGCAATGTAAAATAATTTTAAACAATAATGAACCTGCCTAGTAATGGGATCCTTGACTTTATCAAAAGGTACAAGATGAAAAGCAATATATATAGCAAGTCTACTTGATCCAAAGTTGAGCTTCCAGAGCATTTCCACTTCTGTAACACTGACCATGTCGTGCAGGGTTTCACGTCATTGGAGGATTGCCTCCTTCTCAATGCCCGACAAACCTTTGGGCTTTGATCCCTTCCTTCTATTCTTCATTAAATTCCACTCATACAAAATTCTGGTAGCAGTCTCCCAATCTCAGCAGGCCTCATTAATCCAACAGGCAGGCCCAGTAATATGTGCTATCTCAAAGATTGGCCATATTTCAGTCTGCAAATGATCAATATGCATATAGTATGTGGCTGGATCCATGGTGTGGGCTGGATGCTTACCTTCATTTATATTGTTTTGACACTTGCTGAGGAGAAACATGGCAAAGCAGTGACATGACATTGTTCCTGTGAATTAAAACTATACTCATATTTTCAATGGTCCATGAACCCATGATCATGACCACATTGTTTGTCTTTTGCACTACATTTTGTAGCTTATTGTATTTTTTTATGTCTTGCACTGTACTGCAACCACAAAACAACAAATTTCACATCATATGACTCAGAATTGCAATTCCTTGCTGCTGTGCCCATGATGCAGGTGGGCAGTCTAAACTATTGGAATTGGGTGGTGGTGCAGTAGTGAACTTGTCTAAGTAGCAACCATAAAGGTAAATCACACAAGCCACACAATGCTCAGTATATTCCTCTAGAATATTCAGAGCCTTTACTCCAAATAGTCCCCCCCCATCCACGATCCTATCACTGTTTTTCCATAATCACCCCTAGAAGTATTAACTCAGATCACTCCAGTCATCTAATTCATCCCTTTTAAGCATGACCAGCTTTCAATTCTCCACCACTAGCAGTCGTACCTTCTGCTATCTGGGCACTCAACTCCAGGGTTCCCTCCTTGTTCTTCTACATCTCGCAATTTCTTGTTCCTCTATTAATCTCTTTAAAATACATTTCTCTGAGCAAGAAGTTTATCACAAATTCTTATCAACAAGGTTATGAATTAAAAGTCAGTCACTAATTAGGAAACGCCCTGCAATTGTATTTTGCACAACTTTTGGTATTGAATATTGTGTGATAATATTCCTGTAGGCATCTTGGGATGTTTTTATTCTATTAATAGTGTTGTCTTTGTTGTTGGACATCTCTCAGCTGGAATGAACACCAGAAATTCTGCAGATGCTGAAAATTCAAAGCAACACACAGAAACTGCTGCAGGAACTCAGCAGGTCAGGCAGCATCTTCGGAAATTAATAAACAGTCGATATTTTGGACCAAGACCCTTCCTCCAGACGGGAAAGGAAGGCGGAAGACACCAGAATAAAAGGTGCGGGAGAGGGGAAGGAGGATAGCTAGACAGTGATAGGTGAAGCTAGGTGGGTTGGAGTGGTAAAGAGCTGGAGAAGAAGGGATCTGATAGGAGGAGAGAGTGGACCATAGGAGAAAGAGAAGATTGGATGGGACCAGGAAGAGAGGATGGTAGATGAGAAGAGTTAAGTGGCCAGGGTGGAGAATGGAAGAACTATTTTTACTGGAAAGAAAAATCGATATTCATGCCATCAGGTTGGAGGCTACCCAGATGGAATCTAAGATGTTACACCTCCACCCTGAAGGTGGCCTCATAGTGGCACAAAAGGAAGCCATGGACTGATGTATCAGAATGGAAATGGAAATCAGAATGTTGTGGAATGTTGTGTTAAGATTTAATTTCTATATTTTAGGTCCTGTAAAGGATGAAAAATTTATTTACCATACTATGGCCAGAAGAAATTACAAATCTGAGGAACAAGTCAAGGACAGTGGACGAGTAGACCAAACATGTATTAGCTATCACCAAGTAGTGGAAGAAGTGGAGACTACTCATTCCTGAACTAATTATTTTCACATTGAAGCACTTGGAAGAGGAGATAAGACTCTACTGATAATCTGCTAATCTGATAATCTGCCAGAGCAGCAATGGCGTGTGTTTCTTGGAAAAATAATGAAGATGCAGGACATGTGTATTCCAAAAATGAAGAAATATTCAAATGGTAAAATAGTACAACCTTGGCTGATGAGGGAAGTCAAAGCTATTGTAAAAGCAAAAGAAAGGGCATACAACAAACCAAAAATTAGTGGGAAGCTAGACGATTGGGAAGTTTTTAAATTCCTACAGACAGCAACTAAAAAATTATGAGTAGGGGAAAGATGAAATATGAAGGCAAGCTAGCAAATAATATCAAAGTGGATAGTAAAAGATTTTCAAGTATGTTATAAATAAAAGAGAAATGAGAGTGGATATAGGACCGCTAGAAAATGAGGCAGGAGAGTTTATAACGGGGGACAAGGAGATGACTAATGAACTAAATGAGTATTTTGTGTCAGTCTTCACTGTGGAAGACACTAGCAGTATGCCTGATGTTGTAGTTTGTGAAGGAAGAGAAGTGGGTGCAGTTACTGTTACAAGAGAGAAGGTGCCCAAAAAGCTGAAAGACCTAAAGGTACATAGTCACCCGGACCAAAGGGACTGCACCCTAGAGTTCTGAAAGAGGTAGCATTAGAGATTGTGGTGGCATTAGAAATGATCTTTCAAAAATCATTGCACTCTGGCACGGTGCCAGAGGACTGGAAAATTGCAAATGTTACTCCACTTGTTAAGAAAGGCGGAAGGCAGCAGAAAGGGAATAATAGACCAGTTATCCTGACCTCAGTGGTTGGGAAGATGTTGGAGTCAATTGTTAAGGATGAGGTGATGGAGTACTTGGTGACACAGGACAAGATAGTACAAAGTCAGCATTGTTTCCTTCAGGGAAAATCCTGTCTGAAAAACCTATAGCAATTCTTTGGGGAGATTATAAGTAGGATAGATAAAGGGGATGAAGTTGATGTTGTGCATTTGGATTTTCAGAAGGCCTTTGACAAGGTGCCACACATGAGGCTGTTTACCAAGTTAAAATTCATGGTATTACAGGAAAGTTACTGACATGGTTACAGCATTAGTTGATTGGTAGGAGGCAGCGAGTGGAAATAAAAGGACCCATTTCTGGTTGGCTGCCAGTGACTAGTGGTGCTCCGCAGGCGTCGGTGTTGGGACCACCTCTTTTCATGCTGTGTAGAAATGATTTAGATGATGGAATAGATGGCTTTGTTGCCAAGTTTGCAGATGATATGAAGATTGGTGGAGGAGCAGGTAGTGTTGAGGAAACAGGTAGGATGCAAAAGGAATTAGACATATTAGGAGAATGGCAAGAAAGGGGCAAAGGGAATAAAATGTTGGAAAATGCATTGTCAGGCACTATGGTAGTAGAAATAAATGTGCAGACTATTTTCTAAATGGGGAGAAAATCCAAGAATCTGAAATGCAGGGGGACTTGGGAGTCCTTGTGCAGAACACACTGAAGGTTAACTTGCAGGCAGAGTCGGTGGTGAGGAAGGCAAATACCATATTAGCATTCATTTCAAGAGGTCTAGAATATAAAAGCAAAAATGTAATGCTGAGGCTTTATAAGGCATTGGTGAGGCCTCATCTTGAGTATTGTGAACAGTTTGGACCCCTCATCTTGGAAAATATGCACTGGCATTGGAGAGGGCCCAGAGGAGGTTCACAAGGATGATTCCTGGAATGAAAGGATTATCATATGAGAAACGTTTGATGGTTCTGGGTCTGTATTCACTGGAATTCAGAAGAATCAAGAAGGATCTCATTGAAACCTTTCAAATGTTGAAAGGCCTGGACAGTAGATGTGGAAAGGATGTTTCCCATGGTGGAAGAGTTTAGGACAAAAGGGCATAGCCTCAGGCTAGCAGGACGCCCTTTCAAAACAGAGACATAGAGACTTTTCTTTAGCCAAAGGGTGGTAAATTTGTGGGATTTGTTGCCACATACAGCTGTGGAGGCCAGGTTGCAGGGCATATTTAAGGCAGAGATTGATAGGTTCTTGATTGGACATGACATCTAAGGTTACGAGGAGAAGGCCAGGAACTGGAGTTGAGTTGGAGATAGAAAAAAAGGATCAGCAGAGCAGACTCGATGGGCCAGATGACCTAATTCTGCTGTGTTTTATGGTCTTATCAGAGATCATTTCCAATAATGAGTTCTTCATGGGATTTTCTTGGATAAGGCAGAAGAAAACTGGCTGAAAAGACAGTAGTTCAATAGTTAGTATAATGCTCTACAGTTCCGGCGATCAGCAATCAGGTTGATTGATTCCCGATGCCGTGGGTAAACGGTTTGTCCATTCTTCCCATAGATGCATGGGTTTCCTCTGGGTGCTCTGTTGTTCACCCACATTACAAAGATGTACAGGTTACTGTCAGTAAATTGTGAGCATTCTATATTGGTGCCAAAAGCGTGCCGCCATTTGGGTGCTGCCCCCATCACATCCTTGGACAGTATTGGTCAGTGACACAAATGTCACCTTTCACTCAATGCTTTGACATTTCAATCTACATTTGACAAACAAAAGCTAATCTTTATCTCTGAGTAGTCTGTGTCCATGAGCTGGAGTGTCCTAATGCCAGTGTCTAACTTGAACTGGCTATAAGTCATGTGAAATGGCTTAACTCAGTACAAAATAATGAAGAAGTTACCTCAGAGTTATGTGATAAAGGGGTGCAAGAGATGTTGTCTGGTCAAAAGGAGATCCCCTATTTCAGTGTAAGTGGATTTGGGTGTGTGATAGCCCAACAGGAATAAGTGGATATTTAAATTTGATATGATAAAAGTTGTGAGTAGATTGAATTAATTAGATGTTGTGTGGTTATCACCTAACCTAAGTTAACCAAGCACCCTGAGAGGGAGAATTACTGGGAATATTTAACAGAGGTGTATTATTAGAGTTGTGACGAGAATACACATAGATTAAGATGTTAGCTGTCCTGTGCTGGCACCAGTGGGGTTAGCAGTTGGTCTGCCACCTGTCTTCAGGAGAGAGAGAGATAAGGAAAACAATGGAGCAGCATTTGGAGATGTTAATGAAGGGACGGGAGAGAGTAACGGAAGGAAAGCTGTCAAGATCGCCCCCCCCTTTGAACCCTGAACTGTTTGGAGAGATGGACAGGCGATACCCCAGCAGGGGGATAAAAAAAGGACAGGTTCGCTAAGGCAGACACACACGACACCACGAGGTAACGAGACCCTGGAAGCGGTGCACCTCCCACAAGTCGGTGGGAGTTTTGGAGGGCTGACGCGGGACCAAGCCTTAGACGTACAGGGTGGAAAGGTACGATCGGCGGGAACCTGGTGTGTGTCCGCCCTTGCCTGGGTGCCAGGTTCACCGCAGAGAAACGATCATATCTGGAAACGGAGGGGTCACAGTCAGTGACCTCAGAAGACATCACAAAGGGCTCGCCCGAAAGCTGACTGCGAAGAATATCGAAGGTCTGTGTGGAAGCCGGTTAAATATTCATTCGTTTTTGCTCCCTCTCTCCTTCCCCCCACTGTCCATCTCCCACGGCAGTGATTACTGTGAACTGAACTGAACTCAATTGAACTGAACTTTGCATCACTTTGAAACTGGTCATTTACCCCTAGACGATGATAGAGCTTGATTGATCCTGTTATCCTAATTCTGTGTACATGTGTGTTTATCATTGCTGAACTGTTGCATTTATTATCCTTTTGATTAGAGCACTGTGTTGCTTGTTTCTTTAATAAAACTTTCTTAGTTCTAGTAATCCAGACTCCAACTGAGTGATCCATTTCTGCTGGTTTGGCAACCCAGTTACAGGGTACGTAACAGAGTAAACTAAGAGCTACTAACTAAAATGTACAACTGTAAGATTACTGGCTAAAGAACTTTGATCTGCATCTCTAAGAAAACTTGAGTGCCTATCCTCATAATGACTTGTAAGTGTTTGGAGCTAAGCTGTGTTTACAACCTTGTACAAAGTATTTCCTTCAATTGATTTATGTCATAAAACCAACAGCTGAAGATATATGAAAATAAATTCTGGGGCCGGCTGGTAGCGCAATGACATTGACGCCAGACCCAGGAGTGGAGGTTCCTGGGTTCGAAACCCATTGGGTCCGCTTCTGAGTACACTTTCCATCCGTGCTGGGTTGAGTGTCCAGATCGCAACTCGACCTTGTAAAATAAAGGGAAAATACTGCAAAAATGCCTGTGTGAGGTGTGGCATGCCACACAGTCATTGTCGTGTGTGTCTCTCTGTCAAAATAAAAGCCATGAAAAAGACATCACAGACGCACATGCACAGACTCGCACGCAGACACACATCAAAAAAAAAAAAAAAAAAAAATTCTGCTGGCTTTTTCATCACTTCACATGGATAAATGTACTTTTTAAAAACTATCCCCAAAAAAGCAAGAATTTTCATGTATGTAATCACTTTGAAGAAGCAATTTTGCACAATGAAACATATTACACCAACTCCAAGCATGCTGAAATATTTGTTCACCTGAGCAGAGCAGCAGATGTACTTTTGAGATAAAAGAAGCTTCTATTTAATTAGAACCCATCGCAGCCATGGTGCTCAGATATCTCTAAATGTACTGCACTTACTTTGCTATGTCCTAACCTATCCACATTTGATAATAATACCTGACTGGGTCACCACTAAAATTTGCTATATTTATCAAAAACCAGTCTGAGATCACATTATAGTAGCTTAACTCCAGAAACAAAGCAAAAAGCTTGATCCCTGATTTGACTTCACCTAGTTTGACAGACCTGGGCACTTTGCTATGTACCAGTCAGAGAAGTGCTTCAGCTGTTTAAGGCAATCTCCTTTAACCAACAGTACATACATTGGTTGCAGCGAGAAGGTATGTACAGACCTCACTTTCTTTCAAAGGTTCATGTAGATCCTGGTCAATAGTATGCATACCAGAAGGTCTTATACCCTGGATATGTGCTCTTTTTTTAAGGAGTAGCTGTTTCAGGCCAGGGGAATTAGGACATTTAAAAAAAGGTTCAAAGGTTCATTTTATTATTAAAGTATGTATGCAGAATACAATTCTGAAATTTGTCTTCACCAGATTGCCATACAATATAGATAACCATATAAGTAGATGAAAGGAAGACATCAATCCCCACTCCGCACAAAAAGAAAAGAAACAAACACTCACAAACCCCAAAAATCCCCAGAGGATTTCCTTACACAAAGACTAACAGATCACCCAAACCCCCCAGCCTGCCAATCTGCAACAAGAAAGTATGGGCAAAAACATGAAAAAACATAGGACTAAAAGAAGCCAATTTGAATTACAGTTTGTTTGAACTGCAGTCTAATCCATAAATTTCAGAATTCCAAGAACATCAGGACTCAGCATTCCCTCTGAGGGCAGTGACTTGCACCAGTGACCCCTCCAAGGGCAGCGACATGAACTTCTTTAATGGCAGTGACTCAAATCAGCAACCCCTCCAACAGCCATGAATCAAACCAACAACCCCTTCAACAGATGTGACTCAAACCAGCAGCCTCTTCCAGGGAAGCAAATCAAACCAGCAGGAATCAGGCAGAATTCAAAAGAAAAGAGAAGCAGAACTAATGTTTCATGTTGAAAATCCTTCATCAGAATTAAAAAGAGAGAAAAAATGTTTTAAATAGAAGAGAGAGTGGTGAAGAAATATAGAAGACAAAATGAATATCCAATAATGTAAGACCAGGGATCTTTCCTCAAAGAGCCTAGCAGGAGATGGTTGCAGTAGTCTCCACCAGGTCTGAGACTCCTTGCAAAATGGAGCAATGTTGAAAGTCATTTTATGCCCTCACAATATCCGTCAATGTGGTGCTGTTTATGTCTGTGTGGTGGAGAACCTCAGGGAAAATATATTTAATGTAGATGTCTGATTTCTTTAACTGAAGTCCCAGAAATTCAGAGATATAGTCTTGCAGAAACTAGAGCAGGTTTCAATCAATCAGTTGTTGTAATTATTGCAGATGGACAAGTGCAGCAAGATGTGAGAGGATTTTATCCATCACTTGATCACTGATGAACTATGCTATTATTCAGAATCGACATGAAGAAAGAGGTACTTTGTTTCCACTGAGGACTTTTATTGTTCAGGCTTTTTGAGAAAACTGTCTTTCTATATCCCTTGTGACCTTCTTCCTTTAACACAGCAACTGTCTTCACTTGACAAGTCATATAGCATGGTATAGACATACAGCATAGAAAGTAGAACAGCAGAGGAATCGGCCCTTTGGCTCACAATATCTGTGTTGAATGCAATGCCAAATTAAATTAATCTGATCTACCTACCCACGATCCATATTCCACTATTCCCTGCATATTCATGTGGCTATCCTGAAAATTCAGTGATCGTCATGAAGAAATTCTTGTCATCCACAATGACCTTCGCAGTGCTGAGGCAATGGCCTGGATTATGAAGGGGAACTACTACAAGCACGAGTGCAGTCAATGATCATCTCCTCGTGTGGGGATGCAACAATGCCACCAATCACTGGAGTCTGAGTTGCCACATTATCCACTGAAATCCGGGTAGATCAAAGTATTCATTTGACAGTGCAGTGTCTGAGCAACATTTCAGATATTACAATGAGTGGAATACATGGTAGAGATCTGCTGCAGTGATTAGTTTTGCAATGAGCAAATTGAAAGGAAGGATGACTTTGATGTCTACAAGGATGTTCAAATACAAGAATCCTTTGCATATTTATTTCATGTACATCATTAATGCTGGACTGTGTACCTTGATTTACAGGTACAGTGGTCATCAGAATCCTCACTGATGCCTGTGGCTTTGGTTCCTTCCTAAAGATCCCCTGATCAACTTGGATAGCTGGGCATTGACATAACCTGTTCAGTAGTGGAGGACCATCAGTCAAGTAGCTACTGAGGCATTCACTGAAAAGCCATCTTAGCAGCAAAATGCTGGAGAGCCCAGTCAGCTCTTGCAATGTGAACCCTTTAAAGAACAAAGAAAGGAACCCACTGGTGCAAAGTGTCCAAGTTTCACTGAACCTGTAACACAACAGATGTGACATGCAATTTTCTGCTGCGGCATAAGGGAATGAAATTGCATTTTGTGGAAACTAATGTCTACTTGCGTGTACTTGACACCCAAAAATGTCAAGCATGCTAATAACGATATCTCTAAGAAAGGGTAGTTTCACATATGTTACTATTTCATCTGAAAATAGTTCAATGTTCAAAGTAAGTTTATTATCAAAGCAGATATATGTCACCCTAAATAACCCTGAGATTCATTTCTTGTAGGCAACCACAGTAAATACAAGAAACACAATGGAATCAATGAAAGACCGCACCCAACAGGACAGGGAAAACAACCAATGTGCAAAAATAAAAATAAAGAAAAAATATATAATAATTAAATAAGCAATAAATGTTGAGAACATTAGATAAAGGGTCCTTGAAAGTGAGTCCATAGATTGTGGGAACAGTTCAGTGCTGGAGTGAGTGAAGTTATCTCCTCTGGTTCAAGAGCCTGATGGTTAAGGTGTAATAACTATGCTTGAAGCAGGTGGTGTAGGTTCTTTACCATCTTCCTGATGGCAGCAGTGAGAACAGAGCATGACCGGGGTAGAGGGGGTCCTTGATAATAGATGCTACTTTCCTGTGACATGTTCCATAAAAATGTGCTCAATGGTGATCAGGGTGATGCATTGAGTATATCCATTACTTTTTGTAGGGTTTTCCATTCGAGCACAATGGCGTTTCCATACCAGACTGATGTGAATATACTCTCCACCGTGCATTTATAGAAGTTTGTTGAAGTTTTAGAGGACATGTTGAATTTTTGCATACTTCTGAATTCTGTGCATTATTTGCAATGGACGCATTCACTGAAATCACATGGTCATCAGGAATGTGGGAGTTTGTGAAGATGACTATGTTTTGATGATAAAAACAAACATAAAAGGCATTGATCACAACTGGGAGCAAAGCCTGGCTGTCACCTATGTTGCTTCATTTCACTTTGTAGGCGGTAATAGTATTCAATCCCTGCCACAGCTGTCAATCATCCTGCAGTGATACCAGATCAGTCCAGAATTGCCAATTTGCACATGATAAGGCTTTCTGAAGATCCTACCCAGTCCTGTTGTATCTCACTTGCTCTCCAGACCTGAATGCCACTGATCTAGCCCTCAGCAGATTGTAGGTCTCATGGTTCATCCTGGGCTTCTGGTTAGGGAAGATTCTGAAAGATTTTGTCGTGACACACTTGTCTACAACTGATTTTATAGAGTCCATGGAAACCATGGTGCATTTATTCAGATCATCTGATGAGTCCTTGAACACAACACAGTCCATTGACTCAAAGTAATGCCATTGCAGTCTCCAGTGAGAGTGTTTGGTACTTGAAAACCGGCATTACATAATATAATCTGCTTTTAGTCTAATGTGCTTTTTAGTCAATGAAGGAGTATATTTGTACTTAATGTTGTAAGAAGTGATTCTCTAAACTCTCACATAGCAGAACCACTTAACCAGTGTGCTTTCATACTGTTGATTGAAATATATACAGGTAAATCTTTGTCAGGACACTGATGTTAACACTCAGGTCTGGACAATAGGGTCTTTCACAGCTACTTAAGATGCCAAGTAAAATTTTGGGTTAACTTCTCATCTGAAAGACATCAGTTTATTCAATGCTGAACCTATGTGTTACATTCTCTGAATTAGATTTAAAATACCCAACTCTGTGACTCAGTATTGCCAATATAATTAAAAGTTGAGTTTATCATCATATAAACAAGTACATGTATGCACAGGGCAATTAAGAACTTACCTGCAGCAGGATCACAGGCACATATCACCAGTTCAAACAACGGGTTCATAAGAAAGATGTTCCTTCATTGACCTATTGTCCTGCAACAAGAGTGCCCTGAAGGAATCCTGAGGTATGAGTTGTTTCTGCATAAATTGGAAAAGAAAATGGAAAATAAGTTGGATGCATAGCACAACTCACAAGACTGACCATTTCTTTCCTGTGATAGATACTGCTCAACCTGCCAAGTTCCTCCAGCAGGTTCCAGCATCTGCAGTCTCTCAGGTGTCCAGGCATACCAAAAATGTTCATTGCCCTTATTGTGTATTCCATTCATTTTACAGGTGATGCAAAACTCAACTTGCTAACTACTCAAAATCCATCAAGATGGCTAAGCACCAGAAATGTTCTATAATCTTAAATATTAGCAATTGTTTACAGTCTCTAATTGTGTTGTCAAGAGCATTCAGCTGTAACAAAGAAAGAACATTTCAATGAAGTCTGAGGAAATAAAGGAAATAATTTACCATTTAATTAAATATGATATGTTCATGATAGCCTGTACAAATTTAAATGCATCCAAATCTTCAAAACTAAGTTTAATTCCTATGATGTTCCTATAAGTTAACAAGGTATCCTTGGTACTGTTTTTCCTCCCTTAAAATGTAGTTGCTCAAATGGTCTATTGACAGCCCTAAATCCTGAGTCAATGAAGTATTCGTTTGAAAAAATGCTACCATGGGATTCAATCGCAGGAGCATTTCCCAAGTTGAATGCAGCATCCAAAAATGATGAGTAGTTGGGATATGAAATAGAAATCTTCCTCACTGGAGTACTTGAAATAGTTCAGGAGCTCTGGGATGATAATCTGTGACAATCAGTCTTTTGATCATCCATCAGGACTGAAAAAGCAATGTTTAGCTTCAGGAATGACAAAGTTCTGAAATAAGATTGTAAACAGCTTGGTCAAATTTTATGTCATTGGTATCCTGCAACGATAAAGAGAACTATTTTTCCTTGTCAGTTAGTTGAATACATATATAGCTGAGCATCATTTAAATCATGGTTCTAAAGTATGGATCTCCAGTGTGTAGAGTAAGCTATCACTGACAGTTTTAGATGGCTAAATTCTACCAACAATGAGGAACTTGATTTACGCAGTAGGATTTTATTTTAATCTTCTAAATTTTAAATTTGGTGCTTTTTTTATGATCAGACACATCAATAGAGTAAGTAACTGATATCTGCATTTTGGCTAAGAAATTTGTTGGTGCAATACCAGAGAAACAGGCAAAAATTGCTTTGCTGCAGTATTAATCAAAAGTACACATATTTCTGGGAGAGCTAGAGCCAGTGATTAATAGTTCTTTTTAGAGTGAGATTTTTGAGTAATCTAGCATTGATTCTCCAATTGCCTACTCATTCAATAAAGTCAACAGTGGTGTTGCACCTAAAGTTGCTCTCCAACATGATATTTGACCAGATCAACCTCAAAATGTATTGCTCATTCAAAAAAAAAAAAAAAAAAAAAAGAAAATCACAAGTTCTAAGACTAAAAGTTTAAACTGGAATATGATATTTAGAGCCCAGACACACTTCTCCATCAATCATGGGCAGTGAGCTCCACAACTCTTTGCCAAACAATCCTCAATAGGCCTGTGATCCCAGTCACTACACCTGCAGGTGGTTTCAGCTGGAGTCCCTCAAGCAATGACAGAACTAACAAAGAATAATATCCTGTAAGAAGAATTTTCCAAGTTCATCAGATCAGGAATGAGAACAAAAAACAGAAAAAAAAGATATTTGACAAAGAGATTGCACAGATGTCAGTAAGTGGTGGGGTCAGTTTGTTAAAGTTGCCTGTAATAACTTGACTATCCTTTGCTAATGCCTGGCTTTTAGGAGCGTTTCAGGAGTGAATGCAAAAATCACATTGACCGCCAGCTTGCCGGTTGAGCTTTCATAGTTTTCTGCAATGTGGTAGTGAACAGCAAATTATACAGAGCCTTGGAATAGTGTGTACAGGTCTGGACACCTGACCTGAGGAACAATAAGTAAAATACAGAGACTGATTACTGGAGCGGGGTGTTTGTCCTAAGCAGACTATGTCTGTACTTTCTTGAGGTCAGAAGAATGAGGAATGACCTGATCAACACATAAAATTCTTACAGGGCTTAATAAGACAAAGGCAGCAATAATATTTCCCTGCCTTGGGTGCTGAGAACTTGAGGTCATACACTCAAATAAGCAATCCTCATTCAGACTGAGTTGAGAAATATATCTTAATACGTAAAAGATTCTAAATCTTTGGAATTCTCTGTCCTGGATGTTGTGCAGGCTCAATCATTGAAAATATTCATGAGAGAGATTCAATAATTTTGGGATATTAAGTCAATCAAAGAAGTACAATGTTAGGGCAGGAAAGTAATGCTGTATATAAGGATAACTATGAACTTATCAAATGATGGAACAAGGGTATAAGGCTAAATGATCACTTCCTGTTTTCTTATCTTCTTTTATGTTTCTATATTATTTTCCAACAGCTGTGTTTTTGGAGAATAAATTTAGTTTAGCAATAGCTGATGAAGGTTCTTGGCACGAAACATTAACTGTTTATGCTTTTCCATGGATGCTGCCTGTCCTGTTAAGTTCCTCCACTATTTTGTGTGTGTTGCTTGGATCTCCAGCAGCTGCAGATTTTCTTGTGTTTTAGTATTAGCTGTCTTTTTTGTGACAGATTTGATATCCTTTTATCAACAATTCAAATTCAATTATAATCTACTGTAATTATTGACAAGCACGGTAGATGACTAATAAATTAAAATAAATATTTAAAAAATAAAACAGGAGTAGGCCTCTCAGCCCTATAATCCTACTCTATCATTTAATACAATGATGCCTGTCGCCCCAAAATACCATCTTCTTGCTCCATGTCATTTGATTCCACTAATGTCAAGAAATCTATCTATCTCAGTTGTGCAGATAAACAATAACGTAGCCGCCAAGGCCCTTTGGATAGAGATTTATGAAGATTTAGTCCCCTGTGGATGTAGAAATTTCTCGCCTTCTCTCTCCTATTTGTTCTACTCCTTACTTTGTGACCAATCCCCTAGTTCTGGACATTCCTGCCAGTAGAATTTCTCACTATGAGAATATGGTACATATCAGTGAGGTTACCTCATTGTTTTAGGCTCTAGAGAAGAAAGGCTTGGCCTGTTCAACTTCTGTTCATGTGCCCAAGGGCCAGTCTGGTATATTGTTACTGCACTCTTTCTATAGCAGATATAGTCTTTGATCTTTCTAAGGCTCCATATAATTATAGTAAAATTACTTCAATACTTAAAAAAACCTTATGTAATAATGGTCATTTCTCTTCGCATTTGCCTGCTGTGGCTACATACAAGTTTTCAGTGTATTGTGCACTAAGACACCCAGTGTCTCACCAATTAAAAATTAATCAAGCATTTCTTATTCTACAAATTAGATAAACATTATTGCCTACTTACTCAAATAGTCTGTAGCCTCTGAAGCCTCTTATCTTCATCATTATTCACATTTCACATTAATTTTTTGCCATCAGCCAACTTAACAATGGTGCATTTGGTTGCCTGTGGAAAATTGTTGATATTAATTATTAATAGCTGGGGTTTGAGCACCATTCCCTGCAGTTTCCCATTAGTCATGGCCTACCAACCCAAGCAATTTTATTTTATCTGCTAGCCAAGTCTCAATTCAAACTAGTGTAAGATTGCCAATTCTAACCTCCTGTGTGAGATTGTATGTAGTCTTGAAAAGACATGAAAATAACTATAGCCAATTGTATTTCCATAGTTGTCTGCTTCCAGTTTACCATTCCCTTCATTATGAACGATAACACGCTTCCTGTGCCTTACCTACATTTTAATTGACTACATAATCTGAATGGACAACCTGCATTTGCTACTCTGCTTCCAATATTACAATCTATTGAACCACATTTCATAGAAATGATGGATTACAGACATGCTTAATTCAGAGCAAGAGACAGAAAATGGCATTCTCCTGGGCTCCATGTAATTCTAAAGGTCTCACTTCTTAATGTCTGTTTCCTTTACTTTATGTCTGATTCTTTTCTTGGCAATGCTCATTGGTTCCTCACATTAATATTTGTGGCCAGTCCCTTTCCTAATTCTGCACATAAAAGTTAGCAGACACCAGCACTCAATTATTTCCGAAAATGGTTTGAAAGATAAAGTTGAGATTATTATCATATGCACAAGTACATGAATGCACAGTTGCAATGTAAAACTGACATACAGCAGCATCAGACATATAAAATATAAATGAAATACAAATTTTACACAAGTTTAATAAGAAAACAATTAGAACAAAATACACAAAGTCTATCTTTGCGTTCTTTGTACAAATTGTTTATAGTACTGCTAAACTATATTGAGTGCAACTTTGAAACCCAGAGTAATTTCCAAGATCTTTGCAGGCCCATGGTTAACAGATATTTGCAATTTAATTTTGCAGAAGCCCATATTATGATTTTTTGTGCATTATATAATTGAGTATATTCTATTGACAGCATTTTGCTGTCGTAACAGAATATAGATTTAGGTCAAAAAGTAATTGTTTCTGTGTGACCTTGAATCAGGTTGTTTGGATATATTCAAGGTCAACAATTTTGCCTTAAAATTCATATTAACTTGAAGTTTAGTTTAACTGGAATGAATGATTTTTTTAAAAACTTATTGAGGGACTAGATTTTAAAAAACTGAAAGAGCATCTAAATAATGCAATGCGAAGGCAAAATAGTACCCAAGCAATGCTGCATTGCAGTCCATTCATAATCATAAACATTTGGCTAGAATGTACTCACAATTCTCCATTGTACAAATCCACAACCAGATTTTCTTTCTCCATCACCACAGTTGTTATTGCCCTTCAGGCCTTGCTACCGTCCTACAAGCTTAATTGGGCTATGAGCAGCAGCCAGGCCTCAGGTGACAGATGTCAAGATCCATCTCAGAAAACACCCTGATGGCTCTTAAGCAATTCCTGCATGAACTTGGCATGAATTTGGCATTAATCTTCTTTTAGGTGACATCGGTTTTACAGTTCAGAAATAATTTATGTAATTAAAATATACATTATCTCAAAATTGTACATTTATTTAAAAAATGCTTTTATCTGCTGGAAATGAATTAAATTATTAAGGGTAGACAAACAGTTCAGTTAAAGATTTACCCTGTGCAATTGACTGAGATCATGTTACACACACCAGCAATCTCTAGCATAAAGCCGAGGAGCTGAAAGCAAAGTGTATTGACCCTTTCAGCTTATTCTAGTGGCCGAGCAACTTATCGAAGGTTCAAAAAAAGTTCACAGATTCAAAGTTTCATTTATTATCGAAGTATGTATGCAGCATGCAACTCTGAGATGTGTCTTCTCCAGACAGCCATGAAGCAAAGAAAAACCATTGAAGTCATCAAAGACAAACATCATACCCATTCCCCTGTACAAAAAAGAATGGCAACATGATCATTAACTATCCAAACACCACTCCCCCATGCAAAGTGCAACAAAAGCATCAAAGCCCCCCCCCCAAACCCCTCTGCACAAAATGCAACAAGAGTATCAACCCCCACAAAACCCCTGCCCCACACAAAAAAATTGAGGAAGAACAGGCAGGAACACAGAATATAAAAAAGCATAAGACTGAGAAAGTTCACAGTGCATAAATTCAATAATCCAATCCAGAAACACAGAATGTCCGAGCTCATCGAAAGAGAGAATCACCACTCGAACATGCCTACCCTCCAGACACAGCAGCCACTACACACTTCTTCTCTGGTAGCAGATCAAATTTGATCAAAATTGTCACTTTTCCTGACTTCTGTATTGCAATATGCAGCAATGAATGAAATGACCCACCCCGTGCGGTTAGTTACTGGCTCTCTATGAGACACCAACAACAGTAAGTATTCAGAGTTGGTTATTGGGAGATGCAATTAAAGATGCCATGATAAGTTAAAAAAAAAAAAAAAAGTGCATTTGTAGAAGTCCTAGAATCGACAGAATACTGGAAGATAACTTTCAGTCCGTCTATTAGATCTACTGTCATTTCTTTCACAATGGTTAGTTACACATGGTCAGGTTTTGGTATTCATTGGCTTTAATCCTCATTAGATTAATTACTTTACTTTGGTCAGAGGGTGGTAAATCTGTGGAATTTGTTGCCACGATTAGCTGTGGAGGCTGTCTGTCTGTCTGTCTGTCTGTATCTTGTTTTACAGCGGTTGGCATCCAGCTTAATGGTGCATTACCACCACCCTCTGCTCCAGAATGTGCACTAGACATACATTCTAAATCCGTTCACCCAATCTCTCACACACACACACACACACACACACAAACCTACACTTCACCCTCCCATCTTTGACCATCCTAGTATCCTATTCCTGTTTATTCATCATATTCTATAAAAAACCCCTGTACCCCTTAAAAATGCTAAAAAATACCCGGACTTGTGCTCTCTCACCCATGCCCAGCAAACCTTTTAATGTGAATTCCTGCATCCCCAACTCCCTTAATTTATTTCTCATCATCTTTCTCTGTATTCCATACTTCCTGCAACTCAGAACTACATGTTCTACTGACTCCTCTTCCTGACATTCCTCACACAATCCTGTCTGGTGTTTCCCTATCATTTTCAATGTGTTGTTTAATGCACAATGCCCCAGCCTTAACCTAGTCCACACAATTTCCTCTCTTCTGTTTCCATTACCTACCATAGTAACTGCAACACTCTTTTGTATTTGATATAAACGCCTCCCTTTCCCCCTCCCTGTCCCATCTTTCTTGCCACATTCGGTTGACTTTTTCCCCAGATTACACACTTAACCTCTGCTTTACTGATACTAATGTGCATTTCCATATTTTCTTTCTTTAACGCCCTCTTTGCCAACTCATCCACCCTCTCATTCCCCTTCACCCCTACATGTGCTGGAACCCATAGAAATTTTACCTGACCTCCCTGATTTGCAATTCTTGTAACTAACTGAAGGACTTCATAAAGTACATCTTGCCGACTGTTTGTGTGAAAAGACCTTAAACTTGCTAGAACTGAGGATGAATCTGAACATATCAATGCTTTGGCTTGTCTGGCTTTCTGCACCCATTGCAACGCAACCAACACCGCCAGCATCTCCACTGTAAACACTCCTAACTTATTAGATGTTCTTCTGCTGATTCCAATTTCTTTTGCTGGTATGACCACCCCAAACCCTGTCACTCCTGTTGCAGGTTCCTTCGCACCATCCATATAAATGTGAGTATAATCGCTATACTTTTCCATCACATGACAGTTAAATGCATTTACCAAATCTGTTTTATATCTTTCTTTCCTTTTTACCTCTAACAAATGCCAGTCTATGTCAGGCCATACAAGCTTCCATGGAGCTACAACCAGATAAACTACTGAAGGACTTATCCTCAGATCAAATACTCCACAATCTTTCGCGATATCATTCCCTACCCAACTAAAGGTATCCCTCTGAAACCTCCCATTTTCCCAGTGCTCCTGCAACACTCCTTTAGCAGGGTGAGAATCATTGTGCTCCTGCAAGTTAGCCCAGTAGTTTGCCATCAGTTGCATCCTTCTTAGTTCCAAAGGCATTATTCCCATTTCTACCTGTAGGGCTGACACTGGTGACATTTTAAAAGCCCCACTGCACACTCTCAAGGCCTGAGCCTGAATCACATCCAGTTTCCTTTTAAGAGACCTAGCTGCTGATCCATATACTATAATCCAATACAGATCTTACTAAAGCCACATACATTCTCTTCAAAGCTGAACAACTTGCTCCCCATTCCCTACCAAACATCTCATCACATTTATTACTTTTTTACATTTCTCCTCAACTTTCCTGATATGGTCTGCCCATGTTAATCGTGAATCAAATATAACTCCCAGAAATTTAAATGATGCAACCCTTTCTAATTCAACCCCATACATCCTTAATTTCTTCCCTACCTCAACCCTTTTCCTGGTAAAAAATACAGATTGAGTTTTGTCTACTGAAAATCTACATCCCCAATCATAACCCCACTCCACTACTTCATCAATTGCTTCTTGTAGTTTCCTGATTATATGGTCCATGTTCCTGCCTCTTTTCCACAAGGCCCCATCATCCGCAAACAGTGACCTACCTATATCCACTGGTACCTTTGTGAAGATATCATTGATCATAATCATGAAAAGTAATGGGCTAATCACACTACCTTGAGGTGTGCCATTTTCCACTATGTACTGTTTTGATAATTCTAATCCAATCCGAACTTGAATTTTTCTACCAAACAAAAAAATCTTTAATCCAATTAAAAACTCTCCCACCAACCCCCATCTTGTGCAGTTTAATTAGTAATCCTTCCTTCCACATCATATCATAGGCTTTTTCAATGTCAAAGAACACTGCCAGTACTGACTCTCTATTTGCCTGGGCCTTCCTTATTTCAGTCTCTAACATAATCACTGAGTCCATGGAATTCCTTCCCTTTCTAAAACCACTCTGATAACTTGCCAGCATTCCCCTTTTCTCAAGCTCATATGATAACCTTTCTGTTATTATCCTTTCCATTATCTTACATATACTTGATGTTAATGCAATTGGTCTGTAGCTAGTGGGTTTTGACAGATCCTTGCCAGGCTTCCTTATTGGAATTACTACTGCTTCTTTCCATGCACTTGGTAATCTTCCCTCCTCCCACACTCTGTTATAAAAATGCAGCAACTTCAAGAGCGTTCCTTCTCCTAGATTTTTTAGCATCACAGAGCATATCAGATCTTTCCCTGGGGAGGTTGGTCTCGATCTCTTTATTGCTCTCACCATTTCTGCTAATGTAAATGGATCATCAATTATATCATCTGTTCCTTCCCTCCTGCTTAACACACCTAGGTGTTGGCTCATTATTCTTTCCCTTCTTCAGCCAAATTTTCTGAACTGTGTATCAGTACAAATGACTTGGCCATGACCTCAGCCTTATCCCTACTGGAGACTGCAGTTTCCTCCTCAGATATCATTACTGGATATTCCCATTCCCTTCTATCTCCTCCCATCCTCTTAATCATTCCCCATATCTCTCCCACAGGTGTTGTTCTTCCTACCTTGTCGCAAAAACTCCTCCAACTTGCCCTTTTAGCTTGACGTATAGTTCTTCTCACCACTGCCTGTGCTTTCTTATATTGAACCAAATGCTGCATATTATGGGTTCTTTTAACTAGCCTGAATGCTCTATTTCTGTTTTTTACAGCCTGACAACATTCCTCTGTCCACCATGGTACCAGTTTTCTATTCATCCTATTTTTACTCCTAGGTATAGATCCTTCTGCTGCCATGATAATTGCTGAAGTCACCTGACTGTTTAATTCATCTACATTTCCAGAAATATCAATCTTTGTCAACCCTTCTTCACTCAACTTCTGGAACTTACCCCAATCAGCTTTTTCAAACACCCACTTTGGGGTTCCGCCACCTGGTCTTACTTCAACTCTTTCACCCACTGAACACAAAACTGGGTAGTGATCACTGCCTACTGTTGAAGCAGTCCAAACTCCCCAGTTACTAATGCCAGCCAAGGTATTAGACACTAACGTAATATCTAACACTGACTCAGTTCCTGTTATATCTATCCTTGTGCCACTATCATCATTCATACACACCAAATTCCTTTCTTCCATCAAATCTTCAATTACCTTTCCATTTGGATCTGTAATCTGATCCCCCCATATTGTGCTATGAGCATTGAAATCTGCACACCACACTACTTTATGTCTGTTTTGTCCTTGTATCTTTAATAGGCTGTCCAAATCCAACCTTTTACATGGATTGTAGTAGTTAATTATAACCACTCCCTCCCCTCTCTCCCACACTTCCACCACTATGTATTCCTGATCATCTCCTTTTTCCAGTACCCTATATGGTATACCTTGCTTGATTAACACAGCACAACCCCCTCCTCCCCCTAGATTTCTATCTTTCCTTATCATTGTATACCCATATACCACAAAGTCTAAAGTTGGTTTCAACCAAGTTTCCTGAATACACACTACATCCGGTTTTACAACCGTTTCTTAAATAAAGTGCTTGAATTCCTGGCTATTGGCCAGTAAGCTCCTTGCATTCCATTGTAAAAGAATCACCATAATTAGTATTAACCAACACATGACACTTCCTGGCTTGACTGATTACTGAGGTTCTCCCTCACTTCCTCCCATGTCAGTCCTACTAACCCTAAATGGTTTACTGCTGCTTTTACCACCAGCTGAATTTTGTCACTTTTTGACTTTACCTCAGCAGTACTATTAATCACTCCTGCAATGAATGTTACTAGAGCCTTTTTGTCTACATAAATCCTGTCATTTGTTCTTTGTTGCATCTCTCGTATCCCTATTGCTCCCTGTTCATTAGGAACATTATGCTGTTCTCTTGACATTCTTACAGCTTCTGCATAAGTGATCTTTCTTTTCACTCTTATTTCTTGAATTTTAGTCTCCCGTCTCACAACCGCACACCCACTATATGCAACATTATGAGCTCCTCCACAATTGCAGCATTTTGGTTGAACTCTTGTTCCGCACTTTCCATATTCATGATCACCCCCACATCTAGCACATCTCCTCTGCCTTTTACAGTTTTTAGCCACATGTCCAAACCTTTGACAATTATAGCACCTCAGTGGCTTTGGCACATACACCCTTACTGGGTAACTCATGAAACCCAGGAACACCTTCCTTGGCACTCTTTCTTCTTCAAATTCAATCAATGCTGATTCACTTTCCTTTTTCACTCCCTCCTTTGTTGTTTTCAGTCTTTGAACATTCATTACTTTCCCTCCTTTGATATTCCTCTTTATCTCCTCCATATTTATACTCATTGGTATCCCCGTGATCACTCCTTTACAACCACTGTTTTGTGCTCCCACCCTCCCAGTGTATTCCACCTTGCATTTTCCTATCTCTATTAGCTTGAGTGCTTTCTCAAGTTGTTCCTCATTCACACATCTTACCAATAAGTTGCCATCATTAAGGACTTTTGCAAATACTATTTCCCCTATCTTATTTGTCAGAGTTGTTGTTAACACAAACAGGTTAATTTTCTTCATATGTCCCTGAGCCTTCTCATTAAACCTAATTATGACAACACCTCCTCTCTGAGCTTGTTCATCTTCCTCACTTTCAGAGTTTTCTCCACTATCATCTCTTATTCATTTATTCCCTTTGTCTTGGTTTTTATTCATCCAACCCCTCACTACCTCCTCATTCCCTTTATTTTTCCCTTCACAATAATCCACCTCTCCCCAGCTGCCTACCTCTGGTCCCAAGTCTCTAACTCTCTCCTTCTCCACTTTCTTTCCCTCAACCCCACCTCTTATCTTGTCCACCATTACCAGACCCACACAACCCCCCCCCAGCAATTTCCATTCCTTCCCCACTCTCTTTCCCTCAACAGGTTCCAAAACACACTCACACATCAAGCAAAACACAGCCAGCTTCCAGTCCAGTCAAGCCAACTCAGCCACCTCAAGTCAGCATCCCCCACCTAACTGTGGAGGCCTAGTCATTGGGTGTATTTAAGGCAGAGATAGATAGGTTCTTGATTAGCCAGGGCATCAAAGGGTATCAGGTGAAAGCAGGGGAGTGGGGATGACTGAAAGAATTGGATCAGCTCATGATTGAATGGTGGAGCAGATTTGATGAGCTGAATGGCCTAATTCTGCTCCTATATGTTATGCTCTTATGGTCTTAAGGTCAGAGAGATCCTGAAACAGACTGGCTAACTGGGAAATTACCTTTCTTCCTAACTTGGAAATGTTTAGAGATGGTCTTTAGCATAGGAAATTTATAACGCAGATAT
Organism: Mobula birostris; assembly: GCF_030028105.1. Taxonomy (NCBI): domain Eukaryota; kingdom Metazoa; phylum Chordata; class Chondrichthyes; order Myliobatiformes; family Myliobatidae; genus Mobula; species Mobula birostris. Next base: position 68,442,191 of record NC_092374.1, read on the forward strand.
ATTTAACCATTGAAGTCATTTTTGCTATCATGTTGTGTAGTAAAGTTCAGGATTATGTCCTGATATTAACATATGTGAGGGGTGATTGATAAGTTCATGGCCTAGGGTAGAAGGAGTGAATTTTAGGAAACCTAGCATATTTACATTTCAACATAGTTGTTAAGGATCCGGCCTGAACACTGGGTTGAAGGGCCTCTGCTGGTAGCCCTGGATCATGACAGTCTTTAATTTCTGTTTTCTTTCACCTGGCCATGTGGGTTCTGGCCCAGTCCCTTTCCTTTATTGGACTTCCTCCAATTACCTGCTTGTCTCCTCATTTGCACCCACCTGTTTCTAATTTTCACTCATTACCCTGTCCATTTAAACCCTGCCTTGACTAGTATCCTCTGCCAGTTCATCCCAGTTCTGACCTGTGTTGTTTCAGCCTGTCATTGTGACTTCTGCCAACTGATTTTGCCTGATTCTGTGTTTTGGATTTTGCCTGTTCCTGGACCTGATTTTTGTCTGTGTGCTCTGGATTGTCTGCCCTTGCCTGACTGCCTTTCTTGGTAAGACATCTGCCTACCAATTTGGATTTATGCTTGCCTTCTGTTTTTGAAAGACTGTTGCCTTGGTGCTCCCTAATAAACCCTGGTGAAGAAGTATTCATTGGTCTGCACTTGAGTCCTGCCAAAACCTCACAGAACCTGACAATAGTCCCCTCCTACATTTACACACTTAGTCCAGTGGTTGTGAAGCATATGGATCCCTTCTTTGTAGAAGTCAGTGACTTGGACCTCCAGAAAGTGGTCCACAGCAAGTGAGATTGATATGTTTGTGGCCTAAGGTAGAAGGAGATGAGCTATACAGCTCTTGTTATATGCATATGCAGTTCAACTTTGTGTAATTATGCAGAAAGTTTGAAATTAATAACTGCCTTGGGCCACAAACTTATCAATCACCCCTGTTGTGGACCACTTGCTGGAGGTCCAAGATGCTGACTTCTACAAAGAAGGGATCTGTATGCTCCACAACTGCTGGACTAAGTGTGGAAATGTAGGAGGGGACTATGTTGAAAATTAAATGTGCTAGGTTTTCTAAAATTGACTCCTTCTACCTTGGGCCACAAACTTATCAATCACCCCTTGTAGGTCTTTCTATAACAGTAGTTTACCCAGGGGAGGAGGGTTTTTTTGAGGTTTGTATAAAAGATGATGATCAATAGTTCAGAAACAGCTACCAAAAAAAGCCATTAATAGCATCACCTCAGTGTTAACCAGATTATTGAGCATTATACATTGGCAGCTTGATGCTGATAAATGTTCAAAAAGAAGAAAACAGCCAGTTTGTTGTAGGGGTTAATGGCATAAGCATCATGGTGTTTAGGAGTGAAAAAATGTCTGTCAGTTCACAAAATTACTGTTCACAGCAGACATCCCACCTCTCCTGGAAGTTCTGGGAGTCTCCTGCATATTAATAGTGGGTCCCTGATGCTTGCAAATTATATACAATGTCCCAGAAACCAATTTTTTTGAGAGTGACCACACGAGAGTGTAAGTGAGAGACTGACCACGAGAGAGAGAGAGAGCAAGTGTGTACCATGGTGGAGTGTTCCAAAAAAAAATAAAATGTATGTCACCCCAGACTACACTAAAGTGTACCCCTGCCTAATAGGGGTCAAAATAATGACGGTGTTGCTCGCTGCATTATTTGCAACAGTGGCTTTTCTATTGCCCATGGTGGGTAAAGCCTGTAAAAGACATGTTGAGGTGAGTTTAACAGGTGTCATTTGTTCATTAGCATAGCTAACATTATTTAAACTAGCTGGCTAGCTGCTAAGGAGCTATTCAGTTGCGGACATCCCACCTCTCCTGAAAGTTCTGGGAGTTGCCTGCAAATTGATGGTGTTACCTCCCTGAAATGAGTTTTTGCAGGGTGGGTTTTCTGTGGATCATTCACCAGTTAGAAAGTTAATCTAATTATCACATTTATATGTGCATAACTGGTACATCCTGATGTCTCCATTATAATGAAACATGGGTTTGAAATAGTCAAGGGTAAGGCTTTACTTATCTCAGCAGCTTGAGTGGAGAGAAGTCTCGTTTCTGAATAATTCACTTCCCTTTGAATAGGCCTTTGGCATAAGAAATAGTTGTCAACACAATGGAAAGTTAAGCTAAATGGCTGCTTTTTAAAGAAGTGCAGTTTGACATAAGAGGAGAATTTGTCATAGTGGTGTAAAATGAATTTGTCCCTGCCACGTAGTCAGTTTTGGATGGAGATGGATAAAACATAGCAAAATAATACACTTTTCAGTGAAAGCTAAAACAGACTAAAACAGATAATTCAGTCAACCAATTGCCTTCACAAACAGAAGACCTTTTGGTAAAGGTCTGCTCCTCACTCTAACTAGACTCTTATGTGAGGCCCATCAGCTATTGTACAACTCTGAATTGGAAACTAGTTAACCATCTGGGTGAAATTGATTGAATCACAGCTATTTCACATAAAGAATTGACAATGGATGTGTAGATCAGAAACATTTAGTTATGTTTAAAGTCTGCCATTTTGGAGCACTGATTAAAGTTCAGATATGCAGGAAATTGCAAGCCATGTCATTTTAATCCTTTGTAATGTGTTGCATCCTTCCAGCATTTTGTAGTTTCCAAGGATGATTCAGTAAAGAAAGATCAGGCAGGATGTGATAAAATAAACAATAAAATCTGAACTTTTCATGCTTACATAAGAATTATCTTTGAGTACAATATTTTTCCTTCAATTTCAAATATTGAATTAGGAGCAGATTAAATTAATATTGTGGAGTAGTACTGAAAGATTGACATGGAAAGCTCATCAGGAAGTGACTTTACTGATTAGGATTTAGGAGGGATGAAGACATTTTTATCACTTTGGTCCCTGTGAACTGCTTTGAATTTCTAATCAAACTCTGTAGTCAATCTCAGTAATAGATGGTGTGTCTGTTTGACAACACTTCATTTCCTGCAGCCTGAACAGTTGATTGATTTGTCTTGTCTGTAAGCAAAATCTGCAGTCTTCTGAGGAATTTTTTTAAACCATGTCCTTGTAGTTTGAGTCAAATGGAATTTGTTAAAAGGAAATCCAGAGGGACAAGCAGTGGTTTGGGGTGGGGCAGGTGAGATGGGGAGAAACCACAACAAAAATGATGGTGCTGGTTCAGGTATAGACTGTGACTGCTCTCATGGGGATATTTCATGTACAGGTGTCCCCCACTTTCTGAATGTTCTCTTTATGACATTTTGCTTTTACAAAAGACCTACGTTAGTACCTGTTTTCGTTAACTGAGAGGATTTTTGCTCTTACAAAAAAAAGATGCTTGCTTTAAACTTGTGTTTATGCTGAGAAAGACTACCACGACCATAAAGCATTGCGCTGGCAGGTGTGTGCATACATGACATGCAAATGCATGTATGTGCAAATCTGATGTGCACAATCGTGTACGTGCTGTTTTTGACAAATTGATTTTGGCTCAAACTTGCTGATTCTGGTACATACACTGCACATTATTTCTACTTAGGCTGTGTATTTATCATATCATTCCTGCTTTCACTATATGCTAGTGTTATTTTTGGTTTTATGTGCTATTTGGTATGTTATTTTCTGGGTCTGGGAATGCTCAAAAAAATTTCCCCATGTAAATTAATAGTAATTGCTGCTTTGCTTTATACCGCTTTAGCTTACAAACGGTTTCATATGAATGCTCTATGTTTGGATAGTGGGGGAAACCTGTATTCAAATACTGCAACTATGTTTTAACTGGATCATATGAGCTCTTCCACCTCAGGTGACTGAAGTTCAGCAAGAGGCTCAAAATCCTCAAGACCTTCTACAGGGGCACCATTGAGAGCATCCTGACTGGCTGTATCACTGTGGTATGGGAACTTCAACAACCTTGATCTCTGGGCACCGCAGAGAGTTGTATGGGCAGCCCAGAGGATCTGTGAATGTGAACTTCCCTTCACTGAGGACATTTGTAGCAGCAGATGCAGACAGGTGGCCTGGATGACCATCAGGGACACCAGTGACACCGACCATAAACAGTTTCAGCTGCTTCCATCTGGCAAACACCACCACATCATTAAAGCAGGACCAGCAGCCTCTGGTGCAGTTTATTTCTACAAGTCACTAGACTTTTAAATTCACATGTCTGTACATTGCAACAGAGTTATAACACAAGTAATTTTATTCCCTCATGTTATGGGATGGATGTAATACTTAAATTCTAATTAATAAAATAACTCATTGGGTTAATCTTAGTGAAGTGTAGAGTCTGAAGCAGAGACCATTGGACCACTATATCAAACTGTGAGGTGGGACACAGCCAAACAGTGTATTTTATAGTATACCACATGTCAGAAGATGAGCTGCAAACAGCAACTCTCAAGTGTAAAATCAAACCCATTCACTTACACCTGTGAATTAAATAGGAATTCTTTAATCATCACTATTCTGCCCAGGAATATTGGTATCATTATAATCACCAACTCAAGTACTCAGAAATGTGTTATAATAACAAGCAGTTGAATAGACAATCAACACAAGTAGCAATTCTGATAAGTGCATTTGATTTTCTAGCCTATGCCCTTCTCCTGACCTCTTTTGTTCATTTAATTAAAATCAACTAAATTATGTTTATTTTTGTTATTGTTCTGCAGAGGCAGTAACAGTGCAACTGAATGTGGTGGGAGACAATAGAAATGATTCAATGGTCCTCACTTTTGAAAGGGTCCTCGGTATTCTATGAAATGCAAAATTTGTAAATAGAAAAATTACAATTCAAGTAAATCTGCAGAGAATGCAAGAAGAATGAAAGGAGATAGTGCAGAAAAGTCCTTTAAACCTCACTGCCCAGTGACCCCTGATTTAACTGTATTCTATTCACAGGACAATTTACAATGACCAATTAATCTACCAACTGTCCAAGTTGCATGCCATCTTGGACAATGTCTCCCATCCACTACATAATGTAATAATGTACTGGTTGGGCACAGGAGTACATTCAACCAGAGACTCATTCCACTGAGATGCAGCACAGAGCGTCATAGGAAGTCATTCCTGCCTGTGGCTATCAAACTTTACAACTCCTCCCTGGGAGGGTCAGACACTCTGAACCAATAGGCTGGTCCTGGACATTTCATAATTTACTGGCATAATTTACATATTACTATTGTTTTATTATTCATGGTGCAACTGTAATGAAAACTAATTTACCCCTGGGATTAATAAAGTATGACTATCTGCGAACTGTGGGAGGAAACCAGGGTGATTGAAACATCAAGGGATGTGCAGAAGCTTGGGGATTGTTTGGGAGTTCCAACACTGCAGTTTGAGGGGATTCCAAGAGGCAGAAGGAGCATGTGTGACCTCATAGTGGGCAGGCTGCAGGATGGGGTGCAAAATGGTGTGTAGTTCCATTTCACTGATCAAATCTCTCATTGTTCACCAATTAAATCAATGAGGGAGATTGAAGCATCAAAGTGAGTGCAGAGGGTATAAGCCTGCCACTGCGGAGAGTGTTGTCCAGTATTTTTCTACATTTTGGATTTGGACTTTAGAATACAGACTTTTTTCAGTTTTATAGTTATATTCTATGTGCTTTCACCTGATCTTCTTGGTTATTTTTTGTGCAGGCTGGGAGTTTGGCAGTGGGGTGGGGGTGTCAATGTGCCTGACCCATTTTTATTGGGAGGGGTAGATGTGCCTGATCCATTTTGTTTGTTTTGTGCAGGAGGAGGGTTTGGCAGGTGGTCGAAGTGCCTGATGTTTGTTTTTTGTGCAGGTGGAGGGATTTCAGGGTTGTTGATCATGCTGCCTTTTTTTCTTTCTTGGGTTTTATAGCTACCCAGAGAATTGAAGAATTTCAGAATTGCATGCTTTCATAATAAGTGAGCCTTTGAGCAGCTGGAAGAAACCCACGCAGTCACAGGGAGAAAGTTCAAACTCATTACAGACTGCAGCAAGATTTCTGAGATTAATAAAACCAGCCATCTATACTGGAACTGCTGAGTAAATCGATCTGATGGCAAAACTGGAGACAGTACATGTGGCAAAGCTCCAGGAGATGCAGAGCAAGTTATCAAATAAATGCAGAAAGTGCTGGTCAAAAAACTCAGCAGACAAGCAGCATCTGTAGTAAGAGAAACACTTCATACTTCAAACTACTGACCTTTCTCTACAATTGGAAGAAATTAGAGGTAGAAGTAGTTTTTTAGGGAACAGGGAAGGAGGGAGCAAACAAAATAGGGTCTGTGTATCAGAGAGGAAGGTTTGGAAGTTGTATAACAAAAGTGATAGAAATGCAAGATGTAACTGAAGGCTGTAGAGTTGTGCAGGTAACAGAGCTGCTGCAACCTGGGTTCAATCCTGAGCTCTGGCGCTATTTTTGTGGAGTTTGCACATTCTTGCTGTGAGTTTCCTTGCAGTGTTTTCATTTCTTATATCCTAAGGCTGTGTGAGTTGATGGATTAGTAGGCTACTGAAATTTTCCCTGGAGTTGGGAAAATTATTGAGGGAATGGTATTGCTCTGAGTTGGCATGGACCTGATGGACCAAATCCTTATTTGGTGTAATCAGGAAATTTGGAAAATATGCTATGCAGAAGGAGGAAAGAGACAGCAAAGGACCAAGGGGCAAAAATTGAGCTGAGTTGCAAATAGTTGTAGGTAAATTGATGAATAGCCAAATTAATGACTCATTTCAATGAATCCAGAATGTTGTAAAGTACGGTACCTATAAGAAGCTGACTCCTGAATTTGTGTTGAATTTAAGAGGCTGAGGACAAAGCTACAATCTACTGATGAAGCTCAGTGGGTAGAGCATCATTTGTGGGAGGTGATTCTGATTCTTTATAGGATCTAATTTGAATTACAATTTTTACCCTTAACTTTATATTTATATATAATAAAAAAAAAAGCAAAAGCTGTGAATATTTTGCTCTGAACTGAGTTTCAAGCTCTGGTCCCAGAAGCTGTTAACTCTTTGTGCATTCCAGTGTATAGTCCAATCTCTCTATTTACCACCCAAATGCATCATTATATTTTCCATTTCATTCTGACAATGGGCAACAAGTAATGGATGTGAAGCTGAGTACAAAAAATAGCAAGCACTTGTGATCCCTGCCACATCACAAATAGTAAGATGCTGTCTGTTTTTCTTAGATTTGGAATAATAATTCTAATTGATTATTGCAAACTTGGTGCATTACTTAGAACTACTTTTATCATTCCTGTTTAGAAATAGAAAGTCCTTTGCTTGGATTCCTTGCAACCAATCTGAACTATTTCCATTATTTATTCCATGACTTTGACCCTCTGGCATCTTATTGCAAGACTGAATAAGAAATTCAAAATATTGCTTTTCTTGACTGTTAGGCTATCACTACTGTCTTTTGTCCACCAAATTAAAAAATGTAATTCACTTGTTGGAAAGCACTTTAAGCTGTTACCATATCTCTCAACAGAAAAGTAATCTTCAAAGCCTAAAATTACCTCTCAACAGACAACAAATGGAAAAATTAGTATTTGGTCTTTATTCCCAATAAAATTATTGGAAATGATTTTATTGAAGATGAATAACCTTCTGCACCTTTAATGATGGAAACACAAAAACCATATTAGTTTCTGCACTTTGAAGGCACGTGGTAATCTCTAAAATAATTGCTTCAATAAGCCACTAGGGTGCCTGACACCTGTTTTGAGCCTCAGACTCAATGCTGGTTTCTTCATATCTCCTAGTTCTTTCACTTACTACCTTTTCTCTTTTCCTTAGATCATGACCCTCCAGCTAGAGAAAACAATCTCTCCATCTTTAATCAATCAACAGCCTGAAATTTGACTATCTAGTGAATAATCTCTCTTCCTTGGATCCCAGTTTCTTTGGAGTTTCCATGGTTCTGACAACATCTGTCTATGCCAGCTTAGGGTTTTGATTTTCTTCCCTATTCTCAGGACAGCATCAGAACACTATGTATTTTTATGATGTTTGCTAGTTCATTGATAGATAGATATGTTTATTATGACCCTTTGCCATCTTGCTTAGGTGGATGTAGAGTGCACTTTGACAGAGGTCAAATCCAATTACCAGACCACTCTGTCAATTAGACCACTGATTGTGATGGTATTGAGGTTGCTGACTACGAAGTTCTAAACTCAAACAAAGACCTTTGTCATAACGGGGGTGCTGGGAGCAGACCCAAATGCAAGACACAAGTACTAGGAACAGGACTCGGAGTGTCAAGAAAGCAAGGGAAGTGGGGAAGAAAGGATGCTGGACATTGACACAGGCTGTGGACAAGACTAGGATTCAGGGCCTGGGCTAGGACATGGACATGAAACATGGACCCCAGACAAGGAACTAGGAACAAGGAGACTAGACTAGTGACACAGAAGACTAGAGCCTGGACAAGGACCAAGAACTTGGGTCCTGGTTGGGACTCTGAACATGGGTCTTGAGTCTGAACTGGAACCCAGGTCTAGGCTAGGACTCGGAACTAGGATCTTGGCAAGAACAGGACGTGGCTACGGAATAGGACAAGGAATGCCTGGACAGGCCGAGTGAACCCCAGCACTGGGCTGATTAAGGTACTCCTAGGCTGGGTAAGGCACATGGACAGGATGAGAATCCAAAGCCTTGACTTGGTCGAGGGAGAACAGGAACATGGAACGCAAAGCCTTGGTCAAGGGAGAATAGCAACATGGAACCCAGAGCCGGGACCACTCCCTGGGAACGGGGCTTGGGGCCAGGGCTCTACACAGAATGCTGAACATGACAAGACAGTTCCCAACTCTAGGTAGCAGCAAACAGCCAGACCTACCTAGCAAAGGTGTAGACACAGACAGTTCAAAACAATGATAGACAGTTCCTTATCTAGATGCAGCAAGACTCCGGTCTTGCTCCAGCAGTAGAACCTGACAGTGATACAGGCGAGGTTGCAGGCAAGGGCTACAGAAGGGAAGGGAACAGTCCAACAACTGAAGCTGAACCCACGAGCTGTTTATGTAGCCAGCCCAAGATGAAAATCATGTGCTTCAATTTAGGCACTCAACAGAACAAGCGAAAATCGGAAAACCTGGAATAAGGATCGATGGACCAACCGTGAACCAGAAAGTGGACTTCACGGACCAGACCATGACAACCTTAAGCCCTATCTGATATAAATAGCCACAAGTATCCTCACTAAAGGCAGATTACATTGTAACTACCCAATATTCAAAGATTAACTCGCTTCCCTGTTTTTCCTCCACAGTGAATTTAGAGGCCAAATACTCACTACGTGAGCAATGGGTCTCCCTTCCATACCAAGGAGAAGATATTTTAAACTACTGTGTTAGTTAGAAAGCTTTTCAGTGACACATGTTTAAATCCAAGTAACATTCTTAAAATGTATTTACCGCACACAAGATTTATATCTCATAAAATACATCCAAATTAGAAAACATTTTTAATGTTCAAAGAATTTCCAAAACACAAGTACAATTCATATAAGCTAAAAAGACCTACTAATGATTCAGACAAACAAGGTGTCTGTCACAAAAATCAAAGGCAGAGGAATGGACCCTAGCTCACATTGTGTTTTTTTTTTTCATGCTTCTTGATGTTCCTTATCCTATTCCTAAAAAGCCTGACCTGCTCTATTACATTTGTACTGTTTCTTTGTCAATTGGGTAACTTCACACATATGTGATATTCTTTTAGGTACTTTTTAACACAAATGGTCAAAAAGCTCCTTAGAGACATGGTTCCCAGGTATCCACAATTAATGCTATGAAGCTAACTTCCCTGAGTACATAAACTTTACATTGTAATAGTTGATGTGCTAAGTAATTGCCTCCACCTGGTCTAACAGTTTCCTTGTACTAAGCAACTCAGCCAGTGCTGTAGGTTTGAAACATCATATTAAATAACCCATTGTCTTATTTTGCACCTCTTGAGCAGCAAGTACAAATACTGTACCCAACAGCCAGCTTTCAATAGACAGTGCATTTGTTTGCAAAGCTATGTTTTGTTTTCAATTTCAAACTGATTACTGTTTGGCATTACAATTAAAAACTGAAGACTGGCTCTCATTTATGACCAGAAGCTAATAAAAAGTATTAGCTGGAAGCTTAAGTTATAGCTACAACTGTTTGATCTTTACAAGTAGCAGCTGCTGTATTTAGAAAACTAAGCTTAGAAAAAAAACGAGAGACCCCTGCCTCAAGAAGTGATTATCCATCACACACTCACCTGGCTATCAGTAATGCACACCTTTAAATGTATATTTGTTATTATCCAACCTTTAATAAGGCTCTATGTAGTGAAATGAAACACATTGATTTTTGGTCTGGTTTAATTCAATCCACCTTTTGGAATACAATAGATCGCTGTATTGCCCTGTCAAAATATTTGCGGCAGAATTTCCCAACCTGCACCCTATTTTATAGAAGATGCAAATAGCAGACTTAATTATTTCCACTACAGCTACCATTATTAAAATCATGATATCTTCTGACAAGAGCTGACAAGGGAAGTCAAAGCTATTGTAAAAGCAAAAGAAAGGACATACAAAAAAGCAAACATTAGTGGGAAGATAGAGGATTGGGAAGTTTTTAAAAACTTCCGGAGAGCAACTAAAAAAAACATTAGGATGAAAAAGGTGAAATATGAATGCAAGCTAGCAAATATATCAAAGTGGAAAGTAAAAGTGTTCTTCAAATATGTTAAAAATAAAAGAGAAATGAGAGTGGATATAGGACCACTAGTAAATGAGGCAAGAGAAATAATGAGGGACAAGGAGATGGCTGAACTAAATGAGTAATTTGCATCAGTCTTCACTGTGGATGACAGTAGCAGTATGCCTGATGTTGTAGTGTGTGGAGGAAGAGAAGTAGGTGCACTTACTATTACAAGAGAGAAGGTGCTCAAAAAGCTGAATGACCTAAAGGTACATAAGTCACACGGAACAGAGGAATTCCACCCCAGGGTTCTGAAAGAAGTGGCATTAGAGATTGTGGTGGCATTAGAAATGATCTTTCAAAAATCATTGGACTCTAGCATAGTGCCAAAGGACTGTGAAGTTGCAAATGTTACTCCACTCTTATTTAAAAAAAAAAAGGAGGAAGGCAGCAGAAAGGAAATTAGATTATTAGATTAGATTATGAGGACACGCAGTCCTCTTTTATTGTCATTTAGTAATGCATGCATTAAGAAATGATACAATATTATACAATATAATTATAGACCAGTTAGCCTGACCTCAGTGGTTGGGAAGATATTAGAATCAATTGCTAAAGATGAGGTGATGGAGTACTTGGTGACACAGGACAAGATAGTGCAAAGTCAACATGGTTTCCTTCAGGGAAAATCCTGCCAAACAAACCTGTTGGAATTCTTTGAGGAGATTACAAGTAGGATAGCTAAAGGGGATGCAATGGATGTTGTATATTTGGACTTTCAGAAGACCCTTGATAAGGTGCCACACATGAGGCTACTTACCAAGTTAAGAGCCCATGGTGTTATAGGAAAGATACTACTGTGGTTAGACCACCGGTTGGTAGGTAGGTGGCAGCAAGTGGGAATAAAAGGATTTTCTTCTAGTTGGCTGCCAGTAACTAGTGGTGTTCCACAGGGGTTGGTGCTGGGACCACTTCTTTTTATGCTGTATATAAATGCAGTATCCAAAAATCTGACCTGCAGAGGGACTTGGGATTCCTTGTGCAGGACACCCTTGAGTTGAGGTTCAGTTGATGATGAGGAAGTCAAATGAAACTTCAGCATTCATTTCAAGAGATCTAGAGTACAAAAGCAAGGGTGTGATGCTGAGGCTTTATAAGGCACTGGTGAGGTCTCACCTTGAGTATTGTGAACAGTTTTGGGTCCTTCATCTTAGAAAAGATGTGCGTGCTTTCAAGAGGATTCAAAGGAGGTTCACAAGGATGATTCCAGGAATGAAAGGGTTATCATACGAGGAACGTTTGATGGCTCTGGGTCTGTACTTGCTGGAATTCAGAAGGATGGGGTGGGGGGGGTGGTGGATCTCACTGAAAGCTTTTGAATATTGAAAGTCCTAGACAGAGTAGATGTGGAAAGGATGTTTCCCATGGTGGGAGTGTCTAAGACAGAAGGGCACAGCCTCAGGATAGAGGGACACCCTTTCAAAACAGAAGTGCAGAGAAATTTCTTTAGCCAAAGGGTGGTGAATTTGTTGCCACATGTAGCCGTGGAGGCCAGATTGTTGGGTGTATTTAAGAAAGAGATTGATAGGTTCTTCATTGGACATGCATCAAAGGTTACCGGGAAAAGGCTGGGAACTGGGGTTGAGGTAGAGGGGAGAAAAAGGATCAGCCATGATTTGAGTGGTGGAGCAGACTCAATGGGTCAGATGGCCTAATTCTGCTCCTATGTCTTATGGTCTAAGATTAATTAAGTATGCCCAAAAATTTGCAGGCAAAATGCTTAGAAATATGAAGTTATGTCTCTGACATGTGGGAGTGTTATAGAACTCATTCGAGTTCCTGTATGGATGAAAGATAAAGGTGGAAGGGTCGAGGATCCTTGGATGACCAGATTAGTCAGAAAAGAAAAGGAAGCAGATGGAAAGTTTAGATAGTTAAAATCAGACAAGACCATTGAGCAATATAATGGAAGCAGGACAGAACTTAACAAGGGATTAGGATGACTAAAAGGGGCTATGAAATTTTGTTAGCAAATAGGATTACAAAAAATACCATAGCATTGTACTTGAATATTAGGAGCAAAAAGACAGTGGGGGGAAGTATAGGTTCATTCAAGGACAAAGGGGAAAAAAAAATTGTATTCAGCTAGGTGAAGTGGAAGAGATCCAATCTGAGGATTTAGCATTGGTATTCAACAAAGAAAAGGACATGAATGATAGTAAAATCAGGGCAGGATATGTTGATATTTTCGGGCATGCCAATTTTAAGAAGGAGGAAGCATCATGCATATTAAAAATGCATTAAAGTAGATAAGTCTTTGTATCCACTTTAGCCACAGATAGAAAATTTGGGAATAGCCAATGTTGTACCTTTGTTTAAGAAAGTGGCCACAAATGTACAATAGATAGAGTGATAGGAAGGCATAGCTTTCATCAGCCCAGAACTTGAGTATAATACTTGGGAAGACATTGCAGCTTTATAAAATCATTGTCCTGTCATATTTAGACTGTTCTGTGCAAGTCTGTTTGCTGTATTACAAGAAGAATGTGGATGTTTTTTTTGAGAAGATGCAGTAGATATTCAACAGAATGTTACCTCAATTAGAGAGTATTAGATGTAATGAGAGGTTGAACAAACTCAATTTTTTTTCTCTGAAGCACAAGAGGCTAAGCAGTGACCTGCTAGAAGTATATAAGATTATGAGAGGCATATGTAAGGTCGGTAGTCTGAGTCCTTTTCGCAAGATGAAAAAGTCAAAATCTAGAGGACATGGGTTTACTGTGAGAAAGGGAAAGTGCAAGAGAATTGTGTAAGGCAAGCTGTTTTATACAGAGTATGGTAGGTGCCTAGAATGCACTGTCAGTGGAAGTGATGGAAACAAATACGAGGAGTGATTGATAAGTTTGTGGCCTAAGGTAGAAGGAGTCAATTTTAGAAAACCTAGCACATTTATTTTTCCTACATTTACACACTAAGTCCAGCGGTCGTGGAGCATATGGAGCCCTTCTTTGCAGAAGTCGGCATCTTGGACCTCCAGAAAGTGGTCCATAGCAGGGGTGATTGATAGGTTTGTGGCCTAAGGTAGACGGAGATGAGGAGATACTTCCAACTTTCTGCATTTTCACTCAGAGTTGAACTGCATGTGCATGTAACAAGAGCTGTATAACTCATCTCCTTCTACCTTAGGCCATGAACTTATGAATCACCCCTCGTACTTTAATACAGAATAAGAGGCATTTAGACACATGAATGGAGGGATACGGAGGCAGATGGTGTCAGTTTAGATTTGCATTATAGTTAGGGTTGGTATAGTGGGCCAACTGGCCTGTACACATACTGTATTATTTTATTTTTCTATGGTTCATTATTCTTTCTGAATAAAAGGTGTGAAGAGATAAAATAAGCCAAATGGTGCAATTTTAAATGGAATAGCAAGGAAAAGTACAAATCCCTGAAGTTGGTAAGTCAACTTGACATGGCTATTTAATTAAAGAAAACACATGATGTGAGCCTTAATAAATCAAGGTACACTTTCCTCGGTTACACACACAATAGAAGCAATTATGCAAATAAGCCCATTTTAAAGACCAGATTGCAATGTACATCTGCACAGTTTGTGCATGGGGCAGTAGAATGTATTTCTACCCATGGGAATGTAGTCAGTCCTTAGCCAAAAAGCATCCAGTTCATAGTCTCAACACTTCAGAAAAGTTATCGTCTTTTGAAAGGTTGCTGCTGAGATGCATCGAATCTGTTGTATGGACAGGTTATAAAAACTTGAGATTTTCTCATTTTTTCCTGAAAGGATTGAAAGTTAAGCTATTTTATAGAACTGTCCAACTGATGAGGTAGTTTGATAGAGTGGACTAACCGTTTTCGCTCACAGTAAGGTCAGTAACCAGAGAACACAATTTAAAATAATTGGCCAAAAACCCAAAGGAACAATGTTTTTTTTTAAGCATGTTGAGGTGTTATTATCAGAAATGCACTGTGCAAAATGATTAACTGTGAACTGTAGAGTAACTGATGCCCAGCCTTGAAATGCTATGCTAAGTGAAAGTGATATTCATCACCACTGGAACATTGCAGAGCTGAGCAAGGTGCCCAACTGAGTTGTCATGATAAGTGACTTTCTCATTCCCCCACAGGCAAAATTGAGGTTTAGCTGCTCTTTAATGATCAATGAACCAAAGTCCTTTAAAGGCAATCTTTGATGAGATGAGCCTCTTGCTGCTAGTACTACTTATTTAGAACTGGCTTCTTCTTCTTAACCTCAAACCTGTACTCATCTTATTAGGCTTCAGTTGCAATACATCACAGAGAGAGTAATGCTTTCAACACTAACATTTTAATGTGTTTTTCAGTATGATGTCTGTTGCTTCAATAGTGTAAATGAAGAAATAAAATTGCAAAGATATAGTTCTAAACAAGTTTTCTCATGAAGTATAAAAACAAAACAGGTCTGGGTTTAACTAGGAAAATAATATTAAACAGGGATGAGCTTCATTAAACAATGAAGTCAGGGGAATGGAAATCACGAAGGGTGCATTTCTGTTGATTTATCAGCTAGACCACGGTTTACTCCCAGTATTTTCAATGTTTAATGCTGTTTTGTAATGGCAGGAAATGACACAGCCTATGGCTGGACATGAAGGTCCAGGTATAATTAGGACAATTTCTCTTCAGGTATTCCCCTTGGACAGACATTGACTTCCTTCCAGTCTAGTTCCAATGATTACCAGTGCTCACTATGTGGTTTCCTGTACACTAGAGGAACCAATAGATGATTAAGTGATCAATTTGAAAAGCACTTGCATTCAGTCCACAGGGGTGACATTGAGCTCTGAGTTTCCTGCCAGTTTAATTTCTGAAAAATAACAGCCATTACAAAAAAATAAAAGAGATCTGAAGAGCAATTGTTTCCTGGTGAGTATTTGGAATGAGCTGCAAAAGAAGTCTTTGAGGTAGATACAACAGTATCGTTTAAGAAGCAATTGGATTGGTACATGAAGTAGGATGGATTGAATGCAGAAAAATAGGATTAGATGGGTGGGCACCATGGTCAGGATGGACTTGTTGGGCTGAAGGGTTTTTACTGGTGCACTGAATTTCTCTATCTGTGACTCTGTATAGTCATATGTTAATTTATCTGCTTGGTTCCTGCGTGTTCGCTCGATTCGGCTATGCGAAATACACTTACAGCAAACAATGACTTTTGGACATTAACTATCGATGCACCAACAGAGTTTTGGACTATCCATTCAACTTCGCCCAACTACCCCCAGAGTTAGTAAGGACACCGTGGACCTGCATACAACTCGCTCCGACCGGAAGGGCTTGGCGCTGGCGTTGAAACCGTACTCTCCTCCCATCCGGTAGGCGATACAGGAGCCTCCACTCCCGCACCAGCAGGCACAGGAAGAGCTTCTTCCCTGAGGCTGTGATACTGCTGAACCTCTCATCACAGCGCTAAGCAGTATTGCATCCGTATTGTACTGTCTCAGTACTTCTATATTTGTGTGCTGTAGCACTTTTATTTGCAGTTATTTTGTAAATAACACTATTCTTTGCATTTCTGGTCAGATGCTAAATGCATTTCATTGGCTTTGTATCTGTACTCGGCACAATGACAATAAAGTTGAATCTAATCTAAATCTAATCTAATAAGTATTTTGTTGACTGAAGAACCAAAGGACAGCACCCAAAAGAAGGAGCCACCAGACAAATTCTGATCAACAGCATGCAAGGGAAGTAGTAAGCAGTAGTCAGAGGGTGCACTGTATAGTAACCATTAACATCAGCCTTCAAACTACTTTCCATTGTAGCTTAAAAGCAGTATTTGGTTTTGAAATTACAAGGACAGCTGCATATACTAACACTGTTGTCAGTAATTGAATATGCTTGGGATACTGACACAGCAAAACTTGATCTCTCGGCAGATGCATGCCTAAAGCTACCTGCTAAATATAGGGGGGAAAAGAAACAATGTGACATGACTATTAAAACATTTTTGTGAACTAACCAAATGTAGACACCACAGCAAAAAACAAATTGCTGGACGAGAACACAGGTGAGGAAACATCTGTGATGGAAAATGGACAATCGACCTTTTGGGTCAGGATCCATTTTCTGCACTGAAGATAGCCAGTACTAAGAGATGAGGGGTAAGAGCCAGTGAAATAGATCCCAAATGAGGAGTGGTGATAGGCAGAAAAGAGGAGGGAAGAATAGAAATAGTGTCTTGTTAACCAGAAGGACATTCTATCCAAATTACACCAACACATTACCATTGTCACTAGGGATCAAACAGACTGGAACATATTTCTATAAGCAAACACAGTACTTATAAAGCCATCCCAAGCCTTCATCTTGGCCTCTATGATCACATCTCGATAAATTTAATCCCAGCATACCAACCATTGCTGAAAATGGAGAAACCAGTCAGGAGGGCCATCGCCATATGGCCTAATGAGGCAATCTCCATGCTCCAGGACTGTTTTGAACAGACTAAATGGCAAATGTTCAAGGAGGCCACCACAAATGGAGAAGACACAGAGCTCGAGGAATAAGCCTCATCTGTCATTGGCTACATCAGTAAGTGCGTGGATAACGTTGGTACTTCAAGAATGATCATCTCGTGGCCCAAACAAAAGCCTTGGCTGAATGCAGAGGTCTGCTCCCTACTCAAAGTCCAGTATGCAACCTTCAAGTCTAGTGATAGAACAGCCAGGAGAAGCCTCATCTTTGGCATCAAGAAGACAAAGGCCACCTACGCACAAAAAAATTTCAGGAACACCTGTCCGATAATGATCCCCGGCATATGTGGCTGGGCAACAAGGGCATTTCTGAGTATGCAAGGAGAAACTGTGTCAACTGTGTCAGTGATACCTCCCTCCCTGATGCACTAAACAACTTCTATGCATGCAACACAACACTAGCCATGAATCCTATCCCTCTCCCAGATGAGCTGTCACTGACTGTAACAGCAGTAGGCATGTAAAGGACTCTGTAGAGAGTTAACCACCACAAGGCAGCCGGGCCAGACAACATCCCAGGCCGAGTACCCAGGGTGTGTGCACACCAGCTCACCGATGTCTTCAACATGTCATTTATCTAGGCTGCTGTCCCCACATGCTTCAAATCAGCCATCATCATTGCTGGACCAAAAAACTCTACACCTTCAGCACTAAACAACTACCACCCAGTGGCACTGTCACCAATCATCAAGAAGTGGTTTGATTTGCTGATAATAGCACATATCAAGAATTCCATTCCTGCGATATTGGACACTCACCAATATGCTTACTGATGCCATGGGAACTCTGATGCACCTGGCCCTGACACACCTAGAAAACAACAACTTTTATGTCAGAATGCTTTTTCTGTTTGCCATTCAACACTATTGAATATCAGTCTGGATTCCAATGCCCAAACAATGAGTATCCTGAAATGTTCTGGTCTCTTAAGATATTTTACCATTGTAAAAATATACTGTATTTCTGTGAACTCATTACTCCACACCCAAAATATTCAGGTACACCATTTGTAACTATTGAAATTGTAGTTGATTATCTGTTCTTTATACATAAAAAGTATTTTGCACTTAGAAAAATTCTTCCAGAGAGTATGAGCTTCTTGCTCCCTGTATGGGTAAAGGTGGACATTGTATGGAGGGTGTGCAAGGGGCCACTCAAGTAGGGCCAGGAAAAGGAAACATGCCACGCAAAGGGGAAAGGTAGTGAGGGAAATAAATATCACGTAGTTCAGAGAGGACACGTGCACTACTTCTTACCCAGAGTGCTACCCCAAGGAAAACTAAATCATGTCAATTCCTGGAATAGCAGTGACACCACTTCCCACTGAATCATCATTGGTTAGAATGAATACAAAGGAAGTTCTGGTTAGAAGAGAGACTGAAATCATATTCCCAGGAAGCTCAGAAACACACACACACACACACACACACACACACACATTTAGGGCTATCTAGTGTGTTGTCATTTGGGGGTTGGGGGGGGGGGGGGCGGGTGTTAGTGTCATACGGTGGGCATTGATGGCAGACCCAAATGCGAAACACAGGCACTGAAGTACAAGGAACAGGACTAGGTTTGGCAAGAAAGCAAGGGGAGTCAGGAAGAAATGATGCTGGACATTGACACAGGCCCTGGTTGAGACTAGGATGTAGGGCCTGGGCTAGGACATGGACAAGAAACACAGAACCTGGACAGGGAACTAGGAACAAGTAGCCTGGACTAGGGACAATGGACTCCAGAACTAGGGCCTGGACAAGGGCCCAGACCCTTGGTCTTGACTTGGAACCAGAATCCGGGTTTAGGCTAGGACAAGACGTGGCTACAGGTTGTGGCGTGGCTACAGGACTGGACGTGAGACTCCTGGACAGGATGAGGGAACTCCAGCACAGGGCTGGGTGAGGCACATGCACAGGATGAGAACACAAAGCCCTGACTTGGTCTTGGGAGATAGGAACCTTAGAAGCCTGGACTTGGAACTCAGGAACATGGAACAGAGAGCTGGGACCCCCCTTGGGCCAGGACTCATACACAGCACACAGAGCCAGGACCCCCTCCTTAGGAACAGGACCAAGGGCCAGGGCTGTTTCTATATACAGTACACCAAACACAAAGAGACAGTTCTTCACTCAGGGTAGCGATAAATGGCCGGACCTACCCAGTGGAGGCAAGGACACAAAGAGACAGTTCCCAACACAAGGTAGCAGTGAACAGCAGGACCTATCGAACAAAGGTGAGGACACAGAGACAGTTCCCAACTCAAGGTAGCGACAACTGGCCGAACCTACCTAGCAAAAGTTAGGATACAAAGAGACAATTCCAAACAACGACAGACTGTTCCTTATCTTGACACAGCAAGGCCTCAGTCTTGCTCTGGCAGTGGAACCCGACAGTGTTACAGGCAAGAACACAGGCAAGGTTGCAGGCAATGCTTCAGGCAGAGGCTGCAGAGCAAGGCTTCAGAAAGAAGAGGAAGGGAAGGGAACAATCCAGCCAACAATCCCTGGTTTGCAGAGGTATTTATGTGCCAGACCAAAATGAGAATCAGGTGCTTCAATTAAAGCACCCAACAGAACAAGGGAGAAAGCAGGAAAACCGGGAACAAGGATCAATGGACTGGACCATGAACTGGAATGCAGACTTCATGGACCAGACCATGACAGTTAGTGGTGAGGTGAGGTGGGATGGGGAGGGGGAAGGAAGGAATGGACAGCAGTGGAGAAGGGCATGCAGGTAAAGTCATAGTGGCATGTATTATTGTTTGAATCTTTTATCTCAGCACCTATATTCTAAGCTCTGATGCTGCACCTCCTTCAATGCTTGAGATACCCTTGCCTAATATGGATAATAAGGCTGGATCACAAAAGCTGCTCTTATGCAAGGTGATATCCAACATTTCGGCACTAATATTCAGGCACCAGATAGAGTGGCTCATTGAATCTAAAGAAACCAATGTGGGCTATGCAGTTCCTCATGCTGGAACTTATAAAAGTAAAGTAGTAGAGCTCCAGTTCTCCATTGTCATATCACTGATCCACTATAATGGAATCATTTCTGCACTGAAAGTTTTATCACTCAGAATTCACAATTTTTTGGGGGCATAGACATTTCTGTTCAAAAATTATTTTGAATATTTTTTAAAGCATTGGTCTAAATTCCACATTGTGCCCAATCTTTTAACTCTCTCACCAAAGGAAATATTTTATCTCCATCCTCCAATTAATTCAATATAATATTTAAAATATATTGAAACAGTGTGGAGGGGAGCTTGGGTAGGTGCAGGAGAAACTGGGTAGATCAGGAGGAGAGAGATTGAAACAGAAGGAGAAAAGTTTATCTGAAATTTGCAAATTCAGTGCACATACCGTTGGCTCATAGACTAGTTTGCATTTAGCCTCACATTGGCAGTGGAGGAGGTGAAAGATGGATACGTTATTGTGAGAATAGGAAGTAGAATTGCTGGCAACCAGGCATCCAGAAGGCCAAGGTAAGCAGACTGGATTGCACTTGTTCTTACCACTGCAGGGTACTCGTCAAGAGCACCGAGTGCAATGAACAATGTTGTAGGAGATTCACTTAAGTACCTGCCTCACTTGGAAGGGTTGTTTGGGACCCTGGCCAGGGAAGAAGTTTAGGGACAGGTGTTACACCTCCTATGGTTGCAGGGATAAGTGAAGAATCATGGAGAACGTGATCCATGTGGAAAGCACAAAGGGGTAGGAAAGGCATGATGTGTGAAATGAAATCTTGCAGTGTCACATTTTTTTTCTAGGTGTTCAGAGTCTTCTCTGTTATATAACTTTTCAGAGATTCCAGTGACCTCAAAGTCTCATTATCAGACATAGAGGTCTGGACAGGCAGGAAATGGAAGGCCAAGGACACAATAGAGATGGAGTGTCATGTTTGAGGTTCAGGGATCCGGTAGGAACAGTGGCATTTAGTCAGATGGAGCTGTGAAGCTTCCTTTCAATCCACTTTGAGAGGGCCCAGGGCAGGGACAGATGCAAATCTATCCAGCAAGAGTTGTGAGCAGCCATTGAGGAAGTGTGTATTACCAGGATAGCAGGAATGGGGCAGCAGGAAGCTTGGACAAGATGGGAGGGTGCAGTGAAACAGAAGGTCTCCTGGTTCAACATCTAGCCAGCAGAACCCCAATGCATCAAGTTGATGATGTAGGCGGCATACGATGTCCTGCCTAGTCTAGAGAACATTTTTGCTTGGTGAAAAAGTGGGGCACTATCATGTCGTCTCTGCCGTGATGGAGGGACCCTGCAAAATATCCTCAGCAGCTGCCCAAACGCCCAGGGAGAAGATCGGTTCCATGGCACCATGACCAGGTGCTGAAGGCCGCAGCAGAAATCGCCGACTCAGCCATTCACAACAGTAGGCACATCCAGCAACCCAGAAAGCCCTTGTTAAAGCTGGAGACCAGCTACAACTTCATTCCAGGTCACCATCAGGTTTGCTCACTACAGAGTCTGACTGGCAACTGAAAGTCGATTTTGGCAAGGGAGTGAAGTTCCCTGACTTCATTGCATCACCGTCACTGAGGCCCTGACATAGTCATTCTGTCAGAAACCTTGAAGCAGGTGGTCATGGTAGAAATAACAGTTCCTTGGGAAGATCGGATTGAGGAGACATTTGAGTGTAAGGAAGTCAAAATACCAGGAACTGGAAAAGCAATGCCAGAGACAGGGTGGAGGGCACAATGCACGCTTATAGAGGAGGGGTGTGGAGGTTTTGTTGGCTACTCACTGTGTAGAACCTGCTTTCTCTTTGGCATCATGGGGGCTGCGAAGAAAAGAGTCAACAGGACCATCATGAGAGCTGCTGAGTGATGGCTATGGATCAAGAGATGTGATCCGTGGACCGATGCTGCTGGGAAACAAGGCAGAGCCTGATCAACCCTATCTGCGTCACCTGGGCAAGAGTGTCTGATGTTGAAACACCCAAAACACCCAATGAGACCAGGTTACATCACTAAGTATGTGTCCCAGTGCATCCTAGGATGTACCTGAGCATCAACGGCACTTACAATCAGAAAAGCACAATATTAACCATCTAAAGCTAGAAGATCACATTTTATATCTTCTGTTGTGAATTCAGATGTCGATTTAAGAATCCTTCCATCACCTTGTTAGCATATCCAAAAAGCTTGACGGCAACTTTCCTGGCAGCAGCTTGAACAGCTTGAAAATATTGATAGCAGAAAATGCCCCTAACATTAACAATTTGCTAGCAGTGGTAAAATAAAAACTCAAAGCAATAACAGCTACAGATCCTGCAATATGTCGACCATTCATTAAGATCATGGTTGATCATCTTCTTCAAGCTTCAATCACCACAGTCCTTGACAAGCTGGAGCAAGCTCTAAATGTTAATATATTTCTATTGATTTAACAACAAAACCTATTTAACATTTCATTGGAAAGTCCATCTTGCTGGGGAGTCCATAAAATCATAGAATATGAAGAAAAGCATTTGCTCAATCATGCATGTTAAAGAATCTCCAGTTGTTTCACTTTAGTGCATTGTATTTTTCCCTTTCTTTATCCAGTTCCCTACTGAGAATTATTTTCACATCTATGCTAGTTTTGGGCAATGCATTTCAAGTTTAACTTAATGAATGAATTGATTTTACTTTATTGAACTCTGCAGCTTCTACTAGTTAATTTAACTATATGAAGCCATTAGTTACCCGACTTATAATGCAATATTCTTCCTTATTTGCATAAAATTAAATAAGCTCAGCATTGATATTTTCATGTAAAATTGGATCTGTGATTGAAGTAAGAGGTTCTGCTACATTATATCATGGTATTCATCTTAGTTTGAATCCATGCAGCTCCTTCTTACTTCTTACTGCCCGTTAGACTACTGGCATTTAGAGCAGCAAAGAACGTCCTCCATCTCTGGTGGTGCAGCGCCTAGATCAATGCTATTCTTTGACTTTATTTAATCAAGCATTAGATCATTTGCCTTAATTTACCCTGTAAGTATTTAAATTTTATCCAACAAAGCTTGTGTCAAATGACATGGGGACATTCTTCCTCTGTTGTTAGTGTAGATAGATGTACTCAATGACTTCTTAAAACCTATTTCCCTTATCAATTCCATTCTATATTCCTTAACGTTTTAATCAAGGTTTCTCACTTTTTCCTCTCTCCTTCTGATCAGAAATTATTCTCCCTTCTGATTTCAGCACAGTAAAACTTCCTGCTCCTTGCAACTGCTGAACAGACTGCTTTACTTCCAGATAACCGGTTGGAAAGAAAGAATCAGGATCAGAATCAGAATAAGGTTTATTACCAGTGACATATGTCACAGAATTTGTTTATTTTGGTGCAGCAGTATAGTGCAAGGCATAAAAATGACTATAAGTTGTAAAATAAAATAGTGCAAAAGACAAAACAATACAGTATAATGAGGAGTCTTCATTTGTTTATGGATCATTAAGACATCTGATGGTAGAGGAGAAGAAGCTGTTCTTAAAATGTTGAGTTCAGGTCTTCAGGTTCCTCTACCTCCTCTCCAAAGTTAGTAACATGAAGAGGACATGTTCTGAATGGTGAAGGTCTTGAATGATGACAAGTGATTACACAATTTGTAATTGTGACATGCACATATAGTTTTGTTAAATTGAGGGGGATTTAAGCATCATGGTCCATCTAAACTAAGAAGAGTGGTGAAGATAAGTTAACCCAATAGCTCCACATCAAGACAATCTGTAAAATAGTTTTGTTGAGTAATATACACAATACACTGGAGGAACTCAGCAGGTCAGGCAGTATCTATAGAAAGGGAAAAAGAGGCAATGATTCAAGCTGAGAAATTTGATCAGGACTAGAAAGAGGAAAGAAGCCCTTTGAAGAATGTGGGAAAAGGAGTACACACAAGCTAGAAAGTGATAGGTCAACTATGTGAGGGGAAGGCAGGTGGGAGGAGGAGGGAAGAGAAGTGAAAAGCTGAAAGGTGATAGGTGGAAAAAGCAAAGAAGAGGAAATCTGAAAGGAAAGGAGAATGGACCATGGGACAGAGAGAAGGAAGAGGGGCTCCAAAGGGAGGTGATGGGGGGGGGGGGGCGTGAGGAAAAGGGAAGAAGTGGAGTGGAGCCAGAAAGGGGAATGGAAGAAGAGAAAGGGGGCGGGGATAAATTAGCAGAAGCTAGATAAATTGATGCTCATGCTCTCAGGTTTAGACCACCCAGAAGGAATATGAGGTGGTGGCCCTCAAACCTGAGGCTGGTCTCATCTTGGCAGTAGGCCATGGCCTGACATGTTGAAATGGAAATAGGTATTAGACTTAAAATGGTTGGCTACCTGGAGTTCCCCCCAATCTCCCTGAGGTCTCGCTGATGTAGAAGAGGCCACAATGGAGACACTGGATATAGTAGGATACAAGAGTTTTGTTAATATGGTTTTCATTTATAACATCTCAGAGGACTAACACTATCTCTCAGAGCAAAAGAGATTCACCTTGCTGTCTGAATTAGACGACTTTAGTTATGGGGGTAGATTGGATAGGCAAGGCTTGTCTTTCCCGGAGCAAAGAGAGCAAAAGGTTGATTTGATGGAACTATATAAGATTAGGAGAAGCATAAATGGAACAGATAGTTAAATCTTTTTTTTTTCCTATGGTAGATGTATCAGAACAAGAGACTATAAGTGAGAGGAAAAGGGTTTAAAGAAGAGCTCAGGTTCTTCACATGAAGAGCAGTTAGTATCTGAAGCACGCTGCTAGAGAAGGTGTTGGAATCAGATACATTTTCTAATTTCAGAAGGCATTTATATAGACACTTGACTGGGCAAGGCATAAAGATTATGATCTTAATGTGGGCATACAGGATTACTATAGATATGCAAAATGGCTGGCATAGGCATGATGAGTCTAAATGTCTGGTTTTGTGTTTTGACACCATCATGACTTGAAGTTACTAAGTCATAGAAACATAGAAAACCTACAGCACAATACAGGCCCTTCAGCCTACAATGCTGTGCTTACTTAGAAATTACCTAAGGTGTCTCATAGCACTCTATTTTTCTACGCTCCATGTACCTATCCAGGAGTCTCTTAAAAGACCATATCGTATCAACCTCCACTATCATTGCCAGCAGCCCATTCCATGCACTCACTACTCTCTGCGTAAAAAGCTTACCCCTGACATCTCCTCTGTATCTGCTTAAGTCAGGATGGGCTGCTATAGGACTTCAGTCTGGATGTTGCTGAGAACTTTTAGTGTTTTTGGAATGCAGGAGAAACTTCGAAACTGCAAATGCAATACTCTTGTTCAGGAATGGAGTAAGGACTTGCTGAGATACTAGAGATCATCTGTGGGAAAAAAATGCAATCAGTGGAGAGAATAATTAACATTCTGATGGTTTGAATTAGTGCAGGAAAGCCAAACTGTAGCTTGGATACTTTGTAGAGGTTGTAGAGAAGTTTGACGAAGGACATAGATGTCATCAATATTTATAGTTTCAGAAGACTTATAAATTCCAACACTGAAGGTTAGAAAAACAGCAATTTCTTCACTAAAGAGTTACTGGCTGCATTGGTAGGAAATTGGTCACAAGGTAGAAATTAGGGCACAGGTGAATGCCTGATTATTAGAGTGGAGGACAATGAATTTTATTCCCTAAGGATTACTAGCAGCATTATTATTTCATATAAGGTACATTTGTAACTTAGAGATGAGTGAGCAAGATAAAATGCTTAAGCTTGTGTATTACACAGAACTTGAAATCTTAATAGGCATTAAGGAGGATAGCAAAAGACTGTATAAGTACAGTATAGCTTGCCAATAAGCAAATATGTGGCAGACTAAAAAAAAGTAATATAGGGAAGTGAGAAAGATACAGACTGGCAGCTCAAAGGGATATGATTTCATGAATTGGGAAAGCATTCTAAACCACAAGAAAATTCATTGGTTTATTCATGTTATTACTTGGTTGTCCATCTAAGAATTCAATGTATAATTAATTCCAATAGGTTTATAAACCTCAGATATTAAACTCGACTGTAAATCTATCAGTAAACTGTAATGGCTGATTTGTTGGGGCATAACTGTCTTTGCAATGTATTAATTATTTCATCAGTGGACTCTGTGCTCTGTTGGGAATATACTGCTGTTCTTTCACTTGTGCAGGTTCTCCCAAGCCAAATGTTCTGGAGAAGTGGCTTTACCAGTGGTTTGGAAAGTCAGCTCACTGCAGCCTTTCAAAGGACAAAGAACAATGGTCAATAAATCCTGGCCTTGTCATTATTCACACATCTTGTAACCAAACTAGAAGAAAAATTAATCAATTTGCTTCAGATTTGTGATGTGTGTTAGTCAATTGTTGTTAGTTGATGATCTTGATTTCTGGATCATTTGAACACTACCATATTAATCATCTTTTGTGCTATTTATTTAGCTTATAACATAGGATTTCTTATGTCTTGCTTTGTACTGCTAAAACAAAACAACATAAAGACCATAAGACCATAAGTCATAGGAGCAGAATTAGTCCATCTGGCCTATTGAGTCTGCTCTGCTATTTCATCATGGCTGACCCAAGTTTCCTCTCAGCCCCAATCTCCTGCCTTCTCTCTGTTTCCCTTCATGTCCTGATCAATCAGAAATCGATCAAATTCTGCCTTAATTATACATAAAGCTTGGCTTTCACAGCTGCCTGTGGCAAAGAATTGCACAGATTGACCACTCCCTGACTAAAGAAATTCCTACTCATTTCCATTATGAAATAACACCCCTCTGTTCTGAGGCTGTGTCCTCTGGTCTTAGACTCTCCCAACATAGAAAACATCCTTTTCACATCCACTCTGTCAAGGCTTTTCACCATTTGATAGCTTTCAATTAGATCAAGCCTCATCCTTCTGAATTCTAGTGAATACAGGCCCAGTGCTATCAGAGGCTCTTCATATGACAAGCTATTCAATCTTGGAATCATTTTCATGAAGCTCGTTTGAACCGTCTCCAGTTTCAGCACATTCTTTCTAAGATAAGGAGCCCAAAATGGCTCACAATACTCCAAGTAAGGCCACACCAGTACTTTATAAAATCCCAACATAAATCTTTGCTTTTATATTCTAGTCCTTTGAAATGAATGCTAACATTGCATTTGACTTCTTCACCACAGGCTCATTAACCTTTAGGGAATCCTGCACATGGACTCCCAAGTCCCCTTCTACCTCATTTTTTGGTATTTTATTTCCATTTGGAAAATGGTCAACTCTTTCGTTTCTTCTGTCAAAGTGCATGACCATACACTTCCTCACACTATATTCCATTTGCCAATTCTTTTCCCATTCTCCTAATTTGTCTAAGTCATTCTGTAGCCTCCTTACTTTCTTAAAACTACTTGCCTCTCCTGCTATCTTCTTATCATCTGCAAACTTTGCAACAAAGCCGTCAATTCCATCAACCAAATCACTGACATATAATGTAAAAAGAATCGATCCCAACACAGACCCCTGTGGAATACCACTAGTCACTGGCAGCCAGTCAGAAAAGACTCACTTTATTCCCACTCTTTGCCTTGTGCCAGTCAGCCTCAGTTTCATCCATGCTAGATCATTTTCTTTAATACCATGGCCTCGTAGCTTGTTAAGCAGCCTCATATGTGACACATTGTTGAAGGTCTCCTAAAATCCGAGTACACAACATTAACTGATCCTCCTTTGTCTATCCTGCTTGCTATTTCTTCAAAGAATTTCAACAGATTTGTCAGGTCAGATTATCCTTTGAGGAAACCATGCTGACTATGGCATATTTTATCTGTGCCTCCAAGTACCCTGAGATCTCATCCTTAATAATCGACTCCAACATCTTCCCAACCACTGATGTCTGACTAACTGGCTTACAGTTTCTTTTCTTTTGCCAATCTCCCTCCTTGAAGAGTGAAGTGACATTTTCCATTTACCAGTCTTCCAGAACCATTCCAGAATCTAGTGATTCTTGACAGATCATTATTTTCCAGCAGTCCAATATCCTCTCTCACCTTTCTTTTACACTTTATGTATCTAAAAAAACTTCTGGTATCCTCTTTAATATTATTGGCTAGTTTAATTTTGTGCTCCATCTTTACCTTTTTAATGATGTTTTCAGTTGCCTTCTGTTGGTTTTTTAAAGAAGTTTCCCTGTCCTCCATCTTCCCACTAATCTTTGCCCTATTATAAGCCCTCTCTTTGGCTTTCATGTTAACTTTGACTTCTCTTGTTAGCCATGATTTTGTCATCTTTCCTTTGGAATACTTCTTCCTCTTTGGGATGTATATATCCTGTGCCTTTCAAGTTGCTTCCAGAAATTCCAGACATTGCTCCTCTGCCATCATCCTTGCCATTGGCATTTTACAATTAATTCTGGCCAACTCCTCTCTCATACTGCTGTAATTATGTTCATTCTACTCTAATACTGTTATATCTGAGTTTAGCTTCTCTGTCTCAAATTTCAGGGTGAATTCTATCATATTATGATCACTTTATCCTACGGTTCTTTTACCTTAATTCTCTAATCAATTTTGGTTTATTGCACAATACTCAATCCAGAATAGCTGATCCTTTAGAGAGCTCAATCATGAGCTGCTCTAACAAGCCATCTTGTAGGCACTCTAGAAATTCCCCATCTAATCCAGCACCAACCTGATTTTCCAAATCGGCCTGCATATTGGAGCCCCATGACTATTGTAACGTTTCCTTTTTGGGATGCATTTTCTAACTTCCATTGTAATTTGTAAGCAACATCCTTAATACTGTTTGGGAGTCTATATACAATTCCTTTCAGGGTCTTTTTACCCTTGAAGTTCCTTAGCTATATCCACAATAATTCAACACCCTCATTTCTTTCTAATGATTTGGTTTCATTTTTTACCAACAGCCAAAACTGCCTTCTCTGCCTTCCTGCCCATCCTTTCAATACAATGTGTATCCTTGGACATTAAGCTCCCAGCTATAATCTTACAGCCCTGATTCTGTGATGCCTATAATATCATACCTGCCAATCTGCAACCTTTCCGTATATTGTACAAATCCAGATACAACACCTTCAGACTTGTATTCACCTTTTTTGATTTTGTCACACCATGCTCAACCTTTTGACTCCTAACTTTGTCTGAGGTCTTACCAACATCAGCCTCCATAACCTTTCCACTAACTGTTCCCATCCCCCTGCAACTCTAGTTTAAACCCCACAGTGCAGCATTAGCAATCTTTTTGACTAGGATATTAGCTCACCTCCAGTTCAGGTGCAAACCATCCCGCTGTACAGTTCCCACCTTCCCTGAAGAGGGATACCAATGATCCAGAAATCTTATACCCTCCCTCTTACACCGACTCTTTAGTCAAGTATTAAACTGTATAATCTTCCTAGTTCTAGCTTCACTAGCATGTGACATGAGTAGCAGCCCTGAGATCACAACCCTGGAGGTCCTGCCTCCAGGTGCTAAGGTAACTTAGCACTTAACTCCCTGAACTCCCTTTGCAGAACCTCATCACTCACCTTACCCATGTCATTGGTACCTACGTGGACCACAACTTCTAACTGTTCACCCTCCCACTTATGAATGCTGAAGACTTGATCAGAAATATCCTGGACCTTGGAACCTGGGGCAACATACCATCTGGGAGTCTCATTCTCGCTCACAGAACTTCCTGTCCATTCCCTTTACTATCGAATCCCCTATTACTACAGCATGCCACTTCTTCTCCTTTCCCATCTGAGTCATAGAGGCAGACTCTGTGCCAGAGACCCAACCACTGTGACTCTTCTGTGTTAGATCATTCCCCCCCACCGACAATATCCAAAGTGATATGTCTGTTGTTGAGGGGGATGGCCATGCCCCAGTCCTGTGTCCTGCACCTTAGATGTAACTACCTCTCTTTGTGTCCTATGTATCACCCCTCAGCCTTCCGAATGATCTGGACTTCATCTAGCTCCTGCTCCGACTCCTTAACACGGTTTATTAGAGGCTGCAGCTGAATGCTCTTCTCGCTAATGTATTGATCAGGAATACTGGAGTTCTCCCTGCCTTCCCAAATCCCACAAGAGGAGTATTCCACTATCATCTCAGAGCAGATATAAAGAAGAAAAGGAAAAAGACTTGAGCTTTGCTTACTCTGAGTGAAGCCTCTCTTCACGGAAGCCATGAAGAGCTAAAGCCTTAAGATCACCGCTCTGAATATGTCCTCTCAGACGACAGCCACTGCACTTGGCCCTGCCTTCCTTTAATTTGCTCTTTCTTATTAAACCCAAACACTGATATATCAGTGATAAAAAGCCTAATTCTGGTTCTGATTCTAAATATCAAAACTTGATGCAGTGTTTTGACCCAAAACATCAACATTTCCTTTCCTACTACAAATGCTGCTTGATTCACTGATTTCATCCAGCAAATTGTTTATTGCTGCAGGTAGTAGGATCAGTTTGGGTAGAGCCAAGCAACAGAAGGGCAGAGAGCACTGCTGAGAGTCGTGTACAAACCCTCAAACAGTACTGGTAATGCAGGGCACAGAGGGAATCAGTGACACAATAATCATGAGGACCTCAATCTATGCATAGACTAGGAAAGATT
This sequence comes from Mobula birostris, assembly GCF_030028105.1. Lineage (NCBI taxonomy): Eukaryota > Metazoa > Chordata > Chondrichthyes > Myliobatiformes > Myliobatidae > Mobula > Mobula birostris. Next base: position 68,472,956 of record NC_092374.1, read on the forward strand.
AACTTCTATTAATAACATGGACGGCAAATAATGAGGTTCATATGAGATGGTTCAATAAATTCATCTAGCATTATATGACAAAAAAGGATTAATCAAAGATCAAGGATCAACTTTATTCACCAAGTACATTTACATACAGTAGATTAGGAAATCTCTGTGGTGTGTTGGCACAACATGCAACAGAAATGACAACATTCAACAATTATACAGAATCAAGATCTGGAATAAAATGCACGTAAATATATAAATAACATCATGTATTTACAATGTAAACAGCATTTTTAAAATGACATAAACAAAATGCTGGAGGAATACAGGAAGCATCTATGGAAATTAATAAACAGTTGACATTTCAGGCTGAGTCCTTCAGCATTTTGGGAGGTGCTACCACCAACCCCTGTCCCCCTCCTCCTTCCCTTTATCCTATGGTCCACTTACCTCTCCTTTAAGATTTCTTCATCTCTGGTTCTTATCTTTCGCAGCCATCTGGCTTCACCTATCACTTTCTAGCTATTCTTCCCCCACCCCCCACCTTTTTATTCTGGCGTCTTCCTCCTTCTTTTCAGTCCTGGAGTGGGGTCTTGGCCCGAAATGTCAACTGTTTATTTATTTCCAGGGATACTGCCTGACCTGCTGAGTTCCTCTAGCATTTTATGTGTTGTTGTGTTACATTTCCTGCATCTGCAGAATTTCTTGTGATTATAAAATGTGGTTTAAAGGGTTCACAGTGCAGTTCAGTGACAGGTAGGAAGGGCTAACTAAAATGATTAATTAAATTAAATGCCTTTGGGAAGAAACTTTTAAGATGGTGTGAATTTTTTGTTGTAACAGCCCTATAGTGCTTTCTAGAAGGGAGCTTTCGGAAAAGTCTGTTTGCCAGCTGAGTAATATCTGCAATGATTTTTCTGGGCCATATACAAGTCCTGCAGTGATGGTGGGCTGCAGCCAATGACCTTTTCTGCTGTCCTGACAGTTCATTGTAGTTTTCATATATTGTGAGAGGATGTAGCACTAAACCAGACAGTAATGGCTAGTGTGAGGATGATGGCAGTGTAGAAATGTGCCAGTGTGGAAGGGTCAATACCATGCTGTATCTCTAAAGAAAATAAAATAATTAAACTAGAAAGGTATAAGGAGATCACAATACAATATTTAACAGCAAGCATGCACATATCCTTTTAGGCACAAATCACAATAAAGTAATCCAACACTGGATTACAAAGAGTGTTAAAATCTATTTTAGGTGACAGAGAAAGCCTTATAAAGTTATTCAAATCAGAACTATAGGGCTAAGAGTTGATGTTCTCGGAATTCAGCAACAGAGAATGAAAACATTGATAAGGAATGGGAAAATGAAAACAAGATCCAATTAATGGGAAAAAGAAAAGTAAAAGCCTTTCTAAGTACAGGTATGTAAAAAATGAAAGGATTAGTGCAAGTGAATATGAGTCCTTCACAAAATGAGATGGAACATTGCCTCGGTATTTTTCCTCCCTTTTGCATTTAATTTATATTTTTATGAATACTTCATATTTTAATTTATAATTTTTATTATTATGTATTGCAATATAGTGCTGCCACAAAACAGTAAATTTCACGACATATGTTAGTGATATTAAACCTGATTCTGATTCTGATTCAGTATTCCCATGTGCCAACGATCAGCCGAGCTGGTGAAGAAATCAGGTTTGTGAACTGCTGCAATGCAGACAGAAAACATTACATTAGAAGGAAATCAGTTTTACCTTGCACAATACACTGCTGGTTGTGTATTGTGCATCATAGAATGCACAATAGAAATGCATCATAGAATGCTGTAAAATTATTAAGTTATTTTCTCAACAATTTTCAAAAGATAACATTTGGTAATGGAAGTGTATTAGAAATCACATTGTCCTTTTGCTAATATGCCCATACTAGAAGATTCAATTTTGACTTGCTATTTACATGGAGTTTAACATATGTTATATTTAATGTCTTAATTCCCAGGCGATATTATTACAAAGGCCAATCCAAATGACCAAAGTAAACTAATCTTTTATTTGAGCTCTTACAGGTTGATAGACCTGTAGAGATTGTGGTGCTGATATGTAGGTGCATTTTTATATAGAGTACATGACACTCTGTTTATAACAACATATTGCTTGCAAAAATTGATCTAAAGGTATTTAACCCTTACATACTGTTCGGGTAAAATTTGACCCGTTTTGACATTTGACAGCAGTAAAAACACCCTAAATACCATTTTTTTAGCCGAAATTTGATGACTTTTTCTAAAGTCACCCAAAATGCGCAAAAATGAAAATACTTAAAAACTTTATACTTTTGAACATGCGCTACCAAGTTTTGTACATTGAGGCTGTTCCGGGTCAAATTTGACCCGTATCTATTGAAATGGATTTTACATCTCTGAAACATTAATTAAGGATTAATCACCCATTTATTAATGTTAGATAGGCTATTTATACATTCTAAATAGATCTGTGGTTCAAAATTTATATAGACACTTATTATGAGGGGATTCTTGGGCCGGGTCAAAATTGACCCTGACCATACTGTGAAGGTATAGAATATGAACCATATGTAAGGGTTAAGTAGACCAAACTACCACTAAAATGTTAACTGCTATTAAAGAAAGTGATCTAAGTCTTTACAACTGCCAGCAGTCTCCAAAACAGATTAATTGTTCCGTACTTCCCATTTGTCTCAATTAATATTAGATGTGGGTTAATCTGTGGCATTTGGGTCCAGAATTCTTTTTTTATATATTTGAACATCCTACCCATTTTGGCCTCGCTATAACTCAAGTTGCAAGACAGTGCAGTTGTTTTGAACTTCTGTCTGATGCAGCTGAGCAAGTCTCACAATTCAAGGACCATTGATGATAAATCATAACTGCCATCTTTCCCATTAATGCACAAAGCTTATGGAAGCACTAGAAATGTCTCTAGTTAGGAATATTTGAGGGTCCAGAAGTTCTTCTATTGCCTGCTTCATTGCCTCTTTGCTGCTGCCTGTTACAATCATAATGCTCCAATACAGTGTTCCTCGCTGCGTTTATATGCATTCTACAAATGTCCTGTTTTTATCTGTGATTTACAGGTGTGACCATTCTTGTTTGCCAATTTATCAAGCTACAAAGCAATGAAAAAGAAAGATTAATTCTGCTGGCTATTTTTTAATCCAGAAATCACACGCATAAATATGCAGTCAGCTGTGGGTTACATAGATGTCAGTCAAGGGATTACGATGACATTAAAAAGCACAGGACTGAAGCTCAAGGGGATTATCAACATCAGCTCAATTTGAACATAAATTACTGTCTTGGACCATGCTCTAGAGTGTGTTATTCCAGATGATATCTTTGAAATATTAACATGTACCTTTCTGCTTACAATCCTGGCATATAAACACACACTGCTTGATATTCTGCTTGCACTGTGGAACCATAAAGTGAGTAGGATAATACCTCTATTTAATATCATACAAACGTGCTTGGCTTTGAATTCCAATAATGCAGTGTAGTCAGTTTTGTTTAGCTGCAGTAATTTCAGCCTTGAAAGTTGGCAGAAGGTACAATAAATGTTTCAATAATTAACAACTTAAGGAGGACCAGAATCTATGATTTGAAGTTCCGTGGGAGTAGAAATAGACTGTATTCCAGGTAATTCTTCTTGCTACAAGGTCTCTGAGACACAAGAATACATTTTTGGGTCATGTTACAGATGCCAACTTTCTTCAATGGTAAGCTGGACACTTCCATCATTGGAGCAAGGTAGATATCTTTATGGAGGAGGGGGTTGTCTTTTTAGTGGCTGATCAGCAGCCCTGGATTGGTTTTGCCAAGTCTGCAGGGCAGTCAGTCAAGTTCATGTAATAGGTGTTATGCTTTGTAACCCCAAAACATTAAACTAATTAAACGAAAAACACAGAGTCAAGAATACTATAATCTTAGTTTTGTTTTTACTTTAAGCCAAATGTACACTTACAACTTGGTGGCATGATGACTTACACCATGCACGTACCTTTACATATAACCCATAATGAATTATTTAAGCAAAATGAGCGTAATCAAACAATTTATTTAAAATATTACTCAAATTTTATTGAAATACCAAATACACAACGCTACTCAGTGCTTAGTTATTATCTCCAACTTAATACAGACTGCATCTCTACTTATATACGTATATTAATGATATAATACAACTACTATATAGACACTCAGGCAGAGTAAGTTTTAAATTGTCCCATTTAGGCCTAAAAATTTAATCACTGTGGAGGCTTTCTTATTCTTGTGGGATAACGTCTTTCCTGACAAGGGAGATCACTTTAATCACTGGTGAGACTTGTGGTTGTGAAACAACCATAGGTTCTGGGGCCTCCTCCATGGTGGTTATAGGAGTTGACTCTGGGCCCCTTTGTTCTGGACACATTGGCATCCCAAGTAGTGCATTGGATGCTTCACTGGATGATGTGTATCAGAGCAATATCGGCAAAGCTCATTTCAGCTGGTTTTGTTGGAGCAGTTAAATTTCTAAGCAAACTCTATGCCTTTAAACCCAATACAATCAGCAAAACTGGCATTCACTTCTCATTAGCTATTTCATTTACTTCAAAATACAGCTTAATTTTCTCAATATACATGAACCAGTTATCCATTGTGGAACTGAACGCATTTATCCTTCTGAAGTAGCCAGACATTACTTTTGTTTTTTAATTTATGATTATTATCACACAATACCCTCTGCTTATGTACCCATAAGTTTGTCTGTTTTCTGTCTTGTTTTTTTGAACTCAGCCAGGTCATCTCTTAGTGCATGTGCTGTGTTGGTTTTTACTCAACCGTTTCTCACTGCACTTTTTTTGAAACTCAAATATCTCTCTGTGCTTCAACAGGTAGGTAGTTGTCTTGGGATTATTTTAAAAATAACTTGTCATCATGGTTATGTTTTATAACTCCAACAAAACTTATTGAAAGGAAAACAAGGGAGCTGGGAGATAAGTTGTGCACATTAATTTATTTCTAAAATAGTACTGAAATATTAAATACACAACAATAAGTCACTCAGCTATCTGGATGAGTTGAAAAATTGATTAAAACAAGACTGATGAAGGGTCTTAGCCCAAAGCATCGGCTGTTTACACTTTTCCATAGATGTTGCCTGGCTGATGAGTTCATCCAGCATTTTGTGTGTGTTGCTCATATATGGAAATGTAAGTATGGAGGCTAATTTACCAGAATTGTAATCCAAAAGTTTAGATTAATGACTTGATTCATTGATATAATCTCCAGACTGGAACCAATGTTGCTGAATCTTACTGTAGCTGCTCATTAAAGTAGGTTAACTTAGCAATTTAGCAAGCCATTCAGTTCAATTATTTCCTTTTTTTGCCCTCATTCAAAAAAAATGTGGCAGCTCAATGGTGCAGAAAGCAGAGTTAAAACTCTCACCTCCAGTAACCTGTGTCAAATCCTGACCTTGGTCTGCCTCTGCAGAGTATGTGTATTTTCCCTGTGAATGCAAAAGTTTTTTTTTCCCCAATTTGCTTCACTTCCCTCCTAAATCCCAAAGACAGCCAGAAAGGTTAATTGCCTCTAGTGTGCAGGTGAGTGGAAGAAACTGAAGAAAGTGGATGTGAATGTGAGAAGAATAAAAAAAATTATTAGTAGAATTGGCTGTTTGGGGTCAGTATGGACTAATGGACGGAAGGGTCTGTTTCTATGCTATGTGACTTTATGCTTGTACTTGTTCCTGTGCACACTAAACTGATTTAATTTTTATGATTGTATGTTGTATACATTTCTCTGACATTAAATTGAACTTTTGAACCTTTGATAATGTGGTAGAGGTATTTTACAAAGCACTCTTTCCCTTAATGGTTCTGGTTCTGTTCTGCCTACACATTATCCAATCCACAGATTGTATGGCTATGGAACTATGGGAGAGAAAGTGAAAGTGTTAGTTCATGATGCTTTGGCAGAATTGAGTTTTCAATCGGTTTAATGGCCAAGTAAATTATCCTTTTCAGTTCATTTTTAATGTTCTATTTAATAGGTCTTGGCCTCAGTATTCACTGAGCAAAGGTTCACAAGGCAAAATTGTTGGACAAGTAGGCCTTATAACAGGTTACATGTAAACTGCCATTGTTCATGTGCATACTTCTATCAATGAAGCAGATATGAAGTGTAGTCACTACACTGTTGTGGGATTCACAACAGCCTATTTGTATACAACAGTTGCCAACCAGCACTGTGGTAATGAGAAGGCAATCAGTTTTACTTCTTCATGTATGAGGGAGAAATAATGGCTCTAGGATACTTGGATAACACCCTTGTTCTTTTCAAATTTTAACTGAAATTTGCCAGGCTTTTGGATTTCAGCTTCTTCTCCAAATATGGAAGAGCTTTAGCCAATCCAAGTCTCAGTCCAGAACTAGATACTGAGCTACACTCTCATGTGCAGTGTATACCTGATGAAATTTGTTGTGGCAGACCAAACTCATGCTGAAACTTTATGAGACAGAAATAGTATATTCAGTCCATTGTGCATCTATACCAGGCCAAATGAAATTAATCCAACTTTCTAGCACCGATCCCATAACTCTTTAGCACTTCAATATTTAAATACATATCCAAGAGCACAGTCTTGCCTTTTGTTTTTAATCTCGACTTCTCTTTATTCAGTCTATCATTAACCTCTATGTGGTTAATGCTCATCAGTTTGTGAACCCTCTGCAAATGGAAAAAGGTCCTTCCTATCTACTCTGTCTGGACCTTTCATTATTTTGTTCTTTGCATCTCAATCAGCTTTATTTTGCTTCCAATGAAACAAATGCAACTTATATAATCTTACCTCACAACTACACTTTTATCATCTGCCAATGACTTTGTAAATGTCTTCTGCACCCTCTCCAGTGCAATCAACTCTTTCTTAAAATGTAGCACACAGAAATGTACTTAGTAGTCAATCTCTAGATAACCAATACTGTATAGCATTCTAACACCTACTTGATTAATAAAAGAAGGTATCCCACATACATTTTTAAACTATCTTATTGACATGCTTTGAAATATTTCAGAATTTCCTTATTTCACCACACCACTCAGTAAACACCCACTATGCATTTTTATGAATTTCTTTACATCGTTCCTCAAGACAAACTTCACATTTCTTTGGATTAATTTGTTTTTTCCCTATATCTATTGAACTGACCAAATGATCTCTATTTTCCTTCAAAATATAGCTATCCTACTCACAGTCAAACCATGAGCAATTTTTGTATCGTATGCAGATTTTTTTTTCATGTCCCAACATTTAGGTCAAAATCATTAGTCAAAGTCATAGTCATAGTCATACTTAATTGATCCCGAGGGAAATTGGTTTTCGCTACAGTTGCACCATAAATAATTAAACAGTAATAAAACCATAAGTAATTAAATAGTAATATCTAAATTATGCCAGGAAATAAGTCTAGGACCAACCTATTGGCCCAGGGTGTCTGACCCTCCAAGGGAGGAGTTGTAAAGTTTGATGGCCACAGGCAGGAATGACTTCCTATGACGCTCTGTGCTGCCTCTCGGTAGAATGAGTCTCTGGCTGAATGTACTCCTGTGCCCAACCAGTACATTATGTGGTGGATGGGAGGCATTGTCCAAGATGGCATGCAACTTGGACAGCATCCTCTTTTCAGACACCACCGTCAGAGAGTCCAGTTCCATCCCCACAACATCACTGGGCTTACGAATGAGTTTGTTGATTCTGTTGGTGTCTGCTACCCTCAGCCTGCTGCCCCAGCACACAACAGCAAGTATGATCGCACTGGCCACCACAGACTCATAGAACATCCTCAGCATCGTCCGGCAGATGTTAAAGGACCTCAGTCTCCTCAGGAAATAGAGACGGCTCTGACTCTTCTTGTAGACAGCCTCAATGTTCTTTGACCAGTCCGGTTTATTGTCAATTCATATCCTCAGGTATTTGTAATCCTCCACCATGTCCACACTGATCCCCTGGATGGAAACTGGGGTCACCGGTACCTTAGCTCTCCTCAGGTCTACCACCAGCTCCTTAGTCTTTTTCACATTAAGCTGCAGGTAATTCTGCTCACACCATGTGACAAAGTTTCCTACCGTAGCCCTGTACTCAGCCTCATCCCCCTTGCTGATGCATCCAACTATGGCAAAAACATGTTAAAAAAGTAAGGGGTGGACCATTGAATCCTGTGGGACTCCACTGGTACCCAAGCCACGTTCAGTCCTGCAACCACGTCATGTCCTCGCCTAGTTCTGGGGTCCGAGCCCGAGTCAAGACCCAGGTTCTGGGTCCTTGTCCAGTCTCCGACTCAGAGTCCAAGCCCAGGCTCCAAGTTCCCAGTTCCTTGTCCTGGTCCCGCTTGCCTAGCCAATGTTCTAGCCCAAGTCTGTGTTCCTGTCCCAGCTCTCCAGTCAAGTCCTGTTCCTAGTACTTCAGTGTCTGTGTCTTGCATTTGGGTCCTCTCAATGTCGCCCCTGTTATGACATAGGTAGATAAATAAATAATACCCATGGACATGAATTGCAGAGTCCTTGGAAGTGAAGATGTAGATTATGCAATCGGTTCACGGGAGAAATGAGTGAAGTTATCCACACTGATTCAGCAGCCAGAATTGGAATTCTCCTTTGAGTTTTTATTTTGAATACACCCCATGAAGTCTTGACACAAGTTTTCCAATAATCCATTATGTCTGACCTCATCACGTTCCTTGTTAGCTCCTCAAAAGATTTCAACAAGTTAGTCAACACAAATCTCTCCTATCAAAACCACACAAAGTGCCCTGATTAATAGATGTTTTCTCAATGCAGGTTTATTCATTCTCTTTGAAGGGATTCCAATAATTTGTGCACCACTGATTTAAAACTAACAGATGTGCTATCTCTCAATTTATCTTTTCCTGTCGATATAAACCACAGCACCATAAGGCAGTTCTCCAAACCTCAGGCATTATTCTGTAGTAGAGTAGATCAAAAATGAATGATCAAGGCCTCTGTTGTTTCCTTCCTTGCTTCTTTGAACAGTCAGCTTTGTTTTATCCAGTCTTGACAAGTTTTCTGCTTTCTAAGATTATTACCTCATAACATACCCCTTTTACAATATTTATCTCATTCAATATCTGATGTTCACCCTTCTTAACTACAGGATCCGAATCACTCTGTCTTCTATGAAGGCACCCTCAAAGAATTAACTAGGAATCCTCTCACATCCTCCACCGCCACATACTGGTTTTCCTTTTGGCTCCAAATAGGACCTTCTACTTCCTAAGCAGTCCCTTCGATTTTTTGCTTTTTAAATACTTATAAAAGATCTTTGGGTACTTGATTCTATTTGCCAATAACTATCATATCCTTTCTTTGCTTTACTAATTTCCCTGTTGACTTCACTCTTATCTTTAAGCTCACCCAGTGAAATACACATTCAAAATTGAGAGCTCCCACTCTTATTCTTGAATTCCTGGGGCCTCACTCCAATTTATCTCTGTGAACCACCAAATGGAAAAATTGAGTCCAATTTGGCCCTCCAGTTCCGACCTCTTTCACTTCATTTTTCGCTATCATGTTGTTGAACACAATTGGTAGCACCACAAGCTCGACAGCCACTAATAAACATTCATATGCTTCAGAATCAGAATAAGAATCAGGTTTATTATCAGTGACATACTGTTTGTCATGAGATGTCTTGTTTTGTGACAGCAGTACAGTGCAATAGACAAAAAGTCCATAAGGTATAAAAGCAGAAGTAGACCATTCGGCCCATCGAGTCTGCTCCGCCATTCAATCATGCACTGATCCAATTCTTCCAGTCATCCCCACTCTCCTGCCTTCTCCCCATATCCTTTTGATACCTTGGCTAAGCAAGAACCTATCTATCTCAGCCTTAAATGCACCCAATGGCTTGGCCTCCACAGCCGCTCATGGCAACAAATTCCACAGATTGACCACCCTCTGACTAAGATAATTTCTCAGCATCTCTGTTCTAAATGGACGTCCTTCAGTCCTGAGGTTGTGCCCACTTGTCCTAGACTCCACTACCATGGGAGTACTTTGTCATATCTAATCTGTTCAGGCTTTTTAACATTTGAATTGTTTCTATGAGATTCCCCCTCATTCTCCTGGACTCCAGGGAATACAGCCCAAGAGCAGCCAGACGTTCCTTATATAGTAACCCTTTCATCCCTGGAATCATTCTCGTGAATCTTCTCTGAACTCTCTCCGATATCAGTATATCCTTTCTAAAAGAAGGAGCCCAAAACTGTACACAATACTCCAAGTGCAGGTTCATGAGTGCCTTATAGAGCCTCAACATCACATCCCTACTCTTATATTCTATACCTCTAGAAATGAATGTCAACATTGCATTCGCCTTCTTCACCACTGACTCAACCTGTAGGTTAACCTTTAGGGTATACTGCACATGGACTCCCAAGTCCCTTTGCATCTCTGCATTTTGAAATCCCTCCCCATAGAAATAATAGTCTGCCTGTTTATTTCTTCCACCAAAGTGCATGGCCATACACTTTCCAACATTGTATTTCATTTGCCACTTCTTTGCCCATTCCTCTAAACCATCTAAATCTCTCAGAAGGCTCTCTGTTTCCTCAACTCTAACTGTTCTTCCACCTATCTTTGTATCATCTGCAAATTTAGCCACAAATCCATTAATCCCATAGTCCAAATCATTGACATACATTGTAAAAAGCAGTGGTCCCAACACTGACCTCTGTAGAACTCCACTGGTAACTGGCAGCCAGCCAGAATAGGATCCCTTTATTCCCACTCTCTGTCTTCTGCCAACCAGCCAATGCTCCACCCATGCTTGTAACTCCCCTGTAATTCCATGGGTTCTTAACTTGCTAAGCTGCCTCATGTGCAGCACCTTGTCAAAGGCCTTCTGAAATTCCAGGTACACCACATCAACTGCATCTCCTTTGTCTACCCTGCTTGTAATTTCCTCAAAAAATTGCAGTAGGTTTGTCAGGCAGGATTTTCCTTTCAGGAAACCATGCTGGCTTTGGCCTATCTTGTCATGTGCCTCCAGGTACTCCATAATCTCATCCTAAACAATTGATTCCAACAACTTCCCAACCACTAATGTCAGGCTAACAGGTCTATAGTTTCCTTTCTGCTGCCTCCCACCCTTCTTAAATAGCGGAGTAACATTTGCAATTTTCCAGTCTTCCGGTACAATGCCAGAATCTATTGATTCTTGAAAGATCATTGTTAATGCCTCCACAACCTCTCCAGCTACTTCCTTCAGAACCCAATAGTGCATTCCATCAGGTCCAGGAAATTTACAGCAACTTTAAATTCCTTGGTGTTATTATTTCAGAGGACCTGGCCTGAGCCCAGCCCAAAAGTACAATTATGAAGAAAGCATGACAGCACCTCTACTTCCTGAGGAATTGACGAAGATTTGGCATGACATCTAAATCTTTGACAAACTTCATTAGATGTGTAGTGGAGAGTATATTTACTGGCTGCATCATAGCCTAGTATGGAAATACCAGTGACCTTGAATGGAAAATCCTATAATAAGTATTGGATACAGCCCAGTCCATTATGGGTAAAGCTCTACCCTCCTTTGAGCACATCTACACAGTGCTTTCTCACAAAAAAGCAGGGACCTCCACCATCCAGGTCATGCTCTTTTCTCACTGTTGCCATCAGGAAGAAGGTACAGGAGACTCAGGGCTCACACCACCAGGTTCAGGAAAAGTTATTACCCCTCAACCCACAGGCTCTTGAATCAAGTAGGGTATTTACACTCAAATTCACTTGCCCCATCACTGCAATGTTCCTTTTACCTATGGACTCATTTTCAAGGACTTTTCATCTCATGTTCTTGATATTTACCATTCTTTAGTTTTTATTATTATTATTATTATTATTATTATTATTATTATTATTATTTCTTTTTGTGTTTGCATAGTTTGCTGTCTTTTGCGCATTGCTTGTCCACTCTGTTGTGGGGTATTTCATTAATTCTATTATGGTTATTGGATTTATTGAGTATGCCTGCAAGAAAATGAATCTCAGGATTGTATATGGTGACATATATATTCTTTGATAATAAAATTTCTATGAAATTTTAAACTTTTAACAAGGTACAAAGGCCTTAGGACTCACATTAGCAGGTTCAGAAAAAAGCTATTACCCCTCAACCCTCAGTCTCTTGAGCCAGAGGGGACACTTTTACTCACCCCATCACTGAACTGCACAATCTATGGACTCCTCATCTCACAATCTCGATTTATTGCTTATTTATGTATGTATTTATTATTATTATTTTATTTTGTATTTGCACTGTTTGTTGTCTTTTGCACATTGGTTGTTTTCCGTCCTATTGCATCTGGTCACTATGTTTGATTCTATTGTGTTTCTTGGTCTTACTATGTATGCCACAAGAAAATGAATCGCAGGGTTGTATTTAGTGACATATATGCACTTTGAAAATTAATTTACTTTGAACTTTGAACTCGCTGACAATGAGGGCAAGGTTTTTGTTGCAACACCACTCAACCAGCTGATCTGTTTCGCTCCTGTATGTCTCCTTGTCGCCAGGACCAGACTTTAGGCAGGGCTAGGCTAAGCTGCAGCCCAGGGGCTAGAGCTGCAGAGGGGCCCAAAATAGGTAGCTATCATCATGGCAGACAAAAAGAAAGATACGAGAGTTCAGCACAGAAAAGAAAAAAAGAAACAAGAAAAAGAGGACCGTGAGAAAAAAGCATTAAAAAAGACATTGAAATTGACAGAACTTTTTTAAACCAGTTCTCGATGATGCAGCAGTACCATCACTCTTGTCACAGTCTGAGACTGGTGGACAAATGGATACTTGTTCAACAGCAAGCACTAGCACCAGCGTTAGCACAGGACCACCGTCCTTGTCACAGTCAACAGCTAACGTTGAAGAGGCAGAGAGCATGACTTTGGGATCCCCGACCACAGGGGCCTCCGAACAACCAAGTCGGGCCTCCATTAATGTTAATGTTACCGCTACTGAGGATCCTTACAGCACTGATCCTGCTCGCTGGGGAAAGGAAACCTTAGATGATTCAGTCCGAGCATACTGGACTAAGAAAGGGCCGGAGTTCTGCCAGAATAAGGATGTGGGTATCAAAGCTTCGGAACGAGTATACAAACAGCAGAGACTGTTTTTTCTGCAAATTTCGCTTCAAACGCAAGCTCGTAAATGGTGAGTGCATATCAAGGCAATGACTCTTATATTCCCCTTCCACTGGCTGTGTGTTTTGTTTTGCATGCCGCATCTTCAGTGATGGTAACTGGCAGTCCATCTTCAAAACTGGCTTTAGCGACTAGAAACCTGCCGCTGAGCGCATAGGAAAGCATGAAAAAAGCGAACACCACAGGAAAACGATACTGACCTACGTTACACAAGCATCTGACAGCTGAAGAATAGATACAGAACTGCAAAAACAGTTCGAGTCAGAGTGTGTCTACTGGACCGATGTATTGAGAAGAGTGGTGGTGGTTGTGAAGTTTTTGGTCGAGAGGAGACTGGCTATCTGAGGCTCCAGTGACATATTTGGCAGGCTTGATAACGGCAACTACATGGGCATTCTAGAGGTAATTGTCATAGTCCGGTCTGAGAATTCCGTGTTCCGGTTCACGGTCCGGTCCATGATTCCTTGTTCCGGGGTTTCTGGTTTTCTCCAGTTTCTGTTGTGGTCACATGTTTCTCGTTTTGGGGCTGAGACATAAATACCTCTGCAAACCAGGGATTTCCTGCTGGACTGTCCTGTTCCCCTCCCTGTCTTCCCCCCCACTGTCTCCCCCCCACCACTGTCTCCCCCCCCCCTGTCTCCCCCCCCACTGTCTTCCCCCCACTACTGTCTTCCCCCACTACTGTCTTCCCCCTCACTGTCTTTCCGCCCCGTCTTCCCCCCCTGTCTTCCCCCCGTCTCCCCCCCGTCTCCCCCACCTTTCCGTCTTTTCCCCCGTCTTCCCCCTGTCTTCCCCCCCCGTCTCCCCCCCCCCATATTCCCCCCCCCCGTCTTTTCCCCCCCCCCCGTCTTTTCCCCCCTCGCCTGACTCTGTGCCTGGATACCTCGCCTGACTCTCTGCCTGCTCACCTAGCCTGGATACCCTGCCTGTATACCCTGCCTGTATCACTGAAGTCTTACTGCCAGAGCAAGACTGGAGCCTTGTTAGGTCAAGATAAGGAACTGCCTTTCGTTGTGTGGAATTGCCTCTCTGTGTCCACGCCTTCACTCGGTAGGTCTGGCCATTTGTCACTACCTAGTGTTGGGATCTGTCTCTGTGTCCACGCCTTCGCTAGGTGGGTCCGGCCGTTTGCCGCCACTTTGTGTTGGGATCTGTCTCTTCAAGTTCAGTGTTCTATGTATGAGTCCCGGCCCCACGTCCTGTTCCCAAGGAGGGGTCCTGGCTCCTCACCTAGTTCTGGAGTCCGAGCCCGAGTCAAGTCCTAGGTTCTGGGTCGTTGCCCAGTCTCTGGCTCGGAGTCCACACCCATGCCTCGAAATACCCAGGACCCAAGACCCCCAGCCTCAAGACCCAAGACCCAAGACTCCAGACCTGCAGTCATGTCATGTCCATGCCTGGTTCTGGGGCCCGAGCCCAAGGCAAGACCCAGGTTCTGGGTCCTTGTCCAGTCTCTGGCTCAAGGTCCAAGCTCTAGTCTGCGTTCTTGTCCTTGGTCCTTGTCTGTATCCTGTCACGTCCCTACTCTAGTCAAGTCTTGTCCCTTGTACTTCAGTGTCTGTGTCTTGCATTTGGGCCCATTTCCAGCACCCCATTGTGACAGTAATAAGTGAGTTTGACCCATTTTTGAATGCGCACATACAGAAATTTGGAAATGCAGGATCAGGAACCCCTTCATATATTTCACCTAAAACATGTGAGGAATTTATTGAGCTCATTAGCGATCGAGTTCTGTCAGAGATCGTCAGTGAAGTCAAAATGGCAATAGGTTAGTATGAGCTAGATCTCGTTTTACAAAAAGATTGTTGGAGTATTCTCAAGTTTTCTAGTTTGCCATAATGCCATCTCTCTTGGCCTTTTCGTCTCTCATTTCCATTTTACTTTGTCAGAACACACGGTTGAGAAAAATACCTAGATAAAAATGCTTTGGCATTGTTTGAGAAATAAGGCCTATGGTACGTGCAGCAATAGCTAAATAAAGATTTAAGATGCTTCATCTCCCTCTTAACTTTACTAAGCCAACTAAGCCTAGGTCAATTTTTGAGTACTTTAGATGCTGTCCTTCAAACTAAGAATCTGCATTACTTTCTGTCCTCCCTCTTAAGGCCTTTGGCATAAAGCCTACGTATTGTACTAAACCAACGTCTTGGTCCACAGCTTTAATATTTAAACCAGTACGACTTTTGTTCTTGTTCTTGTCTTTTTTTTGCTTGGTACAGCAGCATTTTACGGAGTTGATAGGGGCCCATCAGGGCCTCCAGCTCGGGGGCTCCGGCCCTGCTTGTCACCATGGGAGATTCTGGCTACAGCAGCTTTATTAATGGCAAGTTAATAGATAGTATTTGAACTGTGGACAGCCACACAGTCATGAGTATAGAGCAGCGGGCAAAGTCTCATCTCTGAGGTGCACCTGTGCTCATTGTCAGCGAGGAAGTTATGGGCACTGAATTTGATCACCCAATGAGGAAATCAAAGGTCCTGGTGCAGAGATTCAGAGCTTTTAAGAGTATGAAAGCTACCTCCCACAAAAAAATTAGTTCCACCTGTTCTAATACTCCTTATTAGAAGTAAAATTATATTTGACAAATACTCCTGTAATGTCAAAAGCTGGGGAAAGAGTGGTAGAACAAATGAATGCCTTCAATTAGGCAAGTTCAAATGGGTGAATGGAGTCAGCAACCAGCACATTTTGCTTTACTACTTCTGTAATATATTGTTAATGGTGAAGGTGTGGACATTTCCAGTGGGTCAGACTATTGGTAATGGTGAGAGTGTGGGCCATGTCCAGTGGGTCAGAATATGCCAAAGAAAGGAGGAAGCTGAGCTAAAATGAGTGGACAGAATTGGCCCATTTTGATAGATATAGACAAAGGGCTACCTAAGGTTGTTGGATTTGATCATAATCTCAAATGTCTGCAAGGTCTCTAAATAGAAAGTAAGCTGTTTGTGCTCAAGCTCGCATTGAGCTCCATTGTAATAGTGCAGGAGGCCACAGGTAGTAAGGTCAGACAGCAAGTGGGATGAGGAATTAAGATGGCTGGCAGCTGAAAATTGAATGTCACTACTATGGACAGATGCTCTGCAAAATGTTCACCAAGTCTATAGGTGAGACAACATTGTGGACACCAAATTCAAAAACTATATTGGACGAAGTGCAAGTAAATTGCTGCATCACCAAGAAGGATTGGGAAGAGGTATTGCAGCTTCTGTAGTTGCTTGGGAAGATGCCGTAAGATGAGAAGACATTGTTGGAGATGGAATAGCAGTTTGTGGGGTAGCAAAGAGAAAGTTTCTTCAAATTTTCGAAAGCAGGGGAGGGGAACAAGTGCCTGGAACTGAGATCTTGTTGGGGTAACAGAAATCGCGAGAGATAATTACGAGAGCTGATGTGGTGGATAATCAAGAGAATTTTGGTTCTGGCGCTGTCAGGAGTGGATGAGAGCAAAATAGTCAAAAATAGATGAAATGATCAAGCATTCTGTCAATATGCTGAAGAGGAAGCCTTAGTTCAAGAAGAATAATTCTGGTTATAAATGTATATACTGTATGTGGAACTTATAACCTTTCTCCAGCTTGAGGAGTTGCACACTGAATAAATATGCATTTCTGGTTTATTAATGCTTAATTTAGCTCCAGAAGTGAATTTAGAATTTACAGTCTATATGTTTTCAATTTGGGTGTATGATGGCTGGATATGACTATCTCCTAATTTCTTGATAAGTCAATAAGAGATTGTAACAGAATTGGAAGATTCAGTTCCTCTTGGCAATTCTTAATTTCTAAGATTATGGCAAATCTTTTACCTCAACACTATCTTGCAGATCTAACTCCTTAACTTTGATTTCCTCATTATATAAAAAAATCTCCAAAATTACTCAGTGACTAGGCCTTTATGGGTTTCTTGAGAAGTGAAATCCAAATACATCCCAGTCTCTTGGCGATAACATTTCCTCTTATTTCAGCTCCTTATTCTGAGATTATCGTCACTGGTTCTAGAAACCACAGCAAGGGAAAACACCAGACCTGAATCACATATCAGTTCCTGAAAGCCTTTCCATATTTTTATTCCCACTGCAGTACTTGAACACCGCATTCCAAGTCAGTGAACAAGCTTACGCCAGGTGTAACCATTTCAATGACACAAATCAATTGGTATATTTCCATGGATATATAATTACAGCCATAGTCAGTCTAGTTGTACTTAAACCCAAAAAGGAAAGAAATTAGTTCACACCTGCACTCACAAGATTCATCCTGATTAATGATATAGCTCTTTCTATATTGCATTATCAATATCATTCACTTCTTTTCTACCTGATTAAGAGCTCTCCCTTAACTTGTGAATAAAAGCATGAAGATTCACTGGCTGCACATAAAAAGCTGTATGATTCATAGGGCCACATTGCATTCTGCAAACTCTGGGAAGGAGCATACCACTAGTTCTTCAACCACCTGTACTTCTTGCTGTCAATGAAGGTGTAGACACGGCACATAAGAGACTATCAGCAGTGGGATAAAATGAACACGGATATCTTTTTACAATTAAGTAAAATTACTGCAACTCTCTATCAATATGTCTTTCAAGCTTTGAGCAAGAACACATTGAACTCTAATTTTACCTCCAGTGCTTGGCAATGAAGTAGTTAAGTATAAATCCAAAAGTGACATGGTCGGGCTGGAGGATTAGTAAAGCCTGTACACTTAAAGTAACAAAGCTACATAGTTCCTTTTAAAATTCAATTCTTTCAACATTAGTAGAACCGACCCCATTCCTTTCCAATGCTGATGAAGGATTTCAGCCCAAAACATTGACTTTTTATCCACTCCTTTGATGCTGTCTGACTTGCTGAGCTCCTCCAGGATTTTGTGTGCTTTGCTGAAGATCTCCACCATCCGCAGAATCTCTTATCTTTATGTATAAATGTTGGATTTGTAAATAAATGAACAAGTATAATATTTTTAGTGTTATTTATTCAATTTCATTCTCTTTACCTAGCTTTTGGATGTACATGAAGATCTGATCACATTTTAGGTCATATTTATGCAGAAATAGAGAAACTTTTGCAGATTCACAAACTTTCTATCACTACTAGAGTGAATATATTAGTTGTTCCATACATTATGGCTAAGGCTATTAAGCTAGTTCAACTACAGAGTGGCAATAAATGCTGCCTTTACCTTTGATGCCTTGGTCCTAAATGATTTTGGAAAATAGCATGAAGTGGATCAGAGAATTGTACTTTGTAAGTGATGATTATCTTCCACACTTGCAGAGCAGTGTCCTTCAGGGGGAGATTGCCTATGGTGCTTGCGTAATAGAGTTCAGAACAGCAAGAGGAGATTTTATTTGCAAGTTCTGAAAGCTCTAAACTTAGTTATCTGTGCTTCACTCTCCATTGATGCTGCCTAACCTGCTGAATAGTTGCAAAAGTTCAACTTATTTTTATTTCAGAAAGGTATCAGTAATATACATAGCACATGAACAGGCAGGAAATAGAGGGATTTAGATTATGTTCAGGCAGCTGGGATTAAATAAAATTGGCATGGTTGGTACAAACATTAGAAAAACTTTCTGTCCTGTGCTATACTATTTAATGTTTTATGTTCTATAATTGATGGGAGAATGTTTCGACTGACAGTAGAGTCTTCAACTTGTGCAAAGGCTCAAGATAGGGGGCTATGTTGTGTTTTCAGTAATATTTGAGAAATCTCTCATATATATTGGTTGATAACACATTCTTGTTTGGTTAAGTAAGTCATTGTGAGTCATATGTATAAATATTTGAATTACATATGTCATTACTCTACCATATGATGCATGCATGCCTTGCTTAAATTAAACATGAAGTTGGTCTCACATTTCGATTCCCATGTTTTCCTTTGAATTAGTCTGTTTTGAAGTTACAAAACATAACAGCAGTGATGAGGTATTTTTAAAACAAACCTGAAATGGCTACCAACCTATTGAAACACAGTGAGGCTTTCGAACTAAAAGAAACTGCAGCGAGGAACTTTGAGTGAAAAACAAAAGTCCAGGATGTGCAGAAACAATTAAGTTTAAAAAAGCAGTGCAGCACATGTATCTTCAGAAAGGAAGATACAATTGAGTTTAAAAAAACAATCAGTAAAAGCTAGAATTCACTTCATGGGTTCATTAAGAGTGAATGCCAGGTGATAATAATCATAAAAACGAGCAGAAATGGCTGAGTACATCGGAAAGATAGACACATTTAATTACACAACAGAGAACAGGAATATGTAAACTGAGCTAACTGAACTGCATTTGAAGCAAATGAAATAACCAACCAGAAACAAGTACCAATATTGCTGAGTGTATTGGGTTTAAAGCAAACAATTTTTGTAGGCAACATATCTGGGAGAGCTTCTCATATGTTCATCAGGTGGTTACTTGTGAAATGTGGCTTGCTTTTAAGCTGGAATAGAACTTGAGAAGCTTCAGGAAGGTTAGAAGCATTTGATTTTTGAGAGTGTAAAGAACCAGAATCTACCCTGCGTGCATTAAGGTTATTGCATGAACTTCCAATGGGAGTCAAAAAACTGATTGTAAAAGTAGATGCAAAGACTGAAGCCCAGCTGGAAGAATGGAAGGACAAAAAGAAAGGAGTCAATGCCAATATGAAAACAGAGGATTCATCAGATAATGTTGTGGATGAGGAAACAAAGAGGAAAGATCAGATTGTAAAGAGAGAGATATATAAGGATTAGTAAGAGAATACTCCAGTGAACTAGACGCGCCTTCCCAAGATCAAGATGTACAAACAAGAAGCAGAAAAAAGAAGAAAGATGTCTACTGCTAAGAGAAATATTCTCGACAGTCTCAGAGTTAATTTCTACAACCACCATGGAGGAGGCCTCAGAAGGCTGAGATTGTTTCACAGCCTCAAGTCTCACCACCCAAGCAAAGTCAGCAAAGACATTATCCCACAGGAGTGAAAAATCCTCCACTGTGATTAAATCTTTAGGCCTGAATGGGACAATTTAAAATTCACTATACTGTGTTTATATGTATTGCAGTTGTATTATATAACATATTGTGTATATATTGTAGTTGAGATGCATTCTATATTGAATTGGAGTAAATAGATAAGCAGAGAAAAATACTGTGTATTTAATGTGTCAGTGATATCAGTGATATTTGAGTACAATTTTATATATATATATATATATATATATATGTAGATTAAGCATTCTTGTTTATTTAAATAATTAATTATGATTTATGAATAAATACGTGAATCGCATATGTCATCACACCACCATGTGATACGTGTGTGTCGTACTTAAAGTAAACACAAAGTTAGAATCACATTTTGGATTTCCCTGTCTTCCACAGATTTAGTTTAATGTTTTGAAGTTACAATACATAACATGCTAGACTTTTCAAACATAAGTGTGGAGATTTCTTGTGTTCAGTGGAGAGTGATTCCTATCCCCATAGATTCCCTACCACTGAGCTGCGGATGCTCAGCCCTTAAGTATATTTTCAAACACCAAGAGAATCACGATATGAGATTCAATGGGAACTTTAATAGGTAGCAAATCAGTCACAACATCACTGTGTGATAGAGAAAGCTTAAAAGGCCATGTGGCTGACTTCTACATCTATTGCACCCTTATTTCAGTGATAAAGAATTTGTCAAGTTTAGGCGTGAAGTAAACTGGCTTGTTCTCTTAGTGTACATGCTGAGATGGAAGCAAAGAACGGGATTTATCATATTTAGGCAACTGTGTGTTCTTCTGCGTAGCTTACTCCAGTACAATGGGTTACACTCGAACAGGAACTAAATAATGGATGGTCACAGGAGTGACAGTAGCAGAACAGAAGAGCATTTGTTTACATTCAATACATTGATTTTATTTCCCTCTTACTGTATTATGAAATGCAACACTGTACAATATAAAACAATGCTAAAATATTCTATTGTGTTCCCCTGTAACCACAAAATTATTACAGCAAAAAGTTGAAAATAAAGAAAATACAAAATAAGAACACAACACTGGAAAGTTGAGCAGCTGCCAATCAGCAGTCCAGAGCAGGAGAAGACTTAGTTCATTCAGGTTTGCCGATTAAGTTCATCAGGCATTGACTCACGGCAGTTTAGTGCTTTGATCAGCCGCCATTCGGAGATTCGAACCCTGAGAAGACGTCTCTCACTCAGCTTCACCAATTCAGTACCTGAGGCAGAGACTTGCAGAAGTTTGGTGTTTTAAGCAGTGGCCAAGCAGCAATCAGGATTGGTTAGCAAGAATAAATTAAAATAAGACAGGAGCAAGAGGAATGGCAATTGTTGGAGAGGCCATCGTTGGAATGGACAGTGTTAGAGTGGTGATTTTGAGGGTTTAGCTCTTTGAGACTTGAGTGAGAGAAAGCTAAAATCTTTCGGTAGGTTCATGTATTGTCTTTCCTTTATGTTTACTCAGTTACAACAGTAGGGATGCCAGGCAGGATAGTTGAATGCTCCTCTTATGGGATGTGGGACACAGGGAGAAGTGCATCTAGTTGCAGCTTCTAACAATCCGCATTAAGGAGTTGGAGCTGGAACTGAATGAACTCCAAATCATTCAGGAGGCTGAGGGTGTGAGAGTTGGAAATATACAGAGGTAGTTACATTCAAGGTATGAAACTGTGTGACAGTTAGCAAAGGGAAAGGGGTTAAACAGGCAGTGCAGTGGGCTCCTATGGCCATCCCCCTCAACAACAGGTATACCAGTTTGGATACTGTTGAAGAGGGGGTGACCTAGCTGAGGAAAGTCACAGCAGTCAGGTCTCTGGCACTGAGTCTGACTCTATGAATCATAGGGTAAGGGAGGAGGCAAGGAGCACTGTGGTGATAGGGGATTCACTATTCGGGGGACAGAAAAGAGGCTCTGTGGGTGAGGATGAGAATCCTTGATGGTATGTTGCCTCCCAAGTGCCAGGGTCCAGGACATGTCCGATCGAGGCCTCAACATTCTTAGGTGGGAGGGTGAGCAGCCAGAGGTCATGATCCATGTAGGTTCCAAGCCATAGGTAGGAAGATTAATAACTAAACAAAGAGAAGTGCTGAGTATTTAATGTTTCAGTGATATTTGAATAATATCGTCTATTATTAATTGATTAAGAATTCATGTTTGTTTAAATAATTCATTTTGAGTTATATGTAGAAATGAGTGAATAGCATATGTCAGCACATTTCGGATTTCCATGACTTCCGCAGTATTAGTAGTGAAAATGTCATGGCAGTGCTCAGCCAGGACAAACTGGAGAACTCGTCTAGTGCAGTGTTATAGGGGACCCTGAGGAACAAGAAAGGTATGACCACATTAATGGGGCTATATTACAGACCACCCAACAGCTGACATACAGCACATTATTCTCCATAACTTCTGTCATCTCCAACAGGATCCTATCACCAAGCACAACTTTCACTCCTCCAACACCCCCCTCACCCTCAATCTTCTGCTTTCTGTTTCCACAGGGATCACTCCCTACATGACTTCCTTGCCCACTCATCCCTCCCCACTGATCTCCCTTCTGGTACTTATCCTTGCAAGTGGAACAAGTGCTCCACCTACCACTACAGCTCCTGCCTCACTAACATTCAGGGCCCCAAACAGTTCTTCCAGGTGAGATGATATTTCACCAGTGAGTCTGCAGGGGTCGTCTACTGTATCTGGTTCTCCTAGTGTGGCCCTCTGTATATTGGTGCGAGCTAACTTAGATTGGAAGACTGTTTTGCCCAGCACCTATACTTCATCCACCAGAAAAAGTGGGATCTCCTGGTGACCACCCACTTCAAGTTGACCTCCCATTCCCATCCCGACATGTCAGTCCATGGCCTCCTACACTGCCACAATGAGGCCACACTCAGGTTGGAGGAGCAACATCCTATATTCTGTGCAAGTAGCCTCTCTACCTCATCTCCTTACCTGCCCATCTCTTTCCAATGGTGCTCCTCCCCCTTCCCTTTCCTTCCACGGTCTTCTACACTCTCCTATCAGGTTCCCCCTTCTTCAGCTCTTTATCTCTTTCAACTGTCAGCTTCCAAGCTCTTGTCTTCATCCCTCCCAGTTTTATCAATCACCTACCACCCTGTACTTCTTCCAACCTTCCCCCACCTTATTACTCTGACTTCTCATCTTTTCTTCCAGTTCTGATGAAGGGTCTCTGCCCGAAAGGTTGACTGTTTACTCTTTTCCATGGATGCTCCCTGGTCTGCTGAGTTCCTCCAGCATTTTGTGTGTGTTGCATGTACCCACACATATACACTCAGACAAAACATTTGCTTCTTGAACCAACCTGCATAATCCTAATCACTCAGTACAACAACACTGAAAACTTTGATCATTTTGCACAACAATGGACTTGTATTTTTGCTCTAATTGTGTTATTTCTTGTAAAAAATGTGTAATTTATGTTTCATTTATATGTTATCTTGTGAATAGTACTTACCTTGCAAGACGTAAACACAAGAAAGTATGCAAATGCTGGAAATCCAAAGCAACACGAACAAATGCAGGAGAAAACCCAGCAGGTCAGGCAGAATTTGTGGAGATGAATAGATACTCAACATTTCAGGCTGAGACTCTTCTTCAGGACTGAGGAAGGGTCTTGACCTGAAAAGTCGACTATCTATTCAATTTCATAGATGCTGCCTGACCTGCTGAGTTGCTCCAGCATTTTGTGTGTGTTGCTTTATCATAGCAAGAAATAAGCTTTTCATTTCACTTGCACACACATATGCTTCTCCATACATGAAAATAAACCCAACTTTGATTTTGAACTTGTACACACACACACACACACACACACACACACACACACAGATATAACAGGCACTCACATGCAGATGGGAGAGAGGGTAGAGGCAGTAGGTAGCTGTGGGGGTAATGAAGACCCTAATTTTTCCATGATCTAATTGTAAATTTTTTAGTATATTTTCTTTTCTTGCTGGCAGTTTGATGTTTATTTTTAGAAGCTTTTTGTATGACGCATGACTCCGGGGTTGTACACCTAATGGGTTCTTTTTTTTATCTCACTATTCTGCTTAATAAGTTTTTTTTGTTATCACAAAAATTTTTTTCAATCTTTAAGGTAATTTTTTTTGAGGCATTGTAAGTGTTGTTACTTTAATGTATTCATGTTATTTTTCCTGTATAATATAACAATAAAAAGATTTGAAAAGAAGGAAAACTGTAAGAGCTGAGGAAGGGGATTGATATTGCTTTCAAAGAACAAATTCTGACTTGGCAGACTCCAAGTATTGTGCTGAACACTGCTGAAATAAAAATTAGATTTGACAAATGATTCCCCAACTTAAAAAGTTGTCAGAATATATAATGATTTATTTTAAGGTGGCAGCTAATTAAACTCCAGCAGCTAAGTTAGAGTGAAAAAAACAGTTGAAGAATTAACTGGTTATTTCACATCTACCTGTTATAATTTGGACTCTCTCAGAATCTCTTTCTTTATGTTCACAGATGATTGGGTTTTTAAGGCAAACCAGATTTCTATAACTTGAATCATGAAGTGTGCCCAAGGGTAAACAATATGCTTTATATCCTTGGGTCATGTGATGTTCACTCTGGATAAATGGGACAACACCAGACTGTCATGACATTTGTTTCATGCTAAAACTGCAAATCAGATATATTATAGTAAGTAATTACATGCAGAGCAAAATAAATTACCACTTAAATGGTAATTAAAAAATAAATTCTTGATAGAATATGCATATTCTTGCCAAGGCAAATATTTATCACTTCTCCTTGAATGACCTGTGCAGTTAGTGGTTATACTTCAATTCGCTATTTTGAATGATTTTCATTATGAATCTGTTGTTACTGTCATAAGTCATTTGAGCTACGCTTGAAAGTACGATAAGTCTTTTATTATAATCAAGTTTTTATCCCTCTTTCTTTTTCTAACACTGACTGGTTTACCACCGATCCCAATTCCCTTTATTAACAAAGGTGTAGGTTTGAATTTGCAATGACACAACAATGTAAAAGAGGTGACAACAGCTTGTTGGCTCACATGATTTCATTTCAATTCACTTAACAATTTTGGATGAGATTAAGTTTGGCAAGGTCATTTTTTTTTACAGTGTGTGACATAGAATTAGGTAGACTTTCCCTCAAAAATTCCATGGACCTTAGGACTTACTCTCACTTTTGAAGAAAATGTTAGAGTTGTTTCAGGTTTTCCCCAGCCCTGTGTTGCTTTGGGGCTCCCTTGAGCATTCTGTTCTCCTAAAAACTTGCAGTGGAGTTATGCTTTCAAGCATAACTCCTTATAGCATGTAACTTTGCCAATAATTGTTAATTTCAGTGTGCTTTCCAATCATCATTCTTCTACATTTGTTTCAATATTTGTATTGTTAGGAAACACTGAACAGGCCAGGCGTCTGCTGACAAAAACACTGAGGAAATCACAGCTGGATTGTTTATGATGGCCATCAACAGTTTCATATTACCACCAGCAAAGGGTGAGGAGGTGAGATAGTCCAGGTCAATGAATACCCCTTCTAAAGGTAGATGGATGCAGCAGTGTGCATTCTGCACTACCATGACTAAAAGATTAGTATTCTATGCAGAAAAGTGGAACATTGCAGTAAGGAGGTGGAAACTTAAGTTCCAAATTCTGCTTGCAATTACATTTGAACAGACATCGAGGAATTGTCATGGTACAAGGCCCCCAAGTTTGTGTTATTGTTGTGATGTGATTATGCTACATCAGTAAGACGCTCGGAGAACCACATATGTGATTCAGATAGAGTGGATTGAGCCATAAGAACATGATAGATAGGAAGAGGAGTACACCATAAGGCGTTTTTATTCATCACATAGTATACCCAATTATGTTTACTCTTCAGTCATTTGAACTTTGCACCATTCAGATTACTTCTAACTTAGATTCTTGATTGGTCTGGGCATGAAGGGATACAGGGAGAAGCCAGGAGATTGGGGTTGAGAGGAAAATTAGATCAGCCATGATGAAATGGCGAAACAGGTGGGATGGGCCAAATGGCCTCATTCTGCTCCTATATCTTATGGTTTTATAGACGTACAGTCTGTCAAGTAGCAGTGATTACTGCTTTCCAATGTGTATCTCAAATCAGTGCTATCAACAACAGGCCCATCAAATTGTAGGGTGCGATCATCATTGCTGATTCCTCAAAATTCTCAAAATTTACTGTAAGGATAATTGAACCAATATCTCTCAGTTAGCTGTGTTGGAAAGGGTCACATTGTTTACATATTGAATGCCAGAAGGTCTGAAACATGCACTCTTTTATGAGTTAAGTTGTGGATGGAGATTATCGGTCGGATAGAATTAAGGGTGCACTCAAAGTCTCTTTGAAGAAGAATAACATCAGTACTGATGCTTGTAAGCCTTTGGGCCATGGCAGGTCAAAGCAGAGAAGGAGCATTCAGGATGGCATTGAGAACGTCAAGGTCATTCAGTGGGAGGATGTGCAAGTGCTGTGTAGGTAATGTAAGGAGTGCACTACATCATGTACGATCTACATATCAGCCTGTTCAGGCTCAGGCATCCCCTGCACCTTCTGTGAAAAGAATGCTGCAGTTCAGCCTCTCTAGTTATCTGAGAGCTGACAAACCAGACAACTAATAGGTGGTTGCGGGAGGCAAAGGAATGGTTACAGGATTGACTTGAGTCATTGGACTGGGCTGGGTTCAAGCACTCTTCTAAGGACCTGATTGACTACATTGGGATTGTAACAGATTCTATTAAAACAACCGTAGGTGAATGCGTCCCCACATAATCGTTCAGGGTTTAATCAAATCAGAAGCTCTGGATGAACCATGAAATCCAGAATTTGCTGAGAGCCAGAGCAGAGGCAATCAAGTCTGGAAATCAAGAATACTACAGGAGATGCAGGTATGATCTCCAGGAAGCCATCTCCTGGGAATCAACAAGGAATGCTCGACAGCTGTGGCAGATATTGAATGCCATAATCTCCTACAAAGTTAAACCTAGCGACATAGGAGACAGAAGAGTTTCTCTTCCAGGTGAGCTCACTGCCCTCTATGCTCTATTTGACATCGTGCACCCCTCCATCTCCTGATAATCCTCTGCTCTCAGTATCTGAAGATGACGTGTGGCCTACCTTCAAGAGGATGAATCCAAGGAAAGCATCCAGTCTGGATGGAGTACCTGGCCGAGTGCAGAAGACCTGTGCTGACCAGCTGGCTGTCATGTTCATGGATGTCTTCACCCCCTCACTCCAGCAGTGTGTGGTATCCACCTGCTTCAGCCAGACTTCAATCAAGAAACGGTACCAAGACAAGCATGGTCCCATGCCTCAATGCCTATCGCCTAGTGACACTTACATCCACAGAAATGAAGTGCTCTGAGAGGCTGGTGTTGAGATATATCAGCTCCTTTGTGAATGACAATTTTGACCAGTAGAAATTCACCTACCGAAGCACTAGATCCATAGCAGAGGCTAGCTCATTGGCTTTTCACACACCCCTGGAACACCTGAACAGCAAAGATGCATACATCAAAATCAGGTTTATTATCACTGGCATGTGTAATGAAATGTGTTAACTTAGCAGCACCAGTTCAACGCAATACATGATAATATAGAAAGAAAAAACAATAAGTAAATCAATTACAGTAAGTATATATATATATGAATATTAAATAGTTAGATTAAAAATAGTATAAAACAGAAATAATATTTTAAAAAGTAGTGAGGTAGTTTTCATGGGTTTCAATGTCCATTTAGGAATCATATGGCATATGGGAAGAAGCTGTTCCTGAATTGCTGAATGTGTGCCTTCAGGCTCTGTACCTCCTTTCTGATGGTAACAAAGAGAAGAGGGCATGTCCTGGGTGATGAGGGTCCTTAATAATAGATGTTGCTTTTTTGAGACACCGCTCCTTGAAGTTATCTTGGATTCTATTGAGTCTAGTATCCAAGATGGAGGTGACTAATTTTACAACTTTCTGTAGCTTCTCTTGGTCCCATACCAGCAAATGATGCAGCCTGTCAGAATGCTCTCCACAGTACATCTATAGAAGTTTGCGAGTGTCTTAGATGACAAGCCTAACCTCTTCAAACTTCTCATGAGCTGTCTTGCCTTCTTTGCAGCTGCATCAGTATGTTGGGATCTGGTTTAATCCTCAGAGATTTTGACACCCAAAAGCTTCAAATTCCACACTCTCTCCACTTCTGATCCCTCTATCAGGATTGGTTTAGGTTCCTTCGTCTTATCCTTCCTGAAGACTACAATCAGCTCTTTCATCTTACTGACATTGAGTGCAAGGTTGTTTCTGTGATACCTCTCAACCAACTGGTAGATCTTGCTCCTGTACGCCCTCTCATCACCATCTAAGATTCTACCAATAATGGTTGTATCATCAGCAAATTTATTAATGACATTCGAGCTACACTTAGCCACATAGTCATGAATGTGGGGTGAGTAGAGCAGTGAGCCAAGCACACACCCCGAGATGAGCCAGCGTTGACCATCAGTGAGGAGGAGACATCAGGATACTCTTTATCAATTACAGCTCAGTATTTTAATACCATCATCCCCTCAGAACTAATCAGTAAACTCCAAGACATGGGCCTCAATACTCCCTTGCACAAGTTGTTCCTGGATTCCCTCAGTTGCAGACCCTAGTCAGTTCAGATTAGCAAAAACATACACAGGGCACCACAGGGATGTATACTTAGCCCTCTGCTCTGCTTGTTTACACCAATGGTTATGAGGCTAAATACAGCTCCAAAAACTATATACAAGTTTGCTTCTGGTACCACTGTAGTGGGCCGTATCAAAGGTGGTGACAGTTCAGCATACAGGAGGGTGACTGAAAATTTGGCTGAGTAGTGCAATAACTGCAATTTCTCACTCAACGTCATCAAGACTGAAGAATTAGCTGTAGACTTCAGGAGAGGAATACCAATGGTCAATGAGCCTGTACTCATCAGAGGATCAGAGGTGGAGAGCAGCAGTAACATTAAATTCCCGGGTGTCACTAACTCAGAGGACCTGTCCTGGTCCTATCATATAAATATAATTGCAAAGAAAGCACGACAGTGCCTCTACTTCCTCAGGAGTCTGCGGAGATTTGGTATGGCATCAAAAACCTTCCCAAACTTCTATAGATGGGTGGTGGAAATTGTGCAGACTAGCTGTATTATGGCCTGGTATGGGAACACCAATGCCTTCGAGCAGAAAATCTTACAAAAAGTAGTGGATTCGACCCAGTACATTACGGGCAAAAGCTTCCCATCCAATGAGCACATCTACATGAAACGTTGCCATAGAAAAGCAGCATCCATGCTCTATTCTCACTGCTGCCATCAGGTAAAATGTACAGGTGCCTCAGGACTCATAACACCATGTTCAAGAGCAGTTACTACACCTCATCCATCCGACTCTTGGAAAAAAAAAGAATATCTACACTCATTCTATTTCTGGTGTTCCCACGACCGTTGGTCTCCCTTTAAGAACTCCTTATCTTGTTATTTCATGCTCTCATTATTTATCACTATTTCAAAGGTTCAAAGGTTTATTTTATTGTCAAATATGTATGTATAACACAACTCTGATATTCGTCTTCCCCAGATAGCCCATGGAATACATACAAAAAAGGGAAATAAACAAAACTCGTAGACCCCCCAGAATCCTCACTCTTTCCCCTGCAGAAAATAAACAGGGACAATAGCAACAAATCTCTACCCCTTCCCACAGAAAAAAAGAGACAATAACAATCCCCCCAACCTGCAGAATAAAAAAACAGCAACAATACAATCCTTGACGCCCTCATCGCAGAAAGAAAAGATAGCGACAATAGCAACATGTCCCCAACCCCTCCCTGACAGAAAAAAACCAACAATAAAAATACCAGACCTTCTCCCTCATGAAAATAAACAGCGACTGTAGCAGCCAAGAAAGCCCTGCCCTCTCTCCCCCGACTCACACACAAAGAACTAACAGATCACCCACTCGCCAATCTGCTAAAAGAAAGAAAATGCCGTAAACTGAAGAACAACACAAATTATAAAATATATTGCTATTTATTTATATTTGCATTTGCACAGCTTTTTGTTCATTAATCCTGTTTACAGTTACTGCCCTATAGATTTGCTAAGTATTCCCGCAGAAAACAGAATCTCAAGGTTGTATATGGTTACGTTTATGTGCACTGATAATAAATTTTACTTTGTACTTCGAACTTTGTAAACAAGATATCCTTGCTCTCAGTGGATTACCTAATAAGAAAAAATTAGAGGGATCAGTTTGACAATTTACTGCCAGTAATTTTATTTTTCTTTGTCAGTGATAATTTGGTGCCTTCAGCTGACTAACCCTATGCAGTGGTTAAGGAGACTGAGCACAGAATTATTATCAGGATCATGAGAGTTTTTGACAAAGGGAATGAAGTGATATTATTTCCTTTGGCAGCAAGGCATCTTAGAATCGAGAGTTCAAAAAATTGAAGTTTTTCAAGAGAAGCTAAGAGAAAATGAGAAGTTTCACACATAATTCTTAAGATCCAAATATCCAAAAGAGTACAAAAGCAGCTTTCATATTAATATCTGATCGAAGGTCTAGCTGGTAGAATAAAATTTCTATTTTATTCTCTGGGAATCTGGGACAGGTATGAGCCTAAGGAAATCATGGAGCCTCTTTCAAAGTGTCACCACAGACATGATGGACATTTCTTGATGTGCATTACAATACCACACAAGTAACCTTGACTGTGTCTGACTTCATTCTTGTGTGTCATTCCTTGAAGAACATGGCTGTGATATAGAGATACCGTATGTAAACCAACTTGGACAGTTAGTACTAAAATAAAATATGAAGCACAGCACAAAAACTAACTGCCAGAAGAAATGAGTGAAGTTGGGAAACAAGAATGAAAAGGAAAAGTGGAAGAAAAAAAGAGGTAGATGAAGTCAAGTGGAAGGACGAGAGGGTGAAGGTAGGGCAGATTCTGGAGTGGGGTTTCTCAACTGGGGTTCCGTGAGAGGTTGTGATTTAAAAATAAACACTGGGGGGCCAAGCCTGAGTAACCCCATTAGCAATGTCGTAAGGAGTCTGTCAGCCCAGTATGGCAGTGTACAGTAGGCCTGTGTTAATTTGAATGAGTCCATTCTCAGTTCTTGACAAGACATAGGGGAGGCCTTTTTATAATTGGTAAGCATTGTATTGCATGGAGGGGAGAACGGTAGGCTAATGAGGAACGTAAAGTGTGTTTTCCGAGCACTGAATGAATCACCCAACATGCGCTGTGACATTAGCCTCTTCCTCCTGAATTACCTCCTCCAACTTCCCCTTACTAGCTGATTTATGGAGCGAACAGGCTCTACTGGTGTAGTAGAAAATTGGAGGGAAATTTTCATTCTAAGGAAGGAACTCTGTTGTTACTGTAAACGTTGCAAAAGGTGGATTGTGTAGGTTAGAAGTGAATTGTATTGTGAGGTTTTCGTATTTTTTGCAGTTTTCTCATTTAATTAAATATTATATAATTCTTTTTTATAGATTATTAACCCCTGTGTTTTATGGACATGTTCAATGGTCCAATGTGGCGATTTTTGAAGAGAAGGTGTGAGATGGAAGAGGAGGATTCTAGGTCTTGGACAATTCTCATAAGGTTAATGATGAAGAATTACGATCTTCTGAGTCATTTCACTGCATTACTGCAACAACAGACACAAAAAAGACCATCTTTACAATGAAAGCTATTATCAATGGGTTTTACAGGGATTGGTGATCCAAATTGTCCTGTTCTATTGTGCCTAGTCTGTGTAAACCAACCCTACCTATAGAAAAAAAAATCCCATTTTGGTTTATGCCATTTATTTAACAGAAATTTATTATGTTTACCTTATGAGTTTTTAAAATTTATGAAAGGGTAAGTAAGAGATTAACTTCAAGAAAGGTAAGCTAAGCTTAACTACCCGTGTTCTTCAAGAAAGTTTGGTGAAAATTTCATTCCCAACTCAAAAGGGCATTGACAATTACTTTCATATTTTTATATATACAATTTACTAATCTCGCTAATGTACTGTGAGCTGTAGATATAATAATTTTTACACAGGGGTTCCCTAAGACCAGAAAATTATTTCAAAGATACCATCAGGGCAAAAAGATTGATAAAGTCTGTTCTAGAGGGTGATCATTTCCAGCCAGCACAATCTCTTGTCTCCAAATTGCAAACATGCTTTTGATCATAACCTAACAGACTTTAAAATGGACTTCTGATTTATATGAATGACCTAAATTGTCAATTGTTGCAATTGAAATACAAAGAAATATAGAAAAGAGTACAAGAAAATGACTTTGCCTTTTCATAAAGTCTTTATCATCACTTTCAAAAGCACATTATATCTAATGATGTACTGCTGAAGTGTAGCCATTGTGATAACATTGGATTGGAAAATAGCAACATAATGGCTACTTCAGTAGACTAATATTCCGTGGCCTCATCTACTCAGCTAGAGATATTAATTTGAATCCCATGATGTGGTTTGAAATAATTAAATTCAAATAATTAGATAAATTTGGAATGACATTGTTATGTTATTAATAACAACTCTGATAATACTAGGTTTTCATTTCTTGAAAAATATTAATGCATTTCTGTCCTTTTATGCGGTGTACCCAGAGAAGTATTAGTAGGAAACAGGCCTCACTTCTCTGTATTTAGTAATTATGTTAAGGACACCTTCAGATTTGCGTAATACATGTATAATATGCTCTTCCAAAAGTAGTTTAGATTAACTTCTTTCAGATACACATGGACACCAAGGAAGACAACCTTCTATATGTTCCCAGTCCAGCCTCATCTGAGACTCTAGACCAATGTGGTCAATTCTGAATTGCTAGTGAAGGGTTTTGGCCTGAAATGTTTACTGTTATTCCTTTCCATAGAAGTTGCCTGATCTGCTGAGTTCATCCAGTGTTTTGTATGTATTATATGAATTTCTACCATTTGCAGAATGGCTTCTGTTTAGAAAGAATCTGGGAAGCCATTCAGTTGAAATGCAGTTGGAGGTTACAAATAAATGCAGGCCCACCCGTAATGGCTCTGTGAAATTTGTAAGCATCAATGACCCATGGAAAGAGATGTGACGATGTCTGGATAGTCTATTTTAGTGGTGTTAGTGGGGATATTCTTTGGATTGGTTCCATGGAAACTGTTATGTCCACTTAATATAGGATAGGAAGAGGGGATGTTATCAGCTTAATACTCCACTTGAAAAGCAGCATGATCCCTTCCTAAGACCATAAAAAAACCATCCTCATCTGTGTTCTAAAGGGGCATCCTTCTATTCTGAGGCTGTACCTTCTGGTCCTAGACCAGGGGTCCCCAACCTTTTCTGCACTGTGGACCGGTTTAATTGACAATATTCTTGCAGGGGGCGGGGGTAGGGTTGCCAACGGACAAGAGTAGCAGACAAATACATTGTTTACCCAAGAAAGACTACAATGACCATGAAGCCTTGCGCGGGCGCAAGGGCGCATGCGCGTCGTGACCAGCCGATATTTTTTTTTTCTCTTTCTGAAAATCCTTTTTGGCGATTCTGTTCGGAGGGAGGGGGTGTGAATCACGACCGGAATGGCGGTGATAAGTGGCTAATACACTCAATTTCGTTTCTAAAAGGGTTTATCTAACAAATTTAATATTAAACACACAGCGCATATTTTCCTCGCATGAATATAGTGATAAATCAATTATCAGGGGAGCTTGAAGTAAGTGTTGAATGAACCACCATTAGAAGTGGTGGAGGCAGTTTCAATATTATCATTTAAAGAAAAATTGAATAGGCATATGGACAGGAAAGGAATGGAGGGTTATGGGCTGAGTGCAGGTCGGTGGGACTAGGTGAGAGTAGCGTTCGGCACGGACTAGAAGGGCAGAGATCGCCTGTTTCCGTGCTGTAATTGTTATATGGTTATATAAGTCAATAGCATCATAACATTTTAAGTAACGTTTGGATATTAAACACACAGCACATATTTTCCCCATTTGAACATATAAAATCATTGCAACACACCAATATCGCTGAATCAGTGGGAGCCCTGGACTTGTTTCCCTGCAACAACATGGTCCTATCGAGGGGTGATGAGAGACAGCGATACTCGAAGGGGGTTCCTTATGTCCAGTCTGTTCCGCAATTTAGTTTTCGTTGCATTCATTGCAGAGATATGTTGGAAATGGAAGCAACGTTTTCAGTGCTTTCGTGGCTATCTCAGGATATTTCGCCTTGACTTTGATCCAGAATATCGGCAGAGATGTTATGTCAAACATACTTTTCATCCCGCCTTCATTTGCAAGTTCGACGAGTTGATCTTCTTCCTGCGCTGACATGGATGACACGCGGGTAATGACCTCGCATGCGTAATGGCTCAACAGTGCATGACAGGGAATGAGGAAAGGTGCAGCTGACTCATATCGCCAAATCATATCGTTTCCTCGCGGCCCGGTAGCGCATGCTTTGCGGCCCGGTGGTTGGGAACTGCTGTCCTAGACATCCCACTGTAGGAAACATCCTCTCCACCTCCAATCTTTCTAGGCCTTTCAATAGTTTTGATGAGAGAACCCCCTCCCCATTCTTCTAAACTCCACCAAGTACACATACAGAGTCATCAAATGCTCCTCATACATTAACCCTTTCGTTCCCAGGATCATTCTTGTGAACTTCCTCTGGACCCTCTCCAATTCCTTAGATAAGGGGCCCAAAATTGCTCACAATACTTCAAATGCAGCCTGACTAATGTTTTATAAGGATTCAGCATTACTTCCTTGCTTTTACATTCTAGTCCTCTCAAAATGAATGCTAACATTGCATTTGCCTTCCTTACCACTGACTCAACATGCAAGTTAACTTTTGCAGAAGCCTGCATGAGAAGTCCAAAATCCCCTCACACCTTAGAATTCTGAATTTTCTCCTTCCCATTTAGAAAATAGTCTATGCCTTTATTCTTTGAACAAAATGCATGCTCATACACTTCCCAACACTATATTCCATCTGCCATTACTTCATCCATTCTCCTAATCTCTCTAAACCCTCCTACAGATTCCCTGCTTCCTCAACACCACCTGCCCTTCCACCCGTCTTTGTATCAAACTTGGCTACAAAGCCATCAATTCTGTCATCTAAATCATTGGCATATAATGTGAAAAGAAACAGGCCCAACACCAACCCCTGCACCACACCACTACTGGCAACCAACCAGAAAAAGCCCCGTATATTCCCACTCTCTGACTTCTGCTAGTCAGCCGATCTTCTGTCTTTTGGAGATAAACTAAGCAGTCAGTCCAGGAGAAGGATATGAATTCGTACTTTTCAGAAGTCAAAGTGCTTCCAAGTAAGCTACACCCACATCTAATTATGATAGACACAAGACTAAGTAAAATCCAATTACAGTGCATGCAAATAATAAATACTAAATAACTACAAATATAGAAGTTATGAATTCCATTCATTTTTAGTTAATATGAACTAAACTCCATTAACTTAATCTAGGACTTTAGTGTTTTAGTATTGTTCTGTATTCTTTCATATTATAGGATTTTTATCCAGAAAAAAACAAAACAGCATCACATACCTCAATGCTAAAATTATGTTCTTTCCTTACTTTGATATCAAATAGCAAAGTGTCATCGTTTCGCTAGAAAGCTCCCATTGTAAAGCTCCACCAATTATTTTAATCAGAATAAAAGAAGATGAATGAGAATTATTGAAAACATTAGAAAAACACAGAATGAATTACACATTCACCCAGGGCGTATTTCATCTTAAGCAATAAAGGCAACTGAAATAAATTAAGATTTCAAAACTAAGATTGACAGATTTTTGTTAGACATAGGTATAAAAGGATGTGAAATAATAGGTAAATGCAATTAAAGTGGAAATCAGCTGTGGTCTAACTGAACAGCTGAAGAGGCTGGGTGAACTATTTCCTACTTCTAATGTTTCTGAAGCACTGCATATGAAAAGTCCCTTTGATTTGGTTAATTGTCTACTATTTTTAATATTTTTGTATAATGAAACCTCTTTAAAATTGATATAATCTACTGAAGATAGATACAAACACTTTCTCTCTTCACACAGCGCTAAAGTCACAATGTGTTCTTGTTAGCAGGAAACAGCAGGAATATACTTAGTGTTCATCTTATTGAATGATATTACCCTTTGGTCACTCTGTTCCATTTTCACACCACTGATTTCACTGAACACAATTCTGGTACATTCTGTATTGAAGAGGTTGTCTATTTGGTTCTGATGAGAAAAGATTTTAAAATTATACCCACTGAATTTTGCTGAACCTCCAGAAATTAATTTAATCAACTGTATACCCCTCTTCTTTCCCAGGACTTTTTCAAATGTTACTTCTTTTTAATAGACATTACCTATTCTTCTGCCATTATCATGCTTGGTAAATTGTCACACCTTATTTGCAAATAATAACTGTCTAATCTCTGCTACTTTAACACTGATCTTTCATTTGAGTTAGCGTGAGTTAATTTAGTACATTCCCAGTTCAGTTCAGATTTCTATTTAATCCTTTGTTCCTTGTCCACTTTGACAGTCTCCAATGCTGTGCCCAAGTTCCTGAGAGCTAAGACTATGATTAACAAACCACATGACATCATCATAACCTGCCCCAACATAGGCTATTTCTCAGACTCTGTCCCCTTGGACATACAGTACCTTCTCTCATTGGCCTTGCCTTTGGGGAAGACAAATCTCAGAGTTGTTCACTGCATACATACTTTGATCATCTTCAAATCTTGCCACTGGTGGTCCTGTCCTTAGCATCCAGAAGTCACTGCCTGGAATTCTATCTCTAAACATTCCTGTCTCCAGCACTCACACTTTGATTAATCATGCTGAGTCCTGGACTAGTATTCTGACAAGTAGTACTTAAATCCATTAGAGAGCTGGGGGATTTAAAATTCTATTAAACAAAAAAATACAGAATCAAAAACTAGAAAATTAATTTTAGTCACTTAAATACCAGAATATAATTTTCCCTTCATTACTGGTGTATTGTTTCCAACCAATACAATTGAAAGTTAACTGTCCTTTCAGTGTAATGGCTGATTGTTCAGTTGTATGCAGATTTGCATAAACAACCAACACAGCTAATGGCAATGTCTGTACACCATCGCAGACTTCAAAGATAAGTACAGTAGTACTGCAAACATCGCTGCCTCTCTCCCAGATGAGCCAAATCCTTTTTACTCTCGGTTCGATGTCACCAACACTGAACCCCTGGGGAGAGCCACCAAAGTGATCACCACTTTGGTCATCTCTGATGCTGAAGTATTCTGGTGTTTCCAGTGAGTGGACAGTCGCAAGGCTGCGGGACCAGACAGCATCCTAGGGCGGGTACCCAGGATGTGCGCGGCACAACTGGCAAGTGTGTTTACAGACATTTTTAATCTCTCCCTCTCCCAGTGTCGAATACCCTCCTGCTTCAAAACATCCATGATTGTCCTGATACTACAAAAGATCAAGGTAACATGTCTGAATACCTGGCGTCCTGTCACACTCACCTCAGTAATAAGCAAATGCTTTGAGAGGCTGGTCAACGACTACATCTGTAGCATGCTACCACCCACACTGGACCCCCTACAATTCGCCTACCAACACAACAAATCGGCAGATGATGCAATAGCCACAGCTCTTGTATCAACTGACACACATGGTCTGTACATACCGGCTGTGGTGAAAAAGCACAAGAGCACCTCTTTCACTTCAGACATTTGAAGAAGTTCTGCATGAGTCCCCAAATCCTGAGAACTTTCCACAGGGGCACAATTCAGAGCATCCTGACTAGCTGCATCACTGCCTGTTATGGGAACTGTACTTCCCTCAATCACAGGACTCTGCAGAGAGTGGTGCAGACAGCCCAGCACATCTGTAGATGTGAACTTCCCTCTATTCAGGACATTTACAGAGACAAGTGCGTAAAAAGGGCCTGAAGGACCATTGGGGATGCGGTTCACCCCAACCACAAAACGTTCCAGCTGCTACCATCCAGGAAACGGTACTGCAGCATTAAAGCCAGGACCAACAGACTCCAGGACAGCTTCTTCCACCAGGCCAGCAGACTGGTTGATTCACGCTGATACAATTGTATTTCTATGTTATATTGACCGTCCTGTTGTACATACTATTTATTACAAATTACTATTAATTGCACATTGCACATTCAGACGGAGACATAACCTAAAGATTTTTACTCATGTATGTGAAGGATGTAAGAAATAAAGTCAATTCAGTTCAATTCAATTTAATAAAGCATAACAGATTTAAAACCTTAAAGACTACTTGGCAACAACCAAAGATGTAGGTTTAAAAATGGCAAAGACACACCCATTTCACTAGCAGCACTGGATGGTTCATCAACTCAAGGAAGGGCAGATGTCTGCATCTGATGGAAGTCTATCATCGTAATCCTGGGTTATCACTGGGACATCAGTGCAGGAGTTCCTTCAGGCAGAACCTAAGCTTTACTCCTGATGTTTGCTGTAGTTGCACAGTACTCATTTCCAGGAGGGATTTCTCTGGTCGTTAAGCAGTTCATGTACTGAAGGTGTAAAACCTGGGTGACTTTCAAGACTGACAAGGGGAAGGCAAATTCTGCTGCACAAAAATGCCTGCTGAAGAATTATACTGAACAAGGCATATCCTAACCCCACATTTGCATAACTATCAGAAATACCAACATCAAATCTCATGTGATCAACATAATGGGAGACACCAGAATCTCAGCTGTACTGGGTATAAATGCAAAGGCTACAAGAATAGCTTAAAGGTTATTCTACAGCGAGTGACTTTCAAATGTTTCTCCATTCTTTATGACACACAAGTGGTAAGTCAGAATTCTCATTATTTGTCTAAATGAGTGCAGTCCCCATCCCCCCTTCTCTTTCCCTCTCTCACTTTCTCTTTTTCCACCCACTCTCCTCCTTCCCTCTCTCCTTCCCACTCTCCTGCTTGTCTCTTTTTTCCTTACTTTCTATCTCTCTTTTTATCCTTTCTCTTTTCCTTCTCTTTTCCCCCACTTACTTTTGCTTACTTTTTCTCTCACCTTCTTCCCCTCTCCCAAAACATCTCTCCCCAATTTGCTGATGAAACCTCAAAACTACCAGGAGCACACAAATTGTGATTGCATGTGCATCTGATAGTGTTTGAATATTTTGGAGGTAATCTTTAACCAGTTGAGTTTGTTTTTCAGTATGCTCTTCTGCACATCTCAAGCTGCTGAACAGATGGGATGGGATGTCTATCAAGGTTTATAGTCATTGCATTAGCTGCATGGATTATTCTGTGTCTCAATGCTCTACACATTTAGTAAGTTGAGAGCAGGGAGGATCTCAAGTGTCAGCTGTACACAAATGAAATGCTATCAGTGCTGATGAAAACAAAACACAGAGAAATTATTTGCACTTCTACCAGTAACTGTAAAGCTCAAGCCAAAGCCTCCATGGGCCACCTACTTGCCAGAACACTTCATAATTTTTCTAATTGTTATTCTTGTTCTCAAGAGCACATCCCAGTCTTTGGTGCAGACAGTTGGCAATTGAGTGCATGAGGATTGACTTGAATAATCCAGCAGAGAAGATTTCAATCAGACAGAACAAGGAATGTATTCAAGATGGTAATGAGTAATGTTAATGAGTCAGTAACAAGACAAAGAGAGTCTGTGAGACAATGAGAAGATGGTGTGGGAGTTTTCTTTGAAATCCAGGTAACATCTTCTTTAAGGAGCTGCAAGGAAAGGTGGTCACATGCGACAGTAATGAGTTGTATGCAACTGCTGTTCATATTCCACAGCCTCCCAGGCATTGCTTAAACATGCTACAACCGAATGATTTATTTTCTGCTGTATGATGGTC
This sequence comes from Mobula birostris, assembly GCF_030028105.1. NCBI lineage: Eukaryota > Metazoa > Chordata > Chondrichthyes > Myliobatiformes > Myliobatidae > Mobula > Mobula birostris. The sequence continues at coordinate 68,513,077 of NC_092374.1, forward strand.
TTTCTTTCTCTCAGAAAATAATTTGGCTACTTTTCCTCTTGGTCCGAGCATTAGCTTAATTAAGCTATGTGGATTAATGTTTGGATTAAAATAAATCTGGTCAATCTGTAGCACAAAACAAACCCTATCCCCTGGTGCTGCAGATTTCATAGAGATATCATTCACTCCCATGCATTGCTATTAGCTGCGTAATGCTGTGCTCTTCACATGCATGATGCTTCACATTTAATAGTGTATCAATGTGTACTTTTAGAATCTGTCCTGACCTGAATGATGGTTGTTGTACTTAATTCAGGTAGCAGGTAGTACATTTCTAATCATTATTGTATTGTTGTTAGTGAAACTTGCTTGTGCAAATTGACTGTTCACTTCGAGTCTTGGGGCCACTAGGAAGGTATTGCAGGAAATCAGATACATTGCCCCACCCTATCCCTGTTAGCTATCAAACCACCCATTTCTACACTAATCCTCGCCTCAAATTCTTTATTATCACCATACTCCCATCATTTCCTTCCCATTCCTGCCATTCATCTACTCATCTGGGGCTAGTTTGGCTAATGCAGGCAGGATATATCCTGGTCACTTCACTTCGCAAAGCAGACCATATTCTAGGATGCCAGAATGAACCAGGACACCGGGAGGAAACAGAGGCAGTCACAGAGAGAACATATAAACTACACGTAGTCAGCACCAGAAGTCAGAATTAAACCTGGGACGCTGGAGTTATGAAGTAACAGCTCTACTTGCTACACTGTTATGCTGTTCCCAGTTAAAACAGAACAAGCTTCAAAGTGTTTCAATGGAATGATTTCAGGGTGTGAAATATATTTTATAAATGCAAATAGGAACATACAACCACAAAAAAAAAGTAGGGGAATCAGATAACCCATTGGGACTTTATTTCTGTTCAAAAGAGCAATTTTGAACTGACCTGAGCTTCATGTCTTCTTTCTTGCCTGATCCCCAGAACACTTGACGGTTCTATAGTCCAGAAGACTATTAGCCTTGCAATTAACTGATGATTTTGCTTCCACAACTCACTGGGATGGAAAATTTACAAAATTCTAAAGTGAGAAATTTTTCTGTATCTCCATCTTAACTAGGAAACACTGTCTGAAATTTACCATGGGGGATAACTTCTCAGCACCTACCTTGTCCAACACTTTAAAATCTTAAATATTTAAAAAAGGATTACCTCTGTTTTTCTAAATTTGACTGGATGTAGACCCAGTCTCATAAGATAGTCCCCTTCATGTGAGGAACCAACCTAATGCATCTTCTCTGAACTGCACCCAATAGAAATCTATCACTCTTTATATTGGGTGGGGGAATGATGTGTACCTGGACAACGGGCTTTATTGTGCTCTCCGATAATGCAAAGTTGTATCATCTACACATATATCAATAAATGTGAGTTAAAATAAATTGTATTGATATGTTGTATTTACCTCCTCTTCCATATAAACTCTGTGGCAGTGAGATGTTGGTTAGGTTCTATCAGGGCAAAGTTCCATGACCCCATTGGCTATATTGTGGAAGTCACCTGTAATGACACCCAAGCTGCAGGCTCCATTCGAGATGTGGTTCCAATAACATTTAGCTGCAACACATCTCATTTTGAATATACAGAATCATATTGATATTAATGTGTTATGCTATTGAACAACATGATGCATTAGACATTGCCCTTTGTGACGGTCTATATTCATAGTACTGTTTTAGCCAGTTAGTTTGAACTCAGAGTGAAGGACAAACATTAAAAAAAAACAATCAGTTGGGTAACAACCAACATCAATTTATTTAGGTTATTTAAATAGACAAAGGGAATGTCATCTGAACTTGGGTCTTCATTCAATGAAGTCAGGATGAATGAGAGGTGATCCAGTTGTGTATTGTAAGGGTGGAAGTTACACAAGCTATGACAGAAGCTGCAGCAAGATAGCCCAAAGAAGGATTATAAGACCATAAGACCATAAGGCATAGGAGCAGAAATAGGCCATCTGGCCCATCGTGTCTGTTCTACCAATCAATTATGGCTGATTCTTTTCTCCCCTCCTCAGCCTCACTCGCAGTCTTCTCCTCATAACCTTTGATGCCGTGTCCAATCAAAAACCTATCAATCTCTGCCTTAACTACACCCAATTACTTGGCCGCTGCAGCTGCATATGGCAAGAAATTCCACAAATTCACCACTCTTTGGCTAAAGAAATTTCTCCACATCTCTGTTTAGTAAGGGTACCCCTCTACTTGAGGCTGCGCCCTCTTGTCCTAGACACTCCCACCATGGGAAACATCGTTTCCACATCTACTCTGTCTAGGCCTTTCATCATTCAAAAGATTTCAATGAGATCCCCCCTCATCCTTCTGAATTCCAACGAGTACAGACCCAAAGCCATCAGACGTTCCTCATATAACCCTTTCACTCCTGGAATCATCCTTGTGAACCTCCTCTGGACCCGCTCCAATACCAGCACATCTTTTCTAAGATGAGGGGCCCAAAAATGTTCACAATACTCAAGGTGAGACCTCACTAGTGCCTTATAAAGCCTCAGCATCACATCCCTGCTCTTATATCCTAGACCACTTGAAATGAATGTTAACATGGCATTTGCCTTCTTCACCACCAACAAGCAGAAGAATATAAAGACTGGAAGCCATTCACAATCAATAAAATCAAAATACCTAATGTTCCTATTTTGTGTCTGCTATCCAGACACATACCATCTGTATTTCTCACTTTCATGACTTTGTCTCCCCAAGATTCTAAAAACCAATCTCGCAGATTGTTCTGGAACTAAGCAATGGATAACAGAAATATCTTAAATGGCAGGGTGACATCTTATGGCTGGACTAGAAGAAATATCCACCCATAAAACCCTTTAGAAGTAATTTAACAACTAACTTTTAGAAAAAAAGTATGAACTTCAAAACAGTTAAAAACATCCATAAATAAAAGAAAAACAGCTTGCCATAATTTTATCCTTCTCTGTAGTACTCCAATCTTCATTCAAAGGAAGAGTAGTCATTGTCGTAAAGTTTATCTTCCCTAATTTCATTGTCAGAATCTCCAGACAATCTGCTGATCTATTAGATTCTGATCCTGACTGGTGTCTTGCACTTGCACTCACCAGTTGTATTCTACACTCCCTAATACTTTCTGCATCTTGTATTGCGCCTTTCCAATTCTGATGCAAGGTAAATGACCCTAAATATTGGGGAATGGAAATCCAGGCAGAAATACAGAGGAAAGCAATGCGGATGCCAAAGCAAAAGTTAGGAAAAGAAGGTCAGAGTGGAGTACAGAAATGTCAAATACAAAGGATGCAAAGGTTTCTAGATTCTAAAAGAGCAATATGTGTAAAGGCACTTTACTTGAATGTCCACTGTATTCAAAATAAAGACAGTGAACTTGTAGTACAAATCAGTACAAAGGGGTATGAATCAGTAACCATTACAGAAGCATGATAGTAAGATGGAGATGATTAGGAATTATATAGAAATTTACAGCACATTACAGACCCTTGGCCCACAGTGTTGCTCCAAACATGTAACTTATATATCCAAGAGTGATAATGAAGGATAGACGGGAAGGTAAGGCAAGTTGAGTTTGCCCTTAATTAAGGGTGAGATCAGTGTAATAGTGAGGGATGATATAAGATCTTAGGAGCAGAATGTTGAGTCTATCTGGGTAGAGATTAGAAATAGTAAAGAGAAAAACTCACTGGTGGAAGTTGTCTAACACCCATTACAGCAGCACAGGCAAAAACCAAGAAATGTCGGATAGATGTAAGAATGAGACAACAGTTGTCAAGGGGTACTTTATCTTGCACCTAGATTGGGGAAGTCAAAATGGTTGAAGCAATATGAGGATAACTTCATAGAATGCATCTATAATAGCTTTTTTGAGCAGCTTGTTAGTAAACCTACAAGGGAATATGTTATCTTAGGTCTGGTTCTGTGCAATCAAACAGGTAAACATATTGGTTAACATATGAGGAGCGTTTTTCGGCTCTTGGATTGTATTCATTAGAGTATAGAAGAATGAGAGGGCATCTCATAGAAACATTTCGAATGTTGAAAGGGTTGGACAGAGTAGATGTGGAAAGGTTGTTTCCCTTGGTGGGTGAGTCCAGGACAAGAGGCCATAGTCTTAGAATTAGAGGGTACCCAGTTAAAACAGAGATGGGGAGAAATTTTTTTTAGACAGAGGGTCGTGGATTTGTGGAATTCATTGCCACATACAGCTGTGGAGGCCCAATCATTAAGGGTGTTTAAGGAGGAGATTGACAGGTATCTAATTAGTCAGGGTATCAAGGGACATGGGGAAAAAGTCGGAAATTGGAACTAGATGGGTGAATAGTTTAGCTCATGGGGAAGCTGCGGAGCAGACTCTATGGGCCGAATGGCCTACTTCTGCTCCTTTATCTTGTGATCTTGTAATTAATGATGTTCTTGGAAAGAGTGATCACAATATGGTTGACTTTTTCATACAAATGGACGATCCAATATTTCATCTAAAACCATGGTACTTTGGTATCTCTTGTTTTCCTTTTCAGGGTGTAGGGGGTTCTTTTGAAGACCCTGACCTGGAGTTACACTCTCCCTTTGGTTCTGCGCGAGAATGGGACCCCTTCTCAGGTTCCCATTACTGGCCGCTTTTTGATATCCCAAGGACATGGCCTGGAAGATGAGCGTGCCTTCCGGGTTCCGCCATTTTGTGGCTCTGGGGATGTGCTGATTCTAGGCTGGTGCAATTGACTGATGCATCGCAGGAGAACACAAAACATTGCAGCACCATGTGAGCTGTCGGAGGCTGTGTGCCCAGAGAGCTGTGCCTTTTTGATGCCAACTCTTCGGGTGCAGAGCTCGAAAAAGCAATGCAATAAACTTTTAATGTCGTAAATTAGCAAGTTGTTTGTTATGTCTCCCCTCTCGCAGTGAAAGGGGGACATGTCTTTTTCCCTTATTAGGGAGATAGAGAGCCTGTGGTATATTGAATTATCGGGTGAATGAGTAGTTTTTTGGGTACTGTAAGATTGGGTATTTATTGTTGCTTTTTTGCATGCTTGAATGCTCAGTGGAGGGTTCAGATGCTTTTTTGCTGGTGGGAGTGGAGAGGTCGTTGTCTTGCATCTGCTTGTGCATGAGACGGGAGGTTGTGGGGATGCTTTGTGGTTCTAATGTTTTAAGTGTCATTCATTCTCTGGGCACTCCCCTGTTTTCGTGGATTTCTGTGAAGAAAAAGAATTTCAGGATGTATATTATATACATTTCTCTGACATTAATTGCACCTATTGTAGCCTATTGAAGAGTGATCACAATACAGTTGAATTACTCATACAAATGTAGGATCCAATATTTCATCTAAAGCCACAGTGTTAAGCCTAAAGATAAGAGGCTACAGCAGGATGAGAGAGGTGCAGCTAGCATGGAATGGGAACACATGATTTATGGTGGAACAGTTTCAGAACAATAGAAAATTTTCTGAGATTTTTCACAGTGTGAAACAAAAGCACGCTTCCATTTAAAAGTAAGGACAGTAGGGGTGGGGACAATAGGGGTGGGGATAACTGAGATACATGAAGACCTCAAACTAAAAGTTCAATGATACAAAATCACTGAGAGTAGTGGGAAACTGGCAGTTTGGGAAAACTTTGATAAGCAGCAGAGAACTACGAAGCAGGCAGTAAGGAGAGGGAAGATAGATTATAAAAGTAACTAGCACAAAACCTAAAAACAATAGAAGTTTTCACAATGACATATGATGGATAAGGGAGGCTGCAGTGAATGTTAGTCCCTTGGAAGATGAGAAGTGGGAAGTAATAATGTATAATGTGGAAATGGCTGAGGTCAGTCTTCACAGCGGATGGCATATCTAACACACCAAGGAGAGATATTATGAATTTGAAGGAGATAAGGATGTCAATACAATTGCTATCACTAAAGAAGTAGCAATGATCAAACTAGTGAATCTAAAGGCAGACAAGTCATCTGGTCTTGATAGGATGCATCCCAGGGTACTGAAAAGAAATGGTGGAAATTATATTAGATGCAATTGTGATCATTTAAAAAAAATCTTTGGGCTCTGGACAGTTACCAATAGATTATCTGATGGATATTCACTTCCCAGGGCTCAAGAAGCTTATTGTGAAACTCAGCTTTCAAGCACAGCAGCATGACCTTTCCAAACGTCAGAGTTCTTGGTGATAAAGTTAAACTTTTAACAAATTTTCTTTGATTACAAGAGCCTGGGTTCAGTTCTTAGCGTGAATTGGAAGCAACCATCAGATTGAAGCTGGATGCACAACTTTGCAAACAGAAAACAAGCTGCTAGTCCACAGCAGGCGGCTGCTTGCTAAGAGATCTGCTTTGCAAAGTGTCCAATTCACATCCTGTCTGCACCAGAAAAATGCAAGAGAATGGGTTTATATCACGCAACACATTAAATATGGTTACAAGTCAGCCCTCAAAAGTTTAATTGTGGATGTTTGGGATCTCTGTCACCAAAAGCTTGTAAGACCACCTGTGTGAGTTACTTTATCCCAGCATCACATGCAGATGATGTTATATAGTAGAAAATAATATAAATATCAGAGAGATGATGGCACGATTTTTAGGAATGACAAGAAGAATGGCAGAAAGATGGGGTTACAGAATGAAGAACTAGAATTCATTCCTCAACCTTCAATTCATGCAATGGATAACTCATTCATCTACAACTCATTGGTATGATCATAAGAATTGTATCTGTGTTTGGAAATCCATTACAGTTTGTAAGTGTTTAGTAATTTGGAAATCTTTTATAAATTAGAAATCCTCTTTGAGCGTTAAATATGCATTAAGAACAATTCATCTAAATTTAAATGTGTATCATTGAAAATAAAGTAATTATTTAAACTACTTAGTTAGCTGGAGGCATCTGCTCCTTGGTAGGGAGAAGGGACCCACCACTCAAGCAGTGAGCATTGACCTAGTCATTTTACTTACTAGGAGTCCCAATCAATATATGGAAAGTTAAAAATCATCTACTATAATAACACAACTGTCATGCCACTGTTTGAAAAAGGATGGAAGTAAAAGGCAGGCAAAAGGCAGTGGTGGTCATCTTCTACAGGTAAGGAGTGCCGTGGGCTTGTAACGCAAGAAATACGAGAGGTAGAAGAGGAGAAGAGGTTAGCTAAAACAGCTGACATGGCCAAAGAAGGGGCTTGGACATGGTGGGAAAGTGTTGAACAACGACATCTATCTCGAAATCTTCTGCGGCAGATGGAACCACACCACATTTCCTTTCTATGCAGAGCAGCGTACGACCTGCTCCCAACACCTGCCAACCTCAGCACCTGGTATGAAGATAAGACAGACAGATGTGCTGCTTGTGGTGAGAAGGGAACACTTCAACATATTTTGAGTGCATGCAGAGTCAATCTTTCCAGTGGCAGGCACACTTGGAGGCATAACAATATTCTCAAAGTTGTAACAGAAGCAGTTGAGCAGAGAGTACTGCAGCACAACTTATCTCATGCCCCATGCTGCACAGAACATTGCATATCATTTATGAAAGAGGGCTCCAAGTCAAGGGTGTACAGCGCAGGCCCACGATCAAGCATACTTTCTTCCATCAATGACTGGTGTGTCAAGGCCGACCTGGATAGGAAAGGCAGTTTCATGGAGAAAATAGCTTTCACCACTTTGTGTCCAGATATAATCTAATGGTCTGACACCTGTAGAGAAGTGGTTATTGATGAACTCACCTGGGAAGACAACATCGATGTGTCATGGTCCGGTCCGTGAAGTCCGTATTCCGGTTCACGGTCCTGTCTGTCAACCCTTGCTCCAGGTTTTCCTGTCTACCCTGTTTCTGTTCTTGTTGAGCTCTAATTGAGGCAGCTGATGCTCGTTGGGGCTGGCTGCATAAATACCTTCAGAGACCAGGGTGTGGCTGCTGGATTGTTCTTGTCCTTACTCCTTGTATCCCTTCCTCTGCCATCTGTTTCCTTGCATGAAGCCCTAACCTTGTCTTGCCGGTAACTCTCGCCTCGCCTGAAGTTCTCGTCTCGCCTTGCCTTGCCAGAAGCTTTGCTTTGTCTTGCCGGTAACTCTCGCCTCACCTGAAGTTCTCGTCTTGCCTTGCGTTGCCTAAAGCCTTGCCTTGTCTTGCTGGTAACTCTTGCCTCGTCTCGCCTGCAGTCTTGTCCTGGAGCCAGCCTGTACCTAGCTCCCTTCCTGTCCCTTGCCTCCGTCGGGTAAGCCAGACCGTCTTGCCATTACCTACGGTTGGTTCTGTCCCTTCTTGTCCCTTGCCTCCGTTGGGTAAGCCAGGCTGTCTTGCTGTTACCTGCGGTTGGTTCTGTCCCTTTCTGTCCCTTGCCTCTGTCGGGTGGTGATCTACGCCCTGCCCAGGAGTACCACACCCTGCCCAGGAGGAGCCTCTAGCCTCCTGCCTCCTGCCAAGCCTCAACTCAAGTCTCCAGCCTCCTGCCTCCTGCCAAGTCTCACCTCAAGTCTCTAGCCTCAAGTCTGAAGACTCCAGCCTCCTGTCTCCTGCCAAGCCTCGCCTCAAGTCTCCATCCTCCTGCCTCCTGCCAAGCCTCGTCTCAAGTCTTTAGCCTTTAGTCTCGAGCCTGAAGACTCCAGTCTCCTGCCTCCTGCCAAGCCTCACCTCTAGTCTCTAGCCTCAAGCCTGAAGACTCCAGCCTCATCCTGCCTGCCAGCCAAGCCTCGTCCTTGCCTAGTTCTGGGGTCTGAGCCAGAGGCAAGACCCAGGTACTGGGTACTTGTCCAGTCTCTGGGTCGGAGTCCAAGCAAGGGCTCCTAGCTCTCTTGTCCAGTCCTGTTCTGGGCTCCTGGTTTTCGTGTCCATGTCCTTGCCCTCACCCTGTATCCTAGTCCTGTCCCTAGTACTTCAGTGTCTGTGTCTTGCACTTGGGTCCGTTCCCAGCCACTGCCTTATGACACGATGAAGCCCATGAGCGCAAGTTCACCAAGTATGCAGAACTAAGATCAGTGTGCAGAGACAGAGCGTGGAAGGTCTTATGCTATCCATTCATAGTAGGTTGCCGTGGCTTCATTGCGTTCACTTTCCAGAAGTGGCTGCGTAACCTTGGCTTCACTAGAAGAGAGCTCAAGTCAACCAGCAGGGCTGTAGCTGAGGCAGCAGAGAAAGGATCATCGTGTGTGTGGACCAAGCACGTTCAGAGGGGCAGATAGTCAGACAGTGTATCCATCTTTTACAAACCCTTCAGTAGTTGCATAGACACCTGAAGAGTAGACGATCTGTTGGATGGAAGTGACCAACAACTCTGATAGAAGCAGATGCCAAGTTTTTAAGCTCACCAGTGGGAGGTGGTGCTTTAGCACTGCTGGCGCACCACCTCGAGGGAGTCTTGATCATAAGCGGGCTGAAACTCCTGAAGACAGGTGGCAGGTCAACTGATGATCCCACTGGTGATAGTACAGGACAGGTAACATCTTAGTCCAAGTGTATTTTCAATTCATAGGCCTGTTAGCATATCGTCTGTGGTTAGGAAACTGCTTGAAGCTATCATTAAAGAAGAATTAGCGAGACATCTGGGTAGACCCGGTTCCAACAGTAAGTGCGAGTGCAATGGATGGAGGAGGACTGATGGATGCTGTATATCCTTCTGGATTTCCACAAGACGTTTGATGTTGGTCCACATAAATGACTTATCCATAATAAAAGGAATTAGAATTAGAATTAGAATTTATTTAGATCTTACAACCATCCCACAATGTGAGGGAGTAAAAATCATTGCATTATGTGTCTATCGCAATGTACAGACATGCGAATTTAAAAGTCCAATGGCTTGCAGAAGGAAATGGTCTTGTAGCCTGTTGGTTCTGGCTTTAATGCTGTGGTACTGTTTGCCTGACGGAAGCAGCTGAAGGAATTTATGGTTGTGGTCACTGGTGTCCCTAATGATCTTCCCGGCCTTCTTTCTGCGCCAGCTGCTATAAATGTTCTCAACGGAGGAAAGGTCACATCCACAGGTGCTCTGGGCTATCCATACCACTGTATCACTTTCTGCAGTGCCCAGCAATCAAGGTTAGCGCAGTTCCCGTACCAGGTGGTGATACAGCAGGTCAGTATGCTTCCAGTGGTTCCCCTGTAGAAGATCTTGAGGATTTGAGGTTGCATGGAGTTAGGGTAGTGTACTGGCATGGATAGAGGATTTGTTAACCAATAGAAGACAGAGAATTGGGATAAATGAGTGCTTCACTGGTTAGCAGTCAGTATTGAGCCGAGTGGTGCAAGGTACAATGCTGAGCCTTCAGCTGCTCAGGATATACAGTACATTAATCATTTGGAAACAGGGACCAGGTGTAGGGTATCTAAGTTTGCTGATAACACTAAATTGAGTGGAAATGCAAATTGTACAGAGGATGCAGAGAGTCTGCAGAGTTATATTGATGGGTTAGGTGAGTGGGCAAGGGCCTGGCAGATGGACTACAATGCTGGTAAGTGTGAGGTCATTCACTTTGGAAGGGAAAATAGAAGGCCAGATTATTATTTACATGATGAAATATTGCAGCATACTTTCTGCAGAAGGACTTGGGGGTGCTTGTACATGAACCTCAAAAGGTTGTTGTAAAGGTGCAGCGGATTATCAAGAAGGCAAATGCAATGTCAGCTTTCATTACTGGAGAAATTGAATTTAAGAACATGGAGGCTATGCTGCCACTGTACAGGTCACTGGTGAGGCCATACCTGAAGTATTGCTTGCAGATCAGGTCTCCTCAGTGGAAGAAAGATGCTCTGGCTGTGGAGGCAGTGCAGAGAAGGTTCACAAGGTTGATTCTGGAGATGAAGAGGTGATCTTATGAGAGAAGACTGAGTTACAAGAACTGAGAATAATGAAAGGAAATCTTATAGAAGCATAAAATTATGTAAGGAATAGATAAGATAGAGGCAGGAAAGTTGTTTCCTCTGGTAAATGCGACTAGAACTAGGGAAGATAGTCTCAAAATTCAGGAGAATTGATTTTGGAGAGAGATGAAGCGAAGCTGCTTTTCCCAGAGTAGTGAATCTGTGGATTTCTCCACTCAAGAAAGTATTTAAAACATAGTTAGGCAGTTATTTGCACAGCTGTGAAATAAAGGGTTATGGGGAAAAGGTGAGTAGGTAGCCAGATCAGCCATAATCTTTTTGAATAGCAAAGCAGACTTCATGGGCCAGATGATTGACTCCTGCTACTATTTCTTATGTGTGTTCTTATTTTCTTATTAACTCTGCTCCCCTCTTCACAGCTGCTGTTTTACCTGCAGAGTATCCCCAGCAATTTCCACTCAAATACAGAACTTTACAAGTTTAGCTCCTGGTCCATTTTGATTGATAGAGAATTTTCTTAAAAACTATAACTGATACCTTTATAGTTGGGATAAAATCAGTTGTTCATTGCAGAAATCGGAGGCAGAAGAATGCATTCTAGTTCACCCTGTCTTTCTGTCAGTCTTTTTATCATTTATTGACCATTCCTAATAAAGCTTGGCTGTTCTCTAATATTTATACTGTTTTTAGCTATTTGGTGACTTTCTACACATGTGATACTTTTCAGTATCATTTGCTGGAAAATTCACACAAGATGGTCTAATGATTTCTGGGGATAGAGATCCCAGACACATAAAATTAACGTTGTGAGGGCTGACACTGTGGGTACACAAATATAGCCATTATTGATTGATTGCCTATAATTGTGACCATATTTTATATGCTAAATGATGAGCTCAGTCTGGTCTGCAAACTTTCTTGAACTAACTAAGTTAGCCAGTGTGGCCTGGTTTGATGCGGGGCCAAGTAACATAGCCACATTGTCATACACTGCATCTCTCAAGCAGCCAGCCCTATGCTTTGTGCCAGCAGCCAATGTGCTCTATAGACAGTGCTGTTTGTTTGCAGACTGTCCTTTTAATTTAAAACTGATTATTGCTTGCAATTTAAGTTAAGAACTGCTCAGTTCATTTTTACAACAAAAATCTGAGCAAGGAGTATTTGTTGACAGTTTCTCTTATTCAAAAACAATTCTTCCACACCTGGGTGAGTCTACAGCTCTGTTAGAAAGCTGAAGTTAGTGAAAACAAAAGGCACCCCCAGACCCTGAACAGTGAATATCCATCACAAGATATCACAGGGCTGCTGGATGCTGTGGGACTTCTCACAGCTGTGAATATCTCCCCATGTCCAAAGTGCTGTGATTAAGCCATGTCTCTGTGAAGCAGAGTACACAATAGTCCCTGACCTCTCTCTGGTGCTGCTGTCTTCAAGTTTATTTTCCAGAGACTGTACACAAGCCAGGACGATGGTAGGAGGGGATTGCCCTGCATTTCTGTTCCCTAGTATCTTCCTTGGCAGCCATGCTTTCTGAGACAATGGGGACATTTCCCTGAGCTTCAAAATTTTGTACTCTCTCTCAGAGTTATCTGGAGGTCCCAGTGTGTCAGGTCTGAAGTTCGTTAGATCATTAAAGTAGAGTGAAACACATGCTACTTATGAAACACATGTCTCTATGGCTGTACACTTTGTAGATTTCAGCAGCAGTAGTTCCACCCAGAAGAATTTAATAATGACAAAAACAGGCATGAAACAGAGGGATATGAATCACATGAGGTCAGACAAAATTAGACTGGATAGCATCACTGGTCAGCACAGTCACCATAAGCCAAAGGGCCTGTTCCTTTGTGATACTTTTCTGTGTGCTATAATCAGATTTTAATGTGTTGTGATCAATGTTCTCTTTGCAACATTCTCTGGATTTGTTTCAGAGTTCCAGCATCAGCACTATACTGTTTTTCAAATAATAGTTTCACATAAAACTAGGTCAGTGTTGAAATTAAACCACTCATAAGCACCTTACAGAGGCTTTTCTTTGCTTCTGAGGCTTAATGGATGCTTAGTGACCGAACAGTAATCAGTCACTGTTGGCTATCTTTACAAATTCCTACAGCATTTATTCTCCTCAAGTATTTTATTCAACTGCATTTTGGAAGATTGTTTAATCTACTTCTACTTTCCAGGCCATGAATATAATATTGTCATAACTCACTGCTCCAAAAGACTAGGATGCTGACCTTGAGCAAGCAGATGTGTTGAGCAGGTGTAGACATGATGGTCGAAGCGTAGTACTGTTCTATGTTCTATGTTAGCTCAGTTCTGGATCACACAATTGTGTTCAAGCTCAGCAGTTTACCATCTGTTAATTTTCTCCTTACTTAGTCTTTCAAAAATATGGAATCATAGAAATTGGTGACTTGGAACACCTCTGTTATATCTCATTCACTTGAGGTGCTAAAAGTCTAAGTAAAACAGAACAACGTGAAAATAAGCAGATCAGGCAACAACTTCAATCATCAATCAAAAGAAAGTCTTCAAAAAAGGTAATCAACCTAAAATGCTAGCTCAGCTTCTCTCTTTGCATATGCTTTCTGACTGGCTGTGTATTTTCAGTATTCTCTCTTTTACTCTCTGTATTTTTTAAAAGAACAGCCCTAGCTTCTCCTAATAACCGAAGTCCTCCTACACAAATCAGAGGTCTTCTAGACAGATATTAGTCCAGTATCTCCCCTTTGTGTCTGACAGTTACGTGCTCAACATTCCTGGTGTTTATTGTCTTTCAATGACTGATTTTCATTTCATGAGCTGAATTTCTTAGCAGGGATATTACCCAAGACTTGTGAATCTCTAGGCTGAGGCTCTGGATAACTGGTCTTTTCTTACCTACATCACCATCATACTACAGAACTGAGATCTCTGCAGGACTCTGAAAGCTCCCATGGTGGAATTGTCTGCTAATGCTCTTTGCCTATTCAGAGAAAGATTCATTTGGCAAGTTCACAACATATATCCAGTATGATTTAATTCTTTAGGAGACAGAAGGGCAAATGTTGCTATTGCAAGCAGATTTACATTTGATAATTTTTGATGCTTTGAATTTCAAACGAACACAAAATATTACAATTATCGTAAGTTCAATCGATCAAAATTTAAAAAGGATGCTCTTCTTCTTCATCCAAGATATTTTAAAGGACTATGATGAAGAAAGCTAATTTTAATGTTCATTGTATGACTAATCAGCACTTTATGCTTCTCTATTTAAAGTGTTGTTATTGTCACAAGTAGGTTTTTGTCTTTTCCACCTTGAGACGATGTGCTTTCAGACTTTTCAACTGCAGAAACAATCTTTATCCAATATCCACGTTTATCTCACTGAATACCAAAGAGAACTTTGATTTCAAGCAAGTTTTACACTCAGCCTGCTCCATCATGGGCACAAGTGTCCTCACCATCAAGGACGTCTTCTAGAGTTGGAGCCTCAAGAAGGCAGTATCCATCATTAAGAACCTTCACCATATGGGGACATGACCTTTACTACTGGGAGGAAGGAGGTATGAGAGTTGGACAGCTCTCACTCAATGATTAAGAAACAGCTTCATCCCCTCCACCATCAGATTTCCAAATGGTCCATGAATCATGAACAGCACTTAATTTTTCTTTCTGTTTTCAAAAATTTCAAAGGTACATTTAATGTCAGCGAAATATACATTTAATGTCTTCGCAACCATCCACAAAAACAGAGTGCCGCCAAAGAATGAATGACAGTTAAATGTTAGAACCCCAAAGGCCCCCCAGCTCCTCCCTCCCATGCATAAGCAGCAGCAAAGCAATGACCCCCCCCCCACAACCAGCGAAAAAAAAGCATCAGCGCCCACCACCAAGCACTCAAACAGGCAGCAAAGCATCAACAAAGATATAGGCTTGCGGTACCCCTAAGACAACTCATTTACCCGGTATTTGACATACCACAGTTTCTCTCTCTCTACCTAATAAAGGAAAAAGGGGTGTCTCCATTCCACAGCAAGACGGGAGACATAACAAACAACTCGCTGATTCATGATGTTAAAAGTTTGTTGAGTCTCTTTTTTCCAAGTTCTGTGCCCAAAGTTCTCAGGTCTCTGGGCACACAGCCAGCCGCCAGCTCGCTGCTTTCGACCTTCCATCTCCCACGACACACTGGATTTCTGCAGAGGCACCGACCTTCGGTCTGCCTGTCTCCAGAGCCATGACGTCCTGAAACTCCGAAGGTGAGCTAATCTCTAGTCCGCATCCTTGGGATATCGAATAATGGCCAGTCGTGAAACCCGGAGAGCAGGTCCCATTCCCGCAAAGAACTGAAGTCAACATGTAATTCCAGGTCAGGGTCTTCAAAAGAACCCTGAAAGGGAAAAATAGGGATTTTAAAGATGGAAATAGAGCTGTTTCCGAAGATGCAAGCAAAGGAGTCTCCGTTAGGCGCCATTGACACTCCAAGCTCCTCCTCCTGATTTGTACTATTTATTTAATTTGCAATTTATTGTAATTATATGTCTTCACTGTACTATTGCCACAAAATAACAAGTTTCAGGTCATTAACAATATTGATAATAAACCTGAATCTGATTCTGTCTCAATGCCTTGTAAATGTGAATATTGCATCTGCTTCTACCACTAGCTGCGTGTTCAAATCACCTACTACTTTCTGTGTAAAACCATATTATTTTAAATCTCCTTTACCTTTTCACACCCTCATCAAAAAGCAATACCCTTTAGTACTTGATGTATCCACCCTGGGAAAAAAGTCTCAGCAGGTTGTACAGCACTTGTGGAGAATAAAACAGAGCTAATGTTTCGAAATTAGGAAGTGCTGGAACACAAACCTGTTTTAAGTTATAGGGAAGGGAGAGGAATGGAGTGAAAGATGGGGTATCAGTTATAGAGTGGAGACCAAGAAACACTGAATATCATACTGTAAGTGCCTGGCAAGAGATGGTGAAGGCTGAATAATCACAGTTGGCTTGCCTGGAATTGATATAAATAGAAGCTGAATGAAACCAGAAGAGAGAAATGGAAAATAAAATCAGTGCTGGACCTTTGAGATGCAAAACATTGCACATGCTGGATATCTGAAATCAAAACAAAAAATGCAGGAACTTATTCATCTGTCTGTTTTTCTGCATTGTAAAGGAGACTACATTACAAGCCCCAAATTCTGGACATTATATTTGGCTTCCTATACTATTTCAATAAAGCCATCCGAATCTTGGGGAACAGCATCATCTGGTGGTCTCAAAAAGTTGTCTCTGTTATTCTTATACTTTGTCCCGCTAAGGATTGGGAGGCTGGGCACTGCAGTCATTGTGAGTGTATCTCTCATAGCACCCATCCCACCACTGCACTCCACTTTTGCTCCAATGGTGTTATTTGGCTCTGTAGGCATTTGGTTCCAAGAGACCTTCAAATCAGGTTAGGGTCCAGCCCAGTCATAGCCATCCCTCACTGTAATTCATTTCCTTGGCCAATGTAGTGAAATGAGGAGTGGTTCTCAAAGTCCTGTGAATTATAGAGAATTTCCAAAAAAATGTTAGTGCACTATTTTTATTATCAGATTTCTTTGACTTTCCTTCACTTTGAATCCAAAGGGAATTGGTGTGATATAGGAAAAATAAAAGGAAGAATGTCAGCCTTTGATATTTCTTTTTTTAGAAAAATATATCCTGCTATCAGCTAGGAAATTGAAACAATATTTCTGCTGCTGTTGTCACCAAAATAATAAAGAAACATCTGCAAGCCGAATAAATATTTAAACAAGATGTAAACAGTGAAAAATCAAAGCACCTGTGTTAATGCAGAGACCATTTGACAACCTAATGCTTGTAATTCATGAATGAAAGATCATCACAAATTAAAACATTTTAAGAAGGGATATTAGACAATTCTTGAGATTGCATCCAGTACCAGAGGGCATTGTCTCAAGATAAGGCATTGATCATTTCAGACTGAGATAAGGAGAAATTCCATAACGCAAAGAGGTTTCATACTTTGAGAGTTCAGATAGTCAAAACCTGAACCTATCTATCCTAGGATATCATGGAAAACAAGAGACTCTGTTGACAAGCTATCGGTTGGGGAATTGATAGATAATCTCCAAATCCTTGGGTGAGTGCAGCTCCAAGAAAACTCAAGCTTGACTTGATCTCAGAAATAGTCAGATTTTGTCACATTTCCTTACAATGTAGAAGAAGTTTATTCAGCCCACTGAGCCCATGCCAGGAGAAAATCTGCAGAAGATGGGAATCCAAGTTACACGAACAAAATGCTAGAGGAACTCAGTAGGCCAGACAGCATCTATGGGAAAGAGCGCAGTCGATGTTTCCTTCCACATGAGGTGACACTTCACCTGTGAGTCTATTGGGATCATGCACTATATCTGGTGCTCCTGGTGTGGCCTCTTGTATATTAGTGAGACCTGACATCGATTGACAGACCTCTTTGCCGAGCATCTATGCTCCATCCACCAGAAAAACAGGATCTCCCAATGGCCACTGATTTTAATTCCCCTTCCCATTCCCATGCCCATTCCAATATGTCTATTCATGGCCTCCTCTACTGTTGAAATGAAGCCGCACTCAGGCTGGAGGAAAAACACCTTATATTCCATCTGGGTAGCCTTCAACCTGATGGCATGAACATCAGTTTCTAGAACTTCCGGTAATGACACACACCCGCTCCTCTTCTCTATTCCCCATTCCCATTTCCCTCTCTCACCTTGCCTGTCCATCTCCTCCCTTTGGTGCTCTTCCCCCCTTTTCTTTCTTCCATGGCCTTCTGTCCTCTCCTATTAGATACTCCCTTCTCCAGCCCGGTATCTCATTCACCAATCAACTACCCAGCTCTTTACTTCACCTCTCCCCCTCTCCTGGTCTCACCTATCACCTTGTGTCTCTCCCTCTCCTCCCCCCATCACCCACCCTCTAACCCTGACTCCTCAACTTTTTTCTCCAGTCATGCTGAAGGGTCTCGGCCTGAAACATCGACTGTGCTCTTTTCCATACATGCTGCCTGTCCTGCTGAGTTCTTCCCCCAGCATTTTGTGTTGGTTACTTATTTCACAATAACCTGTTCTCTTTCACATGCTTGATGCACCCTAATTCTTCTACTAACCACCCGCACTCGGGGTAATTTACAACATATGACTAACCTACCAACCAGCATGTCTTTTGGGAAGCGATAGCATCCAAGGGAACAATCATGGCTATGGCAAAAAATTTACAAGCTCCATACAGACAGCACCAGAAGACAGGTCTAATTACTGGAGCTGACAGGTAACAACAGTATTTGCCTGACTGGGGATAGATTGGCTGTTATCATTTCTTCATCTTAAAAGAGCTTAATAAAGTGTTGGAACAAAGGAAAGAAAGGTAGGGAAGTAGAGAGACCCAGGGAGGGAATATCCAGGGCACGTGCAGTGCACAGAATAAGGTGAATGCACTTGTAGCACAGCTACAGATTGGCATGTATGATACTGTAGGCATCACTGAATCATGGCTGAAAGAAGATTATAGCTGTGAGATTAATGTCAAACGATATACATCATATCAAAATGACAGGCAGGGTGGCAGAGAGGCAGCGTTGCTCTGTTGGTAAAAAATGAAATCAAATTATTTGAAAGAAGTGACGTAGAGTCAGAAGGTGTTGAATCATTGTGGATGGAGCTAAGAAACTGCAAGGGCAAAAAGACCTTAATGGGAATTGTATACAGACCCTCAAACAATAGTAAGTATGTGGTCTTCAAATAACAATGTGAGATAGAAAATGCATGCCAAAAGGCAACATTACAGTAGTCATGGGGGATTTCAATATGCAAGTAGATTCAAAATATCAGATTGGTGCTGCATTCCAAGAGAGAGAATTGCTAGAATGCCTATGAGATGGCTTTTTAGAGAAGCTAGGGGATCAGATATTCTGGATTGGGTGTTGTGCAACGGACCGGAATTGATTAGAGAGCTTAAGGCAGAATAACCGTTAGGGGCAAGGGATCACAAATGATCAATTTACCCTGCAATCGGAGAAGAGAAGCTAAAGTCAGCTGTATCAGTATTACAATGGAGTTCAGAGAATTACAGAGGCATGAGAGAGGAATTGGCTTGAGTTAATTAAGAAAGAACACTGGCAGGGATGGCCGCAGAGCAGCAATGGTTGGAACGTATGGCAGTAATTTTGAAGGCACAGGATATATACATCACAAAGATGATGAAATATTCTAAAGGCAAGGTGACACAACTGTAGCTAACTAGAAAAGTCAAAGCCAACATAAAAGCCAAAGAGAGGGCATATAATGGAGCAAAAAATAATGGGAAGGATTGGGAAGCTTTTAAGTACCACAGAGGCAACTGAAAAGGTCATTAAGAAGGTAAAGATGGAATACAAAAGTGAGCTAGTCAATGATATCAAAGAGGATACCAAAAGATTTTTCCGAAACATGAAGTAAAAAAGAGAGGCCACTGGAAAACGATACTCGAGAGGTAGGGATGGAGGACAATGAAATGACGGATGAACCGAATAAGTATTTTGTATCAGTCTTCACTGTGGAAAGTATGCAGTATGTTGGAAGTTCCAGGTGTCAGGAGATATGAAATGTGTGAAGTTACCATTACTAGGAGGAAGGTTCTAGGGAAACTGAAAAGTCTGAAGGTAGATAAGTCGCATGGACCGGATGCTTTAAACCCTAGGGTTCTATAAGGGATTGTTGAGGCATTAGTATTGATCTTTCAAGAATCACTAGATTCTGGAATGGTTGTGGAAGACTGGAAAATTGCAAATGTCACTCCACTCTTCAAGTAGGGAGAAAGACAGAAAAAAGAAAATTATAGGTCAGTTAGTCTGATCTCAGTGGTTGGAAACCTGTTGGGGTTGATTGTTATTGATGTGGGTTCAGAGTATTTGGAGGCACATGCTAAAATAAGCCATAGGCAATTGGTTTCCTCAAGGAAAAATCTTGCCTGACAAATCTGTTGGAATTCTTTGAAGAGATAGTAAGCAGGATAGGCAAAGAAGAATCTGTTGACGCTGGGTACTTGGATTTTCAGAAGGCCTTTGACAAGGTGCCACACATGAGGCTGCTCACAAGAAAACCGTGAGCCCATGGTATTACAGGAAAGAGTCTAGCATGGATAAAGCGGTGGCTGATTGGAAGGAGAAAAAGAGTGGGAATAAAGGGAGCCTTTTCTGACTGGCTGCCGGTGACTAGTGGTGTTCCACAGGGGTCTGTGTTGGGAACAATTCTTTTTATGTTATACGTCAATAATTTGGAAGGTGGAATTGATGGCTCTATTGCAAAGTTTGCAGATGATAAGAAGGGGCGGGTAGCTCTGAGGAGGTAGAAAAGCTACAAAAGGACTTAGATTAGGTGAATGGACAAAGAAGTAGCAGATGGAATCTAGTGTGGGAAGTGTATGGTCATGCAGTTTGGAAGAAGAAATGAAAAGTTGACTATTTTCTAAATAGAGTGAACATACAAAAATCTGAAGAGCAAAGGGACTTGGAGTCCTTGTGCAAGATTCCTTAAAAGTTAAGTTACTGGTTGAGTCCGTGGGTGAGGAAGGCAAATGCGATGTTAGCCCTCATTTTCAGAGGACTAGAATACAAAAAGCAAGGATGTAATGTTGAGACTTTAAAAAGCACTAGTGAGGCCTCACTTGGAGTACTATGCACAGGTATGAGCCCCTTATCTTGGAAAGGATGTGCTGAAACTGGAGAGGGTTCAAAGGAGGTTCACAAAAATCATTCCAAGCTTGAATGGCTTGTTATATGAAGAGCGCTTGATGGCTCTGGGTTTATATTCACTGAAATGAAGAAGAATGAGATGTTACCTCATTGAAACCTATCCAATGCAGTGTAGGGGCTCTGGATAGAGGTAGTGCCTTTGATGTCTGGCAGCTGCACTCAACCTCGTAGGGTGGCCGAGCATCAGTGGTCCTCATCCACCTCCTAAATCTCTCAAGTCTCCCTCCAAGTGGCACACCCTGGACACCACTTCAGCCGGCAGGCTAAATGATGTGAGGGGTTGGTGTTAACACGGCACCATTAAGCAAAGGACCTCGTCGACAAAATCACTGGCCAGGGCAGATGAATCGACATATAATGGGTGATAAGTGCTTGATACAGGTTAGTAAATGAACAGTTGAACTGAATATTCACTGGTTCATGGATGGGAGAAAGAAAAACAGACGCGAGTTTCTAGACATAACAAAAACTTGGATGGAGGTGTGAGCACCAGATGGGTGAATGCAGGCAATGTTATGGAAATGGGAATGACTAGTCCTTGTATTCTCATGGATATGAAGTCTGAACCTTATCTTGGGATCAACTATGAAATTAAATGCAGTTGGTTTATCCAATGGAGACCAATATATGAACATATGTTATAATATTGATGCAGCTGCCAATGTTCATCTGAAGACACAGTGAATAGGAAGTGCTAAATGAAGCTATACTCCTGCACCATCCTCCTTATTCAATCTCTTGCCCCGGACTTCCAAAATGTCTCCATAATCAAGAGTTTTGAAAGATAGCTTTGAGTAAAGCACAGGGAGAACAGCAGTATGACCCCTATGACTTCTGACAGACAATTTGGATGATGTTTAGTTTTGACTTAACATCAAGTTCTCAAATATTTGTTCCCTCCTGCACAAAACGGTTGACTGTCTTCATTATCCAATGACATGCTACTGTTAGAGGAATGGGTCTTGATTACTGATGAGGAAATTCTTCAGGAAATTAGAGATGGAAGCAGGAGGTAGTTTTGTAAGCAATTCTCACAACAAGCTGGAGGAACTCAGCAGGTCGGGCAGCATCCGTGGAAAAGATTGGTCGAAGTTTCGGGCTGGAACTCTTCATCAGGACTGTAGGGGAAAGGTGCAGAGGCCCTATAAAGAAGGTGGAGGGAGGGTGGGAAGGAGAAAGCTGGTAGGTTCCAGATGAAAAACCAGTAAGGGGAAAGATAAAGGGTAGTTTTGTAACCTAAGGAGCTGCTACACCTTAAATACCATTGTGGGTTGATCTTCTGCTTCATCCATTTTCAACCCCATCTCTATCTACCTTAATAGCTAATAAGTCCAATTATGAAGATACTCATTTTTTTTTTCATTTTTCTATTGAGATAGGGCCTTCTGACCCTTCGAGGCACTCCGCCCAGCAGTTCCCTGATTGGATCCTAGCCTAATCACAGAATATTTTACAATGGCCAATTAACCTACCAACTGGTACATCTTTGGACTGTGAGAGAAAATCAGAGCACCCAGAGGAAACCCACGTGGTCACAGGGAGAGCATATGAACTCCTTATAGGCAGCAGCGGGAGTTGAACCTGGGTCGCCAGTACTGTAAAGCATTGTGCTAACCATTATGTTACCATGCCAACTGAGCATTCACAATGTTCCTAGTGATAAGACAATTTCAAAGATTCACAAAGCTCAGTTAATCTATTCTGCACCTAGAACGTGATTTCCCCTGATTACTATTCAGATAATAACAACTTAACATTTCCATGATATAAGAAATAAAATTGGCTTCAATAAATAAAATGAGGAAATCCAAGCCCCTTCTCCCTCAGCTCTTCTCAAACAACAGCCTGGATGACACTACAGCTGCTCAGCATCATCAGAAAGGTATTGGGCAGCAAGTAGCTACTAACAGGTGACTCACGTACAGTACTGAGAGAAATTCATAGAGCTGCAGCCAATGCTCAGTAATTATTTCCAAGTCATGTGTGAAAGGGCATGCTCCAAAAATGATCGTGCCTTGGTGTCCTTCATAATTGCTATACTTAAGCAGAAGGGCAGAGCACACAGAATCAATGCCCCATCATCTGCCTTGTTCGGTCAGTAGTCCAGATACACTCAAACAAAATGAACACTCTTTTTTCTCAGAGAAGCAGACCTTTCATCAGCTGCCATTTTTGATTTCACACACATGTTAAAATTACAGGACTAAAAAATAAAGCGCACAAAAAGGGACCTTCTAGCAGCAAAAGATAGGAAGACCCTTTGTCTCATTCTTTCCTGTTTTTCGATTGAATGGCCAATTTTGATCAAATTAGCATAACTGGAAAAAGTTTACCTGATCATCAGTATAACACCATTTCAAGATTTAAAATTGTTTATTGTCATCCTTCAGAACACAAGTGCAAAGGGGAATGAAATGATTCTCTGGATCCTATACGGGATTAAGCAAAACAATAAGCATAAAGAACACAATAAATGTATGTGAATAAAAAAGCAATCCTACAAAGGCATTGGAGCTGGTGTGCTCCACCGGGAGCAGCGTGGTGCAGTGTCCAGGCTGGAGTCAGTGCTGCATCCCCACATCCAATGTTTGCTCTGCAGAAGACTAGCTGTATTGTGGTCAACTGCAGATTTCTGCAGGATTCATGGACTCAGGGTCTGGGCTAACTTTTTGTGTGTGTTTGTATTTTACTGCTATCAAATATGTGCTTGCTATCTTGTATGTGTGAGGACTAGGCCTCAGGTATGGTGTCACCTATTTACAGCCTCTAGAAAAGAGCCAATTCACTCCACCACTCCACCAGGGGCAGTTTGGTGTCCAGCTTGGTGTCGGTGCTGTCTGCAGTGTTCACTCGGCAGAAGACTAGTTGTATTGCGGTCAACTGTAGATTTCTGCTGTGTTCATGGCTCCGGTCTGGACTATTTCTTTTGTGTGGCTGTATCTGTATTTTTTAGCCAGAGGGTGGTGAATCTTGGAATTTGTTGCTACGGGCGGCAGTGGAGGCCAAGTCATTGGGTGTATTTAAGGCAGAGGTTGATAGGTATCTGAGTAGCCAGGGCATCAAAGGTTATGGTGAGAAGGCAGGGGAGTGGGACTAAATGGGAGAATGGATCAGCTCATGATAAAATGGCAGAGCAGACTCGATGGGCCGAATGGCCAACTTCTGCTCCTTTGTCTTATAGAAACATAGAAAATAGAATATGGTCTTATCTTACTGATATCTTAATGTGCTTGCTATCTAGTCTGTGCTGTGTGCTTTGTGCTGCGTGATTGTTGGTACTCTGTTTTATATCTTGGACCTGGAGTAATGCTGTCTCATTTGTCTGTATTTATGAATATTCATATATAGTTAAGTTACAATTAGACTTGAATTGAACTGAAAAAAGCACAAAATACAGTAACTGTTAGCTATGTAGACTGAATGTATGTACATAATGTAATGTTAGGAGGTGTTTATGTAGTGGTAGTGAGGGGTGCTAAGATGAGTTAATGGGTGGAGGTATTGATTCACCTGGTGGCTTTGGAGAAGTTAATATTTTTTGAGTCTAGTGGTCCTGTTATAGATGCTGCGTAGCCTCTTCCCTAATGGGAGTGTAACAAACAGTCCATAAGCAGGTTGAATAAGATCCTTCAAAATATTGCTGGTGTTTTTCTGGCACCTTTCCATAGATAAGTCCTTGATGACAGAAAGGCTGATGCCACTGCTGCTTTGGGCAGTTTTATTTACTCATTGCAGGGCCTTCCTGTCTGCCGCAGTGCAGTTTTCATACCACACAGTGATACAGCATACTAGGATGCTCTCAAATGCACATCTGTAGAAGTTTGTGAGTTTTATTTTGTATAGTGTAGCTCTCATTACCTTCCTCAGAATGTCGAGGCATTGGTGACCTTTCTTGACTGTGAAGGATGTGTTCTGAGTCCATGAGAGGTTGTGCACTCCGAGGAGTTTGAAAGTGCTCACAGTTTCCACTGTTGTATCGCCGATGTAAAGAGGAGTATGAGTGATACAGGTTTTACAGAAGTTGATAACCAGTTCCCTTGTCTTGTTGACTTTGAGGTTCAGGTTATTTTCCTTGCGCAGTTCTCGAGCTGTTTCACCTTCTCTCTGTCGGCTCTCTCATTGTTGTTGGTGATAAGCATCGATGAACTTGACAATATGATTGCTGGGACATTTGCCCATGCAGTCATTTATGGAAGTCATCCAGTTTATGAAAGATTATGTACTGAAATTAATTGTTACATTTCTAAAATATGACAATGTCTTCAAAAAAGAATTTCCTTGCCCACAAAAGTCTTTGGGACATCCTATTGTAATCAAAAACAAACTATACATGTAAATCTTTTGTTCTTTCTGCATCCCCAAACATTTTTCATTTTTTAATCAGAAAGAGTCTATCAAGAAGCACAGAGTCACAAGACAGTTGAATTGTCAGTTCTACAGAACACATCCTCTCTGGAACTGCAATGAGTTTGCTGAGCTGAAGAGATAAAACTTGTCAAGAACTGGATGAAAGAAAGAAACGAGGATAAAATTAAATCTAAAGGGGAAGGCAAATACCTAAACAATAATGAAGATTGTGTCAGAAAGGATTACAACAGTCTGGGGAAAGAAGCTAAAAACCCCAATTAGAAAGACAAAGAGGGAAAATGAAATTAAAATATCAATGAACCGAGAAGAAGTAGCACGCTATAAGCTTACATGTAGAAAAGGGAAAACTAAGTGACATGGAGGGATTCTGAAGCAAGAACAAGTACAGCACAAAGGATATGAATATAATAGTGATACTGAATAAATCTTTTGTGCTGTCAAATAGGAAATGATGGTATCAGAGAGAGATTTATAACAATTAAAGTCAAAATAAGGAAGAATCAAGGCTAATGGGTCAAACTTAAAAAGGATAAGGAGAGAAAATTTCTGGAAATTAATTGTTTTGTCCTGGAATACAGTGTTTGAAAGGATGAAGGAAGTAGCAAATTTTGAAAGAAATTAGTTAAATACGCGGTAGGGGAAGAAATGTAAGGTGGATGGAGAAAGAATGGAGAGCAGTGGGGTTAATTGAATTGCTCTTTCAAAGAGCCAGTTGAGGGATAATTAAACTTCCTTCTAATGTTCAACATCCTTCTAATGTTCTGTGTTACTGGACTTCACCTAGTAGCTGGGTTTTACACTCTTTCGGTTGTCCAATTACATGCTGCTTATGTCAGTAACATCCACTTGGATTCCTCCCCAGAAAATCAAGAAACATTAGAAGGATGTTGATGACTTATTGCTGAACCCTCCATAATGTGTACTCAGTGTTTCTATAAGGAAATCAGGAAATGTAGTATGTGGCACCTAAAAGCTCCAATGTTTCTGGCAATGCATAAACTGTACGGTGCATCATAAATCATTAAGTATGTAACTGATATTAGAAAAATAATATGTCCCATTAGATGTATCATATTTGGAAATGCCCACACCATTTTCATGATAGATGCACTTTCACCAAGAAATTATCATTAGCTCAATATAAACCTTCAGAATTAGAATCAGAATCAGGATTGTTATCTTAATGTATGTCATGAACTTCGTTGCTTTGCTGCTGCAGTACAGTGTGAAACATAAAAATCACTATGTTACAAGATAAATATATAGTGTAAAATACAAATAACGAGGTAGAGTTTGTAGTTTTATGGACCGTTCAGTAATTTGATGGCTGATGGGAAGAGGCTGCTATTAAAACTTTGAGTTGAGGGCTTTAGGCTCATGAAACTCCCCAGTGCCGAATTTGTGCACAAGAAATTAAGAAAAATGTTTAATATCTAGACTTACATCCTTTCTTGTATGTACCAAATATAGAACTGAACCTCAGAAGTGTTTTTAACTCGCTACATCACATCTGCAATGAATGCAAACAGACAATTAATTTTTATACTTAAGTGAAAACCATCGAGTTTTAGAGCAATTCTGATACAAGAATATAAACAAGTGCAGAAAGTATCCTAATATAAAAATATCAATAATAAAAGGAAAAATAAATTGATGAAGAGCAAATGGCTTCATGGCTTCAAAAGGTGCTTATAGAAAGAGGAAAGAAAAAAATTATTCTCATCACTTTTACAGAACAGGTGAGACAGACACACCTTAATGCAAATATAATAGTCTCAGCAGACTAGGCAGCTTGAATACAATCAACAGGAATTCTGCAGATGCTGGAAATTCAAGCAACACACATCAAAGTTGCTGGTGAACGCAGCAGGCCAGGCAGCATCTCTAGGAAGAGGTGCAGTCGACGTTTCAGGTTGTTTTCCTCCATGCAGTGCACAATTATCGTTAATGTCATACTGAATACCAAACCATTTGATCAACGGCAATGATGAAAAACTATATAGTTTTGCCATCTGCTGAATAAGTTGGAAGAAACAATCACAATAATTAGTATTTACTTTGGAGTTTTAGCATAATGCAACATTCCCAGATATTTCACGGTAATATTTTCAAGCAAAATTTGAGACTGGGGTATCTAATAGATGGTCCTACAGATAACAGATATGTCTTGTCAACTAAGGTTTAAGGAGTATCTTAAAGGAATAATTGCTGAAATTGTTTAAACTTAGAGGCTAGCTAGTTGCTGCTGTGTTTAAATTCAGTGATGTTCAGGAGATTAGAACTGGAAAAGCCTGGATACCCCAGGGGCCTGCAGTTGTCCAGGACTTCAAAGGTGTAACATTTCACCATACAGAAAATTGTTTCTCCATGAAAGCCCTGGGAATTCAATCTGATAAAGATTTATTATTTTAAAATTTCCGGCCATGACCCCTGTCTCTTGGAACACTGGGGTTAGTCAGGGGTTTGTATTACCCCGTATTTGTTGCCCTGAAGATAACTGAAACTACCAGCCAGATCAGTAACTGAGCAGTATGTTAATAATGTGATCTGATCACCAATATATCCATGTTACATTTAAATATTGCATTTTAAAATTGATTCTATTATTGCATGTTAAATGTTATGTTTTAAAATTCGCACTCTAAAATTATCCAGTTACTGGTTGCTATCTTCTGAGTTATTGGTAGGGAACTTAATTTCAAACTGCACCCCCGCTGCTGATGACAGTAAATTCAAGTACATAATATAATATAGAACATAGAACAGTACAGCACTGGACAGGCGATTCCACTCACAATATAATGTCACACTTGATGATAATTGATATTAAATGATACTAAATGTTCTCCTCCTCTGCATCCTCCATATCCCGCCCATGTCCTTCCTATTTATGTCTATCTAAAAGTGTTTTACACGCCACCAAACTGCTGGATTCCACAACTACCTCTGGTAACCTGTTCTAGTGTTTGACATTTCTACCCTAACTGTGCTTGTCATGATTTTAAAAATCTCTACCAGCTCTATCCTTTCCCTTCAATGCTCTAGGGAGAACAATCAAAGTTCTTCCAACCTTTCCTTATAGCTCATAACTTCTATCCCAAGCATTATCATGGTAAACCACTTCTCCACCGTTTCCATATCTCAGTATCTTTTCTATAATGGAGAGACTGGAGCTGCCTGCAGTAATCCAATTACAGTCTGACTAATGTTTTAAAGATCTGCAGGATGACTTCCCTGCTCTTACACTTAACACCACGACAAATGAAGACAAGTGCACCATATGCTTTCTTTCCCACCTTATCCACTTGCTTAGACATTTTCTGTGGACCTGGATCACAAGATGATTCTGTACCTCAATGCTATTCAGCAGCCTATCATTATTTATATACCTTCTCCTTTCATTTGACCTCCCAACGTGCAACACCTCATACTTGCACTGATGAAACTTCATCTGTCATTTCTCTGCCCATATCTGTAACTGATCTGTCTCCTGCTATACATTGATGGTCCTTTACACTGTCTACAATTTCACCAATCCTGGTATCATTCACAAATTTGCAATCCTCCCCCTACATTTTCATTCAAATCATTGGTGTATACAGTCGTCCTTCGGTATCCGCGGGGGAATGGTCCCAGGACCCCCCACGGATACAAAAATCCACAGATGCTCAAGTCCCTTATATAAAATGGCATAGTATTTGCATATAACTTACGCACTTCCTCCCATATACTTTAAATCATCTCTAGATTACTTATAATACTTAATACAATGTAAATGCTATGTAAATAGTTGTTATACTGTATTGTTTAGGGAATAATGACCAGAAGAAAAAGTCTGTACATGTTCAGTACAGACACAGCCATCGTGATCCGCGATCCGTGGTTGGTTGAATCCGCGGATATGGAGGGCCGACTACCATAAACAACAGTGGTTCCAGTGCCAATCCTTGTGGGAAGTCACTAGTCATGGTATTCCAGCGAGAATAACAGCCTTCCAATTTTACTGTCTGTTTCTAAGGACAAACTAGTTCTGAATCCAAAATTGCAATTCACAATGGATCCCATGCATCTTTGTCTTTGGAATTTACCTACCATAATGCATATTATCAAAAGTCCACATAGATAGCATTCACTGGCTTAACCTCTTTAAATTCCTTTGTCATCTCCTCAAAAAATTTTGGTCAGAATTGGAAGGTGTGACTGGTTCCACATAAAGCCATGCTGATTGTCCCTAATTAGGTCATGTCTTTCCAAATGTGCATAATCCTATCACTCTATATCATCTCCAGTTGCTTCACTGACACTGACATAAGCCACACTAGCCTATAATTACCTGGATTATCCCTATTTCCTCCCTTGAAAAAATGGCATAACATTTGCTACTCTTCAGCCCTGAGGGAGTTTAGCCATTGCTAATGACATCACACAAATTTCACAGGAATCTTCTCACTTGTTTCTTTCAGTATTCTGGTATATACAGTATGCTATTAGGCTCCGGAGTTTTATCTACCTTAATGGCTTTTGAAAGATCCAGCACTACCTTCTGCTTAGTCTCAAAATATCTCAGTATATTTGTATGCCCCACTTGGCCTTGACTATTTTCCAGATCCATCTCTTTGGAAAATACAGAAGATTCTTAGGAATAAGTTTCATGAGCAATTGTAAAACTATAGCCTAGTTAGTAAAAGTAAGTATGGCTTTAAAAGTTTGTAGTAAAAGTAAGTATGGCAATAGAGTTTCAGTAACTTGATTGAATCCTTCAAGGCGGTGGCAAAAGTGATTGATGAAGGTAGAGCAAAGGATGTTGTCTACATGGATTTTAGTAAGCTGTTTGACAAGCTTACTGAATGGAGGTGAATTGTCCATTTGGATTCAGAATTACCTTGCCTATGGAGGACAGGAGGTCATGGTTGATGGGTGATTTGCAGTGAGTGAGGGTATGTTTTTAAAAAAACTTCTATGTGGTAAGTGTTTTTTTTAAACAGAGAATAATGGGTGCCTGGAATTCACTGCCTGCTGTAGTTGTGCAGGCATTCAAAAGATTCTTAGCAAGCTATATAAACGTGCATGAAATGGAAGGATATTCTGGCTGGAGGACTGTGACGTGGTGTTCTACAGGGGACCTCTGTTGTTTGTGATGTATGAGTGATTTGGGTGTATATGTAGATGGGTGGATTAGGAAAATGTTACAAAGATTGGTGGTGTGTGGACAGCATAGAAGACTGGTAATGGATACATTGGGATATAGAATTAGGCATAAAATTGGCAGATGGGGCTTACCCCAACCAAATACAAAGTGCTATACATTTGGAGATCAAATGTAAAGAGATAATATACAATTATCTCCAATTATTTCTAATTATCTACAGCGTTGAAGTGCAGAAGGATCAAGGAGTCTGCTGTGTATTTAATATTTCAGTAATGTTTGAGTAATACTGTAAATATATTGTTTGATTAAACATTCTTTGTTTTTCACATAATTCACTATGGACTATATATAAACGTACTTGAATGGCATAGATCATTAGACCACTATGTCATAGGTGCATGCCTTGCTAAAAGTAATGAAAGAGCATTCATGTTATCACTGGTTCCATGTTTTCTTTCAATTAGTTTTATGTTTTGGAGTTACAAAACATAACAGTGGCAACAAGTAAGTTCTAAAATGAACGCAATGCCAGTGGTACGAGTAGCCAAGCAGAATGGGTCTGTCAGGATCGGTGGTGCTTTTCAGGTCACCATAAACCCAGAACTGAAAGTAGATCAAAACACACTGCCCAGGATAGAAGGCAAACTTTTTTTGAAGGAAAACACTTCAGCAAAGTGGACTTAGCTGAAACCTACTTACAGATGAAGATGGAAGAAGAGACCAAAGAGTTTCTCACCATAAGCACGCACAAAGGGTTTTTTCACTACAATAGGATTATTTTTGGTGCAGCAACTGCACCTGCACTCTTTCAGAAAGCTCTGGACCAGGAGCTGCAAGACTGCCCAGGCATTCAGTGCTACCTGGATGACATCACTGTTACTGGTATGGAAGACAAGGGTTCATTGTAGTAAAGGGAATTACAGAGGTATGAGAGTGGAGTGGCCAGAATAGATTGGAAAAGGAAGAGGTACAGTTGACGTTTCAGGCCGAGACCCAGGGTCTTGGCCTGAAACGTCGACTGTACCTCTTCCTAGAGATGCTGCCCGGCCTGCTATGTTCACCAGCTACTTTGATGTGTGTTGCTTGAATTTCCAGCATCTGCGGAATTCCTGTTGTTTGCGTTTTATAGATTGAAAAATGACACTAGCAGGGACGATGGCTGAGAAGCAATGGGTGGAATTTCTGGAAGCAATTTGGGAGGCACAAGATATATACATCTCATAGAGGAAGTAGTATTCTTGTAGAAACTGTCTCAGCATTGTCAGTTCAGTGATGCGATTAATGATACACTAAGAGATCATTTAGTATGTGGAGTCTTACAAGAAATCATTCAGAAATGGCTCCTAACTGAAGCACAACTCACATTAAAAAGAGCATTATAAACCATTGTATCAATAGAAACCACAGCCAGAGACACAAATGAGACACCATCCAAGCTGAGAGCTAAAGGAGCAACATGCTGGTCATCGAGGCATGGCCAAAATGAATGCATTGGCTTGAAGCTTTGTCTGGTGGCCTGGGATAGATCAGCAGATCGAACAGCTCACCATCGACTGTTCAGGATGCCAAAACATTCAGAAGATGCCGAGAACAGCGCCTGTCCATTCCTGGGAATGGCTTGCATTGCCCTGGCAGAGGAATAGTGGATTTTGCCAATCAGTCATGAGCACAGTTTTCTTGGTAGAAGTGAACGTAGCTACAAAGTGATCAGAAGTTTCCTCAGTAGTCCCCACTACAGCCTCGCACACTGTTAATGTACTGAGAATCCTCTTCTCAAGGACTGGTGTTCCAAAACAGGGGTCTCCAACCTTTATCGCACTGCGGACTGGTTTCATATTGAAAGTATTCTTGCGGACCGGCTGACCAGGGGTGGGGGGTAGGTGGTAGGGTTGCCAACGAACAAGAATAGCAGTCAAATACGTTGGGTTTACCCCGAGAAAGACTACAATGACCATGAAGCCTTGCGCAGGCATGAGTGCGCATGCATGTACGTGCCGATTTTTTTCTATAAATCGTTTTTGGCGATTCTGCGTGGGGGGGGCGTTAATCACGAATGCAATATAGGTGATAAGTGGCTAATACACTCAATTTCATTTCTAAAAAGGTTTATCTAATGAATTTAATATTAAACACACAGCGCATATTTTCCTCGCATGAATATAGCGATAAGTCAATTATCAGGGGAGTTTGAAGTAAGTGTTGAATGAACTTCCAGTAGAAGTGGTAGAAGCAGGTTCAATATTATCATTTAAAGAAAAATTGGATAGGTATATGGACCGGAAAGGAATGGAGGGTTATGGGCTGAGTGCAGGTCGGTGGGACTGGGTGAGAGTAGCGTTTGGCACGGACTAGAAGGGCAGAGATCGCCTGTATCCGTGTTGTAATTGTTATATGGTTATATAAGTCAATAACATCATAACATTTTAAGTAACATTTGGATATTAAACACACAGCACATATTTTCGCCGTATGAACATATAAAATCATTGCAACACACCAATATTGCTGATTCAGAGGGACCCCTGGGCTTGTTTTCCTGCAACAAGACAGTCTTATCGAGGCGTGATGGGAGACAGCGATACTCGAATGGGGTTCCTTATGTCCTGTCTATTCCGCAATTTCATTTTTGTTGCATTCATTGCAGAGATATGTTGGAAATGGAAGCAACGTTTTCCGTGCTTTCATGACTACCTCAGGATATTCAACTTTGACTTTGATCCAGAATGCCAGCAGAGATGTTATGTCAAACATGCTTTTCAGCCCACCGTCATTTCCAAGCTCAAGGAGTTGATCTCCTTCCCGCGCTGACATGGATGAGGCGTGCGTAATGACCTCGCGTGCATTCAAGCTCAATAGTGCGTGACAGGGAATGAGGAAAGGTGCAGATGACTCCTATCGCCAAATCATATCTTTTCCTCGCGGCCCGGTAGCAAATGCTTTGCGGCCCAGTACTGGTCCACGGCCCGGTGGTTGGGGACCACTGTTCCAGCATACATAGTCAGTGATAAAGGACCACAGTTTGTTGCAGAACAGTTTCAGTCATTCCTAAAAATGAATGGAACAAGATGTATAACACCTGTACCGTACCACCCAGCTACGAAAGATTTGGTGGAAAGGTTTGTCCAGAGTCCAAAGAACACACTGCGAGCAAAGTCAGCAGAACACACTACAGAAGCTCACCAATTTGCTCCTTGCATATCACAATGTAGCACACTCCACAGCCACCAAGTCATCAGCTATGCTGCTCTTGGGTTGTCCCTTATCCTCACGCTTGAATCTCCTCAAGCCTAATTTCAAAAAGAGTATGTAGGACAAATAACTGAGACAAATTGTGGGCTCCTCAAACAAGGAGGTTCTAAATTTTACTCTTGGACATACAGTCCTTAGCAAGGGACTGCACAGATTATCAAAAGTGGGTACTTGGAAAGATTAAGGACCTCTCTCCCAGATGGTGTAGATTGTGTCTGATGTCATCTGGAGGTGAAACATTGATCAGTTGAGGAGAACAGAGTTAATTGTTGAAGAAGAAAGGTGCTCCAAGTGTTCAGAGCTACTTCCTGCTATCGCAGAGTCAACTCCAACGACCACCATGGGGGAGGCCCCAGAACCTGCTTCACCTCCACAAGTCTGACCTGCAAGCAGAGTGACCTTTGTCAGGAAAGACCTTAACCATGAGAGTAAGAAGTCCTCCAAAGCAACTAAATATTTAGGCCTGTATGGGACAATTTAAAATTCATTGCACTGCACTGCTGCCACAAAAAAACAATCATGACATATGTGAGTAATGATAAATCTGATACCAGTCTGTATTGTGGACTCAGAGTGGGAAGGAATCAGGGAGAGGGGAATCATGGTTGGAAAAAGGGGATGAGAGAGGGAAGGGAGCGGGAAGCACCAGATCTCCAAATCATGACAGATTCCCAAGTCATCAAGAAATGGAAAGAATATGGCACAGCTGTAAATCTGCCAACAGCAGGCAGTCCTCAAAAACTGAGTGACCATGCAAGATAGAGACTCGTGAGGGAGGCCACCAATAGAACTATGAGAACTCTGGAGGAGTTACAAGCTTCAGTGGCTGAGATGTGAGAGACTGACCATACAACAACTGTTGCCTGGGTGCTTCACCAGTTGCAGCCTTATGGGAGAGTGGCAAAGAGAAAGTCACTGTTGAAAAAAACTCACATGATGTTTTGGCTAAAGTTTGCCAGAAGGCATGTAGGAGACTTTAAAGTCAGCTGCAAGAAGGTTCTATGGTCTGTTGAAAACAGAATTGAGCTCTTTGGCCATCAGACTAAATACTATTTTTGGCATAAGCCAAATACTGCACATCATCAAAAACACACCATCCCTACCATGGTGGTGGTGGCTGAATCATGCTGTGTGGATGTTTCACTGCAGCAACCACTAGAAGGCTTGAAAAGGTAGAGGGTAAAATGAATGTAGCAAAATACAGGGAAATCCTCGAAGAAAGCCTAATACGGTCTGCTAACGATCAGTTAGCAGTGCTGTTGATCAGTATCAAAAAAGACAAATTAAATCCAGTGTGATTCACTGTTGTAAAACAATAAAACATGAAAACTTGGAAGCAGGGTTGAACACTGTAGCTTAAGAAAATGGGGAAAAGCTTGAGCAAGGGTTGAATAGACCCTTTTGGGCTTCCTAATCATTTGCTTGATCATTTTGCTGCTGTCCTTATATTCCACAAAATGCCAATATGAATTTAGCTTCCTTATCCTTATATACAATAGATAGTATAGACTCTGAAAATCCAGAGTAACACACACAAAATGCTGAAAAAAACTCGGCAGATCAGGCAGTATTTATGGAGATGAATAACATATACTGACTATGGAGAGGAATACTGAATAGCTTAGGAGGTCCTGACAAAGCGTCTCAGCCTGATATGTTGGCTCTTTATTCCTCTCCATTGATACTGCCTGACCTGCTAAGTTCCTCCAGCATTTTGTAGGTCTTCCTGAACCTTACTTCTTTTCCCTTCCTCACTAAAATTAGAACTTCTGCAGTCCTTCAATGTTCCCTTACCTTACTCCTTACCAGAACATACCAATCCTGAAGCCTGATCAGCTGCTCTTTTACCTCACTCATGTCAGGCATGGAATTGGCTGAAGATGTGATATTACCCTGAAGAACTCCTGAAGCGAAATCCTGGAGCTGGGCTGGGCTGAATGACCACCAACAACAACAAGCCTCTTTTGTTGTGTGAAGCATCATTCCAATAATTGCTTCTGTTATAATAGAGCTCATTGACCCCACACTTAGTCAAATTCTTCCACGACGGTTAGGAGGTTACTGGTCATGGTACAGAACATGGAACTTAACACCATTGATTTGGTCATGATCACTTTGCTGCATATAGGTTAATATGTTATGCAAAGTGTAGAAATGATCACAGTGATCACAGTGCAGAAGGTACAAAGTATCATGCTATGAACATAGAGATTTATTTCTCTGAGATAAAATGGCTGAGCTATGACTGTTTTCATTGAAACAGAGCAGACTGTATAGAAATATTCTATTTCATTTCAAACTCTGAGACAGGGTCTTTAAAATGGCATTTTCCCCTCAACAGAGTAATAAGTAATCATACTGACAACACGCTGGAGGAACTCAGCAGGTCGGGCAACATCCGTGGAAATCAGCAGTCAACGTTTCGGGCCAGAACCCTTCATCAGGAACCCTCATAAGGGTTCCGGCTCAAAACATCGACTGATCATTTCCACGGATGCTGCCCAACCTGCTGAGTTCCTCCAGCATGTTGTGAGTATTGCTTTGACCCCAGCATCTGTAGAGTATTTTGTGTTTAGTAACCATACTGTATGTAACTAAGGAAATTAGTAAATTTTTTGGTATAGGGAATCTGAGAAGAGCTCATCTAAATGAAAGAGAGTGATGGATCTGGCAGTCAGTCTGTGAAAGTGTGATTGAGATAGAAACACTCACTTTACTGAAAGCACCAGAATATGGTTTTGAAGGGGCATGATATATGAGCCATGTACAGAACATTCAGATAATTTTGGATGTTTTTTTATTGATATATGGATAAAATGGCCTCCGTTGATTGCAAAATACGCTGCAATTCAATATTATTTCATCATTTTGAACAGATCTATTTCTTTTTACCCTATTTCTTGATGTTATTTATTAATTTATTTTATTTACTTTATCTTTACTCTTCCTTCTTTTATCTCTTCTGCTCAGACAAGTTAACATAAAGAAAAGATCCTATTTCAATGTGAATGTTCTCCAGTTCAAACTATGATTAATGGTAACCATAGAAACCAGAAAATAATAAATCCCATGTGCAGTTAGAAGTCAGAGCACAGCATGATTTAAATACACTATTTCTCAAAACACAACGTTTTTTTTATTTGGAGAGCACTACTGGCTTCTAAACTTGCTGAAGCATTTTGTAATGCACTTTAGCAGATGACAATGCTCATTAGTTATAGAAAAAAAATGCATGGATCTTATCTCAGAGAAAAAACCTTGTTTCCAATGTAGAAACCTATTAGTTGCCACTTTACTTGACAAAATGCATGTAACTGGTAAGCAATCTCAATCAATAACTTAGACTCTGCACTTCAACTGCTTGGCTGCAATAAGCTATAAGACAAGTCTCTCTATCATCAGTCCCACAGTATAAGTACACAACAGAACTCCTCTCAGTTGCATGTCTTAAGTCAGTATATTCAAATAAAGTGAATTATTATCCAGCACAAAAACAAAAAGAGAGTTGCATTTATGTAGCCACATTCAAATTTTCCCAAAATGCATTTCAATCTGTAGGTCTAGAACTTTGAATCTGTATGATTCAAAACTACTGAAAGCTATGAGATAAGACAGTAGCAAACATTTCAGTCAGCAGTTCACCATAGCAAGCCAACATAGCTAAGTTCCAACTTGGCGAGCACCATCCATTAGACACTTCCCTTCACCATATGCAAAGTGAGCCCAGTTTACACGAAGGGACTGTGGGAATAAATGGTTTAGGATGGTAGTGAATATTGGTAGCTCAGGTTGAGGGATTTGATATTGCAGTGTTCACTGGGTTTGCCCATTAGCTTGTAGACAGTTCATGACCAGTTGAGGTGACACCTTCAATGTGGAGTTGTTGGTGTTTCTCTCTGGGAGTGCTCATGTTTATATAGGCCCCATTCACATGTCTCAGTCTTAATTAGCTACCCTTTCAGTTGCCTTTGAATTGTATTGGCTCATGGCTCTTTGGCTCTTAGGGGTTCATAGATGGCATCTATTTCAATATGTTTATTTTTGAGGTATCAGATGAGAACCAGGCTTCAAAAAACTCTCATGCCGGCTTCCTGTTTGCCTGTGCCGTGGTTCCCAGTTGAAGAGTTGTCCTTCTTTGTCTTCATGTACCAAGATCAGCGAGAGTGTATCATATCTCTGTACCACCAGTTTGTGCTCCCCTAAATGAGCTGAGAATTTACATCTTGTCTGGCCAACGTAGTTTTTGTTGCAGTCTCCACAGTCGATCCTGTACACCACATTGTACAAGAGGGGTTGTTAACTAGGTACAAGGAATGCCTCCCAGTAGGCTGTGACTAAGGGAATCATTGTCAGTGGGTCATGGGCTATAACTGAGTTAAGAGCTCCCAGAGGGTTTTGAGCAAGGACTAGAATTAGAATTTGAATTTAATTTGAAGTTGAATTTGAATTTATTTAAATCTTACACCCATCCCACAACTTGAGGGAGTAAAAATCTTTGTGTCCGTCATAATGTACAATCATGTGAGTTTATAAGTCTAATAGTTTGTAGAAAGAAGCTGTCCCATAGCTTCTGAACAAATTTGGTTGGAGACAATTTTCGAAATTGTGTGGGGGCTTGTCTTGGTTGGGGAAATCCCTTGTAATTAATCTGTGTGTGGAAAACAGAAGAAATGGAGGCTAGTGAATTTATAGAGAACCCTACTCCTCTGTTTTTGAGGAGTGCCAGAAAGGAGGTTCTATGCGACATTGCTAAGAAATGGAAACTTTCTGGAATACAGAAGAGTATGACGAAGGCAGGAATTCGGAGGAAAATAGCTGAATATTGTGTTGGGAAAAAGTTAGTTGAGGAGGAGTCGCTACAGGAGTTTCCGATAGGTGATGAGGAGACCCTGTTACAACTAGAACAATTAAGAATGGAGAGGCTTAAGTTCGAGGCTGCAGAGGCAAAGAAACAGAGGGAGTTTGAGAGGGAGATGTGGCTTTAAGAGGGTCAAGTGTCAGGCCGTGGTGGCGAGAGGGGTGTATCAATTAATGTCAATCAGGAAATTAAGTTGGTACCTCTGCTTGCTGAAGAAGACGTTGATAGGTACTTCCTACATTTTGAGAAAGTGGCTCAGCACAGGAAGTGGCCGAGGGAGGACTGGGCAGTATTGCTGCAAAGTGTGTTAAAAAGGACGGCACAGCAAGCATATTCTGCCTTATCTGTGACCGAGTCGACTAATTATGATACTGTGAAGGAGGCTGTGCTTAAGGTCCATGAAATGGTGCCAGAAGTGTACCGACAGAAGTTTCGGGGTTTGAGGAAGTCTGGGAACCGGACATATATCGAGTTTGCCCGTGAAAAGGAGAGGTACTTTGATCGGTGTTGTGCCTCGAAAGAGGTAGACAAGGACTACCACAAAGTGAGACAGCTGATGCTGATAGAGGAATTTAAAGAGTGCGTCTCTAGTGGGATACAGACATACTTAGAAGAGAAAGAGGTTGAGACTCTTTCTGTGGCCATTAGGTTAGCGGATGAGTTTGCCCTGACTCACAAGATTAAGTTTTTCCCGAGCAAGGGTTATCAGAAGAGTTACCAGGATAATCTGCCGAGTAAAACAGAAAACAAGGCAGGGGCTAGTGGCAGAGGTAAAGACGAGGGGAAACTGACCAAAAATAAGTTTTCCAGTTTTACCTGTTACTACTGCAGGAAGCCTGGCCATGTGGCATCTAACTGTCCTATTCGGAAGAAAGAAATGGGAAAGGAGAAGGGGAAAACCCCGACGCGTGTGCGCTGGCGGCTGAGACCACATGAAGGAAGGTGGGGTCTGGCCGCGATCAGGAAGGGATTGAGTGGCTTATTATCAAGGGTTTTGTGTCTGTGAAGGAGGGGTCACCCCTAGTTCCAGTGAGAATCTGGCGCAATACTGGAGCCTTTCAGTCACTGATATTAAGTGATGTCTTAGAATTTGGTGACAAGACAAAAACGGACTAAGTGAATATTCTGGAAGGTATTGGCAAGGGAACAGAGGACGTTCCTTTGCACAAAATAATTTTGAAATGTGACTTAGTGTCTGGACCAGTTGAGATAGGGATACAACCTAAATTACCTATAGCTAACGTGGACGTCTTGTTGGGAAATGACCTGGCAGGAAAAGATGTATACCCAGGGTTACAGCTAACAAGCCAGCCTGCTGTTAGTGAGACAAGTGCAGACAGTGAACTTTATCCCGCATGCGCGGTCACAAGAAGTATGACAAGGAAGGCTGCAGAAGTGAAGGGATCTGGACGGGAGGGGTCAGGTGCCCGCGATAGCAAAGACAGGGGTACGGATCCTACTGACTTATCTGAAACTTTTCTACCATCTGTGTTCAACCAGAACCCAGGTAGTGAGGCGGATAAGAGGGGTTTGTCATTGTCCAGGCGGAAGCTTGTGGAAGAGCAGGATAGGGATCCTGAGATTGCAGTTTTAAAAGAGACAGCTCTTTCTGAGGATGAAATTCAGAGGGAGTCAATGAGTTGCTATCTGAAGGATGGGGTATTAATGAGAAAGTGGAGGCCACTGACAGTACCTGCTGGTGAGGATTGGGCCGTGGTTCACCAGGTAGTGGTTCTGAAGGATTACCGTACAGAAATACAGGTACACAGTGCCTTTAGGGGAACATCCTGGAGTTAGAAAGACAGGCCACAAGATTATGAAAGAATTTCATTGGTCAGGTATAAGAAAGGATGTGGCGGTTTTTTGTAAAATCTGTCACGCCTGTCAAGTGGTAGGGAAACCGAATCAGACTATCCCAAAAGCGCCACTTCGCCCCATACCAGCGTTTGGCGAACCTTTCTCCAGGGTTATTGTGGATTATGTTGGCCCACTGCCAAAGACTGCAGGTGGCCACCAATACTTCTTAACCATTATGTGTGCTGCCTCTATGTTCCCAGAAGCAATACCCCTCAGGAATCTAAAGGCTAAAACAGTGGTGAAGGCACTTATTAAGTTCTTCACATTAGTGGGTTGGATCAGGGCAGTAATTTTACATCAGGTGTATTTCAACAGATAGTTGCGGAACTGGGAGCGAAACAAATTTTGTCCACAGCATACCATCCCCAATCCCAGGGAGCGATAGAAAGGTTTCACTCTACCCTCAAAATCATGATTAAAACGTGCTGTATGGAAAACGAAAAACATTGGGATGAGAGTATACCTTTACTCCTATTTGCGATAAAAGGTTTGATCCAGGAATCGTTGGGGTTCAGTCCGTTTGAGCTTGTGTTCGGTCATAGGTCTCCAGGACCTTTGACCTTACTGAGAGAGCAATGGTCTGATAAGGAAGTGTGAACTGGTGTATTGGATTATGTCTTAAAGTTTCGAGACAGGCTGAGCAGGGCTTGTGACCTTGCAAAACACAATCTCCAAAACTCCCAGGCTGATATGAAGCGCTGGTATGATAGACAGGCAAGGGAGCGAAGCTATGAGGTTGGAGGCAAGGTCTTGGTTTTGTTTCCCTTGGAGAATAACCCTCTCCAGGCTCAATTTAGTGGACCTTACGAAATAATGAGGAAAATTGATGAACTGAACTATGTTATCAGGACACCTGGTAGAAGGAAGACCACTCAATTAGTGCATGTGACCCTAATCAAACCTTATTTTGATTCTAAATCTGTATCAGTTGGGGTCACAACCAAACAAGACCCAGCTGCAAAGACTAGCCCAGAGATAACGGGGGAGTGTAATGAGCAGTGTCTGGTTTCAGCTCAACTCAAGAATGTTAGTGTTTAGGAGAACATCGACAGTAAAATTAACCACCTGGAACCAAAACAACAGCAACAGATAAAGGAGCTAATTGGCAAACATTCCGATCTATTCCCAGATACACCGAGGCAGTATAATATAGCTACTCATGATGTCATTGTGGGGCAGGCTGATCCAGTGAAACAGCACCCTTACAGGATGAATTTAGAACGTAGTAAAGTAGTGGAACAGGAAATCAAATTTATGTTGGCCAATGGTATAATCAGGCCATCCACCTCTGCGTGGGCTTCCCCGTGCATGATAGTTCCCAAGCCCGATGGTACAAGGAGCTTTGCACAGATTATAGAAAGGTCAATGCAATAACTAAAACAGATGTTTACCCTATTCCCAGAATAGATGACTGCAATGATAGGGTGGGAAAGGCTAAGTACCTAACAAAAATTGACCTGCTAAAAGGGTACTGGTGTGTTCCCTTAATCGATAGGGCTCGAGAGATATCGGCATTCGTCACCCCCTCAGGGTTGTACGAGTAGAAATGTGATGTCTTTCAAGATGAAGAATGCCCCTGGGACATTCCAACATATGATAAACTCTGTGATTCAAGGCTTGAAGAATACTAGTGCATACACTGACGATTTAATAGTATGGAACGACATGTGGGAAGAACATATTGTAACAGTAGAGAAATTATCTGATCGGCTCTCTAAAGCTAATCTGACAGTGAACTTTGCCAAGAGTGAGTTTGGTCTCGCCAGTGTCACATATCTTGGTTATGTAGTGGGCCAGGGTCAACTGGCTCCTGTGAAAGAGAAAGTTCAGGCCATCGCTGATGTCCCCATTCCAACGGGTAAGAGAGCATTGAGAAGGTTTTTAGGTATGGTGGGGTATTATCGAAAATTTTGCAAGAACTTTGTGGATATTGCCCTTCCACTGACAAGACTGTTGAGAAAGAGTGAATGATTTGTGTGGGATGAGCATTGCCAAGAGGCATTCGAATGGTTAAAGGGTGTTCACCATCCAGTGCTAAAGACACCGGACTTCACTAAGCCGTTCTCCCTAGCGACGGACGCCAGCAATGAAGCTACAGGGGCGGTGCTATTACAGAGAGGAGATGATAGTATTGAACATCCGGTGGCATACTTTTCCAAAAAGTTTAATGTGCACCAGAAAAATTACTCGACAATTGAAAAGGAATTGCTGTCCCTCATTTTTGCATTACAACATTTCGAGGTTTACATTAGTCCTGCACAAAAGCAGTTAGTGGTGTGCACTGACCACAACCCTTTATGGTGTTTTTAGATAAGATTAAAGATCAAAATTGGCATTTATTAAACTGGAGCCTGTGTTTACAGCAGTTTGATATCGAGATAAGACACTTAAGGGGTACGGACAATGTCATTGCGGATTGCCTATCCCGCTGTTAAAATTGCTGACGAACTGTGTAAATGCTGAATGTACACTCTGTGAAGTAGAATGTAGTGCTTGGTGTATAGAATCTGTGAGTGAGCAAAATTTTGCTCGAAGATCAAAAATTTCCCAGAAGGGCAAAGGTG
This sequence comes from Mobula birostris, assembly GCF_030028105.1. Lineage (NCBI taxonomy): Eukaryota > Metazoa > Chordata > Chondrichthyes > Myliobatiformes > Myliobatidae > Mobula > Mobula birostris. The sequence continues at coordinate 68,555,733 of NC_092374.1, forward strand.
TCACTCAGGTGAGACACTGCTAGAAAGTTCAGCAGTCTAGTGAACTGGGACAGCACGAGCTGAGACATGAGCTGAGAAGTCACCATGGTAACAGCTCAGAGCGGTTGAGCTAACGGACACTGGAACTTTGGAGGGGTTATAAAAAGTTGATCCTTCGGTCTGATAACAGCAGAGGAGACACGACACAAGAGAACTGCGGAAGCTACCCGAGAAACCACTGGTGGAGTTTAAGACCACCACGAGGGTGGAGGCCATGGACGGATTAATTTCAACCCAGATTACCAGTGCAGGTAAGAGCTTGCCTGTGGGGGTCTGCTGGTGGTGAACCCATGCCATGGGTTAGTAGACCGTTCCCTAGAAGGGGCTCTGTCCATCTGTGTCTGTGTGGGTGTCACACGAAGTGACCCTGAAGACTTCAAAAGAAAGAACAACTAAAGCTCCCAACTTGAACATCGACTCATTTAACTCTCTCTCCCTCTCCATCAATTCAACTCGACGCAACACAAAGTGAACTGAACTGCTTAAACTTACTTGACACTGTAAGACCGATATCTACCTCCTGGACTATTATTTTTGTATCCACACACACATTTACGGGTATATATATGTAATAGTTTATAACCTGTATTGTATTATTCAGTTTAATGATATTAATTCGTAGTAGTAATAAATATAGTCTTAATTTATAGTAAACCAGACTCCAGGTGTGTTCCATTTCGGCTGGTCCTTTTCAACCCATCACGTGGTTCGTGACATTAGTGCCAAATGAAGTAGCAAAAGTTATTTTACAACCAGAGAGCAGTAAGAGCAGCATTTTCAAAGGAAACATCTCATGCCAGCTTGGCGCCTGATAGATGATGTATGAACACGTAACTTTGGATGATACAATTTGAAATCCTCACAGACCTGACGTATGAATCAGTATTTGGATAGTAAATGGCTACAATAGTAATATTATTTAAGAATGATGCTATTTTTCAATTATATTTTTAAAAGATTAATGTTAATATTTTTCATGTGTCTTTAAAAATGTTTTATTTCAATCTGACTGTTGTAATTTTATTAGTAGTAAATATGTAACAGAACTAATCTTTTTTCATTTTAAAAATATTCATAATAGTTGTTACTAATTCATTAATCAATGATGTTACGTACCCCATAACTGGGTTGCCAAACCAGCAGAAATGGATCACTCAGTTGGAGTCTGGATTACTAGAACTAAGAAAGTTTTATTAAAGAAACAAGCAACACAGTACTCTAATCAAAAGGATAATAAATGCAACAGTTCAGCAATGATATACACACATGTACACAGAATTAGGATAACAGGATCAATCAAGCTCTATCGTTGTCTAGGGGTAAATGACCAGTTTCAAAGTGACGCAAAGTTCAGTTCAATTTAGTTCAGTTCAGCTCGCAGTAATCGCTGCCGTGGCGATGGACAGTGGGGGGGAAGGAGAGAGAGAGCAAAAATGAATGAATATTCAAACGGCTTCCACACACAGACCTTCACAGTCAGCTTTCGGGTGAGCCCTTTGTGATGTCATCTGAGGTCACTGACCGTGACCCCTCTGTTTCCAGATACGATCGTTTCTCTGTGGTGAACCCGGTACCCAGGCAAGGATGGACACACACCAGGTTCCCGCCGATCATGCCTTTCCACCCTGTGCGTCTATGGACTGGTCCCGCAACCAGCCTTCCAAAACTTCCCACCGACTTGTGAGAGATGCACCGTTTCCAGGGTCTCGTTTCCTCGGGTGTCGTGTGTGTCTTGCCTTAGCGAACCTGTCCCTTTTTATCCCCCTGCTGGGGTATCGCCTGTCCATCACTTCAAACAGTTCAGGGTTCAAAGGGGGAGCCGATCTTGACAGCTCTCTCCTTCTGTTACTCTCTCTCCCGTCCCTTCATTAACATCTCCAAATGCTGCTCCATTGTTTTCCTTATCTCTCTCTCCTGAAGATAGGTGGCAGACCAACTGCTGATCCCACTGGTGCCAGCACAGGACAGCTAACATCTTAATCTATGTGTATTCTTGTCACAATGATAATCTCTGCTCAAAAATACAATGGTGTGCAAGAGTAATTTTTTAGAAGATTATCACCATTTAGGACACACACTCTCAAAAAGGTTTGCTACAACCACTTGAAGCAATGGCTAAACACCATTGTTGATCATCCAATTACAATTAACAAATACATATCAGTTGAAAAATAGCGAATGAAAGATAGTCTTCTCCACTTAACTGTCTTTTCAATATAACACTAACAAGGATTATATAAGCATGAAGTAAAATTAGTTGGATGTATAATCTTATGTACGCTGTTGGGAGTAGGGGTGAACGACCTACCGGGGAATGCTGCAGTGGCCAGGTCTGTGGCACTGAGTCTGCCTCAGTGGCTCAGAGGAAAGTGGGGAAAGGAGAAGTACAGGGTATAGTGACAGGCCATTCATTATTTAAGGGAATAGTCAAGAGGCTCTATAACTAAGAACAAGATTTCCAATGGGTTAAGGAGATCTCGGATCGAGTCCAAGACATTCTAAAAGGGGAGGTGAGCAGTCAGAGGTCATAGTCCATGACAGTACCAGGCAGGAAGGTTGACAAAGCCTTGCGAAGAGAGTTCAGGGAGTTAAGTGATGTTAAAGGACAGGACCTCCAGAGTGGTGATTTCAGGCTTGCCACCCATACCATATGCTGGTGAGGCTAGAAATAGGAAGATATTATAGTTTAGCATGTGGCTATGAAAATGGTAAAGGGGGGGGGCTTCAAATTTTTGAATCATTGGGCACTCCTCCAGGGAATTTGGGACCTGTACAAATGGAACATTTTGCACCTGAAATGGAGGGAGACCAATATCTTTGTAGGAGGGTTTACTAGTGCTGTACCAGGGTGTTTAAACTGGATTTTTCAGGGGATGGTAACCAGCCTGCTGGGGTAGCTAGTGGAGTGGTTGTGGAGAAAGTAGATGTTAAGCCTACATATAAAGTCAGGAAATGGAAGATTGAATATGGAGGAAGTAATTTATTATCTACAGTCTTCACAATTGCAATTAGACTCTTAAACTACGTACTGTTCCAGCATGTTTGAAGAAATTTTTTATTAATCCAGTCTCCAAAAAGTCAAAGACCACTGTATTCAATGTCTACAGGGTGGCTGCACTCACATCAGTGCAAAGATATTTGAAAGGCTGGTCATGTCATTTCTCAAATCCACAACTCAAATTTTTCTAGATCCACCAGAGCTCACCTACAAAGCCAACATCTGTACTTTATGCTACAGCACGTCAACTCCCCCGGTACATAGATCAGGATTGTCTTTGTTGATCTCAGTTCAACTTTCAATACCATCATCCCCAAGCCTCTGCATGAAAAACTCTTCAAAATGAATGTACCAGGACCCATCTGCAGGTGGATCACAAACTTCCTCTCTGACAATACATCATTATTTTTCATGCAATTCTTTATATTTTAATTATATATATATATTTTATAATCTTGAATGCTGTTCTTGTTAGATGTCACACCCTGATCGACACACCACAGAAAATTCCTAATAGGGGTAAATATACACTCAGTGATCACTTTGTTATATATGATACATCCTGCACCTAATAAAGTAGTGTGTTGGCGCATGGCCAAGTGGTTAAGGCGTCAGTCCAGTGATCTGAAGGTCACTAGTTCGAGCCCCAGCTGAAGTATCGTGTTGTGTCCTTGAGCAAGGCACTTAACCACACATTGCTGTGCGACAACACCAGTGCCAAGCTGTGTCGGCCCTAGTGTCCTTCCCTTGGACAACATTGGTGGCGTGGAGAGGGGAGGCTTGTAGCATGGGCAACTGCTGGTCTTCCATACAACCTTCCAAGGTGAAAATCCATGGTCTCACGAGACTTTCGGATGCCTAAAAAAATAATAAGGTAGCCACTGAGTGAATGTTCATGCTCTTCTGCTGCAACTCATTCACTTCATGGTTCAATGTGTTGTGTATTCAGAGATGATCACCACTGTTGTAATGTTCGGTTATTTGAGTTACTCTCCTGTCAACTTGCACGAGTCCAGTTATTCTCCTCAGTCTTCTCTCATTAACAAGGCATTTTCACTCACAGAAATTATGCTCACTGGATGTTTCTTTCATTTCTCACACCATTCTCTGTAAATTCTAAAGACTGTTGTGCATGAAAATCCCAGGAGATCAGCAGTTTCTCAGATACTCCCCATCCCATTTGGCACCAACAATCATTCCATGGCCAAAGTCACTTAGATCACATTTCTTCCCCATTCTGATATTTGGTCTGAACATCAACGGAACCTCTTCAAAATGCCTGCATGCTTTTATGTATTGATATTCTGCAAAATGATTGGCTGAATAGATATTTGTATTAATAAGCAAGTGTACTAGTGTACCTACTAAATATCCACTGAGCATATTTGGCAAATAAATCTGATGCTTAGTCCTTGATCTTTTTTAGTTGCATTGATTTCAATGCCAAGAGTATTGTAGGTAAGGCAGATGAGTTTAGAGTATGGATCCACATGTAGAATTATGATATTGTAGCCATTAGTGAAACTTGGTTGCAGGAGGGGCAGGGTTGGCAGGTCAATGTCTTCCATTGCTTTAGGCATAATGAGATGAATTCAATATCCTTAATACTTGCTTTGACTGACAGAACATGCAGGCACTTTACAAACTCCCACAGCCCCCAATGGCCCTGAGGTATCAGTCTCTGAGGCCAATGTGAAAGCATCCTTTACGAGGGTGAACCCACAAAAAGCATCTAGTCTTGACAGTGTACCTGGCCAAGTACAGGAGACCAGTGTTAATCAACTGGCTGGAGTGTTTACTGACATCTTTCACCTCTTGCTTAGGAATTGTGAAGTATTTACTTCCCAAGAAAACTAAAGAAATTTGACCTGTCCCCTAAAACCCTCACTAATTTTTAAAGATGCACCGTAGAAAGTATTCTTCCAGGGTGCATCACAACCTGGTATGGAAGTTGTCCTGTCCAAGACCAGAAGAAGCTGCAGGAAATCGTGAACACGGAGCAGCACATCACCCAAACCAATCTTCCGTCCTTGGACTCACTTTACACCGCACACTATTGGAGCAGTGCTGCCAGGATAATCAAGGACGCGACCCACCCAGCCAACACACTTTTCGTCCCTCTTCCTTCCAAGAGAAGGCTCAGGAGCTTGAAGACTCGCACGGCCAGATTTGGGAACAGCTTCTTTCCAACTGTGATAAGACCGCTGAATGGATCCTAACCCGAATCTGGGCCGTACCCTCCAAATATCCGGACCTGCCTCTCGTTTTTTTTGCACTACATTACTTTCCATTTTTCTATTTTCTATTTATGATTTATAATTTAAATTTTTAATATTTACTATCGATTTGTAATCCAGGGAGCGGGAAGCACAGAATCAAATATCGCTGTGATGATTGTACGTTCTAGTATCAATTGATTGGCGACAATAAAGTATAAAGTATAAAGTATCCACCTGTTTCAAGCAGGCTTCAAACCGTGTTGAATTAAATTTTGTAAAACAATGAATTAATGTCTGAACAGTTCAAAATGACAATTTAACTTTTTCTCAGCTTGCAGCATGTAGACTGTCTGTACAAGGTAAACCACTGTTGGTTTGTTAATGCCTAATGTTAGGTGATAGCAGCTGGATTCTTTCTTAGTCTAATACACCATTAACATAGGATGTCTGTTAATGACTAAATGTCTTTTGGTCACTTTGAGCGTTAGGTTGATGGATTCTTTCTTAGTGTCTGTCAAATTAGCTTGATGGATTTTTTATTTTGCATTCAGGCTTATTGCTTATACTGTATGTAATATTCATGTCCATTTGTAACTAAAGGACTGTTAGTTTAAAACATTTCGACTGATAGATAAGGAGTACCCATTAAAGTGTCTATTTGATTTATAAGGGTATGCTGAACACCCGTGCTTTTTGAATGAATGAAACTAGGCTGAGTTAATGGCATGAGAACAAATGATCAGAGTTTGTTTGTCTTTGTGTGTTTCTGTGCTTGTGGAGCTCATATTTATTCGGCTACCTTTCTCTGTGTTCTATGGCTTTTGCCTGGACAGGGAATTGTGATCTGTGTTAGGATCCAAGGTGTTTTCATGAGTGAGTTAGAATTCAGAGCTCCCCAACCAACAGCGACACTCAACTTGTGACTGAGAATTGTGAAACCTGAAATATTTGTGATAATATTTTTGAGTTACTATGTAGTCTTTTGTGTGGTTTATTTGTGCTTTCTATTTTTACCTAATAAAGTATCCACTGAGTGTATATGGCAAATAAAGCTGATCCTTAGTCCTTGATCTTTTTTAGTTGCATTGTCATAGGTCTGTGAGTCAAAAATTGATGTCGAAACAAAGCCAAGGAGACAGAAGTCAGGCAGAGCCGTGGTAGTAGGAGACTCCATAGTGAGAGGTACAGAGAGGGGTTTCTGCGGCGACAGACAGGATTTAAGGATGGTGTGTTGCCTCCATTTTCAAGAAGAATGTGGTAATTTGACTCAATGTCTATTATTCAGTTCCTACACAATTGTGATGAAGTGCTTTGTGAGATTGGTCATGAAATATCAACTGCTGCCTGAGGACTGACTGGGAACCGCTCTAATTTGCCTACCATCACAACAGGTCAACACAAACGTTCGAGGTCAGCCGAGGTGCGACAAGTGAAGGAGTGAGTGAGGGAATTGGCTGAGAAGGAGCGGTTGATTTAAAAAACGGTCGGGACCAACCTGCAACACAAACGTTCGAGGTCGGACGAGGTGCGACAAGTGAAATGATTTAGTCAGAATATCAGACAAGATAATCAAGGTTTGCTCTAGGGGAGCGGCTTGTGGGGAGTGGCCTTGTCGAGGGAAGTGCCTCATGAGAAAAGTGCAAGTCTTTGTCTCAAGAGTCTTCGGCGAGGAGGCTGAGGGAGGAGACTATGCCACAGTTGGAGAGGGTGAGAAGTGGTGAAGAAATGACAGGTCGGTGTGATGCTTGCATGATGTGAGAGGTCAGGGATGTTGATGGTGCCTCTGTCTGCTACAAATGTGGAAAGTGTGTCCAGGTCCACCTCCTGAAGGACTGTGTTGAGGCACTGGAGAAGCAACTGGATGACCTCAGGTTCATCCGGGAAGCCGAGATTTTTCTGTACAGGACCTACAGCAAGATCGTTACACCAAAGATACCGGAGGGGGGGGGGGCGACGATGAGGAAGGGATGGATGATTGGAGTACAGGAGACCCCAGGGGATGTACCTCTTGAAAACAGGTTCACCCTCTTGGAAGCTGTCGGGACAGAAGATATTGCCAGTCTGAGAGGCGGACAAGCCTGCTAGTTTCAGTTGGCGCTGAAACAAAGCCGAGGAGACAGAAGTCAGGCAGAGCCGTAGTAGTAGGAGACTCCATAGTGAGAGGTACATAAAGGGGTTTCTGCGGCAACAGGCTGGATTTAAGAATGGTGCGTTGCCTCCCTGGTGCCAGGATCCAGGACGTCACAGACTGATTGCAGAGCATCCTCAAGGGTGAAAGTGAACAGCTGAAAGTGCTGGTGCATGTCGGCACAAATGACGTCGGGAGGAAGAAGAAAGAAGTTCTGCAGCGTGACTTCAGAGAACTCGGAAGAAGGCTGAAAAACAGGACCTCCAGAGTGGTTATCTCTGGTTTGCTTCCAGTTCCTCGTGCTGGAGAGGGCAGGAACAGAGACATAGGGGATCTGAATGTGTGGCTGAGGAGCTGGTGCAGGAGGCAGGGATTTAGATTCTTGGACCACTGGGATCTGTTTTGGGGTATGGATGAATTGTACAGAAGGGACAGGTTATATCTTAACAGATGGGGGACCAGCGTTCTGGCAGGCAGATTTGGCACTGCTACACGGGTGTGTTTATACTAAGTAGTGGGGGGGAGGGGATGAACTGGAAATATAAGGATGGAGCTAAAGGGAAAGAGAGAATAAGAAAAGTTAAGAAAGACAACAGAATTAACAGGGCAGAAAACTCAGGAAGGGATTGGACAGTATGGCCAGGTGCAATAGGAATCAATGTGAAAGGTGAGGGGAGTAAAAGTATTACTTTAAAATAATTAAAACTATTATATATGAATGCACAGAGTATAAGAAATAAAGTGGATGAGCTTGAGGCTCAGTTGGAAATTGGCAAGTATGATGTTGTGGGAATAACAGAGACATGGCTGCAAGAGGACCAGAGCTGGGAAATGAATATTCTGGGATATACATCCTATCGAAAGGACAGACAGGTTGGCAGAGGGGGTGAGGTGGCTCTGTTGGTGAGGAATGAAATTCAGTCACTTGTGAGGGGGGACATAGAATCAGGAGATGTAGAGTCAGTATGAATACAACTGAAAAATTGTAAGGGCAAAAAGACCTTAATGGGCGTTATCTGCAGGCCCCCAAACAGTAGCCTGGATATAGGGTGCAAGTTAAATGAAGAGTTAAAATTGGCATGTCGCAAAGGTAATACTATGGTTGTTATGGGGGATTTCAACATGCAGGTAGACTGGGAAAATCAGGTTGATACTGGACCCCAAGAAAGGGAGTTTGTGGAGTGCCTTAGAGATGGATTCTTAGAGCAGCTTGTATTAGAGCCTACCAGGGAGAAGGCAATTCTGGATTTAGTGTTGTGTAATGAGCCAGATTTGATAAGGGAACTCGAAGTAAAGGAGTCATTAGGAGGTAGTGACCATAATATGATAAGTTTTAATCTACAATTTGAGAGGGAGAAGGGAAAATCAGAAGTGTCAGTATTACAGTTGAACAAAGGGGCCTATGGACACATGAGGGAGGAGCTGGTCAAAGTTGACTGGAAAGATACCCTAGCAGAGATGACAGTGGAACAACAATGGCAGGTATTTCTGGGAATAATACAGAAGGTACAGGATCAGTTCATTCCAAAGAGGAAGAAAGATTCTAAGGGGAGTAAGGGGTGACCATGGATGACAAGGGAAGTCAAGGACTGTATAAAAATAAAAGAGAGGAAGTATAACATAGAAAGGATGAGTGCAAAGCCAGAGGATTGGGAGACTTTTAAGGAGCAACACAGGATAACTAAAAAAGCAATACGGGGGGAAATGATGAGGTACGAAGTTAAGCTAGCCAAGGGTATAAAGGAGGACTGTAAAAGCTTCTTTAGGTATGTGAAGAGGAAAAAATTAGTTAAGACCAAAGTTGGGCCCTTGAAGACAGAAACGGGTGAAATTATTATGAGGAACAAGGAAATGGCAGACAACCTGAACAGGTACTTTGGATCTGTCTTCACGAGGGAAGACACAAACAATCTGCCGGATGTAATAGTGGCCAGAGGACCTAGGGTAACGGATGAACTGAAGGAAATTTGCATTAGGCAGAAAATAGTGTTGGGTAAACTGATGGGACTGAAGGCTATTAAATCCCCAGGCCCTGATGGTCTGCATCCCAGGGTACTTAAGGAGGTGGCTCTAGAAGTCGTGGACGCATTGGTAATCATTTTCTAATGTTCTATAGATTTAGGATCAGCTCCTGCGGCTTGGAGGGTAGCTAATGTTATCTCACTTTTTAAGAAAGGAGGAAGAGAGAAAATAGGCAATTATAGACCAGTTAGTCTGACATCATTGGTGGGGAAGATGCTGGAGTCAATTATAAAAGATGAAATAGCGACATATTTGGATAGCAGTAGCAGGATAGGTCTGAGTCAGCATGGATTTACGAAGGGGAGATCATGCTTGATTAATCTTCTGGAACTTTTTGAGGATGTAACTATGAAAATGGACATGGGAAAGCCAGTGGATGTAGTGTACCTGGACTTTCAGAAAGCCTTTGATAAGGTCCCACATAGCAGGTTAGTGGACAAAATTAGAGCACATGGTTTTGGGAATAGGGTACTGACATGGATAGAAAATTGGTTGTCAGACAGAAGCAAAGAGTAGGGATTAATGGGTCCTTTTCAAAATGGCAGGCAGTGAATAGTGGGGTACCGCAAGGCTCGGTGTTGGGACTACAGTTATTTACAATATACATTATAGATTTAGATGAAGAGATTAAAAGTAACATTAGCAAATTTGCAGATGACACAAAGCTGGGTGACAGTGTGAAATGTGAGGAGGATGTTATGAGAATGCCGGGTGACTTGGACAGGTTGGGTGAGTGGGCAGATGCATGGCAGATGCAGTTTAATGTGGATAAATGTGAGGTTATCCATTTTGGTAGCAAGAATAAGAAGGCAGATTACTATCTGAATGATGTTAAGTTAGGAAAAGGGAAAGTACAATGAGATCTAGGTGTCCTTGTTCATCAGTCACTGAAAATAAGCACACAGGTACAGCAGGCAGTGAAGAAAGCGAATGGCATGTTGGCCTTCATAACAAGGGGAGTTGAGTATAGGAGCAAAGAGGTCCTTCTGTAGTTGTACAAGACCCTGGTGAGAACCCACCTGGAGTATTGGGTGCAGTTTTGGTCTCCAAATTTGAGGAAGGACATTCTTGCTATGGAGAGAGTGCAACGTAAGTTCACTGGGTTAATTCCAGGGATGGCAGGAATGCCATATGTTGAAAGATTGGAGCGACTGACCTTGTATACACTGGAACTTAGGAGGACGAGAGGGGATCTGATTGAAACATACAAGAGTATTAAGGGATTGGACATGCTAGAGGCAGGAAACATGTTCCCGATGTTAGGGGAGTCCAGAACCAGAGGCCACAGTTTAAGAAAAAGGGGTAGACCATTTAGAACGGAGTTGAGGAAAAACCTTTTCACACAGAGGGTTGTGGATCTGTGGAATGCTCTGCCTCAGAAGGCAGTGGAGGCCAGTTCTCTGGATTCTTTCAAGAAAGAGTTAGGTAGAGCTCTTAAAGATAGCAGAGTCAAAGAATACGGGGAGAAAGAAGGAACAGGGTACTGATTATGGATGATCAGCCATGATCACAGTGAATGGTGGTGCTGGCTCGAGCGGTCGAATGGTCTACTTCTGCACCTATTGTCTATTGTCTATATTGGGCTTAAGTTACTTTGCTGTGCTTGTACACTTATTCCTACATCTCCTGGATACTTGGATTGTTTGGGTCTGACCAACCCAGCCCATTATAGTCATACTGATGCACAAGAAGAATGTGGTAATTTGACTCAATGTCTATTATTCAATGCCTACACCATTGTGATGAAGTTCTTTGGGAGATTGGTCATGAAATATCAACTGCTGCCTGAGGAGTGACTGGGAATCGCTCCAATTTGCCTACCATCATAACAGGTCAACAGTAAATGCCATTGATTGGCTCTTCACTTAGCCTTGGAACATCTGGACAATGAAAATGCATGCATCAGAATTTTTCTTCAATGGCTACTGTAATACATGGATCTATTTCTTTCAGAGCAATGACCCCTCACCCTCTTAGCCCTACATATTGATCTGTTGTCTGTGCATGTATTGTTGTCTATGCTTGCATATTGTTTTCACTCTCTCTCTCTCTCTCTCTCGTTGTAATGTGAATACGGTACAGCAGTTAACGCCATCTCCTGTATGTATTTATGTAATTGATGTGTAGTTGTGCACAGACACAATAAACTGGCGATGAGTACAAACCTGACTGTCAGAAAATAGCATGAACTGCACCGACAATTATGAGATGAAACAGCAAGTGTTAAACTGCACCAGAAAGCCATCAGGGATGATGACAAAGTAATGTGTGGGTAACAGTGAAAGACGTGCTGAATTTAAAGTGAAAATAATGTGGCAATGGCTTCCATTGGAAAGTTGACTAACTTGATAGTGTTAATGAAGGCTGGAAATCATATATCGAGAGGGTTGAACTATATTGTAACATGAACAACAACATGGAGGAGCAAAAGAAAGCCACTATGCTTCTTAGCTTAAAGGGCCCAAGAACATAGTCTCTTACACAACTTAGTTACCCCTGAAAAGCCAGCAAGTAACCTACTTGACAAAATTATTACAATTCTACAAAATCACTTGAGCCTTAAACTGCTGGTAACAGCTGAGATATTTAGACTTTACAAAATGAGCCAGTCAAAAGATGAAAGCATTTTGGAATACATTGAAGAACTGCGCAAACTTTCCCAGTACCATAATTTTGAAGATGGACTTTCTGATGCATTAAGGGACAGGCTTGTATGTGGCCTGCATAGTCAAAGCATTCAAAAGAGGCTACTATCCAAAAGAGACCTAACATTTGAATGGGCATTGACCATTGCAATATCATTAGAGACTGCAGCAAAGGATGCAGAAGAACTACAGGAAAGGAGGTAAGAATGTGAAATGCACAATATGTCCCTTAATAGTGCAATAAGTCAAAGACATTATTAATGTGGCAAATCCTCCCATCATGCAAATGCTTAATGAAAAAGTCTGCAAAAAATGTCACAGACAAGGTCACGTTGTGAGAATGCACAAGGCAGATGAAAAGCTCAACCAAGTGAAAAGTCTCAAATGCCAACTAAGCAAATGCATAAAGTTACCGAATATAAAACAGAATCAGACAATATAGAGTCTGACAAAAGTGAACTGTCATGCCTTGAACTGCATAGTATTACTGAAACAGCTCACAAAATCATTTGGATCATAGTAGATGTGTCTGGTGCAAACTTGAAAATGGAGCTGGATACAGGGTCAGCTTTGTCCATAATTCCAGAGGCTGACTACAATAGACTGTTTTCTATGAGACCATTAGAGAAGGTGTCAGTGATGCTAAAGACTTACACAGGCAAAAAACTGTCTCCGAAAGGCAAACTGAAAGTAAATGCAACCTATAAAAGTCAAACACACCAGTTTGAAACAATGTGCTGTAACTCATGTTCTCCGTATTAGTTATTTACTTATTTATTATTATTATTATTATTATTTATATTTACACAGTTTGTCTTGTGCACATTGTTTGTAAGTCTTTATTTGTGTGTAGTTTTTCATTGATTCTATTGTATTTTTGTCTGCAACAAAATGAATCTCAGAGTTGTACAGGTATATGGTGACATATACGACCTTTGATAATAAATTTACTTTGGACATTTGAACTTTGATAGAAGGGCAAGTATTAAGGGGAGAGGGTGGCATTAGTCATCAGACAGAATGCCATGGCTGTACTCAGACAGGACAGTCTGGAGGCTATATTGATGAAACTGAAGAAAAGACTAACCACTTTCATGGGATTATACTGTAGACCTCTTAATAGACAGCGGGATTGACAGGAACAAATTTACAGAGACATTTGGAGAGAGAAATTTGCAGGGTTGCAAGAAAAGCAAGGCTATAACTTTCCACATATTGACTGGAACTCCCATTATGTGTAAGGACTGGATGGGGTAGATTTTTTCTCATGTCAAATGTGCTTAGGAAAGTTTTCTTAATCAATACATAGCTGGAGAGAGTTCAATACCGGATCTCCTGTTAGGGAACGAGACAGGGCAGATGACAAAAAACTGTGCAGGGGAACACCTTCTATCTAATAATCATAATTTTATTAGTTTCAAGATAACTATGAAGAAGGATTGGACTGCTCTTCAAGTTGAGATACTAAACTAGAGAAAGGACAATTTTGTTGGCATCAGAAAGGATCAGGCAGATGCGGATCAGGATAGCTTCTTTTCTGGTAAGTGGGAGGCACACATAGCTGAAATATTGAGAGTAAGGCATGACATTGCTTTGGAAGACAAGGTGAAAGAAAATCCCAAGGTCTTGTAAAAATATTCTATATTAAGAACAAACTGATAGAAAGGGATAAATTTGGTCCATTTGAAGATCAGCATGGTCAAATCTGCATGGAGCCAAAAGAGATGGAGGAGGTTTTAAATAGAATTTCTAAATCTGTATTTACTTGGGAGACAGACATACAGTTTATAGAACTGAGGCAAAACTGCAGTGAGGTCATGGACTGGATCCAGATAACAGAAGAGGAGGTACAGTGTTTGCTGCATTGACTTAGATTATGGTAGATAAGTCCCAGAGAATGACAAATGGTCTCCTCAGACCTTGTGTGAGGCTTGTACAGAAATTGCAGTAGATCTGGCTTACATATTTAAAATGTCCTTAGCCATGGATGAAGTGTGAGAAGACTGGAGGATAGCTAATGCTGTTCCATTGTACAAGAAAAGAGCTAAATATTAGACAGGAAATTATTGGCTGGTGAACCTGATATCAGTCATGGGTAGATAGTCTAAGGGACAGGAAATTGAAGCATTTGGATAGACAAGACCTGATTAGGGATAGTCAACGTGGCTTTGTGCATCGTAGTGTAATACCCTGGTTAGGAACATGTTTTATTTTATTCCTACTGCTATACTGTTAGCTGTTTCATTTCTGCAGCTTTTCTGCAAAGCACAGTGTGTTTTGTTAATTAAGTTTCATAGTCTACTATTTTGGTTTCTGCTAAGATAAGGAGTCGCTTGCTTAGCTTATGAATATTGTGACAGCCAATCGGGTTTGTCTTGGTAATATTCTGTCTAGAACGATACCATGGAACATTCAAAAGAACTGGGCAGGATCAGATTTCTGAGGGACAGTGGGTTGGTTTTGGGTGTGGTGTTGGCAGCTTTTGGAAGAAGAAGGAGGTTTGGAGAAGAACAAAAGGAAAGATGCTCACAAAATCCCACCTGATGGAGAGACCCTACTGTAAGAAGTGCTTCATGCAGGTGAATGGTTCCAAGGAGGAAGTGCCAGTACATCTGAGTTAGCCAGTTCATTCCTAATGGTCTTTGAGGAAAGTTTGAACTGTGGCTGATGACGTGGGTTCAGGCTCCATGAGTAATTAAAGCGAAGCACCCGATTATCTAGAAATGAGCTCTGATATAATGTGCTCTTTTAGACTGGTTTAACTGTAGTGGACTCTTTTCTTTTTCTATCATCTGTTTACTGAGGTTGAAATATCTGTAAATATACTCCCACTTTAATTTTATACTGATGTAAGGTCTGTTATTCCCTGATGAATGATAACTTTGCATGGGGCGGTATTGATACAGCATTTGTTCCTTCAATCGAACAGTCCAACTTTCCTATGTGACTGAACCTGAATCAAACTGACTCTGGACTTGTGTTGTTTATTGAAGGTGTCCTTCTCACCATTACCCATGCAATGTTGAGTCACGATGCTGTCAGCCAGAATTAACTAACAAGCCTAGCTTGTTACGAGACTCGGTGAGAGGGTTACAGTATGTTGTGCCTAACCAAAATAATAAAGTTTTTTGAAGGAGGTTATCAACAAAGTTGATGAAGGAAAGTTTGTGGACATTGTTTACATGGACTTTAGCAGGGCCTTTAAAAAGGTCCCATATGGAAGTCTGGTCTAGTAGGTTCAGCCATTTAACATTCAGGATGAAGTAGTAAATTGGATTTGACATTGACTTTATGAGAGAAGCCAGAGTGTGGTAGTAGATGGTTGCCTCTTTGACTGGAGGCCTGGGTCCACAGTTGTTTTACATCTATATCGATAATCTGGATGATAATGCAGTAAATTGGATTAGCTTATTTGTGGATGACTCCGAGACTAGTGACATATTTGATCACAAAAAGGCAATCAAAGCTTGCAGCAGGATCTGGAGCAGCTGGACACTGAGCTGAAAAAATGCAGATAATATTTAATGTAGTTAAGTGTGAAATGTTGCATGCTGAGAAGACAAACTAGGGTAGGGACTACACATTGAGTAAAAAAGCACTGAGGAGTGCGATAGAACAAAGAAATCTTGGAAAACAGATCTATAATTCCTTGAAAGTGTTGTCACAGATAGAGAGGGTCAAAAAAGAGAACTTTTGGAACATTGGCCTTCAGAAATGGAAGTATTGAATACAGGAGTTGGAATATTATGCTGGAGTTATTGTATGTACAAAAGATGTTGGTGAGGCAAAATTAGGAGCATTCTGTGTAGTTCTGGTCAACTACCTGCAGGAAATATGTCAATAATATTGAAAGAATGCAGAGAAAATTTACAAGGATTTTGCCTGGACTTGAGGACTGGTGTTATAGGGGCATATTGAATAAGTTGCGACTTCATTCCTAAAAATATAGAAAAATTAGAGGAGATTTGAAAGAGGCATGCAAAATTTTGAGAGGTATAGATAAGGCAAATGCAAGAAGACATTTTCTCTACTGAGGTTGGGTGAGAGTAGAGCCAGAGGTCATATGCTTAGAGTGAAAGGTGAAATATTTAAAGCGAACCTGAGGGGCATCATCTTCATTCAGATGGTGGATCGCGTGTTGGGTGAGCTGCCAGTGGAAGTTGTGGATGTGGGTTCACTTGCAACATTTATGAGAAGTTTGGCATGGCATTGCTGCATGTGATGGTATTGGGGTTTGCTGACTGCAAAGTTCTAAGCTCAAACAAAGACCTTAAGTCCTATTGGATATAAATACTGACAAGTTCTCTCACTAAAGGGATATACTACCCTAACTACCCAATCTTCAAAGACTACTTTACTTGCTTATACAATACTCAGGCTCGATTAACTCACGTTCATCTAGGGGAAGCTGTCGTCGGCCCCGTCAAACGGTATAATACGTTTGTGTTGATGCTGTGTAATGCACCCCGGTACAACCCCACAACATAAAATATCAGACAGTACACAATATGCGATTAAATGATTACACTTTATAACTCTTACTTTGGCTATGTGGTTAGTAGAGAAACAAAATATAAATTAAAATAAAAAAGAAAGGCACCACTTTAATAAAATAGTTTGTGCACAATAAGTCATTGGAGCTCACGCAGCAGGTATTCCTCCAGCGAACAACCTCTACCTGAAACGCCACTGACACTCGGGCCCTCGGATTCCCGTCTCCACCGTCTGGTAGTCTCCCTGCTCTCCACACACGTCCTTCCTCTCGTTCCTCCTCAACTGAAAGCCCGCGAAAACCCGGTTCCCAGACATACAAGAAAGAGTAACATGCATCCCATTGGTTAACTACCCATTACCTGTAGTTATAACCCAAACATCGCAGCTACAGAGAAACCATTTCATTGGCCTTAGTAGCTAACATTACTGAGAACACTGCACTTATTTATTCTTGGCTATCAGTTTTAGCTGCCAATGCCAACTACTTCGTATTACCTCCACCCCTCCCCCACCAATACCATGGAGAAGATACTTCATCTAGAAATAATTAGGAAAAAGTATACCTTGGGTGGTTGATGGTTGGGTTGAGTTGTTCTCCGGTTTTGGCAATTTTCTTGAAAATGTTTCATCACTGTACGAGGAGATATCGTCAGTGTGCTGCTAATTGTGATGTATCCTCTGAATGCTTAGCATTTATATACTTATCAATCAGCTGATTGGTCTCCATTACAGAAACCCAGTTGTGATGTAGAGAGGAAATCTCGTCGCTGATTGGTTGCAAGGCAAACTTTGTGTGTTGTGGTCTGGGACTTCACCTGCATTGGCTCATAAATAGGATTGTGGTCTACATGTCTGTTTGCAGAATTCGTGGAAAACCACACTTCTAGGAATTCCCTTGCATGCCACATGTTTGCTTGCCATGACTTTCACTGATGCCCAGTCAAATTTGTGCCCCACTTGATCTTCATGGGTGGAGACTAGGGAGAGTTGGCCATGCCGCTTTACAGCCAGAGGATGTTCATGGTTCCTTGTTTTCTCCAAGTATGGCTGACTTAATACTTGCTGCAGTCCTCACATTGGATTTTGTAGACAATGTTGGTCTTGTCCAATAGCTTGGTTTGTTCTTTTGATCTGCAGAGTACTCTCCTCAATATTGCTGTTGGCTTGTGCGTGACTGAAATTCGATGTTCTTGGAGCAATCGAGTTATCATTTCTGACATATTTCAATTACAGATCAGATCCTAAACCATCACAGCTTCCACCCAATGCACACTAGGAGAGCTATATCAAAACTTTGTTCCAAAGAGCAGAGACATACTGCAGCACCGTGGAACTAAGGGATAAAGAGGCAAAACATTAATTTAAAGTATTCACATGAAATAGATACCAATGGAGCTTCAGTCAAAGATGCCTATGAGGCCAACAATGCACCAACCAAGGAATGACCAAACAGGTTGTCCTTCCATACATTCAAGGAAAAACAACTTAGAGCCAGTGTGTCTGTTTGAAAGCAGCCAATCAAAAAAAAATCTATTGTATGGATATTGCACTGTCAATGCAGCAATAAAACAGGTGCAGCTAACTATATCTTACTTCTCACAGACAGAGTGTCTACTGTATGCTGAGCTTCCTTGTAAAACTGTTCTACAGAGAGTATTTGTTTTAATTTCAAGCTGATTACTGCTTGTCATTTACATTTTAAGAACTAAAGGCTGACTCCCATTTGCAATCAGAAGTCAAACAACTGTTAGCTGGAAGTTTACTTACGTCATCTGTTTGTGATCTCACAAGTGGCAGCTTCTGTGTTTAAAAAGCAAACTTTGCAAAACATCAAGAAACCCACTGGCCTGGAAGCAAACATCTATCACACCTCCCTCTTGCAAAGTGAAGATTTCTAACTCAGCTTATTCCTACGGATATCAGCTTCAAGATCAAGACTCCTACCAAGACGCTTCTTGGGAACAGACTATCACTCCTCCATCCACTTCAGTAGGTTATCAGTTCTAGAAAGGCTCTCTTCAATCCAAAACTCAAAGAACACATTGAGTACTTCCCAATGTACTCAATGCATTCTTTGTGGTTTTTTCTTTGGTGTATTCCCTTCCTCCAACTCAGTTGCACATGTTTCCCAAACCTCAAATGAATGGCACTCCATCATCATGAAGTGTTTCAAGAGGCTTGTCATGAGGCACATCAAGACCCTGCTGCCCCCCTCACTGGACCCCCTGCAGTTCGCGTACCATCCAACTGTTCAACAGACGACACCATTGCCATCACCCTCCACCTGGTCCTAACCCACCTGGACAAAAAAGACATGTACGTTCGAATGCTGTTCATAGACTTCAGTTCAGCATTCAACACAATCATTCCTCAGAAACTGATTGGAAAGCTGAGCCTACTGGGTCTGAACACCTGGATCCTAGACTTCCTGACTGGGAGACCTCAGTCAGTCCAGATTGGAAACAGCACCTCCAACACCATCACACTGAGCACGAGGGCCCCCCAAGACTGTGTGCTCAGTCCACTGCTGTTCACCCTGCTGACCCACGACTGTGCTGCAACATACAGCTTGAACCACATCATCAAGTTCGCCGATGACACGACTGTGGTGGGTCTCATCAGCAAGAACAATGAGTCAGCATACAGAGAGGAGATGCAGCAGCTAACGGACTGGTGCAGAGCCAACAACCTGTCTCTGAATGTGAACAAAACAAAAGAGATGGTTGTTGACTTCAGAAGGACACGGAGTGACCACTCTCCACTGAGAATCGATGAGTCCTCCATAGAGATCGTTAGGAGTTCACCTGGTGTTCACCTGGCGGAGAATCTCACCTGGTCCCTCAACACCAGCTCCATAGCAAAGAAAGCCTAGCAGTATCTCTACTTTCTGTGAAGGCTGAGAAAAGTCCATCTCCCACCCCCTATCCTCAGCGCATTCTACAGAGGTTGCATTGACAGCATCCTAAGCAGCTGCATCACTGCCTGGTTTGGAAATTGCACCATCTCGATTCGCAAGACCCTGCAGCGGATAGTGAGGTCAGCTGAGAAGATTATCGGGGTCTCCCTTCCTGCCATTACAGAAATTTACACCACACTCTGCATCCGCAAAGCAAACAGCATTATGAAGGACCCCACGCACCCCTCATACAAACTCTTCTCCCTCCTGCCATCTGGCAAAAGGCACCGAAGCATTCGGGCTCTCATGACCAGACTATGTAACAGTTTCTTCCCCCAAGCCGTCAGACTCATCAATACCCACAGCCTGGACTGACACCAACCTACCGCCCTCTACTGTGCATATTGTCTTGCTTATTATTTATTGTAATGCCTAAACTGTTTTGTGCACTTTATGCAGTCCTGGGTAGGTATGTAGTCTAGTGTAGTTTTTGTGCTGTTTTACATAGTTCAGTGTAGATTTTGTATTGTTTCATGTAGCACCATGGTCCTGAAAAATGTTCTCTCATTTTTACTGTGTACTGTACCAGCAGTTAAGGTCGAAATGACAATAAAAAGTGATTTGACTTGACTTGACTTAACTATTGTAATTGTCCATAAATACACGACAATGACATATCATAAGTCCATATTAGTCCATCTTTGGAATATTCTTCCTCACAAACAGTTCTTGCCATTTCCTTGACGCAAGTTCAAATCACTGTCTCTGTCACCATTAGTTCATCAGGTCAGCTGGCAACTGAGCTGAAGTTAGTTTATTTCTTTCACAGGGACGGTCATTTTCTTTTCGATGTTGTGCACAACTTTGTTCAGGTTTCCAGAAATGAAGTCTCATTAACAAATTACCGATTGTGTTTTGTTGTCTTCTTTTGCCGAAGGATTATTAATCTCATATTTTAATCCGGCAATTACATGGTTTCACAATATAATAGTACACATTAAAATTGAAACATTTGCAAAAGGAAGGAAGAGCAATTTTTTTCCTGTTGAGGATTCTGTCTATACCTTTAAGTCTAGGTTCCCAGAAAAAGTTATCAGAACATAAGGGTTGGTTATGTCCCTCCCATGGGAGAGAACACAGATTGGTGTGCTATAACATTCTGATGTTAACCATATATTCTGCATACGTTTCTTCTCATTTTCACGATTTTGGACTTTATGTATAATTGTTCAGTTCTTCCCTCTTTACTTTGTTAAGGATTGCACCTAACTGAGGAGAAATGACACACCTTCTCAACTTCTATGCTTCCCCAGAAAACTTTAACTGACCAAGGCTACTTAGTCTGTTCTATCAGAACATGGGAATTTATCAACTAAATACACATATTGTTATGGTAACATTAAAATTATCATGGATAGCTGTACTAGTATGTCTAGTGATCCTACTTGTTGCATTATAGGAGTACCATATACACAAAGTATGGTCATACCCAAATACATTCAAATACTTCTATCTTCTGACAATATAATGCTTTGTAGAATGCAGAGGCCCTAGATCACACCATTGCTTCCAAAGAATTCACAACCAAATTGGTAAAAAAAACAGTTATGAAGACTATAATACTCCTCCAGTGCAGGTATCTTTCTCCTCCTGCTAAATCATTTACCATTGTATAACAGAGCACACAAAATATTGTAAGAGTGTTGGTCTGAATATCAAAATCAAAAATCAAAAACCATTATAGTATGATGCCACGATATCATCATTAGCAGTGATCAACATCTTTACAAAGTAAGTACATTATATAAAATCTTAACTGCCATTTATACATGCAAAGTTACCCTTATTAAAAAATAAATATCTGATATCCAAATAGGTTAGTAAAAAATGAATTTCAAGGACACCAATAATTCTGAACTTATTTTCGTTGTAAGGTATATTTTGAACCACAGCACAAATGACTCACAAATGTTTAATTAAGGACAAACAGGAAATCTTAGTTGATGAAATAGTCTGTGAGACTAAAATCTCTAAAAAGCTTATTGGACTTATCAAATTTAGTTGACCAGACAGAAAAACATTTTTGTTTTATCTTAGCTTCTGCTTCAGTGCATCTTTCTGTCTTATCTTCCTATACAAAAACTCAGATCAAGGGCTCTGCTGAACCATTTAGAACATAACCCAGAAATGCAGAAAATCATCCTATAACCTTGACACTTAGCAAAGTAGGGGAATAGTGGTCACATCTAAATGGAAATATCTAAAATCTTTATGGAATGCATGTTCATATATTTGTTGGCTATAAAGGAAAAGTGCAATAAGATACCTGTTTAATGGGGAGTCTTTTTTAAAAAAAATGTGGTCTTTCACAATGTTCTAGTCTAAAAATTTCAATATTAAGTTCCCATAAATAGGACAATTCAAAGTCATAAAAGTGTCACATCTTTGTTCAATGTAAGGGTATTCATATCATGTGATTCCTCTATTAGCTTACCTTCAATATCAGGGCTGAAATTGTTCAGTTTTGTTAGGATGTTATTAATGATTTCCCCCAAGTGATTTTTGCCTTCGCATATATCTATGTTCATTTCAGCTGCAATGTGCTTAGAGTGAATGTTTAAGTGGATGTGAACAATCACTTTTCCAGAGGCAAGCTTTATGAGTTTTGCGTATTCATTCACATATGGACAAGAGGCCATTTAGTGATATTTAAATGAGAATCATCATTGCTCACAGATCCTCTTAATCTAATATCCTCTGAGTCATTCAGTTTTAGGGTTAACTGAGCCAGATGAGATCATTTCTGTAATAAATGTGACTTTGTCTGCAAAACAACAAGCAAATAGTGGGTAAGGCACAAGTGAACAATAGTATTATAAACTTAGATATTAAAAGTAAAATACAGCAAAAGTAACATTTTTCCTAAAGTTTGAGTCTATCTTATTTTGAAAACAACAATACCTTCTGGATATATTGTTCCTGGGCAATGTATCAATGGGATCTTCCTCATGTAAACAGGAAATCTAAATTTCTTCTTCAATTTTAACATGTGTTTCATCTTTTCGATATATCTCACTCACCCCATTTCCTGTCGGGTATAGAGGTTCCATGGTGGGCCCACGTACAGGTTCAATATAAGGGTTCCACTCATTCTGGGGAGGTAAATCCTGCTGGGGCAGGTTTGACATTATCTATGGAAACAGTTTTACTCATAGTCTTGTTTACTCTCCTGTCTCTGATAGCCACAGACCTATCATTAATAAAAACAAAATAATCTGCAGATGCTAGGGTCAAAGCAACACTCACAACACACTGGAAGAACTCAGCAGGTCGGGCAGCATCCGTGGAAAAGATTGGTCGACGTTTCCACGGATGCTGCCCGACCTGCTGAGTTCCTATCATTAATAACACTGGACAACAAATTTTCTCAGAAATGTTGTTTCCTCAGAATTTATTTTTTATTTATGATAGGCTGCTTGAAGATGAACACAAATATAATTTCAGACTACCTGTATCACATAGGAATTTGGAGAAAAAAACAAGATAACTTTTATTGAATATAATTGCATAATGGTGCTGATGCTTTGCAATGAAGTATAAAGTATAAAGTATAGTTCAAGTAAGTTAAAAATATTTTGTTAATGATTTTCATTTGTACTCAGTGTCTGAGGCTTCTCACTTAAATGTCCAACAATATTTTGCCAGCATTGGTAGATTCCAGTTGCCCTGGTATCTTTTCTCTATGACCCCAATAGCCTGGTGAAACCTTTCACCATGCTCGTTACTAGCACCAAGATTTGTAGGGAAGAAGTCTAAATGGGAATGCAGAAAATGAATCTTTAGTGACATGTTGCATTTCATGATTTTATGTGCTTGAAGCATGCTTTTAACCAGCTGCATGTAGTTTGGTGCTCTATAGATGCTGGGAAAAATTTCAATAACTTCCTTGAATGCTTTCCATGTGATTTTCTCTGGTCCCACTAGAAATTCTTCAAATTACCTGTCATTGATGACGTGTTTGATTTGCAGGCCAACAAAAATGCTTTTCTTAATCTTGGCATCAGTTATTCTGGGAAGCATCTGTCTTAAATATCAAAATCCTTCATAGAAATTATTGTGCCTGGTGATAGCAAATTCCATCCTTACAGTCCTGAACCCAATAATTATAACTAAAACCTGTCCTGCCATGCAGCAGCCACGCTGCCTAAGCATGCCCAAGCATGTCTGGACATGATAGGAACTTTCTAGCTTACATTGTAAGCAACATTTTAATTGACTTGAATTATGAACTGAAATAAAAAAATGCTTATTAAAAAAATGGTGCACGATAGGGAAATTTCTTGGTGATTTTCATGATCTGTAGCCCAAAGTTCAAAAGATACACCTAAAGGTATTCAGGAAGCAAAATCTTTGTTGTCCAGTGTAATCTGGGTAATGAAACAAAGAGGTTTCCACTTAGGATGGAAACTAAGGTCAGAATTATTTTTATACAATTTATTTTCTTGAACCCAATTTCCTTTTTGTGTTCTCCGATTTGTCTTGTCAGGTTCTTTTGCTTTCTCTTGAATTCTCATAAACTGTCTCAATTCCTTGAGGAGAGTTGTATCTGGTGTCGGCAATGGTTGGGCTGAGTTAACAATTAGAGTGGTATTTAGGGGCACATTTTACATTGAGAACATTATTGTGTACTCCTCTTTTCACAATTGGCTTATTGCTTGTAGACATTTGCACTTCACAGACAAGTGTAATCCACTTATAGCCTCTAGACTAGACCAGTTTTGCCAGGCCTCACTTAATCTCCTGATTCTTTCACTCTACTGTACCACTGTGTTGTGGTTGAAATGGAGTGCTGTACTCTACTTGTATGCCTGTTTGTTCACACATGGCCTGGAATCCTTTACCAATGAAGAAAGACCCTTGGTCAGCAGATATGCAAGTGGGCGTGCCAGCATGTAGGAATATTAAGTTTTGGAGTACTGTGATGATTGCAACTTCACTACAAGAATTTGTAGGGATAACTATGTATATCCAGTACATGGACAAACTATCACAAGAAATATCTGTTAGGTTTCCAATAAGCTGTGTTGCCTTGTGATTCTGGTAATGAGCCTATATACTCAATTTGTCACACCTACATTGGTGCAATGGGTTTTGTTTGTCTTACAGGAGGTGGTCTTGTCACTGCTCATAGAAACATAGAAACATAGAAAATTTACAGCACAATACAGGCCCTTCGGCCCACAAAGTTGTACCATACATGACCCTACCTTAGAAATCACTAGGGTTACCCATAGCCCTCTATTTTTCTAATCTCCATGTACCTATCCAAAAGTCTCTTAAAAGACCCTATTGTATCCGCCTCCACCACCGTTACCGGCAGTCCATTCCACGCACTCACCACTCTCTGCGTAAAAAACTTACGCCTGACATCTCCACTGTACCTACTCCCAAGCACCTTAAACCTGTGCCCTCTTGTGGCAGCCATTTCAGCCCTGGGAAAAAGCCTCTGACTATCCACATAATCAATGCCTCTCATCATCTTATACACCTCTATCAGGTCACCTCTCATGCTCCATCACTCCAAGGAGAGAAGGCCGAGTTCACTCAACCTGTTTTCATAAAGCATGCTCCCCAATCCAGGCAACATCCTTGTAAATCTCCTCTGCACCCTTTCTATGGCTTCCACATCCTTCCTGTAGTGAGGCGACCAGAACTGAGCACAGTACTCTAAGTGGGGTCTGACCAGGGTCCTATATAGCTGCAACATTACCTCTCGACTCCTAAATTCAGTTCCACGATTAGTGAAGGCCAATACACTGTATGCCTTCTTAACCACAGAGTCAACCTGCGCAGCTGCTTTGAGCATCCTATGGACTTGGACCCCAAGATCCCTCTGATCCTCCACACTGCCAAGAATCTTACCATTAGTACTATATTCTGCCATCATATTTGACCTACCAAAATGAACCACTTCACACTTATATGGGTTGAACTCCATCTGTCACTTCTCAGCC
Organism: Mobula birostris; assembly: GCF_030028105.1. NCBI lineage: Eukaryota > Metazoa > Chordata > Chondrichthyes > Myliobatiformes > Myliobatidae > Mobula > Mobula birostris. The sequence continues at coordinate 68,581,188 of NC_092374.1, forward strand.
CAGTTTTGCATCCTATCAATTTATTATATTATATAAAATCCTTTATTATAGATCAGACATTCTTTACAACGTGCAGCAAATTGCTTACAATTACTCAGTGTGTAAGGTCACCAGTATAACATGGCTAATTTTGCCTGAATGGCTTGTCCACCACAATGACTGTGTCCAAATCCTTGGTGGTCTTCCAGAATCAGTGCTTCCTACTTGCAGGCAGAAGGTATTTGTTTCTTATGTTTTTTAGGGCGGTGTACCCAAACCTTCCCTTCACCATCAGCTTCATATTTCTACCACATTGGAAATCCTTCGGAATTAGGTTCAGCAGTATCTGGGAGAATTCTTCAAACACCATCCTGGTTATCTTTTATTTGTTGCTTAGCTACTTCCAAAATACATCAGTTACTGCAGTAAGGCCCTACCTGACAGCCTGTTTTGCTTGTTCATTGGCTCATCTATTACCAGAGCTGTGTAAGAGCAGTATGTCCCGGGATGTGTAACACCTGTACTAATGGTCGAGTCAATAATAATTCATAAATATTCTTCCATGCGGACAAATGTGGAAGCAATTTACCTCTGTATGTTCACCATCTGATAGTCGACTAGATGGGAAGATCTCTTTCTACTTCATTCCTAACGTAATTAGAGTCAGTATGTATCAAGACTGGTTCTGTTGTTTGTATTTACCTGTTTTAGACATCATTCTGGGGCTTTAGCCTCTGCAAATTGAGCTGCATGGTTCCCTACACTTGTAAGGCTTTATCTTTCTCTTCCAATATCCTACTTGAATGACTTTTTTTCTAAATTTGGGCATTAAACCACATTCCTGATTGGTAATAGTCATGCCTAGGAAATTTACTTCTGTACGAGAGTTGATACTTTGAAATTTTAATTACATAGCCTCAGACTGCCATCTTTTTAATGACAGTCTCAATCTGTGCTAAATGCTCATCCAGCATGTCAGCTGTGTAGAATACGTTATCAACATATGCACGAATGTCTGGTATTCCCTGTAAAGTCTGAATGTCTCTTGCTAAAATATCTGTAGACTATTCTGGAAGCCATGTCTGGTCTGTTGATATTGTGAGCCATATGTTGCAGTAAAGGCTGTGTAATGTCTATCACTTTCAGGAACTGGGTGTAACCAGAAGCCACTGGCTATGTGATGAAAGATTCATACTTTTTATGAGTCAATCCTTGCAGCATTTGTTGTATGACAGTTGCTGGGCCGGATTATGTTCTGTATGCTTATTCAGGCCGACGTAGTCAATGACCAATCATCATTTTGCATCGGGCTTTGTTATGTCAAACATGTGCGAATTAATGCGAGAAGGTTCTTTTATCAAAACACCTAGTTTACAGAGGGAGCTTACAGCTTCCTGTAAGGATGGCTTTTTCTCTATGGTTGGGAATATCCTACTGTTTCTGGTGTAGGAAAGGATAGCATACTAAATGAGTTGGTTCAGTATCAATCATGCCACAGTGGTTAGGACAAGGGTTCCCGCCCTTTAGTTAAGCAATTGACCAGTACCATTAAAGAAGAGGTCCATGGACCCCAAGTCGGAAACCCTTCGGTTAGGTGGCCATAATATTTGTACAAAGTACAAACGTTTGTATGTTTCAATATTGCTCTGATTGATTTATCCTTATGACAGTCAAGCTGTTTCTGAATATGTAAGTCTCGTTCATCTGGGGCAGTTGCATAGGTTGTTAGTTTAATTATAGTACAAATCCACAAGGAAACGTCTCATGTTCCTGTTAGAATTATTAATTTTGTACAATCTAGGGCAGAATGTTGTAAAGAATTTATAGCTACTTCTATTGTTTGCTTAATCTCATATATCTGTATGGGAACTTTATAAATTGGGCAATTTATCTCGTTTCCATGTATGCTTATAATGTTAATCTTGCTTGTTGGTTCTCCTATTTTATTGCCTTGAATAACGTCAGAATATTGTATTGAAATGGCTGCACCTGTATCAAAATGGCAGGTCAAATAATTGCCAAAAATACAAGCTTTGGCGTATGGAAACGTGAGGCTAGGTATGTCCGTATCCTATTTGTCAGATGGAGCATTTTGTGTAGAGTTGTTGCTGGAATTCTCCTGGGCAGTTTCAGCTACATTAACATTGGCCTTCCCCTTCTTTACATTTAGTTTTCCCTGAGTTGCAGGGGAGGGAGTGGACATTAGAGATGGGCACTGTCACTTTGTGCATTTAGCGGGATAAGGATGAGGCAGGCCTCATGGTATGTGCTCAATTTCATACTCTTCTCCATAATATCGATGAGGCCTCTGAATGATCCCTCTGTCCCAGAAGGAGTATAGTAACAGAGACATCGAGGAGCAGATAGGGAGACAGATTCTGGAAAGGTGTAATAATAACAGGGTTGTCATGTTGGGAGGTTTTAATTTCCCAAACATTGAATGGCATCTCCCTAGAGCAAGAGGTTTAGATGGGGTGGAGTTTGCTAGATGTGTTCAGGAAGGTTTCTTGACACAATTTGTAGATAAGCCTACAAGAGGAAACGCTGTACTTGATCTGTTATTGGGAAATGAACCTGGTCAGGTGTCAGATCTCTTAGTGGGAGATCATTTTGGAGATAGTTATCACAATTCTATCTCCTTTACCCTATAACATTGGAGAGGGATAGGAACAGACAAGTCAGGAAAGCATTTATTTGGATTAAGGGGAAATATGAGGCTATCAGGCAGGAACTTGGAAGTGTAAATTGGGAACAGATGTTCTCAGGGAAATGTATGGCAAAAATGTGGCAAACGTTCAGGGGATATTTGCTTGGAGTTCTGCAAAGGTACATTTCAATGAGACAGGGAATGGATGGTAGGGTACAGGAACCGTGGTGTACAAAGGCTGTTGAAAATCTAGTCAAGAAGAAAAGAAAAGCTTATGAAGGCTTCAAAAAAACTAGGTGTAGCCGCCCTGGCCAGCCTCAGGGTCGCTCAGCTCGCTGTCGTCAAGGGAAACAGCCCTCGGCCCTGCCAAACTGGGTAATAGTTTGTGTGGATGCTGTGTGATGTACCCCACCTCACCCAAATAACAGACAATATACCAAATACGATTAAATGAGTTACCATTTATAGATATTACTGGAACTACATAATTAATAGCTCGATCTGCCGCCTGGGACCAACAATGGCGGTCGACCAGACGCTCCACATGAGTCCATCTCCGTCTCCTCTCCTCGCCAAACACCCTGGACCTCGGACTCCTGCTCGGGGTCCGACCCTGTTAGCGGACTCACAACACCTTGTCCATCCTCTGTCTCTCTCCCCCGCCTTCTGCACTAAAACCCGCGCATCACAACATCTTACAGACACACAGAAAGCATAACATCTATCCCAAGTGGTTCATAACATCCTCTTATCAGTAACATAATCCAAACAAACTGCTAGCGGGAGGACTTTCTCAGCAGTTAACATAACAAAGAAGCCATTTCAGTTATAACACAACAAAGAAGCCATTTTAATTAGACTACGCAGTAACATAAAAGAAGAAACCCCTTACATAGGTATTGATAGAGATCTAGAAAATTATGAGGTTAGCAGGAAGGAGTTTAAGAATGAAATTAGGAGAACCAGAAGGGGCCATGAGAAGGCTTTGGTGAGCAGGACTAAGGAAAACCCCAAGGCATTCTACAAGTATGTGAAGTTCAAGACAATAAGATGTGAAAGAATAGGAACAAACAAGCGTGACAGTGGAAAGTGTGTATGGAACCGGAGGAGACAGCAGAGGTACTCAATGAATACTTTGCTTCAGTACTCACTCGGAAAAGGATCTTGGCGAATGGCGATTTACAGCAGATATTAAGAGGAATAAATAGAGTGGACAGCCAGCGCCTCTTCCTCAGGGTACCACTGCTCAGTACAAGAAGACATGGCTTTAAGGTGGGGAGGGGGGAGTTCAAGGAGGATATTAAGGGAAGGATTTTTACTCAGAGAGTGGATGGTGCGTGGAATGCACTGCCTGAGTTAGTGGTGGAGGCAGATACACTAATGAAATTTAAGACACTACAAGACAGGTATATGGAGGAATTTAAGGTGGGGGTTATACGGGGACAGGGTTTAAGGGTCGGCACAACATTGTGGGCCAAAGGGCCTGTACTATTCTATGTTCTATGTTCTATGTTCTATGAGTATGACTGGCCCAAAAGACTGTAACCTCCCGGCATTCTGAAGCGGCTCCCTGTACGGGAACCTGTTCCTGTATTCTTTTTTTTACTGGCTGTAGTCAATCTTTTTCATAGTTCTAGTGCATGTTTCCAAGTGTCAGTTCTCCATGCTTTATTAGTACCTCTAGGATTTACTAGTGTGGGCGTTGGCTCATGTGAACTTGGAAGGAATGCACAATATCCCCATTCATTGGGGTTAAGATATAGGTCTCCAGGTTCTATCACATAAGCATGTGGTCCTCACCCAGGCGCTTGGTTTCTATCTAAAAAGGAGCCAATTTGTTGTCTCCAGGCAGAAATTATTGCCACATTGTTGGGATCTGGTGCAAATTTTGATGATCTGAGTCCAGCAGGTCATACAACAGGGTTTAGTATGTCTAAGCTGCATCCTATTTCTACGTTCTATCCCTTCATCGTTCCAGTCTCTGACTTGAAGAATAAAATAATCATCATGTTCAATTTGAAGAACAGTCAGGGTCTTGTCCATATTTCTGATATATTACTCATACTTTCATAATATTTATCAGCATTTACCTGTGCGACTACTGGAACCAAAATGTTGACCATTTTAGAGTACTAGGTGGATTACTGCGAAATAATTGTTCTTTCTAAAATAATACCTTTGGTACAACATGACCACATTGGGTGCTAACTGTGATGATATTAAGGGTTGGCTGACCTTGAAGTTCTAAACTCAAACGATGATCTTAAGCCCTAATGGATATAAACACCCACAACGACTCTCACTAAAGGAAGGTTATACACTGCAACCATCCAACCTTCAAAGACTAGTTCACTTCCCTGTTTATTCTTCACAGCAAGCTTTACCTACCAACACCCACTACTTGGTATGGTCCAACCCACCCCCCCCCCACCATGGAGAAGATAATTTAGCTAACAAAGTAGTTTAAACACAGTTAATTTAGTGATATTCCTTTAAATCCAGATAACGTTCTTAAGAGACATTTAAAACTCACATAGAGTTTGTATCTTAAGCATTTCCAAATTACAAACCAGTTCTAAAACATGAAGTATTTTTAAAATACAGGGTAAAATTCTTATAAACTAAAAATATACGGCCAAGCTGAATGACAGATATTGTTCATTGCAGAAACCGAAACCGGAAGAATGGATTCTAGTCACCCTGTCTTTGTATCATTCTTGATGCTCCTTACCCCATTCCTAATAAGTCTGAACTGCTCTCTGAGTGGCAGAATGATCCCAAAGGGCTGAATGGCCTACAGATGCTGTTGCTTCTTATATATAGGATACAGAGTTCTGTGGAGCTAAATGGATATTTTACATTACAAAATTGTACTAATGTTAGGATGACTGCAATTTGTCTTCCATACAACCTTGCCCAGGCCTCAGTCATCATTGAAAATTGATGCACAGCCGAAGAAGAAGAAGAAGAAGAAGAATCTCTGAAAACAAACGTACATAGATGGAAGATGTGTGGAGGTCTATGGTCCAGATGTGGATCGATGGGACTAGGCAGAATGGCAGTTAGACATGGAGTAGATGGGGCAAAGGGCCTTATTCTGTGTTATGGTGCTTTATGTCTTCATGACTCTGTGCTTGATGCTGGTATATTCACCGCATCCTTTGAATTCTTTGTATTTTTTTTTGGTCTTAGCTTTTTATCTATCAGATTTGTTTCCATGAAAATTGTTATCACACTATTGAATTTAATTGAGGATACTTTGGGGGAAAAAAAAGTGTCACCAGAAATGTTTGACTTTGGGATGTTGAGGAATCAAGGGATTTATAGTTAAATAGAAACTGGTGCCGATGAGGTTAATCATCAGCCATGACTCACTGAGTGGCAGAATGAACCTGAAGGGCTGAATGGCCTACAGATGCTGTTGCTTCTTATATATCCAGATACAGGGTTCTGTGGAGCTAAATGGATATTTTACATTACAAAATTGTACTAATGTTAGGATGACTAATTGTCCAGCTCAAGTAATTATTGGTTTGTTGGCTTGCACCTTAAGGAAAACTGAACACATTTGAGCTATTCTGCTTGCATGTTCATTATCATTCTGTTTACCTGATCATTAACCTCCTGCTGCTTTAGCAGGTGCTGTGTGAGTTGCTGCCATCTGTGTTTCCACAGCAAAGGCAAATCGATCTTTCTTATTATTCTTAACGTGCCATTTATTATTGCAATCAGCTGCTGATTGGTCCAGTAAGGAGAATCATTTGCTGGTAATCTGAGAGGGAACATAAAGACCCGTATTATTACAGCTTGGCAGCAGTATTCAGTTCCTAATGGTTTGCAGAACTATAACTCAATTATTTTATTTGTTTATATGCTTCAGAATATTATCATATCAACTTAAGCAGGAGAGAGTGCCTTTAGGTTGTTTATGTCCATGCCAATCCAAAGTGATGCATTCTCTCTAACTGAGCATTGGAAGGAAGGAAGGACCAGCTTCATCTCACTCTTTAAAAATAGCAACTATCAATTTTCAGCAGGCACAATCCTTATTGCTCAATATGCACTTTTTCTGATATTATAAAATTAACATATTTTCATATTGCTCTGGAGTCCAAGGATATCCCATTCATTCTGATTCTAGAATCAGATGTTGTACAAATCACAACGAATTGAAAAGAATAGGAAGAGGTTGAATATTAAATTGATCCAGAAAGGCCATGGCTACATACAGTATATTTATGTTTGGAAGGCCAAAGCTTGATTCAATGTTAAGAAGTGATTCTTTGCTCCATGAATATTGGATCTCTGAGACAGGCTGTCATCTTTTGGAAGGTTTCAACTTGGAAACTTGTTTCAAACAAATTGTACTATTTCTAGACAAATCTACCTCTTCATTAAGGCAGGTAGATGAGGTTGTTTAGGGTCAACAGAATCTCCTGGACTAATTCAGGTTCCGCATATAATTAGGAGAGAAATTTTGTGGGTTTTTTTTCCCTAAATTACACACAGGTTTTTAATATAGTTGCTCATCTAAATCAAGAGTTCACATTATTTTAAGCAAGAGGAAAGTAATACTGAATTAGATAAGTAAGTAACTCAGTGGATGACGCTCAAATTGGCGGTGAACAGTGAAGAAGGTTATCAAACATTGCAGAAGGAATTGGATCAAATGGGACAGTGTGCCAGGGATTGGCAAATAACAATAAGGTTGGATAAGGACAAAGTGCTGCATACAATACTCCAAATATTGTCTCACCAATAACTTTCACTTTTGTGATATGACATCCAAACTCCTGTATTCAGTGCCCTGACTAATGAAGTAATGCATGCCAAAAGCCTTCTTCAATACAATGTGCAATTTCAATACAATTCCTCTCCTAATTATATAGAAACATAGAAACATAGGAAATAGGTGCAGGAGTAGGCCATTCGGCCCTTCGAGCCTGCATCGCCATTTATTATGATCATGCCTGATCATCCAACTCAGAGCCCTGCACCAGCCCTCCCTCCATACCCCCTGATCCCCGTAGCCACAAGGGCCATATCTAACTCCCTCTTAAATATAGCCAATGAACTGGCCTCAACTGTTTTCTGTGGCAGAGAATTCCACAGATTCACCACTCTCTGTGTGAAGAAGTTCTTCGTAATCTCGGTCCTAAAAGGCTTTCCCCTTATCCTCAAACTGTGACCCCTCGTTCTGGACTTCCCCAAAATCGGGAACAATCTTCCTGCATCTAGCCTGTCCAATCCCTTTAGGATTTTATAAGTTTCAATCAGATCCCCCCTCAATCTTCTAAATTCCAACGAGTACAAGCCCAGTTCATCCAGTCTTTCTTCATATGAAAGTCCTGCCATCCCAGGAATCAATCTGGTGAACCTTCTTTGTACTCCCTCTATGGCAAGGATGTCTTTCCTCAGATTAGGGGACCAAAACTGCACACAATACTCCAGGTGTGGTCTCACCAAGGCATTGTACAACTGCAGTAGTACCTCCCTGCTCCTGTACTCGAATCCTTTCGCTATAAATGCTAGCATACCATTGGCCTTTTTCACCGCCTGCTGTACCTGCATGCCCATTTTCAATGACTGGTGTATAATGACACCCAGGTCTCGTTGCACCTCCCCTTTTCCAAATCGGCCACCATTCAGATAATCTGTTTTCCTATTTTTGCCACCAAAGTGGATAACTTCACATTTATGAATTTGCCCACTCACCCAACCTATCCAAGTCACCCTGCATCCTCTTAGCATCCTCCTCACAGCTAACACTGCCCCCCAGCTTCGTGTCATCCGCAAACTTGGAGATGCTGCATTTAATTCCCTCATCCAAGTCATTAATATATATTGTAAACAACTGGGGTCCCAGCATTGAGCCTTGCGGTACCCCACTAGTCACTGCCTGCCATTCTGAAAAGGTCCCGTTTATTCCCACTCTTTGCTTCCTGTCTGCTAACCAATTCTCTATCCACATCAATACCTTACCCCCAATACCATGTGCCTTAAGTTTACACACTAATCTCCTGTGTGGGACCTTGTCAAAAGCCTTTTGAAAATCCAAATATACCACATCCACTGGTTCTCCCCTATCCACTCTACTAGTTATATCCTCAAGAAATTCTACGAGATTCGTCAGACATGATTTTCCTTTCACAAGTCCATGCTGACTTTGTCCGATGATTTCACCGCTTTCCAAATGTGCTGCTATCACATCTTTGATAACTGACTCCAGCAGTTTCCCCACCACCGACGTTAGGCTAACCGGTCTATAATTCCTCGGTTTCTCTCTCCCTCCTTTTTTAAAAAGTGGGGTTACATTAGCCACCCTCCAATCCTCAGGAACTAGTCCAGAATCTAACGATTTTGAAAAATTATCACTAATGCATCCACTATTTCTTGGGCTACTTCCTTAAGCACTCTGGGGTGCAGACCATCTGGCCCTGGGGATTTATCTGCCTTTATTCCCTTCAATTTACTCAACACCACTTCCCTACTAACATGTATTTCACTCAGTTCCTCCATCTCACTGGACCCTCTGTCCCCTACTATTTCTGGAAGATTATTTATGTCCTCCTTAGTGAAGACAGAACCAAAGTAATTATTCAATTGGTCTGCCATGTCCTTGCTCCCCATAATCAATTCACCTGTTTCTGTCTGTAGGGGACCTACATTTGTCTTTACCAGTCTTTTCCTTTTTACATATCTATAAAAGCTTTTACAGTCAGTTTTTATGTTCCCTGCCAGTTTTTTCTCATAATCTTTTTTTCCCCTTCCTAATTAAGCCCTTTGTCCTCCTCTGCTGAATTTCTCTGAATTTCTCCCAGTCCTCAGGTGAGCCACTTTTTCTGGCTAATTTGTATGCTACTTCTTTGGAATTGATACTATCCCTAATTTCTCTTGTCAGCCACGGGTGCACTACCTTCCTTGATTTATTCTTTTGTCAAACTGGGATGAACAATTGTTGTAGTTCATCCATGCAATCCTTAAATGCTTGCCATTGCATATCCACCGTCAATCCTTTAAGTGTCATTTGCCAGTCTATCTTAGCTAATTCACGTCTCATACCTTCAAAGTTACCCCTCTTTAAGTTCAGAACCTTTTGTTTCTGAATTAACTATGTCACTCTCCATCTTAATGAAGAATTCCACCATATTATGGTCACTCTTACCCAAGGGGCCTCTCACGACAAGATTGCTAATTAACCCTTCCTCATTGCTCAAAACCCAGTCTAGAATAGCCTGCTCTCGAGTTGGTTCCTCGACATGTTGGTTCAAAAAACCATCCCGCATACATTCCAAGAAATCCTCTTCCTCAGCACTAATATGTGAATTAGTCCAGGGGATTCAGTTGACCCTAAACAACCTCATCTACCTGCCTTAACAAAGAGGTAGAGTTGTCTAGAAACAAAACAATTTGTTTGAAACAAGTTCCCAAGTTGAAACCTTCCAAAAGATGTGTCACCACTTTGAGGGAACTATGTATCTGTACTGCTTGGCCTCTTCTACAAAACTTTCCAGGACCTTGCCACTTACTGTGAAAGTCCTGCCCTGGTTTAACTTACACTTCACTTTGCTGTTGTTTTTTGTTGTCATCTGCAAACTGACTAAGTTAACAATATTGTCATAGAAATTATTAAAATAGATGACAAACAACAGTGGACCCACCACCCAGCGCTGTGGCACACCAATGGTCACAGGCCTCCGTTCTGAATAACAACTCTCCTTTGCCACCTTCTGTTAGCTTCCACCAAGCCAATGCTGTATTCAGTTAGGTAGCTCACCCTGGATCCCATTTAACCTTTCAAATTTGCCTAACAGGGGTACCTTGTTAAAGACCTTACTAAAATCCATGTATTTTATTCCACTATCCTTTCAATTTTCTTCATTACCTCCCTCTAAAAAACAATTGAATTTGTGAGGCATGATTTCTCAGGTACGAGCCATATTGATTACCTGTTATTAGTTCCAGCTATTCTAAATGCTGGTAATCCTGTTCTCAGAATTCCTCCTATAACTTTCCCTTCACTGATCTTCTCCACCCTGTAGTTCCCTAGATTGCCTTTGAAGCTGTTCTTAAATAAATGCACAACATTAACCTTCAGTCTTACATTACCTCACCCGTAGCTAAAGATGATGCAATATCCCTGCCAGGGACTCTTTAATTTCCCTCAGCTCCTCACAAAGTCCGAAAATACAGTTGATGAGGCCCTAGGGATTTATCCACCTTAATATTCTTTACTATCAGCACTTCATCTGTTACACAATAATGTGAAAGTATTGCAGTACATCACTTCTCACTTTACTTAATTCCTTAGTGTGCATTATTAGCTCCATGGTAAGTATAGATAAATATTTGTTTCACACATTAACCCCTCTCCTGTGGCTCCACACATAGATGATAACTTTGCTCTTTATGGAAACATATCACTTCCCTGATTATCCTTCCACTTTTAACATACTTGTAGAATCTCTGAGGATTTTCGTTTACTTTATCTTCCAAAGCTGCCTCATGTCTCTTTTAGCCCTTGGTTCCCTCTTAAGAGTTCTCTTACATCTCTTCTACTCCTCAAGGGATTCTCTTCAACAAAAGGGCCTGTACCCACAGGTATTGTCACTTTGAGCTTTGGGAAGCTGTTTGACTGGAAAGATCTTTACTGAATTCTTGTCTTTTCCTGGTGTTCAAGTGCATTGCCTTGCCTCTGATGTTGCTGTGGAGGCATCCATTTAAATGGATATTTGGGCGGCAAAGGTTTTTATTAAAATGTTCTTTGATGCTCTCCGAGGCAGCTCAGGTACAGTTTTTTTAAGCATGGAGGAAGGGATAAATCAAGGAAAAACTCAGAAGGAGGCTATTTATCTCAATATTCCACACAGGTTCTCTGGCAGAGTAACTCTCTTGTCTCACTCTCCCCAGTCTCGTGCCTTTTTAATACTCTTGCAAGCCTTTTCTCACTGTATATTAAACCAGATCCCTCTCGGGGGTATTAATGAAAATTGTCTTTACCACATCTGCATGCAGTGCATTCTAGATTCAAGCGACACTCTGTTAAAAAGGTACTGTCTTGCTTTAAGCTCCAGCCATTGTACCTTCAGAAAAGATATGCAGAGAACCCCAAGTGCGAACAGATGTTTTAAATTATAGGTTGCATAGGCTCACTTGGTAAACTCCTGAGTTTGTAAAATAAATTGGAGATAATTCAGGAACTTGACAAAATCTAATTATTTGATGTAAGAGTCCAGGAGTCCAGAGCAAGTAGCAAGGTCAGAGAATGGGGTGGGGAGGGGGTGGTTCCAAATGTCAATCACCAAAGGAGGCTTGGGAGCAATTACCACTGACCAATCTGGCTGAGTACTGAAGGGATATCTGTGGCAGTGAGTGAATATGTAGGAAGGGTACACTTATATTTGAATATTCTACTTGTGGTAGTTGGGTCTAGCCATGATGACAATGCTAGAGATGATCACTGCACAATTCTGTGAAGACAAAGATCTGTCTTTGTACTGAGGACATGCACCATTGGATTGTGTGGCATCCCAAATATATTAATTGGCATAGACTCAGAACAGATGTGGTATATTACAACTGGGTATCCATGACATGCTGTGGAACATTAAGAACAGTAGAACTGCACAACCTGTAATCGCCTGACCCAGTACATCCCTCACTATACAATTATTATTAAGTCAGGGGAATCAAACTCAATTCGGTGAGGAGTACAGAAGAGTATGCTAAAAATAACATCAGGCACACCTAAAAACAAGGTGCCAGCCACAACATTCTGTATATACATACCGTATATGTGCCAAACTTCAAAAATAACATCCAGTGGACAGAACTAAATGACTCCCAACCAATGGATCAAATAAAAATCTCCACTACCACATCCACTCCTAAATAGTGATGAACACATAAGCAGCTAATGGTGGGATAATTCCTCAATGATGCCAGGTGCAGACATCTTGATTTCCAAGCCCTATTATTACAGTGGTCGCACTTCAGTCAGTTTGATTCATACTATGTGATCTCCACATACAGCAAAGAACATGAATATAGCAAGAACTTCTGTATAAATTTCTATGGTTATATCAAGTTTGTTTAATTATCATTCAACCATATATGAGCATAGCCAAACAAAATGGTGTTCCTTCAGAGCCAAGGTGCAAAACGCTTTACCAGCAGCAAACAGCAAACTGCTCATAACACAAATAGCACATATAATTATGATTACAGACAAACATATAGCTACGAAGAAAAAATATATATAACATAGCCCAAGTCCCTGAGTGGCATGACTGTAGTTTGATGGTAAGTTATTCTGGTCTAGCTTGTTCTTCCAGCAAATGAACACAGGAGGGCAACATCAAGTGAACACCAGAGGGCAGCACTAAATGCTTTCCGGTCGTGGATCTTACCAATGAACCAGTGAACCAGAGCAGCAGTACTCTACATTACCGATGTCCAGCAGGAACTTGTGATCAGAATAAAAAAGTCCAAGACAATATCTTGCACTGCAAACCATCTCAGCACAACAGTACACATCAAGTCCAGATGACAACAGAGAAACGTCACACAATGAGGCCAGCTCCATCGTTATTAAGCAACTTGCTGATGGGATAGTCCTATAGTACTTGACGTTGTCAGTAATAACTAGATTTCAAAAGGTAGATTTAATGTCAGTGAAATGTATACAATATACATCCAGAAATTCTTTTTCTTTGCGCCTACGAAAACAGAGGAGTGCCCCAAACAAAGAATGACAGTTAAATGTTAGAACCCCAAAGTCCCCCCCAACTCCCCACTCCCCACTCCCACACATAAGCCGCAGCAGCGCAATGACATGCTCCCCACCGCCCCTCCCCCGCTCTCCCACCAGCAAAAAAAACATCGGCACCCCCTACTGAGCACTCAAGTGTGCAACAAACCATGAATAAAGACACAAACGTTCAGTGACATACTCGTTTTCCCGGTATTCAACATACCACAGGCTCTCTCCCTAATAAGGGAGAGAGAAGGGAGACAAAACACAGCAACTCACTAAAGTATGGTGCTAAAAGACTGTGGCGTCGCTTCTTCTGAGCTCTGTGCCCAATGAACTCGGGTCTCCGGACACAAAACCAGCAGTCGACTCACTGCTTACAATCTTCCATCTCCCATGATGCATCAGACTGCAGCACCGGCCTTGAACCCAGCTGCCTCCAGAGCCATGAAAATCCGGCACCCCGAAGGCGCGCTAATCTTCTAAAAAAGTGGTTGGTCCTGCAGCCCCAAGACTGGGGCCCATGTCTGCACTTCACTCCAGGTCAGGGTCTTCAAAAGAACCTTTAAAGTGAGAAGAAGAGATATCAAAGATCGAAATAGAGTTGTTTCCAAAGATGCAAGCAAAGAAGTTGCCATTAGATGCCATTGTCCTCCTAACCTCCTAGGTATTCAGTAATGACTTGCAACCATTAAAAGAGCATACAGGACCCCGAGTGGCTGCTATGTCCGAGAGCACTTCCACCTCACCTGTACTATCTTTTCAGTGAAGACCAGAACTTCACAGATAACTCTATCTCTAGCTAACACAGTTACAACTTTGGATTCTACCAAATAATCAGAAAAATGCCCAGATATATATCATAATAAGCAGAAAAAAAACCTAATCTGGTTAATCACATTCTATTCTTAATCATCAGCAAAATTGTGGAAGATGGTACATTCTTGCCAATAAGCTGCTGAATGAGCCCCAGTTTATATCTTGCCAGGGTCACAAGAGGCTGTAAAGGGTTGTAGATACAGCCAACTCCATCAGCAGCACAACCTTCTCACCATCAAGGACATCTTCAAAACATAATGCCTCAAGAAGATGTCAGTCATCTTTAAGGACAATCTTCATCAGGGACTTGCCCTCTCATCATTACTACTCATAACGAGGAGGCACAAGAGCCTGAAGACCCACACTCAAAGATTGAAGAACAGCTTCTTTCCCTCAGTTATCAGATTTTGAAAACTACCAGATTAGTCCAATTTGTCATAGAGTCATAGAGTCATAAAATACTACAGAAAGCCCATCTAGTCCATTCCCAGCCCCAATGATTTACACCCAGGCCAGATACATAATGTGTAAAAGAGAAGTGAGAGTGGACATGTCATGGTCCGGTCCATGAAATCCGCAATCTGGTTAATGGTCCGGTCCATCGATCCTTATCCAGGTTTTCCGGTTTTCCCTTGTCCTGTTGTGTGCGTTAATTGAGGCACATGATTCTCATGTTGAGTTGGCTACATAAACAGCTCCTGGGTTCAGCTTCAGTTGCTGGACTGTTCCCTTCCCACCCCCTTCCCCTTCCTTACGAAGCCTCGCCTGCTACCTTCGCCTGAAGCCTCACCTGCTACCTTCGCCTGTGTCCTCGCCTGTAAC
The DNA here is from genome assembly GCF_030028105.1 of Mobula birostris. Lineage (NCBI taxonomy): Eukaryota > Metazoa > Chordata > Chondrichthyes > Myliobatiformes > Myliobatidae > Mobula > Mobula birostris. The sequence goes on from NC_092374.1 coordinate 68,596,208, forward strand.
GCCATCACGTTCAACTGCCAGGGCAAGATCGGGGCCTTACTGTGTCTGGATAAGGAATTGTCTTTCTTTGTTTGAAACTGTCTCTTTGTGTCCTCGCCTTCGCTAGATAGGTCCGGCCGTTTGCTGCTACCTTGAGTTGACTGACTGTATCCACGCCTTCGCTAGGTTGTTCCAGCTGTTTGCCGCTACCTAGTGTTGGGAACCGTCTCTGTGTCCACGCCTTCACAAGGTAGGTCTGGCCGTTTGCCGCTACCTAGTGTTGGAAAATGTCTCTGTGTCCATGCCTTCACTAGGTAGGTCCGGCCGTTTGCCGCTACCTTCTGTTGAAACCGTCTCGTCACGTTCTGTGTTCTGTGTATGAGTCCCGGCCCTACGTCTTGCTCCCTAGGAGGGGTTCTGACTCTGTGTTGTGCCCCGGCCCCAAGTCCTGTTCCCAAGGAGGGGTCCTGGCTCTGTGTTACATGTTCCTGTTTTCTCACGACCAAGGCTCTGCGTTCCTGTCTCCCTCGACCAAGTCAAGGCTTTGTGTTCTTGTCCTGTCCATGTGCCTCGCCCAGCCCAGGAGTACCTCCCCCAGCCCGGTGCTGGGGTTCCTTTGTCCTGTGCTGGGTTTCCTCATCCTGTCCAGGAGTCTCACGTCCAGTCCTGTTGCCACTCCTCGTCCTGTAGCCACATCTTGCCCTTGCCTAGAGATGGCGTCCGAGCCCGAGTCAAGACCTAGGTTCCGGGTCCCTGTCCAGTCTCTGGCTCGGAGTCCTTGTCCAGGTTCCAAGCTCCTAGTTCCTCGTCCAGGTCCTGCTTTCCTAGTCTAGTCCTAGTCCAGGCCCTGAATCCTAGCCTCGTTGAGGGCCTGTGTCTTGTCCAGCATTGTTTCTTCCCACTTCCCTTGCTTGCTTGAAACACCTAGTCCTGTTCCTAGTACTTCAGTGTCTGTGTCTTGCATTTGGATCTACTCCCAGTCCCTCCCTATGACAGGATATCAGTCTGATGGGAAATGATGCTTGAGAGGCCGTAATGGTGGACAAGGAACTGGCAGGTGAACTGAATAAGTATTATACATCAATCTTCACTGTGCAAGACACTAGTAGTATACCAGAAGTTCAAAATTGTCTGGGGTAGAAGTGTGTGAAGTTGTTATTACTAGGGAGAATGTTCTTGGGAAACTGAAAGGTCTGAAGGTAGATAAGTCACCTAGACCAGATGGTATTCAGTCTAAGGTTCAGAAAGAGGTGGCTGAAGGGATTGTGGAGGTATTAGTAATTATCTTTCAAGAATCAATAGATTCTGGCACGGCTCCAGAGGAATGGAAAATTACAAATGTCATTTGACTCTTCAAGAAGGGAGATAGGCAGAAGAAAGTAAATTATCGGCCAATTAGTTTGACCTCAGTGGCTGGGAAGATGTTGGAGTCAATTGATAAGGATGTGGTTTCGGGGTACTTGGAAGCATATGATAAAATAGGTCGCAATCAGTATGTCTTTTCATCAGACGTGTGGAGGGTGCTTAAAGATCAATTGCAGAGTACAGGAAAGGTATGTTCCTATTACAAGGAACGATGGAATGGAAAGATAAGATAACCGTGGATGTCCAGAGAGGTGATGAATTTAGACAAGAAGAAAAAGGAAAAGTGTGTAAAGATTTGGAAGTTAGGATCAAATAAAGCAGAGGTTCATAATGAAGCCAGTAACGAACTAATGAAGGGAATTAGGAAAGCCAGGAGGCACAATAGAAAGTCCTTGTCAAGTAGGATTAAAGTGAATCCCAAGGCATTCTGTACTCAGAAAGTCATGGATGCCTTGAATGCACTGCCTGGTATGGTGGTAGAGGCAAATGGGATTTTGACTTTTAGGGGATGTATGGAGAGGCACATGGATGTAAGGAAGATGAAGGGATATCGACAATGTTCAGGTAGGAGTTATTAGTTTTTGACCTGCTTTTCAGCTGGTCAGCACAACATTGTAGTGGAATAGCCAGTTACTGTGCTGTCCTCTTCTATGTTCTAATGTGGACGGTGCTTGCATGTTTATATTTAAGGATAATCAAGGACACGACCCACCCAGTGAACAGACTTTTTGTCCCTCTTCCCTCCGGAAGAAGGTTCAGGAGCTTGAAGACTCGTACGGCCAGATTTGGGAACAGCTTCTTTCCAACTGTGATAAGACTGCTGAACGGATCCTGACCCAGATCTGCGTCATACCCTCCAAATATCCGGACCTGCCTCTTGGTTTTTTTGCACTACCTTACTTCCCATTTTTCTATTTTCTATTTATGATTTATAATTTGAATTTTAATATTTACTAATTTTAACTATTTTTAATATTTTTAATATTTAATATTTGTAATCCAGGGAGTGTGGAGCACAGAATCAAATATGGCTGTGATGATTGTACGTTCTATTACCAATTGTTTGGCGACAATAAAGTATAAAGTATAAAGTATTTACTGTATTCAAAGGAGTCCAGTGAACTTTACTTCAACATATTTTAAAGTGCAGAATCAGAGAATTATGTCCTCTTGCCCAACTTGTCCATGCTAAGATACCTACCTGAGCTAATCATCGACCTGTATAAATGCCTTTTGCAAATTGATCTAAGCATCTGATTTATGTATTTAACAGCTTGACACTGTAGTGGAAGAATGGATATTCTTGTATTCTGTGTGGCATAACATCAACAGGCCAAAGGCTCTTCCCTTCGTCTGAATCAATTCTATACACTTTGTTTCTTTTAATTTTAAATTTCTGCATCATTATTCATTGAGTCAGAGAGCTACAGCATCCTGATAGTCAAAGAAGTCATTACATTATTCAGTAAAAATGATTTTCCTTTTACTTCTGATCATTTTAATAATTTCATTAGTTCTGCATACGTTCACAGCAGGATACAGTGATTATCAACACCAGACGTGAAGAGCACATTATCATCAGGGTACCTTATTAATATGACTAACAAGATCTTGCAGTAGATGACGAATAAGAAAAATAGAGATAGACGGTAATCTCTCTGCCCTTTAGGTTTACAGTATGTAGGATTTCTTTGGACCATTTGTAGTGATGTGCTGAGGTGATGGTGGATACTATTTGTTCAAAATAAATATTCTTTGCTTCTCTCAAATATGTACATTCAAATACATGTATATATTCATGTTCACAATGTAACCAGAAGGGAGTTTAAGAATGGATTCAGGAGAGCTAGAAATGGGCATGAAAAATCTTGGTGAGTAGGAATAAGGAAAACCACAAGGTGCTCTGCATGTATGTGAAGAGCAGGAGGGCATCAAGCTGATAAGGAACAAAAGAAGAAACGTTCTTGGAGACAGAGGAGGTAGGGGAGATCCTTGATGGATACTTTGTTTCCACATTCTTCAGTGACAGAGACCTTGACGAATATGAGGTCAGCATAAAGCAGACTGATATGATGGAACATGTCAATATTAATAAAGAGAATGTGCTGAAACATTTGAAATGCTTTAGGAGAAATAAGTGCCTGGAGCTAGGCAGAATTCCTAGTCCCCAGGTTACTATGGAAGTAAGGGTAGATACTGCTGTGCATTTGGCAATGATCCTTGCATTCTCATTGGCCACAGGAATACTACCAGAAAATTCAAGGGTAGCAAATGTTATTCCTTTGTTCAACAAAGTTAAGAGGAATAACCCTGGGAATTATAGATCAGTGATTCTTGCATCAGTGATGGACAAACTCTGGGAGGAGTTTCTTGGAAATATTGTTTATAAGCATTTGGAGAAGTACAGTCTGAATAGGGATAGTCAACATGACTTTGTGAGAGGCAGGTCGTAGCTCACATGCCTGACTGATTTTTTTTGAGGAGGTTACAGAACATATCAATGAAAGCAGACCATTGGGATGTCGTGCATATGGATTTTAATGGTGAAGTTGAGAAGTTTCTCCATTGAAATCTTCTTCACAAAAGGAAGAGAGTGGTAGTAGCATTCCACCTAGCGGTTGGTGACTAGTGATATTCCACTGTGTATTCTGGGGCACCTGCTCTTTGTGATTTTTATAAATGACATGGATGAAAAAGTGTATTTATGGGTTAGTAAATCTGCAGATGACACTAAGTTTAGTGGTGTTGTGCATAGTGCGAAAGGTTGCAGGGCAAATTAAAAGGTGGTAATGAATCAGCATATAAGAGGGAGACTGAAAATCTGGTGTTATAACAACAACCTCCCATTCAGTGCCAGTAAGGCTAAAGAACTGATTATTGACTTCAGGAGAAGGAAATTACAGGTCCATGAGCCAGTACTTATTGGAGGATCAAATGCTGAGAGGGTTAGCAAATTTAATTTCCTGTATGTTATTATTTTGGAGGACCCAGCACGTAAGTGCAGTTACGAAGAAAACACAGCATCACCCTTACTTCCTTAGGAGCTTGCAGAGATTCTGCATGACATTTAAAACTTTGACAAACTTCTACAGATGTGTACTGGAGACTATACTGAATGGCTGTATCACAGCTTGGTATGAAAACATCAATGCCCTTGATGGAGCCTAAAAGCGTGGCACCTTAAGGGTCAATGCCACGGCAAAGGCTGATAAGGTGGTAGGAGAGGCAGGATTCAAACCAGGCTGAAACACAAAGGGATGAGGCATTCTCTGCCTCCCATCTTGTTAGCGAATATGCAGTCACTACAAAGTAAGATTGACGATCTCAGGGCAAGGCTGCTGCATCAAAGGCAGATGAGGCAGATCTCAATTGTTTGTTGCTTTGTGACCTAGTTAACATGAAACACGCAGCTATCCGACCAGACATTTTTATGATTTTCTGCATGGATTAAACCTCAAATTCTAGTAAGGAGAGAGATGGCAGCATATGCTTTTTAGTCAATGTTCGTTGGTGCACAGACATTGGGTTTATGTCAACTTCTTGTTCCCCTGATTAAGACCAACAAATGATTAAATGTGGACCATTCTATTTGCCTGGAGAGTTCTCATCCATGATCCCAACTGTGGTTTATATACTGTTAGTGGCCGATTATAAGAAAGCAACCACAAAATTGCACGATGCTGTCTGTAAACAAGAAATGGCCCACCCCGACACATTTCAAATTAGAGTCGACGATTCAGCCAGGCCTAGTTGAAGAAACCCCAGCCCAGTTATCATCAACATGTAACCTGTTGCACCAAAGGTCTTAACACACTAGACCGCTTCTACACTATAATAAAGAATGCCTGTCATTCCATCCTGAGACTGCATTGATGGACTCATTGACTCATTGTCACAGGAAAACAGCATCCATTATCAGGGATCCACACCACCCACGACATGCTTTTTTTCATCTCGCGGCTGCCATCAAGAAGATGGTATGGGAGCCTCAGGAGGCTCCCCCTACCTCTCCAATCTTAACGGAATTTTACAGGAGCACCATTGGGACCATCCTGACAAGCCACATCGCCATCTGGTATGGGAGCAGCTGATCATCAAACCTGAAGTCCCTACAAAAGACTGTGAAAATGGCTTGGAGGATCATGGGAGTCTTTCTACCATTCATTGGGGATTTTTATCAGAGCTGCTGAGTATGCAGGACCCTTAGTATTACCAAGGATCCTACCCATCCATCCAGTATCCTCTTTGACTTCCTACCATCAGACAGGAGACTATAATGCATAAAAACAAGAATGGTCAGTATGGGAAAGAGTTTCTTCCCTCAGATCATTAGGCTTCTAAGCTCCCTGCTGCATCACATTCAAAGTGTCACCAATTAATCTGTTATGTACCTGACAACATTTAATTCATGCATTTTACTTTGTTTACTTATGCATAATTCATCTGTAGATTTTGTCCTTACTTTCCTACGTTATTGTGTGATATATGTACTGCTGTGCTTTACACCTTGTCTCTTTTTTACATCTATATTGTTCACATGTATATAGCAAATGGTTTACATGTGTATAGTTAAATGATACTAGACTTGATGTCTGCATGCTTTCATGCATTAAGTTTCTGCCGCATGATTGGCTGATCAGATATTTTCATGAATAAGCAGGTGTACAGTTATTCCTAATAAAGATGGCTATTAAGTGTATGTCACCATATATTACTCTGAAATTCATTTTCTTCAGGGCATTCACTGTAGAACAAAGAAATACAATAGAATCAATGAAAAACTAACACAAAGTATGACAAATAATCGACGTGCAAAAGAAAAAAAAACTGCAAATACAGAAATAAATAAATAAATAAATATTAAATAAAGAATACTGAGAACAGGAGTTGCAGAGTACTTGAAAGCAAGTCCATAAGTTGTGGAATCAGTTCAAAGATACAAAAAATTCAAAGGTTCAAAGTACATTTATTATCAAAGTATGTATACAGAATACAAATCTGAAATTCATCCTCCCATGGGCAGCTATGAAACAAAGAAACACCATGGAAACCATTCAAGAAAGCAACAAACTCCCAATGCTTGAGAAAAGAACATATTGTGCAAATGACACCAAGCAATCAGACAACACATAGAATATCAAACATCAAACCTGGAGTCCAGTAGTATTCAATTTAGTTCAGTTCAGCATCGTGCTGCAAGCCCACAACAGGTAACAGAGCAAAGCATTCCTCACTGAAGTGCCCCAGACCACTTTAATTGCCCCGAACAAACCACACAAAAACAGCAATAAAAAAGAGCAACCAGAATACAAGAACACGTGCACCGCAAATCCCAAAATCCCCTCATATGAGCCGACAGCTTCCTCGATCAATCCTCGCAATGTGGATCACAAGGTTCCTGCACTTTCCTCCGACAGTAGCTAGAGATGAAAACCTGTCAAACACTGGCGGATGCCTCCAAACACCCGCCTCGTCCTCTGCCCACGTCCTCGTCAACTTCAACCTTGCTTGACGCCTCAATTGCCAGAAAGCAATGGAGTGGATCATGGGCTGATATGCTCAAAGCCTCAATCGTAGAGAAGCAACGGAGCCGATTATGTGCTTGAACCCCATGTCCAGACTCCGAGATCTCCAGGCTGCCCACTCTGTCCACTCTGTCCAAACCTCACCGAACTCCCACGGAGACAACAAAGTACCACATTGCTTAAAGGTTCCAAAATCACACCACCAAATTTACTGTTTCCAGTTATGATGGAATCATATTTGAAAGAAGAAGTAAAAGAAGTAGCTTTGTGAACTATGTACAGGATGTCACCATTGGTCACATTAATTGCTGGCGCCAAATCATCAGAGTTGAGTTAAGTGAGGTTATCCATGCTAGTTCAGGAGCCTTATGGTTGAAGGATATTAACTGTTCCCGAACCTGGTTGTGTGGGACCCAAGGCTTCTGTACCTCCTCCCAGATGGAATCAGCAAGAAGAGATCATGGCCTGGATGGTGGGATAATGGAATCCACTTTCCTGATACAGCACTCCTTGTAGATGTGCTCAATGGTGGGGTGGACTTTATCTGTGATAGAGTGGGTTGTATCCATTAGACTTTGTAGGCTTTTCCCTTCTTGTGCGTTTGTGTTTCATACCAGGCTCTGATGCAACTATTCAGTATATTCTAAACATTGCATCTATGAAGACTTCTCAGAAAGTGAGGAACTGCTGTGCCTTCTTTGTAATGGCACTATTGTGCTGGTCCCCTGAAATGATAATGCCAAGGAATTTGAATTACTGACTCTCCCACCTCTGATCCACTAATGAAAATTGGCTCATGGACTTTCTGTTTCCTCGTCCTGCAGCCAATAATTATTATTATTAATAGCCATTGAGTACCTCTACAAGAAGTGCTGCCTCAAGAAAGCAACATCCATCTTCAAGGACCGCCACCACCCAGATAGGATGAGGTGATGTTGCAGATCTATAAAACACTGGTTAACCACACTTTGAGGATTGTGTTCATTTCTTCTCAGCTCATTATAGGAAGGACGAGAAAGCTTTAGTGAGGGTGCAGAAGAGATTTACTAGTACGATGACTGGATTATAAGGCATACCTTATGAGGTTAGGTTGAACAAGCTAGAGCATTTCTCTTTCACTAGGGGGATGAAAGGTGTCTTGATAGGGGTGTACAAGCTGATAAAAGGCAAAGGTTAAGTGGACAGCCAGAATTTTTTTCCCAAGATGGAAATGAGTATTACAAGGGAGTAAGTATACCTTTAAGATGTTGGGAGGAATGTATGGCAGGGACTGGTGGCTGTCAGAGGCAGATTTTGTACACAGTGAGAGGTAGGTGCAGGGGTGGTGGTAGAGGCTGACAGTATAATAGGGACATTTAAGATAATCTTATGTCGGCACATGGATGAAAGAAAAATGGAGGGTTACGTGGGAGGGAAGAGTTAGATTGATCCTAGAGTAGGTTAAAGGGTCAGCACAAACATCATGGGCTGAAGAGGCTTTAACTTGCTGTACTGTTCTGTGGTCTATAATTTAAAGAGCTTTTCCCTGCCTTTTGACAATCATGGTTCAGAGCGTTCTATCCATGGAGACCAATAATGCATCATAATTGTAATGGATGAACAATTGCAGATTTCTAAAGCATTCACTAATCATTCCTTTTAATGCAATACATGAATCAAGTATTTGAAAAAAAGATTAAACCATGTGTGGGCTGTTGTAATGAAGGAATCTGAATGGTAAATGAACTGGGAGAGTAATTTAAACCTTTTACCCTGCAGCAAATGCACCCATCATTCAGGTAGCTAACAGACTAGAGGTCAGCTCCTGATTTCAATTTGCCTGTGAAACAACAGCTTCCCATTATCAGAGGAGATCTTCAGTCCATCACTTAAGGCATTCAGTACCCCTCTATAAAGGTAACATCGTGATTTGGGTTAACAATCACAGTCCTGGAAATTAACTAACTCCAGAAGAGGATCAAATAAGCTTTTCCTCAAGGAAGCTTTGTACAAGTTATTGAATCTTTTTCTTTGTCCACCTGATAATCTTTGCTGCGATGTAACTCAGAATAGATAAGGCTTCCAGAGTACGGTTTTGGGTACTGTATATGAATAATGGAACCAAATGAGATTAGCTGGGGCTTCAGTTGAGTGGGAAGGTTGGCCTGTGAAACCAGATCACTTTTTCTTCAAATGATCTGCTGGCTAGATCTCAAAAGCATTTAGGAGGATAGGGATCACTTCTATATAGTAAACTCTAAGCTTTATGCAAGTTCAGACATCTTGATTTTCAAACACACTTTTTCTCAATCTTGCCTTTGTTGAAGGGTGGTACCCAGCCTATGGGAAGTAATACATATTTTCCAGGGTCTTGCCATGAACCTGTATTGTCAGAGGACAAAGCAGTGTAGAAAAGCAGAATGATGGAGAAACTTGGTGCATAAAATATAGGACAGAACAGCAGAGGAACAAGGTCTTTGGCCTATTCTCTCCGTGCCTGCCATAACACCACTCCTTGTCAATCTCATCAGTTTACACATGATCTCGATCCCTCCATCCTCCATTCCCTGCAAGTTCATGTGCCTGTTTAAATGCCACTTCAACCTTTTTGTCGTATATGTTTCCTCACTTCCCCTGCCATTTCCTCTGCTTTCTTCTCATAAAGGCACCAGTCTAAAGAGTAGGGAAGAAGGAAAAGCAATAGGTACAGACTCTGCCATTCACTGACTTAGTGACCTCCATCCTTGGCTTTCTCTTCCATCACCCACAGCTGGTTTCCACCAGATGGAACAATTAAATTAGTGTTGATGTTTATTTACAAAACTCAGCAATCATCTTCCACTGAAATTAAAAAGTACATAAGCTCATTAAAAAAACATTTGTTTCTGTCCATTTGGGTCTTTCATAGATCAGGCGTTATTATTGCAGCAAATCACCTTTCAACAATGTTACAGTTCGGAGTATTTTTTATTCACTTCTGGGGATTTTTTCCACAGACGCCATATACTTCCCATCCTTCACTGTCCTTGAGAAAGTAGTACTTGAACTGCTGAGTATCGATACTCCCAGATTGCAGTTGGGTACTGCATTCCAGGACATACACCTAACAACAGTGAATCCAGACTTCCTTACAATGGCTGTTCTCTGGGATGGTTTGAATTATGAAGGAGGCACATGAGTGAAAAAAGATATGCATTTACACAGCACATTTGACATTGCTTTCCGTTTATGGAGCACTTTTGAAGTGAAGCTTCTATTACAATAAGAAATGGGCCACAGGGAAGATCTCATGAATATCAATGCAATAACCACCAGGTACTGTATTGCACAGATGTTGGATAGTGGACCAGGATGATGACTGGGACACCAAGGAAAAACAGCTTACCTTCTATGAATTGGTGTTATAGGAATTTTTCATCTGGCTGAGGAGCACCTGATTTAACATCTTATCTCAAAGAAGGCATCTTGAAAAGTGGGTCATTTTTACACTAGAATTCTAACCTACATTTTGGCGCACACTGTAGAGCCTAAATACTGTGAGAGTGCCCATCTAACCCAGAGCTTGGACTTATTAGCATGCCTTTGTGGCTACATCTACCTTACAAGACTGTGGATTTGACTGATATTTTCTGAAGGCCTCTTTGTAGCTGTTTCTTTCATTGCTAGTAATTCCTGTTACAAGAAAATGGCCAGAGTGCAACTAGGTGTCAAACTCGCAACTAGCACTGCGCTACTCACCCAAAAACACCACTGAGGTACTAAATTCCCCTTACAGTTTAATCGCCATCAACATCATTTAGGTCATCTATCAGTGTATGTCCTTGTATTTTCTTATCCTTAAGAAGGAAACCACTAAGTCCATCAAGTCTGTGCCATCTCTCAGAACATTTCCATCAATTCAATCCAGAGCGTAGAACATAGAACAGTACAATACAGAAACAGGCCTTTATCTCAGGCTACATCCACACTACGCCGGATAATTTTGAAAACTCCAGTTTCGAGTAAAAACAACAGGCGTACACACTAAGCATTTTCCAAAATATCTCTGTCCACACTAACACGGGTATTTGGGCAAATCTCCTCTACTGGGCAAGCGCAGGACACACAGAAAACAAGTGAAGAGGAAACAGTGTACTTAGTGAGCATTGGTCCAGTTACAGAGTAGAAAAACCTAAAAGAAATTGCTCTTGGCTCTCGCGCAGGAGGACTTAAAACAAAAAAAAAACAAATACTGGAGCGATTGGAGGCAACCGACAGGGAGTTCAGGGATGATATGACCTGGCTGACAACGAACATTGAAAAACTGACTAACTCTGTTGCATTAATAAAACACCTTGTTAAATGTATAAAATATGTCTGCATCAGTGTTATCTTGCATTTACATACAATGTTACATTAGGCTGTTACACATCTATTGTCAGAGAAGTACTTGCATAAATAGGTAAACCACCTTCATTCAAGCAAGGACAGAAAACAGGGCAAAGTATTTGGTGAGTACATTTCTAACTCTTCTGGCTTTAGTTTCATTGCCGTCTGTTCTGAAATTGTTAGGTTCTGTGAAGCCCCGAATCAAATATCGCTGTGATGATTGTACGTTCTAGTATCAATTGTTTGGCGACAATAAAGTAGTAAAAATAATAATAATAATAAGAAGAAGAAGAAGAAGAAGAAGAAGAAGAAGAAGAAAACAATGAAATGCCGGGCTGCCGCCATCTGTTCCGGCACGTCACGACAGCGGTTTTAAAAAGCGCCGGTTACCCCGTACACACTGCAACGGATATTAGGCGTTTTCAGGTTTATTCACTCTGGAGACCGTTTCTGAAAATCTTCATTTTCAGGGGATGAAAACACCATTTTAGTGTGGACAGAGAGTCAAAACGAAGAGAAAAAGCTTTGTTTTCAAAATTATCCGGCATAGCGTAGACTTAGCCTCACTTAGCTATTGATGTTGAATTATGCTAATCCCTTCTGCCTGCACATTGGCTGTATCTCTCCATTCTCTGAAATTCATGCCTCAAAACATCTCCATGGTCTGACTCAACCAGCAGCCTGGCAGCACAGTCCAGAATGATGGTTGAGGCAATTATACCACTCTCTGAGTAAAAAAAAACAACTTTCCTTGTGCATCTCCCTTGAACTTCTCCTCTCTCACCTTAAATCCATGTCCCGTAGTATTAGATATTTCAACCCTCGGAGAACATTACTGGCTATCTATTCTATCTTGTCTCACATCATTTTATAAACTTCTAATAGGTCTCCCCTCTGCCTTCAATCTCAAGAGAAAACAACCTAAACTTGTCCAGCTTATTCTTATAACACGTGCCCTCTAATTCTGGTAACGTTCACTGTGTGTAAAGAACATAAGACATTGGAGCAGAATTATATGTTAACCCTTTCATTCCTAGGATCACACTCATGAACCTCCTCTGGACCCTCTCCAATTCCAGCACATTAGTTCTTAGATAAGAGGCCCAAAACTTCTCACAATACCCTAACTGCAGGTTGACTTCAGATGGAATGCAGTTGGGAAGTGCATTGTCATCCAGTTCAGTAGAAGAAATAAAAGCATAGACTATATTCTAAGTGGAAAGAACATTCAAAACTCTGAGGTGCAAAGGGACTTGGGAGTCCTCATACAAGATTCCCCAAAGGTTAATTTGCAGGTTGAGTCAGTGGTGAGGAGAGCAAATGCAATGTTAGCATTCATTTCGAGATGACTAGAATATAAAAGCAATGATGTAATGTTGAGCCTTAATAAAGCACTGGTGAGGCCTCACTTGGACTATTGTGAGCAATTTTCAGTGCCTTATTTAAGTGAGAATGGTGATGGCTCAAAGGAGGTTCACTACAATGATTTCAGGATTGAAAGGCTTACGATGGCTCTGGGCCTTTACTCACTGGAAATCAGAAGAATGAGGGGTGACCTCACTGAAGCCTATTGAATGTTGAAAGGTCTCAATTGGCTGGATGTGGAGAGGATGTTTCCTTTGGTGGGGAAATCTAAGAGCAGAGGACACAGCCTCAGAAAAGAGAGATGTTCATTTGGAATGGAGGTGAGGAGGAATCTCTATAGCCAGAGAGTGGTGAATCTGTGGAATTCGTTGCCACAGGTGGCTGAGGAGGCTGCCATTGGGTATATTTAAGGCATATGTTGATAGCTTCTTGATTAGTCAGGGTACAAAGGGACATGGAGAGAAGGCAGGAGATTGGTGCTCAGAGGGAAAATGGATCAGCCATGATGAAATGGGGGAGCAGGCTCGATGGGTGAAATGCCCTAATTCTGCTTCTGTATTTTATGGTCTTAACAAATGCTTTATAAAGCATCAGCATTTTATTCTTGCTTTAAACACAGGAGATTCTGCAGATGCTTGAAATCCAGAACACACACACACACACACAAATGCTGAAGGAACTCAGGTCAGGCAGCATCTATGGAAATGAATTAACAGTTGATGTTTCTCCAGTCCTGAAAAAGGGTCATGGCCTCAAACATCGACTGTTCATTCATTTCCATAGATGCTGACTGACTTGCTGAGTTCCCTCAGCATTTTGTTTGTGATATTCTTGATTTTATATTCTAGTGCTCTGGAAATAAATGTTAGCACTGCATTTGCTTCTCTTACCACTGATGCAACCTGCAAGTTGACCTTTGGGGAATCCTGCACGAGGTCTCGCAAGTCCCTCCCTTTGCACCTCAGATTTCTGAATTGTCTTTGTTTAGTAAATAGTCTATAACTTTATTTCTTCTTCCATCACTCCTATACTATGTTAATCTGCCACTTCTTTGCCCTTTCTTCCATTCTATATATGTCCTTCTGCAAGACCATCTGCTTGCTCAGCACCACCTGCCCATTCACTTTGGCCACAAAGTTCAAATTCAAGTATCATTCAACTATAGCCAAACGAAAATATCAGTCCTCAGGGGCCGAGGTGCAGAACAGATTCCAATAGACACACAGCACACTACATATAGCACGAAGCACAAATAGCACACATAGTTATGATTCCAGACAAAAAAACATGCAGTCACAAAAAGTAATATAGTCCAAGTACCTGAGTGGCATGATTAGACAGTCCTGGTCAAGCTTGGTCAAGACACTGAAGGGCAACATGGAGTAAACACCAGATGGCAGCACTGAGTGAACACTGGCAGACAGGGCCGAGGAGTGGGGCCAACCCCCAACACAGTAAGGGTTCCAGCACCCCAAACAGAGACATCTGCTCTCTCTTACACTGCCTCAGCTCTCTTCCCCTGCCATCAAATCCACCATCCAAATCATTGATATATAACGTTAAAAAGCAGTTCCAACACCAACCCCTGTGGAACACTATGTCATCAGCAACCAGCCCTAAAAGGCCTACTTTATTCCCACTTTTGCCTCCTGCCAGTTAGTCAATCTTTTATCCCTACTGGTATCTCTCCTGTAATAGCATATGCTGTTAACTTGTTTAGCAACCTGATGTGCGACACCTTGTCAATGGCCTTCTGAAAATCCAAGTAAACCACATTCACTGACTCTCCTTTGCCCATCCTGCCTGTTATTCCCTCAAGAACAGCGTAAAATTGGTAAGTGTATGTAATTTTCAAAATGTTGCAAATGTTTCATTTAATAATGCATTCTGAGCAATGAATATTCTAAAATGTACAATGATGAATTGGAGAAGTAAGCGTGTTTGTAATTTCTGCAAGCAAAGAGACAATGGCTGCCAGCCCTTTTGTAAATGAATGTTGTTATTATGGTTTTGCCAAACACGCAGTCTCTCTGTGAAATAGTGCTCCAGTAAAATAACTTCCTCATTGGAAGAGACACAGGGCAGCAATCAACATAAACTGATGCATCTACTCTCCATAGCATTCGGATGACACATACCATTCAGAGTCACAATGCTCAGACTTTTTCATCTTTCCCTGAGTATAGCCTCACAAATGCATAATTACATAGAGCAGTTAGTAGTGTAGAAACTGCTGCATTGAATTAATGTTGCATTTTGGTGCTTTACTGGAAGTTATCCAAAAATGTCTGATATAGTTTTTTTTTCTGGGAGAAGCATCTTCAATCAACATAAACACTTCCGCTCCCTGTGGTTTTTCAATGAGCTATGAAGCTGAGATCTACTTCAGCAACACTTGTGCACCAGAGATGTATACAAGGAATTGTGACATGGGACTTGGCTCCGTTATTCTGTTATTGTTCCCTATGCCTTTAGCTTCCTGGGCTCCATGGTCTTAAATTCCCACAGTGTATTGGAGAACTAGAGGAAGTTTCAAGATGTGGTGGGGATGAGAGATGGCACGAAGCAATTTAAAAACAAGAATGAGACTTTTGAAACAGAAGGTGATGATTTGAGAGTCAATATACATTAAGGAACAAACGGCAAGAATGCTGACCATACTGGCTGGTTGCAAAATAGATCTGAGGCAATCAAGTTTTTGATTAATCCAATTTTAAGGAAAGTACAATATCACCAGCCAGTCAGGTGAATGATATTGCTGTTATCATTAATATTATGGAAATTGAATGTTCTTTAAAGAACTTTTCTTCCTGATTTTACAGGCAAATAATAATTAAATGTATTTTTAAGAAGTCTTGCTGAGAAAATTATAGTTACAGGGTATCCCAGTGAAAGTTGGAGGATTTTCTTTTATATTATTGCAGATTTTAAGGAACTATATTGCTCAATGGATCAGGGTAGGGGAATCTGGAACACCAATGGTACTCAAATGGCAAACTAGATCCATCTCAACCTTATTGCCTTAACTTCTCATTTTTTTTCCAGCCCTGATGAAGGGTCCCAGCCTGAAACAACAATAGTTAATTCCTTTCCATAGATGCTGCCTGACCTGCAGAGTTCTCCCAGCATTTTATGTGTTTTGACCCAATCCCGATATAATGCATGTTTCAGACACAGACTAAAGTTTCATTCAACTCCCTAGGTGATATAATTGAGGAATAGGCAAGGAGTTTTTTTTATATATATCCTCTAACAAAAGAAGGGTAAATTATTGGGCAAGGAATCTGACAACCCACAGAAAAGGAAATAAGAACATGTTTTCTGTAAGAGTATACTCAATTCTTTGTTGTGGGCTTTTAGCAGACTCTTCCCTTTATGACTAATTGCTGTGAACTGTTTATTGCACAATTGGTAAAATAATAAAGGTTAGAATGTTTTACCAATATCTTGATTTTCTGATGATCTTCCCTCTGGATTTGAACATAAAGTACAGATATTATATTCAGAAAGTGCTTATTTCCTCATCTGTGAAGTCTTTGGATGTTGAAAGTGGCATTTCTTTGCAAGCTGCTTTTGTTGATGGTGATAAAGTTTGCAACATTAGTCAATGTTACAATACTGATTTGGGTGATCTGGGAAGGGTATTTGCTGAACAAGGGAAAATGAGGAAGCCTGGACTTCTTGTTATTGTCATAGGCACTTACCTGATGTTAACATTGCCTGTCATTTTTCAATTAAAGTATTGCCTAATGATTCTTTGTTAATTGGATGGCTATGAATGAATTGGATTGAATTAACTTTATTTCTTACATCCTTCACATACATAAGGAGTAAAAATCTTTATGTTACGTCTCCCTCTAAATGTACCATATGTAATCATAGTAATTTATAATAAATACAACAGTCAATGTAATATAGAGTACACTCAAATCAGCGTGAGTTCATCAGTCTGACAGCCTGGTGGAAGAAGTTGTCCCGGAGCCTGTTGGTCCTGGCTTTTATGCTGTGGTACCGCTTCCCAGATGGTAGCCGCTGGAATCGATTGTGGTTGGCTTATATCTGTATACCTCAAGTTCCATAAACCGTATGAATCAGGAACTTATGCTATAGTTATCCTTTATTGTGAGTACTGTAAAAGGACAACTTCATTTCAAGTAAAAAGATCTTTTCAAAGGGCATATGATTAAATCATCATGGAAATTAAAAGACCTCTGCTGTGCAAAACCTAATCTTCTAGCAACTTATTTTAACACTAGAAGAATATGTTTTGAACAGTCATGACAGTAGGTCTCTATAATTCCTTGCTACTTTTCTGATGTCAACATTAAGAACACAACTCAGCAACTGGAGGGAGGTCTGAAAAGTTAGAATGTGTGGCCTAAAGATGTGAATCACAGCACGACAGAGAGAAAGGCAGCTGGGACATCAAGGTTGCAATCTCAAGTCAGTTGCTGTGAGACATGGAGGGATAGAAATGAAGAACCAAATAACATACATCAGTTCGTGATTTGACCCAGGAAACTGAAGCAGAGGGTCACACAGCTCCTCAAGTCTGCTGCACCATTCAGGATTGACCTTATTAAGGGCATGAACATAGCCACAGAAAGAGATGATTTTACTCACACTGAGGAGCTTTAAAAAAGAATAAGGACTTTGCTAAGACATGGGAATTCAGTACTGACCACTCAATGAGGCAAAATTAAAGATTTACAGATTCAGTTTCACATGCCCATCAAGTGTATAAAATCTTTGGTTCTTACCATTATGTATGCTCAGTATTTGAGCCAGATTCCTAACAATCCAGTCATTCTTGAAACATATCCATCCGGGTCATGTCATCTTTTCAGAAGGCACAAAAGCCTAATATCCCATACCAACAAGAGGAATTCTGCAGATGCTGGAAATTCAAGCAACACACATCAAAGTTGCTGGTGAATGCAGCAGGTCAGGCAGCATCTCTAGGAAGAGGTACAGTCGATGTTTTAGGCCGGGACCCTTCGTCAGGACTGACAAAGGGTCCCGGCCTGAAACCTCGACTGTACCTCTTCATAGAGATGCTGCCTGACCTGCTGCGTTCACCAGCAACTTTGATGTGTATCCCATACCAGCAGCTATTTTCCAACATCCATCAGATCTTTGAACTTATCTACATAACCATAACCCTAAGTCACCAATGAACACTACAATTCACCACTTTAAAAAAAAATATTTATTCATTTATGAGATATGACATTGCCAGCTAAGCCAGCATTTATTGCCCATCCCTAGTTGCCCTTGAGAAGGTGGTGATGAACTGCATTCTTGAATTTGAGGTATAGATATACCCACAGTGCTGTTAGTGAAGGAATTCCATGATTTTGACCCTGCGACAATGAAGGAACGGCGATATGTTTCTAAGTCAGGATGGTGAGTGACTTGGAGGGGGATTTCCAAGTGAGCTGTCAATCAAGTGGGCTGCCTTATACTGGATGATGTCAAACTTCTTCAGTATTGATGGAGCTGAACTTATCCAGGCAAGTATTCCATTACACTCCTCACTTGAGTCTTGTAGATGGTGGACTGTCTTTGGGGAGTCAAGAGGTGAGTTACATGTTGCAGGCTTCCTAGCCTTTGACCTGCTCTGGTAGCCATGGTGTTTATATGGCTAGACCAGTTCAGTTTCTTGTCAATCGTAATCCCCAGGATGTTGATAGTCGGGGCTTCAGTGATGGTGATGCTACTGAATGTCAAGGGACGATGGTTAGAGACTCTCTTGTCGGAGATGGTCATTGCCCGGAAATTGCATGACTTGAATTTTACTTGCCACTTGTCAGCCCAAGCCTGGATATTGTCAAGGTCCTGCTGCATTTGGGTATGAACTGATCCACTATCTGAGGAGTCATGAATGGTGCAGAACATTGTGCAGTCAACTGCAAACACCCCCACTTCTGGCCTTATGACGGAAGGAAGGTTGTTGATGAAGCAGCTGAAGATGGTTGATCCTAGGACACTTCCCTGAGGAGCCCTTGCAGTGATGTCCTGAGGATGAGATGATTGACCTCCAACAACAACAACCATCTTACTTTGTAATACCATGGACTTGATTATGATTGTGTCTTGTGATTGTGATCTGTGGTCATGAAGTCCTTTAAGAGACGAGTGTTGGCTCACCTGAAGGACATCACAGGCCCCCTGCTGGACCCCCTGCAGTTTGCTTATTGGGCAAATAGGTTAGTGGATGATGCAGTCAACATGGGACTGCATTACATACTACAACACCTCGACAACCCAGGAACTTCTGCGAGGGTCCTGTTTGTTGACTTCAGCTCGGCTTTTAACACCATTGTCCAAGAAATCTTCCACTCCAAACTCACCCAGCTCACTGTCTCCCCCGCCATCTGTCAGTGGATCACAAGCTTCCTGACTGACAGGGTGCAGCAAGTGACGCTGGGGAGCATCATTTCTAGCACCCGGACAATCAGCACCGGTGCCCCCCAGGGATGTGTGCTTCCCCCACTGCTCTTCTCCCTTTACACTAATGACTGCTCCTCACAGCATCCATCTGTTAAACTCCTGAAGTTTGCAGATGACACAACTGTTATTGGCCTTATCTGAGATGGTGATGAGTCTGCATACAGACGGGTGGTGGAATGGCTGGCCCTCTGGTGTGGTCAGAACAATCTGGAGCTAAGTGAGCTCAAGACTGTGGAGATGACAGTGGGCTTCAGGAGGAGCCCCCCAATACTCCCCCCACTCGCTATAGTCAACAGTATTGTGTTTGCTGTGGAGACCTTCAGGTTTCTGGGTGTCACAATCTCCCAAGACCTGAAGCAGACACCCAATGTGGACACTCTTATTAAAAAGACTCAGCAGAGGTTGCATTTCCTACGTCAACTCAGGAAGTACAACCTGCCTCAGGAGCTGCTGATTCAATTCTATTCAGGAATAATCCAGTCTGTTCTCTGTTCGTCCATCACTGTCTGGTTTGGATCAGCTACCAAACAAGACAAGAATAGACTCCAAAGAACCGTCAGGGCTGCGGAAAGGATTATTGGTGTGAAGCTGCCCTCGATCCAGGACTTGTATGCATCTAGAGTCAGGAAGCGAGCAAGCAGCATCATTGTAGACCCATCACACCCTGGACATCACCTGTTCCAACTCTTTCCTTCTGGTAAGCTCTTTAGATCACTGTATGCCAGGACAAATAGGTAGAAGAACAGTTTCTTTCCGTATGCCATCAGTCTTATGAACACTTGAATTTTAGTCTATTATAAACCAAGTCCACCTGTACATACACAGGTATATCTCATTGTATGTAGTTCACAATTATTTGCACTATAGTTTTGTTTGCTTTTTGATTCTGTACAGCGAGAGCTCAGGGAAACCAGCATCAAATTCCGTGTGTGAAAAAACATACTTGGCGATAATAAAGGATTCTGATTCTGATTCTTTATTTTTTTTTAAAATGCACAGAGGTTTGTGACTATACTAACATGCCTGTGAGGCTGCTGTGAGTTTTTCATTGTATTGTATATCTGTATGTGACAATAAACTCAAATTGACTTGACAAATAACAGTACCTGCTGTCTGTCCTGAGTGGTTAACACTTTATCTTGAAACCAGTTTAAGACTCTTAAATCAGAGAAAACAACTGATCATCACTGAAACTGGAAATTTCTTTGTGACAGATGTTCAAGGGTTCAGTTTCATATCAGAGAATAAATACAGCAGCAAACCTGAAATTCTTACTCTTCACAGACATCCACAAAGTGTCGCGGCTGCAGAAAAGGAGGAAGACATGGAGGGATTGACTACGGAGTCTCTGTGGGTGGAAGTTAGAAACAGGAAGGGGTTGATAACTTTACTGGGTGTTTCTTATAGACCACTCAATAGTAACAGGGACATCAAGGAGCAAATAGGGAGGCAGTTTCTGGAAAGGTGTAATAATAACAGGCTTGTTGTGGTGGGAGATTTTAATTTCCCAAATAGATAGACAGATAGATAGATATAATTTATTGATCCCGAGGGGAATTGGGTTTCGTTACAGCCGCACCAACCAAGAATAGAGCGTAAGTATAGCGATACAAAAACCACAAACAATCAAACAACAAAATGCAAACTATGCCAGGTAGAAAATAAGTCCAGGACCAGCCAATATTGGCTCAGGGTGTCTGACCCTCTATGGGAGGAGTTGCAAGTTCGACGGCCATAGGCAGGAACGACCTCCTGTGCCGCCCAGTGTTGTATCTCGGTGGAATGTGGCCGAAGTCCAACAGTAAAAAGTTCAATATCCGGTCTACAAACACGTTCCTCGATCGTAATATGACCCGGATTGCACCATCTGTTGTTAACCAGAACAGTAAGCACCCAACTCCTTTACGCTTACCGCTCTCAGTGCACTTCCGGTCAGCCGGAACGGTCTGGAAGCCGTCCATGGAGAAGATTTGATCGGGTATGTCCTCGTGCAGCCCCGTTCCAGTGAAACACATAACACTGCACTCCCGAAATGTTCTCTGATGCCTGGCTAGCGCCGTGAACTCATCCATTTTATTACCCACCGAACTCCTCTTCTCCATACGTCTCTGTTGTCTCGACCCGGTCCTCTTTCCTCGACTTTGTGATCCCCCCTGCATCCCCTGTGTGTTTTCCTCCAGATTTCAGCAGGGGTGTCCGCCGCTCTGCTCGCTAAACCAGCCGGCATTAGTTCAAGCAGCTGGTCCCTGGAATGAACAATGCGACCTTGCTTCTGTCCCATGTGTCGGGATGTAACTATTTCCAGCGCTAAAAACCCAAATAAAACTCTCTCTACCAGCATGTTAGAAAGGCTGCTGCTTAAACATGCAACCGTGAAAAAAAAATACATAAAATAACGTAAGTTAAAAAGTAAGAAGAAGAAAGTAAGGATACTGATTGGAATGGCTGTACCAGGCTGCATGCACGACCGGCGTATGCGCACTATCGATTGGCGGATTTGTTAGGTGTGTTCAAGGAGGTTTCTTGATACAATATGTAGATAAGCCTACAAGAGGAGAGGCTGTACCTGATCTGGTATTAGGATATGAACCTGGTCAGGTGTCAGATCTCTCAGTGGGAGAGTATTTTGGAGATAGTGATTACTATTCTATCTCCTTTATGATAACTTTGGAGAGGGATAGGAACAGACAAGTTAGGAAAACGTTTAATTGTAGTAAGTGGAAATATGACGCTATCAGGCAGGAAATTGGAAGCATAAATTGGGAATAGATGTTCTCAGGGAGATTATAAGGCTATAGGGCTTATAAGGCTATAAGATTATAAGGCTAGTAGGAAGGAGTTTAGGAATGAAATTCGGAGAGCAGAAGGGGCCATGAGAAGGCCTTGGTGAGCAGGATAAAGAAAACCCCAAGGCATTCGACAAGTATGTGAAGAGCAAGCGGATAAGACGTGAGAGAATAGGGCCAATCAAGAGTGACAATGGAACAGTGTGTATGGACCCGGAGGAGATAGCAGAGGTACTTAATGAATACTTTGCTTCAGTGTTCACTACGGAAAAGGGTCTGGTGATGGTAGGGATGACTTGCAGCAGATTGAAAAGCTTGAGCGTATAGACATTAAGAATGAGGAGGTGCTGGAGTGTTTGGAAAGCATCAAGTTAGATAAGTCAACGGGACTGGAGGAGATGTACCCCAGGCCATTGTGGGAGATGAGGAAGGAGAATGCTGAGCCTCTGGCGATGATCTTTGTATCATCAATGGGGACAGGAGAGGTTTCAGAGGATTGGAGGGTTGCGGATGTTGTTCCCTTATTCATGAAAGGGAGTAGAGATAGCCCAGGAAATTATAGACCAGTGAGTCTTACTTCGGTGGTTGGTAAGTTTTTGGAGAAGATCCTGAGAGGCAGGATTTATGAACATTTGGAGAGACACAATATGATTAGGAATAGTCAGCATGGCTTTGTCAGAGGCAGGACGTGCCTTACAACCCTGATAGAATTTCTTGAGGGTGTGACTAAACACATTGATGAAGGTAGGGCAGCTGATGTCGTGTATATGGATTAAGGCATTTGACAAGGTACCTCATGCAAGGTTTATTGTGAATGTAGGGAGGCATGGGATCCAAGGAGATATTGCTTTGTGGATTCAGAACTGGCTTGCCTACAGAAGGTGAAGAGTGGTTGTAGACAGATCATATTCTGCATGGAGGTACGTCGCCAGTGGTGCGCCTCAGGGATCTGTTCTGGAACCCCTACTCTTTGTGATTTTTATAAATGACCTGAATGAGGAAGTGGAGGGATGGGTTAGAAAATTTGTGGATGACACAAAGGTTGGGGGTGTTTTGAATATTGTGGAGGGCTGTCAGAGGTTACAGCGGGACATTGTTAAGACGCAAAACTGGGCTGAGAAGTGGCAGATGGAGTTCAACCCAGATAAGTGTGAGGTGGTTCATTTTGATAGGTCCAATATGATGGCAGAATATAGTATTAATGGTAAGACTCTTGGCAGTGTGGAAGTCCAGAGGAATCTTGGGGTCTGAGTCCATAGGACCCTCCAAGCATACGATGTATTGGCCTTCATCAATCCTGGGATTGAGTTTAGGAGCTGAAAGGTAGTGTTGCAGCTATATAGGACCCTGGTCAGACCCCACTTGGAGTACTGTGCTCAGTTCTGGTCCCCTCACTATAGGAAGGACGTGGGAACTATAGAAAGGGTGCAGAGGAGATTTACAAGTTTGTTGCCTGGATTGGGGAGCATGCCTTATGAGAATAGGTTGAATGAACTTGGCCTTTTTTCCTTGGAGTGACGGAGGATGAGAGGTGACCTGATAGAGGTGTATAAGATGATGAGGTGCATTAATCATGTGGATAGTCAGAGGCTTTTTCCTAGGGCTAAAATGGCTAGCATAAGAGGGCACAGTTTAAAGTTGCTTGGAAGTATGTACAGAATAGATATCAGGGGTAAGCTTTTTTACGCAGAGAGTGTTGAGTGCATGGAATGGGCTGCCAAGAACGGTGGTGGAGGCAGATACAATAGGGTCTTTTCGGAGACTCCTGGACAGGTACGTGGAGCTCAGAAAAATAGAGGGTTATGGGTAACCCTAGGTAATTTCTAAGTTAGGGATATGTTCGGCACAGCTTTGTGGGCTGAGGAGCCTGAATTGTGCTGTAGGTTTTCTATGTTTCTATGTCTGAAGCAAGAACCCCATAGAATGAATGATGGAAACATCAAAGTCCCCAAAAGCCCTACCTCCCTTTGCACAAGCATCTCCCCTCACTCGTGCTAGCAGAAGCACTGATACCCCCCACACTCCCAGGATGCAAGCAACAGCAAAGGCCCCCCAAAGAGACCCCGATCAAGAGTCCACCAAAACTACAGTCCATAACCAAGCACTTCAGTATCTCAGATAGGTTCTCTCTCTCTCTCTCTCTCTCTCTTGAGAGGGAGAGAGAGAGAGAGAGAGAGAGAGAGATCGCTCCTGCAACAACGAGATGTGTAAAAGGAAACTTAGATTTTAGATCTTCTCAGATACCTCAACATTGAAGAGAATTTTGTGTTATGAAGAAGGTCTATAGATGATCTCAGGATCACATACGTTTGTAGATCAGGGCTTATGCCCTTGTAGAACTTCTACTAGGTTGAAAATGAGAATTGAAAGCAATAATACAGAGTTGAAATTAATCAGAATAGAAGGATTAAATAGGATAAATATAGTCCAGAGACAAAGCAATGTGAAATAGTCATTCATTAGTGAGTGAGTGGGCCAGTGAAGGAGTGGAGCTTTGGGGCTTTGACTCGAGAGATTCTGGCAGTTTTGGCAGTTGGTCTGTGCAAACAAGTCAATCAAGATTTGAATAGCTCAGACTCAGCAGAAAGTAGCTGATTGGGCAATCGAGGTCAGGTGACCAAGCATTTTGTAAAGCTCAAACAGATAAATAGAGGGATAGCTCAAGCAAAGTGGCGTGTGGAAAGTGGCCACCCACCCGCCCACTCGAGCTTTGAGGCTTTGATGAGAAGAGGCGGAGGACAAGCTTGCTCGCAATTAGTCTTTACAATGTCTCCTGAGACGGTGATGTGCCTCTCATGTGAGATGTGGCAGTCTTGGGGGAATGCCCCTCTCCCACAGAGTCACATCTGCCAGAAGTGCATACGGCTGGGTGACCTGGAAGACCATGTAAGGAATCTGGAGCAGCAGCTGGATGACCTTCGACTCATAAGGGAGAATGAGGCAGTCATAGATGAGAGCTACAAGGAGGTAGTCTCACCTAGGCAGTCGTTGGGTGACAGTCAGGGGGGAAAGTGAATGTGAACAGACAGGTAGTACAGAGCATCCCTGTAGCCATTCCACTGAATAATAAGTTTACCATCCTGGATACTGTTGGCAGGGATGACTGACCAGGTGTGAGCCACGGTGGCAGGGCCTCCGGCACTAAGTCTGACCCGGTGGTGCAGAAGCGTGGGACGGAGAAGAGGAGAGCTGTTGTCATTGGAGATTGTATAGTCAGGGGAGCAGACAGGAGATTTTGTGGACGTGAGAAGGACACCCGCATGGTTTGTTGCCTCCCGGGTGCCAGGGTCCGGGATGTCTCTGACCGGGTGCACGACATCCTGGTACGAGAGGGAAAGCAACCAGAAGTCGTGATACATATTGGGACCAACGACGTAGGCAGGAAGATGGATGATGTCCTGAAGTGTGAGTTTCAGGAATTAGACAGAAGACTGAAGAACAGGACCTCAAGGGTGGCGTTCTCAGGATTGCTGCCAGTGCTACGTAACAGTGATGGTAAGAACTGGAGGAGATGGCAGTTGAATGTGTGGCTGAGGAGCTGGTGCAGGGAGCAGGGTTTTGGATTTTTGGATCATTGGGATCTCTTCTGGGGAAGGTGGAACCTGTACAGATTGGATGGGTTGCACCTGAACTCGAGGGGAGCAATATCCTTACAGGTAGGTTCTCTGGCATGGTTCGGGAGGGTTTAAACTGATTTGCAAGGGGGGTGGGATCTGGAGCAATAGAGCAGTGAAAGAAGTGCATGGAGTAAAGCCAGATCTAACATATAGAGATACTTTGAGGAAAGAGAAGCAGAATAAATGGTGTAAAGACAGTAAGGTAGAAGAGCTGAAGTGTGTGTACCTCATTGCAAGAAGCATCAGGAACAAAGGTGATGAACTGAGAGCTTGGATACATACATGGAATTATGATGTATTGGCCATTACAGAGACTTGGCTGGCACCAGGGCAGGAAAGGATTCTCAACATTCCTGGATTTCAGTGCTTTAAAAGGGATAGAGAAGGCGGAAAAAGGGGAGGAGGGGTGGCATTACTGGTCAGGGATACAATTACAGCTACAGAAAGGGAGGGTAATGCAGCAGGATCCTCTTTTGAGTCAGTATGGGTGGAAGTCAGGAACAGGAAGGGAGCAGTTACTCTATTGGGGGTATTCTATAGGCCCCCTGGTAGCAGCAGAGATACAGAGGAGCAGATCGGGAGGCAGATTTTGGAAAGGTGCAAAAATAGCAGGGTTGTTATCATGGGTGACTTTAACTTCCCTAATATTGATTGGCACCTGATTAGTTCCAAGGGTTTATATAGAACAGAGAACATAGTATAGTACAGCACAGTACAGGCCCTTCAGCCCACAGTGTTGTGCCGACCCTCAAACCCTGCCTCCCATATAAGCCCCCACCTTAAATTCCTCCATATACCTGTCTAGTAGTCTCTTAAACTTCACTAGTGTATCTGCCTCCACCACTGACTCAGGCAGTGCATTCCACGCACCAACCACTCTGAGTAAAAACACCTTCCTCTAATATCCCCCTTGAACTTCCCACCCTTTACCTTAAAGCCATATCCTCTTGTATTGAGCAGTGGTGCCCTGGGGAAGAGGCGCTGGCTATCCACTCTATCTATTCCTCTTATTATCTAGTACACCTCTATCATGTCTGCTGTCATCCTCCTTCTCTCCAAAGAGTAAAGCCCTAGCTCCCTTAATCTCTGAACATAATGTATACTCTCTAAACCAGGCAGCATCCTGGTAAATCTCCTCTGTACCCTTTCCAATGCTTCCACATCCTTCCTATAGTGAGGTGACCAGAACGGGACACAGTACTCCAGGTGTGGCCTAACCAGAGTTTTACAGAGCTGCATCATTACATCGTGACTCTTAAACTCTGTCCCTCGACTTATGAAAGCTAACACCCCATAAGCTTTCTTAACTACCCTATCCATCTGTGAGACAACTCTCAGGGATCTGTGGACGTACCCCGAGATCCCTCTGCTCCTACACACTACCAAGTATCCTATCATTTACTTTGTACTCTGCCTTGGAGTTTGTCCTTCCAAAGTGTACCACCTCTCACTTCTCTGGGTTGAACTCCATCTGCCACTTCTCAGCCCACTTCTGCATCCTATCAATGTCTCTCTGCAATCTTTGACAATCCTCTACACTATCTACAATACTACCAACCTTTATGTCGTCTGCAAACTTGCCAACCCACCCTTCTACCCCAACATCCAGGTCGTTAATAAAAATCACGAAATGTAGAGGTCCCAGAACTAATCCTTGTGGGAAACCACTAGTCACAATCCTCTAATCTGAATGTACTCCCTCCACCACCACCCTCTGCCTTCTGCAGGCAAGCCAATTCTGAATCCACTTGGCCAAACTTCTCTGGATCCCATGCCTTCTGACATTCTGAATAAGCCTACCGTGTGGAACCTTGTCAAATGCCTTACTAAAATCCATATAGATCACATCCACTGCGCTACCCTCATCTATATGCTTGGTCACCTCCTTAAAGAACTCTATTAGGCTTGTTAGGCACGATCTGCCCTTCACAAAGCCATGCTGACTGTCCCTGATCAGATCATGATTCTCAAAATGCCCAGAGATCCTATCTCTAAGAATCTTTTCCAACAGCTTTCCCACCACAGATGTATGGCTCACTGGTCTATAATTACCCGGACTATCCCTACTACCTTTTTTGAACAAGGGGACAACATTCGCCTCCCTCCAATCCTCCGGTACCATTCCCGTGGACAACGAGGACATAAAGATCCTAGCCAGAGGCTCAGCAATCTCTTCTCTCGCATCATGGAGCAGCCTGGGGAATATTCCGTCAGGCCCCGGGGACTTAACAGTCCTAATGTATTTTAACAACTCCAACACCTCCTCTCCCTCAATATCAACATGCTCCAGAAGATCAACCTCACTCATATTGTCCTCACCATTAAGTTCCCTCTTTTTGGTGAATACCGAAGAGAAGTATTCATTGAGGACTTCGCTCACTTCCACAGCCTCCAGGCACATCTTCCCACCTTTATCTCTAATCGGTCCTACCTTCACTCCTGTCATCCTTTTGCTCTTCACGTAATTGAAGAATGCCTTGGGGTTTTCCTTTACCCTACTCACCAAGGCCTTCTCATGCCCCTTTTTTGCTCTTCTCAGCCCCTTCTTAAGCTCCTTTCTTGCTTCCCTGTATTCCTCAATAGACCCATCTGATCCTTGCTTCCTAAACCTCATGTATGCTGCCTTCTTCCACCTGACTAGATTTTCCACCTCACTTGTCACCCATGGTTCCTTCACCCTACCATTCTTTATCTTCCTCACTGGGACAAATTTATCCCTAACATCCCACAAGAGATCTTTAAACATCGACCACATGTCCACAGTACATTTCCCTGCAAGACATCATCCCAATTCACACCCGCAAGTTCTAGACTTATAGCCTCATAATTTGTCTTTCCCCAATTAAAAATTTTCCTGTCCTCTCTGATTCTATCCTTTTCCGTGATAATGCTAAAGGCCAGGGAGCAGTGGTCACTGTCCCCCAGATGCTCACCCACTGAGAGATCTGTGACCTGACCCGGTTCATTACCTAGTACTAGGTATAGTATGGCATTCCCCTGGTCGGCCTGTCCACATACTGTGACAGGAATCCATCCTGGACACACTTAACAAATTCTGCCCCATCTAAACCCTTGGAACTAATCAGGTGCCAATCAATATTAGGGAAGTTAAAGTCACCCATGATAACAACCCTGTTATTTTTGCACATTTCCAAAATCTGCCTCCTGATCTGCTCCTCTGTATCTCTGCTGCTACCAGGGGGCCTATAGAATACCCCCAATAAAGTAACTGCTCCCTTCCTGTTCCTGACTTCCACCCATATTGACTCAAAAGAGGATCTTGCTACATTACCCACCCTTTCTGTAGCTGTAATGGTATCCCTGACCAGTAATGCCACCCCTCCTCCCCTTTTTCCGCCGTCTCTATCCCTTTTAAAGCACTGAAATCCAGGAATATTGAGAATCCATTCCTGCCCTGGTGCCCTGGTTTAGATAGGGCAGAGTTTGTTAAGTGTGTCCAGGACGGATTCCTGTCACAGTATGTTGACAGGCCAACTAGGGGGAATGCCACACTAGATTTAGTACTAGGTAATGAACCGGGTCAGGTCACAGATCTCTGTACTATGGACATGGACATGTACTATGGACATGTGGTGGATGTTTAGAGATCTCTTGCGGGATGTTAGGGATAAATTTGTCCCGGTGAGGAAGATAAAGAATGGTTGGGTGAAGGAACCATGGGTGACAAGTGAGGTGAAAAATCTAGTCAGGTGGAAGAAGGTTAAGAGTCGCGATGTAATGATGCTGCTCTATAAAAGTCTGGTTAGGCCACACTTGGAGTACTGTGTCCAGTTCTGGTCGCCTCGCTATAGGAAGGATGTGGAAGCATTGGAAAGGGTACAGAGGAGATTTACCAGGATGCTGCCTGGTTTAGAGAGTATGCATTACGATCAGAGATTAAGGGAGCTAGGGCTTGACTCTTTGGAGTGAAGGAGGATGAGAGGAGACATGATAGAGGTGTACAAGATAATAAGAGGAATAGATGGAGTGGATAGCCAGCAGCTCTTCCACAGGGCACCACTGCTCAATACAAGAGGACATAGCTTTAAGGTAAGGGGTGGGAAGTTCAAGGGGGATATTAGAGGAAGGTTTTTTACTCAGAGTGGTTGGTGCGTGGAATGCACTGCCTGAGTCAATGGTGGAGGCAGATACACTAGTGAAGTTTAAGAGACTACTAGACAGGTATATGGAGGAATTTAAGGTGGGGGCTTATATGGGAGGCGGGGTTTGAGGGTCGGCACAACATTGTGGGCCAAAGGGCCTGTACTGTGCTGTACTGTTCTATGTTCTATTAGATGGTTATAGAGAGTCAAATACTGATGGAAAAGGGAGGAAATAAATGAATAAGGACAATAAAATGAAAGGGTACTGAGGGTTATTAAAATAGCAAGTTCACATTTCTTATCTGATTATCCAAAGCTAAGAAATAAAGTTGGAACTCTAATTACAATAAAAGGACATGGCGATGTTCCCTGAGGAATACTCGTGTGTGGGAGGATCATTCTGGGTCAAAAGGTTCTTGCATATAATGGGTTTCAGTGGATACTGAAGAAATGAAAGGTTGGCTGAGATGACCAGGAGCATAATTATAGCCACAGAAAGAAAGGAAAGATTGTAGAACTCTGCTGTGCTGAGTTATGATGGCTGGTGAGTTTACTTAATCTGAACAGGAGTAAGAGAAGAAATGGTGGCCAGAGTGCTGTGGATCAAGAGCAGCTATTCAAGTGAAGGTGTATTTTAAAAATGGCTTCATCAAATAGACTTAACTCCTTTAGCCAATAGTAATTCTCTTAACCATAGAACAGACATTGTGGAATATGGTTGAGGACTCCATAATTTCCCGTTTTACAAATAAGGATATCCATAGTCTTCTGCACAGTTGACTGGAAGTGTAACTTTTCAGACTAGACATTGTCCAGGGTCCTATTTCAATTCTTGGGTGAAACCAACAATTCCAGATCACTGTGCTAAAGAAAAATTGTGGAGTTTTCTCTTTGCTCTGGCCAGCAGTTAACTCCTAAACAACTTCAGTTAGAACAGATTACCTGCCTATTTGTATGTTGCACTTTGTGGACCTTGTTCTATGCCACATTTCCTGCATTATAACTGGGATTGCATTTGGTAAGTAGTCCAATGGTTGGCAGTGAAGAAATGGACTATTATGCTGTCATCAGTAGCTTGTTCTTTATAATAAAATACTCCTTGTTACATTCTGTGGGTTGTTGGTAAGTCATGTTATCAGATGCCTTTGAGTTACTTACAAGTCTGCAATGTGGTCTTCCTCTTTCTGAACAAAACATTCTGACCTCTAATCGTAGTACTTGATGCTTACAATTATTGCTGAATCATGAAGGGCATTATGAAAGTAATTTACAGCCCATTAGGATTCCTTTCACCCATTATGCGTATGCCTGCTCATTAAATATGTGCTCCACAAGACTCACGTTACTGCTTTCTCTGTGGCTCTGTATAAATTTTCAGGAATTTATTCAGTTCCTTTTTTAACTGAATCTTCTTCCAGCTCACTTACATTAATGATATTTTGCATCAGAAGAGATCATTGCACAAATAAAAATAAATTTCTTCTTTCCCCTCTGGCTCTTTTGCCTACTTCATTAACTCTCAACAAATTACAGAAGTCTTGCATTTTAGAACCATTCTAGTGGCTTCCTGCTGTGTTATCTCTAAGGCCTTGACAATTTTGCTGGCTGCAAATGTCCAGCAGGGAGGAATCAGGTATTGATAAAAATTTAGTATAGCTTTCCAGCTCTTACACTCTCTGGTGTGTTTTATGAACAGTGGCCACCTTTTTTGAATTTACAAGAGTTTGTTTATTTTCTTGTTTTAACTGTCTGAGGGTGAGATTTACTGGGGCATCCACATTGCTAAGCAAATTATATTTATTAAAAGTTATCACTCAGATCAAAGAGGAGTTCCAACTCACTACACCTATCAAAGATTAATTTCAGATGACTGCAATTTTGAAATATAATAAGAACAGATGTTTAAAGGAAGTATTTTTATATTTATTTTTCTTTGAACTCTTCTATTTAACGGTTAAAAAGTATTGATGAAAGAAATGTTGCTTAATTGGCCATCAGAAATAAGCAAATAGATAATTACGAGATTTCCCAATTCTCTATTGCTATGGGAAGTCAGGACAGCAAATTAATGGTAGGAAATGGGCATGTGACAAAACCCTAAGTAATACTTGCAAATGGAGTTGACAGCATGATGTTTAAGTGCTCATATTCCAAGTCCTCCTCTTTATTTGATAAAATGGCCAGATTTGCACATTCAGGCAAACAAGCCAAAAATAATGTAAAAGTTGAACTTGTTCATTATATTCTAATAAATGATACTTAACAAACTGAATAAAACAAAGAGCCCAATTTCCTTCCAGATGATCAGCTCTGAAGGTACATAAGTGTTCCACATATGTTGTACATGTTATCTCAATTCAAATCAATACAAACAAAATCAATTCATAAACACATGAATTTTCTTATCTGAATTCTTATCAGCTTACAAAGACTCAACTTCATAGAACATAGAATATAGAAAATAGAATAGTACAGCACATTACAGATCCTTTGGCCCACATGCAGATAAATGGGGTAAAATCCTGCTTTCAGTCACATAGACCTTTTCTAACACCTCGCTCCCTTTTCGAGACATTTCTGTCTCCATCTCAGGAGACACACTATCCATTGATATTTATCCTATATACTGATTGCTAATGGGGTGAGTGACTGGGTGTCTGTCATGACCTTCACCTGGGTTTTCGCCCTCCCTTTTGGACATTGTCTCCAGCCAAGCCCCGATAGGCGTACAAAATCCTAAAGGGATTGGACAGGCTAGATGCAGGAAGATTGTTCCCGATGTTGGGGAAGTCCAAAACGAGGGGTCACAATTTGAGGATAAAGGGGAAGCCTTTTAGGACTGAGATGAGGAAAAACTTCTTCACACAGAGAGTGGTGAATCTGTGGAATTCTCTGCCACAGGAAACAGTTGAGACCAGTTCATTGGCTATATTTAAGAGGGAGTTAGATATGGCCCTTGTGGCTAAAGGGAACAGGGGGTATGGAGAGAAGGCAGGTACAGGGTTCTGAGTTGGATGATCAGCCATGATCATACCAAATGGTGGTGCAGGCTCGAAGGGCCGAAGGGCCGAATGGCCTACTCCTGCACCTATTTTCTATGTTTTCTATGTTTAGATAGAAAACATAGAAAGTCCAACATTATAAGTCCACCGACTCCCCAGCTTCTTGGACTGCATCTCTTCCCACCCTGTCTCTTGGAAGAATGCCTTTTGTTTTCTTCCATTTTCTCTGTCTCTGCCACATCTGCTCTCGAGGTCAGAATCAGGTTTAATATCATCGGCATAGGTTATGAAATTTGGAAATTTTGGAGCAGCAGTACAATGAAATAAATGATAATTGAATTACAGTAAGTATATGTATATTAAATTTTTAAATTAAGATAAGCAGTGCAAAAAAACAGAAATTTAAAAAAGTGGTGAGGTTGTTCATGAGCTCAATGTCCATTCAGAAATCAGATGACAGAGGGGAAGAAGCTGTTCCTGAATCACTGAGTGTGTGCCTTCAGACTTCTGTACCTCCTTCCTGATGGCAACAATGAGAAGAGGGCATGTCCTGGGTGGTGGGGTCTTTGATGATGAAACCACTTTCTAAGGCACCGCTCCTTGAAGATGTCTAGGATACTATGGAGGTTAGTAGCTGTGATGGAGGCGACTAATTTTACATCTCTCTGTAGCTCCTGTGCAGAAGCCCCCCCCCCATTTACTAGACAGTGATACAGCCAGTCAGAATGCTCTCCATGACACATCTGTAGAAGTTTGAGTGTTTTAGGTGACAAGCCAAATCTTCTCAAACTCCTGATGAAGTATAGCCACTGTTTTGCCTTCTTTATTGTTCATCGATATGTTGGGATATGTTGTGGCAGTCTACTCCATGACATCTGAAATGTCCTCCCTTTTTAGGAAAATAGCTTTCCTTCTGCTGTGTTTGATGGAACCTGATCTTACACCTCCTCCATTTCTTATACTTCTGCCCTTAGCCCACTTTCTGCCAAACAGAACAGAGATTGAGTTCCCTGCTCCTTACAATTCACCCCATTCACCTTTGTGTCCAGCATACCATTTTTTTTCTGTTTCCACCAAGAGCAAAAATCCCAGAACAAGTCATACCTTCTTCTCGCCACCTTTTTCTGCCTTCTGCCTTTTTCTACACCATAGATGAGTTGATTAGGAAATCATGCATGATTTCTTAATCAATTCATCCCTCCACACCTATCCCTCCCTCACCCCTCCTCCTGTAGTAGATGTAACACGTGTCCTTACACCTCATCTCTTATCACCTCTCCAGGGTCCAAAACAGTCGTTCCAGATGTGCAAAAGATCCATATGCATCTGCTCTAACCTTGCCGACCAAATTTATAACCCTGCTGTGGCTTCCTCTACATTGGTAAGGCTACGTGCAATTTCAGCAATGATCTTGAAAAACACCTATACTCAGTCTGCATTGGTTTTCCTACAGTTCCAGTTTCCACCCGTTTCAACTTTTCAACTCCCCTTCCCATTCCCACATTGATCTATTCATCCCTGGCCTACTCTACTGCCAGGATGAAGCCCAATGCAAATTGGAGATGCAAAACCTTATAATTCCAACAGGGTAGTCTTAAATCCAAGGATATGAATATTGAGTTTTCTAATTTTAAGTACTAACCCCATCCCTTTCCTTTCTTTTCCTTCTTCCACACCCTCTAAAAATCATTAACACTCCCCCCCCACCACCGCCTTTCTGATAATCAGATCCTTCTAATTTTGTCACCTTTACCACCTTTTCCTAAGCCTCCCTTCACCTATCTTCTGGCTCCATCAACCAAATTCACACACGGATCTTCCTGCCACCACTTACACCTAACACCCACCCCCATCTGTTTCCACCTGTTATTCACCTCTCCCCTCCTTTTGTCATCTGAATCCAGCACTGCTGGCTTTGGGTTCCCATTTATCTCCATCCAGCAGCTGTCTCATCTTTGTCTCCACCACAATACATCTAAACTCAATGATTAAACTTAACACCAACCAGGACAATTAAGTTTTATTTATCCCTCTCCAGTGATCTCCTTCCTGGCACTTAGCCTTGCAAGTGGAACAAGTGTTGCACCTGCCCTACACTTCCTCCCTCACTACCATTCATGGTCCCCAGAAAGTCCTTCCAGGTGAGGCAACACTTCACCTGTGAGCCTGTTGGGGTCATCTACTGTATCCGGTGCTCTGGGTGTGGCCTCCTGTATATGGGTGAGACCGAGCGTGGATTGGGAGTTTAGGAGTGGGTGGGAAAGGTGATAAAATTGGAAGGACCAGGCGATCAGAAAGGTGTGGGGGGGGATGATTTTTAGATGGTGTGGAAGAAGGAAAAGAAAGGAAAAGGGTGGGTTTAGCACCTGAAATTGGAAAACTCACTATTCATATCCGCTAGAAAAAGCAGGATCTCTCACTGACGCATTTTAATTCCACTTCCCATTCCCATTCCAACATGTCAATCCATGGACACCTCTACTGTTGCGATGAAGCCACACTCAGGTTTGAGGAGTAACACCTGATATTCTGTCTGAGTAACATCCAACCTGATGACATTCCGGTAATGCTCCTCCCCTCCCCCTCATCATTCCCTTTCCCTCCCACCTTATCTTGTTACCTCCCCAAAGTCTCCCTCTGGTGCTCTTCCCCCTCTCCTTCCGTCCATGATCTTCTGCCCTCTCCTATTAGATTCTGTCTTCTCCAGCCCTGTATCTCTTTCAACAATCAACTTCTGAGCTCTTTACTTCACTCCTGCCCCCCCCATTTCACCCATCACCTTGTGTTTCTTCCTCCCCTCCCCACATCTTTTAAATCTGACTCCTCATCATTTTTTCTTCAGTTGTGATGAAGGGTCTAAGCTTGAAACATCGACTATACTCTTTTCCGTAGATGCAGCCTGGCCTGCTGAGTTCCTTCAGCATTTTGTATGTGTTGCTTGGATTTCCAGCATCTGCAGATTTCCTCTTGTTCATTTTTAAGGTATTGCATTTCAGGATTTATTGAAGAAAATTCTTGGTCAAATTTCATGAGTCACTCTTCATTTTCTCCGTAAATCAATAGCTTTTAAAAAAAAATTGCTTTTGCAGATGAAGGAGGACCTGCTGTGAACTTCTAGTGTGTATTTTACTTCCCACGTATCCGACCTATTGCTCATCCCCTGCCACTTCCTATGCTGAAGAGAAATAGCATGATGTTGGTAAGCTAATACTCTCCAGCAGACGAAATAAGTAAGCCCAATCATCTCTAAACCATGAGTGTGATTTTTCATAGATCTATGGTCCGTTAACTTCCTCATGTTATTGCCCTCTTACATGGAATTGTAATTATAAAAGGGAATGTCTGGAAGCCTGAATGTTGGAAGCTTCAAATTTTTGAAACAACTGACATAATCTGGATAGATTTCCTATATGGAATTAAAAGATGCAATAAAATGGAGAAAGTGGAAACCATATTATTTGAAAAGGCAATAGTTTATAGCTGAATTGGTATTTTAAGTTGTTATAGTTAGTAGGTTTTACCAAAAGATAATTGCAACTTTTCAGTCGAGATTTCAGGCAATATAGAAATCGAATTTCAAATGCTGAGCACCTGGGATAAAATTGGTGGACATGTAGAAATGTATTAGGTGTGTGGGACAAGTATGAAGAATAATATTACTCATCATTCCCAAACAACTGGCAGAGACACAATAAATCAAATGACATCCAACGATTAAAAATACCTTATAATATCACATTATAAAATGTGTCTCATTCATGTTTTTCTTGTGAACACTGCTTATATGATACTACACTAAGTGGCCACTTTATTAGGTAACTACTGTACCTAATAGAGTGGCCACAGAGTGTATGTTCATGGTCATCTGTTGCTGTAGCTCATCCACTTCAAGGTTCGATGTGCTATGAATTCAGAGATGTTCTGCTGCACACCAATGATATAATGCATATTTATTTGAGTTACTGTTGCCTTCCTGTTAGCTTGAAACAGTCTGCCTATTCTTCTCTGTCCTGCCTCATTAGCAAAGCATTTTCGCCCACAGAACTGTCACTCGTTGGATGTTTTCTTTTTGCACCATTGTCTGTAAACTCCAGATATGTTGTCTATGAAAATCCCAGGATATCTGCAGTTTCTGAGATACTCAAACCCCGCTGTCTGGCACCAATGAATATTCCATGGTGAAAGTCACTTTACTCACAATTCTTCCCCATTCTGATGCTCAGTCTGAATATGAACTGAACCTTTTGACCATGTCTGCATGCTTTCATGCACTAAGTTGCTGCCACGTGATTGGCTGATTAGATATTTGCATTAATGAGCAGGTGTACAGGTGTGCCTAATAAAGTGCCAACTGAGTATATGGCTTTGATATTGATGCAAGTACAATTTTCATTGCACCTGTGCATCACATACTTGTGCATAGGACAATTAACTCAACACTGAATCGTCTTTGAAATGTAAAAAAGAAACAAGATGAAATAAATCCTAAAATCACCAGAATTATTTGTCAATTCTATATCAAATACTAATGGGAATAGCTTGTGTTAAACAAAATGAGATTAAATGAATAAATTGTGGATTAAAACACATTTCCTCAAAAGCTATGAATGCAAAAATCCTGTAAATCTTTGGAAAATTCATAGGAAATACAGACATATACAATAGCTATTAACCTTAGTTGGACAAGTATTTCTCCCCTTTCTACATAAATGTTGTTACGTTGAAATATTACAGATTGAGCGGCCTAAAACTTGAATAAATGACGAAACAAAGTAGATGAGAGATTACAGTAACCTTAATATACTGGCTGATAGGATGTTCCTTTCTCTCCCTGTCTCTGTTTTACAAGCTGAAACCATGACTGTCTCAGAGGTCAATCTGCTGATAATCTAATCAGATGACTCACAAGGACGCCCTTTCCAGTCACAGCACCTTTCTCTCAATAGTCTACATACTGGCATCTGCTTTTGACTCACCAGACACCCTTCCCTACGTGCAATAACTTCCTGGCTGAGATGTAACGCACCCTCACCTTGTCAGCAGTGATTGGAGCATCCCCCGATCTTATAGTCAGTTTTATTGTCCACCCCCAGCACCATCACACATTTCCATGCACTGAACAAGCAGTAAGTCAGCTCAAGCTATTGTTATCATGGTCTCCCTGAGAGCCGTATCGGCCCTTTCAAATATTTTTGATGTTACCCTATACATTGGCTTAAATTTCAAATGGTAAAATGCAAATTCTCATGGGAAAATATAAATTGCAAGAGTCCCCATTTTCCTCCCTTTCCTTGAATTGTTCTGCCTATGGTCTGCTTGATAACTGTGTTATCCTGTGTTAATAGCCTTCATTATCTAATGAAATGCTGTTCTCAAAATAGCCAGATCATTGTCACAGAACAGAGTTCATGTTTTTTTTCATTTTAATGTACCATTTAAATAAATTTATTTCCGTTTCCAAAAACTTGAAAATAAATTTGAGCCAGTTGGAGCTTTAGTTATACCTATTTGTAAATTGCATTGATTTTTTTTGGATAGTCAAATCAGCGGGGATGTGAGAAGAAAACAAAAGAAATAGTTAACATGTTAGTCACCCTCGGCTTTTCTTCTCATGGCTCCTACATTTACAGAGCCGTCAATTCTCGTTTCACAGTGGGACATTAGATTTTAGTACATTTCTGGTGGCGTTGGCCACAGAATACATTTATTGCAAAGACATAGTTTTATCTTAAGCCTACATATAATGTACACTCAGTGGCCACTTTATTAGGTATCGCCTCTACCTAATAAAGGATCGAAAAGTAATCTGGGAAATTGTAGGCCGATAAATTTGACGTCGGTAGTGGGTAAGTTATTGGAGGGAGTACTAAGAGACAGAATCTACAACCATTTGGATAGACAGGGACTTATTAGGGAGAGTCAACATGGCTTTGTGCATGGTAGGTCATGTTTGACCAATCTATTGGAGTTTTTCGAGGAGGTTGCCAGGAAAGTGGATGAAGGGAAGGCAGTGGATGTTGTCTACATGGACTTCAGTAAGGTCTTTGACAAGGTCCCGCATGGGAGGTTAGTTAGGAAAATTCGGTCGCTAGGTATACATGGAGAGGTGGTAAATTGGATTAGACATTGGCTCAATGGAAGAAGCCAAAGAGTGATAGTAGAGGATTGCTTCACAGAGTGGAGGCCTGTGACTAGTGGTATGCCAGTGATCAGTGCTGGGTCCATTGTTATTTGTTATCTATATCAGTGATATGGATGATACTGTGGTAAATTGGATCAGCAAATTTGCTGATGATACAAAGACTGAAGGTGTAGTGGACAGTGAGGAAGGTTTTCAGAGCCTGCAGAGGGACTTGGGCCAGCTGGAAAAATGGGCTGAAAAATGGCAGATGGAGTGTAATACAGACAAGTGTGAGGTATTGCACGTTGGAAGGACAAATCAAGGTAGAACATACAAGGTGGTAGGACACTGAGGAGTGCAGTAGAATGGAAGGATCTGGGAATACAGATACAAAATTCCCTAAAAGTGGCGTTACAGGTAGATAGGGTCGTAAAGAGGGAGCTTTTGGTACATTGGCCTTTCTTAATCAAAATATTGAGTATAAGAGCTGGAATGTTATGGTGAGGTTGTATAAGGCATTGGTGAGGCCAAATCTGGAGTATTGTAAACACGAGGAATTCTGCAGATGCTGGAAATTCAAGCAACACACATCAAAGTCCTGACTAAGGGTCTCGGCCTGAAACGTCGACTGTACCTCTTGCTGGAGATGCTGCCTGGCCTGCTGCGTTCACCAGCAACTTTGATCTGGAGTATTGTGTTCAGTTTTGGTCACCAAATTACAGGAAGTTTATTAATAAGGTTGAAAG
Organism: Mobula birostris; assembly: GCF_030028105.1. Lineage (NCBI taxonomy): Eukaryota > Metazoa > Chordata > Chondrichthyes > Myliobatiformes > Myliobatidae > Mobula > Mobula birostris. Next base: position 68,635,617 of record NC_092374.1, read on the forward strand.
AGTGCAGAGAAGGTTTACAAGGATGTTGCCGGAACTTGAGAAACTCAGTTACAGAGAAAGGTTGAATAGGTTAGGACTTTATTCCCTGGAGCATAGAAGAATGAGGGGAGATTTGATAGAGGTATATAAAATTATGATGGATATAGATAGAGTGAATGCAAGCAGGCTTTTTCCACTGAGGCAAGGGGAGAAGAAGAAGCAGAGGACATGGGTTAAGGGTGAGGGGGGAAAAGTTTAAAGGGAACATTAGGGGGGGCTTCTTCACACAGAGAGTTGTGGGAGTATGGAATGAGCTGCCAGACGAGGTGGTAAATGGGGGTTCTTTTTTAACATTTAAGAATAAATTGGACAGATACATGGATGGGAGGTGTATGGAGGGATATGGTCCTTGTGCAGGTCAGTGGGACTAGGCAGAAAATAGTTTTTGCACAGCCAAGAAGGACCAACAGGCCTGTTTCTATGCTGTAGTTTTTCTATGGTTTCTATGTTTTCTGATAAAGTGGCGACTGGGTGTATGTCATGTCTTCTGCTGCTGCGGTCAAGGTTGTTTATTGAGAGATACTCTTCTGTACACCACCGTTGTAATGCAAGGTTACTTGAGTTACTGTCACGTTCCTGCTGACTTGAAGCAGTCTGGCCATTCTCCTCTGACCTCTCTCATTTACAAGGCATTTTTACCCACAGAACTGTCACTCATTGGATGCTTTGTTTTTGATTTTGCACCATTCTCTGTGAAATCTAGAAACTGTTGTGTGTGAAAATTCCAAGAGATCAGCAGTTTCTGAGATGCTCAAACCACACCATTTGCTACCAGCAATCGTTCCATGATTAAAGTCACTCAGGTCACACCTTTTCCCCATTCTGATGTTTGGTCTGAACAACAACTGAACCTCTTGACTATGTCTGCATGCTTTTATGCATTGAGTTAAGTGATGGATATTCACTATCCAGGGCTGAGAGGACTTCTTGTTAAGTTCAGTTTTCCAACACAGCAGCTGACTCTTCCGAGGTAAAAGAGTTGTTTTTTTTTAAGCGAGTTAAATTTCCAACTAATATTCTTTACTCAGCCTCTTGTCATAAACAAGTAGACGATAGAGTCGCAAACATGAGGAAATCTGCAGATGCTGGAATTTCAAGCAAAACGCATAAAAGTTGCTGGTGAATGCAGCAGGCCAGGCAGCATCTCTAGGAAGAGGTACAGTCGACGTTTCGGTCCGAAACCCTTCATCAGGACTAACTGAAAGAAGAGCTAGTAAGAGATTTGAAAGAGGGAGGGGGAGGTGGAGATCCAAAATGATAGGAGAAGACAGGAGTGGGAGGGATGGAGCCAAGAGCTGGACAGTTGATTGGCAAAAGGGAAACGACAGAGTCCTCACTGGCCCTTTATTTAATCCAGAGAAAACAATGGGCTCCACTTCAGTCTCAATTAAACAATGCATTCACCTGGCCTGATAAATGTAACTGAAAAATATCACACATGTGTGAAGTCACTAGGTAGAAAACTATCAGTATGAATTTTAGAGAACTGTCAGTCTTGTTAGGAATGATCAAAGAATGACAAGAAAAGTGACAGAAAGACAGGTGTCTATAATCAATCCCTTTGCCTTCGATCTCTTTAATGTTCATGTGCAGTTTGCTGGTATGTCTTTTTAGCTTATAGGAATTGTACCTGTGTTTTGAAAATCTTTTGCGTTTCAGTAATTGTTTGTAATTTGGAAAAACTTTTATATTATAGAAATCCTCTGTGATTTTTAAATGTGTTTTAAGAACTTTATCTAAGTTTAAATGTGTCTCACTAAAAATAAATGAACCATGTTTAAACTATATTATTAGCTGGAAGTATCGCCTCCTTAGCGGACAGAAGGGATCTGCTGTTCAAACAGTGGGCAAAATCACCATGGAGTACAAACAGGGAAATGATCCAGAAACATAGAAAACCTAGAAAACCTTCAGCACAATACAGGCCCTTCAGCCTGTGCCAAACATGTACTTACTTTAGAAATTACTTAAGGTTACCCAGAGCCCTCCATTTTTTGAAGCCCCATGTATCTGTCGGGAGTCTCTTAAAAGACCCTATTGTATCCACCTCCACCACTGCCGCCGGCAGCCCATTCCACGCACTCACCACTCTCAGCATCAAAAACTTACACCTGACATCTCCCCTGTACCTACTTGTAAGCACCTTAAAAACTGTGCCCTCTTGTGTCAGCCATTTCATCCCTGGGAAAAAGCCTCTGGCTATCCACACGATCAATGCCTCTCATCATCTTACACACCTCTATCAGGTCACCTCTCATCCTCCATCGCTCCAAGAAGAAAAGGCCGAGTTCACTCAACCTATTCTCATAGGGCATGGTCCCCAATTCAGGCAACATCCTTGTAAATCTCCTCTACGTCCTTTCTATGGTTTCCACATCCTTCCTGTAGTGAGGTGACCAGAACAGCGCACAGTACTCCGAGTGGGGTCTGACCAGGGTCTTATATAGCTGTAACATTACTTATCGGCTCTTAAACTTAATCCCATGGTTGATGAAGGCCAATGCACCGTATGCCTTCTTAACCACAGAGCCAACCTGCGCAGCAACTTTGAGTGTCCTATGGACTTTGACCCCAAGATCCCTCTGACCCTCCACACTGCAAAGAGTCTTACTATTAATACTAGATTCTGTCATTATATATGACCTACCAAAATTAACTACCTCACACTTATTTGGGCCACTTCTCAGACCATTTTGCATCCTATCAATGTCCCACTGTAACCTCTGATAGCCCTCCACACTGTCACCTGCTCTATAAAGCTGTCTTCTTTTCAAACTCTTCCTGCTTGTCTAACTCGCTGACAGCCACACACTTGTGCAGTCGTGCATCGATCAAACTGCTGAAGGAAGAGTAGGTGGCTACAGTATAACCTCCTTTTAGAGAGGGTACCTATAGCCATCTACAGCAAATAGGGTTTCTGAAATTCATCTGAGTTCATATTATCATGGACAGCAAACCCAATGCCATCACAGTTGTTGCCTCATGAGTGGTTGATTAGATATTGGTATTAATGAACTGGAGTGCCTACTAAAGTGGCCACTTTATGTATAATATCAAAATATTTATTGTGTGATGTAACACTTTCAGAAGTTTAAGTAATTTTAATGACAACAGTATTTCTATTGTTTGGAATTTACAAAAGGTGTTTCAGAATAGCAACAAGAGAGTGATACCATTGAATTTGTTTCAAAGTTAACACAAGTTTCTACAAATTGGTCTAAATTTATTACAATTATTAAACATAAAATAATTGATTGAATAATTAACACCCCTTCAATTCAGAATTTAGCAGATGTACCTTTGGCAGCAATAAAAGCCTTGAATCTCTGTGGATAATTCTCTATTAATTTGGCGCATCTGGACACTGTAAATTTTCCCCATTCTTCTTTACAAAACTGCACAAACTCTGCCAAATTGCATAGGGATCTTGAGTGAACAGCTCTTTTCAAGTTCTGCCATAAATTCTCTATTAGCTTGAAGTCTGGACTCTGACTTGGCCACTCCAAGACATTAAATTGTTGTTGTTTTTAAGCCATTCTAGTGTAGCTTTGGTTTTATTTCGGGCCAATACCAGAAGTTCAAGAAATCAATGTTCATGCCATCAGGTTAGAAGCTACCCAGACGGAACATAAGGTATTGTTTCTTTAACCTGAGTGTGGCCTCATCATGACAATGGAGGAGACCATGGATTGATATGTGGGAAAAGGAAGCGGAATTAAAATAGGTGGCCACTGGGAGATCCTGCTCTAGGTGCTCAGCGAAGCGGTCTCCCTATCTCTGTCAGGTCTCACTGATATACAGGAGGCCACACCAGCAGCATTGAAAACAGTAAATGACCTCAACAGACTCACAGGTGAAGTGTCATCTCACCTGGAAGGACTGTTTTGGGGCCCTGAATGGTAGTGAGGGAGGAGGTGTAGAGTTAGGTGTAGCTCTTATTCCATTGCAAGGTTAAGTGCCAGGAGGGAGATCAGTAGGCAGGGACGAATGGACAAGGGAATTGTGTAAGGAGCGATCCCTGCGGAAAGCAGAAAGTGAGGAGGAGGGAAAGATGTGCTTGGTGGTGGGATCCTGTTGGAGATGCCAGCAGTTGCAGAGAATTATGTGCTGCTCATGGAGGGTGGTGGGGTGGTAGGTGACTTGCAAGTGGAAAGTACTACACACGCCCCACACCCCCTCCCTCATTACCTTTCAGGGCCCCACTCAGTCCTTCCGAGTGAGGTGACACTTCACCTATGACACTGTTGGGACCATATACTGTGTCCAGGGCTCCCAGTGTGGCCTCTTGTATAGCAGTGTGACCTACTGCAGATTGGGAGACCAATTGCTGAGCACCTATGCTCCGTCTGCCAGAAAAAGCAGGATCTCCCAGTGACCACCCAGTTTAATTCCACTTTCCATTGCCATTCCGATATGTCTAACCATGGCCTCCTCCACTGTCGTGATGAGGCCCCACTCGGGTTGGAGGAACAACACCTTATATTCCATCTGGGCAGCCTCCAACCTGATGGCATAAACATTGACTTCTCGAACTTCTGGTATTGACCTCACAACCCCCTCCACCCTCATCCCACCACCATTCTCCATCCCCCTTTCCCTCTCTCATCCTATCTCCATCACCTCCCTCTGGCGCTCCTCACGCCTTTCTTTATTCCATGGCCTTCTGTCCTCTCTTATTCTTCTCCTTTTTCTCCACCCCTGTACCTTTCACCAATCAACTTCTCAGCTCTTTACTTCATCCCTCCTCCTCCATCCAGTTCCACCGATCACCTTGTGTTTCTCTCTCCCCTCACCCCACCCTTTAACTCAACCCCTCATCTTTTTTTCTCCAGTCCTGCTGAAGAACCTCAGCTCTAAATGTTGACTGCAGTCTTTTCCATATATGCTGCCTGGCCTTCTGAGTTCCTCCAGCAGGTTTTGTGTGTGTGTGTGTGTGTGTAGCTTGGATTTGCAGCATCTGCAGATTTTTCTTGTTTGAAATCTTCTCCCAAGTCACAGTTGTCTTGCGGACTGCATCAGGTTTTCCTCCAGGATTTCCCTGAATTTGGCTGCATTCATTTTACCCTCTACCCTCACAAGCCTTCCAGGGCCTGCTGCAGTGGAGCATCCCCACAGCATGATGCAACCACCACCATGCTTCACAGGTGGGGATGCTGTGTTTTTGATGATGTTGTGGTATTCAGCTTACGCCAAGCAAAGCGTTTAGCGTAATGGCCAAAAAGCTCGAACTTGGTTTCATCAGACCACAGAACTTTCTTTCAGCTGACTCCAGTGTCTCCCACATGCCTTCCAGTAAACTCTAGCTAAGATTTCATGTGAGTTTTTTTCAACAATGACTTTCTCTTTGCCTCTCTCTCATAAAGCTGTGACTGGTGAAGCACCTGGGCAGCAGTTGTTGTATGCACAGTCTCTCCCATCTCGGCTACTGAAGCTTGTAACTCTTCCAGAGTTATCATAAGTCTCTTGGTGGCTTCCCTCACTCATCCCCTTCTTGTACAGTTACTTAGTTTTTGAGTATGACCTGCTGTAGGCAGAATTACAGCTGTGCCATATTCTTTCCATTTCTTTATGATTGACTGAACTGTACTCCGAGGGATATTCAGTGACTTGGAAATTTTCCTGTAACCATCTCTCGACTTATGCCTTCCAATAAACTTTTCACAGAGTTGCTTGGAGTGTTCTTTTGTCTTTATGGTGTAGTTTTTGCCAGGATACTGACTCACCAGCAGTGGAACCTTTCAGTTACACGTGTATTTTTACTACAATCAATTGAAACACCTTGACAGCCCACAGTGATCTTCATTTAACTAATTACGTGACTTCTGAAACCTGTTGGCTGCACCACTGATGATTTAGTGTGTCATATTAAAGGGGAGAATACTTATGCAATTGATTATTTTATGTTTTATATTTTAATCACTTTACAGAGATCTGTTTTCACTTTAACACGAAAGAGTCTTTTTTCTGCCGATGTGTGTCAAAAAAGCCACTGTGATTCAATGTTGTAGAACAATAAAATATGAAAACTTCCAAGGTGGGTTGAATACTTTTTATAGGCACTGTATTTCCTTGGCATCGTTAGACTTTCAATTAATATCTCAAAGTCGGCCTGGTTTCTCTCTGATTTCTATGGTTCTTCAGTCTCCGAAACAAGTGGAAGAATCCTCACAGGCCAACAATTCCTTTATGTATATTTTCTGGGATCTCAGGAATCACTTGCATGTCTGTCTGTCTGTCTATCTGTCTGTCTGTCTGTCTGTCTGTCTGTCTCTCTCTGTCTCTCTCTCTCTCTGCCTCTCTCTCTCTCTCTGTCTCTCTCTCTCTCTCTCTCTCTCAAGATGCTCTGACAATTTCCATGATGGGCTAAATATCATTCCCCACGCACAAGATCTGCTGTATTAACATTCTTCTTTCTTGAACTGTCAACCTTAAAAAGTCTGTCCTAGTTTGCTTTAAAAACTTACATTCACCAAAATCACTTATCCCTTTTATTCTCAAAAGGAGCTTTGATACTTGTTTCAGCTGACTTAACATTTTTTTATTCTCAAATGATTTACCTATACCTTGCGTATATGGCAGATTTACTCCAACCTGACCACTGACTAGGCACTCCATTAAACTCCCTTACAGGATTAACTTCCATTTTAACGCAGTCAAGGGTATTATGAATTATGCTAACGCATTGGTTTGCTATTTTGTAGGCAGTTTATTACAATATCAAATTGCAATCCCACTAAATCCTAACATGAAGGTTGAGAGCTTACTCAACAATAACATTCAGAAACCTGAAGCAATTCTCTCATTAGCAGTGAAGCATTTATGCTTGGGTTTATGCAACTTTCATCTTATTCTCACAAATTTTTTTTGAAGGGTAGGCTGTTAAAATTTTGTCATTAAAAATATAATTAATTTCTTTCATGGTGTTATAAATATTAAAAGATACAGTTGATATTTGGATGAACCATCACAGATGAGGTTATATAGGATACAGAGCACATAGACAGCCTATCCTGCCCAACCATTTCATATTCCTCCTTTAAATCTTCTAGGATGACCCACCATACCCTTCTCCATCATATGCTTGTCCAATCCCCCCTACAATTTATCTATTTTATTTTTGTTGGCACTCCTACATTTTAGGGACTTTTAAGAGAGATTCAGATAGGCACGTGAATGTAAGGAAAATGGAGGGATATGGACATTGTATGACAGAAGGGATGAGTTTAGTTGGCCATTTGATTACTAATTTGGTTCTGTCCAACATTCTGGGCCAAAGGGCATGTTTCTGTACTATACTGTTCTGTGTTCTATGTATATTCCCACTGTTTTCTGAGCAATGAAATGTGGTTTGAATTTCTCTTTGTGTTTCTTGTCCACTGTCTTTGACTGATGAACTCAGCACTAGATGTCACGTTCTTCTCCACTAGTGAAAACTTTCTTTCTGCCTGTATTCTGTCAAATTGCTTCTTAATTTCAAAGCACTCTTTTGGATTTCATGTTTTTTTTCTCGAGATTAGAGGTTCATTCTTTCCTAATATGTAACACCTGACCTTTCTGATATCATCTGATAAAACCTGTCATCACACTCTCTGATGTATCTATAAATTTTTATTAATAGGGTCAAATCTGTAGGTAGTGTGGTTTACCTGAGCTCATTAATGGTTCAGCAGAACTCCTTTACTTTTCCATTCTACTCCCCTGAAAACATACAGTATTTTCTGATTTTTAATAGACTACTAAGCTGAAGTGCATTTTTATGATAGTCAGTATTATATTATGGTTTTGAATATCATGAACTGACTTGTTGTATTTATCAGCTTCCAAGGATAGATCAATCACCTAAAACATTACCCCTATTTGTTTTCTCCTAAAGCTACCTCATCTGCTGAGCATTAACAGCAGTTTATATGTTATTTTTTTCTTATTTGCAACTGAAAGCTTAGTTGATACCATGCCTTTGAATTTGATGTGGTATGCTCTCTACCAGCTGAGTCCTATTGATATCTTCCTGCATTACCACACCCCCCCCCACCCCAAGATCATGACAGCATTTTGAATTGTGAACATTAAGAATCTTGGTTATGTTGCCAAAACTCACATTTTATATACAATATCTATTATGCAGTTTGTGCAATGTATCATACATAGTGTAACAGACACATAAATATTTATGAACAATATCTACATGGCCATATGATTTGTAGCAAATCAAAGGAAAGAGGTTTTAAGATTGACTTATAAATACATATGTAACAATACTACTGTTATTTAGATCTTTGTAAAATGAGATTTAATTATATGTATGGTTAGAATGTGAAATAGATTGGTTAAAAAAGAAGAATGTGCAGCAATATTGGTTCAGGAAATAACTACAGCTGCGAGGAAGGATGGATAATGTCCGAGAAAAATCAATAAATGAGTCTACAGGGTTTGAACTGAAGAATGAAAAGGGAGCAATCGAATTGTCGGGAGTGCACTAAAACAGTCAGAGGGAGATGAAAGAGCAAATATATTGGCTAGTTTATTAGAAGTGTAAATATAATAAGAAATACTAAGGGATTTCAAATGTCTTATCGTGCACTGGGACAGTAACAGAATAAAGAAAACAGAAGATGCAGAATTCCTGAAATGTGTTCTGAGTAATTTTTTTTAATGACTATGTAGTACTGTATGTGTTAATGGGAGAGCAATTGGACATAATGATCATAGTTCTTTTTAAATCTGGCATAATAGTGGACAAAAATGAAACTTTAAAATGAAGCTGAGGCTAAATCTCAACTGATTTTATGCTTTAACAACAGTGAAGAGGACACAACAATGTCAAGAAAAATCAGTTTTGGATCAGAGAGTCATTCAAAAAGGACACTGAGGGTTTAGAAGATGAGAGACCACAGATGCTGGAAATCTGTAGCAACACATGCTAAATACTGGAGGAACTCAGCAGATTAGGCTGTATCTATGGGGGAAATAGAACAGTCAATTTTTTGGGCCAAGATCATTCATCTATTCCTGTTTGGATCGTGGTTGGGGTGAGAGAGGAATCGGATAGAATAGGATAGTGCTGGAAATGGAGGAAATGTAGTTGAGAGCAATGAAGGAGGAAAGCTGTTTCTGAGAAAAGATAAATTTCAGATATCTTGCATGGCAAGTTTTATCATGAGAACAGATACAGGGCAGACAGAGGAACTGAAAGAAACCAATGGCATCCTTTCATGACAGGGTGGGAAGAGATCCTGAGTAGTCAAGGTAACCGTGGAAGTCAATAGGTTTGCAAAAGTTACCAGTAGCTAATCTATCCTGAGATGGAGACAGAGAAAGGAGAGAGGTGTCAGAGATGTGCAAGTAAATCTGAAGATTTGGGTGGAAGTGCAAAGCAAAGTTGTTGAAACTGACAATCTCCACATAGTTGTAGGAAGCAGTACCAGTGCAGTCATCAACGTAGCGGAGCAAGAGTTGTGAAACATTACTGGTATAGACTTGGAACATAGACTAGCCCATGCATATGCCCATAGCTACAGTTTTGGTCTAGTGTAAGTGCAAAAGAGTTCAGGGTGAATGACAATTCTGCTACAAGTAGGAGGAGGGTGGTAAAGGAGAACTCATTGAATCTGTAGTCAAGATAAAAGTGGACAGCCATAGTAAAAATAGGTGATCATGGCCAGGGAACTGAAAGTTGGAGAGTGGTGAAGGGCACATGAAGTGACACAAATATAAGTGGGAAGAGACTAACTTATGGGGGACAAATTGGAGTTGATATATGAGGGCTTGAGTTCAGTGGGGTGGGGGTGGGCAGAAACAATGCACAGTTAGGTTTGTGGATCCTAAGTAGGAGGTAGAAGCAAGCATTGTGGGTGAGGTTGGAGATGGTATAGGGAGATCACCAAAAATGATAAGGTAAGTCATGGTGAGGGATACAATAACCTGATGCTTCTCAGTGGGGTCACGGATAAAGGGTAAAAGAAGGTGCCTGTGAGCTGCCATTTGACCTCAGCAAGGCAGAGATCTGTCTGCTAGACTACAACAGTACTACCATTTTCTGCAAGTTTGGTGGCAAGGTTGGTCAGGAAAAAAAATATATACCGATGTTACTTTTACAATAAAGAGGAGGAAACTGTCTGGACTCCCTTGGAGGAACATGAAGATAAAATCAAATCTGTAAAGTGTGAGCAGTGCAATTGTGAAATTAGAATGCCATGTGTAAATTTATGATTCTATGTAACATGCACACTGAAGCACAGATAAATTCCAATATGAAAACAGCACTTATGTAGACACAAAAGTACAAATTGGAGAAACTGAAGCAATGTTGACTAAATACACGGATATGTCAGATATACTGTATGCATAACAAAATTGACTAAAACAAATATTCTTTCAAGGACATTCTGGTTTATCCATTTCTCATGAACATTACTGCAGAATGAAGAGGCAAGTTGCCCAGTTCATCTGGAAAAATATAATCCTCTGTTTGTATGTGATTGACACTGATCCAAAGACACAATTTTCAAACATATCAAAATAACTCAAATGCCAAGAAAATCTATTTCCTAAACTTAGAAATAGAGGCCTATAGAACTGTAAGACTCTATTGTGCATAATGGTTAGAGCTCTAGACATTCCTTTATCCAGGAAGAAGACAGACAGATACAGTTCAGATGGCATATAGTTCTGTGCAGGTCTTCAGTCAATTGGTGAGAACCAAAAGAGATGTGGCACTACATAATACACCTTTATTACCCTGCAGCAACTGCCAGCTTCAAGTTTTTCCAAGTCCGAAGTTAGTGCCTGTTGCTAAGATGGAAGATGACATCTGTCATTCAATGTAAGTACTCAAAAACATCTTGTACAGAATGATTCACCAACAAGAAACAGAATGTGACAAGAAGTACTTTATTAACAGTAGGAATAAGCTGCTGATGACAGCATAATGCAACATGATGTCAGAGGCAGTTTGAGTACGGCATATCAACTTTAGCATAGCTTGCTTGGAACTTGATGTTTAGAATTGTTTCATCGATCATTGTATGAGGAAAAGAGGTGTACAGTGAAGCTTGAAAGAGATGTGTAAAACCCTAGGAGAGACCTTCATATCAGAAATATGAGGAACTAATTACCCTTTGCATGGGGATCAAACACTAACGGTTGTAGATTTGATATAAGATGGTGGGGAATTAGTGTGAGACAGGGAAATTCAGGAGTAAACCATACTTTCACCCAAGGAGTCGTAAGAGTCTATAACTCTCTGCTAGGGTGGATGATAGATTAAATAATAGCAGTAAGCTGCTGTCGATTCCAGGGGATCATAGGTTTGCACCTCCGGTGGGCTGTGTCCTCTCCAGGGTGCAAGCCTGGGCAGGAAGATTTGAAGAACCGGTTGTTGCCCATGCAGTGGGTTCCCCCTCTCCACGTCACTGACGTAGTCCAAGGGAAGGGCAAGCGCCGATACAGCTTGGCACCACTGTCATTGCAGAGGTTTCCAGAATGTAGCTGTAAACAACACCAAACTGCCTTAGCGACTCCAGCTCCTGATTTCTTCCTTGGGGTTTACTCTCGAAGACCTTCCCATGGGTGAGTACAGCCACAAGTCAGCGGAGGTTTAAAATCAGAGTCTTTTTTCTCCTAGGTGAGCTGCCGTCCAAGGCTGACGAGCCCCACCTGCCCGTAACAACTGGTTTTGAGGCGCCAGTGGCCCGCCTTTGCCTCTTCTCTTGTCTGTAGAAACAGCTTTGACAGGCCAAGTAGTTAAGCCACACGTGAAGGACAAAAGTTGGATTTGGTTGTCAGAGGCTATTAGAGTCACACGCCATTTGGAGCACTTTATAGGTAGTGGAAACTTATTCCCACTACCACCCCCGGCTATGGAAACCTTAGGAACTTTAATTATTGGGTGCATACTTGAAGAACAGTCATCTGTAAAGCTATGGACCTAGTGATGGAAATGGGATAATGATGGGAAGGTCCCTATCATCTGCCATGGATACAATAGGCCAAATAGTCTCTTACATTCAACACACTTAAAAGTTGCTGGTGAACGCAGCAAGCCAGGCAGCATCTATAGGAGGAGACAACAGGAATTCTGCAGATGCTGGAAATTCAAGCAACACACATCAAAGTTGCTGGTGAACGCAGCAGGCCAGGCAGCATCTCTAGGAAGAGGTATAGTCAACGTTTCAGGCCGAGACCCTTCGTCATTCTGGATTAATGTGTGGGAATTGTCTAACTATCTATATAATCCCACTGAGTTAGTAAATGGTGGATTTTTGGTTGACTGAACAGAAATATTACTGATCAGCATGTTGAAGTTTTATGAAGATAATCACCTCAGCAGCTGGAATTGGAATTTGAGGTGAATAACTTGCCCAATGAGTAGAAGTAATGGATGGCTAATAGATATCAGGTAACAAAGAGAAGAAAATAAATGTGGGGATACTATAGCTTTGTACGTACAAAGGTGAGGCTTAGAAAGATACGGATTGAGCGCAGGAAATTGGTCTAGAAGAGCGGGCATCATGATGTCCATGGACTCATTGGACACGACTTGTATCTGTATCTTATTTGTTTATGAAGATATTACTCATTGTACCTATGAATTTGTGGAGAATATGTTAGAAATAGTTGCAAAGATGCAGATACAGAGTATTTGGAAAATAGTTACATGATCAGTGAAAGACAACATAAATTTACAAAAGAAAGCTCAATCCTTGATGCATCTACTCAATCCTTGAACCCCTGCTTTGCCAAATATGTGTTAATGATGTAAAAGATGAAATTCAGTGCAATATATCCAATTATGTGAGAGAAACAAAGTGATGTGGAAATGTTAGCTGCAAGGATAGTGTTGAGCCATATCTTGACAGGTTGAGTGAGCGCTCAAATGCACGGCACATACAGCCTAACATGGATAAAGGTTAAGTTATCCATCTTGGTGACAAAAACAGGAAGACAAATCATTATTTGAATGATGATTAATTGGGAAACCAGCAGTCTAAATCCAATGAGATCCCAGGGGCTTTTTGGCACCGATTGATGCAAGTAAGCATGCAAGTGGAGCGGGTGCTTCCGAAGGCAAATGAAATATTGTCCTCCATTGAGAGAGGAATGGGGTGCATCAGCATGAAGGACACACACAGCAATTTTACAGGAACTTGATGAGATCCCATCTGAAGTATTGTCCAAGGTTTTATTTTCCTTGTCTGAGAAATGATGTTCTTGTTATGGAGGGAGTGCAGCAAAGTTGACAAAAATGGTTCCTGAAATTGCAGGGCTTGCATTGCAACAGATATTGGGACTCTTAGGTTTGTATTTGCCAGACTTGAGAAGGGAGTTGCAAATATGAGAGGGAATTTTATTGGTTCTTGTGGGACTAGACAGTTTGAATGAAGGAAAGATGTTCACAGAGCTGGGAAGACCACCACAACCAAGGTTCATAAACATAAATAGAACATGACAGCACAGTACAGGTTCTTCAGCCCACGATATTATGCCAAACTTTCAACCTACTCTAAGGTTAACTTAAACCTTTCCTTCCTGTATAGCCCTGCATTGTTCTATCATTTATGTACCTATGCAAGTGTTTTTAAAATGCCCCTAATGTACCTGCCTCTACCACCACTATTGGCAGCACAATCTTTGCACTCACCACTCTACGTTAAAAAAAAACATGCCTCTGACATTTCCCTTATACTTCCCTCCAGTCACCTTAAAATTATACCTCCTTGTATCAGATATTTATGCCCAGTGACTATTCACCCAATCTATGCTTCTTATTGTTTTGTATACCTCTATTAATTCAACTCTCGTCCGCCTTTATCTATAGAGAAAAGTCCTAGCTCCCTCAACCTATCCTCATAAGACATACTCCATAATCCAGGCAGCATCCGATATTTCTTCTCTGCACCCACTCTAAAGCTTCTACATCCTTCCCAGAATGACGTGATCGGAACTGAACACAATATTTTAAGTGTGGTCTTACTAGGGCTTTATGGAACTGCAACATTACTTTGTGGCTCTTGAACACAATGTCCTGACTAATGAAGGTCAAAATATCATACATCTTCTTAACAACTCTATCAACTTGCATAGCTACTTTGAGGAATCTATGGACATTGACCCCAAGATCCCTTCAAACTGCTAAGAATCCTGCCATAAATTTTATATTCTGCCTTTAAAATCAACCTTCCAAAATGAATCACTTCAAACTTTTACAGGTTCAATAACATCTGTCAATTCTCTGCCCAGCTATGCATTGTATAAATGTCCCATTGTGACCTACAACAATCTTCTATAGTATCCACAACATGATCGTACTTCATGTCATCTGAAAACTTACACATCCTTCCACTACTTCATTCAAGTCACTAATAAAAATGACAAAGAACTCCCTGTAGAACTCCATAGGTCACCAACCTCCAAGCAGAGTATGCTCCATCTACAACCACCCTCTGCTTTCTATGGAAAAGCTAATTCTGTATCCACACAACCAAGTTCCCCTGGATCCTATGCCTCCTGACATTCTAAATAAGCCTACCATGGGGAACCTTATCAAATGCCTTATTAAAATCCATATACACCACATCCACTGCTCTGTCTTTATCAATGTGCTTTTGTCACATCCTCAAAGATTTCATTCAGGCTCATGGGGCATGACCTTCCCTCACAAGGCTATGCTGACTATCTCAAATCAAACTATGCTTTTCCAAATGCTTGTAAATCCAGTCTCTAATAACCTCCTCGAATAATTTGTCCACCACTGAATTAAGACTCACTAGTCTGTAATTCCCACAGTTGTCCTTACATCTTTTCTTAAACAAATGAATAACATTTGCCACTCTCTAGTTATCTGAGCTACTCCTGTAGCCAGTGAGGACAGAAAAATCATCAGCAAAGGTGCAACAACCTCTTCCCTCACTTCCTGTAGTAACCTGGGGTATTTCCTGTATGGCCCTAGGAACTTACATATTCTAATGTTTTTCAAAACTTACAGCAATTTTCTTTTTTAAAGTTGACATGTTCTAGCGTATCAGCTTGTTTTATGCTGTACTTACAAACATCAAGATACATCTCACTTATGCATACTGAAGCAAAATATTCATTAAGTTCCTCCCTTACCTCCTCCAACTCCTCCACATATTTTCTCTTCTAGCCTGTTTGGTCCTACCCCAACTCTATGCTCCTATGCTTCACAGTGTACACTAGATATCTTGGGGTTTTCCTTAATTCTACTTGCCAAAGCCTTCTTATGCTCTTTTCTAGCTCTCCAAAGTCCAGTCTTCATCTCCTTCCTTGCTACCTTGTAACTCTCTCAAGCCCTGTCAGATCATTGCGTCCTAAACCTTAAGTAAGCTCCTTTCTTCTTCTTGATTAGCTATTCCACAAGTTTTGTCAACCATTGTTCATTCACCCTACCATCCTTTCCCTGCCTCAGTAGGACAAACCTATCCAGTACCCCATGCAAGTGCTCCCTAAACAAATTCCACATTGCTGTTGTGCATTTTCCTGAGCACAGCACATCCCTGCCTAATAGCATTATAATTGGACCTCCTCAATTTCAATACTTTCCCACACCATCTGTTCCTATCCTTCTCCAAATCTACGGTAACGAACAGGGAGTGTGGTCACTGTCCCGAAAATGTACTTTCACTGAGAGATCTGATACATGACCTGGTTCATTGCCAAGGACCAAATCCAGAATGGTCTCTCCTCTAATCAGCCTTTCATAACCTCAGAACATCTCAAAACTCTTTAAGGAGACTCCTTAAAAGTAGGCATAGAATTAGAATTTAGGAAACAGGATTTCAAAAATGAATACTGCAAGCAAACAGTAATAAAACCATGATATTAACTGGATAATCAGTATCAGTGTTATTGATTGAAGGATCAATAAAGACCAGGATACAGTACCAGGGAAAAATTTGCTGCTCTTCAATACTCAAGTTATATTTTGCCAGGACCACTTAGCCCCATCTGAGCTTCAGTGCAAACAGGCCAAGAGTTTAACTTCCAGAGGCAGGACAGATTGCCAATAACATCAAAATGGCATTTAACTGATTGTGGCATCAAGCAAAAACACATTTTACTTTTTAAGCTTTGAAATGATGAAGCTTAAATTTAGGAAGGATGGAAATCATGCTTACTGACAGCCGGGCTCTGATGTAGGAAGAAAATGGTGCTGAACTTGTGGAATTTATTGCCACAGATGGCTGTAGAGGCCAAGTCATTGGGTATACCGTATTTACAACAGTGAGTAAACTCACAATTGCCTCAAAAACCAAACATCTGAAGAAAACTTATATTTGCCGACTGCAGCAGTTTAAATGATTTCTCTGTCCCTGTTTTTCAATACAGCAACTCTTGTTCCCTTTTCCAATTCAAGTAATGCATTGCAAATAAGATGATTCATGCACTAGATTTGCAACTCAAGAAATTTGTTTAGCTTATGTACACATGAAACATTACGGAAGGAGGAATATATCCTTTCATCTGCAGAAGTCTGATACTGCCGGCAAAAAGAGAAAATGAGCCAATGTCTTAGAAATAAGCACTTCACCAGTTCTTTCACAAACAGGAGTACAGCAGCATCCAATGTTGCCAAAAGTCCTGCTTATAAGGTCATCCATTCAAATTCATACTATACAGTATTTGCAGAATCTAACCACTATAATCAGGACCTCCGTTTTTTATAATTTTCTGCTGCTCTGTTAATCATTTCCTTATCTTTTTTTTCAGAATCAGAATCAGAATTAATATCACTGGCATATGTCGTGAAATTTGTTGTTTTGTGACAGCAGTATATTGCCATACATAATAATAAAAAAAATTAATTACAGTAGAAAAATATATATATTCATATATCAAATGTGCAAAAAGAGAGCTAAAAATAGTGAGGTTGATTGTCCATTCAGAAATATGGTAGTCTGTTGACATGTATATCTTCAGGCTCATGTACCACCCCAACGATGGTAGCGAAGAGAAGAGGGTATGTCCTGGATGATGGGGATCGTTCATGATGGATGCCCCTTTTTCAGGAATCACCTTTTGAAGGAGTCCTTGATGCTGGGAAGGCTAGTGCTCATGTTGGAGCTGACTATACTTACAAATTTCTCCGATCCTGTGCAGTGGCCACTCCATACCAGATGCTGATGCAACCAATTAAAATGCTCTTCACAGTGTATTCGTAGTCAGTGAGGGTGGAGGAAGAGATTGGAAGGAAACAACAGTGGTTGGAGATGAGATGAGGTGTGGACTCAGTCACGGGCACTGGGAGAGAGGGCTCGGGGCAAGCTAATAGAGTAGGGGAAGAAAAGTCACCAAAAAGTGAGTAGGGAGAAAGGCTGTAGATTTTGGGATTGGATATTGGCCAGAGGACAGTGGGGAAGGAGGGGTAGGTCTTTGGGGGTAGAGGGAGTTGGGAGAGATGTGAGATGGAAATTGAGAACTAGGTGTCTCCCATGAAACATCATGAGATTGGATCTGGGGCTGGACAGGAGAGTGAGGGCCTGCATGTAGGTGAGTTTCTGATCCTTCATAGAACATTGGTTGAAAGACTGAATATGACGGAGGACGCAGACTAACTGTGGCATCTTAGCACATTTGAAACAGTGAGGCACGGAGTTGTGGTACAGAGAGAGAAAGGGGAACAGAAGTTATCACTGTATAGCAGAGATGATAGAACGTAGGACACAGAAAGAAAACCATTGGAAGAAGCAGTTAATGGATCGTATATACCTGAGATCCTGGCTGGGAGGTCTGAAACTGGAGCCGGAAGCCATGAGAGACAGGATGGCAGCAAGATATGTACAGTGGAAGAACACGTATAGTAACTGTGGCACCAAGCCTTGATGAGAACATTGTCAAGGATCAGGAGAAAAGTAGAAACAACAGAGGGAGAAAAGTAAGACAGGGACTCACAGAACTCTTGTTGAAGACAGAAAAACATATTAAAAGTGGGCATACACCTTGAAGTGAATTTGCAGTTGAGTAATAAAACAGTGATGCATGAGCTGAAAGTAAATTTATTATCAAAGTACATAGATGTCACCATATACAATGCTGAGATTCATTTTCTTGCAGTCATACTCAATAAAAAATGAATCTCAGGGTTGTATATGGTGACATCGATGCACTTTGTTAATAAATCTGATAACAAATAAGAGATGCAAATACTGGATTCTGGAGCAAGAAACAATCTGCTGTCAAACTCCGTGGGTCGTGCATCAATTCTTATCTACAGTGCAATTCTTCTTCAGTACCAAACTGGAGTGACAGCCTAAACTTGATGTTTAGGTTTCTGGAGTGCGATTCAGAATATGAGACACACAATATATCATAGAAGATGAAACTTCAGTAACCATAGTGATCTGTAATTTTGTCATACATGATAGCATTCAAAGCCTGATCACAAATTTTCAAAGTACAAACTGAAGTACTTGTGCGAGAACGAGAGGGAAGAAAATGCTTTATTTCCTACAACTAATGCTTAATCACCTCCGGAGATCTCCTTATGCTGTCCCCAAAGTGCTTGTTTCTACCTGCTATCAAGATCCACGTAATAGGCTGAGTAAGCTTAGTGAATTTGCCTTCTCTTGCCCCACTGAACACATCATCATATTTCAACTCCACTTTGTTGACCTGGGGTCAGTCCCTTCCACTGATATCCATGACACTTTCTATGCCCTTCACCACTTTGCCAATTTTCATTTCCCTGGCCATGATATCACTATGGATATTCAGTCCCTCTACAATTCTATCCCATATCAGGAAGGCCTCAAAGTTCTCTGCCCTTTTCTCAACTACAGGTCCAATAAGCTCTTCTTTAGCACCGTCCCTCTACATTTGGCAGTAATTTTATTCACCCTTAACTCTTTTGGCTCCTCATACTTTCACCAGACCAAAACTGCAGCCATGAGCAAGTACAAAGGCTAGTTCTATGGTGTAGGCTTGGAACAACACATGTTCTAAGTCTAGACCAGTAGTGCTCCCCAACTTTTTCTTCACTATATCGTTGACTGCACTGGTGCTACTTCCTTGTAACCATGCAGAGCTTGTCAATTTCAGTAACTTTGCCTCCAACTTCCATCTTGCTTCAGATTTATCTAGTCCATTTTGACACATACCTCTTTCCCCTTTTTTGATCTCTTTGTCTCCATCTCTGGCAATAGATTAGTCACTGATATATTTTACAAACCCACTAACTCCCACAGTGACCTTGACTATTCAGTATCTCTTCCAGTCCTGTCACCTGTAAGGAGGCCATTTGTTTTGCTTACTTCCTCTTTCTGCACTATATCTATTCTTATGATGAAACTTGCTATGACAGGATACCTGAAATGTCCTCTTTTCTCAGAAAACAGGTTTTTCCCTCCAATGCCTATCAATGCAACTCTGCACCATGTCTCCTCCATTTCTTCTATGTCTGCTCGGATCTCATTCCCCTTCCCTGACATATCAGGGATAGGGTTCCCTTTGTCCTGACCTACCATCCAGCTAGCTTCAATATAAAACATACCATCCTTAACATCCGTTGCCTCCAATGGGATCCCACCACCAGGCACATCTTCTGCTCCACCCCCCTCTCCACCTTCCACAAGATGGTCTCTCTCTGCTAGTCCCTCAGCCAATTCTCCTTCCTTACTGATCAACCTCCAGGCACTTATCTCTGCAACCAGCCTGAGTGCTACACCTGCCCCTGTGCTTCCTTCCTCAGCACCACCCAGGGCCCTGAACAGTCATTCTAGGTGATGCAGTCCTTCATATCTGAATCCATTGGTGTCATATAATGTATTGAATTTTCTTGGTACCACCTCCTCTACATCAGTGCTTTGTCTGACCACAGCTATTTCAGTTCCACTTGCCATTTCCAGACAGACATGTCCATCAACGGTCTCTTCTACCACGGTGAGGAAGCCAGATATTATATTGGGATTTTCACTCCACAGAGGCTGAATAACAAGAACATTTGCTACCATTGTGTATTTGTTGAAATTTGATTCCTTATTCACCTATAGCTGTTCAAATTTAGACTGCATAACAGTTGAAATTATTTTGCCAAATTTGTCTACCTCTTCCAAAACTCTTCTAGAAGAAAAGGCAGAATCATGATTAGGGGCACAGATGTAAAACAAAAGACATAAGATTTTCGGGAGGAAGATGGGATGGAACATTTTTTACACAGAATGTACCAATAATCTGAAGCCAATTGCCTCTTAGGGTGGTGGAAACAAAATCACTTCAAATTGAAGATAGAGAAATACAAAGGGGTTGATTTTAAGGATGTGGAGAAAGACTTGGAGAACAGGACTGAATATTTTGCTGTTTACTCAGTCTGGAATAGTGAAGTAATACCCACTGGAAGATTGAACTTGAAGATGGAGTACAAGGTTAATGGCAGAATGAAGGAACAGAGGGATCTCGGGTCCATATTCATAGATCCCTCAAAATTGTCGTGCAGGTTGATAGAATGGTTTAGAAAGCATTCTTCCTATAGATGCTGTCTGGCCTGCTGCGTTCCACCAGCATTTTGTGTGTGCTGCTCAGAAAGCATATGATGTGTTCATCTTCATTTGGTCAGGGGATTGAGTTCAAGAGCTACGGGGCAATATTGCAGCTCTATAAAACTCTGGTTAGACCACACTCAGACTATTGTGCTCATTTCTGTTCACCTTGCCACAGGAAGTAATCTTTAGAGAAGAAATTTTCCAGAATGCTGCCTGGATTAGAGAATATGTTTTATGAGGAGCATAATTCCCTTTGAATCAAAACAGGATAAGAGGAACTTGAAAGATGTGTACAAGATTATGAGAAGAATAGATTGAGTGGGCAGCTAGAACCTTTTTCCCTGAGCAACATGGCTAATAGAGGAGGACATCCATTTAAGATGACTGCAGGAAAGTTTAGAGGGGATGCCAAAGGTAGTTTTTGTTTTACACAGAGAGTGGTAGATACCTGGAATGCACTGCCAGGAGTGATGGTGAAGGCTGATACAATAGGGACATTTAAGATACTCCTAGATAGGCACATGATGAATGAAGAATGGAGGGCTATGGGCCATGTAAGAAGGAAGAGTTATATTGATTGTCAAAAATGTTTATATACTGTAGGTTGGCACAAAATACAATCGATTTAATGTTGTTTGTTCTTTATGGATTGGTTCCTTTTATGTTTTAACAGTTCTCTAAAATTGTCTGGACACAAGTTTTTTTAAACTGCTTCAGGTTAAGATTATTTTATTTTGTATCATGGAGGTAAGAATGTGCATATAAACTGTTGTGTGAAAGACCACAGGTGAAATATTTGATCCTGTTCCGTTACAACTTGGGTATCAGGGTGGAGATACATCTCTACCAAAGGAGGTGTGAGGCACTCTTTTCCTCCGCCAACCTGCAGATCACCCTGCTCAAATCTTGGAAAGTATACATCTCCATGTCAAGATCCAATCAGTCATTTCTGTGGTGTCCAGTATAGTCAAGACCTCAGAACACTCCCTATGGAAATTGAATTAACTTGTTATCCCATTGTATCGAAGAGGTGATAAACCCCTTATTGTTTGTCATATTTATTAACAATTTGAATGTGAATATAGGTGCCATAAGTTTGTGGATCGCAACAAAAATTGATGACAGGGTGGACAGTGCAGAAAGTTTTCTATAATTACAACAGAATATAGATCAACAGGGAAATTGCAAAAGTGAATGTCAGACAAAATTTAACTCAGATGGGTATGAAGTAATGCAGTTCGGAAAGGTAAAGTAGAACGAGACATAGTCAATGAATGGAAGGGCCCTAGGGAGTGTTGTTCAACAGAGTTTTTCCCTGATATTGGCAGTAAGGGTAGACAACATGGTGAGAGAAAGGTGTTCAGTAGCCAAGGCATTGACTATTAACGTAGAAAAGTCATGTTACCATTGTACAGTATGTTGGTTAGGCGACACTAGAGTACTGTGTCAATTTTTGATTTGCCACACTGTAGGAAAGATGTGATTGAACAAGATGCAGAAAAAATTGATAAAAATATTACCAGGAATGGAGGGCTTGAGCTTTAAAGTAACATTTGATTGCTGGGATTGTTTTCCATGGAGCAAAGGGGGCTGAGGAGTGACCTTACCCTGGTTTATTAAATAAGGATGAGGATACGATTGTCATATGAGTGGTTATATAAAATTATGAGGGGCATTGATAAGGTAGTTAGGTATTGTCGTTTCCCATGGTAGGAGTGACTAAAATTAGAAGGCGTAGGTTTAAAGTGAGAGAAGACATTGTAAGGGGATTATGAGGGGTCAATTTTTGAAATAAAAAGCAGTTGGGATCTGGAAAAGCTGCCTGAGGAGGAGGTGGAGGTAACAACAACCACAGCATTTGAGACATCTGAGTCAGTTCTTGAACGAGAAAGGCAATTCGGGATATTTAATGCAGGCATGCAGAATTTTAAAAGTGTGATGGTCAGCATGGGATGTGGTGGGTTGAAGTGCCTGTTTCTATACTCTATAATTCTATGAATCTTTGACTCCAGATAAGCACAGAGGAAGGCATGCAAAAGGACCTCAAAGAAGTAGAATTCTAACTCTCCATGTCCCAAGACATAACACAAGAGAAATTTTCAGGTAAATACATTCAGAATTGGATGCTTTTAAAGAACAGTGTATGTGCAGGCTCAAATTCACAATAACATCCATCATACAGTCTGTGCATTAAAGAAGTTTTGCACACAATACTCCATTCTACTCTCACAAAAATAATTGCATTTCTTTTCCAACATCGCAGAGAGTAGATTGTAGAATGTGCACTCCAATTTGCTAGAATGCATGACTTGCCAAATATACAAAGCCAAATACATATTCATGTATTTCTCAGGATACTCATCAATAATCCTAAACTCTTTCTGAAATCTCTAGGTACTGTAGTTGCCAAAACATAAGCTGAATGCCATGGTTGCCAATGCCTTCTTCCTGAGGAGAAAGCGTGACCTCGATTTTATGTCAAAAACCACTTATACCACTGGGGGGGCAGAGGGTGGGGGAGAGGGAGAGGAGGAGAGGGAGTAGGGGAGAGGAGGAAAAGGAGAGGGGGAGAGGGAGGGAGGAAGATGAGAGGGGAGTGGGAGAGGGGAGGGGAGGGAGAGAGGGAGAGGGAGACAGAGAGAGGGAGAGAGAGGGAGGGAGGGAGAGGGAGAGGAAAAGAAAAAAATGAGAATCTAATCGAAACACTAACCCCAACTCTACAAGCTTCATCACTTGGGGACACTTTGTAATACTCACCTAACTGGAACTCATCCTGGTTTGTTACATGCTGTTTAATTTTACTGTCAACAGAGCAGACCCTGTATAGAGAAAATACCAAAGGAGAGGAGTAGACCTCAAGAGACGAGGAAGAACATGGCTGAGAGCAGTGTGAACTTTCAAAATAATTCACCGATGCCACAGGAGGAGGACAGTGGAAAATGGTGGCAAAAGCATCAGTCTCAAAACCAGCAGCATGCGGTCCACTGTGTGATCAAGATGGGAGGACTTGAGGCATAGCTCACTAGCCCTAACAATAGTCTATAGCCTCAACTTAGAGTGGAATAATTTACATTCATCAAATCTTAGTTAAACCACTTACCAACAGGTTGGACATACTTTTGTTTCCCAGCTAATTATATGATCGACAAAGTCCCAATTTACTTCTTTATTTTGTGTTAAGATCTGGAAATTTGATTTAAATTCGATACTAACACAGACCTTGATATTGTTATTTGTAAGAAACCTAATAAACTTTAATTCCATGTTTTGTCTCCTCCAAGTGTCCCTACAACTGCTCACACAATTATTTGATTACAAGACCATCGGCCATATTTTAAAAAAACTTCAAGCCTTTCAATAAACTTACAGCTCAATACTAACATCATTCTTGTATTGTGCTTACGAAACAAGTGCTGCAGGCCACGGTAGTGCAATAACAATTATAATGCAACACATCCATATATAATCAGAATTTGTTACTAGTACTTAAGTAGTTTCAGAGTTTTAGAGACTTAACCTTGCCGTTTAAAATCACCTTGCAATGAAATGACATTCAAAATAAACTGAGTTCTAAGATTGGTAATGTCATTAGACCTTAAGCTACCCTTTATTGTAAAGCATTAATTAGAAATGTATCTTTTAATGGCACCTGCTAATTTATATCACCAGAATTATTAGAAATTGCTGTAAGAATGAGCATTTAAGGCATTGTCAAAGTTTATGTGCTGCAAATAAACAGGAATAAAGTCTCACCGTCATATATATACAGAATAAAATTGTGAGTTATATTATTAGCTTTGTTGAATATCGTCATATGATGTAGGGAACATTAGTTAAAGTACTTGGCAGAGGGCAGGATTCATTAACTAAACAATAGCCTGGTGGGCTGGATTCCATCATCTTTAGGGAATACACATCTTGCATTGCAATAGAACAATTGGTAAGGTTTTCAATCCATTGTTATACAATTACTTTATCTCCCCATGTAACCTATGCCAAGTTAAAGCAGTGAGATGTGGAGAGAAACAGCCAGAATAAGAACACAGCTTTTTTCTTAAATTTTGATTTGAGTCAGCTAGTTTAGAATTGCATTTCTATTTCAATTGCTTGTATTTTAAGGCTTTAAATTTAAATACATATGCTTTTTTGTTATTTGATGTTATTTCTATACTCTATTATTTCCTGAATCTTACTGAAAATGTATGAATTGCAGATGTCAATGTGAGAGGAGCTGTCCTTTCAGTAAAATAATCTGGAGACATTATCATACTAGAAGAGCACGTTTCCCAAAAGCAGGCAACTGGGAATCCCAGGGTCTGTGAAAGATCAGCCCCATTATGTGGAACTTCTTCACGGATAATGCACAGTGAAAATGGACATTTGGAATTCTCCCCAACAACGTTGTTGAAGCTGAGGGTCAACTAAGTTTCTGTTTTCCTTTGTTACACCAAGGGTGTTAAGAGGCTTGGAACTAAGGCTGTAGAGTGGGGTTTTACAGATGCTGGAATCCAGAGCATCGTATAAAGCATCAGAGGAAATTAATGGGTCAGGCAGTGTCTACAGAGTGAAATGGACAGCCAGTGTTTTGAAAGTAGGCCTTTCATGTGGACTAAAAAATGGAGGAGAGCCAGTACAAAAAATAGGAGGGAAGGGGTGAAACATGAGCTGGTGGGAAATAGGTGGATATAGGTGAGGAGGGTGATAGGCAAATGCGGGAGGAAGAATGATGTCAGAAACTGGGAGCTAATAGGTGGTAGTGAGAAAGGACTGAAGATGATGGTATCACGTAGGAGAGGAAGATGGATTTTGTAATAAAGGGAAGGAGGTGGAGGATGAGTGCATGGATGATGAAAAAATGGAGGGGAAAGAAATAGGTTGATGGTGAGGTAGGGGGTAGGGGATCAGGAGGAGAGAAAAGGTAACAAGGAAAGATGGGGAGTGGTTACCAAAAGTTTGAAAATTTCATTGTTCATGTTGCCAGGTTGGAAACTGCCCAGGCAGTATATAAGATGTTATTCTCTATTTTGCATTTAGCCTCGACTTGGCAACTATCCAAGGACAGCACATCAGTGTGGGGAATGAAGGAGAATTAAAATGCCTGACCATAGGAAGATGCAGGACGCCACAGTAGATGGAGCAAAGGTGTTCAATAAAGCGAACCCCCAACCACCATCCATTCACACTGATATATTGAAGTCCATAACAGAAGGACCAGATGCAACAGAGGACATACTGTGATATACTGTATGTTCATATAGTGTATTAATGGGTTAACTTTTAACATACGCATGCTTACTTTGCAAATATCAATAGGTAATGGTTCAATTCTTATGACAATGTGTCAGAAATACAAAGCAGCAGTCAGATAATTATTTTAGCGCAAATTGGACACATTTAGCACTTCAGGAACATCTTCTTCCCCCCACCATCCAGTTCCTAAATAGACATTGAACCCAGGAACACGACCTCACTTTTTTAATATATATTATTACTGTTTTTGCATGATTTTTAATCTATTTAATATACGTATATGGTAATTGATTTACTTATTATTTATTATGTGTTGGCGCGTGGCCAAGTGGTTAAGGTGTTCGTCTAGTGATTTGAAGGTCGCTAGTTCGAGCCTTGGCTGAGGAAGCGTGTGTGAGCAAGGCACTTAACCACACATTGCTCTGCGATGACACCAGTGCCAAGCTGTATAAGTCCTAATGCCCTTCCCTTGGACAACATTGGTGGCGTGGAGAGGGGAGACTTGCAGCATGGGCAATTGCTGGTCATCCATACAACCTTGCCCAGTCCTGCGCCCTGGAAACCTTCCAAGGCACAAATCCATGGTCTCATAGGACTAACAGATGACCATATATATATTATTTATTATTATTTTTTTTTCCTTTCCTTCTATATTATGAATTGCATTGAGCTGCTCCTGCTAAGTTAACAAATTTCACAACACATGCCGGTGATAATAAACCTGATTCTGATTCTGAAGGTTAAAATGATCATTGTAAATTATGTATATATTTAGTTTGCGATGATTGGCGTTTACTCATTGCGTACCTATCCATGCATCAATAAAGCCCTCCGTTGGTTGTGGTCAACGTGGAAATTGTGTCCTAGCTGTCTACGTGTTATCCAAACTGGAATGCAACCCAGGGCAGTACATGGAGAGCTGGAAGCGGGTTCCCCCTCTCCATGCAGCTGAACAATCTAAAGGAATGGCAGAGACTAATACAGTTTGGCACCATCAGTGTTACAGGAGTTGCCAGTCAGCATTGAACTCAAAATTGAACTACCTTGGAGACTCCAGCTCTGGATTTTTCTTTGGGGTTTACTCCTGAAGCCTTTCCCATGAGTGAGTATAGCTGCAAGGCGGCAGACATTTGAGATCAGGGTTTCCTTTCTCCAAGATAAGCTGCCAACCATGGCTGATGAGTCCCATCTGCCCAAATCAGCTGGTTTTAAGACACCAGTAACCCATGTTTGCCCCTTCTCCTGTCAATATAAATGGTTCTGCTGGGCTAAGTAGCTAAGTCACACATGAAGGTCACGAGTTGGACTTGGTTGTCTGAGGCTATTTGAGATGCACGCCATTGAGAACATTTAATAGGTAGTAGGAGCTTATTCCCACTACCTCCTCCCCTGGCTATGACAGCCTTATGCAAGCATCAGGAGAAAACATATCCACACAATCTGCTGGAGTCATGATTTCCAATTAAAAGGGAGCTATTGAACAGATTGAGTTGTCAGTTGCAAATGCACACAGTAATTTTCAGTGCTTTTCTCAGCATATTTTCATTTTATGCCTCAGAAGATGATTTCCCAGCCATGACCAACTGGCTTAATTTAAACATGATGCAGAGTACAAAATGTGCCATTTATGAACAAGGCCTTGCATTTCCTGACAGCAAGAAGGCACTCAACTTCAATGGGCATCAACTCTTTAAGCAGCAGTCAGAAAACTTCTACATTGCAAACACTTGAACTCTCTAGCATTAAGTTAAACATAACGTTTAGTCTGTCTACCCCACATAATGAACACACAAGTTATGGACAAACAATATATGCACATAAACATGTGGGTGACCAGTACGATGGTATGATGTTGTGGGGCTGTAGGAACCTGCTGCCAATTGGGAATGGGGCATTTCTGGATGCCATTTCTCCTTGAGAAGCTGCGACATTCAGAGCATGTTTGAACTGAGCAGGAGGGACTCAGCAGGTCGGGCAGCATCCGTGGAAAAGATCAGTCGACGTTTCCACGGATGCTGCCCGACCTGCCGACTTCCTCCAGCATGTTGTGAGTGTTGCTTTGACCCCAGCATCTGCAGATTATTTTGTGTTTTGAACTGAGCAGATTTGGGAATGCTGAGAAAATTCACTCACTATTAGTGAGGTCATGTGGTGGCTGTTCTCCTTGTCGATTCACTTTCCTTTCACTGCTGTTTCTGCGATCCTCTCTCACACACCTCATTTTCTTTTTCATTTCTGATTTATAAACTGTTAAGGTGATGAACGGTTGTCAAATACAGAACCCTGACGTAACCTGGAGACTGTCTGTAAACATGCCAAAGTTTTGAGAGAGTAGTGGGGCAGAAGTGAATGCAGTCAATATTACAAAGAAGAAGGTGCTTGGGAAGTTGAAAGCTCTGAAGGTCGATAAGTCACCTGGATCAGATTAACTACACTCCAGGGTTCTCAAAGAGAGAGATGAAGGAGGCCTTAATTGTGATCTTTCAAGAATCACTAGATTCTGGAATGTTCCAGAGGACTAAAATGGATTCAGCAGTGGCTAGATGGGAGACGCCAGAGAGTGTGGGTGGATAACTGTCTGTTAGATTGGAGGAGGTGTGTAGCGGTGTGCCTCAGGGATCTGTACTGAGTCCAATGTTGTTTGTCATATATATTAATGATCTGGATGATGGGGTGGTAAATTGGATTAGTAAGTATGCAGATGATACTAAGATAGGTGGAGTTGTGGATGATGAAGTGGGTTTTCAAAACTTGTAGAGAGATTTAGGACAGTTAGAAGAGTGAGCTGCAAGATGGCAGATGGAGTTTAATGCTGAAAAATGTGAGGTGCTACATTTTGGTAGAACTAATCAAAATAGGACATACATGGTAAATGGTCGGGTATTAAAGAATGCTGTAGAACAGAGTGATCTAGGAATAATGGTGCATAGTTCTCCGAAGATGGAATCTCATGTGGATAGGTTGGTGAAGAAAGCTTTTGGTTTGCTGGCCTTTATTAATCAGAACATTGAGTATAGGAGTTGGGATGTAATGTTGAATTTGTATAAGGCATTGGTAAGGCCAAATCTGGAGTATTGTGTACAATTCTGGTCACCGAATTACAGGAAAGATGTCAATAAAATTGAAAGTTTACAGAGGAGGTTTACTAAAATATTGCTTGGGTTTCATCTCCTAAGTTACAGAGAAAGGTTGAACAAGTTAGGTCTTTATTCTTTGGATCATAGAAGGCTGAGGGGGGACTTGATAGAGGTGTTTAAAATTATGAGGGGGATTGATAGAGTTGACATGATTAGACTTTTTCCATTGAGAATGGGGAAGATTCAAACAAGAGGGCATGGGTTGAGAGTTAGAGGACAGAAGTTCAGGGGTAACATGAGGGGCAACTTCCTTACTCAGAGAGTGGTAGCTGTGTGGAATGAGCTTCCAGCAGAAGTGGTTAAGGCAGGTTCTATGTTGTCATTTAATGTTAAATTGGATAGATATATGGACAAGAAAAGAATGGAGGGTTATGGGTTGAGTGCAGGTCGGTGGGACTAGGATAGGGTAAGAGTTTGGCATGGGCTAGAAAGGCCGAGATGGCCTGTTTCCGTGCTGTAATTGTTATATGGTTATATGGTTATATGGACTGGAAAATCATAACTGTCTCTTTAAGGGAGGCAGTATTAAAGAAGGGAGGGAGACAAAAGATAGGAGGTTTCATGGATTTTGGAAGCACATGATAAAATAGGTCAATGTCAGTATGGTTTTCTTAAGGAAGAGAACCTGATATACTTGCTGCAATGCTCTGAGGAAGTAACAGGTAGCATAGACAAAGGCGAGTATGTGAATGTTGTTTACTTGGTTTTCAGAAGGCCTTTTATAAGGTACTCTAAATGGGGCTGCTAAACAAGATTGGATCCCATGATGTATACTAACCATGGACAGAAGATTAGCTGACTGACTTAAGACAGTGAGTAGGAATAAAAGGGACCTTTTCTGATTGGCTGCTGATGATTAGTGATATAGTACAAGGATGTGTTGGGTCTGGTTATATATCATTAATATTATATGTTAATGATTTGGATGACAGAATTACTGGCTTTGTGACCAAGTTTGTAGACGACACAAACATAAACAAAAAAGTAGGTAATGCTGAGGAAGCAAGGAGTTTGCAGAAGGACTAAGACATTCCTGTAGAACAGTTATCAGGAGGAATTTCTTTAAAAAAGTGGAAGATGGAATACAGCGTTGGGAAGTGTATGGTCATGCACATGAACAGAACGAATAAAGACCTAAACTGTTTTCTAAATGGACGCAAATTCAGAAATCAGCAGTCTAAGGGGGTTTGAGAGAGTTTGTGCAGGATTCCCTAAAGATTAACTTGCAGGTTGAGTCTGTGGTGAGGAAGGTAAATGCAAAGTTAGTATTCATTTCAAGAGGACTAAAATATAAAAGCAAGGATGTAATGCTGAGGCTTTATAAATCATCAGTTGGACCACATTTTGAGTATTGTGAGTGGTTTGAAGCCCCATATTTAAGGAATGATACACTGTTATTGGAGATGATCCAGAAGAAATTTACAAGAAAGATTCCAAGAATACAAGTATTAATGCATGAGAAGCACTGGCTGATTCTGGGCCTGTACTCAATGGAGTTTAGAAGAATGGTGGATGGGTGGTAGAATCACATTGAAACTCACTGGATATGAAAAGCCAAGATAGGTTTATATTGTAAGGTTGTTTTCAATAGTGGCAGAGTCTAGGATCAGATGACACAGCTTCAGAATAGAAGCTCATCTATTTAGAACAGAGACGAGGAGGAATTTCTTTTGCCAGAGTGTGGTAGGTCTGAGAAATTCTTTGCCAAAGATGGCCGTGGGGGCCAAGTCATTGGGTTTTTTTGAAGCAGACGATAATAGGTACTTTAGGGACTCTGTGCACCGATCCGAAGGAAATTATCGATCGTTTCCAGTTAGGACCACTACAGCTAAAATCTAAAGCCGTAAATACTTCAGAAAACAACATTGTTTTAAGACATTTAAAAAATTTATCTATCCTCAAAATAGGACTACAGACTACTCAGATAGTGAGCCCAGATTCCCTTTAGAAAACCATAGCTGTAGAACTGGTCTGCAGATAAAACTAAAATGCGGGGCCCTGAGGCCCCCAATCCCTACCATCATCCTGGCCAATGTAGAGTCTCTGAAAAATAAAACCGAAGACCTTAGAACAAAATTGCCATACCAGAGGGACACCAGGGACTGCTCCACAGACATACCTTATACTTTATACTTTATTGTCGCCAAACAATTGATACTAGAACGTACGATCATCACAGCGATATTTAATTCTGCGCTTCACACTCCCTGGATTACAAGTCAATAGTAAATACTAAAAAATTTAAATTATAAATCATAAATAGAAAATAAAAAATTGGAAGGTAAGGTCGTGCAAAAAAAACCGAGAAGCAGGTCCGGATATTTGGAGGGCATGGCCCAGATCTGGGTCAGGATCCGTTCAGCAGTCTTATCACAGTTGGAAAGAAGCTGTTCCCAAATCTGGCCATATGAGTCTTCAAGCTCCTGAGCCTTCTCCTGGAGGGAAAGGGACGAAAAGTGTGTTGGCTGGGTGGATCGTGTCCTTGATTATCCTGGCAGCACTGCTTCGACAGTATGCGGTTATAAAGTGAGTCCAAGGACGGAAGATTGGTTTGTGTGATGTGCTGCGCCGTGTTCACGATCTTCTGCAGCTTCTTCCGGTCATGGACAGGACAACTTCTATACCAGGTTGTGATGCACCCTAGAAGAATGCTTTCTGCAGTGCATCCATAAAAATTAGTGAGGTTTTTAGGGGACAGGCCAAATTTCTTTAGTTTTCTCAGGAGGTAAAGGCACTGGTGGGCCTTCTTGGCAATGGACTCTGCTTGGTTGGACCAAGTCAGGTCATTTGTGATATTGACCCCGAGGAACTTAAAACTTTTGACCTGTTCCACTTGCGCACCACCGATGTAAATTGGGTTGTGCGGACCGCTACTCCTTCTGAAGTCCACAACCAATTCCTTTGTCTTGCTGACGTTGAGGGATAGGTTATTGTCTTCACACCATGCCACCAGGTTCTTAGTTTCCTCTCTGTACTCAAACTCATCATTACCTGAGATATGGCCTACAATTGTTGCGTCATCAGCAAACTTATATATTGAGTTTGATGGAAACTTGGCTACACAATCATGGGTGTACAGTGAGCACAGCAGGGGGCTGAGTACACAACCTTCTGGGGCATCTGTGCACAGAGTGATCGTAGGGAGAGCTTGTCCCCTATTTTTACAGCTTGGGTCCTGTCTGTGAGGAAGTTGAAGATCCAGTTGCAGATCTGAGTTCTAAGGTTCAGTCTCAGTCCTGCTTCTTTGACCTAGAACATCTAGCAGACAAATTTGTTGTATCTGTGAGGGTGTTGTCCACCATCATCCTGGCTGCAGTGTACATTGCACCCCAGGCCCACAGATGGAGGGGATGAGCACTGGGTTCAGCAGTCATGAGGCAGTGCTTCCTGATGTCTTTCTGATCATTGCAGGAACTTCAAACAGGTCAGCTTGAAGAAGTCTCTGAACAACTGTCACTAACATGTCACCTGGGGAACCAGAAGAGCTAACACACTTGACCATATTTATACCATCTGGAACGCTTACTGTGCCATTCCACACGCACACTTTGGCAAGTCCAATCTCCTGCCTACTCTTCTACTCCCAGCCCACATGCAGAGACTCAGCACCAGTGGTGAGGACCATGAAGATATGGTAAAGGAAGTTGGAAATGCACTTACAGGACTGCTTTGAATAGGTGAAGTGGAACAGGATTTAATACCTGGATCTGAATGAATATGCCGCAGTTGTTACCAGCTTCATAAAGACCCATGTGGATGTGTGTGTGCGTTCGAGAACATACCCAAATCAGAAGCCATGGATGAACCATGAGATTCGCAGCCAGCTGAGGGCTAGTTCTGTGCTGTTCAAGACCAGTGATCCAGCACTCTACAAGAAGCCCTTGTACAATTTACAGAATGCTACCTTAAGAGCGATAAAGCAATTTCAAGTAGTTCGAGAGGGAACTGGATGCACGTCATCCGATGGCAGGGTTTACAGGCCATCACCTCATACAAGACAAAATTTAACATCATAAATTGCTATGATACTTCACTTCCCGATGAGCTGAATGCCCTTAATTCAAGATTTGAAATGGGAATGAAATTAGATCTGTGTGAATCCCTGAGGCATCTGACAACCCTGTGATCTGTGTCTCAGAGGCCAACATCAGAACATCTTTCAAGAGAGTGAACTACTGTGAGGTGTCAGGCCCTGATAGTGTACCTGACAGGGCAACAAAAACCTGTGGTAACCACCTGGCAAGAGCGTTCAGGAACATCTTTAGGCTCTCACTGTGGAAGATGGAGGTTCCCACCTGTTCCAATCATACTGGAGCCCAAGAAGAGCAGGGTGAGCAACTGCAATGACAATTGCCCAGTCACATTCATACCTACAGCGATGAAGTGTTTTGAGAGGTTGGTCATGGCCAGAATTAACTACTGCCTAAGCAAGGACCTGAACCTACTGCAATTTGCCAACTGCCACAATAGGTCTACAGCCGGCGCAATCTCACTAGCTCTACACTCGTCCTTGCACCATCCAGACTACACCAATACCATTGTCAGGCTGCTATTTATTGACTACAGCTCAGTGTTCAACACCATCATACCCTCAGTACAAATCAATAAGCTTCAAAATCTGAGCCTCTGTACTTCCCTCTGGAACTGGATCCTTCGTTTCCTCATTGCGAGACCATAGATCAGAAATAACACCTCCTCTGCACTGACGATGTACACAGGCACGCCTCCAGGATGTGAGCTTAGCTCACTGCACTACTTTCTCTACACCCATGACTGTCATGCTAGGCACAGCTCAAACACCACGTATAAATTTTTGTTGGCTGAATCTCATAAAGTGATTCTGCTAGTTTCACGACAAATACCAGTGACAATGAGGTGTACAGGAGTGAGCTAGATCAGCTGGCTGAGTGGGGTTGAAACAGAAACCTCGCTGTTTCTATAGAAGCATTATATATCTCCTGAGGGGTGTGGGGATCTACATTGAAGACTGCTCTTGGGCATTGATGGGCATCCTTTCAGAGTTGTCCTCAATAGGAGAACCCCCAGAGGAATCGCCAAATCCTGCCTTTGCCAGTGAGGTATAGACACTCTGCCATGCCATTAAGAGTTGGTGTAGATCCTCACAGGCTCGTTGTCTCCTGGAGTGACTACATCACAGCCACCAGCTGATTCCCCCTCGGCTTCCTGGTAATGACCTTTATGATGCAGAGTTTAGAGCAGCCGCCTTTCACCACTGTTAACTGCTCTCCATGGGCTGGGGCCATTGGTAAATCAGACTTGCTGCTTCTGCTCAGCAGTCAGGTCGTTGTCGAGTTTACTCCGCTGCCTGGGTGAGGGAATGATGGTGGGAACCTCATCGGGGATGTAGTGGTCATGACCTGCTCATGGAGGTGGCTCATCCCGTAAGGACCCTTCTCTGCCTTGTCTGCAACAGACCACTAGCCACTCTTTGTGGGTTACATTGTCAGATTTTACACTCTGCATTATAGGGGGAAGTGGCTGCCGCATAACTGATTCAAAGGCAATGTATGTTCTCTGGCCAAGAGTCTTCAGTAGCAGTCCAGCAGCTTCCTCTCAAAAGGGGTGCGTCAGG
The DNA here is from genome assembly GCF_030028105.1 of Mobula birostris. Taxonomy (NCBI): domain Eukaryota; kingdom Metazoa; phylum Chordata; class Chondrichthyes; order Myliobatiformes; family Myliobatidae; genus Mobula; species Mobula birostris. The sequence continues at coordinate 68,670,128 of NC_092374.1, forward strand.
TCGCTGTCTCGGGAAGGATCTTTGTCCAAAACCCCAAGGTAACTCAACATCCCTTCATCACCTGCCAGACATTCCACTTGTCTATAGCTGAAACTGGCACCCACTTTGTCTGGGGGCCAAGGGAAGGGCGTGCTCTACCAGCTGCTTGGCAGTTTTAAAGTCTGCCTGCTGCTTGAGACCCCAATGGAAGATGGTCTTTTTCTGGGACACCTCATACAGGGAACACACCATCGTTGTTGGGTGGGAGATGTGCTGACACCAATACCCAACAGCCCCACAAAGCACTTGAGGTGGGGACTGCAGCAACTAAGATCTTGTGCTTCACCCGATCTGGTATTTCCACTGCCCAGTATGTCCAGGAGTATGATATTCTGGCTGCAGCTCTGCACTTTATTGGAGTCAATAGACCAAACCTACTCGGCAGAGAGGTGACCACCTTATCACTACCTCCTGCGGGAGTCCCTGTACCAGCACATCATCTATGTAGTGAGATATGGAAAAGTTGGGGTTTGACTGTATCCCCTGAAAGTCTCATGTAAACATGCCGTGGTACAATGTGGGACTGTGGGCATACTCCTTCCAGGTAAAAAAGAACTGTTCCTGTGGCTCCAGACTCAGGGATATGGAGAAGGAGGTATTGACCAGGTCAGCTATCATGTACTAATGCTTCCCCTCCCTACGCCCTATGTCCTCAATAAGGGTCACTACCTCCAGGATAGCCACTGTCTGAATAAGTACCAATACTCAGCTATGGCACGTGGTCATGCATTGTGTGCCATGGTTCTTCTGGAGCAGACACAGAGGGCTATTGTAGGGAGAGGTTGTAGGGTGGATGACCTCTCTTCCCCCAGTGGGACCTCCACAGGTACTCCGTTCTTATTGGTGCCTCCCAGATCCTTTACTGCTTGGTGTTAACTACCTTGGTTGGGGGCAGGATCAACAAAGTTTCCCCTCTGGCCAATCCCACCAGTACTCTAATCTGTGCCACTCTGAAGATAAATTGACCCTTATTTATATGTAGGGATCTACCCCTCAGAACATTCATGCCCAGAATACATTCAGGAGAGGCTACCACTATGACAGTCATGTGTCTGGGCTGTCTTGGTCCAAAGGCCCCCTGCAAGGTGGGCAGGGAAAAGTAATCTCCCTAACCTCTCTATGGTAGCACAGGGGTCCCACCAGCTATTTGTGATACCTGGAACGATGGTGTACTCAGCACCAGTGTTCACCAGTGCTATCCGTCGCTGCACATTCCCTTTCCCCGTATGTACTGCAATGACTATGTAAGGCGTTGAGTTTCCCATCTGGGAAAGAGCAACTGAGTATATCTGCCAGGATCTCTGAGACCTTTCCCATGTGAGTGGGATGGGAGGGCACCACCTACTGCCCAATCCCCTCTTCTGCTGAAGATCCACCAGTGCCCTTTGCAGAGCACCCACCAAACCTAAGTGGAATGAGATGAATCTTGTGGAGGATAAAAGGAACCCTTACTGGGGGATGGCTTAGAGAATGACCCTTCTCCCTTAATGCCCTACTTGGCTCTCTTTCACTGGCAGTGTTCCCTCCACATGGCAAAGAGGATGGGAAAAGGAACCCTATCTACCTGCTCCCTCGCAACCCCGGCCAGAAAAAGTTGCAGTTTCAAAAAGGACACTAATCTGTATGCTGTTGATGAAAAATCTGATAATGATGAGAGTGACACATCTTCAGTAGCCTTGAGATTTATAATGTGAAAATTAACAACAAATATGCAACTACAAACATGAGAATCAGAGCATGAAGGGATATGGGGAGAAAGCAGGGGATTGGGGCTGAGAGGGAAATTGGATTGGCCATGATGAAATGGAACGCCAGACTCAATGGGCCAAATGGTCTTGTTATGCTCCTGTATATTATGGTCTTATGGAGAAAGTTGGCAGATGCTGGAAATCCAAAACAACCCAGAGAAAGTGTTGGAAGAACTCAGCAGGTGAGGCAGCATTTATAGAAATGAATAAACAGTCGACATTTCAGGCCAAGACCCTTTATCAGGACAGACAAGTAAGGAGGACAGTACCAGAATAAAAAGGTGGGGAGAGAGGAAAAAGGCTAGCTGGAAGGTGATAGGCAATATGGCTTATACCAAAAGTGAACAGCAAATTAATTAAAATGGAAATGGACACCGACTTGATTGTGGCAGTCATTCCAGGAAATGACAATCAAGAGAAAATTCTGCCCTGCCGAAGGGTTTCAGCCCAAAACGTCGACTGTACTTTTTTCCATAGATGTTGCCTGGCCTGCTGAGTTCCTCCTGTATTCTGTGATTATTCCATGAAATGAGTTTGAGTAGCATTTCAAAGCCTACAGATATCCAATTGAGAACTCACCCTGGTGTAACAGTGAAATACACAAACCAACAAGTCATATTGTGCTTGTATGTGGTAAAAACAGGAGTGCCAGCATTCCGGGGTCATGAGTGGCTGAAAGAACCACAATTATTGGAGATCTATCCACCATTTGCATGCCACATCCCCTGCAAAAGAGTCAACAAACTGAATTAAGAGAACTACTGGATGATGCCACCGCAATGTTCAAGGATGGCATTGGATAACTCCAACATATCCAAGGTAAAATACTGTTAAATGAAAATGGTACACTCAAGTTTTACAAAGCCCATCAGGTTCCTCATACCTTCCATGATAAAATAGCCAGTATGTTAGATCACATGCAGGCCGAAGGAATTCTTTCCAAGGTTGATTGGAGCCTGTGGGCAACATCTGTGGCTTTGGTAGCAAAAAAGAATGGGCCTGTCAGGATCTGTGGTAATCTCAATGTCATCATCAACCCAGAACTGAAAGTAGACCAATAAACTCTGCTTAGGATAGAGGATAGCTTTGCAAACCCATCTGGAGGAAGGCAATTCAGCAAAGTGAACTTAATTAAGGCCTATAGATGGAGATGGAAGAAGAGTCCAAAATTTTTCTCAGGATAAACACCCACAAAGGTGTTGCACAGTGCAGATAGCTATGGGTCAGGTGCTGCAAATGACCATGCATTCAGTGTTACCTGGATGATATCATTGTTACTGGTGAGGACGACAAGGAACATCTCCAAAATATGGAGACAGTATTAAAAAGGTTAGAAGATATCCAAAAACAAGGAGAATCCTATCTGCAGGCTGAGAATAAACGGGGAAGACATAAAACAAGTACAGAACTTTTGCTACTTAGGAACCTGGGTGACATCAGATGGCAGGTGCGACATGGACAGAAAAGAATAGGAAGGGCAAAAGACACCTTTATGAGAATGAAGAGTATACTGACCAGTACTATACTAGGCATGACAACCTGCCTCAGAGTACTGAAATGTTACGTTTATCCAGTTATGTTATATGGCTCAGAATGTTGAACAATATCTAGTAACATGAGAAAATGAATTGTAGCGGCAGAGATGTGGTTTTTGAAGAGGATGCAAAGAATATCATGGATGAAACGAATATCTAACAAGGATGTCATGAACAGAGCAAATGCAAAAAGAGAAATAATGTATGAGATCATGAAAAGACAACGTAACTTCATTGGACATGTCATTAGGAAAGAGGAGTTAGAATGCACGGTAATTATAGGAGAGATTGAAGGGAAGAAAGCAAGAGGAAGACAAAGACAAATGATGATGGAGACAACAGCCAGAGAACTGGAAATGAATACCAATGAATTGATCCACTTGACCTGAAACAGGAGTGTGTGGGCCATGGCAATCAAAGCTCAAACTGGACTCGGCACCTGACGATGATGATGATGAAAACATCATAGGCTCAGAACGCGATGCAACAAATGTGAACTCTTTAAACCAATCATCATTTACTGTGGTCAAAATATTGATGCATAAGGATTACACAAGAATGCCGAGGAAATTCAAAGAATAGTGGATGCCCCAAGGCCAAAGGATGTATAACAGTTGTGGCTCCTTTTAGGAATTGTCAGATGCAGGCTCCTGTCAAACCTGACTACTGTCAGGAGAACTGGCAATGGACAAAGCAGTGTGAGGTGTCTTTCCAAAAGGAAAAGGAAATGGTGACATTAGACACTGTATTCACACATTATGATCCACATCGTCCAGTGAAGTTTGCCTGTGATGTCTCACCTTCTGGTATAAGTGCAGTCATGTCACCTGTTATGAGTGACAGAAGTGAATGCCCTATCACCTTTGCATCTATTCCATTACCTCTACAGAGAAAACATTACACATAGGTTGACAGAGGCCTCAAGTCTAGTTTGGGATGTAAAATATTTCAACTAGTATTTGCATATGAGAGAGTTCAGCTTCATTTCTGATCATCAACTACTAGTGTCAATTATTAATCCATAGTACAGTATTCCACTAACAGCAGTAGTAATAATGCAAAGACTTTTTATATTGGAAGACACAATCACAAGAGAGAATTCAAGAGGATGACCAATTAAGAAAGCAATGATGAGTTGCCCTGTTTAACTTTGAAAAAGGAAATGTCTGAAAAAATCTCAAAAGAGAACATTCCTCGTATGGTATTCATCCTAATGCAAGTTGATAATCACCCTATCAATGCAGAAATGAACCAAAGGGAAACCAGAAATGAAAAGACCCTATACTTTTTAAGATCTACTTGCCAATCCAAAATGGCTGGAATATGCAGCAGAAATTCCAGTTTTCATATTTTTACCAGCACTAGGATGAACTTGCCTTATGTGGGGATTGAGAGATCTATCATCCAAACTGAAAACTAAAATGTTGGAGCAGTTTTATGCCGGTCATCTAAGATGGGTCAAAATAAAAATGTTGGCTTGAAGCTTTGTCCAGTGGCCTGACATAGATCAGCAGATTGAACAGCTTGCCATGCACTGTTCGGGGTGCCAACATGTCCAGGTGATGCCAAGAGCATCATGTAGAGAGGAGAAGAATGGTGTTCAGAGCTATTGGAACAGCTTCCTGCTGTGCTAGACTCAACTCCTACAACTACCAGAAGGCGCCAGATACTGAGATTGTTTCACAGCTGTAAATCTCATCTACCAAGCACAGTGACCTCCATGGTCAGGAAATATGTTATCTCACAAGAGTTTGAAATCCTCCACAGCAATTTAATCTTTATGCCTGAAATGGACAATTTAAAATCTACCATGCTGTAGATGTTTAATAACTGGCTTATACAGAATACTGTGTATATAGTTGAGATGCATTCTGTATTGATTTGGAGTTTATAGCTAAGCAGGGAGGAGTGTTGTGTATTTAATGTTTCAGTAATATTTGAATAATATTTTAAATATATTGTTTGATTAAGCATTCTTTGTTGTTTACATAAAGCATTGCGGATTACATGTAAAAGTATGTGAATAACATACATCATCACGCCACCACATCATAAGTACATGCCTCGCTAAACTTAAAAATGAATCTAGAGTACATGGTACATGTTTATCCCAGAGGCACTGTGCTTTTTTTCTTTCAATTAGTTTTATGTTTTGAAGTTAGAAAACGTAACAATGTAGTACTTCATTTTCGCCCACTGGGAGTCCACATTGGCTGAGCAGTCTGCTGTCATACTGTGGCGCACCGGTACATTGGCAAGACTCTCAAATCCTGTATTGTTATTGATCCATCCCAGGACTTGGCATTCCTCACATAGGGTGGGGGGGGGGGTTGCTCTCTCTTATTTTTGCCTTTAAACATATTACTCTTCTGTTCAATCACAGAACCCACAGTACCGATTGCTGTATGAAATCAGGTGTGCAGGTTTTGTGAATGGGGACAGAAGACACTCACTACCAGTAAGAAAGTTAACTATTAATTTACAGGACACAACAAACACAGGGCATTCAGTAAACGCTTCAAATTTACCAATCCATCACAAGCCCTCCACACCAATGAGCACATCTACATGGAGTGCTGTTGCAGAAACAGACGCATCAGGATCTCCATCATGCTCTCTTCCTACTAATTCCATCAGGAAGAGGGTACAGAGGCCTCAAGACTTACACCACCAGATTCAGGAACAGTCATCACCCTTCAGGCTTCAGGCTCTTGAACCAGGCTTTTGGGATGGTACCAGATGTGGATGTTACTATTGGAACAATGTATACCCTATTCATGTTCCAAAGTTTTCATTTCCTCTTTTAATTCAGCATATTTCTGGTGTTCTTCACTTAATGATTTCTGTAAGTTATATGCGTTTGGAATTGCTATATCTATTAAGTAATTTGTTCTTGCTTGTTTATCCTGTTTGATTGTAGCCTGACAGTAATTATGGATGGTCCCATCTGTAATATTGGATCAGTCAGAACATAATTTGTGGTATTCTGCCTCTAAAACTGGATCAAACCTGTATTTATAGTAAAGTGTGATTTCTTTAATGAGTTTGTATTTTAAAGCAAGATTATGGTGAATAATGTTGCCACTTGATTATGCCTGTGTAAGTAATCAGGTTGAGTTAAAATGCTGCAGGATCCTGTAATGCGTTGTAATGAATCTGGTTTTTCTTGGCATTTTCTACATTTATCATCTTGAATTTGCTGGTGTTTTATGTACTTTTGTGTTAACCACCCAGTCCTGATTTGCCACAAGGAACGCTTTTGTTTCTGGTAAGAGGTCCCTAACTCTGAGCAAGGCGCTCAACACTTCCTTGTCAACATCTAGTCTGCTCAGATCATGGGGATGTCTTCCATGGAGGGTCATGCTCTTCCATTGGTTAACGTTTTCTTCTATAGTGATATTGACTTCATTTTTCTAGGTTTGCTTTCATTTAAGTTTAATGGTGTATACTTCTTATCAGAATTGCATATACTCACATGGAGTGCTGAATCCTGTTTTTGTTGATGAAAGTATATCCTCAGAAGTTTCATTTGACTGTAATGTAGATTTTTTATTTTAATTATTATTTATATTATTACTTTATTTTTTTTCTCAGCAATAGCTGGTAAAACCTAAGGTATGAGCATAGCCAAGCTTGGAAGTTTCAGACCATTCTAGTGGTGCTTAGTATTGTAGCTTTTTGGTTTATTTACATAGATATTACTGTGTAGCCATAATTGATTAGTTCTATTGTGTAGTGCCTTTGGGGTGACACCAGTTGTAGATATATTACTATCAGGATAATGTATACCTTGTTCATGTTCCAAAGCCTTTCAATTTCCTCTTTGAATTCAGCATATTTCTGATGTTTTTCACTGATTGATTTCTGTAAGTTATGTGTGTTTGCAATGGCTATATCTCTTAAGTAAGTGTTTCTTGCTTGTTTATTCTGTATTATTACAGAATATTCAGATGGTTATTCTGAAATGTCCTACCTACACAACGCTCAGTCACCATAAAATTTACAGTATTCTGACACTAAAACTGGATCAGGCTTGGATTTATAGTAAACTATGATTTCTTTTGTGAGATTGTATTTTAAAACAAAATTTTGATGAATAATGAATTTTGATGAGTGATGTATACTTTTTATCAGAATTGCATATGCTTGCTTGAAGGGCTGATTTCTGGTTTTCATTGATGTAAGCATATTCTTAAAAGTTTTATCTGACTGTTGTGTAGATATTTAATGTTTGTTATTCCTCTTCTCCCTTCTGTCCTTGTTAGTGTTAATTTAAGTACATTTGAATGTACATAGTGTTTTCTGAAATTTGTCATTTAATTTTCTTTGTAAACTTTCCATATCAGTTTTAGACGAAGATATTATGCCAAAAGAATACATTAAAATAGTGTTTGCTGCCTTTGTTATAATTGTACTGTTGAGCTCTGTTTTGCAGATTTTCTTAAGCCTTAAAGTAAATTCTGTCAAAATGTTTTCCTTTGTTGCACTATGATCTGTTTTCTTTCCTTGTTGATATCCCAGATATATATATATATTTCTTATTCATCCATCAGTTGTGTTGTATTCTCTTGCTATTATTATTATTTCTTTTCTTTCCCTTTCTTTTGGTATTTGTATAGTTTTTTGCGTTATCTCCCCCCCCCCACCCCGATTTGGTTTGCTAATTTCTTTCTAGCGACGAGATCTCACTGCTTACTTGTAAGTTTACAGCTGCTGTTGATTACTTATTATCGTGTTGTTAAGCAATTAACCTTCGACATCAGGTCGGCTATTGTAATTGCTTGTATATTTATTCATTCATTAGGAGCACTCGGTTATATGTTGAAGGAATTTTAATTAATATTTGAATCTGCCTTTCGTGAGAACACCAGAAGTATTGTCATTTTACTCAGCTCCTTGAGTACTGTAACACTTTGCTGAATAATAAAACCACCTTCAAATTACAACAGTGCCACAACTGGAGTTCACCTATCTGTGTAGCTTGAGAAACAGGGAAAACTATCAAGAGAGGGCAGAATATTAAAAAGACACTCTCAACGGTGATTCAATCTGTGGTGGATAACATATTGACTCTGCAAGCTTCCACATGACAGAAAGTTAAAATGTCGGCAACGGAGAAGAGAATCCTTTAAACTAGGTCAAAGTGTTCATTACGTTCATCTAGATCAGTGATTCACCACGGGGGCAGTCACATGTCCTAAAGGGACATTAGGGGAAATACAAGTCATTGGGGGTGTTTAAGACTCATGCAGGAGCCATAAGTGGCTCCCTAACTTGAGGCACGAGACCTGATCAACCATTAGCAGAGCAGGCACTTCCAAAACAAGGATGAGGCACCAGAACACAGGAAGAACCTTAACTCTGCAGGCAGTGAGCATTCATCATCACAATGTGTATGGAACTCGGCAATCTCATCCAACCTTACTAACTGAACAAACATTGTTGGGGATGCATAAATTAGCAACCAGGGTGGCCAACAGTTCCCCCATGACTCACAGAGCGAAACGAGTTCATGCAATTTTGGAGTTGACAAGTCAAGTACACCCTCTCAACTTTCTCTACAGGTCTGCGGAAAACAGGTCACGCAACGATATCGGCACTGGCCAGAACCAAATGGTGAAATAGAGATGATCGGTGAACCAGCTGACCCTGAGGATTCCTGTTGAGGTGTTCAAAGTGACCTCGGCTTCATATGTGTGGTCAAAAACCATCTTTGAGAATTATGAGACCTTACCTGATTGGTCAAATGCGCTGACTGGAATAGTATAAAGATAGCTTGCCAAACATCAGCTCTATCCCAACTAACATTCATATAACCATATAACCATAAAAAATTACAGCACATAAACAGGCCATCTCGACCCTTCTAGTCCGTGCCAAATGCTTGTGTTCACCTAGTCTCACTGACCTGCACTCAGCCCATAACCCTCCGTTCCTTTCCTGTCCATATAGCTATCCAATTTTACTTGAAATGACAATATCAAACCTGCCTCAACTGCTTCTGCTGGAAGATCATTCCACACAGCTACCACTCTCTGAGTAAAGAAGTTCCCCCTCATGTTACCCCTAAACCTTTGCCCCCTAACTCACAACTCATGTCCTCTTGTTTGAATCTCCCCTACTCTCAATGAAAAAAAAAACCTACCCACGTCAACTCTATCTATCCCCCTCATAATTTTAAATACCTCTATTAAGTCCACCCTCAACTTTCTATGCTCCAAAGAATAAAGACCCAACTTGTTCAAACTTTCTCTGTAACTTAGGTGATGAAACCCAAGTAACATTCTAGTAAATCTTCTCTGTACTCTCTCTATTTTGTTGACATTTTTCCTATAATTCAGTGACCAGTACTGTACACAATACTCCAAATTTGGCCTTGTACAATTTTAACATTACATCCCAACTCCTATACTCAATGCTCTGATTTATAAAGGCCAGCATACCAAAAGCTTTCTTCACCACCCTATCCACATGAGATTCCACCTTCAGGGAACTATGCACCATTATTCCTAGATCCCTCTGTTCTACTGCATTCTTCAATGCCCTACCATTTACCATGTATGTCCTATTTTGATTCATCCTACCAAAATGTAGCACCTCACATTTATCAGCATTAAACTCCATCTGCCATCTTTCTGCTCACTCTTCTAACTGGCCTAAATCTCTCTGCAAGCTTTGAAAACATACTTCATTATCCACAATGCCACCTATCTTAGTATCATCTGCATACTTACTAATCCAATTTACCACCCCATCATCCAGATCATTACTGTATATGACAAACAACATTGGACCCAGTACAGATCCCTGAGGCACACCACTAGTCACCAGCCTCCGATCTGACACACAGTTATCCACCACAACCCTCTGGCATCTCCCATCCAGCCACTGCTGAATCCATTTTACTACTTCAATATTAATACCTAATGATTGAACCTTCCTAACTAACCTTCCTGTGGAACCTTGTCAAAAGCCTTACCTAAGTCCATATAGACAACATCCACCGCTTTATCCTCGTCAACTTTCCCAGTAACATCTTCAAAAAATTCAATAAGATTTGTCAAACATGACCTTCCATGCATAAATCCATGTTGACTGTTCCTAATCAGACACTGTCTATCCAGATAATTATATATACCATCTCTAAAAATACTTTCCATCAATTTAACCACCACTGATGTCAAACTCACAGGCCGATAATTGCTAGGATTACTCTTAGAACCCTTTTTAAACAATGGAACAACATGAGCAATACGCCAATCCTCCAGCACCTTTCCCGTTTCTAATGACATTTGAAATATTTCTGTCAGAGCCCCTGCTATTTCTCCACTAACTTCCCTCAAGGTCCTAGGGAATATCCTGTCAGGACCCGGAGACTTATCCACTTTTATATTCCTTAAAAGCGCCAGTACTTCCTCTTCTTTAATCAACATAGTTTCCATAACTTCCCTACCTGTTTCCCTTATTTTACAGAATTCAATATCCTTCTCCTTAGTGAATACCGAAGAAAAGAAATCATTCAAAATCTCCCCCATCCCTTTTGGCTCCACACACAGCTGTCCACTCTGATTGCCTAATGGACCAATTTTATCCCTCACTATCCTTTTGCTATTAAAATAACCGTAGAAACCCTCTGGATTTATTTTCACCTTACTTGCCAAAGCAATCTCGTATCTTCTTTTTGCTTTTCTAATTTCTTTCTTAAGATTCTTTTTACATTCTTTATATTCCTCGAGCACCTCATTTACTCTATGCTGCCTATATTTATTGTAGATATCTCTCTTTTACCAAACCAAGTTTCCAATATCCCTTGAAAACCATGGCTCTCTTAAACTTTTAACCTTTCCTTTCAAGCTAACAGGAGCATAAAGATTCTGTACCCTCAAAATTTCACCTTTAAATGACCTCCATTTCTCTATTACATCCTTCCCATAATACAAATTGTCCCAATCCACTCCTTCAAAATCTTTTCGCATCTCCTCAAAGTTAGCCTTTCTCCAATCAAAAATCTCAATCCTGGGTCCAGATCTACCCTTCTCCATAATTATATTGAAACTAATGGCATTGTGATCACTGGACCCAAAGTGGTCCCCAACATATACCTCCATCACCTGACCTAGTTCATTCCCTAACAGGAGATCCAACGCTGCCCCTTCTCTAATTGGTACCTCTATGTATTGCTGCAAAGAACTATCTTGCACACATTTGACAAACTCCAAACCATCCAGCCCTTTTACAGAATGGGTTCCCAATCTATGTGTGGAAAATTAAAATCTCCCACAATCACAACCTTGTGCTTACTACAAATATCTGCTATCTCCTTACAAATTTGCTCCTACACTTCTCGCTCCCCATTAGGTGGTCTATACTACACCCCTATAAGTGTTACTACACTTTTCCCACTCCGCAATTCCACCCAAATAGCCTCCCTGGACAAGACCTCTAATCTATCCTGCCAGAGCACCGCTGTAATATTTTCTCTGACAAGCAATGCAACACCGCCCCCTCTTGTCCCTTCAATTCCATCACACCTGAAGCAACGAAATCCAGGAATATTTAGTTGCCAATCACACCCCTCCTGCAATCATGTTTCACTAATAGCTACCACATCATACTTCCAGGTATCAATCCATGCTGTAAGCTCATCCACTTTTCTCATAATGCTCCTGGCATTAAGATAATTGCATTTAAGAAATTTTCCACCTCTTACTCTCTATTTATCACTAACGGTGCAAACAACTTTATTATTTACTTTTTCTTCCTTCTCCCCTACATCTGCTCCTACACTCTGGTTCCCCTCCCCCCCTTGTATCTGGTTTAAATCCTCTGGAGCCTCTCTAGCAAACCTACCTGCAAGAGTATTTGTCCCCCTCCAGTTTAGATGTAAACTGTTCTGCCGGAACAGGTTCCACCTTGCCTGGAAAACTGCCTAATTATCTATAAATCTGAAGCCCTCCCTCCTGCACCATGTCTTCAGCCACGTGTTGATCTGCACTATCTTACTATTTCTAAACCCACCTGCATGTGGTACTGGTAGCAATCCTGAGATTGCTATCCTGGAGGTCCTGTCGTTTAACTTGGTGCCTAACTCCCTAAACTCACCTTTCAGGACCTCCTCACTCTTCCTACCCACGTCATTGGTCCCTACATGGACCACAACATCTGGCTGCTCACCTTCCCTCTTGAGAATACTGAGAACTCGATCCAAAATATCGCGGACCTTGGCACCAGGGAGGCCACAGACCATCCGGGATTCTCGATCTCTTCCACAGAACCCCTTATCTGTCCCCCTAGCTATCAAATCCCTTATCACTACTGTCTCCTCTTTTCCCACCTTCTCTTCTGAGCTGAGGATCCCGTCTCGGTGCCAGAGATGCAACCTCTGCAACTTGTCCCTGGTAGGTCGTCCCAACCAACAGTTTCCAAAACAGGGCCACAGGGGTGCACTGCTCATTCTATCTATTCCCCTTCCCTCTCCTGACAGTCACCCAGCTACCTGTCTCCTGACTCTTAAGGGTGACTATCTCCCTGTGACTCCTGTTTATTTCTGTCTCTGCCTCCCGAATGATCCAAAGTTCATCCAGCTCCAGCTCCAGTTCCCTAACTCAGTTTGTCAGGAGCTGCAGCTGGATGCACCTTTTACAGGTGTAGTCATCAGGGACGATTGTGCTCGCCCTGACTTCACACGTACTGCAAACGGAGCACTCAACTGCCCTGGCTGCTGCCTCCGTTACCTACTCCTAAGTTAATTAGATTAATTAAAGGAACTTACCGAGCCTTATCTCACTTGGAGTGAAGCTTGTCCTCAGCCTCTGCTCACCGAAGCCTCTCGAGCCAAAGTCTTCCTTCTCTGTCTCCCTCTACTCCGTCGCCCGCTACAATGTCACCCGCCACAATGTTACCCGCTCTGTTAATCTTCTCACTTTTAACTCTCCCGCTGAATCCCTGTCAACATAATTTTCTCTGCTATGATCATTTTCATCTTTATCTCACCATTCCTTTACATGCTGATATCATTGTTCCCTCCATTGTCAACATCCGAAAGGCATTAACAGTTTTTGTCAATTTTTAATTTTAATTTAGCCCTGTTAATGATGGATAAATACATACGGCACGATCTCTATGAGTCTGGAGGTGGTGAAGCCTTAAATTCTAATCCTGCTAAGAAACAGAAACTGCAGAAAGTGTATTGATTCAACGTTACGTACCTGGAGTACTGTTTGCCAGATGGTAGCAGCTGAAACAGATTGCAATTGGGGTGGTTGGAGTCCCTGATGATCCTCTGGGCCCTTTTTACACACCAGATGTGGTAACTATCCTAAATAGAGTAAAGTTCACATCCACAGATGCACTAGGCCATCAGTACCCTGCAATTGAGTGAAGTGCAGTTCCCATACCAGATGATGACACAGCCAGTCAGAATGCCCCTGTAGAAAAGCCTGAGGATTTGGGGACACATGCCAAACTTCTTCAACTGTCTAAGGTGAAAGTCACACTGTTGTGCTTTATTCACCACACAGCTGGTATGTACAGTACATGTGAGTTCCTCGGTGATGTGCATACTGAGGAACTTGAAACTAATCACTCTCTCAACTACAGTCCCATTGATGTCAATAGGGCTGAGCCTGTCTCTGTCCCTCCTGTAGTCCACAATCAACTCCTTCATTTTTTCGACATTGAGGGAGAGGTTGCTTTCTTGGCACCACTGTGTCAGGGTGTTGACTTCTCCCCTGTAGGCTCTTTCATCATTGTTGGAAATTAGGCCTATCAATGTCATATCATCTGCAAATTAGATCAGCCAATTGGAGCTGTGTGTGGGTGTATGGAGATTAGAAGGTGGGGCTCAGGACACTGCCCTGGGGGGCTTCTGTGTTGAAGGTCAGAGGGGCAGAGGTGAGGGAGCCCACCATCACCTGCTGCTAGCGACCCAACAGGAAGTCCAGGATCCAGCTGCACAAGGCAGAGGTCTCTGAACTTCTTGACAAGCCTGGGGAGAATTCTAGTGTTGAATGCTGAACTGTAGTCCAAGAACAGCATTCTAACATAACCATTCCTCTTCTCTTGGTGAGTGAACACTGTGTGCACTGCTGTGGCTGCAACATCTTCTGTTGATCAGTTGTGTTGGAAGACGAATTGTAGGTGGTTCAGAGTGGGTGTTAGCCTACTGCAGATATAGTCCTTGACCAGCCTCTCAAAACATTTGCTTATGATTGAGGTGAGTGCAAATTCCAATTAGGAACATGATTTCTTGCGCAACAGAGGAAACAGATATGGCAGGTCACCATGCTAGTTTAATGGCACCTTTTACCCAAATGGGACAGAACAGAGACCATTTCTCTCACATGCTTGTATTCACACTGATATTTCAAAGCTATCAAAGACTAGCAAGTCACTCGCCCATAGATCTGAAAGAGATGCGCAGCCACGTAATGGTAGAGTCCAGGCTCATATGTATCACGTAATGCAGGTGTTGACGCTACTCAAACTTCTGATAAGGTACACCAAACCCCCAAAGAATCCCAGCCTAATCATGATGTGTCAGACCTTGCGAGATCCCTAACCCGTCATGACCTGCTGCAGCAGACTCACCAAATTTGATGATAAGCTAGAAAGTTACTGGGTTTGGAGTTCACATTCTTCAAGGCCACTGGAGAGCACAACCTCAAGCCTAGTGAAGAACTTCACCTGCTGGTGAAAAGGCTTGGACCCAAGTCTGCTGAGCATTCAAGAAGAAAGAGGTCCCTTTACATCAAACACCCCTCAGTGTTGCTCTCAGTTTAATCTGGCAAAGGCAGATGCACTGAGGCAATGGAGACTCTCTCTTTAACAAACCCGAGTCCTTCCCCAAGATTTCTAGCAGGGAACCCCAACATCTGCAAGAGCAAGATGATCTGCTATTAGAGTTGGAGGCAGCCAAAGCTGAAGACTACTTACCTGGATGATACTTACCAGTGTCTTACCTGAGCACTGCCTGAGGCATTATTCCCATCTCAGAGAAACTACAGTCCACAGGAAAAGTGGATGTCACAGAGAACCAGACACAAACTGGAAAATGGAGTCAGCTTCCCACCCTTCTCCTTCTTTTCTCATTTTATCTGGGCCAAAGCAAAATTGAGGAATGACCCCAGCTTTTTCATTGACACCTCTAACTCAGCACCATCTAAATCAGAGAAACCTGTTAGAAGCTGGTCATGGTGCACAAAACTAAGGTAGACAACACCGTCCAAAAGGATGACTCTAAAACGTCTGAAGATCCTAATAAACAGTGCCCTTTACATCGGAAACCACACCCTCTCCAGAAGTACAGAGAGAAACATTTTGAGGAGCGAAGGACCTTCCTTAAAGAGTATTTCATATGTTTCCACTGTTGTTCTTCAACCAGTTACAGAGGGAGGGTTTGTTATGCTGTCATCCAGTGCTTTGAGTGCAACAGCGACCAACACATTGCAGCACTTCAGATTGGACCATCTCCCTGGTCTGTGAAGAACAACACAAGTACGTCCTCATAGCATGGCGGGGAGGAAGATGAATCCCCTTCCTTTCTTGTTTCTACTTCCTCCTGTACTAAGGTCTGTGGGGAAAACTCCACCAGTAAGCCACGTTCAAAGATCTGCCTAGTCAGCGTTTACCCCAAAGCCACTGTGAGAAGAGGATGAGGATATATGTTGTCTTGGATGATGAGAACAACAAGTCTTTAGCCAAATCATCTTTGTTCAACATAACCAATGGCACTTCACCTTACGCACTTAAGACTTGCTTGTGTATCAAAGGTGATTGGGTGAAGAGCAAGAGTCATTGAATCTGTTGTTGAAAAGACTCATTTAGCTCTCCCCATGCTCTTTGATTGTGATGAACTACCAGATAGCAGGAAGAAAATCCCCACTCCAGAAGCGGTGATTAACCACCTTCACCTCAAGTCCCTAGCCACTAAGAGACCATCAGTCAACCCAAAGGCTGAGATTCTGCTCCAGCTAGAAAGAGACATCATACAGTTACATAAGGTTTTTGAGCAAAATAATGTTCCTTGGCACAGAGGTTAGCACTGGGATGGTCATAGCAGGAGACATCTGACCAGGGAGTGCACACAAACCCTCACCTGTGAACATCTCCAGAACAAATCTTCAAGAAAGCAGGTGCCCCAATCTCATGACTCCCTGCCTTAGTAGCACCCACATCAAAGAGAGCCTCGGGCAGTCCTGCCAACCTCCCAGCTCTCCTGTCTTGACCTCACAACAGAAAGGCTTGACAAGCAATCCAGGAAACATCACTGAATCTGTTTTTGTCCATACGAAGGATGACTGTAAACTAGCTCCTTCAATGGATAGCCTTACTTTCCTGAGGGCGATGGTTAACAGCTTCCACCAAGACAGCTCAAACAGCTGGGTGACACCATTCTCTTTCCATAGCCCCTGACAATGTCTCCCAAACAACCATGAGCAAGCAAGCAGCTGTCTTGTTTCATTTACACATCTGCTCAAGAAACTCCCACAGAAGGAAGTGATTTCTCTCCTCTGAAACATCCAAGACATACTAGCCCATTCCAACTTGCGATTGTACAAGCTTGCCTCCAACAAGTTGGACATCATGTGTACATTTCCTCCAGATGACCTTGCAAAAGGGGAGAAAAACCTAGATTTTGGTGTTGACTTCCTTCCCATTCAGAGAAGCCTAGGCATCATTTGGGAGGTTACCAAAGATGTGCTGACTTTCCAGATGTCATCTGTGGAGATATGAGGCTTTGTCTGTAATGAACAGCTTGTTTGATCCATTTGGATTTTCTACCCCAGTAATCACTCAGGGAAGGTCCTTCAATGTGTACATGAATAACAGGCTGCAGCGTATAAGGAGATCAACTAGTCCAGAGCAGTTAAATTTGATCCCTACTGACCAGAACACTATTGACCATGCCACGAGATCAATGCCATCAGTGACCTAGCTCATGGTTAACAGACTAGTGTTCTTGTTCAGGTCAGCTGAGACAGAGGCCACCATCCCACAATTTAATGTGATTGACCCACGATCTGATGCTACAGTTCATCTACTGATCACATGCCATGCTACTAACATCTCCCCAAACGCTTTGAGAGGTTCTCAAGTTGGCAATCACAGTCATATGCTAAAGCAAGGCTTGTGCAGATTTCAAAATCATTTGTACAAAAGAGAGACTGTAAGAGATAGCATATCTGCAACAGTCTCTCTCACTGGATGGCTTAGGTCAAGCCAAAACCATCATCATCTGCAGTCTGCAACTTGATGTCTTCAGGAAGAAAATGAACAGTATAAATAGAAAAATAGACATTCAGAAAAAAACGTGAACTGAGGTTACAAATCTGTAAAAATGAAGACACTATTTTTAGATTGTATGGATTTGTTTTGGGTTCTCTTTTATATCTGATACAATCCAATCAGCTTAATTTGAAGTTTGGATTGGGATAAATTCTTCCTTTTTTTTTTACATTTTTAGCATCTGCCTTTGCAAAAGTTGGAAATAATTTCAACCTGTGTTTCATAGAAGTGTTTCCCCAGCCACATTTTTTTACATGTGTAATTTGAAACAGGACTATAGGCAGGTAGAAGATCCAATCACAAAAAAGAGAAAATCTGCAGATGCTGGAAATCCAGGCAACACACACACAATTCCTGGCCAGGCAGCATCAATGGAAAAGAGTACAGTCAACGTTTCAGGCCGAGTCCTGCTGAAGGGGCTCGACCTGTTACATCAACTGTTTACTCTTTCCCAAAGATGCTATCTGACTTGTTGAGTTCCTCCAGCATTTTGTGTGTGTTGACAGATAGAGGAAGAGTATTCTCTACACTTTATAATAAAATGGCTTTGATGTTGGGGATGCAATTTGACTTTTTTACCAGTATGTACATGGTAGCAGTGGCCTATCAGCAGCGTGAGATTGTACATGGCCTATCAGCCGTGTCAACAGAGCTTTATCAAGAGGGATTTCTCACAGGTCAGCGGCGGTAACTTAAAAAGGGAGCTTCGAGAGCGTTTGTCCATTATATGTGGCCTATCAGCGGCATCAACAGTGCTCTACCAAGAAGGACTTCTCGCAGGTTGGTGGTGGTTACTTAAAAAGGGAGCTTTGAGAATGTTTGTCCATTGTACGTGGCCTATCAGCTGAGTCAACAGAGCTCTACAAACTAAATAGAAGTACAGAAGGGATAAGCAGAGTGGCCATCATCGGAAGTAGGCCAGTGGCGAGAGTAGAAGCCACAGGCTTTGGCTCAAAGGAGGCTTCGGTTAGGAAGAGGCGTCGGCTCTGTGTAAAGCATCTGTTAAGGTTTCCTTTTTACGTTTTTTTTCCCTCTCTTACTGTACCACTTAAATGGCTGTGGTGTGCTCTTCGTGCCGGATGTTGGAGAATAGGGAGACACAGAGTCTCCTGGGAAACTACATCTGCATGAAGTGCATCTGGCTGCAGCTCCTTAAAACCATGTTAGCGATCTGGAGCAGCAACTGGATGACCTTCAGCTCGTATGGGATAGTGAGGATATACTTGATCAAAGTTACAGGGAAGTAGTCACCCCAGTTGCAGGAGGCGAGTAGCTGGGTGACTGTTAGGAGAAATGGAAATAGGTAGCTAGAGCAGAACACCCTGGTGGCCATTTCACTCAAAAACAAGTATACCGCTTTGGTTACTTTTGTGGGGGATGACCTCCCATTAGAATGCCAAGATGACTAGGCACTGTGTGTGGGTCCATGGTGCAGAAGGGAGAGAGAGAGAAGAAGAGAGCGGTAGTGATAGGGGACTCGATAGTGAGGGGAACAGACAGGAGATTCTGTGCATATAAATGGGACACACAGATGGTATGATACCTCCCAGGTGCCAGAGTCAGAGATTTCTCATGTTGGGTCCACACATTTTGGAAAGGGAGAGAGAGCAGCCAGATGTCTCGGTACATATTGATACCAAAGACATAGGAAGGAAAAGCAATGAGGACCTGAAAAGAGAATTTAGAGAGGTAGGTAGAAAGCTGAGAAGCAGGACCTCCCGGGTAGTAATTTCTGGATGCTGCCTGTGCCATACACCAGTGAGAGTAGAAACAGGATGATTTGGCACATAAATACGTGGCTGAAAAGCTGGTGCAGGGGGCTGGGCTTCAGCTTCTTGGATAATTGGGATCTCTTCTGGGGAGGTATGACCTTTAAAAATGTGACAGGTTGCACCTGAACCCGAGGAGGACCAATATTCTCATGGGCAGGTTTGTTAGAGCTGTTGGGGAGGGTTTAAACTAACTTGGCAGGGGGTTGAGAACCGGAGTGAAGGGACTCAGGAAAGGACAGATGGTAAAAAAGTAAAGACAGCATGCAGTCAGATTGTCAGGAAGGGCAGGTAGGTGATAGAACTTAGTTACAGCCAACAGGCTGAGTATCAAATCATTATGGATGCAGAATCAGAAAGGATAGCAAATACGGTACTCAAAGTGTTGTATCTAAATGCATGTAGTGATAAGCAATAAGATGGGCGATCTTGTTGCAATATTACAGATTGCCAGGTATGAAGTGGGTGCAGTTACTGTTACAAAAGAGAAGGTGCTCAAAAAGCTGAAAGACCTAAAGGTACATAAGTCATCCGGACCAGAGGAACTGCACCCTAGTGTATTGAAAGAGGTAGCATTAAAGATTATGGTGGCATTAGAAGTGATCTTTCAAAGGTCATTGGACTGGCCTGGTGCCAAAGAACTGGAAAATTGCAAATGTCCTTCAACTTTTTAAGAGAGGAGGAAGGCAGCAGAAAGGAAATTATAGACCAGTTAGCCTCACCTCAGTGGTTGGGAAGATGTTAGAGTCAATTGTTAAGGATGAGGTGGTGGAGTACTTGGTGATACAGGACAGGATAGTAGAAAGTCAGCATGATTTCCTTCAGGTAAAATCCCGCCTCACAAACCTATTGGAATTCTTTGAGAAAATTACCAGTAGGATAGATAAAGCGGATGCAGTGGATATTGTATATTTGGACTTTCAGAAGGCCTTTGACAAGGTGTCACACATGAGGCAGCTTACCAAGTTAAGGGCCCATGGTATTACAGGAAAGTTACTAACATGGTTAGAGCATTGGCTGATTGGTAGAATGCAGCAAGTGGAAATAAAAGGGTTCTTTTTTGGTTGGCTGCCAGTGACTCGTGATGTTCCATAAGGGTCGGTATTAGAACCACTTCTTTTTATGCTGTATATAAACGATTTAGATGATGGAATATATGGCTTTGTTGCCAAGTTTGCAGATGATACAAAGATTGTTGGAGGGGCAGGTAGTGTTAAGGAAATAGGTAGGATGCAGAAGGAATTAGACAGATTAGAAAAGTGGGCAAGAAAGTGGCAAATGAAATACAATGCTGGAAAATGATTGGTCATGCACTTTGGTAATAGAAATAAATGTATGGACTATTTTCTAAAAGGGGAGAAAATCCAAGAATCTGAGTTGCAGAGAGACTTGGGAGTCCTTGTTCAGAACACTCTGAAGGTTAACTTGCAGGTTGAGTGGGTGGTGAGGAAGGCAAATGTCATGTTAGCATTCATTTCAAGAGGTCTAGAATGCAAGAGCAAGGATTTGATGCTGAAGCTTTATAAGGCACTGATGAGGGCTCATCTTGAGTATTGTGAACAGTTTTGGGACCCACATCTTAGAAAAGATGTGCTGGCATTGGACTGTGTCCAGAGGAGGTTCATAAGGATGATTCTGGGAATGAAAGGGTTATCATACAAGGAATGTTTGATGGCTCTGGGACTGTACTCGCTAGAATTCAGAAGGATGAGGGGGGGATATTATTGAAACCTTTCGAATGTTGAAAGGCCTGGACAGAGTAAATGTGGAAAGGATGTTTTCCAAGGTAAGAGAATCTAGGACAAGAGGGCACAGCCTCAGGATAGAGGGATGCCCTTTTGAAACAGAGATGTGGAATAAATTTCTTTAGTCAAAGGATGGTGAATTTGTGAAATTTGTTGTCACATGCAACAAAAGCTACATAGGCCAGGTCATTGGGTATATTTCAAGCAGAGATTGATAGGTTCTTAATTGAACATGGCATTAAAGGTTACGGGGGGAAGGCCGGGAACTGGGGTTGAAGAGGAGATAGAAAAAAAAGATCAGCCATGATTGAATGGCAGAGCAGACTCGATGGGCCAGATGGCCTAATTCTGCTCCTATGTCTTATGGTCTTACGTTGAGTTGATTTCTGTCAGTTTAGTGTAAATGTGATTTTCTGAAATGTTGCCATATATATAATGCCTATGGTACACAATCCTCAGTTTAGAGAAAGGCCGGTCAAAACCATTACATTATTGCTATTTATTTTTTAATGCTTGGATTTTCAACAGCTGTCATAAATAGTGGGAATGATCCTACTTGAAGGTCAGAATTTTACTCCTGTATCTCATATCTAGTCGATAGTCTTATTACTTTTTAGCATTTGCCTGTGCTATTCAATAGATCAGGAGTATTGACTCTAATTCTGTTTAATGTTTTTTTCTTGTGAACGCCCTGAGTTCAATTGGTGGCATCTTCTACAGACCCAGGCGGGAAGCGTTTGGTCCCCCATGAACTGGTTTGCTGAAGTTCACAACTGTTGTTGGTTATTTATTATCACGTTGTTAAGCAATTAACCTTCAACATTAGGTTAGCCATTATAATCAATTGTGTACTTATTTGTTCATTAGAAGCACTTTGTTAGAGTCGAAGGAATTTTGATCAATATTTCAATCTATCTTTCATGACAACACAGAAGTACTGTTTTTTTAATCAGCTCCTTGCATACTGTAATGCATTGGTGAACAATAGAACCTCCACAATACAACTACATCAGGCCTGGAGTTTACCTATCGGCCTAGCTTGAGAAATGAGGGAAACTCTTAAGCAAGATCAGAATAGTTGTCTTATGCACATTGGTTGCTTGTCTGTTCTTTTGGGTGTGGTCTTTCACTGATTCTGTTGTGTTTCTTGTATTCACTGTGAATGCCAACAAGAACATGAATCTCAGGATTGTATAGGGTGGCATATATGTACTTTGACAATAGATTTCCTTTGAACTTTGAAGCAGACCCAGTTACAAATACTTATCTAAAGTGCTCAGGCCTCTTTCACTGCAGTACACTTTCACTGTTCCTCTGGATACTGGTTGTCGCCCTGTCCACCAGTGACATAGAAAGCAGAAAGAGTCCGGGTGCTTTCAGCACGCTAGATTAAACTCTACCAGTGCCATGATGACATCAGCCGATGCCATGGTGATAAATGTCAGCCAGTGGAAGGGCTGCAATGCTCCTAGCTTGCACAGGGGAGCAGCTTTCAATGAACAGGTGAGTTTGACATTTACTGCAATAAGATCTACCATTGAATATATCCTGCCTGGTTTCCTCATGGTTTAGTGTGGCAATTTGAATGCACAGGAATGTATGAAGCGGCATTAA
The DNA here is from genome assembly GCF_030028105.1 of Mobula birostris. Taxonomy (NCBI): domain Eukaryota; kingdom Metazoa; phylum Chordata; class Chondrichthyes; order Myliobatiformes; family Myliobatidae; genus Mobula; species Mobula birostris. Next base: position 68,692,864 of record NC_092374.1, read on the forward strand.
GTAGCAGACTGTGCTTAATATGTCATAAGCATATCTTTTCCCATCGTTATTAGTATCTAAATGAATTCTTCTTCAATATAAAAATATATAGGTAGATAGTGGCAACATTTATCATTAATGATTCCCTCCGTCTGGGCCATTCCACATTATTACAGCTAGCATCGGGCAGGAGGTTCAAAAGCCTGAAGTCCTACACCAGCAGGTTCATGAACAGCTACTCCCCTTCAACCATTTAGTTTTTGAACCAACAAGCAAATCCTTAATCACTACAAATTAGTAAAACCCTGATCATCATTGCACTAAAATGGAATTTTTGAAGTTCTGGTTGTAATTTCTTCTAAAGAAATTTTCATAGTTTATAATTACTTTGTTTTTTTTCGTGAAATACTATGCGCCTGTGATGCTGTTGCAAGTAAAATTTCACTGCACCCGTGCATACATATTCTTGTTCATATGATCATAAACTCCACTTAGTTAATTGTTTGTTGGTTCAGCATCTGCTGTCTCTCATGTAACCAAAGGTGAATGTAGGAAATAATCAGTAGGTCAGGCTATATAATAATTGGATGAGAATATGTTCTAACACTGTGAATGAGGAATGACTACTTCAACCTTAAGTTCTTCTGCTCTGATCCCTGAGAGAAGATATAGATTCCTTATGAACCCATGCCATTATTGGAAACAGTACTCTTTAAGAACTTTGTCATTAAAAACTAAATGAAATTGGAACGCAAGGGTCATTATCTCCTGGTGACTCTAAAAGAGTAAGCCTTTTGGGAAAAAAATTAGCACAAGAAGGTTTACAAAAACTAGTCTTTGAAGATTATGTGAGACTTAGAAATGACGGGACCTTAGAGCTTTTAATGTAATCAAGTTTAAGAGAACCACTTTAAGTACCAGATACAGTACATAAAGAAACATTAATGAGCTAATCATCTGCAAAGAGAATCAAAATGTATTCCAGGCACTGAGCCCTGATCAGTAGGCTTTTCATTACAATGGACTAATTGAGAAAGCACTGTGTTACCATGAGTTAGAAAGATGCAGAAAAAAATATGTAAGTTATACAGCTCAAATTTGATTACAGAATGCACAAGCTGATTTGGTGAGTTAACATAATGCTTATTAATTAAAATACCCAAAATATTTTGATATGGTGTAATTATGCTAGCAATTCATTACTGGCATTAGTTGATCCAGCACTGCAAACCTCAGGGGGCTTTGATTTTGACAAGTACAAACAGATGAGAGCTGCCCTTTTGCAATCTGTCCTAATGAGTCCCAATTTGCATCAGTAATCTCATGGCTGCTTTCTGGAGGATAGTGCATAACGTGCATAAAATGCTTTAAATAGATGCCTTGTTGTCTACCAGATTCCAAGTTTGTTCAGAGAGCTCTAGATGCTCTATGAGAAAAATACTTTGGACCAGATCACAGTGACCCAGGCCCACACCTCATCATCACCTTCCAATACTACCCCTTACCCACAATAACTTTTCACCATCAGGTTACTGGCAATGATCTTGAGGCCTTTCCACCGTCTACAATGTGGTAATGAGTACAAATGGTTTTGAGGCCCTAGTAACAGACTAAATAATGGCCTCTTAACAGCCAGATCATTTTTCCATAAATCCTCTGAACAAGTTCTTGTTGTTCTTTAAAACAATTGATGAGGCTTCTGCTGGTCCAGGTCAACCATAGATGTTGTGTCCTAGCTGTATAGATATGCAAGCCAGAGCTTTATGATATGGAGAGCTGTTGCCCATGTAGCAGATCGTAAACACAACCTAACTCTGCTTCCCACTCCCATTCAGATATGTCCATACATGGTCTCCTCTACTACCATGATGAGGCTAAACTCAGGTTGGAGGAGCAACACCTCATATACCATCTAGGTAGTCTCCAGCCCCTTGGTATGAGCACAGAATTCTCCAACTTCCGTTAATTCCCTCCCCCTCCCTTCCTCTATCCCTATGTCACTCTGCCCCTCCCCCAGCTGCCTATCACCTCCCTCATGGTTCCGCCTCCTTCTTCTACTACCCATTGTTTTCCTGCCTATGACGTCCCTGCTTCCCCTCCCCCACCCCTTTGTGTTTCAAATTACTGGTTTTTCAACTGAACCTACAAGCATTCTTCAAATCCTTCCCCCTCCTTCTTTCTTCAGTCCTGACGAAGGGTTCCATCCCGAAACGTCAACTCATCGTTTCTACTGATGCTGCCCGACCTGCTGAGTTCCTCCGGCGTGTTGTGAGTGTTGCCCATGTAGCAGGCTCCCCCTGTCCATTCATCTGATGAATCCAAAGGAATGGCAGAGACCATCAGCAGCAGCATTGCAGGAGCTGCCAGTCAGCATTGAGCTCAACTTAAGACTGCCTTAGGGATTCTAGCTCCATATTTTTCCCTCAGGATTTTCTCCCGAAGCCTTCCCCTGAGTGGGTATAGCTGCAAAACAACGAAGGTCTGAGATCAGAGTTTTCCTTCTTCTTGATGACCTTCCAACCACAGATGATGAGCCCCATCTGACCGAACCAACAGGTTTTAAGGCACCAGGCCTTAAGGCGCCTTTGCCCCTTCTCCTGTCAGTAGAAACAGTTCCACCAGGTTTAGTAGCTAAGCCAGGAGCTGGACTTGGTTGTCAGAGACCATTTGAGTCACATACCATTGGGAGCATTTAATAGGTCATGGGAGCTTGTCTGCACTACCGCTTCCAGCTATAACAACCTTAAGGAATACTAAATACTAGTTAAAGATGATTTAAAAGCATGCACCTTTTCAGAATATTTATGGAAACATGATCTGATAGAAACTGTAAACACACATTGAATCTTATAGAGCAGGAGATATCAATACATCCATTTCATCCAACCAACAATTTGCGCTGGTCCAGTCACATGGAAGCTATGGCCAAGAAATCACATCAGCAGTTTCACTTTCTCAGAAGGCTAAAGAAATTTGGCATGTGCCCAATGACTCTCACCATTTTTCAAAAAATGCAACATAAAAAGCATCCTATCTTGATATGGTAACTGCTCTAGCCAAGATCTCAAGAAATTGCAAGGGGTACAAAGGCATCCTAGTCCATCATGCAAACCAGCCCCCATTCCACTGACTCTGCCTACACCTGCTGCTTCAGGAAAGCAGTCAACGTAATCAAGGATCCCTCCCCACCCTGGCCCTCCTCTCTTCTGTCCCCTCCAACCAGGCAGAAGTACAGGAACTTGAGAACACACACAACCAAGCTCAAGGACAGTTTCTATCCCACTGTCTGTTCAAGGCTTTTGTACAGACATTATCATCATATATTAATAACAAAGAAGCAAGCGCACCTGAGGGGGCAGCAGGTCAGCAGCATATGTGGAATAGTCTGGATGAAGGATCTTGATCCGAAACATCAACTGCCCATTCCCTGCACTGATGCAACCTGATCCACTGGGTTCCTCCAACTTTGTGTTTGTTACATGCAATTAGTCTTATTCCCTGCCTTTCTTCTAAATCTTTGCAAAATGCCCATTCACAAAGTAATCCATGTGTTACACAGTTTAGCCTTATAGGCCAGGTGTTCAGCCTTCAAAGTTCAAAGTAAATTTCTATTCAAAGTACATATAGCACTACATGCAAACCTGAGATTTGTTTTCTTGCAGGGGCACACAATACACAATTATAACCTTGTTATCCCCCGTATCCACCCTGCTGTTGCTAGGGCCAGAGCTGATGGTCAGTGACCAGCAGATCTCTCCCATAGAGATCAATTAACCATTCATTCGTAACCACTCAGCCATGGTCCAACATAGTCCAAATTCCAGACCACAGCCTTTCTTCAGTTTAATCCAACTGACCTGCTTAAATTTGTAGATCTCTTTTGTTTATAAAGCAATCAATTCCCTGGGTCCTCTATGATCTATTCCTTTTGCATACCTTTCATTGATCATTAATAATTATTCATAATTATCATCAAAAGTCTGATTTTTGTTTTTCATTGATGCTCAGGATGTGTGCATCATGGGCAACGGCAGAATTATTTGCCCATCCTTAATTACCATTGATAAGGGGATGGTCAGCTGACCTCTTGGACCACAGATGTTTAGTTTCCCAGTGAAGGTGCTGCCACAGTGTTTTTGAAAGGTCATTCCAGTGAAAGCCAGAAAAGTATTTCCAGATCAGCATAGTGTAAGAATTGAGGTCATCCCTTTGCTCCTGCTGCTAATAGACATTGTGGGTATGGGAGATCTTGCACTTTGTAAACGATGCACTGTGCACCAATGGTCGTGGAGTGAGAACATTATGATGGTGGTTAGGGTGCGAATCAAGGCAGCTGTTTTGTCCTGGATTGTTATAAGCTTCTAAGATAAATTATATACTGTACATAGATCGCTTGTATGTCAATAAAGTAAATTTAGACTCTGGTTTGTCTGTACATTATGTGACTCTGACAGAAAATTATAAAGTAATAGTGTACGGGGCGTGGGGGTTGTGGTGGGGTGGGATCGTGGGTGGAGGTATTGATCAGCCTTACTGCTTGGAGGAAGAAAGTATTTTTGAGTCTGGTGGTCCTGACGTGGATGCCACGTAACCTCTTCCCTGGGACAAGCAGTCCATGAGCAGGCTATCTGGGATACTTCACGATACTGCCGACCTTTCTCCAGCACCTTTTTGTACATATGCCCTTGATGGCAGATAGGCTGGTTAAATTTGATGGTTTAAATTTAAGAACATGGTGGAAGAAGACCTGAGAGCTCGAGCAGGATTATAAAACAAAAGTCATTCTGTGATGGACTCTGGCCTCAGACCATTGAAAGCTTTAAAAACAAGTAAGATAACTTTAAAATCAGTTCTAAAAGATAGAGGAAGCCAATGCAGAATAGCTAAGACAGGAGTGATATGCTCCCCTCATCCTGGTTTTAGTTAAAAGTCTAGCTGGGGTGTTCTGAATGAGTTGAAGTTTGCCAATAGATTACTTCGGAAGGCCAGTAAAATTGCATTGCAGTAATCCAGTCTATTCGATATAAAGGTGTTAATTAGCTTTTCAGCATCATCACATGAGAGAAACGGATGTACTTTCGTAATTATCATTAAGTTTAGAAATGCTGCGTTGGTCGTTATCTTAATGAGGATTTTAAAATTCAAATCTGAATCGAGGTTAACACCCAGGCTTGTTACTTCTGATTTTACAAAGGGAGACAGATTTTCAAGTTTATTAGGATGTTTACCTCTTTTAGCTTTTGGACCAACTAAAAGTATTTTAGTTTTATCTTCATTTAGTTTTAGGAAATTTTGCTCATACATTCGTTAATTACAGCTTTATCAGAAGTCAGTGAAGATAGGATGGCTTGACCAAGATATACAGTTATGTGTCATCTGCATAACTGTGCAAATCAAATTTATGCTCCCTAATTAAGGTTCTATGTGAAGATTTTGCTTCCTCTGACCTTTGAGGAAAAGAGTTCTGAAGAATTCCAATCCTATGATGAAACATATTCACATCATCTCCCTCTTATAGTTTTAAACAGTGAAAACTTGTTCTAGTTTCACCCACAAAATATCTACCCCACATTTAACCTGTAAAGACTGTTCAGGACCTTACTGCATTACTAGTGTGGAAGGCAGAGAACCCAGTGCCTTTAATGGATAATTAAAGTCAGCCTAGATTTCAAAGCTGATCCTAACTGTCAGTGTGTGAGAAATCACTTTATGTGAGCTTCAAGGATAAAATTCTGAATCAATGCATTTCTTCTATGTTGCCTGAGCAACACAGATCAAAAGTATTTACTTGTGATCAAAGACAAAGGTTGTCCCAAGGCTGTTGAGTTGTCATGGCCCCCAGTATTGTGTGTAGAACTTCCATTGCACAAAGGAATTTAAGTGATTCCATTATTTCTTTGGAATTTTGAACAGAGTTCTGGTCTGCCTTTTATAAGAAAAGATAGAGGAATTGGAGAACAGGGATTCCTAAGGATCATATCAGAAATCAGAGATTATGTCCAACAGTAAACATGGATGAATGACATTTCTGCTCTTTAAACATATAAACAAGAACAAGAGGATGATCTACTGCAAATTAAAAAAAACAAAGGATTTTTAGAGATTCAATATGTAGGAAACATCTCCATTTGTGAAGAAAACTAAAATTAAATTTCAGAAATAACCAATAAATCCACAGATAATTCAACAGCAATAATTTACCAAAGAGATATCAACTCCTCATTAATAGGCACTGTCTGTCCTTCTGTTCAGAAGTACTTGGCTGAACCTCTATCATTCTCTTAATCCTTTCACTGCTGTGGCTCCCAGCCTCACTGCCATGCTAGCTTAAACTCTCCTGAGCAGCACAAGCAAACCTTTCTACAAGAATATTGGTGACCCTCCAGATTAGCTGAAACTCTTCCTTCTTGTCCTGCCCTGAAAGAGAACCCAATGATCGATGTAACTGAAGCGTTTCCTCAAGGTGTCAGAAACGTAGATGATAAGAGTTGTTGCAAATTCAGTCCAAAAGAATAAGAATTCGTATATAAGCTTTAAGAACCTTAAACCTTTCAGGGCAGTTGAAAAATATAAAGGAAGCAGCAAATAACTTAAATTGCAAAACAGGAGGGTGAAAATGACCAATAAACTTTCTTGATGAGTAGGATTAATGAAAACTGTGACACAATTTGGACAAATATGAAAAAACAAGAGAGTGGTGAGGGTCAGGGATTTATGCCTGACCTCGAGGAAGCTGGGGACATGCTGTAAGTGGGGGAGGTATTCAGTGAGTACTTTGTAATGGCATTCATCAAGGAGAAGGACTTGGAGAATAGTGAGATCAGTGTGCATGGTGGTATTCTATACATGTAGAAGTCAAAAAGGTGGAAGTGTTGGGTATCTAGAAAAACATTATGTACAAGTCAAGTTTTTGCACAGAGAGCGGTTGGTGCCTGGAGTGTTCTGCCAGAAGAAGTGATGGAAGCAGATATGATAACGTTTAAGAGGAAGCTTTATGGACTCATGAACATTTAGGGAATGGAATGCTATAGACTACAGTCAGATGGGATTAGTTCAATTTGACATCATGGTTGGCACAGCTATAATGGGGTGAGGGGCCTATCCCTGTACTGTAAATTTTCTTCGTTCTATGAATGGAGCCTTAAAGTAGCTTTGTTTTCTATAGTGCCAACACAGCACATACTTCTTTTCAATCATTGCTCAACAATGAATTATACCTACATCTGTTAACACTTGTACACTCAGCCAGAACTGCTGGGTAAAATATTACTTTAACAGGTTACATCTAGGAGAAGAAAATGCATCACTGTTCGGCTAACTTCTTCAGCAACTTCTGCAGTAGGCATTTATCTTTTTTAATCTCATTCCTGCAACACACTCTCCTTGAATTAATGCATATTTTTTCATCTTGATAACCTCCAAAATGTTTTTAATGGATTCTACGTACTTTGAAAAATCACCCAATTTTGCAGATTAGGTTAAATGCAGAATTGGAAACTGGCAACTGTGTGAATAGAAAAGTAGAAAAATGTCGTATGGAAAATTAATTCCTTGGCATATCATGCCACTTATGGGTGCTGAATATAAATTTCTCGCTATGACAGTACACGATGCATCAGATTGTATAAATCCCATCTTTAAAACAAATTGGCTGTACATTAGTTTAGCAACAGAGAGGTTTTTTTGTCCATATTGAATAAGTTGGTTTCTACAATGGTCAGGTAGCTGATATAAAATAGTCAGCTTCATTTCAATTCAAATATGATCATTTGCATCTGCAAGGGAGAATATATTAATCAGACGCTTTCATATTTTTTCCTTCATAACCAATCATACTCTTGCTAATATTGCAACATTTGCCTAAAAATAGCTTTAGGGTATCCTCACTAAAGGGAGATTATATTCTAGCCACAGATTCGTCAAAGGCTAGGTCACTTCCCTGTTGATCCTTCGCGGCAAGTTTAGTTGTTGATACCCACTATTTGAGTGGTGGTTCACCTTTCCCTACCAATGAGTTAATACTTTCAGCAAACAAAGTACGTTAAACACAATTCATTTCTTTTTAGTGATACTCACTTAAGTTTAGACAAAATTCATGGAACACATTTAAAACTCACAGAAGATTTCTATATTATAAAAGATTTCCAAATTTAAAAAGATTTCTAAAACACAAAGGATTTCCAAAGCACGGGTACAATTCCTTTAAGTTAATAAGACATACCAATGAGTTGCAGACAAATGAATTATCTGTCTCAGAATCAAAGGCAGAAGAATGGAGTTGAGTTCACTCTGTCTTTCTGTCATTCTTCTTCCTGTTCTTTGATCATTCCTAACAAGCCTGACTGCTCTCTTACATTTATACTTTTTTATTGCCAGATGGGTGACTTCACTAACATATAATATTTTTTTCAGATAATTTTTCACACAGATGGTCTGAAAGCTTCTAGGGACGGATAACCTGGGACACTCAAAAGTGAATATCCATCATACAGTAATTAATCAATTCATGGATATTTAGCCACTTGGTGTGGATTTGCTCTTTGTTTGACAGTGCATAAGAAACTGAAGTCATAGGTTGTGCATTGTGCTCCAATTTCAATTGTTATAACAAAGGGAGCATTGCACTTAATTATGTCATTGTATATGCAAATTAAACCAGGAAAATGATTCTGTGTGAGGCTGTTTCAAATTCCCAATCATCGAAATATGGTTAAAAATGATTCAAATAGTTTGTTCAACTTAAGCATTAAAAGACAGGCATGAATAGCTAAAATTTCAACATAGGCCTTTTGTGATGCTTGGCCTGTAACTGGATCACAGGATGAACTCAAGGGGCGGATTCTGCAGCTCAGCAATATTTCAAGGCAAGGGAAATGTTCCTTCTTTGTGTCCTTCTCACCAATGCACACGGGTACGAGCACAGACAGGAAGACTGGGCAGAAACCATTGGACTGTCAAAGTAGGCCAGTGAAATATAGCCTCCAATTATGCCAAATGAAGTTCAAGCATGTGCTCTTTAGAGTTTGTATGCCTCAACAACAACCCATTGATTATGAGATCTTGCATCTTGCTTCAGAAAGATGTTAACTTCTTATTGTAGCTGTGATCTATTTGTTACTTTATCCATTTAGCAAAGGGATTATAGTGTACTTACCTTTGCATTATTTGACTTATAATTATGTCAAATAATGAAAAGAGAATGATTATATTCCCTCTTTTACTGTTATTATCTGTTGTGGGGAACCCCCTTCCCACCCTTGGATCTTGTGTCTGCTCCTGCACGTCTGATACACCTGAAGATTGCTAGTTCTGTGATTGAAGGATATGTATACGTGTGGATATGTGGGTGATAGGTAGGAAGGAACAACAGATCATGCTTTTAGCTTTACCCATGATAAATTTGCTTCATAGTTCAAAAATGAAGATTTGTGATGTGTCTTATTACCTTCAAAATCAGTAGCTGGATCAAATTAAAGCAGAAAATAAATTGTGCAGATTTAAATAAATACACAAAAAAACTGCAGTTGTAAGATACAGATATCCTGTCATAGCATTTTGACCTGAAGCATCAACAGTTTCTCTCCCCATAGATTCTGCTTGACCTACTGAGTTCTTCCAGCAGACTGCTGTCAGGACTTAAACAACACTACCAGACAAGGACTTCACTGACATTTCTTATGAATTTCAAGACAAACCTGAATATTTTGAAATAACGGATTTGGAAGTGCCCGCAATTTGGGAACAGAACTGATCTAGCCTTAAAAAGGTTAAGAAGCCATAAAACATGGAATGCCTGGTGGCAGGTATCATTTATCCTGATCTTTCATGGGATGTAGCATCACAGTTCATTCTTCAAGTCTTCCTGTCATGTCTTCTGTCATCCTTCCTTGTTTCAGGTAATCAATGTTGGTATTGGAAAATAGACTTGCCAACCCATATGGGATTTAGCATCTTGCTGCACGATGAATTGTGAAATAAATGTACTTTCAAATTCTCCTCTAATTAATAGATCCTCCTGGGCTCTTTGTTCTTGAGATATCCAGGTGCTGACATTTTTCACATGTTAGATTTCCTTTGCCACATCACTGATCTCGATACTTCATCTGTTATTTTCCTAAGCTCCAGAATTTATGTCACTGAACCGATCCCACAGCCTACGGACTCACTTTTAAGGACTCCACAACTCATGTTCTCAGTGCTATTTCTCTACTTATTCAATTATTATTATTATTATTATTATTATTATATTTGCACAGTTTGTCTTCTTTTGTACATGGCTTGCTTGTCAGTCCTTTTCTGTGTACACATTTTAGAACATAAGAAACAGAGCCCGGGAAGGCCATCCTGCTCATTGAGCCTGCTCCACCGTTCAATACAATCATGGCTGCTCTGACCATGGACTCATCTCCACACTGATTTTCACTGATTCTATTGTATTCCTTTGTTCTACTGTGAATGCCCGTAAGAAGCTCAATCTCAGGATGGTACATGGTGACATATACACATTTTGATAATGAATTTACTTTGAGCTCGAAACTCTGGAGGACTTTTTTTTCGCTTCTTACCTATCTCTTTCCTTATAAAGACTTATGATGTTCCACTAGGTTTCACTGGGTTGTTAACTTCATTATGGTTGACATGTCTAACAGGTACTTTCAGATGTATTATTCATTGTTAGTGTCATGTCTGTTGACACCAACAGTTATGGTACCAACTCAGTAAAGCAGTCAGCATAGTCAAATACTCCACCCATCATAGTCACTCTCTCTTCTCCCCTCTCATTGGGCAGAAGATACAAAACCCTGAAAACACATCTCCCCAGGTTCAATGAAAGCTTCTATCTCACTGTTGTAAGACTATTGAATGGTTCCATGGTAAAATAAGATGGACTCATGACCTCACAAATGACCAGAAGGCCTTGCATGTTACTGTCTAACTGCACTGCACTTTCATTGTACCTGTAGCACTCAATTCTGCATTCTATTATTGTTTTCCCTTGAACAGGAAAAAGGAACTGCACTGTTGTAATAAAATGATTCATATGGATGGCATGCAAAACAGACTTTCACTGCACCTTGGTTCATGTGACAATAATAAACCAATTTTCTAATTTACCTGTTTATTAATGCTTGATAATAAATGTTCTTATTATTGAACTTGTAAGTATTAGCATTGGTTCTCCAATTATTTTTGTTTTACAAATAATCCAATGTAGAAAAATATTCTGACAAGCCACTTTCTTTTTAAGAACATCCAAGAAGATTTTCCTTCATATCTTTCATTACAAAGTATGTTAGACCACCATTCACAATGACAGGAAAGAGAACAGCAGTTTGAATACAAATAGCATATGCAAGTTTGCATGGGTAAAAATCCATTCAATTAAATAACAGCTGATCTATATCTTATTTCCATCCACCCACCGCCCTGTCAAACTTGGATCTACAATCCTTAATATGTGTGCTTCACATAAATCTGAAAACAAAATAGTCTGAAATAAAGCAAGGATCCTGTGTTGTGAATGTTTGCTTAAAATTCCCCCAAGGGAATTTTACTTTGAAGTACGCCATATATTTTCTGCTGCTATCCTCTTCAAAAAAAATTCTTTACTAAATCGGTGTTAAATTCTACAACACCTCTAATCTTGACTTTAAAGCATTCTTGCTGAACTGTTCTTTCCAGTCCCATTCATTTATCTGAGCTATTGTTTGCTGACCAATGTTGGCATACCAGTGTAATTTGTTACAACCACTAATGCATCTCGTTACTGAGCATTTCCTTTGGTGAACAGCCTTCTACATTTCTCCTAAATGTGTTTTCAAGCTCTCTGCTATTTGTCTCCACTTATGCATTCTTACTCATCACCGAGCAATTTACTGACCACCCAAAAATCTTCTGAAGTTTTTCTGCTTTCTAACATTACCACTGGTGATAAAAGTGCAAAAGGCAGGATCTCCTGATGGCCACCCATTTCAGCTAGACTTCCCATTTCCATACTGACATGTCCTCCCATGGCCTCCTCTGCTACCATGACGAGGCCAAACTCAGGGTGGAGAAGCAACACCTATATTTCACCTGGGTAGCTTCCAACCTATTGGCAATTTCTCTAACTCATAGTAATTTCCCTCCCCTCCCTCCTCTCTCTTTTTCCATTGCCCATTCTGGTTACCCTATCATCCCTTCTCTTCTCCTCACCTGCCCATCATCTGACTTTAGTACCTCTTCTCCTTCCTTTTGTTCTATGCTCCACTGTTCTCTCCTATCAGATTCCTTCATCTTCAATTCATTAGCTCTTCCACCTATTCTCTCCCAACCTCATTCTCCATCCCATCCAGCCACCTTTCCTCACATCTGGTCTTACCTATCACCCAATAGCTTGAACTTCACCCACCATTTCCGCACCCCCCCCCCCCCCCACTACCAACTTCTTATTCTGGCTTCTGTCGTCCTCCCTACCAGGCCAGATGAAGCATCTTGGCCCGAAACACTGAGTGTTTATTCCCCTTCATAGACCCTGCCCGACTTGCTGAGTTTCTCCAGCATTTTGTTTATGTTGCCCAAGATTTCCAGCACCTGCAGAATCTTGTGTTTATGATGTAAATGCTATCCCAGCACCATTTCACCTCTGTGAAAAAAGAATCATGCTATTGAAGTTGCTTAAACTGACAGTCTTGGCTATCAACTTGTATGTGAAGATACGTGAGTGTTATTTTCTCACTGAAAGTGAAAACATTTGTTGTTTAGAATTGGCAGTGGATGGCTTCTGAAACCCTGCAGCAGCAGTTCACTCCTCTCTTCCCCCAGTGGGCTATGGATTCTACACTGGAACACCGGTCTTTGTGACTGCAGCACGTCTGTAAACCACTGTCATGTTTCATCCCATGCAAAACTTTTGCATGGAACAACTTGTTTTAAAATTCTCCACTATGCTTTTCCCCAATTGCATTAACATTGCAATTCTGTCTGTGAGATCAAATTTAGTATCTGTACACTTAATAAATTCGATCGAATTCGGTCATCAATTAAACTACCCACAAATCTGTCAGGCAGGCGGTCCAAGGAAGTGTCAATCCTAAATAAACAATATGTTTCAGGAAACAACATGTTTTGCAGTGTCAATATCTTCAAAGAGATTATGCATTTGCTAAGTCTTTCCTGCATACTTTCCTAATGACTGTGTTTTAGGTAAGATAAGACGTGCAACTGCAGGAGAGATTTGCAAAGATATTGCTAAAACTGGAAAATTGTAGCCTTAAGGAAAGATTAAACAACTTTGAGCTGTTTGAAATAAGGGCAGCTGAAGGGAGACTTGAATGACCTACAAGGGAGCATATATCTCCCTTAGCAAAGAGTTCAAAAACCAGGCAGCATGTATTTAATTGCCAGAAGCTTTAGAACGGAGATGAGAATGTTTTTTTCGCCTGGATACAAATGGGATCTGGAACTCATTATCTGTAAAGTTGGTAGAGGAAAGTGCCCCCGTCGCATTTAAAGTGGGCCAGGGTATGTAACTGAGGGCTGTGAACTGCAGGGTTATGGACCAGGTGCTGGGAAATGGCAATGACCGACCAGCTCTTTTTTGACTGTTACAGGCATAATGAGTTAAATAGCCTTCTTCTGCAAACTTGTAACTTTCTATGATTCCATGAATACTTTGACCTCTTATTCATAGTTCTAAATATGTAGCTATCTGCAATTTATGACAGTTTCAGACGAATAAACCTGTAACTTTTGCACTACTTCAATACACGAAGCATGTGGGCATGTGGCCAAATGATTAAGGCATTGGACTAGCTACCTGAAGGATGTGAGTTCGTAGCCCCAGCCAAGGGAACGTGTTGTGTCCTTGAGCAAGGCACTTAATCACACATTGCTCTGCGACGACACTGGTGTCAAGCTCTATGGGCCCTAGTGCCCTTCTCTTGGATAACATTGGTATCGTGGAGAGGGGAGACTTGCAGCATGGGCAACTGCTGGTCTTCCATGCAACTTTGCCCAGGCCTGCACCCTGGAGAGTGAAGACTTTTCAGGCCTCACAAGGCTAACGGATGCCATTTATTTATTTAATACACGAAGCACACTTTTCCTCTATGCCATGAAATTTGGTAAGGACCTGTAAAATTTGGAACTTACTTCAGTTCACAGAACAGCATTTTTTTGTTCACCTACACAGGATCATTCTGTGCAGGAGCATTCTCACCATTATTGACTCCTATTATATTACTTCCTCTCAAAAATATTCCCATTCATTCTTTGTATAAGTTGAAAGGCTCATTACCTGATCATGTTAAATGGGGCTGCCAAATCTTCAAAGACATTTTGTCCTCTTCATGTACTCATTTTTTTCCTGCTAAACTGATATCATCTCACCAGAATGGAGACAGGTTCTAAATCGAAGGTGGTGAAGTATCAGTATGTAGGAAGGAGATTGAAAATCTGGCTGTGGTTCCATAACAACAAACTTTCATTCAATGTCACCAAGCCCAAGGGGCTGATTATTGACTTCAGGAGGAAGAAACCAGAGGTCCATGAGCCAGTCCTCATCACGGGATCAGAGATGAAGAGGGTCACTAACTTTAAGTTCCTTGGTGTTACCATTTCAGAGGACCTGTCCTGGACCCAGCGTGTCAGTGCAATTTCAAAGAAAGCATGGTAGTGTCTTTACTTCATTAGAAGTTTGTGAAGTTTTGGCATGACATCTAAAAATTTGACAAACTTCTATAGCTGTGTGGCTGAGAGTATATTGACTAGTTGCATCACAGCCTGGTATGGAAACACTAATGCCCTTGAATAGAAAATCCTCCTGAAGTAATGGATCCAGTCCATCACAGGTAAAGACCTCAACAACATTGAGCATATCTACATGAAGTACTGTCACAGTAAAGCAACATCCATCATCAGGGACCCCCAACACACGGGCCATGCTCTCTTCTCACTGCTGCCTTCAGGAAGGTGGGACAGGAGCCTCAGTACCTACACCACCATGTTCAGGAACATTTATTACCCTTCAACCATCAGGCTCTTGAACTAGTGGGGATAAATTCACTCAATTTCACTTGCCCTATCACTGAAATGTTCTCACAACCTATGGACTCACTTTCAAGGGCTCTTGATCTCATGTTCTTGACATTTATTACTTATTTATTTATTATTATTATTTCTGTTTTTTTCTCTGTATTTGCACAGTCTGTTACTTTTTGTACATTGATTCTTTGTCCATCCATTTGGGAGTGGTCATTCATTGATTCTATTGTGTTTCTTGGATTTACAGATAATACCCACAAGAAAATGAATCTCAGGGTTCTATTTGGTGATGTTTACGTCTTTGATTATAAATTTACTTTGAACTTTGAAGTTCCTGTCATTTCATCATCCATTTAGTTTAACAGCTACATCTTCTGACTGATTAAATTAATCCCTCAATACCTTTATCGTACAGATAAGCTCTAATGTAGCAGAGCTAGTGGTGCAGGTAACAGAGCTGCTGCCTCACGGCTTCAGCAGATCGGCTTCAGTGTTAACCTTTGATGTTGTCTCGGTGGAGTCTGCATATTTTCGCTGTTATTGCATGAATTTCCCCCTGTGCACGGATTTCCTCCCACATCCCAGAGACATGCATGTTGGTAAGTTAATTCCCCTTAATATGTAGGTCAATATCCAAGAGAAAAATGGAGAAAATAAAGTGTGATAGTTTATAACTAGAATACAGATATTTGTTGGTTAGTGTAGGAAGGACTCGTTTTCATGTTGCATGGTTCCAGGTTTCTGTATTCTCAATAGACACATACACAGACTGAACAGTCAATGTTTCAGGCCAAGACCCTTCATCAGGACTGGAGAAAAAAGATAAGACATCAGAGTAAGGAGGTGGGGGGAGGGGAGGAAGAAGTACAAGATAATAGATGATAGGTGAAACCAGGAGAGGAGGAGGGGTGAAGTAAAGAATTTGGAAGTTGATTGGCGAAAGAGGTAAAGGGCTGGAAAAGGGGGAATTTGATAGGAGAGGAAAGAAGGCCATGGATGAAAGGGAAGGGGTAGGAGCACCAGAGCGAGGTGATGGGCAGGCACAGAGATAAGGTGAAAAATGGTATTGGGAATGGGGAATGGTGAAGGAGAAGGGGGTGATTACCAGAAGTTCAAGAAATCAGTGTTCATGCCATCAGGTTGGAGGTTATCCAGACGGAATATAAGGTGTTGCTCCTCCAACCTGAGTGTGGTTTCATCTTTACAGTAGAGGGGGCCATGGATTGATATGGTGGGATGGGAATGGGAATTAGAACTACAGTGGGTGGCCACTGGAAGATCCCAGTTTTTCTGGCAGATGAAGATGCCTGGCAAAGTGGTCGCTCAATCTATGCCAAGTCTCACTGATGTGCAGGAGGCCACACTGGGAGCACTGGATACAGCAGGTGACCCCAACAGATTCACAGGAGAAGTGTCAGCTCACCTGGAAGGACTGATTGGGGCCCTGAATGGCAGTGAGGGAAGAGGTGTAGGGGCAAGCATAGCACTTGTTCCGCTTCCAAGGATTAGTGCCAGAGGGTGACCCGTGGGTAGGGACGAATGGACAAGGGAGTCAGGTAGGGAGTGACCCCTGCAGACAGCATAAGGTTGCGGGGGGGGTGGGGTGGATAAGACGTGCTCCTTCTGGTGAACTTCAATTTCTCAAACTTCTGGTAATGGCCCGGCACTTCCTCCCTCCTCCATAATTCCCATTCCTGTTCCACTCGCTCATTATATCTCCTTACCTGCCCATCACTTCCCTCTGGTGCTCCTCCACCTTCCCTTTCTTCCAGGGCCTTCTACCCTCCCCTACAAGGTACCCCTTCTCCAGCCCTTCCCAGCTCTTTACTTCATCCTCCCTCCTCCCGGTTTCTCCTATCTCCTACTGCCTTTTATTTCTTCCTCTCCTTCCCCTATCTTCTTACTCTGACCTCATCTTTTTTTCTTCAGTCCTGATGAATGGTCTCAGCCCAAAACTTCGACTGTTAACTCTTTTCCATAGATGTTTCTTGGTCTGCTGATTTCCTCCTGCATTTTGTGTGGTGTCACTTGGACTTCCAGCATATGTGGAACTTCCTTTGTTTGTGATATTTCTTACATTGACTGTATTGTGTAATAATATTTGGATTGATGCATTCTTTTCCACGTGAAAGCATCTTATTATGCTGCATCACTGTACAGTATGGAAACTGCACTGCAGCAGACAGAAAGGTAGTCAAAACTGCCCAACACGTCACCAGCACCAGCCTACCCGTCATCAAGGACATATATACAGAAAGTTTCCAGATAAAGGCCAGTAATATCATCAAGAATCCAACCCACCCTGTTCATGGACTGTTTGTCCACTTCCATTGGGGAGGAAGCTACGTAGCAGCGCACCAGGACCACCAGACTGAAATACAGTTACATTTCTCAAGCTATATGACTAATCAGCACCTCCACCATCAAACCCCACAATAGCCCCCACCGCCACTACTTTATCATTTCCTCTCAGTCGCCCTTTGTACAGACACTCCTCCATCTATTCTCACTTTATGTACAGTTAATTTATGTATACAATATAACCTATGTTATCTATTTATATTTATTATTATATTTATTATTGTGTTCTTTATCTTATTGTGTGTGTGTGTTTTTTTTGTGCTGCAGCAGATCCGGAGTAACAATTATTTTGTTCTCCTTTACACTTTTACACTGCAAATGACATTAAACAATCTTGAATCTTGTAGAACTGTGCCAGTTGTCACTACATTATTTGGGATTACAGTATTTCTGCTTCCCTTATTGAGTCTGGTGTTCTGTACTCATTTATGCCGATACCCCCTCGAGTTTACCCACCACCATACTCAGCATCATTTTCAGTGCTGCACACCGCTGCTCTGATCAACAACACTCAGATATCGTGTGGCTTGACTTTTCTTTCTCTCCTCACCTGGGATCCATTCTGTCGGTCCCTGTGGCCAACTCTTAATGCATGCATGGGTTCTTAGTCTAACTTCAAGTAGTGCCAGGAATATAATGAATTTCTGAGAGAAATGGAGAACTGTGCAAACACACAAACAGTGTTTATTTTTCTCTCTCGCTGAATACACAGTATATCAGTTTGCAATTCAACAATTTAAAATCAACTTCATCACTGCTGATATCGAAACCACTTTCCCCAGTATCTCTATACATTCTGCTAGGTTTTAATTAACTTAACATTAATTACTTATGAATACAAATCACTCTGTAAATTTACGCTTTAAATGCTTTTGTTTCTTCTTGATGCAGTATGACAAATAAACGTAAATATTCCAACCAAGATCAATAACCTAATTATAGATTTGTGAGCATTGGAGTATTTTTTGGGAAATACTCAAAGATGGAAAGGATTGAACAATGACTTTTTAGAGAAGTGCAGAATTTAAATTGGCTTGCATTATTCATCTGACAAAGCTTGCCAAAACAAGTAAAATTGCAGTTGCTGTAATCTGAAGCAGAACCAGAAAATGCTGGATGAACCCAGCCGGTCAAGGAAGGGTCCCCAACCTGAAAAATTAAGGGTTTCTGTTATCACAAAGGCTGTTTGTCTGGTTCAGTTATTCCAGCATTTCTGTTTTTGTATAAGAAACTTGATTAAAAATTAAGGGGATTCTTTTATATTTTTTTAACCTGCTTGGATTCAGGGCAGTGAAATTGATTTTCATTGTGTTCTCTCTTGCCTACTATTCTAATTTTACATAAATCACAACAAACTTAAGCTAGATGCTCCAATTTTTTAAAAAATGCTCAGTATAAAATTATGTTTACCAATTGATCCTGCAAAGAAGTAATCATATAAATGTAACGTTCGATTGTTGTAAGTTTCATCTTTATAATAATTTTTTTCCAACTGTCAGCTTCAGTTTACTGAAAATCTATGAAAAGAAAATAAGCACAGCTGACTAGAATTCTTTAATGTACTTGGATATTAACTGCTTTATCAGATCAATAAAACACTCTTAATTTAGTATTTATCAATAGAAATCGCAATAGACCTTCAAAATTAAAACAGAGATTGTAAGAATTTCATGGCAGGTTAAGCAGCTTCTAGGAAACTAAAATCGAGTTCAAATTGCAGGTCAGTAATCTCTTACGAAAAACAGAAAAGTAGATATGAGATAAAACAAAGAAGGGAGGAGATAACTTTAAAAGGGAGCTCAAAAATGGGATTAAAAGATTAATTGATGAAAGAATTTTTGGAGCTGGGTGAAGGAAGATGATGGTAGGGTAAACAAAGAGACATAAGATGGATGTAGGAAAGACATAAATGGTAAAAGGAGAGCCATATTGCAAATGGCAGAATTCAATATGTTTCCAAAGATATATCCACAGAAAGGCTGAGTAAAAATCATTACTTTTCTGATGTTCATCTATAAATAGAATTCCCTTCAAATGTTATCCAGAGGTTAACTCACTGAGGAGGTTATCACAAAATCCTAGCTGAGGGACCCACTCAACCACTAACACCTCCCAAGGAGAGAAAGATCAAAGGGCACAGACTAGTCGTGAAGTGGCGTGAAGCTGCTGATAAGAAAGAGTGGGAAACCATCAACAACGACTTGATGAAAATTTTGGAGCAATTAAAAGGAACAGCAGAAAAGAATTTGGAAGCAATAGGAGACATCATCTACTGCTACAGGGAAGAGCAGTTTGGAGTCAGTGCAAGGAAGAGTGGAAAGTCATCACCACCACAAATAAAGTCCAGAAAGGAGGCAGCTGAGGAAACACTGGAAGAAAGCCCCATATAGTGAGAGGGAGGGCCTCAACCAACTTCAAGAACTGGCTGACAAAGTTGCAAAGAGCTGAGAATCTAAGGAAGCTGCGCAGAAAGAAAGAACAAACTAAAACAGTTCTACAAAGACACTTTTCAGTTCACTAAAGGTTTCCGCACACTGGAAAAAAGCGGAACTTTGAAAATATCAAAGCAGGAACTGAAAGAGCACCTGGAAAAGATTCATGCTGACTTGAAAAGGCAGGGACGTATGATCATTCCATTCGACATCCCACCAGTTCAGCCCCTCCACCTACCACCTGGATTTTGACCCTCCAAAATGAGGAGAAGTGGAGAAGGCAGTCTGACAGGCAAGAGTGGCATCTGTTCCCAGGCCTAATGGAACATCATATAGGGATTATGAGAACGCACCGGATGTCTTGCAGTTTCTCTGGAGGCTCTGACGGTAGTGTGGCAGAGGTGAATAATACCCAAAGTGTGGTGAAGAGCAAGCAGTGTCCTGATTCCAAAAGAAAAGGATGCAGAAATCACCAGTCAGTTTTGATCAATCTGCCTTCTGAACACTGAAGGGAAAATCTTCTTCACTATAATAGCATAGAGATTGGCCAACTACTTGGAGAGAAACAAGTACATTGATACATCTGTACAGAAAGCAGGAATTCCAGAGTTCTCCAGGTGTTTGGAACATACAAGCATAATATGGCACCAGATCCAAGCAGCATGGAAGGACAAACAAAATCTCTATGTGATCTTCCTGGACCCATGCTCTCCTCTGGGAAGTATTTGACTCCTTCCAGATACCAGAGCCCATCACAATGCTGGTGAAGTTGTACTTTCAAGACCTGCAATTGTGCTTCAGAACAGTAGATTTTATCATAACATGGCAGAGACTAGAAGCAGGCACTGTGGTAGGTTGCACTGTATCACCCCTGGTCTTCAGAATGCCCATGGAGGTCATTATCAGGACTTCAAGATAGGTGGTAGGCAGTGAAAGAACAAGTGCTGGACCTTGCCTTACCTCTATTAGGACATACATGGACGACATAACAACACTGACCACTAATGCAGCATGCACCAAGCAATGACTTGGAAAGCTGCAGGAGAACATCGAGTGGGCCAGAATGAAAATCAAACCCAGCAAGTCACAAAGCATCTCCATCTCCAAGGGAATGCTGAAAGACATGAAGTTCTTCATTGGTGATGACCCAATTCCAACAGTGTCCGAACAACCTGTCAAAAGCCTGTGCATAGAAACATAGAAAACCTATAGCACAATACAGGCCCTCCAGCCCATAATGCTGTGCTGAACATGTACTTCCTTTAGAAATTACCCATAGCGCTCTATTTTTCTAAGCCCCATGTACCAGTTAGTAGTTGGTAGTTGGTACAGTGCCAGCCTTACGGACAAAGAGCAGGTGCAGCAACTAAAGAAACACATCACCAATGACATGGATAACATCAACAAAAACATGCTCTCTGGAAAAAGTATGATCTGGTGCTTACAGTTTGGACTCCTACCCCGGATGATGTGGCCACTCACTGTCTAGGAAATCCCACCAACAACTATGAAGAAGTTCAAGTGAACCATTGCAGTGTTCATAAAGAAGTGGGCCAAGGCATATCAGCAACATCAGCTTCTATGGGAAAGGAGTCCTTGAACTACCTTTCACTGACCATACAGAGGAATTCAAATGTTCTAAGAATCCAGATACCCAGTTATACGCTGTGGACATGACCTCTCATCCCACCATGGCAGATGGTGAATTTGAATTCAATAAAAATATCTGATGACCATAAAACCATGTTGATTGTCATAAAAACCCATCTGGTTCACTACTATCCTTTAGGGGAAGAATCCTGCCATCCTTACCTGGTCTAACCTATAGGTGACACCAGACCGACAGCAATGTGGTTGACTCTTAAATGCCCTCTGAAATGGCCTAACAAGCTTTTCATTTGTATTCAACCGCTAAAAAAAATAAGGAGTAAACCGAAATGGACAGCACGGCATCGACCTAGACACTGGAAACAACAATAGCAAACCAGCCCGGTTGCACTACCAATAGAAGGTCGAGAATAGCAGGTACCTGGGAATGCCACCACTTGGAAATCCCCCCCCAAGTCACTCACCATCCTGACTTGGAAGCAGTTCGCCGTTCCTTCATTGTCGCTGGGTCAAAATCATGGAAATCCCTCCCTAACCCCAGAGACAGCAGTGGTTCAAGAAGGCAGCTCATCACCACCTTTTGAAGGGTAACGAAGGAAGGGCAATAAATGCTGGCTTAGCTGGCAATGCCCACATCCCATAAATGAATAAATTTTTTAAAAAGTTATATCAACAGCTAACACTCAAAGACTCTCATGACAAGACCATCAGTAATGCTGCATGGACGTTAGCAACTGGGTAGAAATGAACCCCACTGATGTGGTGCAGCTAGCAACAGCAGCTCCTAGGCATAGAGACATTGTAGGGCAAGTCCAACAGGGCAGGGGCAGCTTTGGTCCTGCAGCAAGTGGACCCACCTGGCGCAACAGTGAAGGAAGGCAAAAAGGCTGGCATAGCTGATGACCCATGCGAGTGCCCATGGCTACACCTTTAGTTTGAAGGAAGTGGGAAGAGCTAAAGTAGAAATGATTAAGAGTGAGGCCAGGTTCAGCTAGGTGGGAGAGAGTGGTGTTGGAAGGGAACTGGTTGGGTCTCATGTCCAGAGAGAAACCTTTTAGGATTCCCCATCCCCTTTTCCCTATCTCACTTTATCTCCTTGCCTGCTCATCGTCTCCCTCTGGTGCTCTTCCCTCTTTTCTTTCTTCCATGGCCTTCTGTCTTATCTTATTAGATTCCCTCTTCTCCAGCCTTTTATCTCTTTCACCAATCAAATTTGCAGCTCTTTTTTCACCTATTACCTTCTGTTTCTCTCTCCCCTCCCCCCACCTTGTAAATCTACTCCTCATCTTTTTTTCTCCAGTCCTGTTGAAGGGTCTCAGCCGAAATGTCAACTGTACTTTTTTTCCATAGATGCTGCCTGGCCTGCTGAGTTCCTCCAGCATTTTGTTTGTGTTGCTTGGATTTCCAGCATCTGCAGATTTTCTCCTGTTTGAGAAAGAAAGCTATGATTAGAAACCTTGGAGCTATGGATTGGAATATATTTTAAAGATTCACTTTTTTTTTTGGCGTGTGCGTGCGTGTTCGTCTGTGCATGTGTGTCTGTGTGCGTGCACGATGTTGGCAGGGCGATGTCTTTTTCATGCCTTTACAAGGCGCGGAGCGAGAGAGAGAGAGAATGCTTGGCGCGCCACTCCTCACACAGACATTTTGCTGCATTTTTCCCTTTACTTTATGAAGTTGAGTTGTGATCTCGAAGCGTACACGGGAGCAGCCCCAACTGGATTCGAACCCGGGAACCTTCGTTCCAGAGTCCGACGCTGATGTCATTGCGCCACCAGCCGGTCCTTAAAGATTCACTTGTTTTGGGAAGATCATTAGTATAAGAGTAATTGCAACAGTTACAATTCCCAATGATCCTACCGTTCATTGAAGAGAAACAAACTTCTGAAGAATATTTGGACTAATTGTTGTCGTATTTCTGCAGTTTTCTGGAGGGGCACCTCTTGAACGGGAAACCCCATGACACCACATTAACTGTGATTGTACAGGAAATATCTTAAAATATTAATAAAGCTAATATTTGCACCAAAAGCTTCCAAGGACCCTCCATACATGTTTCAAGGATGTTACATCCTACTCTGGTGTCTTACAAAATGTACCTTTGACTATAATTACTGGAGGAGGAAATTGACTTGAGTTTTACATCAAGTATGTTTCAGATTTTGGTCCTCTTGATTCAGCATCTACAATTTTTGAGAAATCTTAATTAAGAGACTTCAGTACAAAAATCTATGCTGCTGCTCCCTTGCTTTGATAAGGACGTGCTGCATTGTTGGAGGAACTGTCTTTCAGCTATAGAGTTGGGCTGTGATCCTGTTTTCATTCTGTTTCAGTATACAAAACATTGTGTTAATTTGGGTGGCAGGGTGTAGATAAGTCTCTATCAAAGGAAGTATAAGCTGCTCCTTCCCTCCACTAGCCCACAGATCACCCTTGGCAAAGTGTAACTCCTGCTTAGCTCCCTGATGAGGGTCACATGAAGCTGTGGGAGCAGGTGGTGGATGGTCGTGTGAGCAGGTGCTGCATAGCACAAGTCCTGGTTATGCAACCACTGACGCCAGGCAGAGAAACCCTGAAGTATGTTGATAAAATGGCCGGGGTTACCTGTCTTGTAAAGACACTGCTCAGAAGATGGCAATGGCAAAGCACTTCTGTAAAAAAAATTATCAAGAACAATCTTGGTCATGGAAAGACCATGATCGCCCATATCATATGACATGGTACATAACAAATGAACATTATTTTAGAGGAGCAAAGCTACTGGCATACTGGCCAAGATTTCTCCCTGAATTATCTTCACTAAAACAAATTATCAAATTACTAATGTGAAAATTGGATTTGTTGAAATAAACTTTGGTGTTTCCTGTATTCCTGTGTGCTTTATTGGCACGCCATTGGGAAAGGCATACATAATCCTGAAGGGATTTGGCATTATCTTTACAGATTTATGCTTTGTAATAAACAGATATAAATTTTAAAAACACACATACAAACTGCTGGATGAACTCAATTGGACAGGCAACATCTACAGAAAGAAATAAAGTGCCGTTGTTTCAGGCCAAGACCCTTCATTAGTCCATTTTATGTGTTTTACTCCAAATTTCTAGCATCTGCAGAATCTCTCGTGTTTATGCTAAATTTTAAAAATGTACCTGATGATATTTGTACAGATCATTACTTACCCAAAGTTTAATTTACCAGTCATTTAAGATCAAATGTCTACCCATCTTCCACACCCATCCTTTGCTTACAAGGTACTTCTTTACTTCATCTAAAATTGATCCACAGTCGACAATGCTTCTTAGTTGATTTTCTATTGTTGTGTGAAAAACAATGGGGCTGCACTTTTTCTTCCATTCCAGTAAAATGCTTGGCTTAGCAGACGTCACAATTATAAAGCCAAGCACAGGCAGCTTTGTTCAGTGGTGATGACTTAGGCAGTCCTTCAATTTTAGCATAGCAGCATCTATTTCTTTTAGGAGAGATCATCAGAGAATCACTGCAATACACGTAGATTAGAATCTGGTAGGATCTTGACAATGTGCCCCAGATATCTCCCAAAGTGTTTCAAAAGGTCCCTTTAAGCCTCTGCCAATGTGTGAATTCAAGTTCAAGTTTAATTGTCATTCAGCCATTCAATCATACTCATGAATACAGCCCAACGAAACAGCATTACTCTGGGGCCAAGGTGCAAAACACAGTACCAACAGTCAGGCTCAGCACAAGGCACATATAACACATATAAGGTAGTTATCATCATCATTACTGTATGTGCCGGGTTGTATGACATGTGTGATCATGGTCTATGATTGCTCTTGGCAACTTTTCTACTGAAGTGGTTTGCCATTACCTTCTTCTGGACAGACTCTTTATAAGACAGGTGACCCCGAACATTATCAACACTGCTCCCGATGCTCCGGTTGGTGGACCGCACCATCTCTTCTGGGAGGCTGTAGACATGACCTGAGGCCTTGTCCTTACTACAGCCAAGGCAATGCAGCTCCACTACTGTCCGCCCCAGTCATCCATCAATAAATCAGTGAATTGGACTGGCAGCAATCCTCATTAACAATGTCCTATGGGGTCTTGCAATCACAAGAAAAGCGAGTGATCACTAAGATGATCAATCGCTAAAAAACTGCACACCATCTTTACGTACCGGCTCCTCCCATGCTTCTCTGACTCTGGTAGCAGCACGATCCACACCAAATCCAGCAGTTTCTCTGCCAGCAAACAACTCGCTGATGGAGTAGATCTGCGGTACTTAAAGTTCTTAATGTATGTCAAGGTCTTGCAATCATAAAAAGTATGTTTAAAAACGATAGTAACAACTTTGGTTGGCCCTTTAGTAGCCGGTGTGATTGAACACACTTCCATGGTACCAGATGAGCGGAAGTGCACACTACTCCTGCCGCAGAAAAGAGAAAATCTGCAGATGCTGGGAATCCGAGCAACATACACAAGAGCTGGAGGAACTCAGAAGGCCAGGCAGCATCTAGAAAAAGAGTATAGTCGATATTTCAGCTGAAACCCTTCAGCAGAACTGGAGAAAAAATGCTAGGGAGTAGATTTAAAAGGTGAGGGAGAGGGGAAAGAGAAACACAAGGTGATAGGTGAAACTGGGACAGGAAAGGATGAAGTAAAGAGCTGGGAAGTTGATTGATTAAAGAGACAGAAGGCCATAGAAGAAAGAAAAGATGGGAGGCACACCAGGGGGAAGATGTGGCCAGGCAAGGAGATCAGGTGAGAGAGGGAAAAGGGAATGAGAAATGGTGAAGGAGGTGGGGTGGGGAGCATTACCGGAAGTTTAAGGAATCGATGTTCATTCCATTAAGTTGGAGGCTACCTAAACAAAATATAAGGTGATGTTCCTCCAACCTAAGTGTGGCCTCCTGTACAGTTTCCTCCAAAATTAAAAGATATGCAAGTTGATATGTTATTTGATCACTATAATTTTCCTTAATTGGGTAGCTGGTTGGAGAATCAGTGGAGTGTTGATAGGCAACTGAGAATAGAATACTGGGAAATAAATGGGGAAATTAGATTGATCTCCAGCAAGCATACAATTGATAGGCTGAATGACCTCCCTGTAATCATACAGAAGAATGTAATGTGAAAAAAAAATGTTATGTACTCTCAGTAAAGAGAGCTAACAGGAAATTTAAGCAGGATGTAATGCTTTAATGATATTCTGGGTAGGTGTTTCCGGCAAGAATTTCAACCAAGGTATCTTCTTGTGATAAATCTGGGTTAAACTGGCACTTTGACATGGCTGCCATGAAAGTGGTTCTACTTCTGAAGGAGCTGGAGGTATAAAATTCACTCCTTTGTTTTCTTGTAAAGTTAATCTAGATATTTTGTATGTTAATTAGTCACTGGTAAATCCAACAAGTACGAAGGAAAGAGTTCATTTTTCAGAGGGTAAGCGTAATTTGGAACTTGGATGAGGTGAGAGCCATAAAAAGCAGAAACATCAGTATCTGCCACTCCACTAGGGCTGAATGCTTTGTTTCTGTGCTACGTATTCTAAGTATTTTTAAGTAAAGTCAGGTCTTGGTCATCTTTAGGGTAAACTGCATAATGTAATGCTTTCTCCAGCAAGTGGACCTCACAACAATGTGACAGTCAGAAGCAGTCTGAAATAACTCTTAGTAATAAATGTGCTTTGTGCTTCAATGTAGGAGCTTCTGCTTTGCAGATCATTCCAAATGGAATAGGTTACCTCAGCCGGAGCATCAATTTAGAACAGAAAAAATCTCTATAGAAATTGCATTAAGATTTAATAGACAAATCAACATTAAAATGACTGTAATAAATAATTAATACAGGGCTCTAATTCAGCTTCTCATATCATTGCAAGGAGCTCAGATGTGCAAATATTTAGTCAGAAGCATTTCATGATCAGCATGCTTCCAGAATAATGAATTACTACTTCCAAGTGGAGATATTAACATTTAAACTCTCACAGTAAACTACCTTTCTCCCAAAATTAACACTGCCCACGATGGTGATGAAGATTTGCAGTGTTGGGGAATCACAATCTGAACTCTTTCCAATGCATCAGAAGATCTTCCTTTAATAACACCAGATGTACAAAGGGATGTTAGGGTTCTAGTACATAAAGCATAAACATTTGACATGCAGGCAAAGCAAGGAATTAGGAAAGCTAGTGGAACACTGACCTTTATTGGAAGGAATATGGATATAAAAATAGGTATTGCTTGATGCAAGTTTATAGGACATTGATGGGATTCCATCTGGAGTACAATATAGTGTTGATCTCTGTATTTATGGAATGGAAAGCTATGTTTGTACTGGAGGCTTTGCAGAAAAGGTTCCCTAGGATGATTCTTAGGATGAAGTGGTTGATATATAAAACAAGGTTAAGCATTGGAATATTGAAAAGTGAGAGTTTGTTTCATCGAAACATTTAAGAAATTTAAGGAGATTGTCTGGGGTAATATTGAAAGGATATTTCCTCTGAAAGGAGAGTCTAGATCAAGGGTCTTATGTTCTGCACAAACACGGGAGTATCTTCAGATGCTGAAAATCTAAAGTAACACACACACACACAAAATGCTGGAGGAACTCAGCAGGCCAAGCAGCATCTATGTAAAAAAGTAAACAGACAACATTTCAGGACCTGGTGAAGGGTCTTGGACCAAAACTTGTGGAAAAGATCATTGAAGTGGTCGTGAGGCCAAGTTTGAATCAGCCATGAACTTAGAGAATGTCAGGGCAGGCCTGAGGAGCTGACTGGCCTTCTACTCCTGTTTCTCACACCCTAATGCTCTGATCCACCACAGAAGATTCCATGGTTATCTTCATCATTAGGCATCCCAATTAAAGTTCGGAAAACTACATGTCATTGAGACTACTGCTGCAGAGACAATAACTGTCTAAAAATGAAATACAAGCACAGAGGTCTAGATGTGGAAGTCACCACAGTGTCCTACAATTACATTTAAGAATGTTAGAACATATGAAAAGAAACAGGAGTAGACAATTTGCCAGCTCAGTTCTGCTTAGCCGTTCAATAAGGTCACGGCTTTCCTTGTTACAGTAACTCCTTTGTCACAAGAATTAAGTTGTATAATTTCACAGAATTTTCCCATTTCCCCATGAAAACTCACAAAATACTTGGTGCAGTTGTTGCCTCCTATTTGAACCATAGGAGCAGAAGTAGGCCATTCAGCCCATCAAATCTGATCCATAGTAAAGGCCAACATTCCATTTGCTTTCCAAATTACTACCTGTACTAGTATGCTCACTTTCTGTCCTCCATGTGGAAGGATATGTAGAGCTTCTCTAGAGTAGTACTCTGTAGTCCCTCCTTACTTTGTCTATTTTAAAAAAGTTCCTGCCAAAGAGGATAGCATTGCATTTGAAGATCTTTTGCTCATTAGCTTAACTACTGAGGAGGATGCAGAGTCCCTTTATTGGTTCTACATCCTCCTTTGGACCTATGTTTAAACCGCCCTTTTTATTTTCAGTAAAACGTTCATCTAAATCATGAAACAGAATGTAAACAGTTGAGCAATGGCATGTCACTTCTTAGAGCTTGTCAACTTAAAAGTGACCTATACATCCCCATTCTGTTTGTTAGTTGTCTATTATATAACCACAATCCCTCAAACTCCTCTCCTGTGTGTGTTAACCTTTTATACAGTACCTTACTAATATCCTTTTAAAATACAAATATACCACATCCATTGGTTCCTATTCATCTGCATTGCTTGCTAAAACCTCGAGAATCTTTAATAAAAGTGTGAAACACAATTTCCCTTTTGTAAAACTGCATTGATCCACTTGATTGAATAATGATTTTCTAAATGCCCTGTAATTAGTTCCCTGATAATTGATCCCAGCACCCTCCAAATGACAAACTATGTTCTGGTTTCATCCTTTCTGCCTCTCTTCCTTCTTGAACACAGCTGTAATCTTTGTACTTTTGCAATCCATTGAAATTTTAACCAAATTGATAGAGTTTTCAGCCTTTAGGTTCCCAAGTATTTTGCCTTTGGTGATAATAATTGCTTTTGGTTCTATCTCCTCTCTCTGACCCCCCACCCCCACCCTTTGACCCCATGCTCTTTTGGTTTCTAATCTTCTGCTGTTGTCTTTTACTGTCAAGTCAGGCACAAAATTTTTATGCCTTGGTTCTTTATTCCTTGCTGGGGAGAAATGCTCACATTTAAATGAACTTTAAATTACACAAATATGAAATGAGTTCAATGTTTGGCTAATAACATATATCATTTCAAGGTTCTCCTTTGCACAACTGGGCTAATATTTACCAGCCTGTCTAGTGATCTCTGAGGAATTATTTTGCATTTGCTGTCAGAGTGTTGATGTGGTCATAAGATTAGCTTCACTGACTTACTTAGTTCTTTCAAAGTCCAATAATTATGCAAATTACAGGCATCATAAAATATTCCTCTAATTGCACTTTTATCTGTGACCCAGCTGCCATTAAAACAGAACACACTAATTGCCAGTGATAATCTTTATTTTAAAAAATCTTATTGTAACAATCCACAATGCAATGTGGATTTTAATATAATGGCTAATTTGTGAAATAATCTGAAAGAATAGTTATTTGAGCATGGGAAGGCAGTTGGCTCTGTCTGTAATTAGAAACATCTGTTGCAGAGCACGCAGCTGAAAAAACTAATCTGAGAAAATGTCTTTGAAAAATAGTTCATAGGAACCAAATTATCTCACAATATTGTCATTTGCCAGGAACTGATGAAAGAAGTGGAGAAGTAAACATTCCTTGGTGAAACAGTACACAGGTAACTTAAGAAGTGTGGAGAACTGAGAACTGACAACTGACTGGTGCATTTTATGTAGGTTGTGTTCTGGCAGCCTTTTTGCATAAACTGTTTTGTCATTATATAAACCTTTTGTCTGCCCCCAACTAAGGTATACTCCTAGTTTGCTCAACTCTAATTTGGTGGGTGATGTAGGGAAAGGTTTATAGGAGAGCTATGACAAAAGTTTCTTAAATAATATTCTGAGGCCTCTGTTGTTCAGGGTCAACCATGGATGTTGTATCCTGGTTGTCCAGGTACACAAGCCGGAGCAGCACAATGTGGAGAGCAAGCTGTTGTAGTGTAGCAAGCTCTCCTTCCTCATGCACCTGGTAAACCCAAAGGAATGGCAGAGACCGATACAGTTTGGCACTGGTGCATCATAGGAGTTGCTAGTCGGCATTTAACTCAATGTAGGACTACCTTAAGGACTCTAGCTCTAGATTTTTCCCTCCTGTTTTACTCCCGCAGCCTTCCCCATGAGTGGGTATAGCCATAAGGAAGTAGAAGTTTGAGTTCAGAGCCTTCCTTCTCCTAGATGAGTTGCCAACCATGGCTGATGAGGCCCATCTACCCAAAGCAACTGGTTTTAAGCCACCAGTAACGCACCTTTACTCCTCCTTCTGTCAGTAGAAATGGTTCCGCCTGGCTTAGTAACCAAGCTGCACATGAGGACCAGCAGATGAACTTGGTTGTCAGAGGCTGTTTCAGCTGCACACCATTGGGAGCATTTAATAGGTAGTGGGAGCTTGCTGCCATTCCCACCCCCAGCTATAACAACCTTATAGGATATTAGTTGTGCCTATATATAAAAGTCTGTGTACTTCAAACCAAAGTAGACAAAAATAATACAGTAAAGTACTGAATAGTGACAGATTATTCAGAGTTTGAAAGATTGGAGCAAGCTGGGACACATGTATTTAAATTACAATAAAAAGCAGGTTTGGATTATTTCTTTATTTCCCAAAGAAGTAACAATCTCCTGAAGTCTTTGTTGGTTTGAGCTTGCACAGCTGCCTTCCGTGTATGTGTAAGAGGGAGGTGGACTTGCCAGTGGCTGGAAACTTGTTCGCAGAGAAGGTGCCTAGGTTAATTAATATACTTATGGTCAGTGTAGTTTTCTTCACTTTGAATCACTGAGGTGTACCGGGGATGTTCGTAAGTACTTTTAGCTTGACTGGAGCTGCTTGTTTAAGCCCTGTCATGGGACTGTATGCCTAAAGATGAAACACAAGGAAGAGCTGAAGACTATCAGTCTCACGAATACTGAACTGCTTTGATGGAACAGCATATATATGCACAATGTATATTGGTACATGTTTATGTCTATTTTACTCACCAATAAGACAGTTCCTAAATTTGGCAATGATGAAAGCAGGAACAACTCTGAATTATATCTGGAGAAATATTTATTTAATCAAGGTACAGCGGTGTGAGTGAACAGGTACATCAGCAAATGAGTCTTGTTTCTCTGACTCTGGTTGGTAGAGGTCACTTAATTTAAGTGAAGTGGCCATTGTGTGAGTGGCCCAGTGTTACAGTGGTCAGGCTTTGGCAAGAACAGGCAGAGGCCAAGGGTGCTGAATTGTTTGTTATCATTTGATTTTCATTGTGGAGCAATGGGTATGAGAATTTGGAGCCAAAGGTATAACAGGATTAGGGAGAAGAGGCTGAGTAAGTGGTATACTGTAGGTGAATGTGAATTTTAATGGTTTCAGAGAGAAGGCACAGGTAAGAACAGTAAATCTTCAGTTCTGTATAGGCAGGATGGTTAAGGCAGTGGAATACTCCTGTGAGATGTTATATTTCATGGTACCTAACAGTCTCTCTAATCACCACATCTGCAGGAAGTTCATTCAATTTCTGTTCCTGATTGACAAGGTCAAGGATCTGGAGCAGGATGTTCGAAGGGCCAACAGGGATGCTGAAAACCTCATAAACGTAACTTTTGCTGAGGTGGCCACACCCAGAGTATAAGTCTCAGATAGTTGGGGAAGTAAGGGAATTCAACAGCCAAAGCAGGGTACCGCTGTGGCCATTCCCATTAACAATACGTTATACCCCATTGGACACTGTTACGGGGAGGAAGAGAATGACCTATTGGGGTACAGCAGCAGTTGCCAGGCCTTTGGCGCTGTAGCCAACTCTGAGGCTCAGCAGCGAAGGGTAAAATCAGGCAGAACAAAAATTATAGGATACTCGATAGTTATGGAGACAGACAAGAAATTCTGTGGCCACAAAATAGATGCCAAAATGGTGTGTTGTCTCCAAGGAGCTAGGACCTAGGATGTCTCAGAACAGCTGCAGAAACTTCTCAAGGGAGAGGGTGAGCAACCAGAATCGTGATGTGGATTGGTAGAATCAGAATCAGGTTTATTATCACTGGTATGTGTCATGAAAATTGTTAATTTAGCAGCAGCAGTTCAATGCAATACATAACGTAGAAGAAGAAAAAGTTAAAATAAATAAATTACAGTATATGTATATTGAATAGATTAAAAATCATGCAAAAAACAGAAATAATATATATTTAAAAAGTGAGGTAGTGGTCATGGGTTCAATGTCCATTTAAGAATCGAATGGGAGAAGCTGTTCCTGAATCGCTGGATGTGTGCCTTCAGGCTTCTGTACCTCCTACCTGATGGTAACAGTGAAAAAAGGGCATGCCCGGGGTGCTGGGGGTCCTTAATAATGGACACTGCCTTTCTGAGACACCGGTCCTTGAAGATGTCCTGGATGCTTTGTAGGCTGGTACCCAAGATGGAGGTGACTAAATTTACAATCCTCTGCAGCTTCTTACAGTCCTGTGCAGTAGCCCCACACCCACTACCAGACAGTGATGCAGCCTGTCAGAATGCTCTCCACAGTATATCTGTAGAAGTTCTTGAGTGTATCTGTGACATACCAAATCTCTTCAAACTCCTAATGAAGTATAGTCACTATCTTGCATTCTTTATAACTACATCGATATGTTGGGACCAGGTTAGGTCCTTAGATCTTGACACCAAGGAACCTGAAACTACTCACTCTCTCCACTTCTGATGCCTCTATGAGGATTGGTATGTGTTCCTTTGTCTTACCCTTCCTGTAGTTCACAATCAGCTCTTGTGCCTTACTGACGTTGTTGTTGCAACACCACTCCACTAGTTGGCATATCTCGCTTCTGTACGCCCTCTCGTCTCCATCTTAGATTCTACCAACAATGGTTGTATCATCAGCAAATTTGGGGTTGATGTCCTGTGCAGACAGTATAGGGAGTTTGGAAAGAAGCTGAACAGCAGGACCTCCAAGGTAACAATCTCTGGATTACTGCTAGTGCTACTTGCTAGTCAGGGCAGAAATAGGATGATAGTACAGATGAATGAGTGGCTGAGGAACTGGTGCTGAGGGCAGGATTTCAGGTTCTTGGATCATTGAAACATCTTCAGGGGCAGCAATGACCTGTACAACAGGGACATCTTGAACCTAAACTAGAGGGAAAACAATATTTTGGCTGGGTGGTTCATAAGTGCTACTGGGTAGAGTTTAAGCTAATTTGGCAGGGGGATGAGAACCAGTTCAGAAAGTGGAGAGGAAGGTAGATGGCAGTGTGAGTAAAAACAGGCAGAGAAAGTAATAGGTAAAATGGGACAGATAGGTTGAATTGTGTGTATTTTAATGTTTGAAGTATTATGGATAAAGGTGATGGACTGCTGAACAGGGAAAAGAACATGGAACTATAATGCTGTGTCCATTACGGAGACTTGGATAAGAGTGGAACAGGAATAGGTGCTGAATTGTCCTAGGGTTTCAATGTTTTAAAAAGATTAAAAGGTGGGGGGGGGGAGTTGCACTACTAATCAGTGGCAATATCACAGCTTCACTCAGAAGGGACATATTGGAGGGTTCATCCACTGAATCTGTATAGATGGAACTCAAAAATAGGAAGTGTACAATCACCCTGATGGGATTGTACTGCAGACCCTCTGGCAGTCACCAGGACATTGAGGAACAGATATGTAGGCAGCTGATTAAGGAAAAGTGTAAACACAATAGGGTTGTTGTCATGGGGGACTTCACCTTCCTTAATAGAGACCATAAGGCATTGGAGCAGAACTAGACCATTCAGCCCATCACTTCTGCTTCAGCTGATCCCAGATTTCATTCAACATCAGACACCTCTCTCACAATATCCATTGATACACTGACCAATCAGGAATCTGTCAACATAAACTGGGATCTTCCCAGTGAAAGAGGGTTAGATGGGACAGAATTTGTTGGGTGCATCCAGAGAGCCTCTTAAATCAATATGTAGGTGGTTCAACAAGAGGAGAGGCTGTACTGGATCTGGTGTTTGGTAATGTGCCAGGCCAGATCACCAGCCTTTTAGTTAGGGAACAATAACCACAGTTCCTAATTTTTAAGATAGCTATAGGTAAGGGTAAGTGTGGAAGTGTGGACCTTGTGGAGCAGGACAAATGATGAATGCATCAGCAGGATCTAGGGAGAGTTAATTGGGAACAGCTTGTGGACTTTGGACAAGTCCGCATCTGACATATATATGGAGATTGCTTAAAGACTAATTGCATGGAGTACAGGACAGGTATGTTCCAGTCAGAAGGAAGGACATAGATGGGAAGGTAAAGGAACCTTGGATGTCAAGAGAAGTGATAAGTTTGGTCAAAAAGAAAAAGGAAAAGCTTAGGAAGCTATAAACAAACAGAGCCCTTGAGGATTAAAAAGAAGCCAGAAATGAACTAAGAAGTAATTAGGAAAGCCAGGTGGGATTATGAAAAGTCTTTGACAAGTAGGGATAAAGAAAATCTCAAGGCATTCCATGCCTACAGTATATCAAGAGGAAGAGAATAACTAGGGAGAGGGTAGGATATTCAAGGAGAAAGGAGGGAACATTTGCTTGGATGCACAGGATGTGAATGAGGTCCTTAATAAGTACTTTATGTCAGTATTTACCAAGGAGAAGGACATAGAGGATAGGGAGACCAATGCCAAGTATATTAATATACTAGGCCATTTGAAGTGAAAGAGGACGTAGCACTGGGTGTCTTAAGGAGCATTAAGGTGGATGTCCCGTAGGTCTGATGGGATATACTCCAGGTTATTGAGAGTAACATGTGAAGAGATTGCTGGGGCCTTGACCAATATCTTTGTGTCCTCCCTAGCCAAGGACAAGGTCCCAGAGGACTGGCAAGTACCTGCTGTTGCTCCATTATTCAAGAAGGGAACCAGGGATAATCTTGGAGAATATAGACGGGTGAGTCTTAAATCAGTGGTAGTGAAGTTACTGGAGTGAATTATTAGGGATAGGATTTATGATCATTTGGAAATCCATGGCCTAATTAGGGATGGCTTTGTGCAGGGCAAGTTGTGTCTTACTAACTTAATTGAGTGTTTATGACAAAGTGACAAGGGTGATTGATAATGGTAGAGCTGTGGGAGTTGTCTACGAGGATTTATAAAGATATTTGGCCAAGTCCCTCATGGGAGACTCGTCCAAAAAATTAAGGTGCATGGAATCAATGGTGAAATGGTCCTTTAGATTAAGAATCGGCTTGCACATAAAATACAGAGGGTCGTGGTTGAAGAGACTTATTCCAGCTGGAAGTCTGTGATTAGTGCTTTTTCACAGGGATCTATACTGAGACCTCCACTGTTTGTAATGTACATAAATGACCTCAATAAAAATGTAGATGTGTGAGTTAGTAAGTTTGCAGATTATATGAAGGTTGAGAGTCTTGTGGAAAAGCATAGATGACTGGCAGAGAGTACAGTGAGCTACAGGTCAGATAAAGATATGAGCAGAGAAATGACAGATGGAGTTTAACCCAACCATGTGTGAAGTATTGCATCTAGATAGCTGAAATATAAAGGTTCAGTACTCTGTTGAAGCAAGATCGTTAACAGTTTCAATGAACAGAAGGATCTTGGGGTCCAATTCATAGCTCTCTGAAAGTGCCTACACAGGTTGATAGGGTGGTTAAGAAGGCATGTGGCATGCTTGCCCTTATTAGTTGAGGCTCTGAGTTCAAAAGTCTGGTAGATATGTTGCAGTTTTATAAAATTTTAGTTAGGTCACATCTGGAGTATTGCACACAGTTCTGGTCATCCCATTAGAGGAAGGATGTCGTGGCTTTGAAGAGGGTGGAGAAGAGGTTTACTGGGATGCTACCAGGATTAGAGGGCATGTGCTATGATAATAGGTTGGACAAAGTTGGTTTATTTTCTCTGCAGTAGTGGAGATTGAGAGGAGAACAGATAGTGGTCTATAAGATCAAAAAAGCAAATGCATTTAAGGTGAGGGGGTAATTTCAAAGGGTTTTTTTTTTATACAGAGACTAGTGGTAGAGGCTAATATATTAGGTTAGAAACTTTTAAGCGACATTTAGATAGGCACATGAATGTGAGGAAAATGAAAGGTTATGGACATTGTGTAGGCATAAGGGATTAGTTTAGTGGGCCACTTGATCGATAATTTATTTGGTTCAGCACAACTTTGTAGGTCAAAGACCCTGTTTCTGTGGTGCACTGTTTAATGTTCTATGTTCTATTAAGCTCTTTTATCCTAATGGTAGACAGAAGGGAAAAGAGGCTGGCTAAAATGAGATAAATCATTTTTTTTTCTTTTTAAATCCTTCTCAATTATGTAAAATGTCAAAGAGAGAACCAGATTATTCTTAAACGCAGTATGCTGCTTCAGATTGAAATGAACTTCTCACAGCATACCTCTGCAGTGAGCAAAATAATTGACTTCATCTACCATAACATTGTACAAATACACCCTGCCTCAGCTCATCTGCATCTTACCTCCAGATTAAACTATTCCAGTAACCTCTTAACCATTCTGTTTTTCCACCTCTGCAATCTTGGACTCAAACAAAACTTTCCTACCTATTTTCCAATCCAAACTGTATGTATCCCAAGGAATACCCTGGATACTGCATTTGGAAAAATAGCAGTAACTAACTCTCTTACTAAGTTAGTACTGAGTATAAGATGGTTCTACTCACAATAATTTCTCATGGTAGCATATTGATTAGCACAACACCTTACAGTGCCAGTGACAGTTAATTGTTGCCGCTGCCTATAAGGAGTTTGTATGTTTTCCCTGAGATCATGTGAGTTTCCTCCAGGTGTTCTGGTTTCTTCCCACAGTACAAAGACGTACCAGGTGGTAGGTTAATTGGTCATTGTAAATTGTCCTGTGATTAGGCTAGAATTGAAGTGTGGGGTTGCTGGCCATTGTGGTTCGAAGGGCCAGAAGGGTCTATTCTGCACTGTACCTCAATAAATAGAACAAAATACAGGTCTTCAAAAAAAATCTAGCAAAGAACTCCTCATATGTGATGAGGCAGAGAAGCCTGAAGTCTCACATGACCAGGAAGAAGAATACCCCTTTCTTTCAACCATTTGGTTCTTGTACCAACTGGCACAATCATAATCACTACAGTTTAATAGCACTATCACAACATTGATCGCTTTGCACTAAAATGGACTTCAATTTTCCACCCACAGATGCTGCTCAATCCATTGAGTTCCTTTAGAAGTTTGATTTTTGCTCCAGATTCCAGCACCTGCGGTCCCCTGTTTTCCTGCCTCTACCTACCCCCAATAATCCATTAACCAGACAACCTCTCGAACCTACCCCACAACTCTGGTCTCGCTCTATCGGCATATTTCCTTTCTTCTATTCCTCGCTCTCCACCTTCAGTCTAACTTGTTTTCTGTCTTGCCCAGTTATGATAAAGGGACTGGGGCCCGGAAAGTTACGACTGTTTCTCCCTCCTCAGTTGCTACTTGACTTTGTTTTTATTTTCCACATAACATCAACTTCCATTCGTCCACTGATGTTCCACAATGAACACTAATTTTTCTGGATCCTTCCATAGTTCTATCTCCCCCTCTTTCTGTGACATTCTACAGCCCTAAAACCTTGAGGTCTCAATGATTCTTTATTTCTGGCCTCTGATTACTAACAAATGTTCATCAATCTGAAAGAGAAATTCAGCTTCTCCCATCCAAGGCATTAGACTTCCCTTCCTTAAATTCTCGACCGCTCCACATCATTCTTCTTTTCTTCAACATGCTCAATAAAGGCTATTTCATACTTGTTGTAGAATCTGTACCTTAGCACCAAATTCTGCTTGATCATACTCCTGTGAAGTATAGAAACATAGAAAATAGGTGTAGGAGTAGGCCATTCGGCCCTTTGGGCCTGCACCACCATTTATTATGATCATGGCTGATCATCCAACTCAGAACCCTGCACCAGCCTTCCCTCCATACACCCTAATCCCTGTAGCCACAAGGGTCATATCTAACTCCCTCTTAAATATAGCCAATGAACTGGCCTCAACTGTTTCCTGTGGCAGAGAATTCCACAGATTCACCACTCTATGTGTGAAGAAGTTTTTCCTAATCTCAGTTCTAAAAGGCTTCCCCCTTATCCTCAAACTGAACCCTCGTTCTGGACTTCCCCAACATCGGGAACAACCTTCCTGCATCTAGCCTGTCCAATCCCGTTAGGATTTTATACGTTTCAACCAGATCCCCCCTCAATCTTCTAAATTCCAACGAGTACAAGCCTAGTTCATCCAGTCTTTCTTCATATGAAAGTCCTGCCATCCCAGGAATCAATCTGGTGAACCTTCTTTGTACTCCCTCTGTGGCAAGGATGTCTTTCCTCAGATTAGGGGACCAAAACTGCACACAATACTCCAGGTGTGGTCTCACCAAGGCCTTGTACAACTTCAGTAGTACCTCCCTGCTCCTGTACTCGAATCCTCTCGCTATAAATGCCAGCATACCATTCGCCTTTTTCACAGCCTGCTGTACCTGCATGCCCACTTTCAATGACTGATGTATAATGACACCCAGGTCTCGTTGCACCTCCCCTTTTCCTAATCAGCCACCATTCAGATAATAATCTGTTTTCTTATTTTTGCCACCGTGGATAAATTCACATTTATCAACATTAAATTGCATCTGCCATGAATTTGCCCACTCACCCAACCCATCCAAGTCACCCTGCATCCTCTTAGCATCCTCCTCACAGCTAACACTGCCCCCCAGCTTCGTGTCATCCGCAAACTTGGAGATGCTGCATTTAATTCCCTCATCCAAGTCATTAATATATATTGTAAACAACTGGGGTCCCAGCACTGAGCCTTGCGGTACCCCACTAGTCACTGCCTGCCATTCTGAAAAGGTCCCGTTTATTCCCACTCTTTGCTTCCTGTCTGCTAACCAATTCTCTATCCACATCAATACCTTACACCCAATACCGTGTGCTTTAAGTTTGCACACTAATCTCCTGTGTGGGACCTTGCCAAAAGCCTTTTGAAAATCCAAATATACCACATCCACTGGTTCTCCCCTATCCACTCTACTAGTTACATCCTCAAAAAAATTCTATGAGATTCGTCAGACATGATCTTCCTTTCACAAATCCATGCTGACATTGTCCGATGATTTCACCGCTTTCCAAATGTGCTGTTATCACATCTTTGATAACTGACTCCAGCAGTTTCCCCACCACCGACGTTAGGCTAACCGGTCTATAATTCCCCGGTTTCTCTCTCCCTCTTTTTTTTTTAAAAAGTGGGGTTACATTAGCCACCCTCCAATCCTCAGGAACTAGTCCAGAATCTAACGAGTTTTGAAAAATTATCACTAATGCATCCACTATTTCTTGGGCTACTTCCTTAAGCACTCTGGGATGCAGACCATCTGGCCCTGGGGATTTATTTGCCTTTAATCCCTTCAATTTACCTAACACCACTTCCCTACTAACATGTATTTCGCTCAGTTCCTCCATCTCACTGGCCCCTCTGTCCCCTACTATTTCTGGAAGATTATTTATGTCCTCCTTAGTGAAGACAGAACCAAAGTAATTATTCAATTGGTCTGCCATGTCCTTGCTCCCCATAATCAATTCGCCTGTTTCTGTCTGTAGGGAACCTACATTTGTCTTTACCAGTCTTTTCCTTTTTACATATCTATAAAAGCTGTTACAGTCAGTTTTTATGTTCCCTGCCAGTTTTCTCTCATAATCTTTTTTCCCCTTCCTAATTAAGCCCTTTGCCCTCCTCTGCTGAACTCTGAATTTCTCCCAGTCCTCAGGTGAGCCACTTTTTCTGGCTAATTTGTATGCTACTTCTTTGGAATTGATACTAGCCCTAATTTCTCTTGTCAGCCACGGGTGCACTACCTTCCTTGATTTATTCTTTTGCCAAACTGGGATGAACAATTGTTGTAGTTCATCCATGCAATCTTTAAATGCTTGCCATTGCATATCCACCGTCAATCCTTTAAGTGTTATTTGCCAGTCTATCTTATCTAATTCACGTCTCATACCTTCAAAGTTACCCCTCTTTAAGTTCAGAACCTTTGTTTCTGAATTAACTGTGTCACTCTCCATCTTAATGAAGAATTCCACCACATTATGGTCACTCTTACCCAAGGGGCCTCTGATGACAAGATTGCAAATTAACCCTTCCTCATTGCTCAAAACCCAGTCTAGAATAGCCTGCTCTCTAGTTGGTTCCTCGACATGTTGGTTCAAAAAACCATCCCGCATACATTCCAAGAAATCCTCTTCCTCAGCACCTTTACCAATTTGGTTCACCCAATCTACATGTAGATTGACGTCACCCATTATAACTGCTGTTCCTTTATTGCACACATTTCTAATTTCCTGTTTAATACCATCTCCGACCTCACTACTACTGTTAGGTGGCCTGTACACAACTCCCACCAGCGTTTTCTGCCCCTTAGTGTTATGCAGCTCTACCCATATCGATTCCACATCTTCCCTGCTTATGTCCTTCCTTTCTATTGCGTTAATCTCTTCTTTAACCAGCAATGCCACCCCACCTCCCCTTCCTTCGTGTCTATCCCTCCTGAATATTGAATATCTCTGAACGTTGAGCTCCCATCCTTGGTCACCCTGGAGCCATGTCTCTGTGATCCCAACTATATCATAATCATTAATAACAATCTGCACTTTCAATTCATCCACCTTGTTACGAATGCTCCTTGCATTGACACACAAAGCCTTCAGGCGCTCTTTTACAACTCTCATAGCCCTTATACAATTATGTTGAAAAGTGGCCCTTTTTGATGCTTGCCCTGGATTTGTCGGCCTGCCACTTTTACTTTTCTCCTTAGTACTTTTTGCTTCTACCCTCACTTTACACCCCCCTGTCTCTCTGCACTGGTTCCCATCCCCCTGTAGTGAACTAACCTCCTCACGCCTAGCCTCTTTAATTTGATTCCCACCCCCCAACCATTCTAGTTTAAAGTCACCTCAGTAGCCCTCGCTAATCTCCCTGCCAGGATTTTGGTCCCCCTAGGATTCAAGTGTAACCCGTCCTCTTTGTACAGGTCACGCCTGCGCCAAAAGAGGTCCCGATGATCCAAAAACTTGAATCCCTGCCTCTTGCTCCAATCCCTCAGCCACGCATTTATCCTCCACCTCATCGCATTCCTACTCTCACTGTCGCGTGGCACAGGCAGTAATCCCGAGATTATAGAAGGATATTTGATTTCAATAATGGTGCTATTGAAATGCAAATTGTTTTACTGTGATTTATACTCATGATTGCTATCTGTGCACTCTCAATCTAGACCTGTGAGTGTTCATCTATAGTACATCCACCCGAGCAGTGAAAATTGATTCTTCATCTATAATTTCTAATAATGAATAGTCAGCATGGATTTCAAAAGGAACACTTTGCTTGACTAAATGTATTGAATTCTTTGATAACAGCGAAAGCAGACAAGGTAATGCATTATCTATAATTTATCTAGATTTCCAAGCATCCTTCAATAAGACAGGAATAAATAAATTTGCAGCATGTTGATTCCAAGGACACAACAGAATAGATGTCCAGCAGAAAGTCGGAGTGAGGGCAGGGCTTAGGGAAAGTGAGAAATTGGAACAAATGATCTGTGATGGGATCTTTTTTACACAATTATAGTAATAATTTAAACTGATGAAAAATGCAGAGGAAACTATTTGTCTTTGGTTGAATGCAGTAAATGCCTGCAAGAATTTCATCCACTAATTTTATAAGCACTTCTCCCATTATGGTTCAAAGTGCATTTATTTTTAGCAAAATACGTATATTCAATCTTGAAATTTGTCTCCGTACAGGCAGCCACAAAACAAGAAACCCAGAAAAACCTTTTTTTTAAAAAAAAAGACCAACAAACACTGCAAAGAGTGCAAGAGAGGAAAATTTTGCAAACAATAAAAGTAAGCAAACAGCATTCAGAATGAAATTGAGTCGAATGGCCACAGGACCATGTGTAACAAGTGTAAGTGGATTGAGTATAAATAACTTAAGCACTTCTGAATACACCATACAGAAAACCATCTACTCATCAAATTGATGAATCAAGGTTAGTTACTCAGCAAATTATCAAGAAAATGAAAGTTTTAAATTACTTATTCACGCCCTTGGTTTTCAGAGCACTTTATTGGGTCAGTGAACGGAAACTTGGCATGTTGATTAAATTGATCTGAGATGTGTTGTAGCTGGACTCTGCATCCATTGGGACATTTAGTGGAAATGATTGAGTAAATCTGAGCTGCACTGGTGCAATTTTAATCTAAAATTCTGCAATGTTTTGTGCTGGAAAACCACAATTTGGAGGGAGTTTCACTGAAGGTGCCTTGAACAAAAGTAATCAGAGAGCAGACCTTGTTCATCACTAACTAAGTGGATGGGGTGGGGTGGGATTTCAGAAATACTGCAAGTTTCATCTTGAACATTAGAGATGTTGGCAGGACGGCAGAGACTTTTGGTTCACAATGGAAAGTGTTGCTGGAAGTGCAACATAAGTAGATGTACTAGGGATTGACAGCATATCATCATTGATTGGATGAGCTCAGTGGTGGTGGCATATAGGACATGATTTCAGAGAGTCAAACAGGCCTATGCCAATCCTCTAGCATTCAGTCAGAATGTAGAAGAGATTTCTAACTCCTCATAGCATAGAGAAATT
This sequence comes from Mobula birostris, assembly GCF_030028105.1. NCBI lineage: Eukaryota > Metazoa > Chordata > Chondrichthyes > Myliobatiformes > Myliobatidae > Mobula > Mobula birostris. Next base: position 68,736,086 of record NC_092374.1, read on the forward strand.
AAAAAAAAATCTTCCCATTGCTACTTGGATCTTAAAAGAAAATTTTGGAAGATCAGAATTCTCTTCCATACTCCAGTGCTGTGTGCTACGGCAGAGATCCTGGTCCACCAGAACATATAGCTTTGGGTTCACCTACTCATGAAGTCATGTTGGACTAGGTGTCCGGAAAACAGTCTTAAGAAGATGCTGCAGCAATAGGAAGTGGCAGGATCCAAAATTTTTAACAATTACCTTCCTAATGTCTGCGAGCTCTTGAATAATTTATTGCTCTTTAGTACAGAAGCTTATGAATCATATTTCCCATTTTCAATTGTTTGACAGATAACTATGCAATTTTAATGTTTTGTTATATAGTAATTGAGACTGGGAATAAACCTCATTATACTGATGTTCTGTCATCCCTTTTCCATGATGAGAACTATCTCCACTGCATTACCTTTCAGAAACTGACTCGAAGAAGCTTGCATTTCAATCTGTCAAATTTACCAGTTCAGATATCTTTTCACTTGACTTGCAGAACTAGTTTTTGCTCATCATAGACTGTTTGTCCTGGTTTGTAAGAGCTGTTTGGAATTAAGTGGTACAGAGTGTAATTACTACAAAATAGGACAGTGAAAGCACATTAAATCACAAATACCTGGTTACATCAAAATAAAATTTTTGAAGGAGGTTGGAGGCGATATCAGATGCATGGCAACTCTGGCAGGGTCTGCAAGACATTACTTCCTACAAAGCGAAACTCTATAGTATGAATGGCAGTGATGCTTCACTACCAGATGAACTCAACCAGTTGCAGGCTTTGAAAGAGGGAGAAATCAACTACAGCCGTGAAGATCCCTGCTGCACCTGAGAACTCTGTGATCCTCATCTCAGAGGCCAATGTTAGACTGCCTTTAAAGAGAGTGAACCTGCGCAAGGCAGTAGGTCCTGATGGAGTACCTGGTAAGGCTCTGAAAAGTTGTACCAACCAACTAGCGAAGTATTTAAGGACATTTTCAACCTCTCACTGCTACGGGCAGAAGTCCCCACTTGCTTCAAAAAAGCAACAATTATGCCAGTGCCTAAGAAGAGCAACGTGAGCTGCCTTAATGACTATCGCTCGGTAGCACTCACATCGATAATGATGAAATGCTTTGAGAAGTTGGTTATGACTAGACTGGATTCCTGCCTCAGCAAGGACCTGGACCCATTGCAATTTGCCCATTGCCACACTAGGTCAATGGCAGATACAATCTCAATGGCTCTCCATGTGGCTTTAGACCACCTGGACAACACTTGCAACAGGATGTTGTTCATCGACTATAGCTCAGCATTTAATACCATCATTCCCACAATCCTGATTGAGAAGTTGCAGAACCTGGGCTCTGTGCTTCGAAGACCACAATCTGGGTGGATTGGTGATAACATATCCTCCTCTCTGATGATCAACACTGGCGCACCTTGGGTGTGTGCTTAGCCCGCTGCTCTACTCTCTATATACACATGACTGTGTGGCTAGGCATAGCTCAAATACCATCTATAAATTTGCTGACAATATAACTATTGTTGGTGGAATCTCAGGCAGTTACAAAAGGGTGTACAGGAGTGAGATATGCCAACTAGTGGAATGGTGCCACAGCAACAACCTGGCACTCAACGTCAGTAAAACAAAAGAGCTGATTTTGGATTTCAGGAAGGATAAGACAAAGGAACACATACCAATCCTCATAGAGGGATCAGAAGTGGAGATAGTGAGCAGCTTCAAGTTCCTGGGTGTCAAGATCTCTGAGGATCTAACCTGGTCCCAACATATCGATGTAGTTACAAAGAAGGCAAAACAGCGGCAATACTTCATTAGGAGTTTGAAGAGATTTGGCATGTCAAAAAATACACTCAAAAACTTCTATAGTTGTCCCATGGAGAGTATTTTGACAGGCTGCATCACTGTCTGGCATGGGGGGGCTATGGCACAGGACCGAAAGAAGCTGCAGAAGGATGTAAATCTAGTCAGCTCCAGCTTGGGCACTAGCCTACAAAGTACCTAGGCCATCTTTAGGGAATGGTGTCTTGTCCATTATTAAGGACCTCTAGCACCCAGGGCATGCCCTTTTCTCACTTTCATCATCAGGTAGGAGATACAGAAGCCTGAAGGCACTCACTGAGTGATTCAGGAACAGCTTCTTCCCCTCTGCCATCGATTCCTAAATGGACGTTGAAGCTTTGAACACTACCTCACTTTTTATACAGTTGTCATGCCAACCAAAGCTATCAGACGATTGATGCTAATGAGAGGGATAAGAGAGACAATGGACAAACATTCAAAATGCTAATAAGAGAGAAGAGAGGGATTAACGGAAAAGAAACATAATTCAGAATATTGACAGACCGGTTACTTTGAACCTGAACTGTTTGAAGTTCACCTTCTCCCCTCGCTCCCAATTCCCCTGCGCCTTCTCCCCTCGCTCCCAATTCCCGTGTGCCTTCCCCCCCGCCCGCAATTCCCGTGCGCCTTCCCCCCCGCCCGCAATTCCCGTGCGCCTTCCCCCCGCCCGCAATTCCCGTGCGCCTTCCCCCCCGCCCGCAATTCCCGTGCGCCTTCCCCCCCGCCCGCAATTCCCGTGCACCCTCTCCCCTCGCTCACAATTCCTGTGCATTTTCCTCTAACTGCTCTCATTCACCTTGCTCTATTTATACACTTCCAGGTATATCAGAAATGATTAACTATCTCACACATTCCTCATTAAAACTAAAAGTACTCAATGGCACACATGTCCTCTCACCCTTTTCTCTCTCTAAATCTTAAAACACCTATTTTCTCACTTTTCCAGATTAAATGAAAATCATTAACCTGAAAAGTTCATTCTTTTCCTCCATACCGATGCTATCTGACATGTTGAGGAGTTCTAGTATTGTCTGTTTTTATTTGTGATTTACGTTAGCTATGTTCACTATGCCTCCTCTTCAAGGAGTGATATTGCACAACATTACTCACTCAGGTATACAACACTGTCCTCAATAGGGGGATCATGGGAGCCTAAGCTATGCAGCTCTGTTGAGTGGTCTAAAAGCAGAAGGAGACTAAATAAGGTAAGTGACATTTCAACGATAGTCACTTGAATACATCAGCATGGCAACTGACATTGTACAGTAAAGATAATTGAGAATAAAAGCCAGTCCAAAGCAAACGCTTGCACTGACTCTCCAACTCAGGTAAATAGACACTAACACATTTGCCTGGATTTGGCCTATATCCCTCTAAACCTTTCCTATCTATGAATCTGTCCAAATGTCTTTTAAATATTGTTACTGTATCTTAACCACTTCCCCTGGCATTTTGCTCCATAAACTTTCCACCCTCTGTGAAAAAACTTTTTCCTCCAATCCCCTTAAAATCTTTCTTGTCTGCCCCTTAACCTCTGTGCTCTAGTTTTAGATTCCTCTAATGTGAGAAAAAAAACTCTGGCTATCTATCTTGTTTCTGTCCTTCATTATTTTATAAACCATTACATTCTAGAGAAAGCAGTCTCAGCCAAAGCAATATCTTATAGTTCAAGAACCCTAGATCTGGCAACATCCTCATGAAACTTCCTGCACCCTCTCTTACTAAATCATATCCTTCCAGGACTGTTATTTTACCATGCTTTTAAAGTTTTAGAAATTGTGGCTCTGCCTGTTGTATTGCGAACAATAGTGAAGTTAATAGGACTAACACTAGGATGTAATACACCAGGCAACATCTCCTGGAGTCAGCTGGTTATCCTGCAGTAAGTGGCTCAGATCCTGACACCAGAAAAGTTCCCTTCCATCAACAAAGTATAAGTCAGGAGTATGATGCAATGCTCTTCACTTGCCTGGATAAGTTCAGCTTGAACTGTTCAGGAGTTCTTCAGTATCCTAAATAAAGCAGCTTCCTTGTTGGCACTCCAGCTCAGCCCCCACTTACACATTTATTCCATTTGTTACTGGTGTATCATTGCTGTAGTGTGAATCATCTACAAAATGCAAGAAAGTGATTTGTCTAGCATTACCTTCCAAAAATAGCCCTTTTTTTTAAAAAAAAAGGCAAAGGCAGCCAGTGCACGAAAATAGTTGCCACTTTCAGATTTCACTTCAAGTTTCTATCCACCATTCTGACTTGGAACTATCACAGATTCTTCAACATCCCTGAGTTAAGATCCAGGAAGTTCTTGCTCAACACTGCATAGGACTGCAACAGTCCAAGATGGTGACTTTGGTTACCTTTTCAACAGCAAGTAAGGATAGGCGATAAATATCGGCCTTGTCACGAATGCAGGTACTCTGATAGATAAATAAAGAAAATGCACAAATTGAAATCCAAGAATCTAGAAGATAAGATGTCAGAAGATAGTAGGACTGTGCATGCATTTCTCAGTGTATGTTCAAGGACTAATCTATCAGATTTATTACAAATTATCCTTTCCTCCTGTTAAAGTTTATGTGGGAATTCAATTCCATCAAAATTTAGTTATATTTATACGTTGAATTGAAAAGAACCTTCTTATAAAACCGACAATCTTCAAAGTGTTGGGGAAAAAAAAATTTTCTCAACCCATTAAATCTACATTGCTTTTATGTAAAGCAATCCAGTCCATCTACTTCTTGGCATTTCCTCTGTATTCCAACAAACTATGTTATTCTATTATTTCTATTAATCTTGTCTTTTTTTCCCATTTTTATTCTTTGTTTCCCTGTCTGTACAATACATCTAAGTTGTAATTCCTGCTTTCTGACTTGGACGTTGCTTGACAGAGTGAAAATGTAATTAAATAAAGGGCTTCAGAGTTATCACCAATCACCTGTAGAGGGTACACTGCTAGCTTCAATGCCTGCTGCTAGTGAGTTTATATTTCAACGACCTCAAAGTATTAGTTGTGCAATGTGACGTTTCCTTGTTCCTGACTCAGAAATCGGAGCTCTTATTGCTCAGCTTCAATTACCCTTTCAGCCGATGCATTCCAGATCACAACTAGCTGTAACTTACTCTGCATATCGGGCCGTATACATTTGAAAAGTCATCGCAGGGCAGAGATAATCATCCAAAATGTAAGAGGCTAAGTGAATGTTTGGGTTAATATATCTCGCAACCATGAGACCTTTTCTATCTTTGGTAGTAAACAAGTCCAGATTTTTTGGCTTGTTTCTATTATTACAGTTAGAAGGTTTATATAATACCAATATTGTATTAAAATATTTCTCTAAAAAGAGGAATAATTTAAGTCCATTAAAATGTATTTTGTGGCTTTAATTATTTTTTTCAATCCATCTATATTTGATTTAAATATGCCCTTAATCCTAACCTATCAAAAGCACATGAACTATATTGCTAACATTAAAGCAATGAATGTCATCATTTAATATTGCTAACAGCAGTTACTAAGTTGGCAAGAGTTCATTATACAGGCAGAAAGACCCAGTCATCTTTGAAGATCATTGCTTAGTTCATATAATTTGCCTGAAATGGATGGAAGAGTTTTCATGTAAAGTTAAAAACAAATCTACATAAATACTGCAGTAATATAGAAAAGTTCAGTAAATCCAATATAAGTAAAGCACTGGGGTTCAACTCTGGAGGTCATGAATTGAAAAGTAGGTAATTGATGCCAAATGTTACTGAGACCATACTCCAGAGACTGCAAGGTTTTGATCTCCATAATATAAGAATGGGATTCAGAGGCACATTACACTGAGAGATGGCGTTAGGAAGAGACTCAGCCAGCCAATTAGTCTAGAGCCAAGGAATGAGACCATTGCACTGAATCAAGTCCGAGGTTTTGGTTGGTCCGGCAATGGGGTGCAGAGTCTGACAGAAGTCACGACCTCTCTCTCTCGTATATGGTCATTCATGGTGTCAGTAAGAGCACAGGTGTTGGGTGTGGTGGGAAGACAGTAATTCACATTGAGAGCAGCATGAAGACACGAGAGATGGCGTATGATGGAATGTGAAACAACAAACAATCTGCTGGAGGAACTCAGTGGGTCGAGCAGCATCTGTGGTGGGAGCAGGCGGCGGTGTGGGAGGAAGCAGGTTGTTAGAGAGTAACATGAAGTCCGGGATAGAATGGTCAAGACGTAATGGTTAGTAGGTTAAATGATCATTGTAAGTCGTTCTGTGATTAGGCTCGGGTTAAATAGGTGGGATCCCGGGTGGTGTGTAGGCTAGAAGGTCCTGTAACATATTGTATCTCTAGAGAAAATTAATAACTAAGTTTTCACAACCTTTTCCAGTGAGAGTTGTTCGGAATCAGAGTTAAGTTTAATATCATTGGCATATATCGTGAATTTGTTATATTGCTGCAGCAGTGCATTGCAATGCATAATAAAAATGATAAGCTACATGCTAAAAGTATGCTGATATAGTGGGAGAGTAATCTGGCTGGTAGTCCTATTATCAGCTAAATGAGAGTGAACTATTGGTTGTACTAATCATATTTAGATTAGGTTGAGGGAAACTAACATATTGGAGTCCAAGCGATGCCTAACTCTCTCACTTACATTCAACACCGAAACAAACTCCTCTCCTAAAAATGTAGCCAGGTAACTTTTACTGAAATGTAATTATCCCAAGCATCAGTGAATCAGAACATAGTACTTTATATAAAATCAGCTTGATGACCTTTATGCAAGCTATCACCTGAGCTAGAAGACTGTGAAAATCAGAGCCCCCTCTTCATTAATTTTCTCTGGATTTAGAACTCATTTTTGTCAGAATTTGCAGTTGAAATACAACACGTCAGTTAATCTCTGCTCAAGTTTCATCATTACCTTTCTCCTTAATTGACAAATATTTTCTCTCTGCGTAGCATGTTATGATCATAGGCAAATAAGACAGGAGCTGCTAAAATCTATTTGACCATAAAGCTACCAGCCTCAATGTCAAAGGTTTCAAACACTGGGCATCAAAGCAAACTCTTCACAAGATAAGTTTTGTTGAGACCATTCTGTAAGGTTACTATAGCAACATTGTCTTCAAACCTTTTCATGCCAGAATCACCACCCTTGAGATATATGTGAATAACAGTTTCTCATCAATTATGAGAGATGAATGTAAATGCTTTTATCATTAAATGATCAAACTATTAAATCTGACAAATGTAACAACCAACAGAAGAGATAGAAAATCCTTTTAGAAGAACAAGTATTCATTAGAGGCGATGAATCATTCATGCACCTCCAAGCTGATGGCCCTTCATGAAAGTTGTTATAGTTCTCTGTACTCCAGTTCAACTGGTTTTCAGCAGTTCTTGTTACTTATCTATGGAAGGGTCTTTTCACTGCCAAATCTAGTTAGCTGAACACTTCAGTGGAATTCATCAACATACTTAGTCCAAAATAATTGGATATTGTGGTACAGATGCTAATGTAGATATTTGCTTCAGGCAGGATGAGTTCATAGCTCATGACTTCATGAAAAGTTCATGGCTCAGTCTCTCTCCCTCAAGGATGCAAGTAATTCAAATTAATAAGAGGGATGATTTATAGAATAAAGCAAAAAAAACTTACAATGTCAGACATCATTCTTCAATGAGCTTTCTCTTCAGAGGGAGACTTATTCTCTGGAACATTGTACACTAAAGTGTATTGCAATAAATAAAACAGAACATTGTCACATTCCTTAAATAGTAAAGTGATGATTGTTGTCAATCAATGTTATGCACAATACATACATTAGACCCCCATATAATCAGAAAAGGCTAAAACAAAAAAATATATTAAAATAATTGTTCAGTATTAATACACTTTGACAGAAAATATCCAGACAATGCTTTGATGGATCAGATCCTAAATGCTTGTGGTCCGTGTATTGAAATCTGGTATCCAAGCTCTGGAGGGTTAGTACTCATCTGTTTCTGTTGATATAAGGTACCATTCTCATCATGGCTTCATTTAAACAGGGGTGTGGTGTGTGTTAACTCATCCACCACTGCGTTCACTGTGCATAGTGTCATTCTGAAGTGGGCTTCATCCTCACTGTGTCTCCAATGCTTAATGATGATAGACTTTGGGACTTTCTGGTATTGGTTTTAACTCCTGAAATGAATCAGAAGAAAAACTCAGGAATCAGGATATGTTTTGGCTACTTAGTTTTCTTTTAGTGAGGCGCTCACATATGATGTGATGATGTAATGGCGTATGCCATTCATATACTTGTTACATATAACCAGGATTGAATTATGTAAATGACAATGTTTAATCAAACAATATATTTACAATGTTACTGAAATACTAAATACACTACACTCCTCCCTGATAAGCTATAAACTTCAACTCAAATATATAATGTATTGCTCTCTAGTCATTATACAACTACTATATAAACATACACAGCTTAGCTTGTCCTCATTAACTTAATCCACATTTTAACTTGTCCCATTCAGTCCTAAATATTTAATCGCTGTGGAGGATTTCTTACTTTTGTGGAATAATGACTTTCCCGACAAGGTCAAATTGCTTAGCAGGTGAGACTTGTGGCTGTGAAATAATCTCAAGTTCTGAGGCTTCTTCCATGATGGTTGTAGGAGTTGATCCTGAGACAGCAGAAAGTGGTTCTGACAGTTCTGGACACCTTTTTTTCTCTAACAATTAATCCTGCTCTCCTCAAATAATCGATGTGTTGTCCCCCGATAACATAGACACAAACTTCACCGTGTAGCAGAGTGGTCCAGTTCTGTCCTTAATCTTTCCGAGTACCCAGTTTTGATCACCTTTGAAATCCTTCACCAGGGCAGCTTGTCCAGGAGCAAAACATTGAACCCCCTTGCCCTCAATTTGTCTTCAATACTCCTTCTGAAATTGGATTTGAGGAGATCCAATCATGAGGGCAAGTGATAACTGAGGAGCAGCACAGCTGGTGAGTTGTTGGTTGTGCTGTGTGCTGCATTGCGACGTACATGGAGGAAATTGATGAACTTCTGATTCAGTGTCAATGTGTTCCGCCGACATTGTTCTTTAGACTTTGGACAAAACTTTTTGTCAAGCCATTTATAGCTGAGTAGTATAGTGCAGATGTAATATGCCTTACTTCATTATTTTTCAGGAATGACTGACACTGTTCTACAACAAACTGTGGTCTATTGTCACTGACTAAGTGTTCTGCAACATCAGTCCTTGAGAACAGGCTTCACAACACAAAAACAGTGTACTAGGCCATAGTAGAGATTCTTGGGACACTTCTGGCCACTTTGTAGCTGCATCTACTACAACCACGAAATTTGTGCGAATGTTTAACCCAGCAAAATCCCCGCCAATCCTCTGCCGGAGCAATGCAAGCCATTTCCAGGAATGGAGAGGCACTGCATTTGGCATCTTCTGGACATGTTAGCACCCTGAACCATGCATGGCAATCTACTGATCTATCCTAGACCACCAGAGAAAGCTTCAAGCTAATGATTTCATTTTGCCCATACCTAGATGACCAGCAACTAGCTCCTCCAGCACTTTAAGTTGCAGCCTGTAATTTACAACAGCTTTCAATCTTCAAATAAGGCAACCTCTGTTAAAAGCAAGTTCACTCTGGTGCTGGTAGAAATGGGGAAACTAGAATTTATGCTACATATTCCAGTCATTTTGGGTTGCCATGTAGACTTGAGACAGTGTTGGGTCACTTTTGGTTTCCCTTTGGACCATCTCAGCCTTAACAGGGAGACTTTCGATTTTCATTAGGGAAAACCATCAAAGGGAGTGTCCCCCTTTATAAATTTTTCAGTTACTTCCTTTTCCAAGGGTAAACAGGACAAAACACCAGCATTTCCATGATTAGTTGTCCTCTTGAATTCAATCTTGTAGTTGTGTCCTCCAAGAAACAGAGCCGATCTCTGCATTCATCCTGCTGCTGGTTGGGGAGCAGACTGCTCAAAAGTCTTCAGTGGATTTAAGTTTTTTCTGTCTGCATTCTAATCACTAATATAACCAGAATGGGCTGTATTTGTATTGTCCCATATTTTCCACCAATTAATAAGGCATACTGCTTTCTTAATTGTCAATGGATAATTGTCTTCACTCGTATGACTACTTGTGTAAAGCTTATGACAGAAATTGTTATAAAAGCTCGACGGGCTGGTTGGTATCTGTGGAAAGAGACCTTGCAATGGAGTGTGCTCAGTAAACACATTATGCACGCGCACACATGCGCAAACACGCACTCCTTGTCATCCTGCTGTTGTTGCACTGAGTGTGTGCACTTCACTGTCTTCCCCCAGTATATTCTAATAATGGGCCCTAAACGGTTGGCTTGAAGGTGCCTTTCCCACCATACATGGTGGAATATTCCATTTCTTTAGTAATAGGATGTGTAAATGTGTATATATTGACTGTATACTGTATTTAAGGTAGATACTTCTGTTCATTTGGTAATATGATTGCAACCGCATTGTGGGGAGAATCATATTCTGATTCATGTGCAGTCTTAAGATAACATTATGGGTAATTAACGATGGTACATTCCAGTGCCTAATAATTTGGGCCTATTTCTCTCTGTAGCAGAGAGAGAGGTTAGGCTGCCAGAAGTTCTCAGTGGACAAATAACAGGGGGCCATTTATTGTGATTTTGGTAAATAACTTTTTTGTAAATATTGGCAGTTTTCTTTTCACTGTTTTTGTTATTTTTTCTGTTTGTCTTTTGACACACTTGATAAATACCCTTGCACTGAAGTGCCAAGTGACTAAAGCCATATTTTCTTTCAGTCATAACCAACATTTCGCACATGCTTCACCAGAATTTAGAAAGAGAGAATAACGTCCGTCGAGGTAACACAGGAAGTAGGGGAGGGGGAACGGGTGGAACAAAAAACAATTGTCTGACTGTATAGAAAAGTGGCCAGTGAGGGGCAGGCAATGTCCACTACCTAATCATGTTTGGCTAACATTGTATGGTCTGGCCTATTGAGGCATGACCAAAATGCCAGAATATATGAATGACCAAAAAAGTAAAAGAGGAGTGGCAGGCAATAATAGCCAGTCCTCATACAAACAGAAAGAAAGAGCAAGTTATCTAAAGTTGAAGAATGCATTCACTTGTTTCACATTTTCTCAATTCTGATAAAGGGTGTTGGATTTGAAATGCTTTTTCTCTCCACTCACTCCTCTGCCTTCCCTGTAATTTAAGCATACATGTTTCTAACTCTTCCTAATTCTGAAATATTAACATTGCTTCATTCTTCATGCACACTTCCTGATTGGCTGAGCTTACCTCTTATTTTCTGTTTCAATTTCAGATTGTGTTGTTTTTTTGGGGGTTTTCGTTATGTGCTCATGTAATTTATTTGCATAATTTGAAAGGGGGGGATGTAGATTTCTGCAGCACTCTCTACATTCTGGGGATATAATATATGTGTGTCCATAGTTTGTTTAAACATTCTTGTCATTTAAGTAATGAATTCCGAGGTATATGTAAAAATATATTAATTGCATACATCATCACATTACTACGTGATACATGTGCGCCTTGGTAAAAGTAAAGACGAAGTTACACCCTACATCTTCCTTTGAACTAGTCTAATATTTTAAAGTTATAAAACATAATATCTCAGAAATATTATTACAAAAGCATAATAATTTGATTTAGAATAGAGACGTAGAATTTTACTTAAATATTGCAAGACTTACGAATGCTGGGTGGTTAGAGTTCGGTGTCATTTACAGGAAAGTTAACATGAATATGAAAGTAATTAAGAAGAGAAAAAAATGTCTTTTTTAGTGGGCTGGTGTGGGAAAAAAAATAAGAAAACCTCCTCACCATAACTTTTCAAGACATTGTTAGATACATCAGGTGTCAATGCTGCCCTCTATATTTAAGAAGCATTATATTTGCTTGGGATATTTCAGAAAAGATTCAGTGAAACAATTCCTGGAATGGAAAAGTCTTATGAGAAATAATTGACAAATGTAGGTCTACATCCACTAGAGATGAGGGGAATGAGAGTTAACGCTGAAATGAATATGTGTATAATGAGGCTTCACAGGACTGTTGCTAGCGGATGCATCTTTCACAAAGTTATTGTTTGTGACACCTCAAAAATTTCATTCATCACTCTGTTTGTTCAAGAAATTTCACTGCTGTTGTTTCCATAGAAAGACAGGTGAGATGTGTAGAATTTCATTGAATTCCCTGCTACTAATCCTATTGGAACACATAGCTGAATCTACAAAAATATTCATAAGTAGAAGTGTGAAAATACACAACAGGATGTTCAGTAATGAAGAAAGAAAGTATGCTTGTATCACAAACAACAGCAAAAGTCATTTCACACCTCACAGTAAATAAATCAAGAGATTACATGACATTTATGTATTGAAATTGACTTGAGCCATGTCCAAGAAAACTAAGAGTCATGGAAATATATGTGTGTGATTAAACACTCTGGGTGTAAGCTTACCCATACTGATATTTTATAGCTTTGTAAAGTTTATAGAAGCTCAGAAGCTCTCTACCTGCCATAGTTTACAACTTGACCTGATAATGTCACCATTTGAAGTTTTCAGGTTCAGTCTGTCTGTTTGAGTTTGATGTAGAGATCTTCTGTATTTGCTGCAGGTGTTATTCGTAGATGGGACAACGAAACAAGAGGTTAATTCTGTATTGTTTATAGGCATCAAAAAGAAGACAGTTTCTTCTGTATAAAATCTTGCCCCTGAATGTCAAAGGAGCATTCAAAGTGATCGGGCTTCAGAGAAATAGTCAGGTACTTCAATACAAGTCTGTCTAATTTCATCACAATACTAATTATCTTAATGCAGACATGAGGAAATCTGCAAATGCTGGAAATTCAAGCAACACACACAATCTTAAATATAGTTTCATTTAATTTCATTTAAAAATCTAAAATTGAACAGATGGGTAACTTCTTTTTGAAATACTGTAGATACTAGAAGTTTTAATTAGAACCCTAGGGTCTCTGATGACTAGAAACTCAATCAGACCAGTCATATAAATACATTGGCTATAAGAATAATCAGAGGCGATATGTCCTGTCATTTGCCCCCTGAAGCCCCTGGGCCTTTCTTCCATCTGCAAATTATATGTCAGGAGTGTGATGGAATACTCTCCACTTCCTGGATTAATGCAACAAAAATAAAGACCCTTGAGCTCAACACGTCTCTGCCCGAAACGTCGGCTGTACCTCTTCCTAGAGATGCTGCCTGGCCTGCTGCGTTCGCCGGCAACTTTGATGTGTGTTGCTTGAATTTCCAGCATCTGCAGAATTCCTCGTGTTTCCAAAGGAAATGCAGTTTACTTGAATAGCATTCCATTATCACCCTAAGCATTTATCACGTTCAGCACAGTTGTACAGTGCCTGCAGTGTGTACTATTCACATAGTACACTGCAGTTACTGACCAAGACTCCATGGCAGCACCTCCCGCCCAAATCCACAACTTCTACCAATAAAATAGACAATGTCTGCAGGCACTTGGGAACACACCTCCAAGTTGTGTATTGTGCTGACATGGAAATATATAGCCAGTCCTTCTTCATTATAGCCTTGTCATCAACATCCAAGGTGTTAAAGCTATGTGCTAACTTTCAGTAGATGTTAATTAACATCGAATGTCAAAAGATTTTGAACTTCATGACAGCCTTGGCAGAAGGCAACCCTTTTCCCCTCCCGAGAGCTTGTCAAAAACCTGAGAGAGTGTTCATGGTTTGAGAAATCAATGATACTCCAGCTGAGCTTTAGGTACTGTTGAGACTTCGTCACTGTCCAGGGCTTCATCTGTTTTATTTCCCCTTTTTCCTCTTTTTTTTTTTGTCTGCCACCTTCTATCATTTGCCTGCCATTACCTTCAAACTCCACCCTGTTCACATCTACTTCCTGCGCTACATGCCTGCATTCTTACACTCCCCTCCTCGATCAATCATAGAAACATAAAAAACCCAGGCCCTTCAGTTCACAATGCTGTGCCAAGCATGGACTTACTTTAAAAATTACCTAGGGTTACCCATAGCCCTCTATTTTTCTCAGCTCCATGTTCCTATCCAAGAGTCTCTTAAAAGATCCTATTGTATCTGCCTCCACCACCGTCGCCGGCAGCCCATTCCTACACTCACCACTCTCTGCATAAAAAATTTACCCCTGACGTCTCCTCTGTACCTTCTTCCAAGCACCTTAAAACTGTGACCTCTCGTGTTAGCCATTTCAGCCCTGGGGAAAAGCCTCTGGCTATCCACACGATCAATGCCTTATCTCAGCTTCCTTTCTTTCCAGTCCCCTACTCCTCTTTATACGGGCCATCTTAGTCTTAATGCAAGGTTTCAATCTGAAACAAAGAAAATTTCTTTCCTCCTAGAGATGCTGCTTGAACTGCTGAGCTCTTCCACCAGATTTTTTTCCCAAATTCCATCATCTGCAATCTCTTGGGTGCCCTCTGTTAAGACTTTACCCTGTAATTCCAGTGTGTGGAGGTCCAGAGAAATCAGGTCCATGAGACCATAAGACAAAGGAGCAGAAGTCGGCCATTTGGCCCATTGAGTCTGCTCCACCATTTTATCACTCCCCCACCTTTTTCACCATAACCTTTGATGCCCTGGCTACTCAGATACCTATCAATCTCTGCCTTAAATACACCCAATGACTTGGCCTCCACTGCTGCCCGTGGCAACAACTTCCATAGATTCACCAGCCTCTGGCTAAAAAAATTTCTTCACATTTCTGTTCTGAATGGGCGCCCTTCAATCCTTAAGTCATGCCCTCTCGTACTAGACTCCCCCATCATGGGAAACAACTTTGCCACATCCACTCTGTCCATGCCTTTCAACATTCAAAATGTTTCTATAACGTCTCTCCTCATTCTTCAAAACCCCACGGAATACAGTCCAAGAGCGGACAAATGTTCCTCATATGTTAACCCTGTCATTCCCAGAATCATTCTAGTGAATCTTCTCTGTACCCTCTCCAACGTCAGCACATCCTTTCTTAAATAAGGAGACCAAAACTGCCCACAGTACTCCAAGTGAGGTCTCACCAGCACCTTATAGAGCCTCAGCATCACATCCCTGCTCCTATACTCTATTCCTCTAGAAATGAATGCCAACATTGCATTCGCCTTCTTCACTACCAACTCAACCTGGAAGTTAACCTTAAGGGTAACCTGTACAAGGACTCCCAAGTCCCGTTGCATCTCAGAACTTTGAATTCTTTCTCCATTTAAATAATAGTCTGCCCGTTTATTACTTCTGTCAAAGTGCATAACCATACACTTTCCAATATTGTACTTCATTTGTCACTTCTTTGCCCATTCTTCCAATCTATCCAAGTCTCTCTGCAGACTGTCCATTTCCTTAGCACTACCGGCCCCTCCACCTATCTTCGTATCGTCAGCAAACTTAGCCACAAAGCCATCTATTCCATAATCTAAATCGTTGATGTGCAATGTAAAAAGAAGCGGCCCCAACACAGACCCTTGTGGAACACCACTGGTAACTGGCAGCCAACCAGAATAGGATCCCTTTATTCCCACTCTCTGTTTCCTGCCAAATATGTGGGGAAACAATTAGTGTTTCCAGTATTTTCCCCTCCAAGAGGACCACAATTTTATTTTAGTGTTTGAAGGCTTGCATTCCTCAATGACTCGGAGAGCTATGTTGGCTGGAGTTAGGACTTTTATGTCTCTGGCTCTTGGTAGGATCACCCTTGCCAAACAGGTCAAAGGTTAGAGGCCAGACCAAGTGTGGTCCACCAGTCTTCCAGGTTCCTGTGCACAGCTTAGTGCTTACAACCCTGCCTGGTGAAACAAAATCATTATGGAAAAGGCAGTGGAGAACCCTTCTATATCTTTGTACGATGGTATAGACAGACAGAGGAGGAGGACCTTCATTGCTACCCTAAACACTAGTGGCATAATAAGCAAAACCAAACCACCATCTTCCAGCTCCTGTTTTTCAGGACTAAGTATGATTAAAAATGGGCTGATGTACTTCTTATGTATCCCCAGTAATGTTTTTTTGTCTCAATAATCATCAATATTGAGATTTCACCAGCATGTTACTTTCTCAACTTCACAAGTAATTTCTTCTTTGCTTCATCTAATACAGAACACCATGAAACTCTATTGAAGGGACCTTCATGATCTATGACAATGTCAATTCAGTGTTGTTTTCCGACATCGAAAGACAGCAAGAGGATGACTGCATATGAATATCGAAAGATATGATCAAATGCAAGTCTGACAGGCATGTTCAGATTTTGAATTAGTCTGTGGCAGATCTATATCTTAACTTCATCAACCTGTCTCAGCTCTATAATCCTTAATACCTTTGGCTAACAGTAATCTATCCATCCCAGTTCTGAAACTTTCAATTAACATCCACCTTCAATGTCTTTTTGGCAGTAGAATTTCCAGATTTCCACTGCAATTTTCCAGCCAAGTGACATCCTAACATTGCAGCTGAACAACCCAGATCTGATTTCAAAATAATATATGCCCTGGACTCACCCTTGGGGCAAAGTAGCTCCTGTCTATCCACCCTATTAACCCTCATCTTCAAAATCCACCATCAAATTACACTAAAACCTTCAAGGTTAGACAACAGAACAACTCTGCATTATTTAACTAATTTGATCCTGGTTAATTTTCAGCTTTTGTAGTTACTTGATGCCTCATCAGGGGCAAAAGGTGACTTAGGGCATTACAAAGACATGTATTATTTTCAGCAGAGGATACAAGTTCATGGTTCTTTGAAACTGCTACTGCAGATAGACAGGGTGGTGAAGAATGTTTTTGGCATTCTTTCCTTTATCAGTCAGATCAATGAATATATAAATTTTGATTTTACCTCGCAGTTATACAAAACATTGTTGAGACTTCATTTTGAATATTGTGTTCAGTTTAGTCACCCTGCTATACTTACGAAAGATACCACTAAGCTGGAAAGAAGAAAAGAGGAGATTTATGAGAATGTTGTCAGATTCAAAGGACAGAGTTATGAAGAGAGACTGAGGAGAGTTATACTTTATTCATTGAACAATAGGTGAATGAGAGGTGATCTTAAAGAGGTATATAAAATCATGAAGGACATAAACAGGGTCAGTGCACATTTTCCCTCAGTGTTGGGGAATCTAAAACCAGAGGACATAGATTTAGGTGAGAGGGGAGAGATTTAATAGGAACATGAGGGGTAAATATTTTAATAAGAGAGTGTCAGCATGTAGAATGAGCTGTCAGAGGAAATGCTTGATGCAGGTATTTTAACAGCATTCAAAGTGCATTTGGACAGGTACATGAATAGGAAAATGTAGATGGATATGAACCAAGCACAGGCAAATAGGATAAGCTGAGAGGGGAATCGTAGTTGGCATGGAGTAGCTGGGTTGAAGAGCTTGGTTCTATGCTGACTTACTCAGTGACTTTAGCTTGAAGCTGTACAATTTTCACTTCCATACCGATTTGCATCATATTTTAGCCGTACGCATGTTGAGATGCAATTATATCTTGGGCAAGAAACCAGAAGGAAAGCCAATTTTTTTCCATTATCCACATGACAACTCATTGTCAGAAGGTTTGATCTGAAGTCTTGTTAGTGCATGACACATCAGCCTATGAATCAGAAGTAGCTGTCACTGGGTTAGCATTTGGATAGAAATATCCACTTAAAGGCGTGCTCCTCTTCTGTTAGTTCAGCCTCGCAAGCATTTGCTTTTCAGATTTTCTCGTGAATTGAGTTTATTTCCATCACTCTGTCAGCCATATATTTCAAATAACAATTCACGGCATGAAGAAAGATCCATTCAAATCACCACTGGTTCTTTTAAATAGTTATCATAAATTGTTTCCTACAGATTCAGACCCATCCATTTTTCAAAATCTCTCAGATCTGTGAAATCACTTCTCAGTCAATGTGCCCTTATGAGACCAATTTTTCTAATCTCACCACAGAACTTGACAGAAAAGGATTTAACTGAGTGAGTGGCTGAACATTTATGAGATAAAGGGCCTAGAAGAGGTGGTGAGGAAATTAATTTTTGGAGTGGGAGAAGCCGAGTATATAGGGTGGTGAGGACAGTTTAAGAAGAGGTGGTGCTGGTTGAGTGTTATATATCCAGTTTTCATAGAGACCCTCTGAGCTCAGTTGTCAAGACCTCCTGTCTTCTCATATATTCTCTTGCAACACGGGAAGGCACAGTCTTAAGGTGCTTGGAAGTGGTACAGAGGGGATGTCAGGGGTTAGTTTTTTACGTAGAGAGTGGTGAGTGCATGGAATGGGCTGCTGGCAACAGTAGTGGAGCTGGATACAGTAGGGTCTTTTAAGAGACTCCTGGATAGGTTCTTGGGGCTTAGAAAATAGAGGGCTACGGGTAACCCTAGGTAATTTCTAAAGTAAGTACATGTTCAGCACAGCATTGTGGGCCAAAGAGCCTGTATTATGCTATAGGTTTTCTATGTTTTTTCTATGTAACATTGTAGTTGGAAAAGTCATTGGTGAGGCTACACTTGGTGAGTGCTTTGCATAGTTTTGTCACTCTGTTATAGAAAATATTAGCTTAAACTTGAAAGAATGCAGAAAAACATTATGAGCATATTTCCAGGACAAGAGGGCCCAAGTTTTCTGAGTGGTAGACCAGGCTAGGTCTTTATACCTTAGAAAATAGAAGAATGATGGGCAACCTTATAGTAAAGTTTAAAATTATGAGAGGCATACACAAGGTGGACAGTTACAGACCTTTCATCAGGGTAAAGGAGTTCAAAACTTGGGGGCACAGAATTAGGGTGACAGGGGTAAGATTTAAAAGGGACTTGAGGGGCAACATTTTCACTCAGAAGGTGGTCAGTATGTGGATGAGTTGCCAGTACAACAGTGTTCACTAAAGAATCACTTAGCTAGGTACATGGAGGGGGTAGGGTCTGCAGCGATATGGATCAAACCCAGTTAATTGGGTCTACCTAGGTGGACAATGTAGTTAGCATGGACTCGTTAGTCCGATGGGCCTGTATCCATGCTATGTATCTCCATGACGATGATTCTAAAACATAGAAGGAGGGCATCCAATCCTCTGAGTTTTGCTGGGTCTCCAAGCAATCTCATCAATATCGTCCTTCAATGATTTCACTATAACCTAGTCTCTCTCACATGGCATTAACTCTACCAGGATTCTCCTCCCATACTCCTACCCTGGAGACAAATAGCTAATTGTTACTAATCCATTAATCTTTGGAATGTAAGAGGAAGCTGGAGAATCTAGGAGAAACGCATGAAGTCACCAGGGCATTGTGTCTCAACATTCACAGTGAAGAGAGTAAATGAATTCGAAGGAGTTCACTGATTGTCTCTGTGACATTTACCTCAGATATTACAAATGAAGGTGAACATAGGCTACAGGAACACCACAGGTTCCCAACACTTCTGTGAACCAGTGACTCATATTTCTCACTTCCAAATAACCAACGAGGAGGAGGACCTCAGTTCAGTGTCTCACTCTCACAGTTTTACAGTGAAATGTCCGCTTATATACTGTGCTCATCACTTAATCCACCCACGTATGGACCCAAAAACAACTTTAGTGCAATCAGTTCCACCAGGACAGCTGCAGACTTTAGACTGTAGTAAATGAGGTCCTTCTTATGCTCTGGAGAAGAAATAATCAGGACTTTTCAAATTGGTCTATTCGACCTGTTCATCCTCACTGTCCTTGTTTAAAACCAGAGCAGAAGCCTTTCCATTGATAAGTCTATATCTACAGTCAAACCAGAATCTTTAGAAATAATAAGTAAAGGGATAAACAAAATTCTTAATTCAACCCTATGTGCACAAGGTGGAGTAAAATCACAGCATATCACAAGTCTAAGTCCATGTAAAATTATAAATATTGTAACTATTAATTTTAGAGCTTGAACAGTGACTAATCGAAGTTCAGAGAAACAGGGAACATCAAGGTTAAGGAGAGAGCTTTAAATATCAGTGCTTTGTAGTGCTCCGGGGCTCTGTTTTGTACTTTGTGTAAGAAATGGGAATTCTGGGAGACCTCAAGCCTGGATAACCACAACTGCACCAAATACACTGAGCTGCATAACTTCAGAGAACGCGTTAAAGAACTAATGTCCTTTGATTCATAAGGGAAATTGGGGAAATAATAGCTAGAAGCTGGTCACTCCTAGGCTGCAGCTTGCAGGTGAATGGATGACTGCCAGCAGAGGGAAGGAAATTGGCAGCCAGCACAGAGTACCCCTGTGGCCGTTCCCCTCAATAATACTGTTTTGAATACAGTTGAGGGGAGACAACCTACCGGGAGAGCCGCAGCGACGAGATCGCTGGCATGAGTCTGGGTCTCTGGCTCAGAAGGGAAGGGGGCAGAGGAGGAATGCAGTGGTGATAGGAGATTCTATATTTAAAGGAGTAGATAGGAGAGTCTGTAGCTGTGATGGAGAAAGGCAGTAGGTATGTTACCTCTCAGGTGCCAGGATCAGGGATGTCTCAGATTATGTCCATGACTTTCTAGAGCGGGAGGGTGAGCAGCCAGATGCCTTGATACATATTGGTACCAATGACAAGGAGAAGAGGTCCTAAAGAGAGAATGTAGAGAACTAGGTAGAAAGCTGTAAAACAGGATCTCCAGAGTAACAATCACTGGATTGCTGCCTCTGCCTCACACCAGTGAGGGCAAGAATAGGATAATTTGGCAGATGAATGCGTGGATGAGTGATTGGTGCAGAGTGCAGGGTTTCAGATTTATGGTTCATTGGGATCCCTTCTGGGGAATGTATGACCTGTACAAAAGGGACGGGCTACACCTGAACCCTTGGGTTTGCTAGAGCTGTTGGGGAGGGTTTAAACTAATTTGGCATAGGGATGGGAACCACAGTGATATGGTTGAGGATAGGGATGTTGATTTACTAGTAGAGATAGTGTATATTGAAATTGTCAGGAAGGACACACAGATAATAGGGCAAAATTGCATTCAGGGGCCTGCATTGCAGTGTAAAAAGGGACAAAATTGAGAACAATGACAAATACAAGATTAAAGATGTTATATTTGAATACATGCAGTAAATGAAATAAGGTAGATGATCTTGTAACACAGTTAGAAATTGGCAGGTATGACATGGGTGTCACTGAGTCATGGCTGAAAGATTATTGTATTTGGGAACTTAATTTGGGTACACAATCTATCAAAAAGATGGGCAGGTAGATAGAGGAGGAGGAGTGACTCTGCTGGTAAAAAATGAAATCAAATCATTAGAAAAAAGTGATAAAGGATTGAAAGATGTGGAATCCTTATGGGTAGAGTTAAGAAATTGTAAGGGTAAAAAGACCCTGATGGGAGTTTTACAGGCCTCTGAACAGTGGCCAGGAAATGGTTCACAAATTACAGTGGGTGATAGAAAAAGCATGTCAAAAAGCAATATTATGTTAGTCATTGGAGATCTCAATATGTAGGTAGATTGGTAAAATCAAGTTGATGTGAGACCCAATGGAAAGAACTTGTGGAATGCCTCTGAGATGGCTTTTTGGAGTGTCTTCTAGTTGAACCCACAAGGAGATTGGCAATTCCAGATTGGATGTTGCGCAATAAATTGGATATGATTTGGAGTTTAAGGTAAAGGAACCCTTAGAAAACAATGATCATAATATGGTAGAAATCACCCTGCAATTTGAGAGGGAGAAGACAAAGTCACATAAATCAGTATTACGTCATATACAAGGGAATTACAGAGGCATGAGAGAGGAGCTGGCCAAAGTTGATTGAAAAGGGACAGTAGCAAGGATAGTGGTAGATCAGCAATGGCTGGGGTATCTGGGAGCAATTTTGAACTCTCAAGATAGAGACATCCCAAAGAAGAAGAATTTGAAAGGCAGAATGAAGCAATTGTGGTTGACAAGGGAAGTCAAAAGCCAACATAAAAGGAAACAAGAGGGCATATCATAGAGCAAAAATTAGTGAGAAGTTAAAGGATTGGGAAATGTTTTAAAAACAACAGAAATCAAATAAAGGACCATAAGGGAGGAAAATATGAAATATGTACGTAAGCTGTCCAATAATATCAAAAATGAAACTAAAAGTTTCTTCAGAATAAAGTGTAAATGACAAGCTAGAGTAGATATTGGACCACTCTAAAATGATGCCGGAGAGATGGTCTCAGGGACAAGGAAATGGCAGACGAACTGAAGAAGTATTTTGCATCAGTCTTCACTGTGGAAGACATTAGTAGTATGCGGAAGTTCAAGAGAATCAAGGGGAAGAAGTGAGTGGATTTGCCATTACCAAGGAGAAAGTTCTTGGGAAGTTGAAAGGTCTGAAGGGAGATACATCATCTGGAACAGATGAAATACACCCCAGGGTTCTGAAAGAGGTAGCTGGAGAGATTGCAGAGGCAATAGTAGTGATCTTTCAAGAATCACTAGATTCTGGGCTGGTTTTGGAGGACTGGAAAATTGCAAATATCATTCCACTCTTCAAGAAAGAAGGGAGGCATAGAAAGGAAATTATAGGACAGTTATCCTGACCTCGGTTGTTGGGAAGATATTGTTGATTGTTAAGGATGTGGTTTTCAGGTACTTGGGGGCCAATGACAAAATAGGCTAAAGGTAGTATGGTTTCCTTAAGGGAAATCTTGCCTGACAAATCTGTTGGAATTCTTTGAAGAGAAAACAAACAGGACTAATAAAGAAGAATCTGTGAATGTTGTGTACTTGGATTTTCAGAAGGCCTTTGACAAGGCGCCGCACATGATCCTGCTAAATAAGATAAGAGCCCAGGTATTATATAGGACAGATACTAGTATAGATAGAGCATTGGAGACAAAGAGTAGAAATAAAGGCAGCATTTTCTAGTTGGCTGCCAGAAACTAGTGGTGTTCCACATGGGCCAGTTTTGGGACCACCTTTCACATTGTATATTAACAATTTTGATAATGAAATTGATGGCTTGGCAGCCATGTTTGCAGATGATATGAAGATAGGTGGAGGACAGGTAGTGTTGAGGAAGCAGAGACACTGCAGAAGGACAAACAGATTAGGAAAATAGTCAAAGAAATGGTAAATGGAATACAGTATCAGGAAATGTATAGTCATTCACTTTGGAAGAAGGAATAAAAATATAGACCTTTTTCCAAACTGGGAGAAAAATTTAAAATCCAAAGTGCAAAGGGATTTGGAAGTCCCCATGCAGGATTCCCTAAAGGTAAATGTGCAGGTTGAATTGATGGTGAGGAAGGCAAATACAATGTTTCAAGCAGAGTAGAATATATATAAAAAGGATGTAATCATGAGGATGTATAAGTCACTGGTGAAGCCTCACTTTGAGTATTGTGAGCAATTTTGGACCGCTTATTTAAGAACGGATATGCTGACATGAGAGAGTTTCTGAGGAATTTCATGAGAATGATTCCAATGATTCCAGGAATGAAAAGTTTATCATATGAGCAACAATAGAAGGCCCTAGGCCTGTAGTCGCTTGAATTTAGAATGGGGGGGGGATATCATTGAAACCTCTCGAATGTTTAAAGGCCTATATAGTGTGGATGTGAAGAGGATGCTTCCTCTAGTGAGTGAGTCTAAGACCAAAGGGCACAGCCACAAAATAGAGAGAAGTTCATTTAGAGCAGAGATTAGGAGGAACTAATTTAACCAGAGGGTGGTGAATCTGTGGAATTTGTTGCCACAGGCAGATGTGGAGGCAAGATAACTGGGTCCATGTAAAGTGGACTTTGATAGGTTCCTGATTAGTCAGGGAAAGTCAGGAGAAGGAAATCTCTGATTTTAAACCTCCGCTGCCTTGCCGCCATATCCATCCATGGGAAAGGCTTCGGGGGGAAAACCCCGAAGAAGAACTCAGAGCCGGGGTCCCTAAGGTAGTTTGATGTTGCTTACAAATTCACTCTTGCAACCTCTGTGACAACAGTGGTGCCAAGCTGTATCAGCGCTTGCCCTTCCCTTGGACTGTATCAGTGATGTGGAGGGGTGGAACCCGCTGCATGGGCAACAGCTGGTTCTTCAAATCTTTCCACCCAGGCTTGCGTCCTGGAGCGGACACAGTCCACCAGAGGCATAAACCCATGATACCCTGGGATTGACAGCTGCCTTCTAGTCAGAGCTTGAAAGACGATGGGGAGAAGGCAGGAAAATGGAGTTGAGAGGGAAATAGATCAGACATGATGAAATGCTAAAGCAGACTTGATGGGCTGAACAGCCTAATTCCAGTTTCTATGTCTAGTGGTCTTATAGAAATTGCTGCAGCTGGGTGACCATTAGCTCATATGGGAGAATGAGGAAGTGATAGATAGGAGCACAGGGGTGGTAATCACCCCTAAGTTGCAGGAGGCAGGTAGCTGGTTGTCTGTCAGGAAGTTGAAGGGGAATAGAAAGCCAGTGCAATGTACTCTTTGGCCATTTCCCTCAATCATAAGTATACCACATTGTTGGTAGGGCAGCAACCTACCAGAGAAAAGCCCGACTCTATGGCACTGAATCTGGCTCTATGGCTCAGAAGGGTAAGGGGAGAAGTGGGGTGCAGTACTGATAGGGTATTCCATAGTTAGAGGAGCAGACAGGGGATTCTGTAGACATGAAAGAAACACCCAGGTAATCTGTTGCGTCCTAGGTGTCTGGATCAGGAATGTCTCCGATCAGGTCCACAGCATTCTAAAGGGGAAGAGTGAGCAACCAGAAGTCATGGTACATACGAGTACAAACAACATGGGTAGGAAAAGGGAGGAGGTCCTGAAGAGAGAATTTCTGGATTTGGGTATAAAGCTGAAAAGCAGGACCTCAAGGTTGATAATCTCTGGATTGCTGCCTGTCCTGTGCAGCCATGATGGTTGGAATAGAATGACCTGGTAGTTGAATGTGTGGCTGAGGAATTGGTGCAGGGTCAGAGTTTCAGATTGCTGCATCATTGGGTTATTTTTTGGGTAATGTATCACCTGTACAAAGATTATGGTTTACACCTGAACTCGAGCGGGTCCAATATTATTTGTCACTTTTTGGTCAGTTCGAACCAGTCTGGCCAGACTGGAAGTCCTTGTGCGGGATTCCCGAAAGGTTGATTTGCAGGTTGAGTCTGTGGTGAGGAAGGAAAATGCATTGTTTTCTAAATGGGGTAAAAATTCGGAAATTAGAGGTGCAAAGGGATTTGGGAGTGGCTGTGTAGGAATCCCTATTGGTTATCTTGTAGATTGAGTTTGTGGTGAGGAAGGCAAATGCAATGTTAGCGTTCATTTTGAGAGGACTGGAATATAAAAGCAAAGATGTAATGCTGAGGCTTTATAAGGTATTGATCAGACCACTCTTGGAATATGAGAGCAACTTTGGGCCCCTTATCTAAGAAAGGATGTGCTGGCATTGGAGGTCTCCTCTGACGTCTCTCATTAACAAGCCATTTTCACCCTGCTCACTGAAGTTTGCTTTTCATTTTTCAGATTAAATCGCTTTTGACATAGCAAAGAAATGTTCAAAATTAAATAAGCTTTAAATTAGAAAAAATAAATGAAATGTCTGTAATATTCTAAATGACACAAGTAATGATAGAGGTGATAACTGAAATAAGGTGGTGTAGACTTGTTAATTGAAACTGGTTCTAGTTTAAGAAACTGCTACTTTCTGGTTTAAGCAACAACTTGCTGGTGGTCAATGAAAGAAAGAAAGCAACTAAATACATTGTTATTCACACTTTTTCTGGTAAATGATCGCTACAAACAGTGGCCTGTGGCTTCTCTGTCGGAGTTGAGCTGAATTGCCTGTACGACCTGACATTTTTGCGGTGTGGCTGGAGTCTCACTGGGGCTGTCCAGGCTGGGGTTGCTGGATTGGACTTGGGTAAAATTCAATGCGACAGAGCTGAGGCAAAGCGAGAAAAGATCTGAGGTTTGATCGGTTTAAGGGCCGAGCCAAATTGGAAAGGTCAGGTACTGGCGATATATCGAGGCGGTGGAGTCCAAGCCCGAGCCTGTGGTTTGAACAACCTAAGTACCCGGCCAGATTGAAAATGGTCACTGTGTCAGGGTCGGAGGAGAGAGATGGGTTGGTTCAGCTTGTTGCTCCACACAGCTTGCTTGTCTCTGCACTGAAGTGATCTCTGGCTTTGTGACTTCAGTGCTGAATGCTGTTTTGTTTCTTTTATTGTGTGCATGATTTGTTTTTTTTTTCCCCCTCTCTGCACACCAGATTTTTAATGTGTTCTTTTGGGGTCCTTGGTTTTGTGGCTGCCTGTAAGGAGACAAACCTCAAGGTTGCATAAAGTATACATACTTTGATAATAAATATACTTTGATCTGCCTGGAGAAGACATGAAGAGAAGGAAATGAATGGGAACAGAGTAGAGGGAAAACACATCTGGATCTGTGGTTATATAACAAATTGATGCTGGAAATCAGAAATAAAACAAAATGCTAGCAATACTCAGCAGACAGGGCAATACTTGTGGAGATTGACTAACAAAATTAATATTGCAGGTTGATTTGACATGAAGCATTAACTGACTCCCACGTATGCTGGTACAATCTGCTTAGCCTTTTCAATAATTTCTGCTTTATTTAACATGGCAGGTCGACACATTTTCTTTGGAGCTGGCCAGACTTGATCCAAACTGGAAAGGTCAGCTCTGTGAATGTTGAATTTCAATAGTTTACAGCTTAAAAACAAGCAGCCATTCAGATAACTCAAGATATTTGTTTCAGTAGAAAATCATTTAAGTACATTCAACAATTAAGGATAAATATTATTCCCCTGATCCCTGAAGAAATACCTCTGGAGTATGTTCAACAAACACACCCTGCCACATTGGCCATTATCATTCTCAGTTTCAAACTGATCCGATAATGGTGATGAAATTTTAAACTCAAGAATACATAGGAAGTGCAGTCATGCACATTACTTCAAGTAGTTGTATTGACATAGGGTTATCAAAATATGTATAATTTAAAAACTCACTCAGCCTCTTCATTATAAAAGGCAAATCCATCTCTGATGGGTTGCATTGTTTGGCTTGACCTTTCTGCAAACCTGACTCTGCACGCGATGAGACCCAGGCACCACAGGGAGGCATCCGTTTAGCAAGTGATAATTGGAAATTCTTTGCTCTTCCAAGCATAATTACAAAGAGCAGAATGAATTGCTGATAATCGGAAGATTAATAACTGGAATGTGGCAGCTATTTTCTACTTCATTTGTGGTAATTGCATCATTAACAAAACAGGCCAGTGAATAATGCAAACAGTTAGATGAGGCAGAAAAATTAAGACCCAAAGGAACCAAGTCCCGTGGAATTACCAGAAAAGCCAGCCTTTGGAAACCATTTTGCTTGATCATAATAATTAAAACACCTAAAGGTAGCAGAAAGGAACTTTCAATTTTCTCATACTTTTCATATCTTTAGCAAATCCCAGAGTACTTTACAGACAATTAAGCACTTTTGAAGGGTCAGTGTTGTATTGTGGAGATAGTCAAGTCAATTTTCAGAAAGCAAATAGCCACCAAGAGCAAAAGCTAAAAGAACAGGCGATCTGAATTGCGTGATGTTGGTTAATATTTGTAGTTGTGCATTAATTGATGCAGAGCTTCTATTAAGGAAGTTTCTGTGGTTTTGATGTCTGCAGAGGCAAAGGGCAACATTCTTTCAAAAAGGTTGGACTTTGGTCATTCCAGAGAATTCAGTAAAAAAGCTCCAAGTTCTATCCACAGGGGCATGACATTAAAAGAGTGTGGGTCTAAAAAAAAGTGAAAATCAAAGATACTGCAAATATTGGAAATCTCAAAAGCTCAAAGGTCCAATTTAACATCAGAGTGTATACAATATACATCCTGAAATGCTTTTTCTTAGCAAACACCCACAAAAACAGAGAAGTGCCTCAAAGAATGAATGACAGATAAGAACTCCAAAACTACTCCAGCTCCTCTCCCTCCCTCACATAAGTGGCAGCGAGCAACAATCCCCCTCCCCCCCACCAGCAATTAAAAAGCAAGTATCGGCACCGTCACCGAGCACTCTGTGTAAGCAAAGCAATAGGAAAGACACACTCTTGTAGCTACCCCAAAGACCTCGTGTTACACCTGGCATTTGACATACCGCAGGTTCTCTCTCCGTGATAGGGGTGAAAAAGGTGTCTCCATTTTCCCAGCAAGCAGGGAGATATAAAAAACAACTTGCTGCTTTATGATGTTAAAAGTCCGTTATGTTGCTTTCTTTGGGCTCTGTGCCTGAAGATCGCAAAGATCCTGGGACTTCGGGCCCACAGCAGTTACCTCGACTCCTCCAAACCCAACTACACATGGGTCTCCTGCCGTGAAACCGACCCTCGATCCTCCAGTCTCCAGAGCCCCGAGATCTTAGGCTTCCGTATTCGAGCCGGACTCTCAGGCCGAACCATTGGCGTGCCCAACAACTGCCAGTCCTGAAACCCCGAGGGCAGGTCCTATTCCTGCAAAGAACCAAAGTCAGCATGTAACTCCAGGTCAAGGTCTTCAAAAGAACACTGAAAGGAAAAGAAAAGATATTAAAGATGGAAATAGCTGTTTCTGAAGATGCAAACAAAGGAGTCACTGTTTAGTGTCATCTTAACTTTGCTCCGCCTCCCCGATCAAAAATAACTACAGAAAATGCTGGAAATACCTAGCAGGTCAGGCTGCAACATTGGTAAGAAGATGGAGGTTCAGGTCAAGGGCCTCATGTCAGAACTGGGAAGGAGGCAAGGTAAGCTGTAAGGAGGAAGGGGGAGGTGTGTAATTCTGCTACGGTGAAACCAAGGTGACTATCAGTGTAAATTGTGAACTAGGTTATCAGGTCAACGAGTGACTGGGAGCAGTTAGAGGCATAAACGAAAGAACGCAGGAGTTGTGAAATGCAGAGCAGAAGGACACACCCAGCATATCCTCCACTTCTGGGGGAAAGAAGAAAAAAAGAATCTGAGGGGTTTGGGGGTTCGGTGCAACAAGTAAATTGAGCCAGCATCATAGGTGGATGAGTGATACAAACAGAAATCATAACATAACGTTATAGATTCAAGCCTCAAAGGCTACAATGTGCCCAGACTCAAGATGAGGTGCAATGGCTTGAGTTTGCATTGGGCCTCATTGTAACCAGTCACAAGGCCATGGACTAGTCAGTCAGAGTGCAGGTAATGGGAAGCTCAGAAATATCCTGGTGCACTGAATTCAAGTGGTCCACTGAGCAATCACCCGTCTGTGTTTGATGAAACACACCCTGATGATTGTCGACCTCAGGGAGAGTAGCAGTGAGGTATAGTAGTACAGAGGGAGCGGGAGCTCCAATGAAAGGGCTGTCCTGAGGTTGCTTAGTCCGAAGGGACAAATTACTGGTGTATTCATGTTTGGAATTTTTGATGTGATCCTATTGTGGGAAAGCAGAGATCATTAACTGATGCACAATTCACTACACACAGAGATAGGCTGCTTCCCCCCTTGAGTCTGTTTGTTCATTAAATCTAATCACAGCTAATCAGTACCTTAATAACCACTCCCTCACCACTGCCATCAGCTCTTGAAGTAAACTGTAAAAGCATGACACCACCCCGGGACTAATTTTCTTTTTGTTCTCTCTCTCCACTTTCACTAATGTTGTTAAGCCTGACTTATATTAAAGAGCCCATGATATTACAGGAAAGGCACTGGCAGGAGGCAAAGAGTGGGAATATAGGGAGCCTATTTTGGTTGGCTGCCATTGACTGGGGTGTTCCACAAGGGCCTGTAATTGGATGCATTGAAGGCAGAGGTTGATAGATTCTTGATTAGCCACGGCTTGAAGAGAAATTAGGAGAAGGCAGGAGATTGGGACTGAGAGAGAAAATGGATCAGCCATGATGAAATGGTGGAGCACACGGGATAGGCCAAATGGCGTAATTCTGCTCCTATATCTTATGGTCTCATGGTATTATTGCTTGTCATGTTTGCAATGTACTGTGATGCTGTTGCAAATAGCTTTCTTTCATGGCATTTGTACCCAAGTATTTATGCCTATTACAATAAATCTGAATTTGAACTTACTATCCCCACATTCCTAACAATTCTTCCACCTACTTGCACAGTAAGGGCAATTTACAGTGGCCAATTAACCTACTGACCTGTACATCATTGCACTGTGGGAGCACATTAAGGAAATCCAAAGGGTCACAGGGAAAACATGCAAATTCCACCAGAAGTTAGGACTGAACCGAAGTCATTGGAGCAGAGAGGCAGCAGCTCCACCTGCTGTAGCACTGTGCTGCCAGGAGGTTGAGAATTGAATCGGAAATGTTTCAATCTCCCCCTAGACTTCCATAAGCTTGAATGCAGCAGCTCAAGACGGAAGGGCAGTGTTTTCCTTCTGCTTGCTTCTGTTATTAAAGAATGCTGGGTTGAGGCATCCCTGAAGATCTCTGTAAGGAATTTCAGCCAATGGCTTTAAATGAACCCAGGCCTGATGAGCACCACCTTGTTTTCTGCAGGGAGTCTCCTTAAAACATTGCAACAGAACTCCCAAGGCAATTAGTCTTCTGACGTACTTTACCCAAAAATGTTTCCATTCAGGAATGAAAAAAAAAGCAAGCTTGTGTTCTCTTCCTAGTTCAGACCTTTGCTCTGATTCCCTGTCTCTTCCTTTACTGCTCCCATCCTGTGTGTGGGATTAGCTCAGAGTCAGCAGAAACATGTCCTCAGTGTATTACGCTCATGAGGTATCCTATCAGAGGTGTTAATGTAAATAAAATGTAAGTGAAGGGAAGAGAGTAGCAAACAGAATTTCTACTGAAATGCTAAGTCACTGGGGTGATACACAGTAAAAGATAAATTCAGAACATCTTGGTTTAAAAATAGAAACAGAATAAGTCCCCAAATAGATTGTACCTTAGTATCAAAGGTAAGAGAGAAAGATGCTCATTCCTACAGGAAATTCAGGGTAAATGAGAACCTCCTTTAAGTGCTCCAAAAGACAATAGTCTCCTCCATGGAGGCTTCTTAATTAGGAAAATGGTGTCTGACACTGCACCTCTTCCCTAAGAGGGGAAAAAAAACAAAACAGATCAAAAAAAATGCTGTCAAGAATCCCAAAGGTTATGCACTAAATGCCAAAATTAAGAAGTGAGCATACAGCATAGAAACATGATCTTGATGAAAGACTGAAAACCAACAGTTCACATTAATTTACATAAATGCTGCATATATATCTGTAAGCTAACTGAGACTGAATTTTCCTCATGTTGCCAACTGGTAATTTTTAATTAATATTGGGATTTACTTTGGCAAAGTCAAGTTAGAGACTGTCTTTGGGAAAGTAAAGTCTCTTCCCCCAAGAGAACAACAGGATAATGCTGCTGTAGGGGTCTTTATAGCTTTTCAAAGTGCCAGGGGATTGCTCAGCTACTTTAGGGGCAAGACTGCCTTTTGATCACAAGGGGAATTGCTCTGCTGCCACAGAGGGAAAGGCCGACTGATCTGCCCGGAAAGTGTTACCCTGGTTTTCAGAATTTGGGATATGTACTTGGACTACAGAATTTTTTTCAGTCTTGTAGTATTTTATATTCTGTGTTTTTCACCCCGTTATCTTTCTTATTTTTTATGTGCGGGGAGGGAGATTTAGGGGTCGAAGTGCCTGCTCCATTTTTGTTCTTTTTTTTTGTGCAGGGAGGAGGGATTTGGGGGTTGATGACTGTGCGGCTGCTCTTCTCTTTCTTGGTTTCGTGACTATCTGAAGAAGAAAAATTTTAGAGTTGTATATTTTGATAATAAATGAACCTTTGAACCTTTACCTGCAGGCAAAGGTCCCAGAGGTGCATGCTCATGAATAAAGACAGGAAGTAGAATAGAGTCAACTAAAAGAGTTAGCTCGTCTCTGAGAACTAAACTCTGCATATCGAAAGTTATTGTTAAAGACACAGATAATGGCTGTGACTCAGAGAATAGTCTTGGCCCCAGAATTCTGCAGTTTGATGTCATGAAAATGAAGGTCTGGAATTCCTGAACAACACGCTAATGGAGCGTCTGAAGGACGCTGTAATTTTGCTGTGCTGTCTTTTGAGTGACATCTAATACCAAAGATCAGTCACTCTCAAAGATAAATGTAAAATATCTTAAATAATGAATTGAAGGACAGAAATGCTTTCCTGAAGCTTTACAAAACACTGTTGAGACTGTACAAGAAATATGCCATGCAGTTTTGGTCACTATAGTTACGTTACACACGCGACCACACCGGCTTCCGGGGTTTAGATGCTCCAGCTCTCCGGAATACGGATAGCTGACACAGCCAGTTTAAAGACTCAAGCCTGCTCTGCTAACTGGAGGCCATGCTTTGGTGCCAGGATCTTAATATTTATAAAGCACCTGAAGTCAGATCAGTGCTCAGTCGTCACCTCTACTTTGGATTCCTGTCTAGCATCTAGCTCAGAACCCTGTCTCATATTGTGTCTCGATTCCAGTCTTGGATATTCCAGCACTGGGGTCCTCACCATCCTTACCTGAGTCTCTCGTCACAATGATGTTATAGCAAGGATATGCTTGCACAAGAGAGAGCACAGAGAAGATTAATTCCAGTGTTTCTTGAATTACAGGACTTTAGTTATGGGGAAAGATTGTCTAGGCTGGACTCATTTTCCTAGAGCAAAAAAGCCGAGGAGCGACCTAGTGGTGGTAAATAAAATTATTAGAGAATAGGTAGGATATACAATCCGAGTCTTTTTCCTATGAAAGAAGTTTCAAAAGTAGCAGGGCAAATGTTGAAGATGAGAGTGTGCTTTGAGGAAAAGGTTTTGTACACAGACAGTACTTGATATCTGTAACCCAGTGCCACGGGAGGTGGTGGAATCAGATACATTGACTATGCTTAATACACAAGGCGCAGTCGAGTGCAGATACAGCAAGTGGGCAAATGGGGTTAATGTTGATGGGGAAAAAAGCTGAAGGGGCTGTTTCTGTACTACACAGTTCGATGAATCTGTGACACAGCCATGAAAGGCAACAATTCCTCCCTAATATGCAGTGTGAGGAACACAGTACCTCAGGTCATTTTTGGTTATTTTGTACAGGCATCATTACATCTACCCCACTGTCACTTGCCTGTCTACCTATTGTTCTGTTCTCGTCTGCTTGGAGACAATGCCTCCAGCCAAAACTGAGCTGCTGCTACAAATGTGTATAGTAACATGAATGCTTTATGCAGTGTGATGGAGGGTGTTACTGCTCTTCAGTCAGAATTATGAAGAATCATTTCAAGATGAGTGGTGATATTTGACCCTGGCTTAACTTTGGGCATCATTTCCAAGCCTTTATTAAGAACAATTATTTTCATCTCTATTGCAGAGCCGCACTCCCTCCTATTGCCTCCCATCTGCCTCTATTCCTCTGATGCACAAACTCTCATCCACATCATCTTTACCCCCAGAACTCTGACCTAGTCTTTTTCATTACCTCATACACAAGCTTAAGATGAGCAAGAAGCATCTCATTCGCCATCATATGTAAGGCTTTATAAGGCACTGATCAGTCAATACCTGGGGTATCGTGAGCAGTTTTGGGCCTCTTATCTAAAAAAGGGTATTCTGGCATTGGAGAGGGTCCAGTAGAGTTTCAGAAGAATGATCCCGGGAATGAAAGAGTTAACATATGAAGAGTGTTTCAATGGCTCTGGGACTGTACTCACTACCTTTTAGGTAGAGGGTGGTGAATCTGGGGCATTCAGTTCCATACACAGCTGTGGAGGCCAAGTCATAGGATATATTTAAAGTGGAGGTTGATAGGTTCTTGACTAATCAGAACGTTAAAGGTTATGGGGAGAAGGAAGGAGAATGAGGTTGAGAGAAATAATAAATCAGCCACAATTGAAAGGCAGAGCAGACGCGATAATGTGAATGGCCTAATTCTGCTCCTTTGACTTATGGTCTTATCACTCCTCTCTCTATTTTGTCTCACATTGATTTTAAAATTCACACAATTATTTTCAACTCCCAAGGCCTCATTCCAACCTACTACTGTAGTGTCCTCCAATCCTCTAACTCTCTGAGATATCTGTACTCCTGGCTTCTGGCACATCCCTGTATTTAATTACTCCATCATCTTCCACTGTCACTGAGACACAAATTCTACACTTCCTTTCCTGAACCTCTTTGCCTCTTTCTCCTTTTTAGGCACAGTCCTTTTGATAAGTATTTAGATTTATAGAAGTAGGTTGAGATTGTCTGTGCAGAATAGAGACAGGAAGAATGTGTGTGAGGCCGGTGTTCTGTGCTTTGTGTCAGATGTGGGAAGTCCGGGAGACTCCCAGCCTCTTGGACGGCCACATCTGTGCCAGGTGCGTTGAGTTGCAGCTCCTTAGGGACCATGTTAGGAAGCTGGAGATGCAACTCGATAAGCTTCGTCTGGTCTGGGAAAGTGAGGAGGTGAAAGAGAGGAGCTATAGGCAAGTAGTCACACCGGAGCCTCGGGAGACAGGTAAGTGGGTAACAGTCAGGAGAGGGAAGGGCAGGAGTCAGATGCTAGAGAGTACCGCTGTAGCTGTACCCCTTAACAATAAGTACTCCTGCTTGAGTACTGTTGGGGTGGATGGCCTACCTGGGGGAAGCAACAGTGGCCGTCCCTCTGGCGCAGAGTCTGGCCCTATGGCTCAGAAGAGTAGCGAAAGGAAGAGGATGGCAGCCGTGATAGGGGACTCTACAGTTAGGGGGTCAGAGAGGCGATTCTGTGGATGCAGGAAAGAAGCACAGATGGTAGTTTACCTCCTAGGTGCCAGAGTCCTGTATGTTTCTGATCTTGTCCACAATATCCTGAAGTGGGAAGGAGAACAGCCAGAGGTTGTGGTACGACACAGGCAGGAAAAGGGAGGAGGTCCTGAGAGCAGACTACATGGAGTTAGGAAGGAAGTTGGGAAGCAGGACCACAAAGGTAGCCATCCTGGGATTACTGCCTGTGCCACTTGACAGTGAGTATAGGAATAGGGTGAACTGGAGGGAAAATGTGCAGCAGAGGGATTGGAGCAGGGGGCAGGATTTCAGATTTCTGGATCATTGGGACCTTTTTTGGGGCAGGAGTGACCCGTACAAAAACAACTTGAATCCCAGGAGGACCAATATCCTGACAGGGCGATTTGCTCAGGCTATTGGGGAGAGTTTAAACTAGGATTGCTGGGGGATGGGAGCCAAACTGAAGAGATGGAGGAAGAGATGGTTGGCTCATAAATAGAGAAAGCTTGGAGACAGTGCGAGAGGGAGGATAGGCAGGTAATCGAGAAGGGACATGCTCAGACCGATGGTTTGAGATGTGTCTATTTTAATGCAAGGACTATTATAAACAAAGCAGATGAGCTTAGGGCGTGAATCAGTACTTGGAGCTATGATGTTGTGGCCATTACAGAGACTTGGGTGCCTCAGGAGCAGGAATGACTACTTCGAGTGCCAGGCTTTAGATGTTTCAGGAAGGGCAGGGAGGGAGGAAAAAGAGGTGAGGGTGTGGCACTGCTGATCAGAGATAGTGTCACGGCTGCAGAAAAGGAGGAAGACATAGAGGGATTGTCTACAGAGTCCCTGTGGGTGGAAGTTAGGAACAGGAAAGAGTCATTAACACTACTGGGTGTTTTTATATAGACCACCCAATAGTAACAGCGACATCGAGGAGCAGATGGGGAGACAGATTCTGGGAAGATGTAATAATAACAGGGTTGTTGTGGTAGGAGATTTTAATTTCCCAAATATCCATTGGCATGTCCTTAGAGCAAGGGGTTTCAATGGGGTGGAGTTTGTTAGGTGTGTTCAGGAAGGTGAAACAACATGTGGATAAGCCTACAGGAGGAGAACCTGTACTTGATCAGGTATTGGAAAGTTAACTTGGTCAGGTGTCAGATCTCTCAGTGGGAGAGCATTTTGGAGATAGTGATCATAATTATATCTCCTTTACCATAGCATTGGAGAGGGATAGGAACAGACAAGTTAGCAAAGTGTTTAAATGGAGTAAGGGGAAATGTGAGGCTATCAGGCAGGAACTTGGCACCATAAATTCAGAACAGATGTTCTCAGGGAAATGTACGGAAGAAATGTGGCAAATGTTCAGGGAATATTTGCGTGGAGTTCTGCATAGGTACGTTCCAATGAGACATTGAAAGGATGGTAGGGTACAGGAACCGTGGTGTACAAAGGCGGTTGTAAATCTGGTCAAGGAGAAAAGAAGAGCTTACAAAAGGTTCAAAAAAATAGGTAATGATAGAGATCTATAAAATTATAAGGCAAGCAGGAAGGAGCTTAAGAATGAAATTAGGAGAGCCAGAAGGGGCCATGAGAAGGTCTTGGCAGACAGAATTAAGGAAAACCCCTAGGCGTTTTACAAGTATGTGAAGAGCAAGAGGATAAGATGTGAGAGATTAGAACCAATGAAGTGTGACAGTGGAAAATCATGTATGGAACTGGAGGAGATAGCAAAGATACTTTTCAGTATTCACTACAGAAAAAGATCTTGGCAATTGTAGGGATGACTGAAAAGCTTGAGCATGTAGATATTAAGAAAGAGGATGTGCTGGAGCTTTTGGAAAGCATCAACTTGGATAAGTCACTGGGACCAGATGAGATGTAATCCAGGCTACTGTGGGAGGCGAGGGAGGAGGAGATCTGGTAATGATCTTTGCATCATCAATGGGGCTGGAAGAGGTTCCGGAGGATTGGAGGGTTGCAGATGTTGTTCTATTATTCAAGAAAGGGAGTAGAGATAGCCCAGGAAATTATAGACCAGTGAGTCTTACTTCAGTGGTTGGTAAGTTGATGGAGAAGATCCTGAGAGGCAGGATTGATGAATATCTGGAGAGGCATAATATGATTAGGAATAGTCAGCATGGCTTTGTGAAAGGCAAGTCATGCCTTACGAGCCTGATTGAATTTCTTGAGGATGTGACTAAACATATTGATGAAGGTAGAGTAGTAGATGTAGTGTATATGGACTTCAGCAAGGCATTTGACAAGGTGCCCCATGTAAGGCTTATTGAGAAAGTAAGGAGGCATGGACTCCAAGGAGTCACTGCTTTGTGGATCCAGAACTGGCTTCCTCACAGAAGGCAAAGAGTGGTTGTAAGTGGGTCATATTCTGCATGGAGGCCGGTGACCAGTGGTGTGTCTCAGGGATCTGTTCTGGGACCCCTACTCTTCGTGATTTTTATAAGTGATCCGGATGAGGATGCGGAGGGATGGGTTAGTAAATTTGCTGAGGGGTGTTGTGAATAGTGTGGAGGGCTATGAGAGGTTACAGCTGGACATCAATAGGATGCAAAACTGGGCTGAGAAGTAGCAGATGGAGTTCAACCCAGATAAGTGTGAAGTAGTTCATTTTGGTAGATCAAATATGTTGGTAGAATATTGTATTAATGGTCAGACTCTTGGCAGTGTGGAGGACCAGAGGGATCTTGGGGTCCGAGTCCATTGGACACTCAAAGCTGCTGCACAGGTTGACTCTGTGGTTAAGAAGGAATACAGTGCACTGGCCCTCATCAATCATGGGATTGAGCTTAGGACCCGAGAGGTAATGTTGCAAATCTATAGGACCCTGGTCAGCACCCACTTGGAGTACTGTGCTCAGTTCTGGTTGCCTCACTACAGGAAGGATGTGGAAACCATTGAAAGGGTTCAGAGGATATTTACAAGGATGTTGCCTGGATTGGGAAGCATGCCTTATGAGAATAGGGTGAGTGAACTCGGCCTTTTTTCCTTGGAGCGATGGAGGATGAGAGGTGACCTGATAGAGTTGTATAAGATGATGAGAGGCATTGATCATGAGGATAGTCAGAGGCTTTTCCCCTGGGCTGAATGGCTAGCATGAGAAGGCACAGTTTTAAGGTGCTTGGAAGTAGATACAGAGGAGACATCAGGCGTAAGTTTTTATGCAGAGAGTGGTGAGTGTGTGGAATGGGCTGCCAGAGACGGTGGTGAAGGCAGATACGATAGGGTCTTTTAAGAGACTCCTGGACAGGTACATGGAGCTCAGAAAAACAGAGGACTATGGGTAACCCTAGGTAATTTGTAAGGTAAGGACTTGGTTGGCACAGCTTTGTGGGCCGAAGGGCCTGTATTGTGCTGTGGGCTTTCTGTGTTTCTATCTCTATTATAATATTTCAGAATATTCTAAATCTCAGTTTTACAAAAGCTTAACATAAAGAAACCCTTATGAGACAGTGATCATAATATGATAGAATTCATACTATAGTTTGAGAGGGAGAAGATAAAGTCAAATGTATCATTATTACAATGGAGTAAAGGGGAATGCAGAGGCATGACAAAGGAGCTGTACAAAGAAGGGGTCACTAGTAGGGATGTTGGCAGAACAACAAAGGCTGGAGTTTCTCGGGGAAATTCAGGAGGCACAAGACAGATCAGAATCAGAATCATGTTTATTATCACTGGCATGTGAAGTGAAATTTGTTCACTTTGCAGCAGCAGTTCAATGCAATACATGTTCTAGCAGAGAAAGAGAAATAATACATAAAATAAAAAATAATAATAAATAAACAAGTAAATCAGTTACATATATTGAATAGATTAAAAATGTGTGAAAACAGAAATGCTGTATTTTTTTTAAATTGAGGTAGTGTCCAAGGATTCAATGTCCATTTAGGAATAGGATGGCAGAGGGGAAGAAGCTGTTCCTGAATCACTAAGTGTGTGCCGTCAGGCTTCTGTACCTCCTGCCTGATGGTAACAGTGAGAAAACGGCATGCCCTTGGTGCTCGAGGTCCTTAATAATGGATGCTGCCTTTCTGAGACACCGCTCCCTGAAGATGTTCTGGGTATTTTGCAGGCTAGTACCCAAGATGGAGCTGACTAGATTTACAACCTTCTGCAGCTTCTTTCGGTCCTGTGCAGTAGCTCCTCCATACCAGACAGTGATGCAGCCTGTCAGGATGCTCTCCACAGTTCAACTATAGAAATTTTTGAGTGTATTTGTTGGCATGCCAAATCTCTTCAAACTCCTAATACAGTATAGCTGCTGTCTTATTTTCTTTATAACTACAGACACATTCCAAAGATGAAGAAATATTCTAAAGAGAGGATGAGTCAGAAACAGCATAAAAGCAAAAGAGAGGGCATGTTATGGAGCGAAATAGTGAGAATTCAGAATGCAACTAAAACAACCATAAGGAGAGAAAAGATGAAATATGAAGGTATGCTAACCAATAATAAGGAAGAGGATACCAAATGTTATTCAGAAATAATTGAATTGAATTAACTTTATTTCTTATATCCTTCGCATACATCAGGAGTAAATATCTTTACATTACATCTCCAACTGTATGTGCAATGTGCAATCATAGTAATTTATAATAAATAGAACAGTCAATGTAACATAGAAATACACTCAAATCAGCATGACACACAAAAAGCTGGTGGAAAGCAGTAGGCCAGGCAGCATCCATAGGAAGAAGCACAGTTGATGTTTCAGGCCGAGACCCTGACGTTTCAGTCCAGACAAAGGGTCTCAGTCTGAAACGTCGACTGTGCTTCTTCCTATGGATGCTGCCTGGCCTGCTGCTTTCCACCTGCATTTTGTGTGTGTTGCTTGAATTTCCAGCATCTGCAGAGTTCCTCGTGTTTAAATCAGCATGAGTTAATCAGTCTGATGGCCTGGTGGAAGAAGTTGTCCCAGAGCCTGTTGGTTCTGGCTTTTATGCTAAGGTACCAGTTCCCAGATGGTAGCAGCTTGAGTAGATTATGGTTTGGTGACTCGGGTCCCCAATGATACTTCGGGCCCTTTTTTCACACCTGTGTTTGTAAATGTCCCGAATCATGGGATGTTCATAACTACAGATGCACTGGGCTATCTGTACCACTCTCTACAGGGACCTGCAATTAAGGGAGGTACACTTCCCATACCAGGCAATGATGCAGCAAGTTAGGATGCACTCAATTGTCCCCCTGTAGAAAGCTCTTAGGATGCAGGGGCCCATACCAAACTTCCCAACTATCTGAGCTGAAAGAGGCGCTGTGGTGTTGTACAGACCACAAGGGTTCCGTGGTGATATGGGTGCCGAGGAACTTAAAGTTATTTACCCTCTCAACCCCGGATCCAATGATTTAAATAGGGGTTAGCCCGTTTCCATTCCTCCTGTAATCCACAACCAGTTCTTTTGTTTTTGCAACATTGAGGGAGAGGTTGTTTTCTTGACACCATTGTGTCAGGGAGATGTCTTCTTCCCTGTAGACCACCTCGTTATTGTTAGGCCAATCAATGTAGTGTCATTGGTAAATTTAATTAGCAGATAAGAGCTGTGAGTGGTGACACAGTCATGGGTATACAGGGAGTAAAGGAGGGGACTTAGCACACAGCCCTGAGGGGCTCCTATATAAGGAGCAAAAGAGAGACAACTGGGAAATGACACTGGAGAGGTAGTAATGGGGGAAAAAAATGACAGGTGAACTTAATAAATATTTTGCATCAGTTTTCTCTGGAAAACATTAGCACTGTGCCAAAAATTCATGAGTGTTGGATGCAGAGTGAGTGTTGTTGCTATTAAGTCAGACTGTGAGGCAGCAGGAGTGTTTAAGAGAGAAGTTTGTGGAAGTTGGTAATTTCTTTGGCAGTTGAACGGGGTACGACTGCGCAAGCGTGTGTAAGTCGGACCATGAGGCAGCGGGAGGGTTTAAAAGAGACACGATTAACAGAGCGGGCGACATTGTAGCGGGCGACAGAGTAGTGGAAGACAGAGTAGGAAGGGTTTGGCTCCTGAGGCTTCGGCGAGCAAAGGCTGAGGAAGAGCTTCACTCCAAGTGAGGTAAGGCCGGGTAGGTTCCTTTAATAAATCTAATTACCTTAAGAGTAGGTAATGGAGACAGCAGTTAGGGCAGTTGAGTGCTCCATTTGCAGTATGTGGGAAGTCTGGGCGAGCACAATCATCCCTGATGACTA
This sequence comes from Mobula birostris, assembly GCF_030028105.1. NCBI lineage: Eukaryota > Metazoa > Chordata > Chondrichthyes > Myliobatiformes > Myliobatidae > Mobula > Mobula birostris. The sequence goes on from NC_092374.1 coordinate 68,776,864, forward strand.
CATCTAGCTGCAGCTCTTGACAAACCGAGTTAGGGAGCTGGAGCTGCAGCTGGATGAACTTCGGATCATTCGGGAGGAAGAGACAAAAATAAACAGGAGTTACAGAGAGATAGTCACCCCTAAGAGTCAGAAAACAGGTAGCTGGGTGACTGTCAGGAGAGGGAAGGGGAATAGACAGAATGAGCAGAGCACCCCTGTGGCCGTTCCCACCAATAATAAGTACATAATTTTGGATACTGTTGATGGGGACAACCTACCAGGGACATGTTGCAGTGGTTGTGTCTCTGGCACCGAGATGAGACTCTCAGCTCAGAAGGGAAGGAGGGAAAAGAGGAGAGCAGTAGTGATAGGGGATTCGATAGTTAGGGGGACAGATAAGAGGTTCTGCGGAAGAGATCGAGAATCCAGGATGGTCTGTTGCCTCCCTGGTGCCAAGGTCTGTGATATCCCGGATCAAGTTCACGGTATTCTCAAGAGGGAGGGTGAGCAGCCAGATGTTGTGGTCCATGTAGGGATCAATGACGTGAGTAGGAAGAGTGAGGAGATCCTGAAAGGTGAGTTAAGGGAGTTAGGCACCAAGTTAAACGACAGGACCTCCAGGATAGCAATCTCAGGATTGCTACCAGTGCCACGTGCAGGCGGGTTTAGAAATAGTAAGATAGCGCAGATCAACACATGGCTGAGGACATGGTGCAGGAGGGAGGGCTTCAGATTTATAGATAATTGGGCAGTTTTCCAGGGAAGTTGGGACCTGTTCTGGTGGGACGGCTTACATCTGAACTGGAGGGGGACAAATATTCTTGCAGGTAGGTATGCTACAGAGGCTCTGGTGGATTTAAACTAGATACAAGGGTGGAGGGGAACCAGAGCATAGGAACAAATGTAGGGGAGAAGGAAGAAAAAGAAAATAGTAAAGTTGTTTGCACCGTTAGTGATAAACAGAGAATAAGAGGTGGAAGATTTCTTAAATGCATTTATTTTAATGCTAGGAGCATTATAAGAAAGGTGGATGAGCTTAAAGCATGGATTGATACCTGGAAATATGATGTGGTAGCTATTAGTGAAACATGGTTACAGGAGGGGTGTGATTGGCAACTAAATATTTCTGGATTTAACTTTTTCAGGTGTGATAGAATCAAAGGGACAAGAGGGGGAGGTGTTGCATTGCTTGTCAGAGAAAATATTACAGCAGTGCTCTGGCAGGATAGATTAGAGGGCTCGTCTAGGGAGGCTATTTGGGTGGAATTGAGGAATGGGAAAGGTGTAGTAACACTTATGGGGGTGTATTATAGACCACCAAATGGGGAGTGAGAATTGGAGGAGCAAATTCGTAAGGAGGTAGCAGATATTTATAGTAAGCACAGGGTTGTGATTGTGGGAGATTTTAATTTTCCACACATAGACTGTGAAGCCCATACTGTAAAAGGGCTAGATGGTTTGGAGTTTGTAAAATGTGTGCAGGATAGTTTTTTGCAGCAATACATAGACCAACTAGAGAAGAGGCAGTGTTGGATCTCCTGTTAGGGAATGAGATAGGTCAGGTGAGGAGGTTTGTGTTGGGGAGAACTTCGGGTCCAGAGAACACAATGCTATTAGTTTCAATATAATTATGGAGAAGGATAGGTCTGGACTAAGGGTTGAGATTTTTGATTGGAGAAAGGCTAACTTTGAGGAGATGCAAAAGGATTTAGAAGGAGTGGATTGCGACAATTTGTTTTATCGGAAGAATGTAATAGAGAAATGGAGGTCATTTAAAGGTGAAATTTTGAGGGTACAGAAACTTTATGTTCCTATTAGGTTGAAAGGAAAGGTTAAAAGTTTGAGGGAGCCATGGTTTTCAAGGGATATTGGAAACTTGGTTTGGTAAAAGAGAGATATCTACAATAAATATAGGCAGCATGGAGTAAATGAGGTGCTCGAGGAATATGAAGAATGTAAAAAGAATCTTAATAAAGAAATCAGAAAAGCTAAAAGAAGAAATGAGGTTGCTTTGGCAAGTAAGGTGAAAATAAATCCCAAGGGTTTCTGCAGTTATATTAATAGCAAAAGGATAATGAGGGATAAAATTGGTCCCTTAGAGAATCAGAGTGGACAGCTATGTGTGGAGCCAAAAGAGGTGGGGGGTTCTGAACAATTTCTTTTCTTCAGTATTCACTAAGGAGAAGGATATTGAATTGTGTAAGATAAGGTAAACAGGTAGGGAAGTTTTGGAAACTGTGATGATTAAAGAAGAGGAAGTACTGGTGCTTTTAAGGAATATAAAGGCGGATAAGTCTTTGGGTCCTGACAGGATATTCCCGAGGTCCTTGAGGGAAGTTAGTGTGGAAATAGGAGGGGCTCTGACAGAAATATTTCAAATGTCATGGGAAACAGGAATGGTGCTGGAGGATTGGCGTATTGCTCATGTTGTTCCATTCTTTAAAAAGGGTTCTAAGAGTAAACCTAGCAATTATCTGCCTGTGGGTTTGATGTCAGTGGTGGGTAAATTGATGGAAAGTATTCTTAGAGATGGTATATATAATTATCTGGATAGATAGGGTCTGATTAGGAAGAGTCAACATGGATTTGTGCGTGGAAGGTCATGTTTGACAAATCTTATTGAACTTTTTGAAGAGGTTATTAGGAAAGTTGATGAGGGTAAAGCGGTGGATGTTGTCTATATGGACTTCAGTAAGGCCTTTGAGAAGGTTCCAAATGGAAGGATAGTTAGGAAGGTTCAGTCGTTAGGTATTAATATTGAGGTAGTAAAATGGATTCAGCAGTGGCTGGATGGGAGACGCCAGAGAGTAGTGGTGGATAACTGTTAGTCAGATTGGAGGCCGATGACTAGCGGTGTGCCTAAGTGATCTGTACTGGGTCCAATGTTGTTTGTCATATATATTAATGATCTGGATGATGGGGTGTTAAATTGGATGAGTAAGTATGCAGATGGTACTAAGATAGGTGGAGTTATGGATAATGAATTAAGTTTTCAAAGCCTGCGGGGAGATTTAGGCCCGTTAGAAGAGTGGGCTGAAAGATGGCAAATGGAGTTTAATGCTGATAAATGTGAGGTGCTACATTTTGTTAGGGCTAATCAAAATAGGACATACATGGTAAATGGTTGGGCATTGAAGAATGCAGTAGAACAGCAGTATCTAGGAATAATGGTGCATAGTTCACTGAAGGTGGAATCTTATGTGGATAGGGTGGTGAAGAAAGCTTTTGGTATGTTGGCCTTTATAAATCAGAGCATTGAGTATAGGAGTTGGGATGTAATGTTGAAATTGTACAAGGCATTGGTGAGGCCAAATTTGGAGTATTATGTACAGTTTTGGTCTCGGAATTATCCGAAAGATGTCAACAAAATAGAGAGAGTACAGAGAAGATTTACCAGAATGCTACCTGGGTTTCATCACCTAAGTTACAGAGAAAGGCTGAACAAGTTGGGTCTTTATTCTTTGGAACGTAGAAGGTTGAGGGGGGACTTGACAGAGGTGTTTAAAATTATGAGGGGGATAGATAGAGTTGATGTGGATAGGCTTTTTCCATTGAGAGTGGGGGAGATTCAAACAAGAGGACATGAGTTGAGAGTTAAAGGGCAGAAGTTTAGGGGTAATATGAGGGGAAACTTCTTTACTCAGTGAGTGGTAGCAGTGTGGAATGAGCTTCCAGCAGAAGTGGTTGAGGCAGGTTCAATGTTGTCATTTAAAGTTAAATTGGACAGCTATGTGGACAGGAAAGAAATGGAGGGTTATGGGCTGAGTGCAGGTCGGTGGAACTAGGTGAGAGTAAGAGTTTGGCACGGATCTGAAAGGCCAAGATGGCCTGTTTCCATGCTGTAATTGTCATATGGTTATTACTAAGAAGAAGGTTCTTGGGAAACTGAAACTTCTGTAGGTAGATAAGTCACCTGGACCAGATAGTTTACACCCCATAGTTCTGAAAGAGATAGCGGAAGAGATTGTGGAAGCATCAGTAATGATCTTTCAAGAATCCCTACATTCTGGAAAGGTTCCAGAGGACTGGAAATTAACTAATGTCACTCCACTCTTTAAGTAGACAGGGAGGTAGAAGAAAGGAAATTATAGGCTAGTTACCTGACTTCAATGGTTGGAGTCCATTACTGTGGATGAAGTATTGGGGTATCTGGAGGCACAGGATTGTATAGGTCACAGCTAACATGATATCTTTCCGGGAAAATCTTGCCTGACAAATTTGCTGGAATTCTTTAAGGAAATAACAGGTAAGATAGACATAAGAGAGTCAATAGATGTTGTTTTCTTGGGTTTTCAGAAGGCTTTTGACAAGGTGCCATGCATAAGGCTGCTTAACAAGATAAGATCCCATGGTATGACACCAAGGATTCCAGTATGAATGAAATTTGGCTAACTCATAGGAGACACAGAGTGGAAAGAAAAGGAGCCTTTTCTGGTTGGCTGCCAGTAACTGGTGGTGTTCCACAATAGTCGATTTTGAGATCACTCTCTTCATATTATATGTCAATGCTTTGGACGATGGAATGGATGGCTCTGTGCTCAAGGTTACATACAGTAAACAGGTAGATGAAGGGGCAAGAAATGTTGAGGAAGCAGGGAGTTTGCAGAGGAGCTTAGCCAGACTGGGAGATTGGGCAAAGGTGTGGCAAATGTAATATATTGTAGGGAAGTGTATGGTCATGCAGTTTGGAAAAAGGAATGAAGTTGTACACTATTTCCTAAATAGAAAGAAAATTCAAAAATCAGAGGAGCAAAGGGACTTGAGAGTACTTGTGCAGGATTCCCAAAAGGTTAACCTGCAGGATGAGTTGGTGGTAATGAAGGTGAAAGCAATGTTGTTTTTCACTTCAAGAGGACTAGAATATAAGTGCAAGGATGTAATGCTGAGGCTTTGTAAGGCATTTCCCAGTTGAGTCTTGGCGTATCGTGAGACATTTTGGGCCCCTTATCTAAAGAAAAATGTGCCAGCATTGGAGAGAGACAGCCCAGCGGAGGTTCAGGAGCACAATTCTGGGAATGAAATGGTTAACATATGACAGGCGTTTGATGGTTCTGGGTCTGTACTTGCTGGTATTTAGAAAAATTAGCTAGAATCTCATAGAGTCCTATCACATGTTGAAAGACCTAGATCCAGTGAATGTGGAGAAGATGTTTTGTTCAGTAAGTGTCTCTAGGACCAAAGGGCATAGCCTCAGACTAATGGGATGTTGTAATTGGCTGAGTTGATCTGACCCAAACTAGCTGAGAGTCAAGGAGATAGGGTAATAATTCTGCTCCCATGTCTTTTTGTCTTAAGCTCATGTGGGACATTATTGGGACATTGTTAAAATGCATTAGATGAGGGGTTTATCATTGTTGATGTATTACCAAACAGCAAAGGACATGTACAGTACATATATTAAAGTTATTATAATTCTTTGATGGAGGTTATTTCCATAGAAATGGCTTGCCCCGCTGTCAACTTTGGTATCTTCTTCTCGTCAAACTTTACAAAACCACATCTTATACAGTATGTAGTATTTTAAGGGAGATTCAAACAGGCATTGACACACAAATGATGACTTCCAACTAACCTATTGACTTTTACTACCTCTTTCTCTTTCTCTCTTCCTCAATAGGAGGTATTGATTGATTATTTCTTGCGCAAGAATTCATCCTGTGGTACCATGATCCATACTCACAATCGATCTTGCCCTAACATGTTTTACAAATAGTAATTTTTTTTTTTTTTAGTTTCACTCACTTACAATGTAAGAAAATGCCCTCCAAACAGAGAACACCATGATAATGATTAAATAATGAAAGGCCATTGATCTGATAAGTTAACTGTTCTTCCCGTCATAGTCTGCTAAATAGTTCTGGCATTTTTCTGTGTAACCAGTTAACAATAAATAATATTTTATTGTAGGTGTGATTTTGGTTAAACCTCTCCTCCATTTAATATACTGTATACATTTCTGGGTCTTACAGGCTGACCATTGATTCATCCAATTTGGCAACCCATTTTATAAACATTCTGCAACCCACACAAGGCCTGAACACCCTAAATATTAAAACCCTTGTTTGAAATAGTGTGTTCCCCTTTTACGTGATTTATTTTTGGACATGTCTTATTGCATCAGAGATATACACCAATAGGTCTCACTCTTTGTTTGGAAAAGCTTCAGCAACCTCAGATAAAGGCAGGTGGAAGGCTATACAGAAAAATCAAGATATTGTAAATCCATTGCTACAAATGAGGCATGGTAATGATAGTTAATCAGTTCCCTGGAATTAAAATTAACTATTACATGCATGCATTTTCCTGGCCCAAATGGGAACTTGTTAAATACCAAGGACAATTCTGCAATTAAATCCAAGTCCAAGCATACCACAAAGCAAAACCTTGCTACTTCCAAAAAGCATTTTCTCACTGTCCAGCTCTCCAATCAGATGCAATGCGCAGTTTGCAGTTCCAAAGCTTTCACTGTTGTTGTAAAGAAAACACAGGTCAATCCTTATGCAAAGCAACAGCCTGCTCCTGATACTTGGTCTTGAAGTTAATAATAGCATCAGATGTGTTCTTTCTGCACTTTGAGTATCCACGGTCTAGGGATTCCTAGTAGTTAATAGGGATGTTGCATTACTGCAAAGAAGCACATCTTTGAAACTTTTCCTTGGTCAGTCTGGAAATCTCTTTCTTTGAAATAGTTCAGAACAGAATCTCCGCTTCAGAAATCCAATGTCAAGTATGTCAAATGGAACTGATTGAAAGTAACCATGACGTCAATGCTGTGAATAATAGTCTGGGAATTAATGTTGATATTGTTATTCTTTTATCCTGTCCTGTCTGTGAATATAGAGGATTTTATAGAGATGGTGTGGATGTGACTTTTTTTTTCTTATGCCTTGAAGTGACTGCATTTTTCTTGATGAGTTTGCAGCATGAAGTTCAAGTTCACTTTGCCTCTATACGGACAGAATCCACAGTCTAGGTCTTACAGACATACAAGAAGACAAGGATCAAAGCTGCTTGATAGACCTTGAGTTTTATCTTAAACCCAAGATCCCGACCTTCAAATATCCATTTCCTCACCTGACCAGAGGATGTGCTGGCACAATGAATGGAGTGTCAATAATGTCATTGATGTCTGCCTTTGCTAACAAGTAATCCCAAGATATGGAAAATGTTTTATGATTTCTAGAAGCAATTGAAGTATAGTATGCTGTTCTGATCACTGTGTTACAGGAAGAGTGTGAAGGCATTGGCGAGGTTGCAGAAGTTGCCTGAATTAGAGTATTACCTGTAAAGAGATGTTGGATTGTTTTCTCTTGTGTGTCAGAGGCTGAGGGTCAATCTTCTAGAAGAAGATAAAAATCATATGAGGCATAGATGGTACACAATCATGTCTCCCTGGTGTCCCAGGTTAGAAATGTCAAATATTAGGACAGAGAGTGATAGGTGCCTGGAACATAGTGTCAGGGGAAGTGAGAGAAGCAAATATAACAGTAATGATTAATAAGTACTTAGACAGAGAGATGAACTGGTAGGAGATGAAGAGGGTCAGACCATGCACCTGCAGATCTGTAGTTTAGACACCATAGGTCAGCAGACATATATGGACTAAAAGCCTTGTTCCTGTGCTGTGCTGTTCAATGTAAGAACCTCACCATAAACACTTTATTGTTGGAGGGAAGTGTGGTGCATCAGTGACAGGTTGGTAAGATGCCCTTTGTCTTGTGAATATTGAGTGTATGGCCCAGTTCTTATTATGAAAGATTGATATTGACTTGGAGTTTACTTCCAAATATGTGAAACTGCAAGTGCTATCTGCTTACTGCAGTTTGACTGCTGAAGTTTAGATAACATTGATTCTGAAGTGCAATGGCAAAAGGTTGACCATTTTCTAATTAGTTTTGAAGATGAACTCCTTTCCCAAGGGTAATTTATTAGAGAGGAGTTGCAACATTGTGATGATAAACATCAAGGAAATGGTTAGAGCAATGATGCAACTTGGTTTGATTGTGGTCTTCACTAAAAATGGAGCTTTTTTAGACCCTTTGGTTAATATCATGGATTGAGTATAGAGTGAGTATAAGATGGCGATGGATTCCTATGGACAGCTAAATATGAAGAAGGTGTTCCACAGTCCATCTCTTCTGATGGAGTCAAAGTGTGATGAGAGACCTTGACAGGGATGGTTAGGAGCCATGCACTGGAGCATCCAAGGAAAGGATTGAGATACGGTAGTTGACTGAAATAAGAACCGATCAGAAAACAAGATGCTAGACGATAACCCAGGTGAACTTACAATTGAACACTAAAACCCCGTTCAGGTGCTCCTTAAATGTTGAAATCCAGTTGCCAAAACATGGCAGCCAATTAGTGGGATGGTCCTGAATCCATAAAGGGGCTGTGCCAGCTGTCTCTAATCTAGAGAGTTAGAGCATCGAAATTCTAGTAGCTGGCACGGTTGAGTGTGTACTGTACCACAAAGATTTTAGTGAGATTCAAATTTGCCATACCTGTAGTTAATTGGAATCCACACTGAGATTTAGTAAGAGCTCTTTGAGCCCAGGGAAGAAGTAACTGAAGAGGACCTTGCAGATGAGTTTCCTAGTGGTCATCAGCAGGGAGACCCCTCTATCATTACTACAGAGTGCCTCCTGTCTCCATTCTTGAATATTTTCTGGATTAAAGGATATTTCTGAAGTCCCCTGTAATAGTTTCCTCTTCCCAAATGTCAACAATGAGAATATAATTTTCACATCTTTATTCAGAACTAACAATACTATTTAGGCAATCTGAGACACAGTTTTGTAGATGCTGGAAACATAGACTATTTAATAATAATTACTTTATTGATCCCAAGTGGAAAATTATTTCACTACATCAGAAACATTTAAAAACACACTTTGCCATAATAATAATAAATATAATATTAACTAATAAAATACAGAATAATATACACAATAATGTATCAATGTGCAATAATGTGTAATAATGTATGGAATAATAAAACTGAGACTATTGTACTATGATGTGTGTTCTCTTTTCGTGCAAAGATGAACTGTTGTATATGCTTATTGCATTTGTCAGGATGCATTTTCTGTAACAATCCTTGTGACAGCGGAGCTGATTGAGGCTGTTCGAAAGGGTACTCTGCTGCTTATTCAGTAGGTCATGGAGAGGATGTGCCTGATTTTCCGTAATGGATAACAGTTTGTTTAGTGATCTCCTCCCCAACACTAACTCAAAAGAGTCAGGGTTGTAGCCAAGGACAGTCTTTTTGCGTTTATTTAGTCTTCTTGCATCACCAGCACCGATAATGCTCCCCCAATATAAAGCCACAAAGAAGACTGCCCTTGCTACAACAGACTGGTAAAAGATCTCCATCATCCTGCTACACACTTTGAAGGATCTCAGCTTCCTTAGAAGATCGTCTGCTCATCCCTTTCTTGTAAACAGCCTTGGTGTTGGTTTTCCCATCAAGTCTGTTGTCGAGTTGAACACCCAAATATCTGTACTCCTCCACCACAGCAACTTCTTCTCCCAGAATGTATACAGGACTTGTCCAAGTCTTCTTCCTCCTAAGATCAACCACCATCTCCTTGGTTTTGGCCACATTCTGGGGCAGGTGATTCTTCCCTCACCACTCCACAAACATGCCCACTAGTCCTTTGTATGATGACTCCTGCCCATCTTCTGATACACCCAACCATCACAGAATCATCAGAGAACTTCAGTAAGTGAGAAGACTCAGATTTGTGCTGAAAGTCTGAGGTGCACAGTGTGAACAGAAATGGAGACAGACCATTACCTTGTGGCGCTGCAGTGTCACTCATCATAATCTGAGACAGAGAACTACCCAACAGTACAAATTGGGGTCTATCTGTCAGGTAGTCAGTAATCCAGGAGACAGTTGATTCGTCGATGCCTATCCCTTGCAGATTGTCACCCTAAGGAAGTGGCTGGATTGTATTGAAGGCACTAGAGGAATCAAAAAATGTAATTCTCACAATGCCACCAACATCGTTGAGATGGGAGTGAGTTCTCTGCAACAGATAGATGATGGCATCATCCACTCCCACATGAGGTTGGCAGGCAAACTGTAGACGGTCCAATGAAGATCTCACCTGCGGTCCAAGGTAAGTCAGCTCCAGCCTTTCCAGCACCTTCATCACATGAGATGTGAGTGCAATTGGTCTGTAGTCATTAAGTTCAGACAGAGACCCCTCCATAGATACTGCCTGACCTGTTGCATTCCTCCAGCATTTTGTGGGTGTTATTTTGATTGCTCAATCTGATTGATATAAGAAATGTGCGGATGCTTTGCCTGTTCTGCCAGCCTCAGATAAGTCATATCCCTAACAGTTAAAATAAATGCTCACCCCTTTGGCAACTTTTGCAAAAACAATTCAAGCAAGCTACATGTTTCAGAACAAATCAAACCAAGGAGTATTTTTTATTTTTGCTACACCATTCTAGCTGCTTGCTTTGCTTCTAGTTTCATGCCAAATAATGAAGTAAACTTAATGACCCAAATTATTAAATTTGGCAAGAATTGCTGAGGAAATGACAGGCAGCATCTTCAATTGCTGTTTCTTTTATGGCAAACATAAATTTAGCTAAATAGATCACCTAGTTCCAAGTAAGAAATTAGTAGAGTACACTAAGAACACCTTGTACAATCAAATCAATCCAAACCTGTCAAAAAAGCACCTTGCTATTTCCATGTGGATTCATCAGGGAATGCCATCTGTCTTGTATATATCAGAAAAGAGATTATTTGCTCCCTTTGAGTTAGTGGGTTTCATTTGTTTACAGAACACTGCATAATCAATGCCAAGGATGCTATTTATCAGGTGGTACATTATTTATTATATCATAGAAGGATGCCATTCAGCCCATTTTATACAGTATATGCCAGATATCAAAAATACAACTCCAGTGACCTTATTCCTCATTCTGCACTCCTCTTTCGAGTCTTTTATCACCTAACTGCTCTAGGAGTAACTTAAAGTGGACAATTAATCTCTAGACACTTCTTTGGTGTAGGAACATTGAAAAACTTCAGCACAATACATGCCCTTCAGCCCACAATGCTGTTCCGAACATGTACTTACTTTTGAAATCACCTAGGGTTACCCATAGCCCTCTATTTTTCTAAGCTCCATGTGTGTTGGAGGAACTTGGATCTCCTGGAGAAAGTCAATGCAATCATAGAGAAAACTTGGAAACTCCACACAGAGAGCAATAAAGATCAGAATCAAAAACAGCACCAGCTACTGAGCCACAATCTGCCTTTGGATAAGTACATTCCATGTGAAATCACAAGCAACCTGAGATCATCATATCAGACCAATGGTAATACGGAGAAGTGTGGTGAGGTACAGAGATGAGAAAGTGCTGGAGGAATTCAGCAGCCCAGGCAGCATCTATGGAAAGGAGTGAACTCTCAACATTTCAGGCTGAGACCCTTAATCTGGATCGGTGATCTCTGGAAAGCATCTCTCGAGCAAAGTGAAAATTCTGGACAAGACTAGAATCAACGAGGGATACTCAACAGCTGTGGCAGGGCTTAAATGCCATAACCTCCAACAAATTTAAATCTTGTAACATAGGGGACAGCAGAGCTTCTGTTCCAGATGAGCTCAATGCCTTCTATGCTCGCTTTGACCACCAGAACAGGGAGGAGCTATCGCGCATGCCTCCCGATGACCCTTTGGTCTCAGTATCTGAAGATGACGTGTTGACTGCCTTCAAGACAGTGAATCCAAGGAAAGCATCCAGTCTGGACAGAGTACTGGGCTAAGTGCTGAAGAACTGTGCTGACCTAATGACTCATGTATACACTGTTATCTTCAGCCTCTCACTCTGGTGGTGTGTGGTACCCTCTGCTTCAAGCAGGCTTCAATCACACTGGTGCCCAAGAAGAGCATAGTAACCTGTATAAGTGACTGTTACCTAGTGGCACTTACATCCACAGTGATAAAAGTGTTTTGGGAGGCTGGTGTTGAAGCATATCATCTCCTGTCTGAATGGTGACTTGGATCCACTCCATTTCATCTCCTGGAGCAAAAGAGACGCTATCTCATTGGCTCCTCATACAACTCTGGAATATCTGGACAGCAAAGGTGCATACATTGATATGCTTTTTATCAATTGCAGCTCGGCATTTAACACCATCATCTCCTCAAAATTAATCAGTAATTTCCAAGACCAGGGCCTCAATACCCCCGTGTGCATTGGATCCTGGATTTCCTCACTTGTAGACCCAGTCAGTTTGGATTTGGCAAAAGCATCTTCTGCACAATCTCCATCAGTACAGGAGGACTGCAGGGATGTGTATTTAGCCCCCTGCTCTACTCGCTTTACACCTATGACTGTGTGGCTAAGTACAGCTCCAACACCATATACGTTTGCCATACGATGACACCACTGTTGTGGGCTGTAACAAAGGGGGTGATGAATCATCATACAGGAGGGTGATCGGTCAATAAGACCAAGGAACTGATTGTAGACTTCAGGAGAGGGAAACCAGAGGTCCATGAGCCAGTAATCATCAGAGGATCAGAGTTGGAGAAGGTCAGTAACTTCAAATTCCTGGGTGTCGTGTTCTCAGAAGACCTGTCCTGCACCCATCATATAAATATTATTATGAAGAAAGCACAACAGTGGTCAGCAGAGGTTCGACATGTCATCGAAAACCTTGGAAAACTCCTATAGATGTGTGGTGGAAAGTATGGCTGCATTATGTCCTGGTATGGGAAAAACAATGGTTTTGAGCAGAAAATGCTATGAAAGGTAATGGATTTGGCCCAGTACATCACGGGTAAAACCCTCCCAACCATTGAGCACATCTATATGAAATGTTGCTGTAGAAAATCAGCATCCATCATGAAAGTTCCTCACCACCTAGTCAATGCTATTTTCTCACTGCTGCCATCAGGTAGAAGGTAAAAGTTCCTCAGGGCTTGCACCAACAGGTTCAAGAGTAGTTACTACCCCTCAACCATCAGGCTCTTGAACAAAAGGGGATAGCTACACTCATTTAAGGACTCTGTTATATTGTTATTTCATGCTCGTTATTTATCGCCATTTATTTATATCTGCATTTGTACAGTTTGTTTTACTATTCCTAATATTTACAGTTTACAGTTACTGTCCTATAGATTTGGAAAGTATGCCCCCAGATAAAGTATCCCAGGGATGTATATGGTGACATGTATGTAACCTGATGATACATTTTACTTCGAATCATTGACTATTTCCTCTTTTCCACAGATGCTTCCTGTCCTGCTGAATTCATCCAGCATTTTGTGTGTGGTGAGGTACAGGTACGACAAAAATCTTGCATCAGCATCACAGAACATATAGTATGATAATTTGGAGAAAGAAATTTTGTGATTCTTGTGATCTTCGTTTAGATGTTAAAATAGGAAAATCATTTTTCCGAGAAAAGTTAAAATGAAGGTTACATTAAGAACCGGATGGGGTTGGGATACAGGCAATTTTACAAAATTACTATAATTGGTCTCAGAGTTTAGAGATTGCTAGCAGCTGATGTAATCACTACAGTTATTGCTCTCTATTCATCTGAATGATTATAGCTTGCAACCTTCATTAACGATGCACTTGATTGTTTGCATCCTTTAGCTTGGCACCCAGTGCTGTAGCTACCGACATCTTATATAGCTAACCAATGATGGAGACACAAGAGAGACCAAAGATGACTGATGATCTTGATGAAGGGTCGCCCCAGAAAATTGACTGGGTGATTTTCTCCATAGACGTTGACTGACCTGCTGAATTCCTCGATCATTTTGTGTGTGTTGACGTAGCTAACCTAGGCTACTTAAAGCCAACCTGCACCACTTGAGGGTGATGAAATATTACTTACCCAGAGGGAATCAGGAGACCCCTCAGATGAATATTTTTGAATGAAATGACAGCCAATAGCTATGGTAGTTAATTAGAATACCCAAATCCTAAAGATCTGGTTGCACTAGTCCTGATATTACATTGATCTATCACATATTGTTAAGGTAAGTACTTTCACCCTCATTGTCACATGCCACCAGATGCATGACGGGATTTAAAGTTTCTCTCCATTACTCACCTATCAACTGTATATATGCATCAATCAGCATTCATATCTGATATTCACAAATCGACAGTAAACCTTGGGTAGCATCTCACAAGTTACAAATGGTGTCAGCTGCCGAATCATGTCACATCTGCAGATTATGTGCACAACTCTGACCAATGCATTCCTTTTCTCATAGAGGGAGATGCATAGCTGGGAGCAGTTTAAACTAACGAGGGAGGGCAAACTGTGGCTGAACCTTCGTTCCACAGAGCAGAGAACCCTGCTCATCACTGAAGAGAGTGTTTCAGATCCCGTGCCAGCAGCAGACAGTATCAATAGCAGATTATCTTATTTCTCACACTCTCTTATGCTGCACCTCCTTCTGTTTGAGGAGCTGTGGATGTAGTGAGAATATCACACTACCCTCCACCATTCACAACCGCTCTCCCCACCCTCATTTCCTCATCCAGCCTCCTGACTTTCACTTCTTAGAAAGCCAGGAATTTTAATCCAGCCAAACGGAAGTGAAAAGGTAGTTGAAAAGGGGAATTGAAAATTTAATGCTCTCAACCAGAGAAGTGGAATCCCTCTTATTTTCCTCCCCGCAAGCAGAAAAGCCCATGAAGTAGTTCTGAACCTGGACCAGATCGAACCTTGAGCAGGTTCACTAGACTTATATCCCTATGTAAATGCCAAGGAATCTGAAGGTTCACGTTTCACTGTGGCGATGTCCGGTAATGAAGTGCAGTCAAGATGAGACCAGCAATCATTTGAATAGTAATAGAGGATTTCTGTGCCTATGCACACTTGCGTGGGAGTCTCATACTTTGGCAAAGCTAAGGAGGAAAATAGTGGCAGCTCAGGTTCAAACCAGTGATGTTCTAAAGGACATGTCAGGCTATGATCTGGTGATTCATTGCAATATCTGTGTGCTGCACTTATTTGTGTGAGAGCAAAGACTACATTTCAAAAACACTTATATTGGCTCTCACATTTTTACAGAGATCCAATTGTGAAATAAGACCATAAGACATGGGAGCAGAATTAGGCCATTTGGCCTATCAAATCTGCTCTGGCATTTCATCATGGCTGATCTATTTTTCCTCTCAGCCCCAATCTCCTTTCTTCCCCCTATATCATAGAAACATAGAAACATAGAAAATAGGTGCAGGAGTAGGCCATTCGGCCCTTCGAGCCTGCACCGCCATTTATTATGATCATGGCTGATCATCCAACTCAGAACCCCGCCCCAGCCTTCCCTCCATACCCCCGATCCCCGTAGCCACAAGGGCCATATCTAACTCCCTCTTAAATATAGCCAATGCACCGGCCTCAACTGCTTCCTGTGGCAGAGAATTCCACAGATTCACCACTCTCTGAGTGAAGAAGTTCTTCCTAATCTCGGTCCTAAAAGGCTTCCCCTTTATCCTCAAACTGTGACCCCTTGTTCCGGACTTCCCCAACATCGGGAACAATCTTCCTGCATCTAGCCTGTCCAATCCCTTTAAGATTTTATACGTTTCAATCAGATCCCCCCTCGATCTTCTAAATTCCAACGAGTACAAACCCAGTTCATCCAGTCTTTCTTCATATGAAAGTCCTGCCATCCCAGGAATCAATCTGGTGAACCTTCTTTGTACTCCCTCTATGGCAAGGATGTCTTTCCTCAGATTAGGGGACCAAAACTGCACACAATACTCCAGGTGTGGTCTCACCAAGGCCTTGTACAACTGCAGTAGTACCTCCCTGCTCCTGTACTCGAATCCTCTCGCTATAAATGCCAGCATACCATTCGCCTTTTTCACCGCCTGCTGTACCTGCATGCCCACTTTCAATGACTGGTGTATAATGACACCCAGGTCTCATTGCACCTCCCCTTTTCCTAATCGACCACCATTCAGATAATAATCTGTTTTCCTATTTTTGCTACCAAAGTGGATAACTTCACACTTATCCACATTAAATTGCATCTGCCATGAATTTGCCCACTCATCCAACCTATCCAAGTCACTCTGCATCCTCTTAGCATCCTCCTCACAGCTAACACTGCCACCCAGCTTCATGTCATCCGCAAACTTGGAGATGCTTCATTTAATTCCCTCATCCAAGTCATTAATATATATTGTAAACAACTGGGGTCCCAGCACTGAGCCTTGCGGTACCCCACTAGTCACCGCCTGCCATTCTGAAAAGGTCCCATTTATTCCCACTCTTTGCTTCCTGTCTGCTAACCAATTCTCCATCCACATCAATACCTTACCCCCAATACCATGTGCTTTAAGTTTGCACACTAATCTCCTGTGTAGGACCTTGTCAAAAGCCTTTTGAAAATCCAAATATACCACATCCACTGGTTCCCCCCTATCCACTCTACTAGTTACATCCTCAAAAAATTCAATGAGATTCGTCAGACATGATTTTCCCTTCACAAATCCATGTTGACTTGTCCGATGATTTCACCACTTTCCAAATGTGCTGTTATCACATCTTTGATAACTGACTCCAGCAGTTTCCCCACCACCGATGTTAGGCTAACCAGTCTATAATTCCCCGGTTTCTCCCTCCCTCCTTTTTTAAAAAGTGGAGTTACATTAGCCACCCTCCAATCCTCAGGAACTAGTCCAGAATCTAATGAGTTTTGAAAAATTATCACTAATGCATCCACTATTTCTTGGGCTACTTCCTTAAGCACTCTAGGATGCAGACCATCTGGCCCTGGGGATTTATCTGCCTTCAATCCCTTCAATTTACCTAACACCACTTCCCTACTAACAAGTATTTCGCTCAGTTCCTCCATCTCACCGGACCCTCTGTCCCCTACTATTTCTGGAAGATTATTTATGTCCTCAGTGAAGACAGAACCAAAGTAATTATTCAATTGGTCTGCCATGTTCTTGCTCCCCATAATCAATTCACCTGTTTCTGTCTGTAGGGGACCTACATTTGTCTTTACCAGTCTTTTCCTTTTTACATATCTATAAAAGCTTTTACAGTCAGTTTTCATGTTCCCTGCCAGTTTTCTCTCATAATCTTTTTTCCCCTTCCTAATTAAGCCCTTTGCCCTCCTCTGCTGAACTCTGAATTTCTCCCAGTCCTCAGGTGAGCCACTTTCTCTGGCTAATTTGTATGCTGCTTCTTTGGAATTGATACTATCCCTAATTTCTCTTGTCAGCCACGGGTGTACTACCTTCCTTGATTTATTCTTTTGCCAAACTGGGAAGAACAATTGTTGTAGTTCCTCCATGCAACCTTTAAATGCTTGCCATTGCATATCCACCGTCAATCCTTTAAGTGTCATTTGCCAGTCTATCTTAGCTAATTCACGTCTCATACCTTCAAAGTTACCCCTCTTTAAGTTCAGAACCTTTGTTTCTGAATTAACTATGTCACTCTCCATCTTAATGAAGAATTCCACCACATTATGGTCACTCTTACCCAAAGGGCCTCTCACGACAAGATTGCTAATTAACCCTTCCTCATTGCTCAAAACCCAGTCCAGAATAGCCTGCTCTCTAGTCGGTTCCTCGACATGTTGGTTCAAAAAACCATCCCGCATACATTCCAAGAAATCCTCTTCCTCAGCACCTTTACCAATTTGGTTCACCCAATCTACATGTAGATTGAAGTCACCCATTATAACTGCTGTTTCTTTATTGCACACATTTCTAATTTCCTGTTTAATACCATCTCCGACCTCACTACTACTGTTAGGTGGCCTGTACACAACTCCCACCAGCGTCTTCTGCCCCTTAGTGTTACGCAGCTCTACCCATATCGATTCCACATCTTCCCAGCTTATGTCCTTCCTTTCTATTGCGTTAGTCTCTTCTTTAACCAGCAACGCCACCCCACCTCCCCTCCCTTCATGTCTATCCCTCCTGAATATTGAATATCCCTGAACGTTGAGCTCCCATCCTTGGTCACCCTGGAGCCATGTCTCTGTGATCCCAACTATATCATAATCATTAATAACAATCTGCACTTTCAATTCATCCACCTTATTACGAATGCTCCTTGCATTGATACACAAAGCCTTCAGGCGCTCTTTTACAACTCTCTTAGCCCTTATACAATTATGTTGAAAAGTGGCCCTTTTTAATGCTTGCCCAGGATTTGTCGGCCTGCCACTTTTACTCTTCTCCTTAGTACTTTTTGCTTCTACCCTCACTTTACACCCCCCTGTCTCTCTGCACTGGTTCCCATCCCCCTGTTGTGAACTAACCTCCTCATGCCTATCCTCTTTAATTTGATTCCCACCCCTCAATCATTCTAGTTTAAAGTCACCTCAGTAGCCCTCGCTAATCTCCCTGCCAGGATATTGGTCCCCCTAGGATTCAAGTGTAACCCGTCCTTTTTGTACAGGTCACGCCTGCGCCAAAAGAGGTCCCAATGATCCAAAAACTTGAATCCCTGCCCCCTGCTCCAATCCCTCAGCCACGCATTTATCCTCCACCTCATCGCATTCCTACTCTCACTGTCGCATGGCACAGGCAGTAATCCCGAGATTACTACCTTTGCGGTCCTTTTTCTCAACTCCCTTCCTAGCTCCCTATATTCTCCTTTCAGGACCTCATCCCTTTTCCTACCTATGTCATTGGTACCTATATGTACCACGACCTCTGGCTCCTCACCCTCTCACTTCAGGATATCTTGGACACGATCAGAAATATCCCAGACCCTGGCACCAGGGAGGCAAACTACCATCCGGGTCTCTGGACTGCGTCCACAGAATCACCTATCTGACCCCCTTACTATCGAGTCCCCTATCACAACTGCCCTCCTCTTCCTTGCCCTACCCTTCTGAGCTACAGGGCCAGACTCTGTGCCAGAGGCACGGCCACTGTCGCTTCCCCCGGGTAAGCTGTCCCCCCCCAATAGTACTCAAACAGGAGTACCTGTTGTTAAGGGGTACAGCCATCGGGGTATTCCCTATTACCTGACTCTTCCCCTTACCCCTCCTAACCGTGACCCACTTGTCTGCCTCCCGTGGCCCCGGCGTGACCACCTGCCTGCAACTCCTCTCTATCAACTCCTCACTCTCCCTGACCAGACGAAGGTCATCGAGCTGCAGCTCCAGTTCCGTAACGCGGTCCCTTCATGCCCTGACCAATCAAGAATCTATCAACTACTGCCTAAAATATACATTAAATTTTGGCCTCCACAGCTGCCTGTAACAAAGAATTCCACAGATTCACCACCCCCTGGTTAAAGAAGTTCCTTCTCATCTTTGTTCTAAAAGGATGCTCCTCTATTCTGAATCTGCGTCCTCTGGTCTTAAACTCTCCCACCAGAGGAAGCATCCTCTCCACATCCACTCTATCAAGGGTTTTCACCATTCAATAAGTTTCAATTAGGTCGACCGTTGTTCTTCTAAATTCCAGTGAATACAGGCTCAGAACTATCAAATGCTCCTCATATGACAAGTTGTTCAATCCTAGAAAAATTGTCATGAGCATCCTTTGAATTCTCTCCTGTTTCAGTATATCCTTTCTAAGATACTGGGCCCGAAACAGCTCACAATACTCCAAGTGAAGCCTCACCTGTGCTTTATAAAGTTTCAATATTATATCCTTGCTTTTATATTCTAGTTCTGTTAAATTGAATGGTAACATTACTTTTGCCTTCCTTACCACAGACTCAACCTGCAAGTAAACCTTTAGGGAATCCTGCACAAGGACTCCCAAGTCCCTTTGCACCTCTATTTTTTGAATTTTCTCTCCACTTAAAAAATAGTCTAGCATTTCATTTCTTTTACCACAATGTATGAACATACACTTCCCAACACTGAATTCCATCTGCCATTTCTTTGCCTGTTCTCCTAATCTGTCAAAGTCAGGGGTGGCCAACTTTTTACATTCCAAGCGTCTATATTTTCACACATGAGTTCAGATGCACTATACAACTTTTGAACGCCCACAGTTCTTGTATAAACATGTTAATATAGAACTCATGCCTGAAAAAAATCGCATCTGAACTCATGTGTGAAAAAAAAATTGATGCATGGTATGTAAAAAGTTGGCCACCCCTGGTCTAAGTCCTTCTGTAGCCTCTCTACTTTCTAAGGACTACATGCCCCTCCACCTGTCATCGTATCATCTGCAAACTTTGCAGCAAAGCCATCAATTCCATCATCCAAATCATTGGGATATAATGTAAAAAGAAGTGGTCCCAACATAGATCACTGTGGAACACCACTACTCACTGGCAGCCAAGCAGAAAAGGTTCTTTTTATTTCTATTCTTTGCCTTTTGCCATTCAGCCACTGCTTTATCTGTACTACAATATTTCCTGTAATACCACAGGCTCATAACTTGTTAAGCAGTTTCATGTGGTACTTTGTCGACAGCTTCTGAAAGTCCAGGTACACAACATCAACTGATTCTCCTTTGTCTATTCTGCTTGTTATTTCATCAAAAAATTCCAACAGATTTGTCAGGCAAGATTTTTCATTGAGGAAACCATGCTGACTACAGCCTATTTTATCATGTGCCTCCAAGTACTCTGAGACCTCGTCCTTAATGATAGATTTTAACATCTTGCCAATCATTGAGGTCAGACTAACTGGTCTATAATTTCCTTTCTTCTGTCTCTCTTCCTTCTTGAAGAGTGGAGTGACATTTACAATTTTCCTGTCTTCCGGAATCATTCCAGAATCTAGTGATTCTTGAAAGATCATTACTAATGCCTTCACAATCTCTTCAGCCACCTCTTTCAGAACCCTAGGGTGTACACCATCTGGTGCAGGTGACTTACCTTCATTTCAGTTTCCCAAGAACCTTCTCCCTAGTAATGGCAACTTAACACACTTCTGCTTACTGATACTCTCGAGATTTTGATATACTGCTAGTCTTCCACAGTGAAGAGTGATGCAAAATACTTACTCAGTTTGTCCGTCATTTCCTTATCCCCCATTACTACCTCTCCAGCATCACCTTCTAGTGGTCCAATATCCAGTCTTGCCTTTCTTGTACACTTTATGTATCTGAAGAAATTTTGGTGTCCTCTTCAATATTATTAGTAAGCTTACTTTAGTATTCCATCTTTACTTTCTTCTTGACATTTTTAGTTGCCTTCTGTTGGTTTTTAAAAGCATCCCTAACCTCTTCCCATTAATTTTTGCTTCACTCTCTTTGGCTTTTATGTTGGCATTGACTTCTGTTAGCAATGGTTGTGCCATCTTGCCTTTAGGATAATTCTTCCTCTTTGGGATGTATGTATCCCATGTCTTCCGAATTGCTTCCAGAAATTGCAGCCATTGCTGCTCTGCTGTCCACCCTGGCAGTGTTCTTTTCCAGTCAATTCTGGCCAACTCCTCTCTCATGCCTCTGTAATCTGAGAACTTTAGCTTCTCATTCTCAAATTTCAGGGTAAATTCGATCATGTTATGATCACTTTTCCCTAAGGGTTCCTTTATGTTAAGCTCTCTCCAGATTCATTGCACAACACCCAATTCAGAATAGCTGATCTCCTAACGGCCTCAACCATGAGTCACTCTAAAAAGCCATCTCCCAGGCATTCTAGAAATTCCCCCTCTTGGAATCCAGCACCAACCTGATTTTCCCAAGCTATATGCATATTGAAATTTCCCAAGACAATTGAAACATTGCCTTTTTGGCATGCATTTTCTCTCTCTCATTGTAATTTGTAAACCACATCTTTACTATTGTTTGGGTGGGGGGGGGGGGTTTGAATACAACTCCCATCATGATCTTTTTATCCTTACAGCTCCTTAGCTCTATTCACAATTATTCAACAGCTTCTGACCCTATGTCTCTTTCTAATAATTTGATTTCATTTTTTACCATTAGAACAATGCCAACCCCTCTGCTTACTTCCCTGTCTTTTGAGACAATGTATATCCCTGGACATTAAGCTCCCAGCTATAATCTTCTGTCAGTCATGATTCAGTGATGCCTACAATATCATACATGCCAATCCTGTGCTACTGTGCTACAATTCATCTACCTTATTCCATATACTACGTACGTTTGTACATTCAAGTATAGCACCTTTAGTCCTGTATTCACCCTTTACTAGTTTGTCCACCTTTTATGTTGCAACTCTTCCTGTTGGCTGCAATTTTGCCCTATGATCAGCCTCTCCTGGCTATGAGCCTCATTACACATTGCCTCTGTTTGTAAACCAACTACCTCATGCTCAGCACTATCACTCCAGTTCCCACCCTCCTGCAAAATTAGCTTAAACCCACCTGAACAACTCCAGCCAACCTGCTGGCAAGGATATTGGACTCCCCTTGGGTTCAGGTTTTATCCATTCCTTTTGTACAGGTCGCACCTTCCGCAAAAGAGATCCCAATGATGGATCAATCTGAACCCCTGCCCCTGCACCATTTCTCAGCAATATTTAGCAATAATTACAAAAGGAGTTTATATTTCTATAATATCTTTGACATGCATGAAGTATTTTGGTGTTTATTAGAAATTCTAATAAATGTAATTCGATAATGGTTATTGCAAAGGTATATTAAAATAATTAACCAGAAGTCTGGTAAAAGAGATAGACTGTAAGGTGTGCCTTAGGAACCTAAATGGTTGAGATAGAGAATTCTGCTCCTTAGTGCCTTGATAACTGAAGTCGAAGGGAATGCCCTGCATCACAATAAACAACACCATATTGTCTCCCAGCTTCTTATTTGTTAATCTCTTTTACATTATTCCCAAATCAGTTTGCCAAAAAGATATACTAGTCTATTTCTGAAAAAAGAGTTGAGTATAATCTTATTTTCTTGTTACAGCTGTCAATCCATCCATTGGATCACAACCAGACCCTCCAGTAAGCTCAAGATAATAAAGAAATTTTGTTGTTAAGCAGAATCATGATTGAGCTGCTAGTTTTCACTCCATTTTCTCAAGCCTTTTGAAATTTTTTTTTTCAAACCAGAATCACATATATACATTTTGCCTATATCAAAGCTACATGTCAGAGATGAGATCTCAGTGCATTTCTGTTCATGGATTCCCCAAGACACCAGTACTTGTTTATTCCAAACTTACTTTATTTCTCCACAACTTCTTTGAAGACAGACTTTATTAACTATTGTTATTGACTCTCAGGACTGCAGAAATGACCATCGTGGGGGTTGGGCACTGTCGGGGCCTGATAATGGAAGACTAAATTTTGGTTGGCTCCATTACTCCACGCTGATTAAAGCCTTAAGCAAGGTAAAAATCATTAAGGACAAAAGCTGAAAATAAACAGGTGTTCAGTGCCAGTTGCCTACATTTGACCAGTCTCCCTCTTTTCTCACTACTACTATCAGTCTGAGTCCCATGCTGCCAGGTTTGGGAGCAGTTGTTGCCCAGCAGCCATCAAACTCCTGGTCTGGCTTCACTTGCCTCAGCACTGCACAGGCTCCGCAACTGTGTACTCTCTTTTCGGGATGCTGTGGTTCATGTTCCATGTGTTTTTCTTTACTTTTTCATTACTATTTGTGCGATTTGTCCACTTTTTCAAATTAGATATGTTGCAGTATTGTGTGTGTGTTTTTTAGTAAATGTTATTTGTGTTTCTTTGTTTTGTGGGTGCTGGCAAGAAGATGAATCTCAAGGTTGTATTTCATATAAGTACAGTGATAATATATTTGTACTTTGAACTTTAACAGTATGACGAATGGATCCCCCGACATAATTTTACTAGCCATCAAAGTTGCACTTTAATTATTCATGAATTATTTCATTGCTGTTATTTATTCCCTTACTGCATACTTGTGTTCTCAAAGATGAAGATTTGTATGCTTCCTTCTCATGATAATTGAAACCATGCTGCAGTCAGCACAATTCAAAGATGGAAAAGGGGAGGATCCTTGCCATCAGACAAAGATTTGGTGAAGGCAAATATCAGTTTCTGATCTCTCTGACTACAAATTAAGGATTCTGCTACTAATTCATGTATTCTTATTTCCACCTTTTCATGTGACTTTTGTTATTGGTAGTTATTTTCATCTGCTTCATTTAATACTGCCAGAGTGGACATCAAACTGCAGTTAACTTCAAGGAGCGATGCCTCAAAAAGACGGCATCCATCATTAAGGACTCCCTTCACCTAGGTCATACCTTATTCTCAATCCTACCATCGGGAATGAGGTAAAAGGTCTGAAGGCGCATACTCAATGATTCAGGAACAGCTTCTTCTGCTCTGCCATCCAATTTCTGAATTCACATAGAACCCATGAACACTACCTCATTAATTTGTATTTCTATTTTTGCACTACTTATTTAATTTAACATTTTATACATATATAATTGTTAAATAAGTAGTGCAAAAAAAAGTATATATACATATAATTCTAAATATGTATAAGTGTGTGTGTTTATCTATATATATATATAGGTATGTGTGTGTGTATATGTATGTATATATATATATATATATATATATATATATATATATATATATATATATAGACTCACTGGAATTCACAGTTTTTTTCTATTATTATGTATTGCAATGTACTGCTGCTGCAAAGACAACAAATGTCATGGCATATGCCGGTGATATTAAACCTGATTCTGATTCTGATCTGATTCTGTATCTGACTTTGAGAAATGTCTTTGAGAGAGTTTTGCTCTGTTTTAGCTGGTGCTAGGTGGTGCTTGTGGATACTTAACCACAAGTTAAACAATCAAGAGAGATTTCATATACATGTAAATTGGACTTAATTTTCTTGATCATGTTTGATTGGGGACAAACATGTTGAAGAAGTTTCACTTAACACATGCTGTGCTTGTCTAGAGTAGCTTGTAGCTTTGTAGCTTTGCCCATTTATTTTCCCATGCTGGCCTTTCTAATTAATTCCATAACATTGTTACACTATCAGGTACCCAATGGTCCCTTTTCTTATTACATCATTTAACTCTTCTCATTAAAAGGAAAAGATAATTGTTTTTAAGGCAGAATGGTGATTTTAATGTCAGTTAGTTATCTCATATACCATCATGTACATAGAAGTCGCAACAAGAGAGTGTGCAATTATTGATCTCCTATTAGGGAATGAGACAGGACAAGTGACAGAAGTTTGAGTAGGGGAAGACTTTGCATCTAGTGATCAATATACTATTATTTTCAAGGTAGTTATGGAAAAAGATAGCTCTGGTTTTTGAGTTGAGATTCTAAATCTGAGAAAGGATAATTTTGATGGCATCAGAAAACATCTGGCAAGTGTGGACTGGGACAGGCTGTTTTTTCGTAAAGGTGCACTTGGTAAGTAGAAGGCCTTCAAAAGTGAAATTTTGACAGTACAAAGTCTGTATGTGCCTATCAGAATAAAAGGCAAGGATAACAGGTTTCGAGAACCTTGGTTTTTGAAAAATGTTGAGACCCTGGTTAGGGAAAAAAGGAGGTACATAGCGGTATAGGCAGGTCAGAAAAAATGAAGTACTTGAGGAGTATAAGAAATACAAGAGAACATTTAAGAAAGAAGTCAAGAGGGCTAAAAGAAGGCATGAGATTGCTATAGTATACAAGGTGAAGGGGAATCCTAAGGGATTCTACAGGTATGTTAAGAGCAAAAGGATTGCAAGGGACAAAGTTGGTCCTCTGGAAAATCTGAATGGTAATCTATTGCCGAGACAGAAGAGATCGGGGAGATCCTAAATGGATTTTTTTGCATCTGTATTTACTCAGGAGATGGAAAGGGAGACTATAGAAGTAAGGTAAAGCAGTGGAGAGGTCATGATCACTATACAGGTTACAGAGAGGAGGGGTTGCTGACTTGATGTAAATCAGGGTGGACAACTCCCCAGAGCCTGACAGTGTTCCCTCGGACCCTGTGGAAGGCATGCAGAAATTGCAGGGGCCCTTGCAGAGATATTTAAAATTGTCTTTAGTGACAGGTGAGGAGGATTTGGAGGATAGCCAATGTTCTGCTGTTTAAAAAAGGTTCTAAGAATAAATCAGGAAATTATAGGCCAGTGAGCCTGACAGGAGTAGTGGGAAATTTATTGGAATTTATTGAAAGGGACTGGGTATATGAGTATTTGGATAGACGGGGACTGATTCAAGAGAGTCAGCATAGCTTTGTGCATAGTAGGTCATGTCTAACCAATCTTATAGAGTTTTTCGAGGAAGTTACCAGGAAAGTTGATGAAGGCAAGGCAGTGGATTTGCCTACATGGACTTTAGTAAGGCATTTGACAAGGTCCTGCATGGGAGGTTGGTCAAGAAGGTTTAGCCACTTTGCATTGAACATGAGGTAATAAATTGAGTTAGATATTGGCTTTATGCGAGAAGCTGGAAAGTGGTCGTAGATGCTGTACCAGTAGTGTGGGTAGATAGCCTCTTTGACTGGAGGCCTGTGACTGATGCAGTGCTGCAGGGATTGGTATTGGGTCTGTTGTTGTTTGTCAAATATATTAATGATCTGGACGAAAATGTCGTTAACTTTGTCAGCAAATTTGCAGATGACAACATGTTTGGGAGTATAGTGGACAGTGAGGAAGACTATCAAATGTTGCACTGAGATACGGACCAGCTGGAAAAATGAGAGATGGGATTTAATGCAGACAAGTCAGAAGTGTTGCACTTCAGGAGGACCAAACTGGGTAGGTCTTACACAGTGAGCTGTAGGGCACTGACAAGAGCAGTAGAACAAAGCGATCTAGAACTGCAGGTCCATAATTCATTGCAAGTTCCGTCCCAGGTAGATAAGGTCATAATAGAAGCTTTTGGCACGTTGGCCTTCTTCGATGAAAGTGTTGATTACAGGCGTTATGATGTTATGTTAAAGTTGTATAAGATGTTGGGGAGCTCTAATTTGGAGTATTGTGTGCAGTTTTGGTTACCTACCTACACAAATGATGTATGGAGTACAGAAAAAATTTACACAGATGTTGCTGGGACTGGAGGACCTGAGTTATATGAAAAGATTGAATAGATTAGAACTTTATTCTCTGGAATGTAGAAGACTGAGAGGAAGTTTGATAGAGGTACACAAAATTATGAGGGGTATAAATAGGGTAAATGTATGCAGTCTTTTTCCACTGAGGCTTTGTGGGTCTATAATTAGATGCCATGGATTAAGGGTGAAAAGTGAAATATTTAAGGGAAACGTGGGTGAAAACATCTTCGTGCAGAGGGTGGTGAAAGTGTGGAACATGCTGCCAGTTCAAGTGGAGGATGCGATTTCTATTTCAAAGCTTGAGAGAAGTTTGGACAGGTACATTGATGGTAGAGTTATAGAGGGCTATGGTCCAGTTGTAGGTCGATGGGACTAGGCAGTTTAAATGGAGTAGATGGGCTGAAGTGACTGTTTCTGTGCTGTAGTTTTGTATAACTCTGTCAATGCTCCAAATGCTGTATGTACAGGTATAAGCTGCACAGTATACAAGCTGTCCCTAGGTTATGAATGCCGAAGTTACAGACACACACATATACAAGTAAACTCTCATGATATTATTAAATTCAAGGATCTAAAATATACACATTTGTCCAACTGAACTGATGAATTTGTTTTCTTTCTTTCTCCACTTTTCGTAACTATTCTTTCTTACTTTACTTTGATACCATACATTGCAATACTTCGAAGGATTGTTACAACATTAAGTGATTTTTGTCTATTTCCAGTTTATTGACAAAGCCAACGTGAAGTGGTCTGTAAACAACAGGAATTCTGCAGATGCTGGAAATTCAAGCAACACACATAAAAGTTGCTGGTGAACGCAGCAGGCCAGGCAGTATCTCTAGGAAGAGGTGCAGTCGACGTTTCAGGCCGAGACCCTTCGTCAGGACTAACTGAAGGAAGGCCGAGACCCTTCATCGATTGCACCTCTTCCTAGAGATGCTGCCTGGCCTGCTGCGTTCACCAGCAACTTTTATGTGTGAAATGGTCTGTGGAGGCTTTCTGGTGAGTGATAAAGATGGTACTAAAGGAGGACTTTGAATATTAAGTCTCTGTATTTGGCTGAGAAACAGCGATGCTATTAAGGATCATCTGAAGAGTCTGTGCACTCTGCATGGTGTTTCAATCATTGCAGTAGGACTGGACAGGACTAAGACACTGAACAAAACAAAATTTAAAACAATTATGGACATAATTTACTTCTAATTTATTGCAACTATAACTTCTGCTCTCTTAGACACTGTCCTTCTGAATGCTGGGACAGGTTGTGGTCCACAAAGCAAAGCTGTATGCCTCTAAAATCTAGATAAGTTAGATAACATCTGCTTGGACATGGATCTAACCTCTATCAGTTCATGAGTTGAAAGGGGGATCTTTGATAGCATCAACAATTTCCTTGGATATTTCTCCTATTATTAGCAATAAAATCTACTTTTGCCGTCAATAAAAGAAAATCAGACTTTATTAATTTTCATTTGATTTCTGCTTTTAGTTATTGTGGGAAAATGTATATGTTTGTTTAATTAAAGGCACAGGTCTGAAGGCAATTTTCTAGGTCACAGTTATGGGCTCTGTTGAACACCTTTTTACTACGCCTTATAACAAGCAACAATTAACTCAGAGTGAATCAATCATAAGCACATTTATTTTACTTGCTGCATGGGAAGACCATCACTGCACAAGACCCGGTGATAGCCCTGGTAAAAACAGACAGCATAGTTACTCCCTTATACACTAATTTTATCTACCCACACCAGTTCAAGGACAGGGTGCATTCTGTAGTCTGCTTCACATATGTATTGCCACTTCTCCAGCAACTGAATCCATTGGTCTTTCCACAGTTTGTCATATACTCAAGGCCCATTAATATAATGTTGCATAGACAGTACTAGCAAAACACTCAGGTTCCACTTTGTTACAGCCAAAATGCAATTATGTAACCGCAAGTAAAGTATATTTCCACATTCCCTCCTTTTTGCCCTTTCATGATAACACTAAATTTCACCAAATACAGTAATTGAAATATGCATATATTTGTATATAAAACAATGACAGTTTCAAACCCCACCCAAAATTCCATTTTCATCCATCCACTTCAATGAGTACCTATTCCTTAATATCCTCTCCTTCACCCTGTTATTTCTCACAAATATCAGAAAAGATTAACAGCCATTATTACAGTACCAATAGTTATACCATAATGCAGAGTAGTTGCCCACCATCTTCCCAGCATCTCAAGTGGTCACCACCCACCTCTGGAGTGTAATATTTGTGATACTGATCCCCTACTTTCTTAATCTCTTTGGTAGCTTCTCAGGTGTGATTTGCTAATTTAGTTACATTTTCAGATTTTTCAGGTATGTAGGTACAGCAACTCAAGTGCCCCCATTTTTTGATAGGATAAAATCCAAAGACACTATTCTGTAATGCTACCAGTTTTGCCAACAACTTAGTTAACACTTGTTGGATTTGATCAAAAGTATATGCACTTTCATTCACTATTTTCTCCAAAACCAATGCCATATTAATCAGTTCCTGGTACAACCTCGCAGTCCCACATCCTGGAAAGGCAATCATCCATACTCTCTCAGCCTCGGTTATGGATCTCTGGCGGCACCAGACTGGAAGACGGTGAGGTAGAGATGACAAGAGTCACATGTGGGGCACTATGTAGACAAGATATCAGCTGCCCTTTCAGGATCACGGCTCTCACCACTCTCCCAAGGGGAACATCCTCGGAGGTCAGAGGTAGGCCCGCTAACTGCACACCAGTGAAGTGCCTTTCAGCAGATGGGGAGGACTGGGATTTGCCAGTTCTGTACATGTACCTTTACTGTTCTCCAGATAGGGGTCCTTGCTTTTCCAGTTGTTGTGATGTGTTACCTCATGCCAGCATTTTGGTGTCAGGAACAACAATTTGAATCCCTCTCTCAGTCATTGAGGAGCCACCAGTGTACAGAATCAAATTTTTGGCAGAGCAAAATCCAGCATATTCTTGAATTAAAACTGCTATCACGTGTTTCTCATTGACATACTGGGTAAATTGTCCAGCTGTATCAAAGATTCTTAATGCAGATGCTGTACCCAATACCAATATCAATTTTAAAGTTTAAAATGCTTTCATTTCTTCTTCTTTAATAGTCACAAGTTTGTCTGAGCACTTCTTGTCCTTCAGCAGATTGTGAGCGATTGGGGGAATAGTTGATTGATCTGCCACTAGCTTGTCAATACATTAATTAGCAATAGCTTCCTCTGACACACAGCTGTCAATCTGTTTGTTTAATCACTGTTATTCTCACATGAGTCACTAGTGTTACGTACCCCGTAACTGGGTTGCCAAACCAGCAGAAATGGATCACTCAGTTGGAGTCTGGATTACTAGAACTAAGAAAGTTTTATTAAAGAAACAAGCAACACAGTAACCGAAAGGATAATAAATGCAACAGTTCAGCAATGATAAACACGTGCACAGAATTAAGATAACAGGATCAATCAAGCTCTATCGTTGTCTAGGGGTAAATGACCAATTTCAAAGTGACGCAAAGTTCAGTCCAATTTAGTTCAGTTCGCAGTAATCGTTGCCGTGACGATGGACAATGAGGGGGGAAGGAGAGAGAGAACAAGAACGAATGATCATTCAAAACGGCTTCCACACACAGACCTGCGATATTGCTCACAAGCAGCTTTCGGGCGAGTCCTTTGTGATGTCACCTGAGGTCACCGACTGTGACCCCTCCTCCAGATGCGGTCGATCCTCTGCAGTGAACCTGGCACCCAAGCAAGGGTGGACACACACCGGGTTCCCGCTGATCGTACCTTTCCACCCTGTGCGTCTATGGATTGGTTCCGCAACCAGCCTTCCAAACATCTCCCGCCGACGTGCAGGGGGGCACCGCTTCCAGGATCTCGTTACCTCGTGGTGTCGTGTGTGTCTTGCCTTAGCGAACCTGTCCCTTTTTATCCCCCTGCTGGGGTATCGCCTGTCCATCACACTTCAAACAGTTCAGGGTTCAAAGGGGGAGCCGATCTTGACAATACCCAGATTGATGGCTCCTTCATTAACATCTCCAAATGCTGCTTCATTGTGTTCCCTATCTCTCCCTCCCCTGAGGGCAGGTGGCAGACCAACTGCTGATGCCACTGGTGCTAGCCCAGGCCAACAAACATCTTAATTTATGTGTATTCTCGTCACACTTACCCCCTTTAAGGATTTTTACTGGGGTAAAAATTACAAACATGAGTACATTATTTGATACACACAAATATACATCTTTATCAGCTATTTGGCTAATACAGAGAATTTGAAGTTGTCAACACCTGACAGACAGTCAGCCATCACATTTTCTGTTCCTTTTACATGTGTTATTAATAATCCCTTAGATCAGGCTCCAATTTAGCAAACTTCATAGTGGCCAAAAACACTGATGAATTGTGATCAATATAACCTCTCATTTGGTTTTGTCCCGGACCACAATAACAAGGGTCGTCCCATTCCGACTTAGTTTTCTCTCGCAAGGGCTTAGTAGGAGGGGGAGGGGTAGTGACCGCAGCGTTATTGCAAAACTTCCTACAGTACCCCACCATCTCCAAGAGCCTTCTGGGGGCCCTCTTGTCTGTCGGGGTTAGGAGGTCAGCGATAGCCTGCACTGTAGCTTGCATCGCTGCCAGCTGCCCCTGTGTCACCACAATTCCCAGGTAAGAGACCTTCGTGTGGCCGAACTCATTTTTTTTGAAGGTTCACTATCAAGCTGGCTTCAGACAGCCGTATTAAATTGCCAATACACACCTCTGTGTTCGTCAGCCCTTTAGTCACTGAATTACTCATTCTATATGGATGTTGTTCACTAGGCTGCCCTATTGTAACAGACACCACCCAACATCCCAGTTCTTTGCATCGCTTCGGGACAATCAAACACACGGGTGCGAGTTGTTTAATTACTTCTCCTAAAGAGTCGCTTTATTCGGGGGTAAGGGAGAGACCTTATCAGCAGACCTGGCCAAAATAATAGCCTTCTCCCATCTGGTCGATACCATACTCACCTTTTCAAAATGGTTTTCCTCTCTTATCGGAGGGACCCTAGCTTCATTGATTTCCACGCTAACCCCGACTAGGTTTGTTAGCATATCAAAAGCCTGTGACCGTTTCAGTTCGCGTCGGCCATAATCAATAACATCCTCCCCCCTGGGCAGCCGGTAAACCTCTTTCATGATTTCACCAACTGTTTCCTTCAGCACCGCAAAATGTCCACCAGGGGGTACCTTGTGGGCCAGGTTAAAAATCTCATCCTCATAACTCTTTTGCACCACCCCCCATTCCTCATCTGCGGGTACTGTACTTGATTTCCCTTTCTTCCTTAGCACTTCCTCCTCCGCACAATAGCCTACTAGTTCCCTTGTTAAGTCTGTGTCAGAGAGAGCTGTCTCTGCCAAAACCATCAGCCCCTCGTCTCGCTCCTGCATCTGCACAAATTCTTTCCTGGCTACTGCTATGTCTGTCCCAGCTCCCTCACTACCTCTTGTCTCACTATACTCCTTCTTTTCATTTTCTACCCCCGTCTCGTACAAGACTGGCAGAAACGTCTCAGCTAAATTCACTACCGTTGTCCCGTGATGAACCTGTGAGTCCATGGGCGGGGCCTCAATGCTGGTAGGTTGACCTGTCAATCTCACGACTGGGAACACGATTCCCCCGGCGATGTCATTACCGAACAAGACTTCCACGCCTTTCATCGGTAATTCGGACCTCACCCCAATCGTGACTAGTCCAGAGACCAGGTTGCTTTGTAAGTGTACCTGGTGCAAAGGGACTGTCTCTGTCCCTTCTCCAATACCTTTGACCTTGACCTCCCCAGTCTGGGTCTCTGAGCTAAACCCTAATACACTCTTCAGTATTAGTGACTGACACGCTCCCGTGTCTCTCCAGATCCGCACTGGAATTGGTTTTAACTCCTCCTTCACTGACACCAATCCGGCCGAGATAAACTTCTCACACCCTTCCTAAACTTTGGCAGACCTGTCCTTCCCTAGCGGTTCGTTTACCAGCTCGATACAGCCAGTCAAAATCGCTTTCTTCCCTTTTCCCGTCTCCTTCTTCGGGGCAAAGCACCTGGACGCAAAGTGTCCAACCTTCCCGCAATTATAACAGACGACCCCAGGAGACTTCCTGCCAGACTGCTCCCAGTCTACCTTATCCTTCTCACTAGTCCCCGGCTTACTTTCTGACTTTTCCGGCGGACTCTCCCCGCCGTCCTGACTACCCTTCTGGTAGCCTTTACTCGGGGCAAACTTCATTTTATGCGTCAACGCATACTCATCCGCTAACTTAGCAGTTGCGGCTAACGTGGCTGCCTCTTTCTCATCTAGGTAGGGTCTCATACCCTCAGGGACACAACCTTTAAACTGCTCAATCAGGATCAGCTGTAGCAGTCTGTCATAATCCCCCTCTACCCCCTTCGAGGCGCACCAACGCTCACAATATGTCTGCATCTCACGGGCAAACTCTAAATACGTGCGGTCCCACTGCTTCCTTGCATTCCGGAACCTCTGCCGGTATGCCTCCGGGACCAACTCATAAATCCTGAGGATGGCCTCTTTCACCACCTCATACCTCTGGGCATCTTCTGCGGACAAAACGGAGTAAGCTTGTTGGGCTTTCCCTTTCAGTACACTCTGAAGCAAAACAGCTCACTTATCCCTCGGCCAGTCCTGACTTATAGCCACTTTTTTGAAATGGAGAAAGTACCGATCCACGTCGGTATCGTCAAATGGGGGAACCAGCTTAACCTCTTGGGTCGCCCGGAACCCTCCACCTTGGTTCGGCACGAGCCCCTGCTCGGCCCTTATCTTTAACTTCTCCAGCTCAAATTCCCTTTTCCTCTGCCTCTCTCTCTCTTCTCGCTCCCATTGCCTCTCTTTCTCTTCTCTCTCCAATTGTCTCTCCCTCTCTCTCTCTTGCCTTTTTAACTCTCTCTCCTTCTCCCGCCTTTCTAACTCTCTCTCTTTCTCCTGCCTTTCTAACTCTCTCTCTTTCTCCCGCCTTTCTAACTGCTTCTCTTCGTGTTCTAGCTGCTGTACCTGGAACTCGTGCTCGAGTCTCAGTTTTTCAAGCTGCACCTGTACCACGTCTCCAGCAGGTTTTTCAATAGACACCACCTCCAGCTCCCCTTGGGGAAACACACCTTTTGATACATAGTGCTCTATGATAGCTCTGTGTATCTCCTCTCTCCTCATTGTCGACTTCCCCTTAGAAAGATTCAACCGTTTGGCCACAGCTACCAATTCCGATTTCCTGGCATCCTCTAATGCCTCCAAGGTCGGCGTCTTTATAAATTCCTCAGCCTCCATTTCTGCTGTTTGTCTTTTCTTTCTTTTGGGAATTTTGACCCAATCAATTAACTCCGTCCCAAATTTAGCGTTCAAAATCGCGGACGTGAACCCCACTTATGTTACGTACCCCGTAACTGGGTTGCCAAACCAGCAGAAATGGATCACTCAGTTGGAGTCTGGATTACTAGAACTAAGAAAGTTTTATTAAAGAAACAAGCAACACAGTAACCGAAAGGATAATAAATGCAACAGTTCAGCAATGATAAACACACGTGCACAGAATTAAGATAACAGGATCAATCAAGCTCTATTGTTGTCTAGGGGTAAATGACCAATTTCAAAGTGACGCAAAGTTCAGTCCAATTTAGTTCAGTTCGCAGTAATCGTTGCCGTGGCGATGGACAATGTGGGGGAAAGGAGAGAGAGAACAAGAACGAATGATCATCCAAAACGGCTTCCACACACAGACCTGCGATATTGCTCACAAGCAGCTTTCGGGCGAGTCCTTTGTGATGTCACCTGAGGTCACCGACTGTGACCCCTCCTCCAGATGCGGTCGATCCTCTGCAGTGAACCTGGCACCCCAAGCAAGGGTGGACACACACCGGGTTCCCGCTGATCATACCTTTCCACCCTGTGCGTCTATGGATTGGTTCCGTAACCAGCCTTCCAAACGACTCCCGCCGACTTGCGGGGGAGCACCGCTTCCAGGGTCTCGTTACCTCGTGGTGTCGTGTGTGTCTTGCCTTAGCAAACCTGTCCCTTTTTATCCCCCTGCTGGGGTATCGCCTGTCCATCACACTTCAAGCAGTTCAGGGTTCAAAGGGGGACCCAATCTTGACAATACCCAGACTGATGGCTCCTTCATTAACATCTCCAAATGCTGCTTCATTGTGTTCCTTATCTCTCCCTCCCCTGAGGACAGGTGGCAGACCAACTGCTGATGCCACTGGTGCTAGCCCAGGCCAGCAAACATCTTAATTTATGTGTATTCTCGTCACACTAGGGATCGCTGTAGAGTCCATGTCATATCAATCCTGTAATTCATCAGATTTCAGAGGTATTGCTGTGTAATTGGATTTGGATTGAAAGGAAAGACAACAACTGGGCTGCAAGATGAAGACAGGAGGGTGTGGAACTGAGGGGGGTGTACCTGGGACGCCAGGTAGCGCCTTTGAGCCCTCTGGAGATGATGTGGGCTTATCAACAAAACATCAAAGAAGGAGGGTGCCCACCTGATGACCCCAGTGATGTACCTACCCTCCCTCCTTGTCACCACTCCAAACCCACTGCCAACATCGAGAGTGCTGACTTACCATAGCTCTACTGGTATCCTGTAATTCTCCTCAGTTCGGATGGTATCATTGTGCAGGGAGATGTGAGATGTAATTCAGATCGGCCAGATTTGGGAACTTCTTTCGAACTGTGATAAGACTGCTGAACGGATCCTGACCCGGATCTGGGCTGTACCCTCCAAATATCCAGACCTGCCTCTCGGCTTTTTTGCACTACCTTACTTTCCATTTTTCTATTTTCTATTTATGATTTATAATTTAAATTTTTAATATTTACTAATTTTTACTATTTTTAATATTTAATATTTGTAATCCAGGGAGTGGGAAGTGCAGAATCAAATATCGCTGTGATGATTGTACATTCTAGTATCAATTGTTTAGCGACAATAAAGTATAAAGTATAATTCCTTGGGTGGAGCTTCAGAAGTAGATATTTCTCAGGATGGAGCACCAGCAGTAATGTCACTAGCAGAAAGACCCGCTTGAAGTCACAGCGGCACTTTTCCATATTGTTTTAGTTCGCTTTGGAACTTCATACAATGCATATTGATTGAACTACAGTGTTCTTTCGCTCAATTGGTTAATACAAAGATTTGTTCTTTAGATTTTTCACTGTCTCCAACATATTTTTGTGGTTTATTGCATGTGTGACACTTCTTTAGAATAGTAAATTACTTTACTTGCCTCGTTAACTTTCAATCGCTCACACATTTTACTGAGCTTGTTTTTAATTGTTCCATCATCCTTTCTGCTAAGTCTGCTGACTGAGGCCTTATATACTTCTTTTGTTACCTGCCCAGTAAACTGGGTATAGTTGTCACTAGATTGTTTCCAAAGAAATCCGAATCTTGGGATGATTTCCTTCAATACGCATTTAGCAACTGTAACCATATCATTCTTTCTACAAGGAAATGCTTAAACCTAGCATTAAAAAAAATGATGAATATATGTTTATATCCTTGATACAAAGGTACTTCTAAAGTCCAAAGGTTGCCTCTGGCCCATGGTTGAAGAGATTGTCTGAAAATTTTCAATTCAGTAATGGTCTTTATGATAGCCTAAAAGATAGTTTAGTTTGTGGAATCTTACAAGAAAGCATTCAAAAATGGCTCCTAACTGAAGCACTACTTACATTTAAAAGAACAATTGAAATTGCTGTATCAAAGGAAACTGCAGACAGAGACACAATTGAGTAGCAGTTAGGACTGAAAGAGAGTTTGAGCAAAATTGCAATGTCTAAATAGAAACTGGCCTGGCTGAATAAATTGCGTTATTGTTCTGACAAGGGCTCACAAACACCAAACAAATGCAGATTTAAAGGTTAAAACTTGAAGAAACTGTAACAAAGTAGGACACACACAAAGAGTATGTCGGACAGACAAAAATAAATGGACTACATAGGGAAGAGAAAAAACTAAAAAGTCAAGTTGCAGTTTCAAAAAGTCCACGAGACTACATGCGGATGATGAAAAATCTGATTATGTTGAGAATGATGCAGAACTAAGTAGTCTTGAAATTTTAACTGTGAAATCTAACAATAGACAAGCAATATGGCTTATGCCAGAAGTGAATAGAAAATTAATCACAAATGGAATTGGAGTCTGGTTTGGTTGTTTCAGTCACTCCACAAAATGAGTTTGAATGGCTCTTCAAATATACTAAACTGAAGCCTGCAGATATCCAACTAAGAATTTCAGTCAGTCAGTCAGTCAGTGGGTGCCGTCCCAAATCCAGGGTTGGTGGCTATGCACCTCCATCTTCTTTGATCTTGCGATAGTACCAAGTACAGCCTCTCCTCCAGTTTGTTCTCGCTGGCTGCCTTGGCACCGCCTGCTGCTGTCCCCACCGAACTCGAGCCCGAGGCCGTGTCGGCCTCCAGCCACGGCCACTTCTTTGAGCTCCGCCCTTCCTTAGGTGGAGGCCTTGGGCAGGTCCAGGCACACGGTGCAGCATCCAAGTTCACCATGTCTCTTCTAACTAAGTGCATAGCATACGATTCATAGATATGTGGTGAGGCTTTAATCTCTTCCACGGAAGTTGGCCGTTGGCTCACAAGGAGCTCATCCGCCCTTTGTCAGATCTTGATTTTTTCAGTCCTGCTGGGTGTCCTCACGCCCTCCTCGCCAGACTAAGTTCGGTGGGGAACTAAGAATTTATACTGGAGAAAAGATAATCCCTGTGGGAATGCTATCCATAACAGTGAGATACAGCAACCAATAAGCCATATTGGGCTTGTATTTGGTAAAAACCGAAGAACCTGCATTGTAGTGTGATTGGCTGAGACAACTACAACTTGATTTCAGATCCATCTACAAATTGCCTGCCACATGCCCTGCAATGAAGCCAATTGGAAGTGAATTAAGAAAGGTGATGCGACAACTGTCTCCATGCTGCACGCCATGAACTGTTTTCCAAAAGAGCACAAACAGGTGTTGTTGCCAACCTCTGCACCTCTGGTTGGAAAGCATATTGGACCAAGGAAGGACCATGCTGCTCAGAAGAAGCGTGAAAAGCTTCAAAAGCACTGGTACGACTACAACAATTTTTGGAGGTCACATATGTAAGAAAGTCTCTGATTTGTTAATCAGACAGTTACTTGAGAAATGAGGTTTGGACTTAAGCTGGAGGAGGGTTCAAGGAGTTGGCTTTTGTGAGTATAAAGAACTAGTATCTACTCTGTGTGCATTAAGTTTATTGCATGAAGTTCAAGTGAGAGACAAAAAGCTGCTTGTAAAAGTAGATGTAAAATCAATCTTTACTTTGAACTTTTTGAATGGAAAGCCAAAATGAAAGGAATATGAAAACAGGAGATTTGTCTGATGATGTTGTGGATGAAGAAAACAAGAGGAAAGATCAGATGGTTAAGGGAGCAATAGAAAGATTAACAAGAGAATACTCCAGTGAACTAAATGGACCTTCCCAAGATCAAGATGCACAAACTAGATGAGTAAAAATGAGGGAAGAGATGGAGAGAAAGAATATGAACAAGAAAGAGAATGGTGTGAAAGAGAGGAAGAATGTGCGAAAGGAAAAGAAAGGGATTGAAGAAATTCCAGAGAGAGAAAAGGAGAAGAAAGGTGTCCAGAATTGTCAGAACCACTTCATCCAGTCACAGAGTCAATTCTTACAACCACCAAAGAGAAGGCCCCAGAAACTGAGATGGTTTCCACAGCCACAAGTCTCATCTGCCAAGCAGAGTGACCTCCCTTGTTAGGAAATGTGGTGTCCCACAAGAGTAAGAAAGCCTTCACAGAGATTAAATCTACAGGCTTGAATGGGGCAATGTAACTTTTACCATGCTGTGGATGCCTGTAGTGTATATAGTATTTGTCTTATATAGTTTACTGAGTATGCAGTTGAGATGCATTCTGTTAAGTTAGAGTTTATAGTTAAGCAAGGAGGAGTGTTGTGAATTTAATATTTTAGTAAAATTTGAGTAATCTATATAAAATTGGCAGATTAAGCATTCTTGTTCATTTAAATAATTAGTTATGAGTTAAATACAAAAATTGCATTAATCATCACACTACCATACCTGCACGCCTCACTTAAAGTAATCATGAAGCTTAGACATGCATTCCTGGACTCCCTTGTCTTCCTTTGAATTAGTTTAATGTTTTGAAGTTACAAAATATAACAGAATCATAGACAGTGAAACTGATCTACTCAATGGACAGTAGCATAGATTGCAGTGTATAGAACAGGTGCAGAGCAGAACCCAGTATTTGCTGTGCACCTGGAAAGGTCACACAAAGCAAGAACTGAACTTAATTTTTTGGAGTTCACCCCTCCACCAAGTTTCCACAGGAGATGGCGGTCACCAGAATCCCACTTGGTCCATTCCTGCACCTAAACATGCGATCTCAGTGGGACTAACAAATTCTGTCAAGCACCTTTTTCTATGTCTTGTAACAGACAACAATTAACTCAGAGTAGATCAATCATAAGCACATTTTTTTTTGCTGCAAAGGAAGACCATTACTGCACAAGAGCCAGTGATAGCTTCAAAAAGACAGACAGCATAGTCACTCCATTATACACAAGTGTTAGATACCCCCACCAGTTTAAGGATAGGGCGCATTCTGTTAGTCTGTTTAATTAGTGTTTTTGGCATTTTTCCAGGTACCAAGTCCACTTGTCTTTCTGCAGTTTGTCGTATACTAAAGGTCCGTCGGCATTATGTTGCGCAAATACAATTAGTAAAGTACTTTGGTACAATACAGGTTCCATTTTGTTACAGAGAAAATGTCATTTTGTTACGCCAATAAAATTACATTTCCACGGCTCACTCCCGTGTTCTTGTGTTTGTGTGTGTACTTGTGCTATGGGGGGAATGATCACCTATGAGAGTGAGTATAGTAGTTGTGTTAGCTTAGTGGGAATTTGCTGATGTGTGATGGACAATGCTTGTTCTTTGTTAGAGAGTCTGGTAATGTCTTACCATTGCTAAACATTTCAGACAATTATCAGTTTAAGGATATCAGGTCCACCAAGATCACAGAGGCAAGATAAAAAAGATAAGTATAGAAATCTAGCAGAAAATGAGAAAAGAAAAATGTGAAGACATTCTCCAAAAAATCTGAATCAAAAGAAAGATTATCAGCAGCTGAATGGATAAATGACACATAAAATTAATATTAATAAAAAAATGAGAGCGGATAAAACTACAGAAAAATTATTGAAATATGAACTGAGGAAATAATAATGACAGAATAGAAACTTGAGTGTAGGAAAGAGAAGAATACTGAATCAGAGATTGCAAGAAATGTATTTGAAATTTAAATTTAAAGGGAAGAACATCAAGAAAGTAATAGAGAAAAGTTCAATATCAAATTAAAAATAAGACATTACAGACAAAGAGTTGGAAATGAAGAACTAAAGAAAAACTTGGAATAAATGCTAACAAAAAATAAAGTCAAAAAAAGGGTAAAAATGACAGATGTAAGATTGTAAAGATAAGTATGATAAGCAACCAGGAGGAAGAAAAAAAGTTAAGAATGAAAGATATGAGAAGAACACCAGGACAAAAGGCTTTATGAAGTAGCAACATT
Source organism: Mobula birostris (assembly GCF_030028105.1). NCBI lineage: Eukaryota > Metazoa > Chordata > Chondrichthyes > Myliobatiformes > Myliobatidae > Mobula > Mobula birostris. The sequence goes on from NC_092374.1 coordinate 68,817,442, forward strand.
ACAACGAAAATGAGAGCATGAAAAAGGAGAAAAGAAGCTGGTGAAATGGAGGGAAAGTGAAGTTATGTAAAAGGGTAATTAGAAACATGGCAAGGAAAGAAAAATAAACAGCCAGGAAAAAAAAATCAAATAGAATTAAGATAATAGAATTGAAACCAGTAAATTATGATTTGTAATAGTTAGGCAGAAAATTAGTAAAAAGAGAAGTTCAAATGGAATTTAAATAAGGAAGAAAACAAAATTGAGATAAATATATATTTTATACAACAACCACATTTCAAAATTTCAAGATAGATCAAAATTTGATTACGTGATTGATTAAATGTTTCTGCAGGCTTAAAATTGTTTTTGGTTTGCCAGTTTGAATGAAAAGGTGACTTGGGATGTTCCAAATAATCTGTCTCTCTTCTACCCTGCAGAACAGTCAGTTCATGCTGGCAGCAACATCTCTAGCAACAACACATTGAGCAATGATGTTCCGCCGCCCCCGGGCTGCATGCTCAGCCTGCTCCTGTTCACACTGTTGGCGCATGCCTGCACTGCTAGATCCAGTTCAAAATAAATGAAGTTCACTGATGACACAGCAGTAGCTGGCCGCATCAACAATGACAATGAGATGGCCTGCAGAGAGGAGGTAGAGCCGCTGGTAGAATGCTGCGAGCACAACGACTTGAATCTCAACGTGGACAAGACCAAAGCGATGATTGTGGACTTGAGGAAAGTGCAGGCTGACCACCTCTTACTGCATATAAATGGCTCCTCCATGGGGAGAGCTAGGAGCACCAAGTACCTGGGAGTGCACGTATTGGATGATCTCACCTAGTCCCTCAACACCACCTCTTTAGTCAAGAAAGCACAGCAACACCTCCACTTCCTAAGGAGCTTGAAGCACATGAGGCTGCACATCCCATTTTAACCAACGATGACAGGAGCACCATCGACAGTGTCCTGACTAGCTGCATCATCATCTGGTACAGGAATTACAAGGCATCTGACCAAAGCTTCCTACAAAGTATAGTGAGGACTGCTGAAAGGATCACTGGGTCTCTCTTCCACCAATCAGAGGTATTTATCAGGAGCACTGTGTAAGTAGGGCCAAAGCATTCTCAATTACCCACCCATCTGTTTATCAATCTCTTTGGTCCTGCCCGCACCCGCTGCCCCCACCATCAGGAAGGGAGTACCGTAGCATTAGGACAAGGACAGTTATGATGGAAGCAGCTTCTTCCGCAGGCCATGAGACTACTGAACTGCCTGTCACCACCCAGGTCTCATCATGTATCAAGCAGCAGTCGATTATACTGTTTACTCTTTAACTTGTGACGTAAATACAGCTTTTCATTTGTTAATTTATTAGTAGTAATATTACTTTCTGTATTGTGTGTGAATTATATGTACTGTGCTGAATACCTTGGTCCAGAGGAATGATATTTTGTGTGGCAATGTGCACGAATATGGTTGAATGACAATCAACTTGAACTTGAACTTGAGAGTGGTGAATCTGTGGAATTTGTCACTCCAGGCAGCTGGGGAGGACATGCCATTGGATATATCGAAGGCAGAGGTAGATAGATTCTTGATTAGTCAGAGCATGAAGGGATATGGGAAGAAGACAGGAGATTGGAGCTGAGAAGGAAAATGGATCAGCCATGATGAAACGATGGAGCAGACTCAATGGGCCAAATAGTCTAATTCTGCTCCTATACTTAATGGTATTGAAAAAGACTCCATAGCTGAAGATGCACACCCATGTTCATCCAGTTCTTGAAGTTACACTTATCATATCTGTCTACTCCTGTGTTGATGGTGCTGTTCACAACTCTGAGACTATAGCAGTGGACTTGAATGACTTTTTGTGCTGTCATTGTGTGATCATGCACATGGTGTCTGGTATTGATTGTACAGCATCCTTTCTGCCTGACTACAATGGTTCTCAAGCTGTCTACCATCCTGCAATTTTTCAACAGTTCTCTTTTGGAACTGGGCCGTTTTTTGTTTCTTTAGACAAACAAAGCAGCAAATCTGGCGATGGAAGTCAATTACAAAGGAGATGTCAGGAATTTAGAAATAACACTTCAAAGTGAAGTGTGTGTTTTCAAAATCAAATAAATACCAAATGAGACCAGGATTCAGTGAAATGATGGAGAGACTCAAACAATTAAGGAGTACAACTTCAAAATAAAAAATGAGAATGAAACAAAGGAAATAGAAGTAAAATAGAATTAAAAGTGAAAAGGCTGCGGGAGAGAGTACAAAGATATGAAGCAACAAGCTGAAAAACAAACTGAGTACATGGAAACAAAGTAAAAGTTATGAAATACAAAAGTAAAAGTTAAAAGACATTACAGAGAGGAAAAGGTAGGGAAACATAAATAAGGAAAATTATAAATTGGAAGTTCCAACAGATAAAGTAAGTTGCACAGAATGCGAATCTTAGAAAACCATGTACTAAAAGTTTCTAATTTTGAGGATGTGGGTATCACACATTGGTCAAAATTAATTGTTTTTCTTTTTAAGTGCACATATATATGTCAATACAGGGTGTGACTTGGAAAGGAACATAAAATATGATTCTGTGCAGTGCATCTGAACCCTTTCTATTAGGTAGTAGATATGTGGAATTTGGAATAGTCAAAATAGATTTGGTGTGTTTCTGCTTTGCATCTTGTAGTATGTGTGTTAGTGTTAGAAGCAGTGATTACTGATGCAAATGCCATGCCAATTTAATGGTTAATGATAAGAATATTCAAATTTGAGATCAACAGAACTTTAGAATACAGAGGAATTAAGGAATGTGTGGAATTAAGTGGTGTGTGAATTTTTAGCATTGATCTTACCAAACTGCATTTCATATGTGGTTATTTGTCCATTAGCAGTACAATTAACTGAACTTAACTGAAGATATTTTTGTTCGTCAGTTGTTGGATAGTCTTTATAGTTATACAGTCCCATTCACTCATTGTAGAATACAAGGCTCCTTGTAAACAAGTTTAAATCATGGAGCAATTATGATTCTGGTACATTTGATTCTCAGGATACTTTTATTTGTTTACTTGGTATCTGTTATGTATGAAGTAATTAAGATTACAAAAAGTAAAAAAATGTGTGAAAGAATGATAGGGCTTGGTTTCAATGTATTAGAGTCTGCATAATCTATCTTTGGGAGATGTCCAGGAAAGTATTCAAACTGATATTGATTCAAATGAGAAAATTTTGCACTACTGATTGTGAGTGGGACACCAAAAATGTCTTTGCTTTTACACATAAATTAGAGCAATAAAGAGTAACTGCCTGGAAAATGCGATTAAGTTTGTTGAGGGCAAAATACTATTGTATTATATTGATGTATGCATTTTCTAACAACATGTTCATGTTGATAGAGAGCATTTAGCCTGTTTGCATTTACTCTGCCATTTTTAAATTGACTGGACATTAAATACAGCATTTTATTTCTTCGAGAGATCCTCGTGTGGTTGGTCAGGTTGGAACTGTCAGTAATATCCTGGGTTTTCTGTTTTGTGTGGTTAATGTCTTGTGTGGTTGCTTCATAAGTAACTGTCTCATTTGCATACAGGTTAGCTCTTGGTGGGATCTTCATCGCTTGTTGAACTAGCCCTGATCATTGTGTTTGAGAATCATTCCCCATTGTTTGAAACAGCTACTGATTTTGTAATAAAATGTAAAATTTTACTCTGCTATATGCAAGTCTTAACAGAGTATAGCCGAGACTGTATCTGCCTTTTCTATAACCTTAATTAAAATTTTGATTTTTCATAACTCTCAGCGACACTATATTATATATTTTCTTGATAGTTCTCTTGCATGCCCTTCTTCTTTTGAAGTGGTGATAAAGCAATGCACATAGAACCCCTCAGAATGTGGTTTTTATGAAATTCCAGCTGTCATTTATAGCCAATGACCTATTACAAATGAATTGAAGAAAAAAATCTGACTCTCTTTTTTGACAGAATGAGAGGGATAGATAGCTTGACAATAATGTGAGTTACTGCTAAAGCAGTTTGCCTTGTATGCAAAGAACATTTAACAGGATTGGAAGACCCATATGTCCAAATTTGTCCATAACTCAAGAACTGAGTTTGTATCAAGAGCATTTTAGTTTGAAGTTTTAAACATGGGGCTGTTGGTAGCAAATGTTTCTGTTGACAAGCGGAGTGTCTGCTCTGGACACTCACGCTGAAGTGCCAATGGAGTACAGACTCAAGAACTGTAGTGATAAGGCATCATGTCTTGGATGAGATATTCTAATAAGCTGCCTGTTCTCTCAGTTGGATGTAAAGTACCCTACAGCATTATTCAGAGGAACAGCATGAAAATGTTTCCAGGCACATAGTTATCCTTCAATCACCATGACAATAGTCGATTTTCTCATCATCATCTCATTGCTATCCAGGAGAGCTTGCTGTGCAGAAATTGGCCATCATATTTTCTACATAATAATGAGCATAATTCACAAGTATTTAATTGACTGGAATCCGTAGGTTTGAATTCAAGCTTTGCCAATTAGATCATATTGAGAAATGTACATGCCATTAGGGTTCACTGTCTCCTTCTGGAGGACAATAAGTGACAGACAAGAAGTGTTTATTTTGCCATTGAAGGCCAGATCCCAAGAAGTAAGTACAAAAAGTGAATAAGCAAAATGTGTCAATTTAGACAGATGTGGATTCCTTCACTATAGGCTTGTCTGTTCCGTCCACAGACTATATGTAGAAGAACTACAGATGTCTACATTAATGAACATTTGAATCAATTTGCTTACTCAATTCTCCTTTACTTATTGTGGAAAAACAAGAAGACTCATGGCTTCAAAAGAAAGCAATGCACAAAAAAGGTAACACAAGCAAAAAATGAATTGAGTGTCTATATTTGCATATTAAGGACCAACATCAAGGGATAGAGGTTAGATTACAACTCTACTAAACCTGGATAGAAGTTATAAATACTATACTTTAGGATTTCCCTTTACTTGCAATTTACTTTGTTTTTTTTATCAGTGCAAACCTACATTATGCTGATATCAAGTTTAAGTTAGTCTTAAGCAACACACATCAAAGTTGCTGGTGAACGCAGCAGGCCAGGCAGCATCTCTAGGAAGAGGTGCAGTCGACGTTTCAGGCCGAGACCCTTCGTCAGGACTAACTGAAGGAAGAATTAGTAAGGGATTTGAAAGTTGGAGGGGGAGGGGGAGATCCAAAATGATAGGAGAAGACAGGAGGGGGAGGGATGGAGCCAAGAGCTAGATAGGTGAGAGGCAAAAGGGATACGAGAGGATCATGGGACAGGAGGCCCAGGGAGAAAGAAAAGGGGGTGGGGGGGGGACCTAGAGGATGGGCAAGGGGTATAGTCAGAGGGACAGAGCGAGAAAGTGAGAAAAAGAATGTGTGTATAAAAATAAATAACGGATGTGGTACGAGGGGGAGGTGGGGCATTAGCGGAAGTTAGAGAAGTCAGTGTTCATGCGATCAGGTTGGAGGCTACCCAGACGGAATATGAGGTGTTGTTCCTCCAACCAGAGTGTGGCTTCATCTTTACAGTAGAGGAGGCCGTGGATGGACATGTCAGAATGGGAATGGGATGTGGAATTAAAATGTGTGGCCACTGGGAGATCCTGCTTTCTCGGGCGGACAGAGCGTAGGTGTTCAGCAAAGCGGTCTCCAAGCCTGTGTCGGGTCTCGCCAATATATAGAAGGCAACATCGGGAGAACCGGACACAGTATATCACCCCAGCCGACTCACAGGTGAAGTGTTGCCTCACCTGGAAGGACTGTTTGGGGCTCTGAATGGTGGTAAAGGAGGAAGTGTAAGGGCATGTGTAGCACTTGTTCCGCTTACTCCCTCTGTCCTTGTTCCGCTTGTTCCGCTTTTTCTCCCTCTGTCCTTCTGACTATACCCCTTACTCATCCTTCAGGTTCCCCCCCACCCCCTTGTCTTTCTCCCTGGGCCTCCTGTCCCATGATCCTCTCGTATCCTTTTGCCAATCAGCTGTCCAGCTCTTGGCTCTATCCCTCCCCCTCCTGTCTTCTCCTATCATTTTGGATCTCCCCCTCCCCCTCCAACTTTCAAATCTCTTACTAACTCTTCCTTCAGTTCGTCCTGATGAAGGGTCTCGGCCTGAAACGTCGACTGTACCTCTTCCTAGAGATGCTGCCTGGCCTGCTGCATACCACCAGCAACTTTGATGTGTATTGCTTGAATTTCCAGCATCTGCAGAATTCCTGTTGTTTAAGTTAGTCTCAACTCATTTCAGTAGTTCAGCCCACTGCCCATTTGGTGTACCATGCCAGTAATTGTTTCTGGAATTGTGCAGTCCGGTGGGAAGCAAACTGGGCATAAGTATGTAGATTGAAGTTTTAAAAGCTGCTGTTAGCAATGTCAGTAACAAGTGTAGGCTGATTGGGTGCTAGTTGCCCGGTTAGGACATGTTCAGATTTTGTTTGTGAGCAGAACTTTCAGAGGCAATTTTCTCCTTTATTATTACTTGTCAGTAGTGTCACTGCAAGTGAACAGTTTAGCTTGCTCTGGAGCACAGATCTTCAATAGTTTTATAGACAGAATGTTATCCAGTTCCACATCCTTTGCTGCATTCAGTATTCCAGCCATATAGTACATAGTGATTCTTGAAAGATCATTGCTAAAGCCTCCACGATCTCTTCAGCCACTTCCTTCAGAACTCTCGAGTGTACACCATCTGACTCAGGTAACTTTTCTACCTTCAGACCTTTCAGTTTCCCAAGAACCTTCTCTCTAGTTATGGTAACTTCATACACTACATGACCCCTGATATATGGAACATCCACCATACTGCTAGTGTCTTCTGCAGTGAAGGCTGATGCAAAATACTTACTCAGTTTGTTCACTATTTTGTTGGCCCCCCCATGATTACCTCTCCAGCATTGTTTTCCAGCAGTCCATTGTCCACTCTCGCCTTTCTTTATTCTTTCCAAAGAGAGGATGTTTACATTATCTACTCGCCAAGGTTCCACTTCCTGTCCTTCTCTACCACTTGCTAGGGCCCCGTTTCAACACTAATTTTAAACATAATCATTCTGTGGCCCACCTCCTCTTGAACTTTATCTGAGTTATTGAAATGTTACTTTTGAGCAAGATTCCCAACCTGGAGTCCACGGACCCCTTGCTTAATGGTATTGGTCAATGGCATAAAAACAGATCGGGAACCCCTGCATTAGAAGGTCTTTTAAATAAGTCAATTATAAATGCATTGGAAATGACTTCATGAAGTAGCACCAAAGAACACGGGTTTTACTGTGCCTGTATTTCAGGTAAACTTGGGCCAACTTTTTGCATTTCCTATTAAACTTTACTCACTAGCTTCGTTTGGTCATAATCCAGAGTGAGGGATATGCTAGGGCAATGTGGTTATAGATTGTGTGGGGAAAAAAAACTTTTTCTTCTCCTGTTAGCACCATTTGTGGATTAGTGTTCAAATGTTAATCTCTCTGTAATCTGTTCAGTATTATAACAGAATGATAGTATCTTGGAACTACTTGGAAAATATCATCACTATAAACAAGGGAATCTTTATATCATAGGGACCATGTTATGACCCTTCTATCATGTCTGTCATTGATAAATATGATTGTTAGATGGTTACATATGAAATCAACTTGACTCCTCATTGTACTAGTACTCTCAGTAATGGTTATAAATGTGCAAAGATCAGGAAGTGTACTAACAATCTGCCAAAAGGACGATAGGTGGGAAGAAAAAGATTGTTGATGTTTGAGCCAAAATGCTGCATCAGTAAGTTTACTGCCAGGCTAATATGCTGAAACAGATTAATCCCTAGCAACACACACAGAATACAGCTGATGTCCTTGCCAGTCACATTGCACTCTTTAGGAGGAAATGACGGCGAATGGTAGTGTGCAAATCAACTAGACTAGGTAGTGAGGATAAATTTACATTCCCAATGAAACTTTACTGTGACCACCATGCTAACAGCAAAGCTAGAGGGATATTCACAAAGATTTTAATGCCATTAGTTAGAGGTGGGAGAGTAAAAGAAGTGTAAGTTATGATAGTAATAGCTAGAAATTGTGTTTCTTTAGGTAATAGAACTTAAATGTAAACTAATGATCTGGATTTTTTTTTGAGGGATGAGTGAGTAAAGGTGATGCACATTGGCATCTTTCTACAGTTTGAGAACATTGTCATGTATTTGAAGTGGCAGAAGCTAAGCCTTTCTGCCTAGGACTATGGTTTACAAATCTATTCAGTCTTTACCCCATGATATCATAACAAAATTCTCCCAATCATAATAAAGCAGCAATTTTCAGCATTCTTCAGTAATTCATTACCCTTTGTCTTTTGGAGATGGTTGCAGATATAATGCTAAAGGCGAAGGAACTAGGGACCAAATTTTTTTCTTTGTAGGTGAAGGAATTCAAGCATTCAAAAAAGATTTGAGGATTCAATGTACATTTATTATCAAAGTATGTTTGCCTTATACAACCCAGAGATATGTTTTCCCAGTGACAGCCACAAAACAAAGAAATCCGTGGAACCCGTTCAAAGAAAAACATCAAGTGTGCCCCCCCAAGTGCAAACAGTAAAAACCACAAGCAAATAGACATAGAGTATAAAACACAAAACGGGAAGAGTCCAGGCATAATCAGTTCAGTTCAGTTAATTTTAGCACTGTGTTGTTCATTATCAGCAGGGTGCCCTGATCAAAACACCCAAAATAGCAAGGAAAAAAAGGAGCAGCCAGAAATCAGAAACACATCATGACGTAAATTACAGAGTCCAATCCACAAACTACATCAATTAAACCTTGCCCAAGACCCAGGTCTCTAGTACCATCCTGCAACAGCATCGGGAGATAGAGTCCAACTTTGGTAATTTCCTTCACTTTGCTTACGTTCTTTCCTGATGATGGATTTCAGCAAATCATACGGTTCGATGTGGCCTCCTGTGCTGCCATATATTTATGTTATCTTTATTGTGTATTGCACTTCAATTTTGCATGGGAACATTTTTGCAATTTTTTCTTCTTTTGCAAAGGGCAAGGCTTGCTGATCTCAAGGCCCACCTTATCTAATGAGCTAATCTTTATCTGTCATTATAACTGATAGTCCTGATTTAGAGATGTTCGCCTAGTTAGGTTTTACTTTCTTGCACAATTTGATGCTCATGTCTCGTTAGCGCACTTTATTTTGAAAATTCTTCTTTCTTCAAGACGGCAATGGGAACTGAGATCCCATACAGTAAAGGACCTGCGATAGTTTCTTAGTTTGATATAATTATCCTCAAAGAACCACAACCACCATCTTTTGTTGCGTGAATATCTTTTTTTGAATATCTCTGTGTTTAGCACTGATTTTTGTTTCACTTTGGGGGTCTGTGATGCTCTGGACAATTGTTGGTCTGATTAATGAAAACTCTGACTTTACTTTTGTAACTCATACTTTTTTTCTTGTCCAGGGTTGTTCTGATAAAAGGAGATATGATATTCAGGGAGATTCTGAGTGACATATCAATGAGCAGGTTAATAGTTCATCAGAGTTGCTGTGAGCTCTCTCCATGACTCTTTATATCATCAACATACTGATGATCTGTGTGTAGACCGCAAAATAGTATTTGGCCAATTTTTTAGGAGTGGGACTTAGTCAGGAAATCTTGTAATGTTGATGGACTTAGGACTCTAGGGTACAGGTTTGAGAATACACAGCCATGTTGTCAAGGTCTTTAAACTTTGATGTATCCAGAATATTCAAAATATTTCATGATACACAGAGTGAACCAAATTAAACTAAGGGTGAAATTGATCAGGATAGAAAGCTGAAATTGATCATCCAAATAGATTAGATTACATTAGATTATGAGGACACACAGTTTTCTTTTATTGTCATTTAGTAATGCACGCATTAAGAAATGATACAATGTTTTTCCAGAATGATATCACAGAAACACATGACAAACCGACTTAAAAACTGACAAAAACCACATAATTATAACATATAGTTACAACAGTGCAAAGCAATACCGTAATTTGATAAGAACAGACCATGGGTATGGTGAAAGTCTCAGAGTCTCTCGAAAGTCCCATCATCTCACGCAGATGGTGAACCTCCAGCACCGCCAACTTGCCAATACAGCATACTGGAAGCATCTGACAACAGTCCGGCTCCGAGTCCGTCCGAAAACTCCGAGCCTCTGACCAGCTCTCCGACACCGAGCAGCGAGCACCATCTCTGCCGAGTGCTTCGACCCCGGCCCTGGCAACAGGCAATAGGCAAAGCTGAGGATTTGGGTTCTTCCCCTCCGGAGATTCTCGATTGCACAGTAGCAGCGGCAGCGAAGCAGGCATTTCAGAAGTTACTCCAGGTATTCCTCCGTGTTTCTCACGGCTGTCTCCATCAAATCCAGATTGTGCACGGCCCCCTAGTTAACACATATGATATTCATTTGGAATGGCCGCACTCACTGCGTCGCGTTGCCATCTTCTCCTCCCTCCTCAGGCCAAAAGTAATATTGATTTGCTTCTGCTACTCATACTAGGGACCTCAAAAGACAAATGAGAGACAGTCATGAAGCACATCATTTGAAAATAAAGTACACAAAAATTAAATGGAGGAAGGATTCATAAATGGCATTGAGCTGTGACCTCTGTTGAGTTACAGCTCAGATTTAGTTGCTTATTGATTTGGTAAGTGCATTTAACTGTCATGTGACAGAAAAGTATGGTGATTATACTCAGATTTATACAGATAGTGCTCAGAAACCTGAAACAGGAGTGACAGGATTTGGGTTGGCTATACCAGCAAAAGAAATTGGAATCAGCAGAAGAACATCTAATAAGTTAGAAGTGTTTACAGTGGAGATGCTGGCAGTGTTGGTTGCGTTGCAATGGGTGGAGAAAGGTAGACAGGTCAAAGTGTTGATATTCTCAGATTCATCCTCAGTTCTAGCGAGTTTAAGGTCTTTTCACTCAAACGGTTGGCAAGATGTACTTTATGAAGTCCTTCAGTCAGTTACAAAAATTGCAAATTAGGGAGGTAAGGTAAAATCTCTATAGGTTCCAGCACATGTAGGGGTGAAGGGGAATGAGAGGATGGATGAGTTGGCAAAGAGGGCATTAAAGAAAAAAAGTATAGAAATGCACATTATTATCAGTAAAGCAGAGGTTAAGTGTGTAATTTGGGAAAAAATCAACCAAATGGGGCAAGAAATATGGGATAGGGAGGGGAAAGGGAGACATTTATATCAAATACAAAAAAGTGTTGCAGGTACTTGGGTAGGTAGTCCATATAGAAGAGAGGAAATTGTGTGGACTGAGTTAAGGCTGGGGCACTGTACAAAAACCAATTTCCCACGGGATCAATAAAGTATGACTATGACAATGACTATGACTATGACTAAACAAAACATTGAAAATGATAGGGAAACACCAGACAGGATTGTGTGAGGAATGTCAGGAAGAGGAGTCAGTAGAACATGTAGTTCTTAGTTGCAGGAAGTATGGAATACAGAGAGAGATGATAAGAATTAATCTAAGGTAATTGGGGGTTCAGGAATTCACATTAAAAGGGTTGCTGGGCATGGGTGAGAGAGCACAAGTCAGGGTATTTTTAGCGTTCTAAAGAGGTAAAGGTTTTTTTTTTATTGGATATGATGGATAAGCAGGAATAGGGTACTAGGATGGCCAAAGATGGAAGGATAAAGTGAAGAAAAACAACAAACAACAGGAATTCTGCAGATGCTGGAAATTCAAGCATCACACATAAAAGTTGCTGGTGAACGCAGCAGGCCAGGCAGCATCTCTAGGAAGAGGTGCAGTCGGCGTTTCAGGCCGAGACCCTTCGTCAGGACTAACTGAAGGAAGAGTGAGTAAGAGATTTGAAAGTTGGAGGGGGAGGGGGAGATCCAAAATGATAGGAGAAGACAGGAGGGGGAGGGATGGAGCCAAGAGCTGGACAGGTGATTGGCAAAAGGGATACGAGAGGATCATGGGACAGGAGGTCTGGGAAGAAAGACATGGTGGGGGGGGCACCCGGAGGATGGGCAAGAGGTATATTCAGAACTACACAGGGAGAAAAAGGAGAGTGAGAGAAAGAATGTGTGTATAAAAATAAGTAACAGATGGGGTACGAGGGGGAGGTGGGGCACTAGCGGAAGTTAGAGAAGTCGATGTTCATGCCATCAGGTTGGAGGCTACCCAGACGGAATATAAGGTGTTCTTCCTCCAACCTGAGTGTGGCTTCATCTTTACAGTAGAGGAGGCCATGGATAGACATGTCAGAATGGGAATGGGATGTGGAATTAAAATGTGTGGCCACTGGGAGATCCTGCTTTCTCTGGCGGACAGAGCGTAGGTGTTCAGCAAAGCGGTCTCCCAGTCTGCGTCGGGTCTCGCCAATATATAAAAGGCCACATCGGGAACACCAGACGCAGTATATTACCCCAGCCGACTCACAGGTGAAGTGTTGCCTCACCTGGAAGGACTGTTTGGGGCCCTGAATGGTGGTAAGGGAGGAAGTGTAAGGGCATGTGTAGCACTTGTTCCGCTTACAAGGATAAGTGCCAGGAGGGAGATCAGTGGGGAGGGTTGGGGGGGACGAATGGACAAGGGAGTCGCGTAGGGAGCGATCCCTGCGGAATGCAGAGGGGGGGGGAGGGAAAGATGTGCTTAGTGGTGGGATCCCGTTGGAGGTGGCGGAAGTTACGGAGAATAATATGTTGGACCTGGAGGCTGGTGGGGTGTTAGGTAAGGACCAGGGGAAATGGGGGAGATGCGCTTAAGAGCAGAGTTGATAGTGGAGGAAGGGAAGCAGCGCCAATGCAGTCGTCGATGTAGCGTAGGAAAAGTGGGGGACAGATATCAGAATAGGCTGCTTCCTGCACGCATGCAGAGCTCGTTGACTTTATTAACTCTGCCTCCAACTTTCACCCTGCCCTCAAGTTTACCTGGTCCATTTCCGACAACTCCCTCCCCTTTCTAGATTTTTCTGACTCTGTCTCTGGAGACAGCTTATCCACTGATGTCTACTATAAACCTACTGACTCTCACAGCTATCTGGACTATTCCTCTTCTCACCCTGTCTCTTGCAAAAATGCCATCCCCTTCTCGCAATTCCTCCGTCTCCGCCGCATCTGCTCTCAGGATGAGGCTTTTCATTCTAGGACGAGGTAGATGTCTTCCTTTTTTAAAGAAAGGGGCTTCCCTTCCTCCACTATCAACTCTGCTCTTAAACGCATCTCCCCCATTTCACGTACATCTGCTCTCACTCCATCCTCCCGCCACCCCACTAGGAATAGGGTTCCCCTGGTCCTCACCTACCACCCCACCAGCCTCTGGGTCCAACATATTATTGTCCATAACTTCCGCCACCTCCAACGAGATCCCACAACTAAGCACATCTTTCCCTCCCCTCTCCTCTGCATTCCGCAGGGATTGCTCCCTACACAACTCCCTTGTCCATTCGTCCCCCTCATCCCTCCCCACTGATCTCCCTCCTGGCACTTATCCGTGTAAGCAGAACAAGTGCTACACATGCCCTTACACTTCCTCCCTTACCACCATTCATGGCCCCAGACAGTCCTTCCAGGTGAGGCAACACTTCACCTGTGAGTCGGCTGGGGTGATATACTGCGTCCGGTGCTCCCGATGTGGCCTTTTATATATTGGCGAGACCCAACGCAGACTGGGAGACCGCTTTGCTGAACACCTACGCTCTGTCCACCAGAGAAAGCAGGATCTCTCAGTGGCCACACATTTTAATTCCACATCCCATTCCCATTTTAACATGTCTATCCACGGCCTCCCCTACTGTAAAGATGAAGCCACACTCAGTTTGGAGGAACAACACCTTATATTCCGTCTGGGTAGCCTCCAACCTGATGGCATGAACATCGACTTCTCTAACTTCCGCTAATGCCCCACCGCCCCCTCGTACTCCATCTGTTACTTATTTTTATACACACATTCTTTCTCTCACTCTCCTTTTTCTCCCTCTGTAGTTCTGAATATACCCCTTGCCCATCCTCTGGGTCCCCCCCCCAACCTTGTCTTTCTTCCCAGATCTCCTGTCCCATGATCCTCTCATATCCCTTTTGCCAATCACCTGTCCAGCTCTTGGCTCCATCCCTCCCCCTCCTGTCTTCTCCTATCATTTTGGATCTCCCCCTCCCCCTCCAACTTTCAAATCCCTTACTCACTCTTCCTTCAGTTAGTCCTGACGAAGGGTCTCGGCCTGAAATGTCGACTGCACCTCTTCCTAGAGATGCTACCTGGCCTGTTGCGTTCACCAACAACTTTTATGTGTGTTGCTAGGATAAAGTGAAGGTTGGGGTATATGTGTGTGTGTGTGTGTGATTGGGTGAATGGATTTAGAATGTAAGTCTATTGCACATTCCAGAGCAGAAGGTCGCGGTAATGCACCATTAATCTAGGTGCCAACTGCTGTAAAACAAGATGAAGAGGAAAAGGAAGTTGTTTATATTGATTGCCAGATGTGGGTGTCAGATCTGGCAGAGAGTGGAGAGGGTCTTGCCGGGTCAGCAATTTGTTGTCACGTTTCAGAGTCAGAGGTCCATGCGGGCAGGGGTAACGCATTCTCATTAAATCCTGGTTTGTAAATCAGTGATACTGGAGTTTGAGACCCTAACATCAGGAGCCCAATGTTTGAGGCCTAGTATTCGGTGATCAGCATGACCTGTGCTTGATACCAAGGACTGTTGACTGATGGTCAAATCTGAAAAACAGAAGCCAAGTCCCATTGGCCGAGCTGAGTCTACTTTGGAGGGTGAAGCCTAATGTCTGCAAGCCCAAGTCTGTGTCCGATGGACACAGGACGCTGAGCCAAAGGCCTGACCTGGGGTTAAAGGATTGTATATATCTGTAGAAGGGAGGGAAGAATGGGGTTTGATTTTGTCTTTGTTGTTTTATTACTTGTTGTGTTCTGGGTTATTCAGCCAGGCATTGTGAACATGCTATGTTGGTGCCAGAATGTGTAGTGACATACTTGCAGATTGCCCACGGTGCACCCTTGGGTCCATTGTTTATTAATGTAAATGACACCTTTCATGGTATGCTCTAATGCACACTCGACAAATAAACTTGAGTCTTGATACATTTAATTAAGAAGAGTACAAAATTGAAATTGTCCGTGTGGAGAGCTAGCAAATAAAAAAGAGCTCAGAGCTGCAATAGAAAAGATGTTTGACGTGATAATATAGAACAACGGAAGTGAAATAGATCTTGAATAAGATTGGATACAAGGGGAAGAAAGTAGTTAATGTCAAATTTTTGAAAAGCCAAAAATGGGAAAAAAGAAAATGACAAGAGGGAGAACCTGAGGGTTAAATAGTTTATTGAGACTGTGATTAAGAAATGCTGAAGTGACTGGCACCTGAAATTGAAGTGTAGGAGAGGAAATGGACAGAGACGAAAGAAGTTGAAATCAAAATATAGCTTCATAACTTGCTTAAACATTAGGAGTACTGGATAGATTTCATACAAACAAAACATTGTGGCATGAGATGCATCAATCAACCTCTTGGTCAGAAATTTACTTTATCCAATTCTAATATCCACAAGGAAACAGTGAAGGAAAACTGCAACATCTCTCACAATGTGTATATTGGCCAGATGGGACACACAGTGGTAACCTGCATCAAGGAGCACAGGAAGTGTAATGTTTAGGTTACCCAGAGAAATCAGTGATAGCAGAACATTGCATTTGCCATGGCTATAGGACTGACTTTGAAGGCACAAAACTACTATGCTGAGCCAGTGGCTTTTGGGACTGTCTGGTGAAGGAAGCCATTGAAACAAAACTAGACGAAAAGAATCTTAACAAAGATGAAGATCTTGCTCTGAGTAAGAACTGGAACTCGATTGTAAACAAGGTGACAAAGCAGAAACCTGTTTGAACGAGAACTAACCAATCAGGAGGGACGGACAATTGGGGTATAAATACCACCAGACTAGACATGCCTCGGCATCAACCCTGATGAAATTGGCAGAACTTGGCATCAGAATAACAGTTAAAAACAATAACAGCATCCAGCTGGAAACCCAAGAAGAATTTATACATCATCTCTCAAAGTTCAAGACTGCTCCAACAGCCACAATGACTCACAGACTAGTCGATACTTCCACCTCAGTCAGATGAACATATGTTGAAAAGCAGAACAGATTTTCCACCTAGAAGTCAGCTACTTGCTGCTCTTCTCTAATTGATTTCCGGCTGTGACTATGATTCAATCAACATCTGGTGTTCTTTTTTTACCATCTATTAAAGTTACTTATGTATACAGGACATGCTGTGCTTGGTGCTGATGGACCTTGCCTTGAGTTCAGTGCTTCTGTCAAATCCACTTGTTCTGTGATTTACCAAATGATTATGCATTTACCTTAGACTGGGGGTGATTGACATAAAAGAAGAAATATAAGTGTGATGACTGAAAAAGAAATTAGACACAAAAATGAGGAAAAAATGAATCAGAGGAAGCTGAAATAGAGAAATGAATGAAATATTAAAGTGAATAAAATGAGACATTGACAATTTAGAAATAAAATATTAGCCAGTTGAGGAAAGAGACAGAAAGAGAAAGTCAGAAGCAGAAACAGGTTTATTACGGTGACTTATGTAATTAAATTTATTGTTTTGTGGCGGCAATACAGTACAAGACATACAGTATAAATTACTACAAGTTACAAAATAAATAGTGCAAAAATAAAGCAATAATAAGGTGGTGTTCATGGATCTTTCTGAAATCTGATAGCAGAGGAGAAGATGATGTTATTACAACTTTGAGTGTGGATCTTCGAGCTTCTGTTCCTCCTCTCTGATTGCAGCAATGCAAAGAGGGTGTGCCCGTCATGGTGAGGGTTTTTATTGATGGATGCTGCCTTCTTAAGGTGTCCTTGAAGATGTCCTGAACAGTGGGCAGGACTATGTCCTTAATAGAACTGGCTGAGTCTACATGTCTCTGCAGCATCTCGTGATCCCGTGCATTGGAATCTCCATACTAGGCTGTGATTCAACCAGTCCGAATGCTCTCCACAGGACGTCAGTAGAAATTTGCAGGAAGTGGAGAAATAGAGAAACCTGGTTTGCAAAGTTATTCTGCAGCTGGAAAGTCAAATTGCAACTGAAAATAAATGGACTGGGAAACTCTCAGACAATAGAGGACAAAAGATGATTAAAAATAGAAAAAAAGAGGTGGAATGGGAAAATATAGAATTTTTGCGACCTAAATCTATCAATGTGTTGGTAGTCCAATATCAGCAGAAATGTGATGCAAGACTGGAACCTTGCAAATGGATTAATTAAATGGAAACTAGGCACCTACAACTTGCATTCAAAATAAACTTGCTACACAAATCTCCTGAAACCTCCCTCTTACTGTAAAGTTACCCCTCTAGTATTAGAATTTACTACTGGGAAATTTACTGTAAAGTTATCCCCTCTAGTATTAGAATTTACTGGGAAAAAGACTCTGATGATTTATCCCCTCCAAGGCACTGAGTCTGGCTCTGTGGCTCAGAGGGGGAAGGGCATGCTGTGGTGATAGGGGATTCATTAGTTAGAGCAACAGAGGGGAAGTTCTGTGGGCAAAAGCAAGATTCCCAGATGATATGTTGCCGCCCCACTACCATATCTCCGATAGAGTCCTCAACATTCTCAAGTGGGAGGGTGAACGGCCAGATGTTGTGGTCCATGTAGGTACCAATGACGTAGGTGGGACGAGTGTCAAGGTTCTGCATAGGGAATTCAGGGAGTTAGGTGCTAGGGTAAAGGGCATGACCTCCAGGGTTGTGATCAAAGTATTACTGCCATGTGCTAGTGAGGCCAAAACTAGGAAGATTACAGAGTTTAGTACATGGCTAAGGAGTTGGTGTAGGAAGCAGGGAATAAGACTTGTGGATCACTCAGCTCTTTCAGGGAAGGTGAGACTTGTACAGAAGGAATGGCTGGAGGAGGAGGAGGACTAATATCCTAGCGGGAAGGTTTGTTAATACTGCACAGTGGAGTTTAAACTAGAATTGCAGGGGGATGGGAACCAGAGTGCCAGAACAGTTAGTGGGCAGGTTGTGGAGGCAGATGTTGGTAAGACCTCAGACGAAGTTAGGAATCGAAGGGTTGACCATGGTGCCTGTATTTCAATGCAAGAAGTGTCATAGGAAAGGCGGGTGATACCACTGAAGATGAGGTAGCAAGTTTACAAACAGTGGCAAAGTGTAGTAAGGAGAGGCTGTTGATAGGCCAAAATTGCTGTCAATAAGATGATAGCAATGTAAAAGGCGTACAAAATCGAAAAGGGTGCATACAGGACTGAAGAGGTTATATTTGAATACGCACAGTATACAAAATATGGTAGATGAACTTGTGGTCCAACTCACAGACAAGCCTACTAGGGGATCAGATATTGTGGATTAGGTGTTGTACAATGAATCAGAATTGATTGGGGAGATTAAAGTAAAAGAAACCTTAGGGGAAGTGATTATAACTAATCAAATTCACCCTGAAATTTGAGGAGAAGCTTAAGTCAGATATATTGGTATTATAGAGGCATGAGAGTGAAGTTGGCTAAAATTGATTGGAAAAGAACACTGGCAGGGATGACAGCAGACCAGCAGAATTTTTGGAAGCAATTTGAAAGGCACAGGATATATACATCCCAAAGAGGAAAAATTATTCTAAAGGGAAGAAAATACAACTGTGGCTAACAAGAGAAGTCAGAGCCAACATAAAAGCCAAAGGGAGAGTATATAGTAGAGCAAAAATTGTGGGAAGTCAGAGGATTGAGAAGCATTTAAAAACCAACAGAAGGCAACTTCCTTCAGATACACGAAGTGCAAAAGAGAAGAAAGAGTAATATTGGACCCCTGGAAAATGGTGCTGGAAATGGGGAACAAGACAATGGCAGATAAATTGAATAAGTATTTTGCATCAGTCTTCACTGTGGAGGACATCAGCAGTATGGTGGATATTACAGGTTACAAGGGTCATGAAGTGTATGAAGTTACCATTACTAGAGAGAATGTTCTTGGGAAACCGAAAGGTCTGAAAGTAGATAAGTCACCTGGTCCAGAAGATGTACAACACAGGGTTTTGAAAAAATTGGCTGAAGAGACTGTGAAGGCATCAGTAATGATCTTTCAAGATTTACTAGATTCTGGAATGGTTCCAGAAGACTGGACAATTGCAAATGTCACTTCACTCTTCAAGAAGAGAGAAAGGCAGAAGAAAGGAAACTATAGGCTAGTTAGTCTGAACTCAGTGGTTTGGAAGATGTTGAAGTCGATTGATAAGGATGTGGTTTCCGGGTACTTGTAGGCACATGATAAAATAGGACGTAGTCTGCATGGATTCCTCAAGGGAAAATCTTGCCTGACAAATCTTTTGGAATTCTTTGAAGAAATAACAAGTAGAATAGAGAAAGCAAAATTGGTTGATGTTGTGTGCCTGGATTTCTAGAGGGTATTTGAATAGGTGCCACACATGAGGCTGTTTAAGAAGCTACAAGTCTATGGTATTATAGGAAAGATTCTAGCATGGATAAAGCAGTGGCTGATTGGTAGGAGGGAAAGAATGGGAATAAAGGAAACCTTTCCTGGTTGACAGCCGGAGACTAATGTACTCCATAGGGGTCGGTACTGATTCTTTATACGTGTAACGTTCCGTTATTTTGGCTCGTGTATGTCTAGGGGAAATCCCGCCCAGCACCTGCTTCAGCAGTCCCCTCAGGGTCAATCGTCGCCCGAATCAATCACAAACATCAATCATCAGCCAGCACACCCAGTAAATTTTAACACATACACTTTATAGATATTACTAATTCTAGGGCATTAATATACATTTGATACAGAGAGGAAAGTAATGAAAAAAAAAGGCGCCAACACTTATTCAAAGTCCAAGTTCTTCGCGCGCTACCGTTGGAGTTCAAGTTCGACGTCAGACGACCACCCGAATTCCGTCGACCCACGGCTCGGGACCACCCGAAGTGATCGACCGGAGCCTCTCCGCACGTCCGCCGTCCTCCTCGTCTCTCCTCCCGACTCCCCGCCAAAACTCAGTCCACAGTCATATCATACAGCATGGCATCCGAAAACAAAACGATACATAACCACCCATTGGCTAATAGCACCCTCTTAACCACAATAAACTGCTAGCGCAAACTCTCTGCAGCGTTAAAACACAACAAAGCCGCATTCCACAGATTAACATAACAAAAATCGCCATTTTAAATGTAACAAAAGAAAGACCCCGTACACTCTCCCCCCACCTAAAAAAGTCATGCCCTCATGACGTTAACAGAATTCACTAGTACTCCTTGTAAAACACAAAACCCAACCCAGGTGCATAAAGCAGTGACATAACTTTGCAGGGCAGTAGAGATCACACCCTGCTCTCCCGGCGCTATATAAGTGAGTCTTTCCGGGGGATGCCTACTCCTCTGAGGCCTCAGGACTTCCTCTGTGGACTCTCCCTGTTCAGACACCCCAGGTGACCCCTCGAGCCTATCTGTCGGACCTTCCCCTTCACCGGGATCCCTCTGCCCCGGTGAGCCCTCTGGCTCGGGTTCTGCCTCCACCCTCTCCTCCCCCAATGCCGGCTGTAATACAGGCGGCTCTGCAACACCCTCCCTCGGTCCCCCTGACTCAGTGATGGAAGGGCCAAGAGTCTCTTCTCCTGGCACCGGGGAATCAGCGAACGGAAGCAGGTACCACACGTCCGAATCATCATCTTCCGATGACGTATCCCTTCTCGAGGTGGGGACCGGCCCCGTTTTCTTTGCAGCGGGCTCTTCCCATGCCCTGCGCCCTCGCAAAGTCCTCGTAAAAGGAGTAAACTCCCATTCGGGCTCTGGGTCCATCTTCACCTCTCGACCCAGAGGCAACAGGTGGTTCTGATGGAGTACCTTGACAGGCCCCTGCCCGCCCTCAGGTCTCACCCGGTAAACCGGGAGATTCGGCATCTGACTCTCCACCACATATGGGGTGGCTGCCCAACGGTCCGCCAACTTGTGCTTACCCTGTAGTCCTAAATTCCGGATAAGGACTCGGTCTCCCGGCAATAGCTGGACGAACTTTACCTTCTGATCATACCTCCTTTTATTCCGCTGGTTCTGCTTGGTGGCTGCCGCCTCAGCCAACTCGTACGCCCTTTTCAACTCTCTCCTCATATCGGACACGTACTTCAGACATGGCTTCGAAGGTATTTCCCCCGCTTCAGTCCCAAAACACAGATCAATGGGCAACCTCGCTTCCCGTCCGAACATCAGATAGTAGGGCGAGTACCCCGTAGCATTATTGCGAGTACAATTGTAACAATGAACCAAATGGGCGATGTGCTGACTCCACTTACTCTTCCGTCCAATCTCCAAGGTGCCGAGCATGTCCAGCAGGGTCCGGTTAAACCTCTCGGGCTGAGGATCACCCTGCGGGTGATAGGGGGTGGTTCTGGACTTTTCAACCCCAAGCATATCCAGCAATTCATGGATAAGCCTGCTCTCGAAGTCCCGTCCCTGATCACTGTGGATCCGCCGGGGAAGGCCATAATGAACAAAGTACTTCTCCCACCCCTTCTAGCTACAAGTTCTACCTGCCTTTAATCAAACTCAACCCTCGCACCAGTACCTCTGCCGGAATGCGATAATCGACCCCGCTTACCACACACGCATGATTCACCGGTACCTCCTCCATTTCACACCAACTTACAATCTTATCTCGCTCCATCTTCACACCACTTACCGCAACCACAAGTACAACTTTCCCGAAAAAAAAAATCCAAATCCCTGACGGTAGCCCCCACTTGTAACGTTCCGTTATTTTGGCTCGTGTATGTCTAGGGGAAATCCCGCCCAGCACCTGCTTCAGCAGTCCCCTCAGGGTCAATCGTCGCCCGAATCAATCACAAACATCAATCATCAGCCAGCACACCCAGTAAATTTTAACACATACACTTTATAGATATTACTAATTCTAGGGCATTAATATACATTTGATACAGAGAGGAAAGTAATGAAAAAAAAAGGCGCCAACACTTATTCAAAGTCCAAGTTCTTCGCGCGCTACCGTTGGAGCTCAAGTTCGACGTCAGACGACCACCCGAATTCCGTCGACCCACGGCTCGGGACCACCCGAAGTGATCGACCGGAGCCTCTCCGCACGTCCGCCGTCCTCCTCGTCTCTCCTCCCGA
This sequence comes from Mobula birostris, assembly GCF_030028105.1. Classification (NCBI taxonomy): domain Eukaryota; kingdom Metazoa; phylum Chordata; class Chondrichthyes; order Myliobatiformes; family Myliobatidae; genus Mobula; species Mobula birostris. Next base: position 68,839,636 of record NC_092374.1, read on the forward strand.
CTCCCCGCCAAAACTCAGTCCACAGTCATATCATACAGCATGGCATCCGAAAACAAAACGATACATAACCACCCATTGGCTAATAGCACCCTCTTAACCACAATAAACTGCTAGCGCAAACTCTCTGCAGCGTTAAAACACAACAAAGCCGCATTCCACAGATTAACATAACAAAAATCGCCATTTTAAATGTAACAAAAGAAAGACCCCGTACATACGTTATATGTCAATGATTTGATTGATGGAATTGATGGCTTTGCTGCAATGTTTGCAGACGGTATGAAGGTAGGTGGAGGGGCAGGTAGTTTTAAGGAAGTAGAGAGGCTACAGAAGGACTTCGACAGATTAGGAGAATGAACAAAGAAGTGGCAGATGGAATACTGTGTTGTGACTATTTTCTAAACGGAGAGAAAATACAAAAAAAAAAGCTGTGGTACAAAGCGACTTGGGAATCCTTGGGCAGAATTTCTTAAAGATTAGTTTGCAGCTTTAGTCTGTGGTGAGGAAGGTAAATTCGATGTTAGCATTCATCTCAAGTGAACTACAATATAAAAAGTAAGGATATTATTTTGAGAGTTTATAAAGCACTGGTGAAGCCTCACTTGAAATATTGTGAGCAGTTTTGGGCCCCTTATCTTAGAAAGGATGTGCTGAAACTGGAGACGGTTCAAAGGAAGTTCACAAAAATGATTCCAGGACTGAAAGGCATGACATATAAAAAGTGTTTGATGGCTCATGGCCTGTTTTCACTAGAATTCAAAAGAATGAGTGGTGTCCGCATTGAAACAATCAAATGGCAAAAGGCCTTGAAAGACTGTATGTGGAGAGGATGCTTCCTATGGTGGGGAGAGTCTAAAACCAGAGGACACAGCCTCAGAACAGAGGGGCATCCTTTTCGAACAGAAATGAGAGGGAATATTTTTAGTCAGAGCGTGATGAGTCTGTGGAATTCTTTGCCAAAGGCAGCTTCAAGGCAGAGGTTGATAGTTTCTTAATTGGTCAGTGAATGAAGGGATATGGGGAGAAGGCAGGAGGTTGGGGCTGAGAGGAAAATTGGATCAGTCATGATGAAATGGCAGAAGAGACCCGATAGGCCAAATAGCCTAATTCTGCTCCTATATCTTACGGTCTTGTAACTCTCATAACTTCATACTCTTTTTATAATTTTATAATCTCTACTGTAGTAATCATCTTCTCCCATCCTACATACTATTGGCCTCCTCCCTTTACTTTTGGGACCTCAATCACAATAACTTAGCAGCCATAACACCATCCAATTGCTTCTGTGTTCTGTACCCCTAACTCCATGACCTAGACTACCATAAAACATGCTTTAGATGTATCAATTCAGATGAGGATAAGTTTATCACCATGTACCCGCAGTTTTAATAACAATGTGCAGGCCTCCACCTAATGGTCATAACTTAATATCATTTTATAAAGTACATTCACAATGACATCTCAAACATTAACAAATAATCTGACCCGTAACAATCCACTTACTCTTGTTGGCAGCAATATCCCTGATCCTTAACTGCACCCAAATGTTCTACATGGTTTTGTCCTCGTTTGGTTGACTGCTTTGCTGGAGAAGTCTCTAGTCTACCAGTCTCAATGAAAGAACCTAACATTGAAAAGAGCCCTGTAGGTAAAAACTGCTGTATGTCCAGCAACCTCTGACTTTCTAGGCCTTGAAATATTCCACCTGCACAGAACTTGCCTTAGGGTGAAATCCATCACTTTTCCAGTTCTGGAGAATCTCCTGCAGCAGAGGTCGATAACTCATGCACAAACTGAGTCTATAATTGAGAGGGATTGTATATTATGATAATATTTAAAGCATGTCTTGATGCAGCAAGGTACTCCAAGCGGCTTCATTGTCAGTGGTATGAGAGAACATGACCAGTGCCTAAAGAGCTGATGAAATGCAGGAAGTGAGAAGTGTGTCATTTGAATAAGGCTTTACTCATAAAATAGTCTTCAACCTGATATAAACTGGAAAACCATCAAATGCATTGACCTAGCACAATTCTATGCACTGCACTCAGTTTTTCAGCTGGCTAGACATTGATTGATGCTCTTAAAAGCTTTTTCTTTTGCTTAAAGATATTAGTTTCACAAATCAGACTATGAAAGTATTCAAAATATTTTAAGTGATTTTAAATTGTGACCAAACAGTGAAAGTCTGAACACTATTATTAACATTTCTTATAAATACAAACATGTTTTCATTGGCATTAATAAATACAAAGAATATTTTTCAGAATATTTTACAGAATTCTTAGAGAGCTGGAGGCTATTCAGCCTATCAAGTCCGTGATAGCTTCTTCTAAGAGAAAATACAGTCATTCCCAGAGTCTTTCCACAGGACAATGAAGACTTGTCTTCTTTTCTTCAAGCACTTGGCAAATTCGTCTTTGAAAGCCACCACCTTTTCATGCTGGGTATTCAAAACTGTGATTACTTGCTTCATAAAAATGCTTCTGCCTGTAATTTATGTAATTATTTCCCAAATTAGCTGTGTTTTATGGTTCTCAACCTTCTTGTACACTGGAAGATATTTTCTTCATTTACCCTACCTAGACCCTGGACAATTAGGGGGAAATAAGAATCAAATTAACTGCCTCGTGTTGATGATTCCCTGGAAGAAAATAAGGAAATAAATTTTAATGAAAAGATAAACTGTAAACTAACCAACAGCTTTAGGAGAGTACTGTTGGCCCTATTTCCCAAAGATTCCCAAAGTGGAAACTTTTTCCACATGTTAAGCATGTCAGTGTAGAGATAAAATTTAATCAAATGTGGAGGATGGAATGAAGCAGGTTATAGCCAGAAGAAACTTTGATTTTATTCTAAGAGATCACCTACTGCTGTTAGATAGCAATAAATGTAGGTCTTTGTTAAACGGATCAGTCTGACTCTGTAGGAGACTGAGGGAATGAGATTGCTGGGTACCATATGAGAGAAGGAATTAGAAAAGAAATCTAGGCTTGCACATTGGTAGAGGATGAACATTTGAAAGTGCAGAGGAATGACTTCATTCTACATAAACCCACTAGATAAATTGGATTTCAGTAAAGCCAGCAGGATGGTCAAGGTGGATCAAGTAACCGGAAAGGGTGTGAATTGCTTCAGGCATTTATCTGAGAGAGGACATGAATCAGATTAACACACTCACTGTTTTGATAGGTGAAGAAGAAGATATTGTATGAAATTTATAAAATGGTGTGAGATCAATTTGATAAAGATCTTGCAGTGTATTGGAAGTTGGTTCTTTTGACAGCTGGATTCAAGTAAGTGTAAGGGGAGAAAAATTGAATCAGTTGACAATTTTATAGTTTTTTTATATTCTTCACTCATCTCAGTAGTTATGGCAATTGGAATGATATAATGACTCACAAACATGTTGTATTTCTATTGGGACAGCAGACTGTGTGGAGCTTGAATAATGGAAAACTAATAAAACAAACCCCCAAGAGAAAGCAAATGCTACTCAAGCAATAGCCTAGAACAAGCATTTGACTAGTCAGGGAAAAAAAAGGAAAAGCCACATCAGACTGAAAACAATGAAAGCATTAGGTTATATCTCAAACACAGAGATGACAGACTGCTGAAAAACACCAAACTTTAAAATCAGTGAGAGGAGACAGCCTCCCCAGTCCCCTCCATCCTGCACATTCAGAGAGTTAGTCTAGAACATCAGGATGGGAAAAACTGACACGATGAGGAACAAAAGCTGTCTTGCTTCACCAAAAATGTATTTTAAAATGCCAAGCCAATTTAGGAAACCACCTGAAAATTTTCCCATCCAGCAGCTAACTGACTGGAGTGACAAAGGCTTTTCAAAAGCCCTCCAGGTTATGCTGGGTGAATTTATAACATGATGAGCCAATGGACTCCATGAGGCAGGAATTCCTAGACACTGCCTGACCTCATGCCTGCAACACCCAGCCCACCACCCCCTCAACCCACAATTAGCATTTCTGAATGAGGACAGATGAACGTTCTGCCCCTCCACACCTGAGTGACATTCAAGTAAGCAGTGGACTCCAATGAGTGATTAGAGTCTAGGTGATGTAAAGCTGAGCCCTGCTTCAGGGACACTCTGGTGATGCTTGGCAATTTACCATCTGGGAAGTCCTTAAAATTTCTCTGAGAGAAAATTTTAAAAAGTATCCAAGCATTGCATGAAGATTTCTTTTTATTTTTTTTAAGTCTTAAAATGTAATAACTTTAATTAAAAACACATTAAAATGCTAACAGGTAATTGGAAATATAATCCAAAGTCTCTCCTGCTGTTTGTTCTTCTTCCAAATCTATCTGACTGCACCCATCTCGCTCTCCGTCATATCAGTAGTCTGCTATTTGGGGCTCATTAACAAGTCCAATGGCAGAGTAAGAGGTCTGATCACTGTGCCAGACACAGTGAACCTGCATGAAAGCCTGAAATGAACTGAATGCTGAATGTCTCGATAGGACAACACTGGCTGACTCCCAGCAGAGTAATTGATCTCCACCAGTGGAGACCTTCAAATGTTAATTTTATTGAAAATCAAATAATTGTGCCTGGCTAAAGAGCTATTCAACAATATTGATCACCTCACTCTTCTTCATATTAATGTAATAATAAGGAAACTGATAGCAGGAGAAAATTGATCATTGGTTTCAGTTGACCAGAAGTTACGGGGGAAGTTTATAGGATGCAGATTATTCTAATTATAAACTGAATGTACTGTGATGGCTCTCATTGATTATACAGAGGAGTCATTTATGATATGTCATTAGTAAAGAAAACTGTTTAAACAGCAATGCCAAGCTAATTGGAGAATCTTAGGCTGCTTTGGCAGGTCACGTACGCTGCATGCTATTGACGAGCAGAATCCTACCAGACACTACAATACACTTCCTTCCTCCCCACCACAAAGCAGTTCTAAGGCTAAAATCCTCTCTCAACCCTTGCCCCGCACCCTCAGTGCAGCTAAATTTGAAACCTTCTAGAATGTGTGGACAACTTGAATGTTCCTCAAGTTATCCAGAACTATTTCAAGTCCTTAGAGAGATCCACATTGCTGAAGCAGAGCAGCCTAAAACTAACAGCAATAGAGCTGCACTGTCTGAGACTAAGTTAGTTGAATACAGGTCCCAGTAAAATTTGACAGGATTACAATGAATGCTAGATGGAGAATATAGCTAAACTTTATTATTAAGCATATCTGCAGCAATATTAAGACATATTCTTACTTCAAAGATTCAATCACTATTGCTTGACTTGCATTACCAGTATATGAGTCCTGTCATCTTTCTCATCCTCCTCTGTAGCAGCATTCTATGTATCAACTGCAGTTGTATTTGTCAATCGGAATGCTGGTATCTTCAAGTTCCCTCCCGACTAAGAATAAAATTCCAGGCTGACCCTTTCGTCCTCTGTACTGTAGAATACTGACTGAGGTGTCCTGCTGGAGCCAATGTCCTGATTGTTCTCAGATGAATGTGAGAGACCCCTTTGTTCATCTCACAACCAAGCAGAGCAAATTCCACTGCTGCGTTGACTAAAAGCTATCTCTTAACCCATGTGATGGAAACAGACATGATCTAATCATTACCATTGAAACACTCTGGTTCCGTTGGCTGCATAAGTCTAGGAAAGACAATCCTCGGCCCCGCCAAATATGGGAGATTGAAGCGCAAGCCTCCCAAAACCCCGTTTGTGTGGCTGCTGCGTGATTCGTTACCCTGTTACAAATAAGTACCATGAAATAATAAATAGTGCACTGCATACAATTAAACAATTTAGCTTTATAATTCTTAATTTGATTAAAAGGTTATTAAAGAAAAAGCAAAAAAAGAAAGTGCAAAAGGGCCCATTTTAATGAAATAGTCTAATGTGCACAAGTTGGATCTCATGGTTTCCCCTTCACTGATCCTCCTTCGATCTCCCCGGGATTTGTCGAATCACAGCCCCACTCCCGGTCGACTCCTCCGAACTCTTCTCTCAGCATCTTCTCTCCCACAAAAGCCCCAAGCCCAACTTTGTTGTCCCTTGCCAAAGAAACCTCCCCTAAATCTGGTCATCCTAATTAGATGGCACACAATTCTCCTATCTCTTTATCTTCAACAGTAACCCAAACAAGCAGCTTACACAGAGCAGAACAACATAACGGAAAAAAATATGAACCGTATGAACCAGGACATTACACCACAAACATGAGAAATTCTGCAGATGCTGAAAATCCAAAGCGACGCACAAAATTCTGGAAGAACTCAGCAGGACAGGCAGCATCTATGGAAATGAATAAACTGCCGACCTTTCTTCAGGACTCAATGTTTCGGGCCAAGACCTGAAGAACGGTCTTGTTCCAAAACGTTGATTATCTATTCATTTCCATAGATGCAGCCTGAGCAGCTGAGCTCCTACTTCGTGTGTGATTATTAGCATGTTGCTGTTTTGTAATCTTGAGGAGTATAGATAGTCAGGGGATTTTTTTTAGTGTAGAATTATTAAATACAAGAATACATAGCTTTCAGGTGAGAAAGTTGAAAGAAGATTTATGAGGCAAGCTTTTACACAGAGAATGTTCGATGACTGGAACATGTTGCCAGGGGAACTGGTGGAATCTGGTTTGATAACAATGTTTAATAGCCACTTAGACAGATATATGAATAGACAGGAATGGAGGAATATAGACCACATGCAGGCAGATGTGCCGTTTAAATTGGCATCATAATCAGCACATACAAAGTGGGTTAAGAGCCTGTTCCTGGTTCTGTACTGTTCTATGGCCTATTTATAAATTGTAACCTGCATTGCAAAAGTGAGTTCACTCCAGAAGAAGAGTATAATCTTGTTATAATCTTGTTTCCACAAGAAGAGTATAACAGTCTGACTGGACAACTGGGTGGGCTTAACCCTACCAAATGGAAATGATCGGACAGATAAGTTAGGCTGACAGCTGCCTTTTAAATGGGACATGTATTTAAAGTCTGATTCAGGATGCTTTGGAGTAATGGACTCTGGGAATGAAGAAATGCGGCAGCAGCTTCAGAAGATGTTAAGCCCCTTAAGGAGGAGCAAGAACTTCATATTAATGTCAGAGTGTCAACACGTCTCAGTTGACTTAAATTTCATTCAGTCCCATGAATATAAATTCAAGCCATACTCAAGAGACTTGGGCAGTAAAATTCAGACAGCCTTTTGAGTGAGGTACTGAGACAGGATCATATCATAATGGTAGTGGAGTGTCACCTTGGCATCTTTGTTAAAATATTTCCCTCAATCAACTTGATAAAAGGTAGATCTGTGGGATCTTACTGTGTGCAATTGAGCCGCTGAGTTCCGAAATTTGGGTTAAGTCGAAACAATGTTTCACTGGCTATACAGTGTCATGTGGTCAAAGAATTATGAAAGATGTAAATAAAGCAAAGTATGATTCCAAATCAGAGTCAAAATCAGATTTAATACCACTGGCATATGTCGTAAATTTGTTGACTTAGCGAGAGCAGTACAGTGCAATGCATGATAAATATATAAAGTACTAAATAAAGCAATTACAGTAAGTATTTATATGTATATTAAATAGTTAAATTTAAAGATAGCAGTGCAAAAACAGAAATAATAAAAAAAAGTAGTGAGATAGTGTTCATGGGTTCACTGTCCGTTTAGGAACTGGAAGGCAGAGAGGAAGAAGCTGTTTTGAATCACTGAGTCTGTGCCTTCAGGCCTCTGTACCTCCTTCCTGACAGTAACAATGAGAAGAGGGCATGTCCTGGGTGATGGGAGTTCTTAATAATGGATACCACCTTTCTGAGGCACTTTCCTTTGAAGTTGTCATGGATACTACAGAGGCTAGAACCCATGATGGAGCTGACTAATTTTACAACTTTTTGTAGCTTCTTTCAATTCTGTGCAGTAGCGCCCTCCCCACCCCCCACAATACCAAACCTTCACCGGTGTTGCTGACAGCGGATAAATGATACATGGCACTCTTTCCCTGTAGCCACAATGAAGCAAAGGATAAAATATCATCATTGGAAATAAGGATGAAGGGTCATCTTCAATTAAAGTCATTCTGGATCAACAGATTCTTTCGAGGTCACTTCTGATTGGAGTTCGGAACTGACCACAGTGATGAGTACTGCAGTCACAGATGACAAGGATGTGCAGTTTATGCCCCATGAGCAGAGGGAGATACAGAGAAGCAGATGAACTGTTCACTGACTTTTAATAAGAATTGTGCAGAATTAAAGGAAAAATAACAAACTAGGACAGCAGGGTCACTACCTAAAACTCTCAAACTGAAAGCTAATGCCAACTCTGTGGCTCAGAAGCAGTGACTTAATACTAAATAAATACTGTTCCTTTGAAGTGTCAGTCTAAATGGTAGTTTTCTTTCCTGGAACAAGGACAAAGCTAAACAGGGAGTGTTGATATGACAGATCTGAAATGAGAGGAAGGGGATTAAATACAATCACGCTGGAACATTCATACTCACAGGCATGATTACTGACTCTGCTCCGCAACCCTTCAGCAAGGGCACCCAGACTCTGTGGCAAAGTCGTGATTGTGACAGGGCCCCTGTTCCAAAGTGATGCCAGAGACATGTGCCTGTTGGAAATACCAGATGAGAGACTTGTCCAGGATATCATGGGCTGGAGCGCAAGAATATTCATCAGGGACATACCACTCCCAATTCATGAGATATTGGAGCCTGACCCACATCAAGTGAGATGCTGGGAGATACCACACAGAATAGACCAAAGACCCTTCTACCAAGTGAGTGGTGCCTGGAGCAAGGGGAGAGAAAGTCACCGGTTTGAGCTGGGAAACATGGAACACTGAATGAGTCTACATCAATGATGATAGGTTCAGTCTATATGAGACTCTACTGATAACTTTAACCACTACAAATGGTCCCATATAGTGTGAAGCCAATATGCATCTCCCCTGCTTTGCGAGGTCTCACTTGTCAGCAGAGTCGATTATCTTGCTGTTCATACTGTTTCTGGAGCACAACAGAAAAGCTCTGGCCAGAGTCCAGGTGCACTTATGGTGTTGGACCAACTGTTCAGCAGCAGAACCTCCCATGACAATCTTCTGGTCAGACAAGAATGATGGCTGGAATCCCTTCTGGCACTAAAAGCAGGGCATGTTGGTGGAGGATGTCTGGGGTTATTGAGGGGAATCTCTGTCCAAACAAGGTAGGAGCTACAGGGTCATGGGGTTGGAAGAGACAAGGATGTCTGCAGCTCCTGATTCACTCGCTCAGTCTTGCCTTTAGATAGCTGGCAGAAACCGGACAAGAGGCTCGTTGCAGCTTCCCCAGATAGCGTTTTAAAAGTGGGATGTTCATTGTGGTTCTCGATCAGACATAATGACCTGAGGGAAGCCATGCATCCTGATCACATGCTGAGCCATGAGGGTGGCAATTTCACAAGGCGACTGGAGCTTGGGGAGAGCAATGCAATGGGGTACTCTGGAGAACCAGTCCACAACCACCAGAAGGGTAGTTTTTCAATCTGATGGGGGTGGTGGGGTAGACCAGTGATGAAATCTACTGAGAGGTGGGACCAAGAGTAGTGATGCACAGGCAGAGAGTCTAGCAGACCCACAAGGAGATGTGACATCCTGTTCCGGACACAATTTGGGCAAAGACAGAGTTGTGGACATCCTGGGACATAGCTAAAAGAGTTGTCTCTTTATAAATTCCAAGGTCTGTTGAATTCCTGTAGAGCCAACCAAATGGGAAGAATGATCTCATTCTAACACCTTGGGGTTCACTGTGTCTAGAACAGTCAGTCGAGAAATCCCTCGCCTGTGCCTGCATCTGACAGTTGGATAGCCCTCACCTCTACCTCTATTCCCTAAGTCATTGGAGCAGCAAAACACATGAAAGGAAGGATGGACTCTGGATAAGCATGTCCTCAAAGATGTCAGACTGATGGGAGAGAGCATCTACTTTGGTGTTTTTGCTGCCAGGATGGTAGGTGAGGGTGAAATTAAATCGGGTGAAGAAGAGAGCCCAATGGGTATGACCAGGAGTTGAGTCTCTGGTGTCCTAGATATAGGAGAGACTCTGGTGGCCTGTCCATACCAGAAAGGGGTGCTCTGCCCCTTCCAGCCAGTGTCTCCATGCCTCCAAGGCCTCCTTGACAGCCAGATGCTCTTGGGTACCAACATGTTAGCTACACCTCACAGGAGACAAGTAGCAGGAAAGAAAAGCACAAAGGTGCGGGTGATTATTCACAGAAGAGAACTGGGAGAGTACAGCTCCAATGCTGACATCTGATGCTTTGACTTTGTTGAAGAATGGACAGGCTATGTCTGGATGCTACAGCACCAGGGCAGTGATGAAGTGTCACTGAAGCTCTAAGGATGCTTGGTCTGCTTCACTTGTCCATAGGAATCTGCAGAAGACTTCTTGGTGAGTGCATTTATGGGCACCGTGATGGAATTGAAGTTTATAATGAGGTGGTGATAAAAGTCTGCAAACTATATGAAGCACCTCACCTGTATGAGCGTTGATAGTTTGAGCTACTCTGTGAATTCTTGGACTTTACCTTGGTTGATTTGAACATTGGAAGAGGTGAGGGATACACAGCCCAAGATCATATCTGCTCTTTGTGGAACTTACACTTTTTTGGCTTGGCAGGAAGGGTGTTCTCAAGGAGCTGTCTGAGAACGTCTGGACATGTTGGACGTGTTCCTGGTGAGAGTGGGAAATGATCAGAATGTCAAGCAAGTACACAAAAACAAACAGATTCAACATGTCCTGCAGTCCAGAGCATGAAAAGGAGCAAGGGCATTGGCTAAACCAAAAGGTATCACAAGATACTCATGGCGGCCAGTGGATATGTTGAAAGCTGTCTTCCACTTGCCCCTTGTCAAGCTAGATTGTGAGCATTGTGCAGATCAGTCTTGGAGAACATGGATGTTTCTTGGAGATGTTCAAATGCGAAAGCAAGCAGGGGAGGAGGGTAGCAGTTCTTCACTGTGATGTTGTTGAGAGGCCAATAATCAAAGCAAGAATGGAGCTTGCCATCCTTCTTGCTCACAAAAGAAACATTTCTTTTTTTACTGGGCGCATAGAACATGATGTCTGGAGGAGTCCTGGATTGCCCAGTAGAGGCAAAAGCCAATTCTGAGTTCCACCTTGTTTAATTGTCATTCAATCATACATGAATATCCATGAATACAACAAAACAAAAGTGTTACTCCAGGGACAGGGTACAAAACACATTACCAACAGTTATACACATCACAAGGCACATATAGTACATATAAAATAGCAAGCACATAGTAGATACCACTAAGAAGCAGTCACACAAACAGTCACCTCTCTCCTGGATTGCTCTAAACAGGCATTACTGCAGCTTGAGGTCTGGTCCTTGCTATGACTGAGGCCATGCAGCTCCCTGCCGTCTGCCAATAAATCAGTGAATCAGACTCGCAGCATTCCACATTAACAATGTCCAACAGGGTCTTGCAATCACAAGGAAAGCAACTAAGACAATCACTCACTGTTATACCATACACCACCTTCACACAACAACTCTCCTAACTCCTCTGATGTACACAAAAGCATGTGCTGCACCAAGTCCATCTCTTTCACTTTCTCTACCAAAGAGCAACTCGCTAATAGGATAAGCTTCAATGCTTTAAGTTTTTAATGTCCAGCATGGTCTTGCTACCAGATAAGAATATGTATAAAAAGTAACACCTTTGGTTGACCCTGTAGGAGTCGCTGTGATCGATTGCACCACCATTTTACCAGAAGTATCTCCTGCACCGATCTCATTCCTTCTGTGATAGGTGTATGTGCCCCACATGCATAGGGTCCTCCATGGACTGGGTACAGGAGATGAGGGGGAGAGTGTGATTACAGACAGTAATCTAAAGAGTAGGAAGCTTGAGACATCCTTTCTCTTCACCACACTGTTACCCAATTGTCCACTGAATGGGCAGATTTATCAGATCATCCAGGCTAGTCCTGCTCATCACACACTGTGATCTCATGCTGAAGCCTTGTGCTCAGCCCAAGCTGGAAAACAATGATGAGGGATCTCTTATTTCATCCTGTCTCAAATGCAAGTGTGTAGAACTTTACTGCACTGGCCCTTTCCCTTAGCGTAGGTCCAGAAGCCTGTAGATCAAACACTCTCTTGAACTCTACCCATGAATTATTGGAAGGACTGGAGTGCAGGGGAACCCTGTTCTTATGGGGTGTGGATCTGTCTAAGATATTCACCATGTAAACAGAATTACGTGCATCATCACCAAACCAACTTAGTTGGTCTTGGAAAGTCAGCTCACATTGGGAAATAAAATTCCTGCAACTGTCAGGGTCACCGGTGTATTTGCCTGGTGGAGGATTACTTGGTTCTGGTGCGGACACTGTCACGGAAATCAGGGCATTAGTTGCTGAGGCTAATTAGACTATTAAAGAGGAGGATGTGGGAGATGGTGGGAGTGGAAATGAGCTGGCTGAAGGCTGCTGAATTGTAGCAGTAATGGCTGCTACCTGAATCTGGCTGTCAATAGTTAGCTGCTGAATCTCGTCCATGAGACCAGTAATCACTGCCACCTGATTTTAGATGTCAGTGGTGAGTTGCTGAACTGTTGCTGTGAAGGCTGACACTTTTTCTTCCTGCTTGGACTGGGTTTGCTGCTCTGAAAAGAGCTGTCATGCTGCATGAGACACTTTTGCCAACACTGTCTCTACTGATTTTAGCTTTTCTTTCCTGAATGCTCCTTGGTTGATAGAGTCATCAACTAAAAATCTCAAACTTTGAAAGCTAATGCCGGCACTGTGGCTTGGATGCAGTACCTTAACAGTACATAAATATCACTCCTTTACAGGGTCAATCTAAATGTTAGTCTTCCTCTTAGGAACAAGGATGAAGGTAAGCAGGGAGCATTGACATTGCTGTGCTTTTAGTCAAGATTTGACAGGACTGAAATGAGAGGAAGGGAGTTTATTATAATCACAATGAAACACTAATTGGCTGGATTATGAATACTTATGTGTATGATTGTCCGCCCTGTTCCACAGACCACCTGCGAGGGCTCCCAGAACCTATGGCAAAGTCTGTGGTTAGGACATCAGAGGCCAAATAGGAAAGGCATAGCAGCAGACGTTCCATTGAAAGAATTCAGAGGATAAATGTAAACTGTTTTTCACAATCCAAATGGCCACAAAGTATTCTGCAAACAAGCAGAGACAAAAGAGACATGGCTCTTCTATGCACTGATAGGTAAGAATCTGGTTTCAGTCAGAAACATTCCCAAAAACACAACTGAACAAGCATCAATGCCTCAAGCCAGTTAGTCAGAAAGAATTGTAAAATGTCTAAAGTTGTTTTCACACTCCTGTTTTGAATTCATAACATGTCTGCCAAACTCACTTGTTGAAGCTCAAATACTCATCCCCAAATTAATAGACACCATCAACCCAATTTAATTTTCTGACAGATTTTAACAAACAGGATACAGATCCATTTACAAATATCTTTGTTAGATTTAGTGGTAAAACTATTGACTGCTCATAAATAAAATTTGGAAAGTGCTATTTTTATGATCCTGCTGCCACATTAGTTATCATGATAATAAACATCAATCAAAATGACAACTCGTGGAAATCAAACTACAAAAGGCAAACTGCATGATTTGCAGGTTTAGTGGATACAATCTTGAAATAAATTGAAGTTCCCATAGTTTGTATTAATTGTCCTATTATATTGGGCTGAGCTATTTTAAATGATTAAATCTAATATGTCAGCACTTCAATCAATATCTTTACATTTGGTTGTTCAATAAAAAGCAACAGTTAAGTCCCAACTTTGGTTCACTAATTGACAAGTCAGCGCAAGGTCAGTGAAGGATAGGCTTAGACTGAATTGTCAGCACAAATCATAAGATTCATTAGGTCCAAATAGGGACCAACCATTGTTCCATAGGTAGATATTCAAAACCAGAACCCATCTGCAGGTTTTGGAAGTTGAGGGAAAATTCTGACAGAGTGGAAGGGAGGGAGCAATCAGAAACAGGGAGGCAAGTGCATAACGATCAGAACTTGGAAGGAAATGCTGGAAACATTAGGGAGATAAGAGGCAGCAACTGGGAAGAATACTGGAGGTAGGCTCCAGTGTAAGTGAGAAGAGGTTGTAGAGGATGGCTAAAAATAGAGGAATAAGAAGCAGAAAACAGTAGATGGAATAATAGGGGTCATCAGATGCAACAATCTTTCCTCCTTTCTTTTATTGATGATTCCTCTGAGACTGCGGAAGCCCAAATGACCAGAGTTAAGTTTAATTTACTGATTAAATCAGATGTTCTGGGGTTCTAATCTCATTATAGTATTTAAATGATCAGTCAGCTCCTAAACTTGATATTCATATAGCATCCTAATTTAGAAACATGTTATTAATCCTTTGTTGTTATTGTTATACTAAAATCCTCAATTCCTCTACAGTACATTGTGGATATCTTCAACACACAAATACCAGCATTTCAAGGAAGCAGCTTACCATTTAGCTTAAAGGCAATAAATGTTGGACTTCAGCATTTTCCATACAAGTAGTTCATTCAAAACTCCTGTCGTGGGCATAAAAGAATCTTTTGTTCTTTTGTAGAAAGGCAGCGGAATCAGTTTAAAATTGGAACTGGTTTATTATTATTGTCACATGTATCAAGACACAGTGAAAATCTCGTCTTGCGTACTGTTCATACAGATCAAATCAATACACAGTGCATTGAGGTAAGACAAGGTAAAACAATGACAGGATGCAGAATAAATTACAACAGTGAAGAAAAAGTGTAGTGCAGGTAGACAATAAGGTGAAAGATAACAATAAGATAGGTTGCAAGGACAGGACCTTAGCATCCTAGAGAATTATTTAATAGTCTTCTACAGTGGGGTAGTAGCTGATCTTGAACCTGGTGGCATGTGCTTTTGGACTTTTGTATCTTCTGCCCAATATAAGAGGGAAAAAGAGAGAATGTCCTAGGGGCCTTTGATTAAGCCAACTGCTGTACCAAGGCAGCAAAAAAACTTAGACAGAGACCATAGAGAGGAGATTGGTTTCCATGAGGTGCTGAGTAGTGTCCGCAACTCTCTGCAGTGTCTTGCAGTCACATGCAGAACAGTTGCCATACTAATCCATTATGTAAACAGATTGGATGTTTCAACAGTGCATCAATAAAATTGGCAGGGGTCAATGGGGACAAGCCAAATTTCTTTAGCCTTCAGCTAAGTTTATTCCTTCAGTTATGTTTTTTTGCTGTCAACATTTCTAAGAAACAGACTACCAAATGATTGGCATATGGTGATTTTCTATATATAATTTAGACTCTGCATCTTTTCATTTATGAGATCAAGGTGCTGCTGGCAAGATCAGCATTGACCACTCACCCCTTATATCCTATATCTAAAGAACTCTTCTAGACATATTGAGGTTGAAAAAGTGTAATAGTGTAAATTCTTTCTTCAGCTTTGAAATAAGTTTATGAATATGTAATGAAAAGAACTATAATACAAATCTGCTTAGCATTTGTTAATATTACAAACTAATTATATTCATCAATCAATTTTACCCAGAGGGCAAATTCTCCTGATATATCTTCAGATATTCAGATGCACACAATCTTAAATAGTACAAAAGCAGATTAGTCAATTTTGGTTTGTATTCCAAAGGGGCTTACACTTAGTTTGAAAAAATTACTTTCAATGCATTTTCTTCAAACATTTATTAACAGCTGTATCATATTTTAGGAGAATATAGGGCTGAGCAAAGAACAGTATCTTCTTGTGAGCTTAATTTGCCATTGAGATGCAGAATACTACTAGTGTAATATTTATCATTTTTGATCAAAATATAACACATTCAGGATGGAATTAGCAAACTGAGTTTTGAAGCTCAGCTCCATTTCCACAACACAGTATAAATCCATTTACTGTAGTGTCTACAGTGAAATAACTTCTCTTTTATTAATTAAACTAGAAAACTGTTGGGTCCAATTATATTCTGTGAAGATATAATTGAAAACAACATCTTGTGATTTAAATAGAAAATTACAGTGTCCTTTGTCCTTTCTGCCATTCACACGGAATTGAAAGTGTTCTGAAATAGTTCATCTTTTACATTTGAATTCAAAAATTTCCAGTCTGGGAGCTGTTATTGGTCCTCGTGCCTCCTGCTTGCATTGACCTCTGATCCTGGCACTCACTAATCTGGGGCATTCTGATCTTGTCTACAGGGCCCACTGACATCTATCACTGACCATGAGAATAACTGTTCTTCAACTTAGCACCTACAAACCTGACATCCATCCACAGGGATTACTGGCCTTCTACCATGGTATGCTGTCCCTGACTGTTCATTCACCGCTCCTGACCTCTGCCACCTCCCATCCTTGTCCCTCAACCCTAACCTGCCGCCTAACTCCTCGTGCTGCTTCTAAAAGCATCCCTGTGAACCCAAGTAACAGCTAAATCTAAGTCACGACCTTGACAGACATCACAACTCAGCACCATCTTGTTGCGAGGGGTCCTACACACCTGGGCATGGCTAAACACAGTCCATTCTTCAGCAACCATTGATCTCAGCTAGCTCAGCTTGAGACCATAAGACCATAAGATAAAGGAATAGAATTAGGCCACAGGCCCATCAAGTCTGCTCCATCATGTCATCATGGCTGATCCAATTTTCCTCTCAGCTCTAATCTCCTGCCTTCGCCCCGTATCACTTCATACCCTGACTAGTCACAAATCTATCAACCTTTACCTTAAATATACATAAAAACATCATATGCAAATACATCTTTTATGCTAAAGAGATAGTTCCTGCCTTTGAAGCCAAATCGGCTTTGAGCATTGCCTGCTAACTGCTTACAAAACAATTATCAAATGTGTCCTGGGCAGTAGTTTACAGTATGACCAACTGGCTGTTTTATTTGTGTCCATGGTCTCTAGAAGATTGTATTTTAAGATACCTGCATGTCTGGTGTACCAGTGGATGGCTGGTCTATCTAATAGCATTTGAGGAGATCAATTCTGTCCCAGTATTTTTCCAAACACAAGAAAACCTTCAGATGCTGTTAATCCAAGCAACACACACAAAATGCTGGAGGAACTCTGCAGGCTAGACAACATATATGGAAAAGAGTACAACTGACTTTTCAAGCTGAGATCCAGCAGTCCTGCTGAAGAGTCTTGGCCCGAAACGTCGACTGTACTCTTTTCCCATAGATGCTGCTTGCCTTCTGAGTTTCCCTAGCATTTTGTGTCTGTTACCAGCATTTTTTCCACTTGGCCTTACTGCCAAATTTTGGTGGGCTGGTGATAACGTGCTGGTCCCCCCACACTGTCCCCACCCCTTGCTGGGGTTTTCCCCGTAGAGCTGGCCTAATGCTATTTCATAACTAAGTATACTGTACCTTCAGCTAATTTTACCCTGGTCTGTTTTCCAAGACCCATTAATTTTGATGTTAATATAGAGAAACAGCAGAAACAAAATCTAAAAGAAAAGTTTATGGTTACATTGTGTTTTACTTAATTTCACAGTCTGCCATAATACTGTACAGGCTACTTTAGAGAGTAACTATGATCTGGCAATGCAGGAGATGTGGCAGCTAATTTAAGTACAAATCTCACAACCAACAGCAGAACAGTCCACTTTAAAGAGGTTGGGAGAGTGGAGAGTAACTCCTTCATTCCATTCTGATATAGTGCTCCCTTGTACCTTGTACCCATTTTGAGGGCACACAAGATTTCAGTTTGAAGCTCCACCTGAATAACAGCACACAGCATTCCATTAGTACTATGCAGGATGACGATTTAATCTAAAGCTACGGCATTCAACGGGAATCCACAACATTCAGGCTCAGAAGCAAGGCTGCCACCTACTGATCTGCAGCTGAACATACACGTACTGTACCAATCAGTGTTTCTGTCACTACATTGTATTTTCCAATTCATTTCAAGGAACTTGGTTCAGAACTAAAAATGCAAATCCAGCTATCAGCAACGGCTCTTCGTCTATATCAGTAAATAATTCTCTTTCAACAAATATTCATTTTTACTAGTAATTTCAGGGTGAAAGCTGAACAGTAGTGGTTTATGACTAAAATGGCTTCAGTAGAATGTTAGATGTGGTGTACTGTCCTCTCAGGGAGATAAAGCCATTATCAAACAATCTAGAGGTGCACATCCACCATTCGAACTTTGGTCCCTGGATATACAAGTGATCTGCTATGCACAGAAAACAATTTTCAGCCTGACTGTTCCATTTTCAAATAAACTGTTGTGAGTTCTCATTTATTTTAGCTAGGCACCTGATTAGATCTGGTTTTCGAGAGAATTGTGATTTTCCTTTCTAAAAAAAGTCATGATATATTGTTATTTAACCCTTGACCCTTTGAAAAGCACTTATCTGCATAATGCAGCATCTGCTTATTGATTTTGGTGTTTGTTTCACTCTGAAAAATGCTAAGGTTTGCAATTGCTTTATCTTCCCCTGCTGTGCAGTCATGTTATGCAGACCTGCATTGACAAAGGAACAGATCTATGTCAGAACAGAGAAAAAAAATAGAGTATTATCCCACTTGTCCATGATTAAAAGGGATCCGGAATGAATTCACAAAACAACAGATACTTGCCCATATTGTCGCCTTTGTCATACTGCAGCCTCTTGTCACTTTAAAAAAATATCATTAAATTCTTAAGAAATTTGTAAATAAATTTGTGTAGCAGCACCAAATTAGCATTCTCATTTACAGAGCGCGTGTCACACTGGCATGGGCAAAATGTATTGCCCATCCTTGGTTTCGATGAAAAATTAATTGTGAGTCTTGTACCGGACCGTTTATAGGTTTTTGAGTAGTTCAATGCAACAGAGCAGGTTGTTAACTCACATCTGAGGAGAGGTAACAGTCAGCCATAGAGATGTGTGGTGAACCAGCAAGAGTTGTGTCTTACTGAAGTACTTCACATAAATGATCTTTCCCCTAGTTCAATTGTATGCAAACTACTTCACTGTGAAGTGCTTCCAAACATTGATTACATTAAAGGTTCTACAAAATGAAAGTTCTTTAATCAGTGTGATTATGAAGAATGAATGGTGATCTGCTTCATTTGAAATGAACAGGGCTCTGAGATGCATGAAGGTTAATTATTTAATGTACATATCTATGCATTTGTATGAACAAATAATCATTGACAAAGGAATCTGGGATGGAAATAATACATCTGTGCTGAATTTGATTTTAATTTAATCTATCTGGAAATAAAATGATAGGATCAGTGAACGCCTAAACCTGTGATCCCCATTGGACTGAAGTACAAGGTAACAGGCACATAGGAGCTCCTGTAGATTTCTCACCAAGTTATACACCATTCTGACTCGGAAATGAATGGCCATTCCTCCATCATTATTGAATTTTTGCGGTGTGAACTGAAGTCTCGGAGGTGCAGGATGGTTGCGGCATGGAGTGTGTGAATCAAATCAAGGCAGCGGGACCCAGGCCCGAGCCAATGTTTGGCCATTGCTGGAGGTGACTTGGAGCCGATTCGAAGTGGCAGATCGAGCTGAGGCTAAATAGAGTCCAGGTGACAGGGCCCAGCCCTGAGAGCAAGGATGAGTTGATATTTGACTGATTTCAGCACCAGGTTACATTGGAAAGGATAGGTACAGACTGAATTGAGGTGGTGGGGCGTAGGCATGAGAGTTTATCGAAATGGCAGAGCCCAGGACCGAGAGCAAGGAAGGAGCCGATGTTTGGCTGATTTAAATACTGGGTCAGATTGAAAAGTTCAGGATATCTGGGCCACAGGTAAGGGACAAGTCGGTGTTCAGTTCGTTTCTTAGCGAATAGGATCCAACAAACAACGTTGTGAAGACCTTTCTGGTGCATAAATTACATTTTTTAATATCCCAAAAAGTAATAACTTCTGACTGGGTCACTACATGTACATCCATCATAAATAGGAATAGGACCCAACAAACAACGTTGTGAAGACCTTTCTGGTGGATAAATTACATTTTTCTATATCCCAAAAAAGTAATTTCTGACTGCGCCACTACATGTACATCCATCATAAATAGAAATTTTATCAGCTAAGCATGATTTCACAACATTTCATAGCAAAAAGTGGCAGAAGTTAAAAATATTGACATGTCTGATCAAATTAATCTGGATGGTGTGATCATGTTAAAAGGAGCATTAAGCCATTAGGACTAGCTTTAATCAAAGCATTCAAACAGGAAGAATTTTGAACAGAAAACATGGGTACTATTTGATTAAGGATAAGGGAAATTATGTGATAATAGGATGAGGAACTAAGTTACTCATGGACAAGAGAAGAAGGTTAAAAGGGCCAAGTAGGATATAATTGTTAAAATAGTGAGTTCCTGCAGCTTAATATCAATTCAGCTAAACTACATGACTATGATGATTAAATGAGAGGGTGATTTTCTCCATCAACATTTTAATTAATGCAGCGAGAATTTTGTCAATAAAGTTGACATGACAAGCTTGATAAAGTTGTCTTTGCACCTGACAATTAAAACATGGACACAATACAAGTTAAGCATCTATAGGAAAGGAGGAAAAAATGAGCGACCTTAGGTGCAGTTTCAGAATTAAATTCTATTTTAAAATCATGCACTGAGTGTGAAAATGCTCTCTTAGCACAACAACTGCAGTAGTGGGCTTTCTCTGGTTCTGCAGTTTATCATTTGACCCTCCAATAAGATACTGAGAACTCATTTGCAGTAGCTCACATTGTAATAGTATTGCGGAGATGCCCTTAGCATGGAGGCTTAGAAGTTTGTGGTAGGCACCTTCTACAAGGGGCTGGTATTCCTGCTATAGAAGCCTTGGTTATTCCAGAACATTGGTCTCCACATATTCCTTGTTTATATGTAACTCCACATATTATTCATTTTCTCTAGTGTAATGTCCATTAGCATAACTTGGGCAAATATCTATAACCTTGCTGGCAAGGTCCTGACAGATGACTTCAACACATGAGATGTCACGGAGCATACAGCTTAGGAAAAGGCCATACTGCCTATTGAGCCTACACTGACCATCAAGCACCCAACTACACTAATTCCACTTCAATCTCCTCATGAATGCTACCACTCACCCACACACCAGTGGCAATTTATGGGAGACAATCAATTTATTTACTTGCAGGTCTTTGGGACATACCAGAGCATGGTAACACTAACTTCACGTTGACAGCACCAAAGGTCAGGATCATACAAGGGTCTCTGGAGCAGTAAAGCAGCCAGTCTGTCAGCTGTAGTTTGGTAGGTGGCAATGGATGGGTGAGCTGGTTTAAGAATCCATTTGCTTTGGTGTATGATGAGAATGACAATTAAGGTATGGCCTTAAATCAAAATAAAGTATATTACAAAGACGTGGGATGAAAGTCAGCCATGATACACTGGGGAAACGCACCGAGGTATTAACAAGTGCGACTGTAAAGAAGAAATGGCTTAAATTTAAAAAAAAACAAGTAATATATATTTTATGCACAATAGAACAAAATAAATGTGTCCAAACATGGCTAATATGAGAAGTTGAAGGTAGTATTATATCAAAGGATTTTTGCCATAATGAGGAATAAGCCTGCATTTGGAAAAAGTTTTAAATTCTGCAAAGGAAGACAGTGATAAAATGAAAGCAAACTAAACCATAATTGACCAAGAAACAGAAAAATAGACTGCAAATGCTTCCATAGATGTTTAAGCTAGGAAAAAAATCACAAGTTAATGATAGATGATTCCTAATAAACTGAAAGAAGGGACAAAATATCAAAATAAAAATGTGCATATAAATCAAGCAAATATTTAGTGTTGTGACAAACAGGGAATCTAAAGGAAATGTGAACTTTAGAAAAAAAATGTGCCAAAAGTAAAAAATAGCACTGATAGAATTAATGGGATTGAAAGCCAGTAGCTGGGATCTGATAATCTGCATTCCAATGTTTTGAAAGAAATGATGGATACCTCTGTTTTATCTTCCAAAATCCCACAGATTCTTACATGGTTCCTGCAAGATGGAAGGTATCAAACATAACCCCATTCTTTAAAAAAAGGAGGAAATAGATAAGAAAGGATCTACGAAGCAGTTAGCCTGACCTGTGTACGAGGAAAAATCCTAGAATTTATTATTATGGAAATACTAGCAACACAGATAGAAAATTTCAAAAGGATTGAGCAAAATTAACACAAATATCCAATATGAAAGGGTAATCATGCTTGATAAATTGGGCAATTGTTTGTTCTGTTACCTACAGAATGCATAGAGTCTAGTGGTATACTGTACTCATTTTCAGAAGGATTTTGCTATATGCCACACAGAAGACCATTAACTAAATGTAAACTACATAGAATCAAGAGTGTGCTGGTGTGGATTGAGAATCGGTTTTCAGGAAAGAGACAGTATCAGACGAAAAGGGTCATTTTGAAGATGGGACACTGTGACCACTGAAGTGCATCAGGGATCATTACTTAAAGCCCAGATGTTGAGAACTAGCATCAATGAGAGGATCAAATGTCATCTATCCAAGAATGCTGATGATTTAAATTTGAGTGACAACATGGGATTTAGGAAAACACAGAATAGCTTCAAAGGATATAGAATGAATGAGGAGAAATATGGCAGTTAGTGCGTAATGTGAAAAGTTTGAGGTCATCTTGGTATCTTAAAAATTCTGTAAAGTACTCTTTTTTAAGTGACGTGTAGATTGAAAGATACTCAAGACATGCTTTTGGAGCAGTTCCCACAGTTTGGAAAGTAGCAATAGGAACATGATTATTTAAGAAGGAAAGAAGGGAGAAAATGAGAAACTACAGACCGGTTAACTTTATATCAGAAGCACAGAAAATTATATAGTTTATTAGCAAAGAAATGATAACAAGATTTTTAGAAATATATAATAGAATTGGGTAAAGTAACATGGGTTTATCAAAGGGAAATCGTATTTGACAAATCAAAGTCATCCTGGTTCAGCACAAAATTTAAAAAGCAAGCTATTTTGCAGTAAGATTTGAGTACTTGTGAAGATATTTCACTGCGATTATGTAACATCATGAGCATACCATAAATGGAATATTGTGCACAGTTCATCATGTTCCTTCAGGAAGGTTTTACTTGTGTGAGAGGAAATATGGTAAGGATTCACCAGGTTGATTCCTGGGACAGAAGTATTGTTCCACAAGGAGAGATGTAGCATATTCTCTTGAATTTGGGAAAATACAAGTTGATCTAATTGACAGGGTAGGTGCAGGGAGGATGACTAGTGTGTTGAAAAAACAGATATCTAAATCTCAAAATAAGATCTCAAAATTTGCAACTGAAAACGGAAGAAAGTTCTTCACTCAGAGGGAGCTGAACCTTTGAAATTCTGACCCAAGATAGATAAGAAAGGTCATTCCTCAGAGATCAATAGATTTTTTATCACTTATTAAGGAATTCAAAGGATATGAGGTCAATGCAGAAAAATATCACTGATGTAAAAGATCAGTCATGTCACTGTATAATGCTAAAGGCACTGAGAGCTGAATCCAAGAACCAACATAGCAATCCAGCTGCAAAGAAGGCACAACAGTGACTATATTTCATTAGGAGTTTGAGGAGATCTGGTATGTTACCAAAGACACTCACAAATTTCTACAGTTGTACTGTGGAGAGCATTCTAACTGACTTCATCACCATCTGATCTTTGCAAAAGCTCGAACTAAGTTGCAGAAACATGTAAAATTTGTCAACTCCATCATGGGTACTAGCCTCCGTAGTATAACCAAGACATCTTCAAAGAGCAGTGCCATTATTAAGGACCCCCACCACCTAGGACAGGCCCTCTTCTCATTGTTACTGTCAGGAAGGATGTACAGATGCCTGAAGGCACACACTCAACAATTCAGAAACAGTTTCTTCCCCTCTGCCATCCGATTTCTAAATGGACTTTGAACCCATGAACGCTACATCACTACTTTTTTATTGCTTTTTTTTGCACTGCTTATTTTAACATATATATATATATATATATATATATACACACACACATACATATACTGTAATCCAATTTATTTCTCTATATTTATCAGAGAAAAAGATGTACAGTATGTGATCACTATTGTATACTATTGTACAGTTTGTATAGATTTTTTAACCTAGTTCTTAATTCTATAGACAAGAGATCCATCTATACTGAATCCATTTAAGAATATTAGAAACTTCAAAGAGATCAGCTTTCATTCTAAATATGAATTTTCATGTTTTTTCTCTATTTAGTTATTATATCAAGTGTTGGTTAAATTACTCTGTTGGCCTGCTTTCTAAATACAATGCCCAGTAGTTTAATTACCGCGGAATTTAATTATGAAATTGCAAGCACTGAACAGCGTTCTTGGGGATTTATCCTGAGCTTAAAGATAATATTTTCCTATGCTTCAGTCCTGCTTGAAATGTAGCAGAAGTGCCAGGATAATGCTAATCCTAACATTCTCCACTGTTTTCTAACAAGTGGAACCAAAGGCAAAAATGATCAGATGACATTCAAAATACAAATGTTTCTGTATAGGCATCCCATAGTTCATTCCACATCCCCCGCCACTATTATGAAGGATTTACGTGATTACACCCACATTCATTGGATCAATTTCAGAAGCAGCAGTTCAATGAGTGTTCAGTTAGAAATGAGGAAAGATTGACCGGGATAGCAATTTGAAAGAATTTATTCATCTACATTCCTCAAATCCTTAAGCCTTACCTCCACTATAATTCTATTAGAAGCTTTTTCTCATTTGGATACAGTCCATTTAACTGTTGAAGGTTAGGTCAGTCCATGTTGGGGTAGGATTTTACCTTTGGAAGTATTGGGACTAGGAGCATGTTGTAGTTCAGTGGAAAAAGCTAAAGTTTAATACACAAAATACTGCTGGAACACAGCAGGCCAGACAGCATCCATAGGAAGAAGCACAGTCAAAATTTCGGGCCGAGACCCTTTGTCAGGACTAACTGAAAGAAGACCTATTAAGAGATTTGAAAGTGGGAGGGGGAGAGGGAGATCTGAAATGATGGGAGAAGACAGGAGGGGGAGGGATAAAGCTAAGAGCTGGAAAGTTGATTGGCAAAAGGGATACAGGGCTGGAGAAGGGAGAGGATCATGGGATGGGAGGCCTAGGGAGAAAGAAAGAAGGAGGGGAGCACCAAAGGAAGTTGGAGAGCAGGCAAGGAGTTATTGTGAGAAGGACAGAAAGAGAAATGAGAGAGAGAGAGAAAAAAGGAAAAAATAATAGATAGGTAGATAAATAAATAAATAAGGGATGGGGTAAGAACGGGAGGAGGGGCATTAATGGAAGTTAGGGAAGTCAATGTTCATGCCATCAGGTTGGAGGCTACCCAGGCGGAATATAAGGTGTTGTTCCTCCAATCTGAGTGTGGCTTCATCTTTACAGTAGAGGAGGCCATGGATAGACATACAGGTTTCCCCCACCATCAAAAGGTAGAGCGTTCCAATGAAATGGTTCGTAAGCCGAAATGTCGTAAAGTGAAGAAGCAATTACCATTTATTAATATGGGGAAATTTTTTGAGCGTTTCCAGACCCAAAAAATAACCTACCAAATCATGCCAAATAACACATAAAACCTAAAATAACAGTAACATATAGTAAAAGCAGGAATAATGTGATAAATACACAGCCTATATAAAGTAGAAATATTTTTCTGCAATCATTGAAGCACTATCTAGCGCAGCGAAAATCTCACACATGCGCTGTCGGCGGAAGCACTCTCTCCAGTAACCTTTAAGCTATGAGGCTGCCAAATCATACCAAATAACAAATCATACTAAATAACACAAAAATACACAGCCCATACTGTATAAAGTAGAAATACTTTTTGCAATCATTGAATCACTGTCTAACGCAGCGAAAATCTCACGCATGCACTCTCGGCAGAAGCACTCTCCAGTAACTTTTAAACTGTGAGGCTGCCAAATCATACCAAATAACAAATCATACTAAATAACACAAAAATACACAACCTATATAAAGTAGAAATAATGTATGTACAGTGTTGTTTTACTTACGGGAATCAGGATGGTGTGTTAGGCTGAGTCGTCAGAAAAAAAAAGCACTTGGGTATTCCAATTGCTTGGACGTGAATGGAACACAGCGGGAAGTGTTTTCTTATCAACGCCTTTAAGTGCCCTCGGATTTTCTGAATGGTACACTAGTAGAGGCTTAAGGACAGCATCACCAGTGGCGTTAATAGTGGGCATTAGGGTAAACCTGTCCTTCGATGCCTTGTGTCCCTTAGCCTGCTTTTCTTCTTTTGAAATAAATGTCTTACTCGGCAATTTTTTCCAATAAATTGCAGTTTCGTCACAGTTAAACACTTGCTTATACGAATAACCACCTTCCGTAATTATTTTCTTCAGTTCTGCTGGGAACTTTTTGGCAGCTTCATTATCAGCGAAGCACTCTCTCCAGTAAACGTTAAACTATGAAGCTGCCCTCACCTCAGAAACCGATCAAACCACCCGTGACTACCTTTAAATTCCACTTTCGCAATACTTTTATCACCATCGGTCAGTGCTTTCTGTTTCAGCTTATTAAAAAGACTGACTGATTTCTCCTTAAGTATAAGATAACTTAAAGGAACACCACGTTTTGTACACCCATCAATCCACTCGAGCAATAGACTTTCTATTTTATCCATTACTGGATGCCGACTAAGAGAGACCACTTCGCTACGAGCAGAACCAACAGTAATATCGGCAGCTTTCAAGATTTTTTCTCTCTGCATATAAATAGTGTGAATGGTGGATGCAGGCAAGTTTAACGTGCAGACAATGTCCTTACTTCATTCACCATGATCGAAATGCTTAATTATGTCTAGTTTTACGCTAAGTGTTACACCCTTATGAACTCTTATAGCCTTTTCCGATACCTTCGAACTCACCTTGCTAACGGATGCATAAAATAAATCGAGATAAAGCACATGTTTAAGCAATGGCGGCTAGAATGCAGTTCTGGGGGAGGAGCTTAGCTGCTTGGGGCGCGCGCTGCTTTTTTTTCGCACGCCGCCATTTATCGCGTGCTGCTTTTTTCGTAACAGTGAAAATACCTTCTGTTAGCGAAAACAGGGTACTAATGTAGGTCTTTCGTAACAGTGAGGTTTCGTAAATCGAACGTTCGAAAAGCGGGATCACCTGTATCAGAATGGGAATGGGACGTGGAATTAAAATTTGTGGTCACTGGGAGATCCTGTTTTTTCTGGCAGACAGAGTGTACATGTTCAGTGAAATGGTCTCCCGGTCTGTGTCGGATTTCACCAATATATAGAAGGCTGCACCAGGAGAACCGGATGCAGTATCTGCAGATTTCCTCGTGCTAAGGTTTAATAGTTAGGATTTTTCAAATCAAGTCTTTGAGACTCAATTCAGTGTTAAGTCAAGAATTTACTCCAGTGTTTGGGGAATAAAGCGTCATGGTTCAAATTCAAGGCATTGTTTTTGGAGCTAGGATACAACCCTCATGGAACTGTGTGTTAATTAGGATAAAACTAGAGTCAAGGGTTCAGGTGGATGTTGAAATATTTATCAAGTTTAAGCTATAGAGTTTGAATTAGAGTTCATTGTGACTCCAGTCAGGATTAGTGATTAGTTTTGGGGAGAGAATACTTTAGATTTAAGGACTTGGATTTATGGCAATTCTAGAGAACTACTGGGTAGTTACTCACTAAATTAAGGGTCTAATTCTTAGATACAGGAGGTTTGAGATGACATATTTGCTAAAGTGGGGAAAATCTTTGCAGATAATAGAAAACTGAATTAGAACAGAAAACAGAATACTCAGCAGGATGAGCAGTGGGAAACTGTGCCACTATTTCAGGTTCAGGATGGGTCATGGACCAACAAGCATCATTTGGTTCCTTCTCTCCACAACTGCTGACTTTTTCCAATGTTTCCTGTTTCATATCAAATTATCCCAGACGACAATTATCCCAGACATATGAAATAATCCTAGGGATACAATAGGGTCTTTTTAATACAACAGGGTCTTTTAAGAGACTCCTAGACAGGTACATGGAGCTTAGAAAAATAGAGGGCTATGGCAACCTTAGGTAATTTCTAAAGTACGTACGTGTTCAGCACAGCATTGTGGGCCGTAAAGCCTGTATTGTGCTATACATTTTCTATGCTTCTATGTTTCTAGGACTTTAGATTGAAGAGTTCAATATCAGAATTTGAAGCTGTTTTTTCCAGATCATAGTGGATGGTGAGTTCTGGAGCTTGGATTTAGAGGTGAGGATGGTGGGTCAGGAACTGAAGTTCATCCCTTTTGTTAGGGTCTATGAGTAGGAACCTAGGGGCAGGCCTGGTTCAGTCATAGTTTACACATAAAGATGTGAACATTTCCATTCAGGTTTTTGGGGAAATGCAGTGATATTAGCGGTTTGCCAAATCTGGGTTCATGTTCAGGCCACGGTTAGAGTCAAAGGATTTGGTGCAGTGCCTTACTACTGAAACCACTCATCTATAAGACTTTGATACAAGTTGTTTAATGTCAGGGTTACTCCTTTTATGATGTTCCACTTTCATATTATTTCATAATAATAATGAGCCATTAAATCAATGCCAGCTCAGAGAGGATGCACACCAACTTATTGCCCAAGTACTCCAACAGAATCAGCTCTCTCTTGCACGCCGTTTAACAACACGATCCCACAAAACTCCTGTTACACAGTTACACCAGGGGTAACTTACAGTTGCCAGGTCACCCAACGACCTCACAAGCAACATGTTGTAGGAGGAAACCCACATGGTTGCAGGGAGAAGGTCTAAAAGAGAGCACGGGAAGTAAGAATTGAAAGCAAGTCACAGGAGCTGTGAAGCGCAGCACCACTGTGCTGTCCTTAATTTTGGTGAAGGTGTTTAGTTAATGTCAGCCAGGTCCCAGATGATCACTGGAATCCTCGTGATCACACATTCAAATCTCACCTCGCAAGCTTAGTTTTCAGAGAGATGCATATTAGTTTACACACTAAACATTTGGAAATAAATATTTCAAAAGTAATTAAAATGGTATTGTTTATCTCATTTCACCTCTTCTTTACACTGAGGCATATTAATGGTAGTCATGGCAACTCTTGCTGCCAATCTAACTGAAAGATGGCAAAAAGTGGAAACAAAAATAATTTCAAGTTATCAAAATCTGCCTATCTTAATTTAATAAATTAACCTTTTTGTCAAAAATACTTTCATCTTATTAAATGTCATTGAAAAGAAAACCCAATTCTTAAGAGCATTCCACATATGAAAGTTGACTTGGAATATAAACCAGATAACATATAATAAGCTTGTCATGCTTTCCCAGAAGATGATAGATTTTTTAATTAGGTGGTAACTGAAGACTCTCAGAATATTTTCCCACTCTAAGAGACATTTACACTAAAGAATCCAATGAATAATTACAGTACAGTTGTTTTCCAGAAAATTTCAATATTTTTCTTCTCGCAATTTTCTTTAATTATTACATTATAACTTCTTGATCTTACGGTTCATCTCTTCTACATGTCTTCCACACTGATATTTTGATTTAATCTGGCTTACAAGTGTCATAACAGAAGACTAGTTAGTTTTTTTAAATTTTATTTGGAGATACAGTGCAGAACACGCCCAGCGCTACTTCGCAAGTCGCCTATTTCACATGGGACAACGTACAATGACCAATTAACCTACTAAGCAGTACATCTGTGGGCTATGGGAGGAAGCATAGTACCCAGAGGAAACCCAAGCAGTCATGAGGAGAACATACAATTCCTTACAAGTGCCAGATTTCTGACACCCAAGCTGTAACATCATTGTGCTAACCACTGCACTGCTGAGGTTAGTTCAATGCTATGGAAATGAAAATTCAGAGTGAAAGGTGTTGACTAATTCCAGATCATTTTGCATCCTTCCTGAAAGCACTTATATGAAGGCTGAATTTGGTGATGGATGAACTTCCATAGGATGTGGGTCAAATGCAGTTAAATGTAACTAGATCCCTCCAATGTGCACAGTCACAGTCTTTGACTTACACCACAACTTTGCAATCAAGTGAACAGAGCTTTTGCTGAGGGTCTCTGGCATCAGGAGACATGGGAGAAAGAGAAGAAGGATAATGGAAAAATGCACTAGCAACAGCAGCTGCAGCAGATGCCAGAAGAAGAAATGGTTAGTACAGAAAGGAAATCAGTTAGGAGTAAGACATTGTTATTAGGGGCCGGCTAATGGTGCCCATGTTCTCATAAAATACACAGTGCAACAGTTTCTGGCCCCGCTCATGAACATCCGTCATTGTTAGATTATTTCCCCACAATCACTACAATTGCTACTTTCTAAGAAGAACTCACATCAACTTCAGGTAATGTATATCAGCCTCCCATTTCTCCCCAGAAGGCCATGAAACATAAATTACTGTCAAAAAGTGCTTAAAACTGCACAGCTCCTCATTTAAAATCATGCAGGTGTCCAATAGTAAAATCAAAACATCAATGGATGAATTGACAGATTTATTTGTCTCATAATTGTACAATTTCACATGGAGACTTCTGTGATTATTTACCAAAATAACTCAAACTATCTAAAGGTTCTTGAAGTTAACTAATCAAACAATGAGAGGCTAAGGCCATCTGCAACAGTAAATTATTAACCAACAAAATAACTGTCAGTACCTCCAGTTGAAATCTGTCTTTTTGTGTGTTTCCCCCTAGCTGACAGCCTGTGGTTTTTGTATTGCCATGTGCTCCTGTCCCCACTCCTGCTCTACTGCGGCTCCTGTATTACTGAATACTCTGTTTCTCATCTGCTTCTCATTATTACCTGTGCTGCTGCCACCTGTGTCTCATTGTGCTCCACCGATCATCTACCTCTCTGTTTATTGCTCAGTGTATTTCAGTCCTGTGTTTTCACCTGTTTGTTGCCAGATTGTGCTAGTGAATTTTCCTGAGCCTTTCCAGCATTCATATCTGAACTCTGTCCATCTGAATATTGACTCTGCCTGTTTCCTGATTCTGGATTTTGGATTTCTCTGGATGTTTTGATCTCTGCCTGAACTTTGACGCTGACTTTGTTTGCACCTCAGGATTTATTACTCAATTAATATCACTGTGTGCTCAGTTCTGGGTCTGCGATTGGATCCCTGCTCCACGGCCCTGACAGTACAATCTGGCCACGAACAGGTGAAAACATAGAACTGTAATACACTGAGCAATAAACAGAGAGGTAGATGATGGGTGGAACACAATGAGCCACAGGCATCAGCAATACAGGTAATAATGAGAAGCAGATGAGAGACGGAGTACTCAGTAATACAGGGGCCGGAGTAGAGCAGGAGCAGCGACAGAAGCACATGGCAATACAAAACCACAGACTGACAGCTAGAGGGAAATGCACAATAAGACAGAGTTCAACTGGAGGTGCTGATAATAACTAATAATTTTAATGGAAATTCCCTTTTAGAGCTGTTGTCGTGCTGGGGCACAATAGGATAACATTAAACTTACCAACTTTTTCCAATTTGTTGATAATTTCCAGGGACAAGATTGGAATAGTTATTTAAATAATGGACTTCTACTATACATAATAGACACAGACAAAATGCAAGTGAATTGGAACAACAGATGTATTGTCCCAAATTAGGCAAGTCAGGCACAGGATACATAGATCCCAAAGAGGAAGACGTATTCTAAAGGCAGGATGACACAACCATGGCTAATAGAGAATTCAAAACCAACATAAAAGTCAAAGTGAGGACATATGATGCAGCAAAAATCAGTGAGAAGCTTTTAAAAACCAACAGAAGTCAACCAAAAAGCCGTTTAGAAGGAAAAGATGAACTACAAAGGTAAGCTAGCAAATAATATTAAAGAGGACCCCAGAAGTTTTTTCAAATACACAAGGTGTAAAAGAGAGGCATGAGTAGATATCAAACCACTGGAAAATGATGCAGGAGAGGTAGTAATGAAGAACAAGGAAGTTTGAGAATATCAGGGGACAGAAGTGAGTGAAGTTACCATTAGAAAGGAGAAGAATCTTGGGAAACTGAAAGGTATGAAGGTGAATAAGTCATCTGAACCAGATGTTGTACACCCCAAGGTTCTGAAAGTGGTGGCTCAAGAATCAATTGATTCTGACATGGTTCCAGAGCAATGGAAAATTGCTAAAGTCACTTCATTCTTCAAGAAGGGAGAGAGGCAGAAGAAAGGAAATTATAAGCCAGTTAGTCTACCATCAGTGGTTGGGAAGATGTTAGAGGTAATTGTCAAGGATGTGGTTTCAGGGTACTTGGAGGCACATGATAAAACAGGCTGTTGTCAGCATGGTTTCCTCAAGAGAAAATCTTACCTGTCACATCTATTGGAGTTCTTTGAAGAAATAATAAGCAGGATAGACAAAGAGATTTCGTCAGTGGATATCATGTATTTGGATTTTCAGAAGGCTTTTGACAAGGTGCTACACATGAGGCTGCTTAACAGTTAAGAGTCCATAGTATTATAGGAAAGATTCAAGCGTGGACAAAGCAGTAGCTAATTGGCAGGAAGCAAAGAGTGGGAATAGAGGGAGCCTTTTCTGATTGGCTGCCAGTGACTAGTGATGTCCACAGGGGTCTGCTGGGACCAGTAATTTTTAATTAATATGTCAATGACATAGATGATCCAACTAATGTCTTTGTGGCAAATTTTGTGGATGGTACAAAGGTAGATGAAGGGAGAGGTAGTTTTGAGAAAATAGAGAGATTACAGAAAGATTAGACAGATTAGAAGAATGGGCAAAAACAGGAATACAGTATCAGGAAATGTATGGTCATGCACTTTGGTAGAAGAAATAAAAACTGAGGCTATTTTCCAAATGGAGAGAAAATTCAAAACATCTGAAGTTCAAAGGGACTTCGGAGTCCTTGTGCAGAATTCCCTAAAGGTTAATTTGCTGGTTGAGTCCATGGTGAGGAAGGCAAATGTGATATTAGCATTCATTTCAAGAGGACGAGACTGTAAATGCAAGGATGTAATGTTCAAGTAACAAACAAGAGAGAAGGATGTAACGTTGAGGGTTTATAAAGCACTGGTGAGGTCTCACTTAGAGTATTGTGAGCAGCCGTTGGATGTTTATCTAAGTGTAACCTTCTCAAAGTGGCCCATAACAAACTAGGCTAGTAAGCTCAATCTGGCTAACAGCCACATGAATCAGCATTGCATGGTTACTGGTGAGAAGGCCGCCTTCAATAAGAAAAGCAAAGTTGGAATGTTCTACTGAGTGAACAGAAACTGTGATGAATGCTGTATCAATACTGCCCCATGCAAGGTTATTGGTTATCTGAAACTACACCAGTAGAGACTTAAAGTGGAAGCATACCTATAGATATTTCAACTTTAACAAGCAGTTAATAGAAAAAGAAAAATAGCCCGTTACCATTAAACCAGTCGAAATGAGCACACAAACTTGGAACTCATTTCTGGAGAGTGGGTGCTTCGCTTTAATTACTCATGGCACTGAACCCCCATTCACCAGCTACAGTTCGAACCTCCCTCGAAGTCCATTATGAATGAACTGGCTAATGCAAAAGTATTGGCACTTCCTCCTTGGAACCATTCATCTGCACAAAGAACTTCTTACAGCAGGGAACACACATCAAAGTTGCTGGTGAACGCAGCAGGCCAGGCAGCATCTCTAGGAAGAGATACAGTCGACATTTCGGGTTGAGACCCTTCGTCAGGACTAACTGAAGGAAGAGTTAGTAAGGGATTTGAAAGTTGGAGGGGGAGGGGGAGATCCAAAATGATAGGAGAAGACAGGAGGGGGAGGGATGGAGCCAAGAGCTGGACAGGTGATTGGCAAAAAGAGATGCAAGAGGATCATGGGACAGGAGGCCCAGGGAGAAAGAAAAAGGGGATGGGGGGAAAAACCCAGAGGATGGGCAAGGGGTATAGTGAGAGGGACAGAGGGAGAAAAAGGAGAGAGAAAGAATGTGTGTATATAAATAAATAATGGATGGGGTACGAGGGGGAGGCGGGGCATTAGCCGAAGTTTGAGAAGTCAATTTTCATGCCATTGGGTTGGAGGCAGGGTCTCTTCATCAGGCAGGATTTTGTGAGCATCTTTCCTTGTGCTCTTCTCCACACCTCCTCCTTCTTCCAACACCTGCCAACAACACACCCAGAAGTTCCCAAAACAGACCCGACATTTCAGTATCATATACATTGATAATAACTGAAACTTTGAACCTTTGAAAACCAACCCACTCTCCCCTAGAAATCTGATGCCATCCAGCTCTCTCAAATGTTCCATGGCATCCCACTGGACAGGATGTTATGACGACAAACCCATTTGGCAGACGTAACATTCCTAAGCTGAGCAAACAACTCCTTATCTTGGCAGAAATCAAAATATTAGACTATGAAGCTTAATTAACAGAACACACTGTGCTTTTCAGAAAAACTGCAGAAGTAAAATGCCTAACAGCATAGCAGTAGGAATACAATAAATCATGTTCTTAACCAAGGCATTACATAAGAAAGGATGTGATGATATTGGGGAGGGCTCACTGGAGGTTCACAAAAAAGATTCAGGGAATGCAAGGCTTGACATATGAAAAGCATTTGATGGTTCAGGGCCTGCACTCATCAGAATTCAGAAGAATGAAGGATGTTCTCTTTGAAACATATTGAATGTTGAAAAGCTTCGATAGAGTGGATGTGCAGAGGATGTTTCCTGTGATGGGGGAGTCTAAGACCAGAGGACACAGCCTCGGAATAGAGGGGTGTCATTTTATAATGGAGATGAGAAGAATTTCTTTAGCCAGAGAGTGATGAATCTATGGAATTCATTGCCACAGGCGGCTGTGGAGGCCAAGTCATTGGGCATATTTAAGGTTGAAAGGTTTTTGATTAGTAAGGATATGAAGGAATATGGTGAGATGGCAGGACATTGGTCTAATGGAGAAAATGGATCAGCCATGCATGTGTCACAATGGCGGGGCATTGGGAGGAAGGGTGGACCCAAATGCAAGACACATCTTGTGAGGTTACTTAGATTTAGTTTATTGTTCGATACCAGGAGAGCAAGGCAGGAGCAGGAATAGCAAACTGGACAAGGACTCAGGACTATGACTAGGCTGGGACCAAGGGTCTGGGCTTGGACTCAGAATCGGCTCCCAGAACTAGAGGAGACATGAAAAGGCTAGGATATGGACTCCGAGCCCCAGACTGGGCAAGTACCCAGTACCTGGGTCTTGCCTCGGGCTCAGACCCCAGAACCAGGCATAGACATGACTTGGGCTAGGGAGAGGAGGAACATGGGAACACAGAGCCTCGGTCCCGGGAGAGCAGGTATGTGGAAGCACGGACACATACACAGAACACAGAGTCGGGACCCCTCCTTGGGTACAGGACATAGGGCCGGGACTCATGACCCTCCACGGGGCAATGGCAAGACAGCCTGACTTACTCCACGGAGGTGAGGACAAGACGAGACAAGACATGACTCTCCACGGGGCAACAGCAAGACAGTCAGACTTACCCCACGGAGGCGAGGACGAGACGAGACAAGACATGACTCTCCGCGGGGCAACGGCAAGACGGCCAGACTTACCCCACGGAGGCAAGGACAGGACAAGACCAACACGAAAGCACATCAGACAGTACCCATCTAGCTCTGGTGATGGAACTAGACCAAAGTGCAGGCGAGGGCTGCAGATGAGGGCTAAAGGCGAGAGGGTCAGAGAAGGGATTCAGACAGGGGGATAGGACAGGAATCACAGAACACCAGAGCCAGGACTTGACTCAGAACTGGGAAGCCGCCAGGGCCAGGACTTGACTTGGTGCTTGAATGCCACCAGGACCAGGACTTGACTTGGTGCTTGAATGCCACCAGGGCCAGGACTTGACTTGGTGCTTGAATGCCGCCAGGGCCAGGACTTGATTTGGTGCTTGAATGCCGCCAGGGCCAGGACTTGTCTTGGTGCTAGAATGCCGCCACAGCCAGGACTTAACTTGGAGCCTCCGGGTAGTGGCGTGCTCTCGACTTGGCCGGGGAACAGAAGACAGTGGTTCTTGATTCCCTCTGGCGGGTTAACTGACGGACCCACCTTGATGAGGAAACTTTGCAGGCTCACTTCGGCGAGGTAACTGGACTGGGTTGCTCCGGTAAGGAAGGGCGAATTATCGGCACTCACTTCGGCAGAGACTAGGCTTGCTCCGGCCAGATGACATTGGCATGCCGTGACTTTGCAGACACTCCTGCACCGAACGGCTGAAAGCTGGAGACTATAAACTACCGGTTCAGCTGAGCATTAATTACCTCTAATCACCAAAGTCGAGGGACACAGGAAAACAGGGAATCAATGGTCTGGATTGTAACATGAACAAGGTAAATTTAAAGGGACCCCGATCCGGACCATGACAGCATGATGAAATGATGGAGCAGATTCGATAGGCAAATGGCCTAATTCTATATCTATATCTTATGGTCTTATGGTCTAATGGTCTTAAGGTCTTATGGAAATGAAAGTCACAGCTTGTGATCAAGTGGGCAGTACTTAAAGGATCTGCCAGTGTATAGGCAAAGCTGATACTCACGACTGAGTGCCTGACCATTCTCTATGATATAACCTTGAAAGCAGAGTAAATGTGGTGACTAATGATCTTTTAGTTCTGAGGATAGAATCTCTAAAAGACTCAATAAATGAGTTTTGAAACATCATGACATTGATACTCCATTTATGAATATATCTACGTTTTTAACCTTTAAGCGTTTTTGGTTTCATAGTATGAGAGTCATTATTATTCTAATATGACTCCACTGAGATATTAATATGCAGGCCATGCCTGAGTTTGCCTGATGGAAGCCTTATTATATTTGAGATAGAGGTCAATGGTAAAGGTTAGTATATATACATTTCGATATATTCTTGTATCTCTGTTGAATGTAGTCTACTTCTACAAGAAATGATAGACAATAGTGTTTCACCGTATCAACAAGTGCAGTGGAGACACCAGTCAGACATACATTGAAAGCTGAGACATGCCTGTATCTTTTATTATGATACTTCAGCAACTGGATATTAATAAATTGTGAAATCTTCCCATGTTGTAAGGCTTCATCTCCTGCTCAGGGTGACAATAAAGCCCAGCTGTACATCAATGCATCCCTATAGAACATCATCAGAAATATTTTCTTTTCCGTTGGGATTTTATGGTGTATTATCATCATTGTTATGTATCAATTCGTATATGGTTTCTCATGACCATGAATGTTCTTGGCAGAATTTTTCTACACAAGTGGTTTGCAATTGCCTTCTTCTGGGCAGCATCTTTACAAGAGGTGTGACCCCAGCCATTATCAATATTCTTCAGAGACTGTCAGCCTAGCATCTTTGGTTGCATAACCAGAGCTCTGATATACACCAGCTACTCAAACAACCAACACACATCAAAGTTGCTGGTGAACGCAGCAGGCCAGGCAGCATCTAACAACCATCCACCATGTGTTCCCATGCCTCCATGTGACCCTGATTGGGGGGCTAAGCAGGTGCTACACTTTACCTAAGGATAACCTACAGACTAGCGGAAGGCAGGAGTACAATACACCTCCTTTGGTAGAGACGTATTTCCACCCCACCACCCAAATAGTTTATAAAAGTGCTGTGTTCAGCATAAAATAAATAAAACTTATAAAAATCAATCTAAAAGCTTTTTTCTATTCAGCAGCTGCAAGTAAGAACAGCTAAATGAAACAAGGACTTCAAAGCTTAGTGTTTCTCCAATATGCTTGTCTTCCATGTAGACATCAATATCCTAACACCACATCTTAGTACACCAAACTACAGGACAATCACCTCATTTCCATAACGGGTAAAGTAATCGTCTGTGCTGGTCACCCATGAAAAGCTCTTGTCTGAAAGGGAGATACTTACTGAGGAGTGGCTGAAAGACATAGGCAAAATGGGTCAGTTGTGGTATTGAACCCTCAGGGAATAGAGTTCAGTAGCAGATGTGAGCCATAAATCTTTTCATATATCAGATGATTCTCTAATACTTACTCTGCATTGCTCAATGCCTCATCTTTTCTCACTTATGATGATTATTCCCTCCATCGCTGTATGCCAGGCATGGTTGGTTGTTGTTTTTGACAACTTTCTGCAACATAATTTATCCTTTGATCATAGCAGAACTTTGAACAATGTAATGCTTGAGACATGGTGGAGCCAGAAAAAGCTTTGATCTTGCAGCATTCTAAAAAAACCATTGCCAGCTTGCTACACCATGTCCCCTGCTTAGCTAGCTGTCAAAAATGTCAAAAGCAATACACATTTCCCTGACATTCAGAGGCTTAACACTGTTTTGAATCACTTATGATAATCTATATTTTGTAATTTAGTCACTGTTTATACTTTTAAACGTTTAAAGAATTAACAATATGTAATTAATCTCCAATAAGTATAAAAATATGAGTTATCTACTACTTGCCCTTCACCATTGAAAGCAATAATTTGTCCTTCTGTGCCATTCTATCTCATCTGAAAGTCATCAGCTTAACTGTTGGATTTTCAGCAAGTTGAAAATCACTGCTGGATTCTAGAAGATGTCCAATATTCGAGTGCAATTATTAAAATCTCAGCAAAGCACCACCACAAATAAGAACCTAACATAAAAAAAAATAGGAATAGGAGTTTTTCCACTTGGATTAGGAGAGTTAAATACAAGAGGACATGGCTTTAGGGTGAAAAGGGAAAGGTTTAGGGGGAACATTAGGGGGAACTTCTTCACTCAGAGAGTGGTGGGAGTGTGGAACGACCTGCCATCTGACGTGGTAAATGTGGGCTCACTCTTAAGTTTTAAGATGTGATGACAAACCAAGTTATCAGAAGATTGATGGTGATGAGAGAGATAAGGGAGACAATGGAGAAACATTCAAAATGCTAATAAGAGAGAAGAGAGAGATAAACGAGAAAGCAACACATTTCAGATATTGACAGACCAATTGCTTTGAACCTGAACTGTTTGAAGTTTGATGGACAGGCGATACCCCAGCAGGGGCATAAAAAGAACAGGTTCGCTAAGGCATGACACACCACGAGAGCACGAGATAACGAGACTCTGGAAGAGCTGTGTTCCCCCACAAGTTGGTGGGAGTTGGAGGTCTGGTTCGAGGGAACCGACCATAGACTGACAGGGTGAAAAGGGACGATCAGCGGGAACCTGGTGTGTGTGTCCATCCTTGCCTGGGTGCTGGGTTACCGCGGAAGAACGGTCGTATCCGGAACGGAGGGGTCACAGTCGGTGACCACAGAAGACATAAAAGGGTTCGCCCGAAAGCTAACTATGAAGAACATCAAAGGTCTGTTTGAATCAAAATTTGCATTCTCTCTCTCTCTCTCCAACGGCACAACAGCGATTACTGCGAACTGTACTAAGCTGAACTGAACTCTGCGTCACTTGAGACTGATCATTTTACCCCTAGACTGCGATAGAGCTTGGTTGATTCCTATTACCCTAGTTCTGTGTACGTGTGTGTTTTATCATTGCTAACCTGTTGCATTTATATCCTTACGATTAGAGTACTGTGTTACTTATTTCTTTAATAAAACTTTATTAGTTTCTGCTAAACCAGACTCCAACTAAGTGGTCTATTTCTGCTGGTTTGGCAACCCAGTTACGGGGTACGTAACAAAGAATAAATTGGATAGATACATGGATGGGAGAGTTCTGGAGGGTTATGGACTGGGTGCAGGTCAATGGGACTAGCGGAATAAAGTTTTGGTGCAAGCTAGAAGGGTCGAATGGCTTGTTTTCTGTGCTGTAGTGTTCTATGGTTCTAGGAATCTGGCTCATCGAGACAGTTCTGCCATGCAATAAGATCATGACTGACCCAACCATGAGCTCAGCTACACCTACCTGTTTTTCTCCATAACTTTAATCTCCACTGCTTTCCCGTGCAGTGAATTCCACAGATTCACTACTCTGTTGGAAAGCTGTTTCATTCAGTCACAATTTTGTGTCATCAGCAAACTTAGATCTGTTGCACTTGATCCCCTCTTCCAAATTGTTAATGTATGTTATCAACATTTGCAGACCCAGCACCGACCCCTGCAGCACTTATTCACTATGAATTGCTAACCAGAGATACACAGATTTATCCTGTAAGACCATAGACCATAAGATATAGGAGCACAATTAGTCCATTCAGGCTATCAATTCTGCTCCACCAATTGATCACAGCTGATCCAATCCACTTCCCTCTCAACCAAATTCTTTTGCCTCCTCCCCGAAACCTTTCACATCCTGACTTATCAAGAATCTATCAACCTGTGCCTTAAGTACACCAATTGATCTGGCATCCATAGCCACTTGTGGCAAAGAATTCCCCAGATTCACCACTCTCTGGCTGAACAAATTCCACCTGATCTCCATTCTAAACGGATGTGTCCTCTAATTCTAGACTCTTCCACTGTAGGAAACATCCTCTCCACAACCACTCTATCTAGACCTTACATCATTTAATATGTTTCAAAGAGATCCCTCCTTATTCTTCTAAATTCCAGAAAGTACAGGCACAGAGCCATCCATTGTTCCTCATCCAATACCCCAATTCAATCCTCATCCAATTCATTCTCATGAATGTCCTCTGAATTCTTTCCAAACTCAGCACATCCTTTCTTTGATAAGGAGCCTAAAACTGGTCAGAACACCCCAAGTGAGGCCTCACCAGTGCCTTATAAAGTCTCAGCATTACATCCATGTTTTTGTATTCTAGTTCTCTTGAAATGAATGTTAACATTGCACTTGCCTTCCTGACTCAGCCTGCAAGTTAAACTATTGGGAATCCTGCACAAGGCCTCTCAAATCCCTTTGTACCTCAGATTTTTGAATTATCTCCCCATTTAGAAAATAGTCTATGCTTTTACTCCCTCTACCAAAGTGCATGATCATACACTTTGTGACGTCTTCTATTCCACCTGCTTACTTCTTTGCCCCTTCTCCTAATATGTCTAAGCCCTTCTGCTGCCACACTGCTTCCTCAACACTACCTGCTGGTCCATTTATCTTCATATCACCAACAACTCTGGCTACAAAGCCATCTATTCCATCATCCAAATCATTGTTATACACCATAAAGAGAAGCGGTCCTAACAGCGACCCCTGCGGTATACCACTAGTTCCCAGCTGCCAATCAGAAA
The DNA here is from genome assembly GCF_030028105.1 of Mobula birostris. Taxonomy (NCBI): domain Eukaryota; kingdom Metazoa; phylum Chordata; class Chondrichthyes; order Myliobatiformes; family Myliobatidae; genus Mobula; species Mobula birostris. The sequence goes on from NC_092374.1 coordinate 68,880,868, forward strand.
AGGCTCTCCTTATTCCCAACCTCTGTCTCTTGCCAATTAGCCAATACTCTGTCCATGTTTGTATCTTTCTTGTAATACCATAGACTTTTATCTTGCGAGGCAGCCTCATGAGTGGCAACTTTTCAAACACCTTCTGAAAATTCAAGAATGCAACATCACCAATTCTCCTTTATTTTCTCAAAGAATTCCTACAGATTTGTCAGCCACAATTTTCCCTTAAAGAAACCATGCAGACTTTGGCCTATTTTACCATATGCCTCCAAGTATCCCAAAATCTCATCCTTAACAATCGATTCCAATATCTTCTGAACCACTGAGGTCTGGCTAACTGGCCTTTAATTTCCTTTCTTCTGCCTCCCACACTTCTTAAAGAGTGGAGTGACATTTGCAATTTTTCAGGCCTCCAGAACCATGCCATCTAGTGATTCCTGAAAGATCATTATTAATGCCTTCACAATCTCTTCAGCTACTTCTTCCACTGGGTCACTGAAACTGTAAAGGATTGCACCAACCAGTATGCTACTGTGCCACCATCTGAAAATAAAAACTTCTGGTATCATTTTTGATATTATTGGGTAGCTTATCTTCATATTCCTTCATTTCTCTTCTTGTCTGGTTGTCTTCTGTTGGTTTTGAAAAGCTTTCCAATCCTCTAATGTCCCAGTAATTTTTGCTCTATTATGTGCCCCCCTCCTTGGTTTTTATGTTGCCTTTGACTTCCTTTGTCAGCCACAGTTGTGTCATCCTACTTTTCGAATACTTCTTCTTTGGAATATGTCTATCCTGCCCTTCTGATTTGTTCTCAGAAACCCCAGCCATTGTAGGTCTGCCATCATCCCTGCAAGTGCCTCCTTCCGACCAACTTTGGCCAGCTCCTCTCTCATGCCTCTGTAATTCCCTTTAATCCACTGTAATATTTATACATTTGACTTCAGTTTTTCCCTTTCAAATAGCAGGGTGAAGTCTATCATATCACTGCCTCCTTAGGGGTCCTTTGCTTTAAGTTCCCTAATCATATCTAGTTTATTACACAATACCCAATCCAAAATAGCATATCCCCTAGTGGGTTTAACCATAAGCTGCTCTAAAAAGCTATCTCATTAGCTTTCTACAAATCCTTTCTCTTGGGATCGAAAATCAACACCAACATTATTTTCCCAATCTACCTGCATATTGAAATCCCCTGTGACTATCATAACATTGTTTTTTTGACTAAAAATAGGACATTTTCTACCTCCTTTTATAATTTTTATCACACATCCCGGCTATAATTTGGAGGCCACCATATAACTCCCATCAGGGTCTTTTTACCCTTGCAGTTCCTCAACCCTACCCACAAGGATTCTACATCTTCCAAACCTATGTAACCTCATTCTTTGGAATTGATTTCATTTTTTAATAACAGAGCCAGGCTATCCCCTCTGCCTACATGTCTATCCTGTTGATACAATTTCTATCTATGGAGGTCAAGTTGCCAACCATTATCTTCTTTCAGCTCATAACATCATACCTGTCAGTCTCTAATTTTGTTACTACAAGATCATCTACCTTATTCTGTATACTGTGTACATTCAAATAATACACCTCCAGTCCTGTACTTGTCATTCTTTTCAGTTTTCTCCGCTATTACACTACCAATCATCCTACTGACTGCAATTTTCCCCTATCATCTGCCTGCCCTTCCTGACCATCTCACTAGTCAGTATCTCTGCTTCTATCCCAATGTACCATTATCTCATGGAAGTCTTTTATGCAGCATTTTATTGAACATCTTCTGAAATACAAGTAAACAACATCCACTGATCCCCTCGCTTTTCTGCTCATTATATCCTCGAAGAACTCCAGTAACTTTGTCAAACTGGGCCATGCCTTTTTGAATCCATGCAGTGTCCACTGATAGAAACAGTTCTATCCAGATGTCTCTCAATAATAATTTCAAGTATTTTCATGACCATGGATATTAAGACACAGTTACCTGCCTTTAGTCTACATCCTTTTTTTAAAAAAAAGTGGTGTGAAATTCAATGTCTTCAAATCCACCAGGGTCTGCTGTAGAATTTTGGTAAATTATCACAAACACTTCTACTATACTTCTGTCATTCCTTAGAGTAATCTGAGATACATTTCATAAGGGGCTTGGATACCGTTAGGCTTACTAGTTCACTCATTGCGACCTCTTTAGTATTGAGGTCTCCACCTCCCATTGCATTTATAACATCTCTTTTTGCATGTCAACATGACCTTCACAGTGCAGATGAACACAAGATAGTTGTTCAAAGCCTAAGCCATTTCTGTATCGCTCAATATTAATTCATTCAATTCATCTTCATCTTCATCTCCTCAAAATTCCTGAACTTGTACATAAAAAATACCAACTGTTTTGGTGTCAAAGGGAGGGCCAAAATTTCTCCACAAATTTAATCCCATTATTTTGTACCTCAAGCAATGTATTTAAACTATAATCATCAGATTGATGTTTGCTGAATACAAAATAACTAATATTTTCTAAATTAAAACTATGAGTACACTTCAGAAATTGTTCTTGGCTTTTGAAAATCTTTGGGTCACAAAAGGGACCATGAGAATAGAACAGTTGCATTAATATTGATGCCTCTGTTCTGTTCTCATGGTCCTAGTACATATTTTACACAATCAGAAAAGCTCACCGATTGCTCTACGTTCTCAGGAAGCTGAAGAGAGCTGGACTATACACATCCATACTCACATCATTCTGCAGACGTGCAGTAGAGAACATCCTGATAAGCTGCATCACTGATTGGTATGGAAACTGCACTGTGGTGGACAGGAAGGCTCTACAATGGGTAGTCAGAACAGCTCAATACATCACCCATATCAGCCTAGCCGCCATCAAGGACGTATGTACAGAAAAGTGCCAGGTATGGGCCAGTAGCATTACCGTCCTCATGACTGATGTCCCACTCCCATTATGGAGGAGGCTACGTAGCATCCATGCCAAGACCACCAGATGCAAAACCTGTTACTGCCCCTAGCGGTAAGGCTGATCCACACATCCAGCCATTAATCTACCCCTCAACACCCCCAGCCACCACAATGTTATCATTTTCTAACAGTCATCTTATGTACAGACACTCATGTGCCTAGTGTCAATTTATGGACATAAAATCAATCTATCTATATAAGATATGTTATGAAGAGCCATAGAATCATAAAAAAGTACAGCACAGAACCAGGCCCTTCAGCCTATCTAGTCCATGCTGAAAACCATTTCAATTGCCTTCTTCCAATGACTTGCACCAGGACATATCCTCCACAAACCTACTATCCAAGTACTTATCCAAACTTCTCTTAAAAGTTGAAAATGAGCTCGTAAACACCACTTATGCTGGCAGCTCATTTCACTCTCACAATCCTCTGGGTGAAGAGGTTTCCCTTTTTGTTCCTCTTAAACTTCTCACCTTCCACCCTTAAGCCATGACCTCTGGCTGTAGTCCCATCCGACCTCAGTGAAAAAAGCCTGCTTGCACTTACCCTAACTAAGCCCCTCAAAATTTTGTATACCTCTATCAAATCTCCTCTCAATCTTCTATGTTCTAAAGAATACAGTTCTAACTTATTCAATCTTTCCTTATAATTCAGGTCCTCCAGACCCAGCAACATCCTTGAAATTTTCTCTGCACTCTTTCATCCTTGCTTACATCTTTCCTGTTGGTAGGTGACCAAAGTAGCACACAATACTTCAAATTAGGCCTCGCCAATGTCTTATACAACTTCAACTTAACATCCCATTTCTATACTCAGTGCATTGATTTATGAAGGCCAATGAACCAAGAGCTTTCTTTAAAACCCTATCTTCCTGTGACCCCACTTTCAATGAATTATGTACCTGTACTCCCAGGTTATTTTATTCTACCACAGTCCACAGTGCCCTACTACCGTTCATGGTGTAACACCTACCCTGGTTGGTCCTACCAAAGTGCAACACCTCGTACTTGTCTGCATTAAATTCCATTTGCCATTTTTCAGCCTATTGCATGACCCCTCTGCAAGAAATGATAGCCTTCCTCACAGTCCACTGCACCCTCAAACTTGGTGTTATCCACAAATTTGCTGATCCAGTTAACCACATTATCATCCAGATTATTGAGATAGATGACAAACAACAAAGGACCCAGCACGAGTTCCTGTGGCACATCATGAGCCATAGGCCTCCAATCAGAGAGACAACCTTCTACTAGCACTCTCTAGCTTCTCCCAAAAAAACAATGTCTAATTCAACTTACTACCTCACCCTGAATGCTGATTGACTGATCATCCTCCCAAGCAGGACCTCGTCAAGTGCCTTACTAAGGTCCATGTAGACAACATCCACTGCCTTGCTTCTTTCACTTTCCTGGTAACTTCCTTGAAAAACTCTGTATGGTTGGTTAGATACGATCTATCACACACAAAGTCATGCTGACTATCCCTAATCAGTCCATATCTGTTCAAATACTCATATATCCGGTCCCTTAAAATACATTCCAATGATATTTCCACAACTGATGTCAGGCTCACTGCACTATAATTTCCTGGTTTCTGTTTAGAGCCTTTTTTTGAACAGTTGAACAACATTAGCTTTCCTCCAGTCCTTTGCTACCTTTCCAATCACCAAGGATGTTTTAAACAACACACATAAAAGTTGTTGGTAAACGCAGCAGGCCAGGCAGCATCTCTAGGAAGAGGTGCAGTCGACGTTTCAGGCCGAGACCCTTCGTCAGGACTAACTGAAGGAAGAGTGAGTAAGGGATTTGAAAGTTGGAGGGGGAGGGGGAGATCCAAAATGATAGGAGAAGACAGGAGGGGGAGTGATGGAGCCAAGAGCTGGACAGGTGATAGGCAAAAGGGATACGAGAGGATCATGGGACAAGAGGTCCGGGAAGAAAGACAAGGTGGGGGGGGGGACCCAGAGGATAGGCAAGGGGTATATTCAGAGGGACAGAGGGAGAAAAAGGAGAGTGAGAGAAAGAATGTGTGTATAAAAATAAGTAACAGATGGGGTACGAGGGGGAGGTGGGGCATTAGCGGAAGTTAGAGAAGTCGATGTTCATGCCATCAGGTTGGAGGCTACCCAGATGGAATATCAGGTGTTGTTCATCCAACCTGAGGGTGGCTTCATCTTTACAGTAGAGGAGGCCGTGGATAGACATGTCAGAATGGGAATGGGATGTGGAATTAAAATGTGTGGCCACTGGGAGATCCTGCTTTCTCTGGCGGACAGAGCATAGGTGTTCAGCAAAGCAGTCTCCCAGTCTGCATCGGGTCTCGCCAATATATAAAAGGCCACATCGGGAGCACCAGACGCAGTATATCACCCCAGCTGACTCACAGGTGAAGTGTTGCCTCACCTGGAAGGACTGTTTGGGGCCCTGGATGGTGGTAAGGGTGGAAGTGTAAGGGCATGTGTAGCACTTGTTCCGCTTACACAGATAAGTGCCAGGAGGGAGATCAGTGGGGAGGGATGGGGGGGACGAATGGACAAGGGAGTTGCGTAGGGAGCGATCCCCGCGGAATGCAGAGAGAGTGGGGGAGGGAAAGATGTGCTTAGTGGTGGGGAACCCATTGGAGGTGGCGGAAGTTACGGAGAATAATATGTTGGACCCGGGGGCTGGTGGGGTGGTAGGTGAGGACCAGGGGAATCCTATTCCTAGTGGGGTGGTGGGAGGATGGAGTGAGAGCAGATGTACGTGAAATGCGGGAGATGCGTTTAAGAGCAGAGTTGATAGTGGAGGAAGGGAAGCCCCTTTCTTTAAAAAAGGAAGACATCTCCCTCGTCCTAGAATGAAAAGCCTCATCCTGAGAGCAGATGCGGCGGAGACGGAGGAATTGCAAGAAGGGGATGGCCTTTTTGCAAGAGACAGGGTGAGAAGAGGAATAGTCCAGATAGCTGTGAGAGTCAGTAGGCTTATAGTAGACATCAGTGGATAAGCTGTCTCCAGAGACAGAGACAGAAAGATCTAGAAAGGGGAGGGAGGTGTCGGAAATGGACCAGGTAAACTTGAGGGCAGGGTGAAAGTTGGAGGCAAAGCTAATAAAGTCAACGAGCTCTGCATGCATGCAGGAAGCAGCGCCAATGCAGTCGTCGATGTAGCGAAGGAAAAGTGGGGGACAGATACCAGAATAGGTACGGAACATAGATTGTTCCACAAAGACCAGAATAGGCACGGAACATAGATTGTTCCACAAAGATACCAGAATAGGCACAGAACATAGATTGTTCCACAAAGTTATACCAGAATAAGCACGGAACATAGATTGTTATACCAGAATAGGCATGGAACATAGATTGTATACCAGAATAGGCACGTTTTAAATCTCTGTTAGGGCCTTGGCAATTTCTGCACTTGCCTCCCATAGGGTCTGAGGGAACATCTTTCAGGTCCTATGGATTTATCCACCCTGATTTGCCTCAGGGTAGCAAACACCTCCTCCTCTGTAATCTGTCTAGGGTCCATGAAGTTGATGTTGAAGCCACTTTATATTTATGTTTATTGTGATTTATATTATTATTGTCTTCTTTATCGCATTGTGTTATTTTTATGCTGCATCCAATCTGGAGTAACAATTATTTTATAATGGCAGAATATAGCATTAATTGTAAGATTCCTGGCAATGTGGAGGATCAGAGGGATCTTGAGGTCCGAGTCCATAGGACACTCAAAGCTGCTGCGCAGGTTGACTCAGTGGTTAAGAAGGCATATGGTGCACTGGCCTTCATCAATCATGGGACTGAGTTTAAGAGCCGAGAGGTACTGTTACAGCTATATAGGACCCTGGTCAGATCCCATTTGGAGTACTGTGTTCAGATCTGGTCAGCTCCCTACAAGAAGGATGTGGAAACCATAGGAAGGATGCAGAGGAGATTTACAAGGATTTTACCTGGATTGGGGAGTGTTCCTTATGTGAATAGGGTGAGTGAACTCGGCCTTATTTCCTTGGAGCGGCGACAGATGAGAGGTGACCTGGAAGAGGTGTATAAGATGATGAGAGGCATTGATCATGTGAATAGTCAGAGGCTTTTTCCCAGGGCTGAAATGGCTAACATGAGAGGGCACAGTTTTAAGCTGCTTGGAAGTGGTACAGAGGAGATGTCAGGGGTAAGTTTTTTACGCGGAGAGTGGTGAGTGCGTGGAATGGGCTCCCGGCGACGGTGGTAGAGGTGGATACGATAGGGTCTTTTAAGAGACTCCTGGACAGGTATATGGAGCTTAGCAAAATACAGGCTTGGGTAACCCTAGGTAATTTCTGAAGTAAGTACATGTTCGGCACAGCATTGCGGGCTGAAGGGCCTGTATCGTACTGCAGGTCTTCTACGTTTCTATTCTTGTTAACAATGGTGTACTGGAAACAACGTGAAACAATCTTGAATCTTGAATCTTTAATCTAAAGCATTTTTTAAATATTAATTGTCTCTGTGGGCTACATATCCTTAAAACCACCTGATTATCAAGGCTGACAGGTTACTCTCTAGATTGACTTAAGAATAAAAATTGATGAATGTCTATGTGAAGTGTTGGAAGGAGAATGGGGAAAAGGAACAAATCTAACTGAAGAGGATTAGTCATGGATTTGCAATTTCTACTCTATCAATTTCTGTCATTTTAAAACAAATTCATTCCCTGTACATCCCCTAGCACACTGTATTTAGAATGAGATATTCTCCAGGGCCTAATTAGGTATCAGACATTTAAATTTATTGCACAGTAAGAGATAAGACAAGTATATAGGAAAATAAAATTATTCGCTCATGGTATTATTACTTCAGTGTAGTCATGCAACTCATTGGTGATGGTATGTTTACTTTTCCACGCAGTACTGAGCTTTCAATGTCAGATATGCAACTTTTGGATAAAGTTGTATTCTGACCAACAACTTCCTCGAAGAAGCCTTAGCAGTGTGAGTTATCCAGTTACCCTGAGCTACAGCTGCTTACTTCCTGCGGGTAATTGAACCATAGATTGGTGGAGATATAATAAAGAAAACTTTTTGGGAGAATGAGGTAATAGATAAGATCTAGCATTCTGCCATCAGATTTCTGAATGGACAATGAACACATGAACACTACCTCAGTATTTCCCCCCTCTGTTTGCCTACTTATTTGATTTCTTTATAGTTTTAATATTTTGTGATGTACTGCTGCTGCAAAACAGCAAAGTTCACTGCATATTGAACCTGATTCTCATTCTGAAAGTTGTAGGAGGCAGGTAGCTGGATAACTGTCAGAAGAGAGAAAAGGAGCAGGCAGATAGTTCTGAGATCCCTGTGGCCATTCCTCTCACTAACAAGCATAACACTCTGGATACCGTTGGAGGGGATGACCAAGCAGAGGAAAGCCTCAGGAGTCAGATCTCTAGCAATGAGTCTGGCTCTGTAACTCAGAAAGGAACAGAGGGAAGAGTGGTAAGCAGTAATGATGGGGAATTTGTTGAGTAGGAGAACAGACAGGAGGTTATGTGGATGAGAACTAGATTCCCAGATGGAATGCAACCTCACAGGTGTCAAGGACATCTCAGCTCGAGTGCATAACATTCTTAAGAGGGAGACTGAACAGCCAGAGACCGTGGTCCATGTTGGTACTAAAGACATAGGCAGGTGCAGTGACTAGGTCCTGTAAGGTGAGTTCATGGAGTTAGGTGCTGTTAAAGGTCAGGACCTTCAGGATGGTGATCTCATAGTTGCTACGCATACCATGAGCTTGTGAGGCTAGAAAGGATATTAATAATAATGTTTAATACGTGGCTAAGGAGATGGTGCAGGAGGAAGGGCTTCAGATTATTTTATCAGTGGGTTCTCATCCAGGAAATGTGGGACTTCTACGAACCAGATAATTTGCACCTGAACTGGAAGAGGACCAACATTTTTGCAGGAAGGTTTGTTAGTGCTATTCTGGGGGACTTAAACTACAGTTGCTGGGAGATGGGAACCTTATGACAAGGGTAGTTGGTGGAGTTGTTGGGAAAGTAGATGCTAAACCTACATACAAAGACAAGTACCGGAAGGATCGTCATGGTGAGTCTATTTCAATGTAAATAGTATTGTAGGTAAGGTAGGTGAGCTTAAAGCATGGATGTGGAATTATGATATTGTAGCCTTTAGTGATATTGGTTGCAGATGGGGGTTCCATTGTTTTAAAAACTATAGAGGGGTAGGTTTAAAGGGGAGGAATGGCATTACTCATTAGGGAAAATGTCACAGCTGTGCTCAGAGAAGGCAGAGGGCTCATCTACTGAAGTTACATTAGTGCATCTGAGGAATAAGAAATGGATGACCATGTTAGTAACTTATGATGAATATCTATAATGAATATTATGCACTTCCCAATAGCAGGACTTAGAGGAGGAAATTTTTAGAGAGATAGCTGACAGTTGCAAGAAAAATAAAGTTGTGATCTTAACTTCCTATATACTGAATGGGACTCTCATACTGTAAAAGGACTGGATAGGATAAAGCATGACAAATATGTTCAGGAAAATTTCTTTAATCAATATATAGAGATCCTAACCAGAGAAAGTGCAAAGATGGATCTCCTGCTAGGGAACGAGACAGGGCTGATGACAGAAGTGTCTGAAGGGAACTCTTTGGATCTAGTAATCATAATTCCATTACTTTCAAGATAATAATGGAGAAAAGTAAGAATGGTCCTCAGGTTGAGATCCTAAATGTTGAAAGCATCAGAAAGGAACTGGCAGGTGTGAATTGGGACAGGTTGTTTTCTGGAAAAGGTGTGCTTGTTAAGTGGGAACTGAAGCATTAGGGTTATGAGGTCATGGACCGTATACGGGTTACCAAAGAGGAGCTGCCTGCTGCCTTGAGGCAAATTAGGCTGGATAAGTCTCTGGGGCCTGAAAAAGTGTCTCCTCAGACCTTGTGCAGAAATTGTTGGGACCCTGACATTTTTAACCATGGGTGGAGTGTTGGAGGACTGGAGGATAACTAATGTTACTTATTGTTCAAAGAAGGCTCTAAAAATATGACAGGAAATTTATATGCCAGTGAGCCTGATAGTAGTAATGGGTAAATTATTGGAAGATACTGTAAGTGACAGAATATATGTGTAAGTATTTGGATGCACTGGGTCTGATTGGGGATAGTGAACATGGCTTTGTGCATGCTTGGTTGTGTCTAATCAATCTTTCAGAGTCTTTTAAGAAAAATTGATGAAGGAAAGTTCATCAGGCCAAGACCCGAAATGTCGACTGCACCTCTTCCTAGAGATGCTGCCTGGCCTGCTGCGTTCACCAGCAACTTTGATGTGTGTTGCTTGAATTTCCAGCATCTGCAGAATTCTCGCGTTTGTGAAGGAAAGTTAGTGGACTTTGTCCATATGGATTTTAACAAGTTCTTTAACAAAGTCCCTCACGGAATGTTGGTCTAGAAAGTTCAGTCATTTGCATTCAGGATGAAGTAGCAAGTTGGATTCAACATTCACATAGTAGGAGAAGCCAGGGAATGGGAACAGATGATTGCCACTCTGACTGAAGGCCTGTGAGTAGTGGTGTGCAGGGTTCATTCCTGTTTGTTATCTGCATTAATGATTTGGATGATAATGTGGTGAACTGGAACAGCAAACTTGCGCATGACACCAAGACTAGGGGCAGCAAGGAAGGCTATCAAAGCTTGCAGCAAGATCTGACCAGCTGGAAGAATGGGCTGGATATGACAGATGAAATTTAATTCAGATATGTGTGAGGTGTTGCACTTTGGGAATTCAAACCAGGGTAGGAAATACAAAAAGAATGGTAGGGCACTGAGGAGTGTGGCAGAACAAAGGGATCTGGGAATACAGATACTGTACCTAATTTTTTTTAAAGTTGTTTCAAAGGTAGACAGGTTATAAAGAGAGCTTTTGGCACATCGACCTTCATCATTTACAACACTGAGTACAGGAATTGGAATGTTATGTTGAAGTTCTATAAGACAGTGGTGAGGCAAAATTTAGAGCATTATATGCAGTTTTATCTACTAGCTATAGGAATGATATCAGTGAGATTGAAAGAGTACTAAGAAAATTTATATGAACGTTGCCGTGACTTGAAAACCTAATTTATACGGAACGATTGAACAGATTAGGATTTTATTCCCTAGAGCATAGGGGAATAAGGAGAGAATTGATACAAAATTATGAGAATTTTAGATAGGGTAAATGCAAGTAGGCCCTCTCCACTGATATTGGGTGAGATTCAAGCTAGAGATCATAAGTTAAGGGTTGAAATGTGAAATGTTCAAGGGGAAACAAAGGCGGGGGGGGGGGGGGTCTTCACTCAGAGGTGCTAAAAGTGTGGAATGAATTGCCAGCTGTGTACATACATCTATTGATGCTTCTGGACACATCTTCAGTGATGTTCCTGGAATCATCGGGCGTTTCGGGTCTTTCAACATCATACAACCTCCTCCAGGTGACCCAGCCGGGGCTGATCAGACCCCAGCTTGTGTCCAGATGGCTAGCTACTTATGACTCCATCGCTCCCCTCTTTTGAGCCACAGCCATCTTGAGGCCCTCTCTGCCGCATCGGTGGTACTGTGGATGGCTCTCCTCTTCCTCTCTCCCTCGATGCCCAAAATGCTGAAGGCTGTAACTAAGGAATGGGCTGCAAATCCCCTACAACCAACCTCCACTGGGAGACACCTCACTCTTCATCCAGCCTGCTGACAGTTGCTGACCAGTCCTGCGTACTTGGACAGCTTCCTTTCAATGGCCTCCTCCAAGCTATCTTCCCATGGGACTGTCAGCTCCAGCAGCACCACTTGCTTAGTCGACTCAGACACTAGGACAATGTCTGGTCGCAGGGTGGTGGCTGCGATATGGTTGGGGAACTTCAGCTGCCCTTCGAGGTTCACCAACAGCTACCAGTCCCTTGCAGAGGTCAGAATGCCTGCAGATGTTCTTTTGGCAGGTATTGGCTGCTCCCCAGCTCTGACAAAGGCAATGGTCTGCTTGGAGGGTCAGGACCACTTCGCCCACTCAACTCCTGCGCTGACAGCTTCAGCGATGGTCTTCAGGACCTGATCATGCCTCCACCTGTACTGTCCCTCACCAAGTGCCCTTGCGCAGCCGCTGAAGATGTGCTCCAGGGTTCCTCGCTTGGAGCACAGTGGGCACGCAAATGACTCTGCCTTGCCCCATGTGTGCAGGTTTGATGGGCTTGGAAGCACGTCGTACACTGTTTGGATGAGAAATTGGATGTGGTGTGGTTCAGCTTTCCAAAGATCAGCCCAGGTCACTTTCCTCTCAACCGCATTCTCCCATCTTGTCCAAGCTCCCTGTTGCTTCATTCCCACTGCCTTGCAGGCTCTCCTCTCCTCCACTACTGCTTTCACCTCCTCCTGAACTAGACGACGCCTTTCCTTCCCTCTGGTGTCCATTTGGGGACTTGGAAAGGATCCTAGCCCAGCTCGGCCTCATGTGACCACCCCCACCAACCTTCTGTGACGCAGCTTCGCCTCCGCTTCCTGAACAGCTTCCTCTGCCCTCCACTTCCTGCTGGTCCTCACTTGGATCCTTGCTCTAGCCACCTTCAGGTAACTTGAGTCCCTATACTGTAGCACTTCTCTGGCTCTTGCTACCTTGAATTCCTCCTCCAAGGATTTGAAGGGCAGTTGCAGTTTGTTGTAGTGTCCATAGAGTGCGATGCTGCTCAGGCTCTTTGGCAGCCCCAACCATCTCCTGAGGTGGTTGTTAACCCTCCTCTCTAAGGTTTCGACTGTCGAGATCAGAACTGCATAGACGAGGAGGGGCCACAGGATTCTGGGAAGAATGCCATGCTGATACCCCCAGGCTTTAAACTTCCCAGGTAGGCCAGACTTGTCCACAGATTTCAGCCAGCCATCCAACTCGGTGCAGGTTAAAATGGTGGATATGAGTTTGATTGAAACATTTAAGAGAAGTTTGGTTAGGCATGGATTGGAAGGGTATGAAGAACTATGGTCCAGGTGCAGGTCGAGAGACTAGGCACTTTCTGTGCTGTAGTAGTCTATGCCTCTAGGTTAAATGTGTAGCGGGGTATGTGCTATTCAGCTAGTGATATTTAGTCCCATCTATAAATAATGAACTTATAATGTATATAATTTCATGAAGAGCTTAGATAAGATGGATGGTAATTGTCCTCTTCTCAGGATTGGGGAGTCTCAACCAGAGGGTGTAGGCTTAAGGCGAGGAAAATATTTAACAGGGCCCAGAGAGGTGTTTTGTTTTTGCATAAAGGGTGATCAAGATGACAGAGGAAGTATGAAGGTAGGTTCAAGTATAATGTTTGGATGGATACATGGCAATGAAAAGTTTAGTGGGATATGAAAAAGTACAGGAAAATGGGAGCAGCTCAGGAAGACATATTGTTTGACATGGATGAATTATGCTGAAGGGCCTCATTCTATTCTGTATAACATTTTGGCTTAAAGTCCACTGAGCTGAAGTTCAGAAGTGCAGTTCTTACGTTACCATGGTGAAGTTCTACCTCGATTTCTCTCATCTGACTGTGCATATAGGTGTTCAGTAATGCTGATGTCACAAAGGCTATATAAATATATATTATTTGTTTGTTGACAGTGGTGAAGATCTAATATTACAGAGCAGCTTTTAACATTTTATACTCCAGATATTGTTCTTTCTTCACAGGTACAGGCACAGACATTTACAGGTCCAAAGGGAATTTTATTCATTTTAAATTATGGAAATCCCATTGAAGCCCATTTGTCCCCAACCAGTGAAATTCCACTTAGCACTTCTAGCAGGAACCGCCTTCTACCAGCTGTTTAAAGATTGATAATTGATCAAGCACATCACAAAGAGATCAAAAATACGGCACTGTTTATCATGGAGACATTGGGACTGGCAAATAACAACTTGGCAAGCAAGTTACATTAAAGGACTACATTAAAATAGAAAAGAAAAATCTGATATTAGAATGTAGAGAGTGAATTCCAGATTGAAGGCCTTGGCAGCTGAAAGCATAACTATCAATGGTGGAGCAATCAAATATGCGATGTGAGACTCCAGGATTAAAGAAATAGAGAGGCTCTGGAGGACTGGAGAAAATTACTAAGATACGGACAGTTGGTTGTGGATAAACTTCAAAGTGTTTGTAGACTTTAAAATCTGGGAAAAAAACTCCTTCTAGAATCAGTCAGAGTTGCACAGCACAGTAACGGGCCCATTAGTCCATCATATCCATGTAGTCTTTTTGCTCATTGACAACAATGCCATTTGTCCTTATCCTGTGCCTTGCATATTGAAGTGCCTGTCTAAATGACTCTTCAACGTAGTACTTGTATCTGATGTCAACATCTCCCCCAGCAATGAATTCTAGACGTTAGCCATTCTCTGTATAAACAACATTTCCTCAAATTCTCTTTATCTCTATTGCATAACCCCAGCAAAGAAATTTATCACTACTCCCTTTTCCCTATATTCTTCCCATATGGCATCATTTGATGAAACCTCCAAGATATCCTTTGTAATTGTGACTCCTCTTTACTTTCTGCATTCTTCTCTGCTACCTCTGAAAATTACATACTGTATGAAGTAATGAATCACTATGCTAGTAGTCCTGCCTTCCCTCAATCACATTACTGTGATTGCAATAAAAGCATAATTCCTAGTGCTGATCTGATATACCCATAAAGCTTATTGTGGTAAAGTGACTGAAGAGGAGCATGCCACTCTCCTACGTTCCCTAGCCTGCTTCTGTCTGCTCTGTCCACTGGAATTCCCTGATTTATTCCCACCTTCTGTACCACTAATAAGGTTCCCATTTTGTTTAAGTAAGTCAGTATCATAAAGGATCCTTGTGTGTTGAAAGGTGCAAGAAAAACATGTACTTTTCCCTAAGAACATAAATTTAACACCACAACACCCAGTGCAATGTTCTTGGAAAGAGTTGTTTCTTTCATTGGAATAACATTTTACATCAGCAGTTCTAGCTGAATGCAGTATTCCAATGTCAAACAGGGTATTAATAAGTATTAATAAGTTGTAGGAAGAGGTACAGTCGACGTTTCAGGCCGAGACCCTTCATCCTGACGAAGGGTCTCGGCCTGAAACATCGACTGTACCTCTTCCTAGAGATGCTGCCTGGCCTGCTGCGTTCACCAGCAACTTTGATGTGTGTTGCTTGAATTTCCAGCATCTGCAGAATTCCTGTTGTTTGCATTAATAAATTGTGTTGGATTTGGCAGCTGTGTCATCCATATCAGTCTAACTGGAGCATAATTTTTAAAAAATGCTGTTTATACAATGTCCCTTGATAGGACTGCAGCAGAATTATACAAACTGTGCATACAGAATATGCTAAATAATTGGTACTAATGCTGAAGTAGAGGAGGGTAAGTCAAACAAGAAGTTATTTTACTGAATGTCCAAAAAGCTTATCCTTTTACTTAATAATGTGATATTTATCCATACATTCAGTAGATGTTTGATCAATGTCAGTTTTATGATCTAATGTTCATTTCCTCTTGCACTTGGGTGACAAATGGGTTGAAAGCTGAGCTATTACATGTGCAGTTATGAGTCTACCCCACTGCTTGTAAGCCTCACTAAGTGAGTAGAACAGGTAGGATTTTACTTCCATCTGTTAGCTTGTAGAACCATTCCAAAAACTGAATTTTCTGTATGGGGTCTCTCTTTTTGTATGTTAAATTTAAAATGGCTTCTATGTTATGTTAAATGCTGAGAAAGTCTCTAGCTGGACATTTGCTTGGGTTAGTACAGACAGCAGGGTGCGATTAGCCAATGGGTGTTCATGTTATCGTTTCTGCAGGTGATAATGCTGTCTCATATGACTGGGAATGGGGTTTTTTGTGGGGGGGAGTCGGAGGAGAGACGGGGAAGATGGTGGACGGGGTTTTGGTGGGGAGTCGAAGGAGAGGCGAGGAGGACGGCGGAGAGACAGGGAGTCGGAGGAGAGACGGGGAGGATGGCGGACGTGCAGAAAGGCTCCGGTCGATCACTCCAGGTGGTCCCGAGCCATGAGTCAACAGGGTCCGGGTGGTCGCCAGGAATTTCTGAGCTCCAAAAGTTGTGCACGAAGAACTTGGACTTTAATAAGTCTGGCGCCTTTTTTTTTCCATTACTTCCTTTCCTGTATCGAGCTTACATTAATTTCATAGACTTATATCTATAATATCTATAAGGTGTACCTGGTGAAACGTACTGTGTGTGCTGGCTGATGATTGATGTTGAGGGTTGACTCGGGTGGCATTCGTACAGAAAGCGACCCAGCGGGAAGCATTCAGGCCGGTGCCAGGCGGGATTTCCTCTAGGCATATACGAGCCAATATAGCTGAGCGTTACATTTCTCTTTGGATTGACCTAATCCATTTCATTCAAATTCACAATTTTTCATGGTCGAACCTGAACTCACTCTTTAAGTCCAAATCATTTTTATAATAAATATGTGCTTGATCTTTTAACCACTATCATGTTATGCTGTTTGATGTGTGAATTTGATGATATTTTTTAGTGTAGCATTGCGATCGATTAAGCTAATAACTAGAGGTTTGAAGACATATGTTCCTATGTTAACTCAATAGATTTAAGTTAATCTAGGTTGATGAAGAAGCAGCTGTACCAATAAACAGTGAGTGGTATTGAAACAAAAACATTGCACTCAATGTCAACAAGACTAAGAGATTGACTGTGGGCTTCAGGAAGGGAAAGTTGGGAGAACGCACACCATTTCTCACTGAGAGGTCACTGGTGGAAAGGGTGGGTAGCTTTATGTTTCTTTACGTCAGCCTCTTTGAGGGTCTATTCTTGGCCAACAACACAGAAGCAATCATGAAGAAAATAAGTCTTTATTTTCTTAAGAGTTTGAAGAGATTTGGTATGTCTCTAAAGAACATAGAACACAGAAGAGCATAGCATAGTACAGGCCCTTCTGTCTACAATGCTGTGCTAACCTTTTAACTTGCTATAAAATCAATATAACCCTTCCACCCATCCAAGATGTGCCTGATCTGTGATCGCTTTTGAGGTTGCAGCTCAGTTTGAGTTGTCATTTTTTAGTGTATTTTTTGGGTTTGTAAGGATGGTTTTAGGGACAGAGCAGGGAGTTCGAGGCCTAGAATTTGAAGTCCTGTCATTTACAATTTCAGGGTTTAACTCTGGTGTTCATTTATCAGTGGGTACTCTGCTTAGTGCCAAGACTCAAGACCCGAGGGTCAATCAAAAGTCCAGAAGTCAAGGCCCATTTACCAGAGACCCAGACTAAGAACCTCTGTGAGTCTACTAGGGTAGCTGAAGGCCCAATTTCTGTGTGTCTGAGTCTGAATCTAAGCTTGAATCCGAGTCTGCAGGAGGCTGGAGGCCAAAGAAGATGGACAGTCCTGGGTTTATGTGTGTGGGATGGAGGCAGACACAGGGCTTGTTTTGCGGATGTTGTTTTGTTGCTTGTTGGGTTCTGTGCTGCTCTGCTGAACATTGTGGGCATTAGATAATGGTGCTGGAATGTGTGGTGACACTTGTGGGATGCCCTCAGCCCACCCTCATTGATAATGCAAATGACACATTTCACTGCATATTTCGATGTATACATGATAAATAAACTTGGATCTTGAATCTATCTATCATCACCATCATCATCATTATGTGCCATGTTGTATGACATGACTGATCATGGTCTACCATCTGTCTTTGATCTGAGAAATTCTAATAAGTTCTTCAAAAATTTGCCTGTCCATCCCTTGATGTAACTCATAACTACTATGTGCTTTTGACTGCAACACTTTCTTCCATCATTTTCTCCCATCACTGCAAGCTGTTCGAGCTTCTCTCTCCTCATTAAATGTCCCAGAAGTTCCAGCTGCCATTTCCTGATTGATAACATCTCCCTTCTCATTCTGGCTTTTTGCAACATTTCCTCATTTGTTACTTTGTCCTTCCATGGTACTTTCATCATTCTTCTCAGCTTCTTCTTCTCAAGTCTTCGCTTATTCTGCTTTGACATTGTCCAACATTTCCTTTCATATGATAGTGTGGAATGAATCTATCTAATAGTTTCTTAAATGTCCCTAATTTATCCGCACCCCTAGCAGGGTGTTTCACGCACCAATCACTCTCTGTGTAAAGAAGTTTACCTCCGATATCTCCCCTATACTTTCCTCCAATCACTTTACAGTTATTCCCCCTCATATTAGCTATTTCCACAATGGGAAAAAGTGCCTGGCTATCTGTTCAATTAATGCCTTTTATCATCTTGTACACCTCTATCAAGTCACTTCTCATCCTCCTCTGCTCTAAAGAGTAAAACCTTGGTTCACTCAGCCTATCTTTATAAGACATGTTCTCTAATCCAGGAAGCATTCTGGTAAGTCTTCTCCACACCTTCTTTAAGACATCACATCATTCTTACGAGGTGACCAGTAAGGAACACAATAGTCCAAGTGTGGTCTAACCAGGGTTTTCTAAAGCTGCAAAATTATCTGGTGGCTTTTGAACTCAATCCCCAGCTTCTGAAGGCCAACATATGATGCACCTTCTTAACAGCCCTATCAAGCTGCATGACAATTTTGAGGGATCTATGGACATGGATCTCAAGATCCCTCTGTTCCTCAACACTGCTAAGGATCCTGCCATTACCTCTGTATACTGCCTTCAAACTTAACCTTCCACCATGAATTACTTCACATTTTTCTGAGTTGAACTCCATCTGCCATTTCTCAGCCCAGCTCATTATCCTGTCAATGTCCTTTTGCAACCTACAATAACTCTCCACATTATCCACAACTCCACCAACTTTCATGTCATTTGCAAACTTACTAACCCTCCCATCCTAATCCAAGTAATTTATAAAAATCACAGAGCATTGGTCTTGTGAGCTCCACTGGTCATTGACCTCCAAGCAGAATATGCTCCATCTAAAGCCATGCTCTGCCTTCTATGGCCAAGACAATTCTATATCCAGTCAGCCTAGTTTCCCTGGATCCCATGCCTCCTGAATTTTTGAATGAGCTTACCATGGGAAACCTTTTCAAAAGCCTTACTAAACTCTAAATACACCACATCCCCTGCTCTACCTTCATCAATGTGCGTTGACACATTCTCAAAGAACTCAATCAGGTTCATGAGGTAAGACCTGCCTCTCACAAAGCCACACACTACCTATCCACAGTCCATCATTAAGGACTCCCATCACTGGGGACATGCTTTTTCCTTATTGCTACCATCAAGGAGGAGGTACAGGAGCCTGAAGACACGCATTCAACATTTTAGAATCCACTTCTTCCCCTCTACTATCAGGTTTCTGAACGGACAATGAAAACAGTTACACTACCTCATTATTTTTGCTCTTATTTTGCACTACTTATTTAATATATATGTACATATATAAATTTGTAATTTATAGTGTTTTATGTGTACACTGTACAGTGCTGCAAAACAACAAATTTCACAAAATATGCCTGGGATATTAAACCTGATATTGATTTTGATTCCTAATCAGGGTATGCTTCTCCAAATGCTCTTTAAATCTTGTCTCTAAGAATCTACTCCAAAAATGTTCCCACCACTGAAATAACACTCATCAGTCTGTAATTCCTAGGGTTATCCTTGCTCCCATTCTTGAACAAAGGAATAACATTTGCCACCTATCAGTCATCTGGTACAACTCTTTTGTCCAATGAGGACAAATAAAAATCTAACACACTGTAAGGTTTCACTGCTAAAGTAATGACCTCTCTGTAATGTTTCACTGCTAATGTAATGGTTTCTCTGTAGCAGCAATGTTTGGGTTATGCCTAGAGATAACGGGGACTTTGGAATGTGCGCTGGCCAATGAGGGAAGATGTTTTTCTTTCTTGTGGGCCCGACCGACGGTTTTGCGGTCTTTTGTTCAGCGGAAGATGGAGAGAGAAGATGCCAGAACGGGGAAGCCATAGTCAGCAGGATGGAGTGGACTTGGAATGGGGTCGGGACTCGACACCCAAGGGGAAAATCAATGGAGAACTAACAGACCGGAAAACAGTGAGCTCCAACATTGCGCATTAGACTGTTTCATGAGAATGGCCCTTTTTCTTTTTGTTTCTTTACTAACTTATAGTCAAATTAAGCATTACAAAGCTCAATCATTTAATTGCATATTGTGTACGATATGTTATTTTGTGGTACTGATTTGCAACAGGGGAACACATCACGCAGCATCAACCCTAACAAGATTTCTCAAGTTTGGCTGGGCTAGAGGCTGGCGTCTTCTAGATTAAGCCACTAGACAAACCTAAGGGTCACAAATGTAAGTATAAAATAAATCTTATCAAACATAATGTACAAGTAACTGTTGAGTGTGGCTGTATATATTTAAAGTTAGCTTATATACATAGATTGATTGTATGTACATAAAGTGACACTAAATCCGGGAGCAGCTGAATATAAAATGACTCTGACAGCGGATGATAAAGTGACAAAATGACTCTTGACAAGAGGGACACTTCCAGGTAGCAGCAGAGCATATGAAGGCACAATAGATTGTGTCTGTGTTCGAGTAGGTATGAATTGTGGTGAGTAAGCGTAGAGTGGCTGTGAGTGGGGAGGGTAGGGGTGTGAAGAGTGCTGAGGGGCTGTGGAGAGGAGAGGCTCATGTAAATGAAGTGGTGGTAGGGAATGGTGAGGAGGGTTAATGAGTGGAGGTGTTGATCATTCTGATGGGTTGGGGGACATAAATATTTTTGAGTATAATGTGGATGCTGCGTAGCCTCTTCCTGATGGGAGTGGGACGAACAGTCCATAAGCAGGGAGGCTGAGATCCCTTATGATAGTGCTGGTCTTTTTCCAGCATCTTTCTCTATTTTTGACCTTGGTGGCATTTAGGCTTGAACGGGTATTGAACTGGGCAGTTTTTACTACCCGTTGAAGAACCTTCCTCTCTGCTGCAGTGAAGTTTCTGTACCACACAGTGATGCAGCACATTAGGCTGTTTTCAATTGAGCATCTGTGGAAGATCACGAGTATTAATGTGCATTGTCCAGCTTTCATCAGCCTCCTCAGAAAGTAGAGTCACTGATCAGCTTTATTGACTGTGGAGGATTTGTTTTTGGTTCATGAGAGTTTGTGCGAGATATGCGCTCCCAGGATTTAAAAACCACTCGCAATTTCCTCTGCTGTGCCACCAGTGTGAAGGAGGGTGTGTGTAGTGCAGGTTTTCCTGAAGTTAATAATTTTGTTTTTTCCTTTGTCTTGTTGACATTGAGGAAGAATTTATTTGCCGGGTATCAGGCCTCCAACTCTTCCGCCTCCTCTCTGTAGATCATCTCATTTTCATTGGTGATGACCGTCACAACTGTCATGTCATCGCTGAACTTAATTGCTGGGCCGTTTGGCCATGCAGTCATGTGTGAACAGGGGGTACAGCAGGGTGTTCAGCAGCCAGCCTTAGAAAGCACCCATGTTGAAAATGATTGGGAGAGAGGAGGGGATGCGCACCCTGACTGCCTGATGTCTGTTGGTTAGGTTACACAACACCCAGTTGCACAGTAGTTTATTTAGACCAAAGTGTAGGACAAGAAAGAACTGTGGGCCATAGTGTTCAATGCCTAAATGAAATCCAGATACAGTATTCTAATGTAAGTGTCCTTGTTTTCTAAATGTTGCAGGACCAGGCGCATGACAAGTTCCTCTCAAATTGCAATTAAGTACTTTTCCATGCCACCTGCACCTATTCTCTCCAAGCCTATAGAACTGATCAGGGAGCTATGGTCACTATCTCTGAAATACACACCCACTGAGAGATCTGATACTGATATGATTCATTGCCTAGCAACAGATCCAATATGGCTTATTTTCTTCCTTGACACAGCTAACAAATTTCTCCCCATCTAAACCTTGTGCACTAAGAAGGTGCCAATCAATGTTCAGGAAATTGTAATCCCCCATGACAACAAACTTTTTTATTTCTGCACCTATCAAGAATTCTTCCCAACCTGCTCCTCAGTGTCTCTGTTGCCATGGGGCGGGGGGGGGGGGGGGTGATGTTGTGGGGGTCAATAAAATACTCCCAATAGAGTGATTTCTCCCTTCCTGTTTCTAACTTCCACCCACACTGACTCAGTAGACAATCTCTCTACGACGCCCTCCCTTTCTTCAGCTATGATACTAACCCTAATTAGCAATGACCCCTCCTGTGTCTCTTATCTCCTTCCCTGTTCCTTTTGAAACATTGGCACCCTGGAATATCTAGCAGCCATTCCTGCTCTTGTTATAACCAGCTCTTCATAATGGCCACAACGTCATCGTTCCATGTACTGACCCAAGCTGTAGATTCATCACCTTTGTTCCTGATACATCTTTCATTAGAATAGACATGCTTCAACCCATCCTACTGACTGCAATTTTTCCCTATCAACTGCCTGGTCTATCCTCATAGTCTCTCTACATGCTGCATCTACCTGTACATGAACTGTCCCATCCTCTGACCTACCACTCCGGTTCCCATCCCTCTGCCAAAGGAGTGTAAATTCTCCCAACAGCTCTAACAAATGTGTCCACAAAGATATTAGTCTCCTCAAGTTCAGGTGTAACACATCCTTTTTGTACAGGCTATAACTTCCCCAGAAGGGGTCCAATGATTCACAAATCTGAAACCCTGACTCCTGCACCAATTCTTCAGCCACACATTCATCTGACAAACCATCCTATTCCTCTCCTGACTGATGCATGGCACAGTCAGCAAATCAAAGATTCCTGTCCTCTGGTGCATCCAGCTGAAGCGACTCATGGTCTGTGTTAGAGAACTGGAGATGGATGACCTATAGCTCAGTTGGTCAAATGAGGAGATAATATGCAAGAGCTACAGAGAGGTAGTCATCCCTAAATTGTAAGAGGCAGGTAGCTCAGTAACTATCAGGAGGGGAAAAGGGAATAGATAGTCTGTGCAGAGTACCTCTGTTGCTGAATTAAGGAAAAGTGACTACTTACGGGGACCTGATAAGCACTCAGTGGGCTAAACAGAGTCATAAGAAATTCTGCCAATGCTGGAAATCTTAAGCAACACACAAAATGCTGGAGGAACACAGCAGGGCAGGCAACATCTTTGGAGGGAAATGACTATCAAGATCTATGGAGAGTTGAAATGTCATTTGCTGAGATCCTCATGCATTTTGTGTGCGATGCACCCGATGAGCCAAAATACATCCTCCAGTTTCATAAAATTCTTGGGATACAGTACAAATTTGGGAATTGTTTTTCTGACTTCCTGTGTTCCTCATAATGTTGGACTGGCACTACCAAAACACTTCAGAGAACAACACCCATCACCAATTTCATTTCCAAAATCTTACGCAATGATACTTAAGAGGAAAATCTGTTTTTCATTCTCTGGGCATTTTCTAATGTCAGTGAGGTTATTTAGTGAAGGTTTTGCTGTTGAGTCAGAAGTTTGTTGGTTCAGGTCACAGTTTATAGTCATGATGATAGAAGTCCAATTTTCGCTGCCAAAAATGCTTTGTTTTGAACGTATCTTCAAAGCAACTCTATTCTTTCCTGTCAAGTGAATATTAAAAAAATCTCTGGGACTAATCCAACTTGAGTAGATAAATTCTGCCTTGTATTAATCCCCTCTGCCAGCTTCAGTGGCTGGGGCATGTGATAAGGATGCCCTCATGTTGGCTACCCCGCAGACTGTTATACGGCCAGCTACATCATGGTCGATGCTCACCTGGAGGGCTGAGGAAGCGCTATAAGGATCAGATGAAGAATGTTTTAAGGAAGTGCAAGATTAGATCTGAGGACCTGGAAGATGTTGCTGCTGGCCGTACCACTTGGCAACAGCTGTGTAGGGACAGGGTTTGTATTCTGGAGATGGAAAGAACAACCAGAAGACAGCAGAAGAGAGCCAGGAGAAATGTAGCCATGGTTGCTACCACTACCACATATACTTTTCCCACCTGCAATAGAGCTTGTGGGTCCAGGATAGGACTGTATAGTCATCAAAGATCTCACCATTAAAGGAGCGGACGTCATCATCGCTTTTCGATGGACAACCGAAGAATATTGATCCCAACAAACATCACCAAAATAGATTACCTGTTCACGTTTTTGAGCTGGTATCTTGTCATATGCACATTCAACACCATTATGTTTTTCACACTCCAACATTGATATCACTTCAACAGTACCTTATAGTGGTTGGGTGGGGAAAATTCTGAAGCTATGAAAGATGCTAAGTATACCCAGATTTCTTTTTTTCACTTCATGACACTATCAGTGCAGATTGGCAGCTTTTATAAAATCCAACATTTTTCATTCCAGTTTAATCAATGGAGTGAAAATCACTCAAGTTTTGGAGAACTCTACTTGGGTAGAACAGTTGGGTGTTTAAACTTAGCTGTTCGCTACTCTACCCAAAGGCTTTCAGTTTCTGTCGACGTTTATCTTTAACTTTGCACTTTTAATAGCAATTCTGAAGTTCACTCAAATAGTCATTTTCCTGCATCTTATTTTTTCAAATCATTTATTTTTCTGTTGTTTTTCCTACTTGGTCTTTTAACATTAAATTCTCCTGACCTGCTTCAGTAGATCAGATATTCATTTTGTATCCTATTGTTATACAGGTCTTCTCGGTGATGCCTGTATTTATCACTTCCCCAATACATAACGGTTTAAAACCTAAGTTATAAAAACAAGTGTGTTTTATTCCATCAAATTGCATATTTTTAGTTCATGCACTTTATCGTCCTTGTTATGTTTTGTAACTTCAAAACATTAAACTAATTCAAAAGGAAACATGGGTGTCTGAAATGTGGGTCTAACTTCAGGTTTACTTTAAGCCAGGCATGTATGTATCATGTGCTGGTGTGATGACATATGCAATTCACGTATTTATGCATATAACCTGTAATGAGTTATTTAAATGAACAAGAATGCTTAAACAACCAATATATATATATATACAAGATTACTCAGATATTACTGAAATGTTAAATACACAACACTCCTAATCTCCAGCCCCTCTGGATTTACTTTAGAAGTCCATCAATATGTTTCAATCATTTATTTCCTCAATCTCTTTTTAACCTCTGTACTTACTGGAAGGCACAATTTCTGTTAATGTCCCTAGCTTTAAGATAAAGAGACTAATCTTAGCATGAAAATGACTCAAAGCCTTCCACATGTCAGCGTCTTTATTAGTTCTTTACATGGGCAGTCTAGAACCTGGAGTGTAGTTTCAGACATTATCTTAGTCCTACAGCAGGTTGCATTAGTTTCAATAGTTTATTCATTTGCAGCAACACAACAAATTTAATAGTGGAATATAAAACATTGCTGTCACTGGCTATTGGCCAGACTTCAGAGGAATAAGATTTGCAATAGGTTATACAAATCTTCCACATCTATTTGAGATGCAAAACATGTTCCTCATCCATTATTCATTAGGTAAGAGCTTCTTTGATTACTTATGATTGATTTATTGATTATGAGACTACTTATATTGCCGCATATGTGAGATTATGGTAACCAAGTTGGCTGCCATTTTCCTTCATTTGAACGTGGATACGTTTTACGAGCACCCTTCTTTGGGTAGACTGGCAGACAGGCAGAGAAAAAGATTCAGACATAAACTTGAGGAAGTGCAACATCATCTCTGACTTCTGGGAACTTGTGTTCCATGCAAGCTCAGAATGGAATGGTATTGAGAAATTATAGGACTTGCATCAGGAGCATGTGGTCAGTCTGCATGATCAGTGGAAGGAACAGACGTTTGCCCAAACTACAAACCAGCTATCCTCATCAGTAGCTACTACCCCATCTACGGACGAGACTGTGGGTCCCACTTTAGCCTCGTTAGCCACTCAGGATCCACAAAACCTGAATGATAGCAAGATAAGAGATTGCCTCGGAAAAAAAAAGAAAATAAACTTTATTGACTGTAAGTCCTTTGGAATCACTAGAGATTCAAGATTGTTTATCATCATTCGTCAATACATGAGTGTAAAGTAGAAAGAAATGATTGTTACTTGGGATACAATGTAACATAAAAAAAACACAATAAGCATAAAGAACACATTAAAGAAACAAGAAAAAAAAACACAATAAATATAAATATAAAAGCAATTCTATAAAATATAATGTGCAAGCAACCGTTTGAGTGAGGCTGAATATACATAAGATTAGTTTATACACACAGTGGCTACTTTATTAGGTACATCTATTTGATAATAAGACCATAAGACATAGGACCAGAATTAGGGCATTTGGCCCATCGAGTCTGTTCCACCATCCCATCATGGCTGATCTTTTTCTCCCCTCCTCAGCCCCGTTCCCTGGTCTTCTCCCTGGAACCTTTGATGCCGTGTCCAATCAAGAACCTATCAAGCTCTGCCGTAAATACACCCAATGCCTGGCCTCCACAGCTGCCTGTGTTAACAAATTCCACAAATTCACCACCTCTTGTGAAAGAAATTTCTCCACATCTGTTTTAAATGGATGGCCCTCTATCCTGAGGCTGTGCCCTCTTGTCCTAGACTCCCACACCATGGAAATCTCCTTTCCCCATCTACTCTGTCTAGGCCTTTCAATATTTGAAAGGTTTCGATAAGATCCCCCCCTCATCCTTCTAAATTCCAGCAACCACAGACCCAGAGCCATCAAATGTTCCTCATATGATAACCCTTTCATTCCTGGAATAATTCTTGTCATACTCCTCTGAACACACTCCAATGCCAGCTCCTCTTTTCTTAGATGAAGAACCCAAAACTGTTCACAATTCTCAAGGTGAGGCCTCACCAGTGCCTTAAAAACATCAGCATCACATCCCTGCTCTTGTATTCTAGACCTCTTGAAGTGAATGTTAACATTGCATTTGCCTTCCTTACCTCTGACTCAACCTGCAAGTTAACCTTTAGGGTGATCTGCACAAGGACTCCCACGTCCCTTTGTAGCAGCTCAATGTATAAAAGAAGTTCAGTTGTTGTCAGACTAAACATCAGAATGGGGAAGAAATGTGAACTAAGTGACTTTGACCTGCAATAATTGTTAGGGTCGGATGGGTGTTTTGAGTATCTCAGAAACTGCTGATCTCCTGAGATTTTCATGCACAGCAGTCTCTTGAACTTACTGAGAATGGTGAGAAGAACAGGAGGTGTGGCCACTGATTGCATACGTAGACCAACTGCATATACAGAAAGTGACACTAGCTGCAGAAGTAAGGAATGATAAAGTGACAAAGTGATCATTGGCAAGAGAAACTTTTCTAGGTAGCAGCAGGGCACATGAAAACACAGTAGGGCAAGGATTGTGTCAGTGTAGGTATGAAGTGTGGAGTGAGAACCTAAAGTGACAGTACATCAGTAGATGAAGGGTGCTGAGGTACTGTGAAGAGGAGTGTCTGATGTGGAGGTAGTGGAGGTGAGGGTTAGTCGGGTGGGTTAATGGGTGGAAGTGTTGATCAGCCTAATGTCTTGGGGGAGGTAACTGTTTACTAGTCCAGTGTTCCCGGCGAAGATGCTGTATAACCTCTTCCCTGATGGGAATAGGGCAAACAATCTATAAACAGGGTTGATGGGATCTTTTATGATGTAGCTGGTCTTTCCCTGGCAGCCTTTCGTATATATGTCCTTGATGCCAGTGAGGCTGGTGCACACGATGCATTGGGCAGTTTTAAATACCCATTGTTAAGCCCTCCTGTCTGCAGCAGTGCAGTTGCAGTACCACAGAGTGATGCAGCATGTTTGGATGCTGTCACCTGTGCATCTGTAGAAATTCATGAGGATTCAAGTGCATAGACAAGCTCCATTCAGCCTCGATCAGAAAATAGAGGTGTTAGAGAGTTTTCTCGACTGTGAAGCTTGTGTCATGACCATGAGATGTGGTGTTAGATGTGCACTCCCAGGGGTTTAAAACTGCTCGCAGTTTCCACTGCTGTGCCGCAGATATGAACGGGGGTGTGAGTGCTACGGGTTTTCCTGGAGTTGATAACCATTTCCTTTGTCTTGTTGACATTGAGAAAGAGGTTATTTGCCTGGCACTCCTCTACCCAGCACTTTGTTAGCAAATGTACCATTACCGGAGAACCAGACTGAGGATCTAAGGGCAAGATTGTTGTATTGGAGAGACATGAGGGATTGCTGCGTTCTCTGTTTCACGGAGACACGCTTCACTTCAGATATGCTCGATATGTCACTCCAGACAGAGGGGTTCTCAGTCCACTGGATGGACTGAACTACTGACTTGACGAAGGCAAGAGGTGGGAACTTGTGTTACATAATAAATTCTTCATGGTGCTCAGATGTAGCAGTCTTGCCGCACTCTTTTTCCCCTGACCTGGAACATCTAATGATTAAGTGTAGTCCATTCTATCTACTAAGAGAATTATTCCTTGTAATCCTGACTGCTGTTTACGTACCACCAAAGGCTGATGTTAAGTAAGCATCTGATGTATTGAGAACTGAAATTAGCAAAGAGAAAAAGCCCGGCTCCAATGCCTTTTAAATCATTGCTGAGGACTTAAATTAGTGTTGCTTGAAGTAATCTCTGCACAAATATCATCAATATATCACCTGCAGCACCAGGGGTCCCAGCACACTTCGGAAATCTGATCACCTGCCTGTCCTCCTCCTATCTGCATATGGGAAGTGGCTAAAGAGCAAGGCACCAGAGGCTCAATACCCTTTATGCTCACTTTGACTGACAAAACTAGGAGGCAACTTCATGAACTCTCACACCCTCAAGGAACCTGGGATTTCAGTCTCTGAGGCTGATGTGAGGATATCCTTCAGGAAGGTGAACCCGTGGAAAGCAGCTGGCCCAGAAAGTTTACCTAGCCAAGTACTGAAGACATGTGCTTATCAACTGGCTGGAGTATTCACTGATATTTTTAACTTCTTGCTTTGGCAGTTTGCAGTACTCACCTGCGTCAAGCAAGCTTCAATCCCTGTAAAGAACCTGCGTCAATAGCTATCATCCAGTAGAACTAGCTTCCACTGTGATGAAATGCTTTGAGAGCTTGGTAATGAAACATATCAACTCCTGCCTTAAGGGTGACTTGGATCCCCTCCAATCTGCTTACCATCACAACAGGTCAACAGCAGATGCCATTTCATTGGCTGTACACGCAACCCTGGAACATAATTGAATTTAAGAGCAGGGAGGTTATGATGCAACTGTTTAGGGTACTGGTGAGGTCACACCTGGAGTACTGCGTGTAGTTCTGATCTCCTTACTTGAAGAACGATACACTGACTATGGAGGCAGTGCAGAGGAAGTTCACCAAGTTGATTCCAAAGATGGGGGGTAGTTTAGATGATGAGGAAAGATTGAATCGCCTGAGACTGTACTCATCGAAACTCAGAAGAATGAGAGGAGATCTTATAGAAACATATAAAATTGTGAAAAGGATACAAAAGGGATCCAAGGAGGAGAAGATGGCGGCGCAAAGCAGCACGCAGCGGCCACTTCGGTGGATGATGTCTGTTATCTGTCAAGTAGGGTGCCGTGCACAAGTCTGATTTGATGGAGACAGACGTGAGAGAATGGAGGAACATCTGGAGAAACTTCCGAAATGCCTTTTTCACGCTACTGACGCTGCTACTGTGTGATCGAGAATCTCCGGAGAAGAAGGCCCCAAGTCCTCGGCTTTGCTTGTTGCTCCGCAACCGGGTCGGGGTCGAAGTGCTCGGCAGAGATGGTGCTCGATGCTCGGTATCGGAGGGCTTGTTGGAGGCTTGAAGTTTTCGGATGGACTCAGAGTCGGCTGTGGTCGGGTGCTTCCAATGCATCGGCAGTAGTCAGCGCCTGGAGGTTTATGGCAGGGAGAGTTTCTCCCTTTTGCCACCTGCTATCAGGACTATTGGGAGTCGATTGGAACTTTGAGACTTTTTTTTTACCGTGCCCGTGGTCTGCTCTTTATCAAATTATCGTATTGCTTTGCACTGCTGTAACTATATGTTATAATTATGTGGTCTTGTCAGTGTTAGTCTTTGGTTTGTCCTTTTTCTTGTGATATCACAATGGATGAACATTGTATCATTTCTTAATGAGTGTCCTCGTCATCTAATCTAATCTAAAGGTGAAGGCAAGGATGTTGTTTCCACTGGTATGTGAGACTAGAACTAGGGGCATAGCTCAAGATTTTGGGGAATAGATTTAAGATGGAGATGAGGAGGAACTGCTTTTCCCAGAGAGTGATGAACTTGTGGAATTTTCTGCCCAACGAAGAAATGGAGGTTACCTCAGTAAATATACTTAAGTTTGGATAGATTTTTGCATTGTTGGGGAATTAGGAAGCAAGAATCTGGCATGGTTCTTGAGAGTTACACAGTCATCAAGAAGGAGCTTAAGAAGGGATTTAGGAGAGCTAGAAGGAAACATGAGGAGACCTTTGCAAGTCAGATTATGGAAAAGAGCAAAGTGTGCTACATGTATATGAAGAATAAGAGGATGACCAAAGTGAGGGTAAGACCAATCAGAAAGAGAAAAGGAAACATGTGCCTAGAATTGGAGGAGATGGGAAAGATGTTAATGAACACTTTCCTTCAGTATTCACCAATGAAAAGGACCTTTTCAAAAATGACAGCAGTACAGCAATTTTAGAATCAGAATCAGGTTAAATATCACCGGCATATCTTATGAAAATCATTAACTTTACGAATAGTTAAGTTAAAATGAGTAATGCAAAAAAAAACAAATAAAAAAGTAGTGAGCTAGTGTTCAGGAGATCAATGTCCATTTTGAAATCGGATGGCAGAGGGGAAGAAGTTGTTCCTGAATCGGTGAGTGTGTGCTTTCAGGATGCTGTACCTCCTTCCTGAGAAGAGGGCATGTCCTGGGAAGGGTGGGTGGGGTCCATAATGATGGTTGCTGCCTACCTAAGGCACCGCTCTTTGAAGATGTCTTGGTTATACGATGAAGGTTAGTACCCATGATGGAGCTGACTAATTTTACAAGTTTCTGATACTTTGATCTTGTGCAAAGCCCACCCCTCCAAACCAGATGGTGATACAGCCTGTTAAGATGCTCTCCATGGTACATTTATTGAAGTTTTCAAATGTTTTAGTTGACAAACCAAATCCCCTCTAATTCCACATGAAATATAGCTGCTCTCTTGTCTTCTTTATAGCTGCATCAATATGTTGCATCCAGCTTAGGTCCTCAGAGATATGGACGCACTGGAACTTGAAATTGCTCACTCTCTGTGATCTGTCAAAGTTAAGAAAGAGGGTGGGCTGGAACTTTTGAAAATCATTACAATGGATATGTCCCTGAGGCCTGACATAACATACATCAAGTTACTAAGTTACCTATATCAAGCAGACTTTACTTATACTGGTGCCTAAGAAGAACGTAGTAACCTGTGTCAATGACTATTGTCATGTAGCACTTTCTTACATCCACAATGATGAAGTGTTTTGAGATGCTAGTGATGAAATATATCAACTTCTGCCTGGGAAGCAAATTGGATCCACTCCAATTTGCCTCTGGAGCATCAGGTCCATAGCAGATCAGCTCATTAGCTCTTCATTCAACCCTGGAACATCTAGAGAACAAAGATTCATACATGAGGATGCTGTTTATGGACTACAGCTTGGCAATCAATAACATCACCCCCTCACAACTAATCAATAAGCTTCAAGACCCTGGCCTCGATACCTCCTTGTGCAATTGGATCCTCAATTTACGCACTTGCAGACCACAGTCAGTTTGGATAAGCAGCAGTATCCCATCTACAGTCTCCATCAGCATAGGTCTACCACAAGGCTGTGTGTTTAGCCCACTGCTCTACTCACTTCACACTTATCACTGTATGGCTGAGCAGAGCTCCAATGCTTTATTCAAGTTTGCTGATAACACCACTGTCATAGGCGAAATGAAAGGTAGTGATGAATCAGCATATAGGAAGAAGACTGAAAATCTGGCTGAGTGGTGCCATAACAATAACCTTTTACTCAGTGTCAGCAAGACCAAGGAGCTGAATATTGACTTCAGGAGAAGAAAACCAGAGGTCCATTAGCCAGTCCTCATCAGAGGATCAGAGGTGGAGAGGATCAACAACTTTAAGTACCTCAGTGCTATTTTTGTGGAGGACCTGTCCCTGGGCCCAGCACATAAGTGCAATTATGAAGAAAGCACAGCAGCACTACTACTTCCTTAGGAGTGTGCAAAGATTCGGTATGACATTTAAAACTTTGACAAGCTTCTATAAATGCGTGACTGCATCGCAGCCTCTTACGGAAACACTAATGCCCTTGAATGGAAAATCCTACAAAAAGTAGTGGATATGGCCCAGTCCATCATGGGGAAAGAACCTCCCCCAACCCTTGTCTCCATTGAGCACATCTACAAGAAGTGTTGTTGAAGAAAAGCAGCACCACCCAGGTCATGCTCTCTTCTCAGTACTGCCATCAGTAAGAAAATACAGAAGCCTCAGGACTCACACCACCAGGTTCAGGAACAGTTATTACCCCTCAACCATCAGGCTGTTGCACCAAATAGGAAAATTTCACTCAGTTTCTCCTGCCCATCATTGAAATATTCCAACAACCTCTGGACTCATTTTCAAGGACTCTTCATCTCCTTTTCTCAATATTTATTGCTTATTTATTTTTTTATTTGCAGTTTGTTGTTTTTTGCACACTGGGGTTGAGTGCCCAGGTTGGTGTGGTCTTTCATTGATTCTGTTATGACTGTTATAGCGTGGATGAAATTACCAGATAGACAGAGTCACTGGTAGATACAAAGTAGCTTCTTTATTCGACACAACAAGGTACAGCAGGCATCTTAACGGATAGAGACGCTTTCCGCAGGAAAGGTCTGCTAGCTAAAATGTGGGCTCGATATTTATATGCTAAACACAAAGGCAATCGCTACTTAAAATGTTACAGACAATGCATAGACAATGCTTCCTTTTGAAGTTACATACAAACATCACATTTTCGGATTTCACCCTTTCCTTCTGACGCCAACATGTCCGTGTTGGTATCCGCAGCCTTTAGTTCAATCCACAATACATTTATTTGGTATTTTACATGCTAACATAGAAGACAATTAATATTTATAATGTATAGATAAGTGTCTTCAAAACTACAGCATCAGGCACCAGAAGCATCTGGTATTTACACCTTTTAGGAAGCCCATTGTGGTGGACTCAATCCACAGTCCTTTGTCAAACAATTAAAATAGAAGTCTGGTGGCCAAAGTCATTTAAGTGTAAACAAATCATCTACCCAAAAAGAAATCCACTCTAACAATGACTATATTCTATTATAGGTTTATTGAATAGGCCCACAAGAAAATTAATCTCAGAGTTGTGTATGGTGACATATATGTACTTTGATTAAAAATTTACTTTGAACTTTGAAAATGAGGGAGATGTTGCTGCACCTTTGGCCAGCCGTTTGCATACTCACTGCACACAGCAATAGAACCAGACAATTGGAGGATAGCATGTGTTATTCCTTTGTTCAGGAAAGGTAATCAGAATAGCACTGGGAATTACACTCTGGAAAATTTACTAGTTACACCTGTACATCTGCTCATTAAAGCAAATATCTCATCAGCCTAACATGTGGCAACAACTCAATGCAGAGAAGCATGTAGATATGATCAAACGGTTCAGATATAGTTTACACCCAATATCCAAATGGGGAAGAAATGTGATCTAAATGACTTCA
Organism: Mobula birostris; assembly: GCF_030028105.1. Taxonomy (NCBI): domain Eukaryota; kingdom Metazoa; phylum Chordata; class Chondrichthyes; order Myliobatiformes; family Myliobatidae; genus Mobula; species Mobula birostris. The sequence goes on from NC_092374.1 coordinate 68,914,474, forward strand.
GGAAACGTGATCTAAATGACAGGGAAAGGATAGTCGGGTACAGGAACCATGGTGTACAAAGGCTGTTGGAAACCTATTCAAGAAGAAAAGAAAAGCATACGAAAGGTTCAAAAAACTAGGTAATGATAGAGATGTAGAAAATTATAAGGCTAGCAGGAAGGAGTTTAAGAATGAATTAGGAGAGCCAGAAGGGGCCATGAGAAGGCCTTGGTGAGCAGGATTAAGGAAAACTCAAGGCATTCTACAAGTATGTGAAGGGTAAGAGGATTGGATGTGAGAGTATAGGACCAATCAAGTGAGATAGTTGAAAAGTGTGTATGGAACCGGAGGAGGTAGTGGAGATGCTTAATGAATACTTTGCTTCAGTATTCACAATGGAAAAGGATCTTGGCAACTGCAGGGATGGCTCACAGCAGACTGAAGAGCTTGAACATTTAGTCATTAAGAAAGAGGATGTGCTGAAGCTTTTGGAAAGTATCAAGTTGGATAGGGGATAGGTCACCCCGAGATGTACCCCAGGCTACTGTGGGAAGTGAGGGAGGAGACTGCTGAGGCTCTGGCAATGATTTTTGCATTATCAATGGGACGGGAGAGGTTCCGGAGGATTTGAGGGTTGAAATATTGTTTCCTTTTTCAAGAAAGGGAGTAGAAATAGCCCAGGAAATTATGGACCAGTGAGTCTTACTTCAGTGGTTGGTAAGTTGATGGAGAAGATCCTGAGAGGTGGGATTTATGAACATTTGGAGAGGCATAACATGATTAGGAATAGTCAACATGGCTTTGTCAAAGGCAGGTCATGCCTTATGAGCCTGATTGAATTTTTTGAGGATGTGACTAAACACATTGATGAAGGTAGAACAGTAGATATTGTGTATATGGATTTCAACAAGATATTTGATAGGGTACCCCAGGCAGGGCTGATTGAGAAAGTAAGGAGGCATTGGATCCAAGGGGACCTTGAACTGGATTGCCCACAGAAGGCAAAGAGTGGTTGTAGAATGGTGATATTCTGCATGGAGGTTTGTGACCAGTGGTGTGCCTCAGGGATCTGTTCTGGGACCCCTTTTCTTCATGATTTTTATAAATAACCTGGATGAGGAAGTGGAGAGATGGGTTAGTAAATTTGCTGTTGACACAATGATTGGGGGTGGTGTGGATAGTGTGGAGGGCTGTCAGAGGTTACAGCAGGACATCGACAGGATGCAAAACTGGGCTGAGAAGTAGCAAATGGAATTCAGCCCAGATAAATGTGAGGTGGTTCGTTTTGTTAGGTCAAATATGATGGTGGAATATAGTATTAATGGTAAAACACTTGGCAGTGTGGAAGATCAGAGGGATTTTGGGGTCCAAGTCCATAGGACACTCAAAGCTGCTGCGCAGGTTGACTGTGTGGTTAAGGTGGCATACAGTGTATTGGCCTTCATCTTGAACTCAATCAACCGTGGGATTGAGTTCAAGAGCTGAGAGGTAATGTTACAGCTATATAGGACCCTGGTCAGACCCCACTTGGAGTACAGTGCTCAGTTCTGGTCACCTCACTACAGGAAGAATATGGAAACTAGAGAAAGGGTGCAGAGGAGATTTACAACGATGTTGCCTGGATTGGTGAGCAAGCCTTATGAGAATAGGTTGAGTGAACTTGACCTTTTCTCTTTACAGCGACAGAGGATGAGAGGTGATCTGATGGAGGTGTATAAGATGATGAGAGGTATTGATCCTATGGATAGTCAGAGGCTTTTTCCCTGGGCTGAAATGGCTAACATGAGAGGACACAGTTTTAAGATGCTTGGAAGTAAGTACAGAGGAGATGTCAGGGGTAAGTTTCTTTACGCAGAGAGTGGTGAGTGCGTGAAATGGACTGCCAGTGATGGTGGTGGGAGTGGATACAATAGGGTATTTTAAGAGACTCCTGGACAGGTATATGGAGCTTAAAAAAATAGCTATGGGTAACCTGAGGTAATTTCTCAAGTAAGTACATGTTCGGCACAGCATTATGGGCTGAAGGGCCTGTATTGCACTGTAGGTATTCTATGTATCTATGTTTCTAACTCACCAGCCAGCTAGATAGCACAGGTCCTCAGCACTCAGCCAGGTAGTCTGTCTGGACCAGATGTTTTCCTTAGATTCGCTCTGTAGCAGACAGCCCACACATCATCTTCAGATCCTGAGACTAAAGGATCATCAGGAGACATGGGGGTGATGCAATGGTTCCTCCCTGTTCTGGTGATCAAAGCAAACATAGAAGGCATTAAGCTCATCTGGAAGCGAAGCTCTGCTGTCCCCCATGTCATATTGGTGATTTCCTGGGAGTTTCACACACAACAGTCTCTGGAGTTTTCAGAGAATGATGCAGAAAAAAGAAACATCCAGTGAACAGCAGTTTTGAGGGCAAAAATACCTTGTTAATCAGCGAGGTGAGAGGAGAATGGCCAGACATGTTATAACAGTAGTGTGCAGAAGAGTATCTCTGATAAGCTGACTTTGAAGTAGATGGGCAATTGAAGCAGAAGGTCATGAACGTACACGCAATGGCCACTTTATTAGGTAGCGAAGATACCATATAAAGTGGCCACTGAATGTATCAACCAGTGAATCTTACAACAGTGGTGGTAAAACTGCTGGCTTCCAATTTAACTTGGTGCTGCTGAGAGTGAGCAACAACTTACAGGCGGTTTTCAAAACAAGAGGTACTTTATAAATAACACTTTTTCTGTCAAAAGACTATGGTAAATGATTACCACAAACAATGAAGAGGCACAAGAAGGTGAGGTTGAGCTGAAAGTCGGGGGTGCAGGTGTGAGACAAAGTTGGAGTGAGGTCGAAACATGTTCAGGTTCAAGTTGGGCATATGGAACGGAGGAGATTTGGGACCTGAACACACAAACCGAGAGTGAGATTCAATTGAGCTATGTGGTGGTCCGATTTGGAACGGTCAGGTACAGGGTGAAATGTGCCGGCGGGGTCCAGGCCTAAAGCGTATAGATGTGACAGGGCCTGGGTCTTAGAGCGTGGAACAACCCAGTGATTGCCAGTTTACCAGGCTAGATGGATTGAAAAGGCAAAGTGTCAGAACCAGAGGTGAGGGTCAGGCCGGTTCAGCTCACTGCTCCGTGACATTTACACCACTATTCACTGCGCGGAGACTGAGGCTGTGGGCCTACTCCGGGCTTTGTGCCTGCAGGCCACATGACGTTTACTCCACTCTGTGCTGCACTGTGGCAAAGGCTGTGGGCTTGTTCTGGCTGCTCTGGGCTTTGTGTCTGAGGGCTCTGCGACTTTTACTCTGCTATGTGATGAACTTGAGGCTAAGGCTGCGTTCCTGCTCCAGCTGTTCCCTGGTTCGTGCCTGAGGACTCACTTTCATTCCAAATCCTATTTGCTTATTTTTATTGTTTGCACAATTTTTTTTCATTTTCTCTCTGTACATTGGGTGTATGTCAGTCTTTTTTTAATGGTTTTTTTGGGCTTCTTTTTTTGTGACTGCATGTAAGGAGGTGAATCTCAAGGTTGTACAATGTATACATACCGTAATAACGTACTTTGAACTTTGGAGAGGATTCTTAGAGACAGAATTTACATTTGGAGCAACATGGGTTGCTTAAGGTCAGTCAGCATGACTTTGCAAGGGACAGGTCATGATGCATGAGCACGATTGAGTTCTCTGAGACAGCGACAAAATTAATCAATGAAATTAGAACAACGGATGTGGTGTATATGATTGTTAGTAAGGCTTTCAATAAGGTTCCTGGTGGTAGACTCATTCAGAAAGTCAGGAGGCATCGGATCCAGGCAAACGAAGCTACATGGATTTGGAACTGGCTTGCCCACTGAAGGCAGAGGGTGATAATAGATGTAACCTTGAGGTCAACAAACAGTGGTTTTCCACGGGGATCTGTTCTGAGCCCCATGCTCTGTGCAATTTTTATAATGCCTTAAATGAGGAAGTGGAAGAGGGAATTAGTAAGTTTGTAGATGACAGTAAGTTTGCTGGTATTGTGGATGTTGTCATAGGTTGTAAAAAGACATCGATGGTGTGGAAGATGCAGAAAGGCAAAGATTAAAATAGTATATTTGACAGAACAGAGTGCAGACGCTGCACAGTCTCAAACTGAACCGAACATTTGACAGCTGTACTTTCCTTTGTCCAGCCTTTTTTGAGCATGGAAATTCAGTAAGGCTAGAGTCACCACGATTAGCTGACAGAAATAGTATGTAGATGTAGCGCATTTATTCAGGCAGAACATGGCCCTTTAAAAGCCTGACTTTCCTTTGTACAACCTTTCTGGTAAAGCATGGTAAATCAAAGTCACCAAGCCTACCAAGTCAAGACAAAAATGTAAACAAAGGGTTCTTGGGCAACACTTACTATTGGATAGTTATTTTATTAATTCTCAAGTATTATTGGTCTTTAACTGATAGATTTTGTTTGTTATGAACCCTTGAAATGTGTATTATGATTAGTACATAAAATACAAATTATGACATTCAGAATTACAGAAATTTCTATTGGAACAATACCTCTGTTCAGCTCATCAATTTCTGTCTCAAAATGTTCGAACTTCAGATGAGTTTGGTGACAGAGGCCCAGCTATTCCCCTTGTGCACGAGTAAATAAAGTGTGAATAGTGAACGAGAGCAAGTTGTCAGTGTCTATTTAATTGGCATTGTCAATAGGATGCAGATCTGGGTTGCGAAGAGGCAGATAGAGTTAAATCCAGAAAAGTGTGAAGTGATACAATTTTGAAGGTTGAATTTAAAGGCAGAGTACAAGGTTAATGGCACCGTGCAGGAAAAGTGGGATTTTGTAGTACACATCCATAGATCCCTCCAAGTTGCCACGCAAGTTTATAGGGTGGCGATGATTAGTTGGGAGATTTAGTTCAAGAGCCACAAGGTAATGTAGCAGCACTATAAAACTCAGGTTAGACTGCATGTGGAATATTATACTCAGTGGCCCGTTTATTAGGTACACTTGTAATCTGCTTGTTGATGCGACTATCTAATCAGCCAATCTTGGCAAGCGAATCAATGCATAAAAGCATGCAGGCATGGTAAAGAGGTTCAGTTGTTGTTCAGACCAAATATTAGAATTGGAGAGAAATGTCATCTAAGTGACTTAGACCATGGAATGACTGTGCTGCCAGATGGGGTGGTTTGATTATCTTAAGATTTGCTGGATCTCCTGGAATTTTCATGCACAACAATTTGTAGAGTTTACAAGGAACGGTACAAAAACCGAAAGACATTCAATCAGCAATAGTTCTGTGGGGTAAAACACCTTGTTAATGAGAGATGTCAAAAGAGAATGGCCAGACTGGTTCAAGCTGACAGGAAGGTGACATTAACTCAAGTAAACACATGTTACAACTGTCAGGTGCAGAAGAGCATTTCTAAATGTGGAACCTTGAAGCCGATGTGTACAGGAGTAGAAGACCATGAATATACACTCAATGGCCACTTTATTAGGTACAGGAGGTACCCAATAAAGTGGCCATGGAATGTATGTTCTGTTCTACTTGCTTCATTATAGGGACAATATGGAAACTTTAGAGAGAGTACATAGCAGACTTACCAGGATTAGTAAGCATGTCGTATGAGGAGAAGTTGGGAAAGCCAGGTCGTTTCTCTTTGCAGTGGAGGAGATATGATGAGACTTAATAGAGGTGTGTAAGATGATAAAAGACAGAGGTGGAGTAAACATCCAGCACTTTTATCCCAGGAAGGAAATGTCAGGAGTGATGGTAGAGGCAGATGCATTAGGGAGATTTTACGAGACTCTTAGTCACGTAGATGAAAGGGAAATAGAGGGCTCTGATGGAGTAGGTTAAAAGGTCGGCACAACATTATGGTCTGACGTGCCTGTACTGTGATTTATGTACATACTCGGCTGAGATTAATTTTTCATTGACAAGGCACTCTATTGTCACCAGATTCAGATATGGCCCAAGTGCGGAGTGAGAGACACTGAAGCAGGTCAATAGTTCACAGACTTTAATGCAAACAGTTTTAAAGGGAAAATAAAAGATAGGAAGTTTAAAACATTCTTTTCCTGCACCACTCAGTCACCTGGCAGTCAGCTCAAATAGCCAGATTAATCAGGTCATCCAGACTATCCTGCTCATCCCAGACAGCGAACTCATGCCGGACCCCTGCGTTCAGTCCACACTGGAAGGCTGTTCACAGTAAGTTCATGGACAGCAGCCACGTGTGCGGAAATTGCAGACACCTGAGTCTGATTGTGTGTGGTGAGCTGTTGAACAGTTGAAGCTAGGGATGATACCTGTTCCTCCACGTGAGACTGGGCTTTTCGGCATCAGATTATCTGCCTCATTGCCTCCGTAACTTCACTGAGAACAGATTCCACTGCCTGTAGCTTGTCTCCTACCTGACCAGTGAATCTCACGGCCAAGGTCAGCTGCTGTCTCTCTGCTGGGTCCATCTTTATGTGTTTGAGACTTGCTGTCACCAGATTTGGATATGGTCCAAGTGCGAAGTGAGAGACACTGAAGCAGGCCAAGCAAACGGAAAACAAAGCCTACGCTGCGGCAGAAAAGAACATCTAATTACTAAGATAATGCCGCTACTCTTCAGAGTCAGTTGACTCCACAGTCCAATCTCTCAGGCAAGGCCGATGCAAACAAATGTGAAGCATTACTGTGCTCTGTCCAAATCTCGACAAGCACTACGACAACAAGTATGGAGTTAAATAGTATCACGATTAAATAATAATTTCTTGACATGTGCAAATTCACAAGTGCAATTGCCGTATCTACTGCGCTGCCGAATCCATGGTTATGACATCTATAAACCTTGAATTATGTTGTTTTCTATCATTGCTTTGATCAGTATCTATTCCAAAGATAATAAAGCATAAATGTCTGCACCAAAGTTAATCTCCAAGTACTTTCTGTTAACTTTCCTTTGTCCACTCCACCTCTTCCTCCTCTTCCACCCATGTTTCCTCATTTATTTAATCAAGGCTAAGTAACTTGAATTCTCAATTCTGTTTCTCTCCCCTTGAATGCTGCCTGACCATATGATTGTTTCCAGCATACACTATTTTTTATATATCTTACATATTCAGCACGTGCAAATTTGTTATTCAAATTACTATTCACTCCATTGGGTTCCTGCAGAAATTTTAACAAATTTCTTCTGATCCTTAAGTCTGGGTCATTTCCCTTTAAGGTGAACATCAGAAATCCCTATGGAAGACCACATCCCACATTCTAAAAGCTTGAGAGATCATTTCAAACCCTTCTGTGAGTTAACGTCCAGACAGTGTGAACCTGCTCCATACCGGAGATTGCAATGCAGAGAGAGCAGGAACCCAGTGCTGAGAAATACATTCCTGATCAGTAACACTAGGTCTCCTTCCACCAGACTGGTAGGAATGGGGCAACAAGGAGCTTAGACAAGGTGCAGGCAGGGGGGTCCACTGAAGCAGATGTTCTGGACCAACATCTAGCAGGCAGAATCCCAGCACATCAGGTTCATGATTCAGACCGTGTACAACATTCTGTCTAGTTCAGCAAACATTTTGACTTCAGGCAATACTGCGGTACCATCATGTCCTCTCTCTCTACCCCAGCAGAGGGACCCTGCAACATAACCTTAGCAGCTGCCCAAAAGCCCTGAGAGAAGGCCGCTACTACTGACACCATGCCCAGGTGCTGAAGGCAGTGGCGGCAAATATCTCCTTGGCCATTAGCAACAGTAGGCACTTCTGCCAACCCAGAAAGCCCATAACCTTTGTCAAAGCTGGAACCTCAGTCCAGAGCACCAACAGGCTTGCCCATGTGACTGTATTTTACAGATATCTTATACAGTACGTGCTTGCTATCTTATATGTGCGATTTGTGCCTTATAATATGCATGACAGCCGGTACTGTGTTTCGCACCTTGACCTCAGAGTAACGATTTTGTTTGGTTGAGCATTCCTGGGTACAGTATTCATGTATGGTCGAATGACAATTAAACTTGAGCTTGAATCTGAATATAATAATACAGATAAATGCCACCCCTGACAGGGTTACAACCACCCCATCATTTTTGTGAGTATGATAAAGAACAATTACAATCTCATACCCTGTTTTGAATTTCTTTATGTAGTTAACTAGTCACGCACTTAAAATTATAGAAAAATGTCCCCAATTGATAGTACAAAATGTTTCCTATTAGTGGAAGCACCTTGTATTCTAGTATTAAAACTTGGTTCTACTGGCATTAATGGGAGTGTATTTCAGTAGTACAAACTTTTGTAGAATACAATCAAAGACCACCATAATCAATCATATTTTAGTGTTATCAACCAGGAAATAACTTATAGAACATAGAATAGTACAGCACAGTACAGGCCCTTCGGCCCACAATGTTGTGCCGACCCTTAAACCCTGCCTCCCATATAACTCCCCACCTCAAATTCCTCCATATACCTGTCTAGTAGTCGCAAACATATAAAATCTTTGTGTTGTTTTTTATTGTCTTTCAGATTCAAATTTTCCTTAATATATTTTTTACAGAAGGCCGTGTTAACAGACTTGCCTTAGATTTGATCAATATTTATCCATGTTAATGTGCAAGGGCAGATAAAACACATTTCATGCAATGTAACATTGCAGTTTGCTCTACTAGATTTGATATGTGCAGCAAGGACACATATATATGTATTTATTTGAAATAGTTTTGCGAAAATTGGATAAATACTGGTCAGAACACTGAGGATATTTTTTTCTTCAACTTACTTTTAAAAGATCTGCTTCAGTCCAAGAAGCACATTGATCTTCAGGTTGACACTTAATGTCAAGGACATTACCTCCAACAGTGCTGCTTTCCCTCAATTCTGCATTGAATTGTATCTCCATACTTTCTGCTTGAGCTGCTGTTGTGGGACTTAAACCGTCTAAGTTAGTGTTAAAGTGCACCTACTAAACCACAGATTTATATGACTAACTCTTGATCAAACATCACTGCTAAATGAGCTTCCCAGCCAAGAGTGCTACATAATTCCCACATTTCCTTGTGACAGGATCCTGAATTGTCCCTTATGGACTGTGCCTTTAAAAAGAGAGAGAGAACGTGCAGCTGTACAGCACAAACAGCTTGTTACAGAGAGAGAGAGGGGAGAAGACTGCTCACAGTTTGTTTGGGATTTCTGCAAGGACACTAACAGCTTTTGAGAAGGGAGGAGCTACTTGATGGACAGCTGGTGTTCAGCACAACAGTATTTAAACCAGCATAGTTGCTTATTTCATAGGACACGCAGACGCACTAAGGTGTGGTGAAGTTACCACTATCCTTCTCAGGTGCCCACTAGTGTGGGACTGAGGGTTGAACGTGAGGGATCGATCTGTGATTATTAGTGTGTGAAAGAGCAATCCTGTGGAGTCTACCAGTGTGTCTAACCTTTGTCTGGGTTGGTAGGCTATCACTTGAAGACAGTGCTCTTAAGTTGGTCAAGTTTGGCTAACTCGGAAGTTTCGGAGGACAACGGGAAGAATTGACAGCATTGGCTTACTCGGACAACCACAACACCTCTCTCTCTCCGTCACTACTGAACTCAATACCACGAACTGAGCTGATTTCACTTACCCATCATCGTAAGACTGTATCCATTTATCCCCTGAGCTTGAAGAAGCTTGGTTTTTATATTTCCACACGTATATATGCATGAACTTTGCTAACCTGTTTGATTTATCTGGTATTACTGTTGCGTAGTTACTAATAAAATAGTGTTAGTTAACAGCAATACCAGACTTCAAGGTGTTTTCCATTTCTGCTGGTTCTTTAACCCGTTACGGGGTAGGTAACACATTCAAACCACCAAGACTATGCTGCTGTTCAGATGAAAACCATTAGTTCCATACTCCATATCTTCTCTTGTAATCTACTCTCTCTTCCATGTCAATCAACTCCTCTCGATTCTCCTGAGAAGCAGCAACATACAGTGGTTAAATGACATGCAAGCACATCTTCAGGACGTGGAAGAATGATGTCTCCTATGTTCCGTACACAATATTACATGTACTTTAATATTCCAATGCAAATTCCTACTTCAAACTTTTTTTTTTGTTCTTTAAAGGTTAGTTAAGGATATGTTAATAGTTTGAAATGTCCAAGTAGTTAAGAGTATAAGCTTACTTTGTATGTACATGTCTACCAGGAATAGTGATAACCTTTGTAATGAATGGGTATTCTATGTGCAAAGCCAATAGATACGTGAAAGTCATAGCCGATGGACACACCATTTGTTTGCTTCTCAGGGAAAAATTTGACACATGGTATCACCTAGTCAGCCAAAGAGAGGCTTGTAACTTTCATTTCACCATAACTTGAAATAATCAGTCTGTACACAGCGCCAGAAAACAACTGTTTTGCAACAAAGAAAAGGATAGAAATTCTTCTGGAGTGGCACCATAAATAGGTAGTGTTGAACCTCAGAGTCACTGAATTGTGTAGTACTGAAGGATATCATTTGACCCATCAACTGTGACTGACTTTCATCAGTCCCATTGACCAGTCCAATCCCCATACCCCTACAATATTTTCTTATTCACAATTTTTTCTTTTTCTTGGCATAGAATGCCATTCAGCTTATCAAGTATAGTAGTAGGCAGCCGTCGATTTCAGCGGGTCATAGCTTTGTAACTCTGCTGGACTGTGTCCTCTCCAGGGTGCAAGCCTGGGCGGGAAGGTTTGAAGAACCGACTGCTGCCCATGCAGTTGGTTCCCTCTCTCCATATCACTGATGTAGTCTTAGGGAAGGGCAAGCAGCAATATGGTTTGGCATCAATGTCATCGCAGAGGTTGCCAGAGTGAAGTTGTAAACAACGTCAAACTGCCTGAGAGAACCCGGCTCCAGATTTCTTCCTCAGGGTTTACTCCCGAAGTCTTTCTCATGGGTGGGTGTGGCAGAGGTTTAAAATCAGAGTTTTCCTTCTCCTTATCAAATATATGCTGGGTCTTAGAAAAATTCTATTTCCTCAATAATTTCCTGCAAACATTATCCATGTACACATCCCAATTCTCCAGCTGACAACTTATACAAGGAACACCTCAAAATAACCCATTACTGTACCAACAGGACTTTGGAGAATCCAAACCATCCTGAGAAAATCTACCCTTTGATGGAGAGAGCATGCAAAACCCACAAGGAGAGCAATTGAGATCAAGTTCAAAACTGGATCCTTGGAGGTATGACATGGACATAGTGTGCTACCACTGTGTCCCTGCAATGCCTATCTTCTTATCTTATGGCATCTTCCAGTTTAAGTTAGTGAATCTCAGTGACTTCTGACGGGTCTGGTCGGCAATGAAACAACTAAGTACTTTGTTAATCACTCTTTTTTTCTGGTAAATGATCATTGCATCAATAGTCTGTAACTTCTCTTTGGACTTGGAGGGTATTTGATGTGGCAGAACCAAGGCGAAGCGAGAGCGAGGAAGACCCAGGGTTTAATCGAGTTAAGCGCCGGAACAAATCAGGAAAGTCAGATACAGGCCAAAATAGGGTGGCAGGACCCAGGCCTCAGAGCAACTGAGCCCAATGTTTGGATGACAATTTAGACACCAGGCCAGATTGAAAATGTCAGGGTGTTGGGGCTCGAGGTGAGGGACAGGCCAGTTCAGCTTACTACTCCACTCTGTGCTGAACTAAACATTTGTGGACGCGACTCTCCTTGTGGATTTCAGTTCAGAATGTCTATTGTTTGCATGATTTTTTTTATGGGTTCATTCAGGTTTCTTTGTTTCATGGCTGCCTGTTAGGACACGAGTCTCAAGGATATAGAAAGTAAACGTATTTTGATAATAAATATACTTACAGCTTTGAATTTCTATTCTTACAGGCTGTTTCCATGTTGTGCTACACAATACAAGCCATGTTTTTCCTTTATTTCTTTAAGCAATTTGCTGTTGCTCATTTGCCCGGTTTTCAACTCTTTTACTAGTGCAAACTGTTACTCTTTTTTTGACTTTGCCAGGATTTTTGTTGGGTATTCTTAGATTCACACATTTTTGCGATGAGATTGGCATAGGATAAGCTGTTCATTATACAGGGCAGCTGTGTTTTAATTCCACTGATTTTAGAGGAGTTGAAAATTTTGCACTGCATGTAATCAGTAATCAGTGACGCTTTTATTCTGTCACTACTCAGGAAGGAATTTAACCCTCGAGTCTCTGAACTCATGAGTCTTCTTCAAGTACAGCAAAGTTACTTCATAATTCCATGCAAAGCATTTCACCCTAAAATCAGATATCTTATTTGTAGCAATACAGTATCCAGGCAAGATTGATGGGAATATCAACCAATCAAATTTATTCTGGATGGAATACTCAGTACAGTGTCATTGTCAATATCTAACTCTATAAGTATGATGCTTACTGAATTGATCTAATCAGACGGTGTTTGCTACGTTTGGTCTAAGAATTAACTGTACTACTAGAACTTTTGATGGTAAAATATATTCCCGAGAGCATTTCTTTTCTAATGATCTCTGTATCTTCATTCTCTTAAACTTCGACCTAGGCATACATCATTAAACGGTTGAATAAACTCATTTAAAAGTGGTTAAATGTTTTAAAGCAATTAAATGCATTCTTGAAATATAAATGTAATTGTCTAAAAAATGTGAATTATTTAAGGTTGAGTTCATCTGAATATTCATACCTCAGAAGGCCCCTAGGCAAGAGATTGATAAATGAATCACAAACTTCTAGTTTGCAATATTAACATAACAGTGCTAAAGACATTTATATTACATTTCTTCAGTTGTTCCATATTCATTTATTTCAAAATAGATAAACACTATTTGCATTACATAGGGGATTTTACGAATTCATTATTCGTTCAAGTGCTTTACAATCAATGAAGTCATTTCAAAGAGCAGTCATACTTGTATTATAAAAAAGTCAATTGCCAAAATTGTACTTAACAAGATTCTTCAAGAAAATAAATAATAATCCGATCACCTGTATAAGTGATATTAAGAATCTGAGCTAGAATCAAATTCAGGTTTAAAATCACCGGTGTATGTTGTAAATTTGTTTGTTTTGTTTTATATATATATATTGATAGTTAAAAAAGGTACTGCATGAAGAGAGCCAGAAGATAGTGTTGTAGTGTTCATGGGTTGATTCATTGTCCATTCAGAAATCTGATGGCGGAAGGGAAGAGGCGGTTCCTGAATTGTGAAGTGTGTGTCTTCAGGCTCCTGTACCTCCTCCATGATGGTAGCGATGAGAAGAGGGCATGTCCTGGATGATGGGGATTCTCAATGATGGATGCTACCTTTTTGAGGTCTTCTTTTGAAAATTTCTTCGACACTGGGAAAGCTAGTGCCCATGAGGGAGCTGGCTGTGTTTGCAACCCTTTGCAGCTTTTACCGATCCTGCGCAGTAGCCCCTCCATAAAAGGTGTTAATGCAACCAGTTAGAATGTTCTCCACGGTACATCGTAGAAAGTTGCGGGAGCCTTTGGTGTCAAATTAAATCTCCTCAAACTCCTATGGAAATATAGCCGCTGATGTGCTGCCTTTGCAATTGCATCAATATGGTGGGCCCAACTTAAATCTTCAGAGATGTTGACACCCTGGAACTTGAAACTGCTCACCATTTCCACTGCTGATCCCTTGATGAGGACAGGTCTGTGTTCCCTTGACTTTCTCTTTCTGAAGTCCACAGTCAATTCCTTGGTCTTACTGATGCAAGGTTGTTGCAATACCACTCAACCGACTGATCTACCTTAATCCTGTACACATCCTTGCCTGGCTCCTTCAAGCTTAATCAGAAGTATTATGTGCATTTTTAGTCTCCATAACTAATTAATTTTTCCCAGGAAATAATGACCATAGACTCAATAGATTGGATCCAATATAACAAGACCTGAACAATGAAGAAAGATTGTGTGAACTGACCTGTTCAGAAGCTGGTCCATAAGCTTACATTGAGTATTGTTGGAGAAAATTAAGAGGCTAAAGGCAGAGGTCAGATTGGAATTGGGACGGAGAATTAAAATGACAGGTGAATAGATCATCCTTGTGAAGCAAATGGAAGTATTCTGTAGCACAATTATACAACCAATATTTTTTTTCACCTTGGAAGTCCATATTAGCTAGAGCAGAAATGGCCAATACCAGAAGGCATGAGTTTAATATGAGCGGAGGAAACTTTAGGAGAGATGTCAGAAGAAGTTTTTTTTTACAGAGAATGCTGAGTGCTTGGAACAGGCTGCCAGCAGTGGTGGTAGAGGTTGCTACAATAGAGGCATTTAAGATAATCTTGTTGTAAAGAAATGGTACAAAAATGCCTTATGTATCCATCAAATAAACAGGCATAACTTGGACCTATATGGTTTTCCTAGAACGCCCCTTGGAGAAGGTGAGTGAAACTGAAGGTAATTTGGTCAGTACAAAGAGAGTTTCAGCAGGTGACACAAAGTAGTGATTGAGGAGGACAGATTAGGCCTTTGTTCAAGGAAATAGTGAACAGGCACTCAGCCCATCCTAATGTGAGGTGAAGCTGAAGATCAATTGTTTAAGGAAGGCTAGTCTTTACCTAAAGTGATTCACTACCAAACACATTAATTCATTTCTCAACTGGGTGTGCATACAGTCCTTCCAGATGAGGCAACACTTTATCTGAAAGTCTTTTGGGGTTATTACTGTGCCTGGTATTCCTGGTGTGGCCCCAATCAATGAGATTTGATGTAGATTGTGGAACAGCTTTGTCGAGCATCTATGCTCCGAATGCAACACGAAGGATTTCCCGGTGGCCACCCGACTTAATTGCACTACCCATTCCCATTCCAACATGTTGATCTATGTCCTCCTCTACTGCCACAATGAGGTGACTCTCAGTGTGAAGAAGTAACACCTTCTATTCCATCAAAGTTGCTGGTGAACGCAGCAGGCCAGGCAACATCTGTAGGAAGAGGTGCAGTCAACGTTTCAGGCCGAGACCCTTCGTCAGGACTAACTGAAGGAAGAGTGAGTAAGGGATTTGAAAGTTGGAGGGGGAGGGGGAGATCCAAAATGATAGGAGAAGACAGGAGGGGGAGGGATGGAGCCAAGAGCTGGACAGGTGATTGGCAAAAGGGGATACGAGAGGATCATGGGACAGGAGGTCTGGGAAGAAAGACAAGGGGGGGGGAGGACCCAGAGGATGGGCAAGAGGTATATTCAGAGGGACAGAGGGAGAAAAAGGAGAGTGAGAGAAAGAATGTGTGCATAAAAATAAGTAACAGATGGGGTACGAGGGGGAGGTGGGGCCTAGCGGAAGTTAGAGAAGTCGATGTTCATGCCATCAGGTTGGAGGCTACCCAGACGGAATATAAGGTGTTGTTCCTCCAACCTGAGTGTGGCTTCATCCTTACAGTAGAGGAGGCCGTGGGTAGACATGTCAGAATGGGAATGGGATGTGGAATTAAAATGTGTGGCCACTGGGAGATCCTGCTTTCTCTGGCGGACAGAGCGTAGATGTTCAGCAAAGCGGTCTCCCAGTCTGCGTCGGGTCTCGCCAATATATAAAAGGCCACATCGGGAGCACCGGACGCAGTATATCACCCCAGTCGACTCACAGGTGAAGTGTTGCCTCACCCGGAAGGACTGTTTGGGGAACCCTATTCCTCACCTATCACCCCACCAGCCTCCAGGTCCAACATATTATTCTCCGTAACTTCCGCCACCTCCAATGGGATCCCACCACTAAGCACATCTTTCCCTCCCCACCCCCCTGCATTCCGCAGGGATCGCTCCTTACACAACTCCCTTGTCCATTCGTCCCCCCCATCCCTCCCCACTGATCTCCCTCTTGGCACTTATCCGTGTAAGCGGAACAAATGCTACACATGCCCTTACACTTCCTCCCTTACCACCATTCAGGGCCCCAGACAGTCCTTCCAGGTGAGGCAACACTTCACCTGTGAGTCGACTGGGGTGATATACTGCGTCCAGTGCTCCCGATGTGGCCTTTTATATATTGGCGAGACCCGACGCAGACTGGGAGACCGCTTTGCTGAACATCTACGCTCCGTCCGCCAGAGAAAGCAGGATCTCCCAGTGGCCACACATTTTAATTCCACATCCCATTCCCATTCTGACATGTCTACCCACGGCCTCCTCTACTGTAAGGATGAAGCCACACTCAGGTTGGAGGAACAACACCTTATATTCCGTCTGGGTAGCCTCCAACCTGATGGCATGAACATCGACTTCTCTAACTTCCGCTAGGCCCCACCTCCCCCTCGTACCCCATCTGTTACTTATTTTTATGCACACATTCTTTCTCTCACTCTCCTTTTTCTCCCTCTGTCCCTCTGAATATACCTCTTGCCCATCCTCTGGGTCCCCCTCCCCCCCTTGTCTTTCTTCCCGGACCTCCTGCCCCATGATCCTCTGGTATCCCCTTTTGCCTATCACCTGTCCAGCTCTTGGCTCTATCCCTCCCCCTCCTGTCTTCTCCTATCATTTTGGATCTCCCCCTCCTCCTCCAACTTTCAAATCCCTTACTCACTCTTCCTTCAGTTAGTCCTGACGAAGGGTCTCGGCCTGAAATGTCGACTGCACGTCTTCCTAGAGATGCTGCCTGGCCTGCTGCGTTCACCAGCAACTTTGATGTCTGTTGCTTGAATTTCCAGCATCTGCAGAATTCCTGTTGTTTACCTTCTATTCCATTTGGGTAGCTTCCAACCTGAAGGCATGAACACCAATTTCTCCACCCTCCCCTTTCTCTCCTTTTTCATTCCCCATTCTGGCTCCCCACTTACCCCTTCCCTTCTCCTCTCCTGCTTATCACCTCCTCTTTTGTCCCACCATTTCCCTTTCTTCATGATCCACTCTCCTCTCCTATCAGATTCCTTCTTCTTCTGCCTTTTACCTTTTCCACATATCACCTGGAAACTTCTCACTTCATTCCCCCCTCTCCCTCACCTAGCTTCATCTGTCACCTTCCAGATTCTACACCTTCCCCTGTACCACCTTCTTATTATGGCTTCATTTCCCTTCTTTTCCAGTCCTGATGAACAATCTAGGCCAGAAATATTGACTCTTTCTTCCTCTCCATAGAGTTCCTCCAGAATTTTTTCTGTATTACTCTGTATTTTCACAATCTGCTAAATCGCTTGTGTTCAATTAATTTCCGCTATATTTCTTGTCTCCAGCTGCTGGTGTTTAAAGTAAATTTAGTGTTGATATCTTTGGTCTGTCATATTACAGATGTTATGTTAAATCCTTGCTCTCTTTGCAACTTAAAACATGTTTATTTTCATATTTTCCACTTGTAACACAGAGTTCTTCAATGGTTCAATGGTTCAATTTAATATCAGAGAATATATACAGGATACAACCTGAAATTCTTATTCTTCACAGACATCCACAAAACAGAAAGCAACCAAAGAATAAATGACAGAAACATCAGAACCCCAAAGCACCCTTCCCCTCCCATCTTAGCCAAAACATTAGCTGCTTCTTCCCTTGTAGATGCCGCCTGACTTGCTAAGTATTTCCAGCATTTTCTGTTATTGTTTTGCATTAAAATGACACCCTTCATATTCCCAGTGTCACGCAGGTGAGAAACTGCTGGAAAGTTCAGCATTCTAATGAACAAGGAGGCAATTAAAAGACAGAGTACGGCGCGAGCTGAGACATGAGCTGGAAAGTCACCATGGTAACAGCTGAGAGCGGTTAAGCTAACAGACGCTGGAATTTTGGATGGATTATAAAAAATTGATCCCTCAGTCTGATAACAGCAGAGGAGACGACATAGGAGATCGGGGAAGCTACCAGAGAAACCACTGGTGGAGTTTCAGACTGTCATGTGTGAAGCCAAGCAGAGCTGCAGAATGGATGATGCTAATGAGAGAGATAACAAAAGACAATGGAGAAACATTCAAAATGCTAATAAGAGAGAAGAGAGAGATTAACGAGAAAGAGATACAATTCAGACGTTGGCGTCTGCCACAGACCGTTTGCTTTGAACCTGAACTGTTTGAAGTTTGATGGACAGGTGATACCGCATCAGGGGGATAAAAATAGCGGGTTTTCTAAGGCATGACACACACGCCATGAGACCCTGGAAAGAGCAGTGTGCCCCACAAGTTGGTGGGAGTTTGGAGGACCGGTTCGCGGGAATTGGTCAGAGGCTCACAGGGTGTAAAGGTACGAGTCGGTGGGAACCTGGTGTGTGTCCGCCCTTGCCTGGGTGCCGGGTTCACCACGAAAGAATGGTCGCATCTGGAACGGAAGGGTGACAGTCGGTGACCACAGCTGGATCAGAAGGCGTTGAAAGGTTTGCCTGAAACCAGCTGCATCTCTCACTCTCTCTCTCTCTCTCTCTCTCTCTCTCTCTCCCTCCAACAGTACAACAACAGCGATTACTTCGAATTGCACTAGACTGAACTAAGCTCTGCTTCACCATTAAGACTGATCATTTTACCCCTAGACTGCGATAGAGCTTGGTTGATTCCTATCACCCTATTTCTGTGTATATGTGTATAAAGTCATTGCTAGCCTGTTACATTTATATCCTTGTGGTTAGTGTACTGTATTACTTATTTCTTTAATAAAACTATTAGTTCCTACTAATCACAGATTCCAACCAGTGTTCCATTTCTGCTGGTTTGGCAACCCATTTACGGGGTACGTAACAAGACCACCAGGAGGGTGGAGGCGACGGTCCGATTAATTTCGACCCGTGATTACCAGTGCGGGTAAGAGCTTGCCTGTGGGGGTCTGCTGATGGTTAACTCGTGCCGTGGGTTAGTAGACCGTTCCCTAGAAGGGGCTCTGTCCATCTGTGTCTGTGTGGGGGTCACACGAAGTGACTCTGAAGACTTCGGAAGCAAGAACAACTAAAGTTGCCAACTTGAACATCGACTCAATTAACTCTCTCTCTCTCCACCAATTCAACTTGACACAACACGAAGTGAACTGAACTGCTTAAACTTACCTGACACTTCAAGACTATTAATTCGTAGTAGTAATAAATATAGTCTTAATTTATAGTAAACCAGACTCCAGGTGTGTTCCATTTCTGCTGGTCCTTTTCAACCCATCATGGGATTCGTGACACCAGCCTCTCTATAAGTTATGAAGTAAATATGTTCCTCAGTAGCTAAAGTTTTAAGACATGCACTTGCAAAATTATTCATCATTCATTATTCATTAGCATTTCATGAAATATATTACAAGACTACCCCAAGAAAAATATTACTTTCCCTTGCCTTGCTACAGAAGAGAAGGATAGAGTAGTTAATCTTGAGCCTCCTCTACTGAAACTTGGTAAGAATTTTCTTAATCTACACTTTTCAGTTTAGGTAAGCGTGTTTTTTTTTAATCAATGCCAATGCTATTAGCAAATGACACAGCAAATTGATGCCTTACCTTTTCCTTTGATGTTCTGCAGATATATGAGCCTTCTTTTCACACAGCAAATGAATCAGAACAAAGTGGAGTTTAAGACAATGCAAATCCTTTCACCAACATCAAAAGGGGTAGAAATATTTCTAGGATCAATGGTTCTCTACATAGTTTAGGTCTCAATATTCCTCAATGGATGCATAAGGAACAAGCAGAGTGAAATTGGAGAGGATCAGAGGCAGGCTGCCCCTGAGAATTAACTGATAGCCTGTGTGATAGATCTAATGTAATCGGACTGCTATCCAATCACCTTGAAAAGGCTGGGTCACAGTAAAGAGAGATTTGTCTCTGAGACACATGAGTTTTTTTTTTCCACAGACATTTAAGATTCTATGGGGAGATCAATTGGAAGTTGTCAATAATTGGCTGGTTAATGAACAGTCATTATTGGCATCTCTAAGAACAAAATCAGGATGATTGATCTGTGAACTATGAACAAAAGAGTTCACTGCACATTTAATAAAGATGGCTGTAGGCTGAATGGAACATCCTAGATAAAGTTAGTTTCATTTCTTTATTTCACCATTTAGGAAAGATTCACAGCTACTATCACTTGCACAATTTCTCAACTTGTTTCAATTTTCTGACTACAAAGGATCAACTTCAATTTTAATCTTTGTTCCACAATAGTCTGGCCATATTTTGTACCATCAGCAGCAATGCATTTAATTTCTTGAATACTCAACAAATCAGGGGACCAGGAGGTGGATCTTTTTTCAATAACAAAGCACCACAGTTTACATGACACACTATAACCAAATAAAATATTCTCAAAGAAGGCGAAGTAGGAAAGTCTCATTGGTGAAATACAAACACAATTCCAGAAAGAGAAACAGACATTTCAGGTGTATGACCTTTCAACATCACAAGTGGGTAGGTGAAGGGTCATTGACCTGAAATGTTAATTCTCTTCTTCATTCCCACAAGTACCACCTCACTTGCAGAATTCTGTGTTTTCATTTCAAATTTCCTGCAGCTACTTTCCTTCTGCTTAAAAGAAATGTGAAGATTACATAAAATGATGCTTAGAATCAACACTAACTTTAATGACAATAATCAGTCAGTCAGCGGTACAAGGACAGGACTCATTGTTCATCCCGCCACTCCTCCCCCAAAGAAAGCAACTCGTTAATTTGCCAAGTTGACTTTACCTATTGTAAGATAATTTTCAGTCAGACATAATTGATAAATCATCCATAGAGTAATAAATTCATTCAGCAAGCTGAATAGTTAATCCCTAGTAAAGACACTAAACAAGATGTGAAAGTGCTGTATTATCATTCATATCACCTTGTCTTAGTTAAAAGATTAAAGAAATGTATGGAAATAAATGTAAGTTAAACTATTTTCAGCCAATCTTAAAAAGATGTATTTATAATAATATTTTTATTATGGTACCAGTAATTGAGATTTTGTTAATAAAATTAAGAATGCCTATAAAATCTGACTGCGCGTGTTCAGAGAATTTGTTCATTTACACAATTAAACATTTTTATTACATAATTCAGAAAAATGTATTTCATGACAAGCTACAGTTTCTATGATTAGATTTTCATGGCTTGATCTGGGAGTCTTACAGTACAAGGTATTGTTGAGAATAACATCCTCATTTTCACTGTTAGCTTTGCACTTGGATATGACAGAAAAATTCAAAGTTCAAAGTATTTTTTTAAATCAAGGTGCATACAGTTTATGTCACTATACACAATCCTGAGATTTATTTTCTTGTGGGCATACTCAATAAATCCACAACAAGATAATAACCGTATTAGAATCAATGAAAGACCATGCTAACTTGGGCATTCAGCTAGTGTGCAAAAGGCAACAAACTGTGCAAGTACAAAGAGAAAGAAATAATAATAAATAAATAAATAAACAATAAATATAGAGAACATTGAATTGAGAGCCCTTGAGCATGAGTCCGTAAATTGTGAGATCAGATCGATGGTGGGGCAGGTGAAGTTTAGTGAGGTTATCCACTTTGGTTCAAGAGCCTGGTGTTTGAGGGGTAATAACTGTTTCTGAACCTGGTGGTGTGAGTCCTGAGACTCCTGTACCTTGCTCCTGTTGGCAGCAGTGAGAAGGGAGCGTGACCTTGGTGGTGGGATCCCTGATGATGGATGCTGTTTTCCTGTGACAACACTTCATGTGATATGCTCAGTGGTGGGAAGGGCTTTAATGATGATGGACTGCATGCAGTGTATCCACTACTCTTTGTAGGATTTTCCATTCAAGGGCACTAAGTGTTTTCATACCAGGCCGTGATGCAACAGAAAACAAGCTGTTTTTCAGAATAAAGGCTGACTATTTCAACTACAAGATCCAAACCTATACCCATAAAAAAAAAGGCTGAGAATGACAGTGTTATTTTTTCAGAAAATGTTTTTAATTGGAAGGAAACATGAAGTCTTATTTTCATGATTCTATTTTGGGATATTTTCAAAGATACCTGATTTGTCTGCCTCATAGCTTGAATGTACCTCCTGATTGATTAAAGCACTTTATTAGAAGCAGTAGATCATAGTTTATCTTTAGACATTAATGTTGGCATGTTCTAACACATTATTTTCCAGATTTCAAAGTTGCTGGTGAACGCAGCAGGCCAGGCTGCATCTCTAGGAAGAGGTACAGTCGATGTTTCGGGCCGAGACCCGTCCTGACGAAGGGTCTCGGCCCGAAACGTCGACTGTACCTCTTCCTAGAGATGCTGCCTGGCCTGCTGCGTTCATCAGCAACTTTGATGTGTGTTGCTTGAAATTCCAGCATCTACAGAATTCCTCGTGTTTACGTTTTTAAATTTTCCAGATTTATTCAGTTCTATGGATCCATGAATGCAGAGGAGAGTACAACTGAAGATCAATGCTTAAAAATCAATTACCGAAAAATTAGATTCTGTCCAGATTTGTAAAATTAAAGTAGGTTTTGAGAGAATGAACAAGAAGGAGCACTTCTCTGTTGGAGCAATGCCTATTTTTAATGCCAATATTAAGACCTCGCTTGGCAATATTTGTGAAGAAGAATGCAGAGGAACATTTTCTGGCCAATATCTATCGTTCAGCCAACATCATCTAAACAAAGATCAATTTATCAGCTCATTCCATTTTGCTCTTTGTGGGAACAGAATGGCAGCTGTGTCTCCTAACTTCTCTGTTGGAGCAATGCCTATTTTTAATGCCAATATTAAGACCTCGCTTGGCAATATTTGTGAAGAAGAAGGCAGAGGAACATTTTCTGGCCAATATCTATCGTTCAGCCAACATCATCTAAACAAAGATCAAAATATCAGCTCATTCCATTTTGCTTTTTGTGGGAACAGAATGGCAGCTGTGTCTCCTAACTTACTACAATGCTGCCATGTCAATAACACTTCTTATTCAATAAGATATCTTTCATGAAAGACAAGTAATCCCTGAACTAATCTATAAATAGGAGTCATGTTGATTTTTCCTACTGCAATAATTTACAAGGTGAATGAGAAGATATTATTCTTTGTAAATTCTTACATCTTATGTACAGTCTACTTATTCTTCTCTTCAGCCAGTCCCCTGGAATTGAAGATAACTTCCCCCAATTCTAGTTCCATAGGTTCTGAGGTGGCTGATGAGGCCAATGTGGAATCTGCAGATTTTGCCACTGATGGGGGAGACTGGACATCATTCATTAGCTTCCAGATGTTCTTTCAGCATTCTGAGTAGTCACAAACCTGGAATTTCTAACTAATGACCTTTAATAAACTTTATTCCTTAGAATATACAAGACTGAGAGGAGATTTGATAGAGTTCTACAAAATTATGAGGGCTACAAATATAAATGCAATCGGGCTTTTTCCACTGAGGCTGTGTGAGACTACAGCCAGAGATTATGGGTTAAGGGTGAAAGGTGAGAAGTTTAAGCAGAATATGAAGGGAAATTTCTTTACTCAGAGGGTCGTGAGAGTGTGGAACGAGCTACCAGCACAAGTGGTGCATGCGAGCTTGACTTCATTATCCAAGAGAAGTTTAGATAGGTACATGGATAGTAGGGGTATGGAGGGCTATGGTCCCAGAGTAGGTTGATGAGAATAGACAGTTTAAATGGTTCAGCACAGACTAGATGGGCCAAAAGTTCCTGTTTTTGTGCTGTACTTTTCCTTGACCCTGTAACTCTATGATGTTTCTTTACTCAAGAGCATTAAAACATTTTTTTCCATCCACTTAGAAATCATTAAAATATTTTCTCCATCCACTTGGAAATCTTTTGTTGTAGTTAAGTACAAAGCAATGTGCCTGTTTAGGAATTCCAGGTGTTGATCACACTGAAAATATGGTCCACCTTCCTTATGATCAAAATGATGATGCTGTTCCGGGATAGGATGTTGAATCCAGTTGCAGATATTGTGTTAGTAATAACTCTCAAGTGCTTTGGGCTCCCTGCTCTAAACTGCTTATGCCTTTAAGATATACAGAAGTGTCTGGTTAACTGGTGATGAGCTTGGTGCTGGATATGGGCCTTTCATGTTCTCTGGAGGTGTTCATGCACTATGCTGCCATACTGGAGACAGTAGTAAATTGCATCATCAATATCAGTCACTGAGATGATTCCGATGATACAGAAAGTGATCCACATTACCAGGATCTTGCCTTGGTCCTTACTTATTGAAGGATGGTGTTTTACATTAAAGACAAATTGTTAAGGATCTATTTTTGCTCTCTCCTTTCTAACTTAAGGCCCATTCTGATATGCTCCATGAAGGCGTTCAGCAACAACCTGAAACTCAGTCTTTCCATATTCAAATACAAAAGTCACTAAGTTTGAGGTTATATGTGTTCTGGAGTGAAGGTAACGAAGGTTGAAGAGTTTCACTTTACCAATAGACTTACTTCACTTCTGGGGGAAGTGCAGATTGCAGCAAGAAAGAAGATTGAGGGAATGACACAATCTCACTTCATTTCACTTGCACCATAGCTACAATGCCATTGCTCAGCCGTTGTAGAACCAACAACAATTTTCTGTGCACAGCCAAATTTGAAGAGGGTTCTCCAAATCGTTCTTGATTGGCGAACTCAATGCCTTTTGTGAGGTTCAAAAGAAGGCAACTTAGAATAGTTTGCTCTATTCTATGAATTTTCCCTAGGCTTGTCACTTTATTTTTTCATTTAAGGGACATGGGTTTCTCAGGCTGAGTCAGCATTTCATTGCCCATCTCTAATTGACATTCAGAAGGTAACGGTGAGTTGCCTTCTTAATTTTGAGGATTGAATGTATCCTCAGTGCTGTTTGTGATTTTGACCTAGCAGTATATAAGAGGGAGACTGAAAACCTGGCTGGGTAGTGCCACAACAACAACCTTTCATTCAGCAGACACAAGAGGTTCTGCAGATTCTAGAAATCTAGAGCAATGCACACAATGTGCGGGAGGAGCTCAGCAGATCAGTCAGTATCTATCGATAGAAATAAACAGTCGATATTTCAAGCTAAGACACTTCATCGGGACTTGAAAGGAACAGAGAAGAAGTCCTGATGAAGGGTCCTGGCCTGAAACGTCAACTGTTTATTCCCATCATAGATGCTGCCTGATCTGCTGAGCTCCTCCAGCACAAAGTTTGTAAACGTTTTAGTCAATGTCAGCGAGACCAATGAGTTGATTAATGACTTCAGGTAGAGGTAACCAGAGCCCATCCTCATCAGGGCACCAGAGGTGAAGAGGGTCAGCAACTTTAAATTCTTTTGTGTCATCAGTTCAGAGGATCTGTCGGGTCCTCGCATGCAAGTGCTATTATGAAGAAGTCACAGCAGTGTCACTACTTGCTTAGAACATTTGCAGTGTTTCCTGCACTCATTTGCATTTCTGGTTCCCCTTTTTATGCAACCTTTACTCATTACCCCTGACACAATAAAAAGGTGAGGTCTGACATTATGGTGACAGTAACAAAGTTATGACAAGGACTGAGGTGTAAGGTGAGACAGTCATTGTTCTTTTCCCATGTCTGCAGCAAAGGCTGTGAAATGATAACATTCTCTAACTGGAATGGCTGGTCACGCCCAAAAGGTCTAATTGTCTTGCCCCTGCTATTAATGTTCCATTAATGACCTTATCAACTATTCTACATATTTTAACTCATTCTGATCATCCTTACTTCCATTCCACCAGAAGTATAATTTTAATGCTTTGAACTGCACTTATTCTCCTTTTTCCCTGTGACAAAAGCAATGGCTGGATCATAATCAGAGTGAAAAGCAAAGGCTCAGGGGGAACTAATTCAAGGTTCTGCAGACAAGCAATTATTCCAAACACCCTTTGGGAATACAGTTGCCAGAAGGTAATAGTTGACAGAAAAATATCAGATAATTATACACAGATTGGTTGACCTAGAAACATGCCAGTAAAATATAATGGAAGATATCAGAAGTCATTACTTTTATGAGACTAAACTGCTTCATGCAAGGTTTCTATGGATTGTAAAAGGACAAGAAGGATAAGTTGTAAAAGTGTAATTGTTATAAAGAACATTAATGAAATATATAAGTTATGATGTTCTATGCTCTGAAATAAGTCAATTATAAAAACAGTGTCATATGACAGCCTTGTGAATTTGGTAGTGCTGAAGTAACAAATATTCAAAGCTGTTAGATACTACTGCTATTGTTACCCAAAATCACTATTATTTCATGTTTTTAAAAAATATTGCACAATAGTATCATAAACAACCTTCTGAACCCAGCAACTTGAAGGGGGAGGAGAACATCGACTCAGACCATGAGACCCAGCAACTTGAAAGTAAGTCGTAAATACACAGGGCTCTGGACCATGGCTCCAGACGCAAACCACTGCTGTGTGGATCCCTTCATCTCGGCCCGAAACATCAGCTGTACTCTTTTCCATAGATGCTGCCTGGCCTACTGAGTTTCTCCAGCATACTTTGTGGGTGCTGCTTGGATTTCCAGTATCTGCAGATTTTCACTTGTTTGTGATAGGATTAGTCAACGTAGGTTTGTATGGCAAAACTTCTGTCTCACTAATTTGATTAAGACTCTGAGGAGGAGATCTACGAAGATTGATGAAGCCAAGGAAATAGATATTGTGTATGTGCACCTCAGGATTCATTGATAAGGACACGCCTGCTAGGGTGGTCCAGAAAGTTTTGCCACATGGGATCCAAAACAAGCCAAATAATTGGATCCTGTTTGGTTTGATGAAAAGAGGCAGAGGATTGGTGTGGAAGGATTTTTGAACGGAAGTCTGTGAGCAGTAGTGTACCAAAGAGATCAGTTCTGGTACACTTGCTACTTGTAGTGTATATTAGTACAACTAATGGGCATGTAGGAGGTATGCCTAGTAAGACTGCAGTTGATGCTGAAGTAGATCCAGTTATGAACAGCAAGGAAGAATGTCTAAGGCTACACCTGGATATACAGATATCAGATGGAAAGTTGGGTATAGCAATAGCAGATGGAATTCAATCACAGTAAGTGCAAAGTAATGCACTTTGGGAAGCCAAATAAAGGAATGACATATACTATAAATGATAGGGTGCAAAGGAATGTTGATGAGTTTGGTATTCAACTCCATAGTTCCTTCAAAGTGGTAACACAGGTTGATAAGGTGGTGAAGAAAACATTGGCATACTTGAATTCATAGACTGGGAAACACAATATAAAAGTTGCCATATTACATTGAAACTTTACAAACCACCGGTTAAAATGCACTTGCATTATTGTGTACAGTTCTAGTAATCACTCGACAGGAAGATTTTCATTGTACTCATACCTCAGTGCATTTGTACATATGAGAATAATCTCAATACAGCTTGATTTGTCTTGAGGATATTGCTGCACTGGAAAGAGTGCTGAGGATATTCAGCAGGATGTTGCCTGATTGGAGGACTCCAGTTGTGAAGATAGATTGAATGGGCGTGAGTTGTTTTCCCCAGAAAGGAGGTTGAGAGGTGACAATAGAGATATATAAAAGACCTAGATAGGGTAGATATTCTGAGTCTTTTCCCTATGGTCGTAGTATCAAAAAGAACAGAACATAGACTTAAGGTAAGAGGAAGGAGATTTAAAGGGATTTAAGCAGAAAGTTTTTTTTAAC
The DNA here is from genome assembly GCF_030028105.1 of Mobula birostris. Lineage (NCBI taxonomy): Eukaryota > Metazoa > Chordata > Chondrichthyes > Myliobatiformes > Myliobatidae > Mobula > Mobula birostris. The sequence goes on from NC_092374.1 coordinate 68,941,957, forward strand.
ACAGTGGTTAATATCTGAAACTCACTGTCAGAGTTGGTGGAGTTAAATACAAACATTGCACTTATATATGCCATCCCTTTCATCTGGCTAAATCGAGTTAAAAGATACTGTTTGCTAACTATAAGCAGTATCATTATTACAGTAGCAGGACTAATGAAGTTTATAGGCTGCTACGTTCCTTATATTGATACTTAACTTTTATTTTTAGTTATTACTATGTTAGTCTTTTTTACCACCTCTATTATATGAACATATCTCCCAATTATCATGCATTTTACCAACAACAAGCAGCTCATCCTCCTTTTTGGTGTCACTGTTCAAATTTCAGATAAGTGACAGTGAGTTTAATACTACAGGGTAGAAAATCAAGTGGAAACAGGGTTTTCTATGTAATGCAATCAGTTCAAGTAGATTTCTGCTGCAGGTAAAGATGTGTGACAGTAGGTGCTAGTTTGATACTAATGTAAAGCATATGAATCCAGATATTATGAATAATTGGGTGGCGGGGTGGAGGTACATCTCTATCAAAAGAGGTATAAAGTGCTCCTTCCCTTGGCTAGCTTGCAGGTCATCCTTGGGCAAGGTGTAGCACTAGCCGAGCAACCCCCACAGCACCGCGCCCCCCCCCCACCCCGATCAGGGTCACGTGAAGCCATGGGAGCAGGCGGTGGAGGGTCATATGAGTAGCTGGTACATATCACAAGTCTCACAATATCTCTGAAGAGTATTGATAATGGATGGAGTCACCCATCTTGTAAAGACACTACCTAGAAGAAGACAATGGCAAACCATTTCTGCAGAAAAATTCACCAAGAACAATCATGATCATGGAAAAACCATGACCACTCATGCCATATGACACAGTACACTAAATATTATGAATACTATAGTCTTAACATGTGAATATTGGGAATTCCGAGGTACATTTGCTTGTATGGTTGTATGTTGGGTCTGATGTTGGTGAGAACATGAGCTCTTCTGTGGTGAATCTCCACAAGAAGTATATAGACCTTGAGCCCAAAAGATATCTAATCATGTTTTTGACGGACAGGTTGTACTGTGGGCATCACTCCCGTCAAAACCCTGTCTTAGCCTTTCAGGAGAAAATGTGCATCCATATATTCAGTAGCAGAAAGGAGCTTCCCTATTCCCATCAATACTATTTAAAAGGATTGTCTACTTCTTAAGAGCTAATTGTTGGCTGACTTTCTCTGGGTCCCTGTGCAACTATATCCTCAATTTCCTCTCTGGCAAACTCCAGTGGTACCACAACAAGAACCACTCACTCAACATTAGCAAGACCCTAGAGTTGAATATCAACTGCAGGATGAAGAAGCCGGAGGTCCATAAGCCAGTCCTCATTAGGGAACAGAGGTTGAAAGGCTCAGTAGCATCAACATATCAGAGGACCTGTCCTGGGTCAGTACGTAAGTGTCATCAGAAAAAGGTATGATAGCGTCCCTACTTTCTTTAAACTTGGCGTAGGTTTGGCATGTCATCAAAATCTTTGACGAACATTTATAGATGCTTAGTGGTGTGTAACACAGCCTGGTATGGAAACATCAATGACCAAGAATAGAAAAGGCTAAAGAAATTGATGGATACATCAAAGGCAAAGCCTACCTAATCATTGATACATTTACAGGGAGCGCTGCCACAAGAAAGCAGCATCCATCATCAAAGATTCCCTTCATCCAGGCCATGCCCTCTACTCATTACTACCATCGGGTACAAGCTAGCAAAAATTTAGGTCCCATATCACCAGATTCAGGAACAGTTACTACCCTACAACCATAAGAATTCTGAACCAGCATGATAACTTCATTCACTACTACTCTAAACTGATTCTACCATCTACAGACTCACTTTTAAGGGCTCTTTACAACTCATATTCTTAACATTATTTTTATTTGTAGTTTGTCTTCTTTCATACATTGGTGTTTGCTAGTCTTTGTCTGTTTATGTATAGTTTGTTTTTTGTAAAATTCTCTTGTATTTCTTTTTTCCCTTGTAATTGCCTGCAAGAAAATGAATCCCAAAATAGTATAATGGTACACCCTTTGATAATAAATTTACTTGAACTTTGATCATTGCTGTAGAAATTATCAGTGCTTTCTACAGTGTGTTTAAGCTCTGAAGTGTAATGATGGCATTGTTTCTAGCTTTAGGTATTCTGCACAAACCAAATCTTCCCAAAAGTTGCTACAATAAAAGACATTCCACTTTGGAATAAAGCATGGTTAGAAAAATGAACAGTGATCACAGAAAAGGACATACTGCTGGAAGAGGGAGACAAGGGGAGAGAAGGGCTGTCAGCCACAGAAGTCCATGCCCAAGGGAACGCTTTCTACTTGAACCATTGTGCAGAAGAAAGAGTGGGAGAGTTCCACATAAGGAGGGACATCTTCAATATAATGTACAATGGTGGAATAGAAAACACATCAAAGTATGGTGTACGGTTCTGATCTCCTTATCTGAAAAATGCTACGGAGGGAGGCCATCAAGATTCACGGTAGTTTCCTGCATAACAGGCTTGGTCTCCAAGTAGAGTCAGAGTAAGCTAGACTTCCATGCTCCACAATATAGGAAACTGGGAGGTGATCAGATTGGAATGTGCAACATTTTGGAGGCGTTGATATGGCAATATAAATAGGATGTTTCCCTTGAGTAAGGAGTGTAGAACTAGGGGATCAAAACTCAAAATTAGGGCTATTCCATTCAGCACCAAAATAATTTCCTCATTCCAAGGGTGATAAATCTTTGGAATTCCTTTGGGATTGTGAAGGATCAATTACTGAAATCTTTCAAAGTAGAGACTTAATAATTTCTGAATAATAAGGGGATCATGGTCTATGGAGTTTCAATTAAACTATACCCACTATCTTATTAAAGGGCATGAAAAAGCATTGTGGACATTACCCACCCTGTAAGCTGCCTTTTCCAAAAGCTTACTATCAGGAAGCACTACAAGTTTATTAAAACAAAAGTGTTCTCCCAGGGAGTTAATCTGATCAAATATTCTAATTAGCCCCCATCCCCCCTCCATGCTGGTATTTGTTTATTTATATATATTTTATTTCATACCTGCTATCACTTCACTTTGTCCACTGTGTAAGAGAGGTCACCAAGATTTTCCATTCAAAGGGAATTAAATACATTCTATTTCCTCTTCTCAGAGACTGCACGCTTCCTCATGACTACACTTGCACAGATTCACAGACAGACAGATGCAGGCTTGCAGACAGACTACCACCAGTAGGCATCAGAGCAATTGAAAATACTCTTTGAAATTTGGAGAAATAACACATTATTAGCAAAGATCTATTTTGACTTTACTTATAGACATTCTCTGGGAGTATCTCACACCCAGTTCAATATCCAGAATTAAAAGATTCTTGCAGGCATCCTCCCGTCAGAAGCTTCAAATTATTTCATGCACAAAGTCACTTGCAATAGAACAAAAGTTGATTTATATTTTACAGAGTTCACAGATACAGCTGTTAACTTCAGCTAGTGGCTGTTAGGCTCTTTTGTAGTTGACTGAATTTATTTAAATTACATGAATTTAACGAGCAGCAACATTCAGATCCAATTTCTAATACTCCAGTTTAGTTTATTAATTTAACATTGCAATGCATTAGAACTTCTGCTAACAAGAGCCAAACCTAATTATGTTCTCCTTCCTGAGAAATTTTCATCACCCATAACTTTGATTTTATGATAATTGAGATACTCTTTGCATTTCATATTTCACCTGGAACTTGTTATCATTCACAGAAAAATAATTAGAAGTCAAGAGTATAGACTAGGTCCCCTTAATTAATCTTAACCTGTATTGTTTACACAGGATGTAGCTAGAGTTGGCCTAGCAACTCATTATGGGCTGGGTTGAACTGAATTTTGGAAATGTTTTGTTTGGACTAGTGCAATATCTATTCTGAACTTTATAACTGTATACATAGAATTTATTATTTCACATAACAGAAATATTGAAATAAAGTAAATAAACATCATCTGTCCCCAATTATATGCCAGAATTTGTGTGAGAAGTGGAGCTAATGGATTTGCTGCATTCATATAGCAGACTAATGTATGCAAATAGCATCTGTTTTCCTGATAATTGAGATGCTATTGCCTTCAATAGCACATATGCAGAAGAATTTTCTCTTTGTCGTTTTAAAATCTATGACTGTATCAATTAGACCAGAGATGTGAAACTAAATTGAAAATTTGTGGTATTTTGTCGCCAACTATTGCTCAGATATCACTATAGAAGAACATGAATCTATTAAAGATTACCCTCTCCAAGACTAGCCACTCCAAGGCATTAACTAAATATAAACATACTGTGGAGACCCACTTTCTAGCAGACATGAACCGGCTCATGAAACAGCATGCGCAGGCAGAGGGCCGGCCCCAAAAAGGGCGCCAGGCCATCTTCACCAGCAGGGGGAGAATCCCACGCGCGGAAAGGGTCTGGGAATATGCATTCCCCACAGCAGTCCCGCCCCAGGGAGGGCGGGAATGGGAAGACTTTAAAGCAGGCCACGAAGTTTGAATAAATCTCTTTCATCGCAAATCCAACTCACCGACTACGTGTGGTTATTTTAGTGCGGTGTGTAGCACACCGCTATAATACCATGATTCTATAACTAACACAACATTTTTAGTTAACACCTTAGTACTTGTCCACCTGCTTGATCCTTTTACCCAGCTAGTCACCCATCTGTTCACCACTCTGACTGTACATTTTGTGTGTCCAGTTTTCTCTTCCTCACCGTCACGATAAAGGCTCAGTAATGATACGAAGAGAAGAATTTTCTTTGGTCACGAGGCTGTGAATTCTCAGGAGCTGTGGGTGTTCAGTTGTTAAGTGTAGTAAGGGTTAATGTGTTAAATTTTGGGCATTAAAGGAAGTAAATGAAAATTTGGGTACTTTGGAAAAAATTGTGGAATTTCAGCCATATTTTACTCAAGGAGCCACAAGGGCAGTTCATGTTCATTTCCTACAGGAAGTGTTGCTTCATTGTGAGCACATAACTCAGGTTCAACACCCAATCAGTCTGAGTTATGTATCAAGCAACATATGTGGAGGCAAATGGATGGTCAAAATTTTGGTGAGGACCCTGTATCAGGATCCTCTAAATTATCCTGTAAATTTGCAATGCCATTACACACTTGGACTGGAAAAGAAGATTGTCCCTCTTCTTGATCAATGACTTGCAGATTCTTTGCTATAAAAGCAGACATGAGTAGATAGGGGATTTGGGTTGTACTAGTTGTAAAGCTCTTTACAATATAACTGAAACACTCTGGCTCCATCAGCTGCGTAAGTCTAGGGAAGACAATCTTCGGCCCCACCAAACATGTGAGATTGAGGCGCAAGCACACCCTGAAACCTTCTGTTTGTGTCGATGCTCTGTGATTCGTTACCCTGTTACAAAGAAGTACTAGGAAATAACAGACAGTACACCTCATATAATTAAACAATTTAGCTTCACAATTCTTAATTTGACCAGAAAGGTTAACAAAGTGTGGGCACGTGGCCAAGTGGTTAAGGCTTTGGACTAGCGACCTGAAGGTCGTGAGTTTGAGCCCCAGCCGAGGCAACGTGTTGTGTCCTTGAGCAAGGCACTTAATCACACATTGCTCTGCAATGACACTGGTGTCAAGCTGTATGGGTCCTAATGCTCTTTCCTTGGACAACACTGGTGTTGTGAAAAGGGGAGACTTGCAGCATGGGCAACTGCTGGTCTTCCATACAACCTTGCCCAGGCCTGCGCCCTGGACAGTGAAGACTTTCCAGGCACAGATCCATGGTCTCGCAAGACTAACCGATGCCTTAAATAGTAAAGAAAAAGCAAAAAAAGAGAAAAGGGCCCATTTTAATGAAACAGTCTAATGTGCACAGGTTGGAGCTCACGGTTTCCCCTTCGCCGATCCTCTTTCGATCTCCCCAGGCTTCATCGAATCATGGCCCCACCCCAGCCCAAGTCCAACGACCTCTTCTCTCCGGCATCTTCTCCCTTCATAGTAGTCATAGTCATACTTTATTGATCCCGGGGGAAATTGATTTTCGTTACAGTTGCACCATAAATAATAAGTAGTAATAGAACCATAAATAGTTAAATAGTAATATGTAAATTATGCCAGTAAATTATGAAATAAGTCCAGGACCAGCCTATTGGCTCAGGGTGTCTGACCCTCCAAGGGAGGAGTTGTAAAGTTTGATGGCCACAGGCAGGAATGACTTCCTATGATGCTCTGTGCTGCATCTCGGTGGAATGAGTCTCTACTGAATGTACTCCTGTGCCCAACCAGTACATTATGTAGTGGATGGGAGATATTGACCAAGATGGCATGCGACTTAGACAGCATCCTCTTTTCACACACCACCATGAGAGAGTCCAGTTCCATCCCCACAACATCACTGGCCTTACGAATGTGTTTGTTGATTCTGTTCGTGTCTGCTACCCTCAGCCTGCTGCCCCAGCACACAACAGCAAACATGATAGCACTGGCCACCACAGACTCGTAGAACATCCGCAGCATCATCCAGCAGATGTTAAAGGACCTCAGTCTCCTCAGGAAATAGAGACAGCTTGGACCCTTCTTGTAGACAGCCTCAGTGTTCTTTGACCAGTCCAGTTTATTGTCAATACGTATCCCCAGGTATTTGTAATCCTCCACCATGTCCACACTGACCCCCTGGATGGAAACAGGGGTTATCGGTACCTTAGCTCTCCTCAGGTCTACCACCAGCTCCTTAGTCTTTTTCACATTAAGCTGCAGATAATTCTACTCACACCATGTGACAAAGTTTTCTACCGTAGCCCTGTACTCAGCCTCATCTCCCTTGCTGATGCATCCAACTATGGCAGAGTCACCCGAAAACTTCTGAAGGTGACAAGACTCTGTGCAGTAGTTGAAGTCCGAGGTGTAAATGGTGAAGAGAAAGGGAGACAAGACAGCCCCCTGTGGAGCCCAAGTGCTGCTGATCACTCTGTCGGACACACAGTGTTGCAAGCACATGTACTGTGGTCTGCCAGTCAGGTAATCAAGAATCCATTTTATCAGGGAAGTATCCACCTGCATCGCTGTCAGCTTCTCCCCCAGCAGAGCAGGGCGGATGGTGTTGAATGCACTGGAGAAGTCAAAAAACATGACCCTCACAGTGCTCGCTGGCTTGTCCAGGTGGGCGTAGACACGGTTCAGCAGGTATACGATGGCATCCTCAACTCCTAGTCGGGGCTGCTTGGCAAACTGGAGGGGATCTAAGTGTGGCCTGACCATAGGCCAGAGCAGCTCCAGAACAAGTCTCTCCAGGATCTTCATGATGTGGGAGGTCAATGCCACCGGTCTGTAGTCATTGAGGCCGCAGGGGCGCGGCGTCTTCGGCACAGGGACGAGGCAGGATGTCTTCCACAGTACAGGAACCCGCCGGAGCCAAACACAAGCCCCAGCTTACACCGGTGTCAGGCACACAACACAAAAACACACTCCTCTCATTAGACGGCTCACATTCCTCAGCACCCGTTATCTCTAACCATAACCCAAACACTACTTCGACAGAAATACCATTACGTTAGGAAAGAAACCTTTCACAGGGTGTTACATAACAATGTGTTATTACTAGTTTTATACATCATAAAGTGTCCAAAGAATGAGGCAAAATAGTGTGACCAGTACCTATTGAAGAGTTAACAGTGTAACAGTGAAATCCAAGATTTTCAAGAAAATAGCAAGGAAGAACTAGTGGATGAAAGAAAAAGTGAAAAGGATATACATGAATACAATTGTATTGGAATCAGAGAATAAGCAATGTTACAGATGAACTATGCAGCCGATCATTGACACAACAGTCTGTGCTTTCTGTATCATCTAATATAAAATATTCTGCAGATGCTGCAGGTCCAGAGTAGCATACAAAACATTCTGGAGAAACTCAGCAGGTCAAAGTTCAAAGTAAATTTATTATCAGAGTACATATACGTCACCATGTACAACCCTGTGATTCATTGTCTTGTGAACATGCACAATAAATCCATAATAAAATAATAATCAAAGAAATACCACACCATCTTGGCGCTCAACCAATGTGTGAAAGACAACAACCTGTGAAAATGCAAAAAGCAAGAAATGATAATAATAATAATAATAATAATAATAATAAAAAATAAATAAGCAATAAATATCAAGAAGGAGATAAAGAGTCCTTGAAAGTGGGTCCTGTTAGAGTGGATTTCTTTTTTGGGTAGATGATTTGTTTACACTTAAATGACTTTGGCCACCAAATTTCTATTTTAACTGTTTGATAAAGGACTGTGGATTGAGTCCACCACAATGGGCTTCCTAAAAGGTGTAAATACCAGATGCTTCTGGTGCCTGATACTGTAGTTTCGAAGTCAGTATTATCTATACATTATAAATATTAATTGCCTTCTATGCTGGCATGTAAAATGCCAAATAAATGTATTGTGGATTGAACTAAAGGCTGTGGATACCAACCCAGACATGTTGGCGTCAGAAGGAAAGGATGAAATCCGAAGGTGTGATGTTTGTATGTAACTTCAAAAGGAAGCATTGTCTGTGCATTGCCTGTACCTTTTATAGTAGTGATTGCCTTTGTGTTTAGCATATAAATATCGAGCCCACATTTAGTTAGCAGACCTTTCTGCGGAAAGCGTCTCGGTACATAGATACCTGCTGTACCTTGTTGTGTTGAATAAAGAAGCTGCTTTGTATCTACCAGTGACTCTGTCTCTCCAGTAATTTCATCCACGCTACAACGGATCCATAGGTTGTGGAAACAGTTCAGTGATGGGACAACTAAAGTCGAGTGACATTATTCCCCCTAGTTCAAAAGCCTGATGACTGAAGGGTAATAACTATTCCTGAATCCAGTGGTATGTGTACTGAGGCACCTGTAACTTCATCCTGATGGCAGCAGTGAGAAGAGAACATAATCTGTGTGGTGGGGGTCCCTGATGATGAATACTGCTTTCCAGCAACGATACTCCATATAGATGTGCTCTGTGGTGGAGAGGGCTTTACCCATGATGGACTGGGCCGTATCCATTATTTTTTGTTGAATTTTCTGTTTAAGGATATTGATGTTTCCATACCAAGCTGTGATGCAACCAGACTCTCTTCTACACATCTATAGAAATTTGTTAACGTCTTAGATATCGTGCTAAATCTTCACAAACTCCTAAAGAAGTAGAGGCACTGTCGTGCTTTCTTTTTAATTACACTTGGTAACTACAAAATAACAACAGCAAGGAATTTAAAGTTGCTGGCATTCTCCACTTCTGATGCTCCTATGAGGACAGGCGCATGACATCTTGTTTTCTCCTCCTGAAATCAATAAACAGTTCCTTGGTCTTGCTAACGTTGAATAAGAGGTCATTGCTAGGATACCACTCATCCGGATTTTCAATCTCCCTCCTATATACTGATTTGTCACCAACTTTGATTTGGACAATGCTGGTGGTGTTGTCAGCAGACTTGACCATGTTGAATATTGAATCTAAACTTGAATATGTCAGATAACTTCTATGTAGATGAATTTATGGTCAATGTTTCAAGATCCTTCATCAGGACTGGAAAGGAAAGAGAAGAATCCTGATAAGAAGGTGGAAGGAAGGGAAGTGGTACAAGCTGGCAGGTGATAGGTGAGGTCAGGTGAGGGGGAAGGTGCGTGGATAGCACAGGGGGAATGAAGCACGGAACTGGAGGTGATAGGTGGAAAAGATAACGGACTGTCCTCCAAGAGAACCACAACCTTGACGTAGGATTTGGAGGCTCGGTACCTCAGTGATCCAGAGAACTATGTTGGCTGGAGTCAGGGCTTTATGCTTTGGTCCTTGTTAGAGTTACCCATGCCAAGCAAATCAAAGGGTAGAGACCAGACTAAGAGGCCAAACTCGTCCTCCAGGTTCAGGGGTTCAGCTCAGGGCTAACAACCCTGACTGATAAAACAAAATTTTTACAGAAACAGCAATGAAGAATCTTTCTGTATCTATGTACAACAGTATGGACAGACAGAAATATAGGTCCTTCATTCCTGCCCCAAACACAATTGACATAACGGGTAGTAAGCAAGAAAATAAAGGACTGAAGAAGAAAGTATCTGATAGGAAAGGAGAGTGGAACATGGGAGAAAGGAAAGGAGATGGGCACCAGAGGGAAGTGTTATGCAGACGAGGAGGAGAGAAGGGTTAAGAGGGGAGCTAGAATGGTAAATGGAAAAAGAGAGCAGGAGGATACAGAAATTATCAAAAGTTAAATAAATTGATATTCATGCCGTCAGTTTACGAGATATTGCTCCTCTGACCTGAGAGTGGCCTCATCATAGTAGAAGAGGAGGCCATGGACCAATATGTTGGAATAGAAATTGAAGTGGGATTAAAATGTTTGGCTACTAGGATATCCAGCCTGTTATAGGTGGAGCGAAGGTGCTCAACAAAGTGATCCCCCAGTCTACAGCAGGTCTCACTGATGTAAGGGAGGCCACCCTAGGAACATTGAATACAGTAGATGACCCTGAACGACTGGCATGTGAAGTGTTGCCTCACCTGGAAAGACTGTTTGGGGCCTTGATTGGTGGTGATGGAGGAGGTGAAGGGCCACGTGGAGCACTTGTACCACTTGCAAGAGTAAGTACCATAAGAGAGATCAGTGGAGAAGAATAATTGCACAATGGAATCATGGAAAGGGTGATCTCTGCAGAAAGCAGAAAGCTTTGGGGAGGTAAAGATGTGTTTAGTGATGGGATTCCATTAAAAATGGCAGAAGTTGCAGAGTTGCATTGGATGTGGGTCTCATGGGGTGGTAGGTAAGGATAAAGAGTCTCTATCCAGTTTTGGCAACAGAAATATAGAGTGAGTGTGGAAATCTGGAAATGGAGGAGATGAAGGCAAAGGTAGCATCAATGGTAGAAGAAGGGAAACCCCATTCTTTGGAGATAGAGGACATCTTAGGATGTTCAGCTGGGACATCTGAGATCTGCGTGGCCTGATTGTTTTCTCAGTGTCTATTTCATTATGAGTGCAGACATCCCCCCGCTCCCTAATGCCCGCAAATTATATATAATATCCCAGAAATTGATTTTTTGAGAGCGAGAGCGCGAGAGAGAGCGAGAAAGAGCGTGCACGAGAGAGAGCGCGCGCCACGACAGAGTGTTCCAAAAAAAAGAAAATATAAAAGGTACTTCACCCCAGACTACAATAAAGTGTACCCCTGCCTAATAGGGGTCAAAAATAATGACAGTGTTGCTCACTGCACCGTTTGTAACAGTGACTTTTCCATTGCTCATAGTGGGTTAAGACTGTAAAAGACATTTTGAGGTGAGTTTAACAAGTGTCATTCGTTCGGTGGTGTCTGAAAAGAGGATACTGTCCAATTTGCATGCCATCTTGGTCAATGTCTCCCATCCACTACATAATGTACTGGGTGGGCACAGGAGTACATTCAGCCAGAGACTCATTCTTCTGAGATGCAGCACAGAGCGTCATAGGAAGTCATTCCTGCCTGTGGCCATCAAACTTTACAGCTCCTCCCTTAGAGGGTCAGACACCCTGAGCCAATAGGCTGGTCCTGGACTTATTTCATAATTTACTGGCATAATTTACATATTACTATTTAACTATTTATGGTTCTATTACTATTTATTATTTATGGTGCAACTGTAACGAAAACCAATTTCCCCCGGGATCAATAAAGTATGACTATGACTATGACTATTAGCATAGCTAATGTTATTTAAACTAGCTGGCTAGCTGCTAAGGAGCTACTCTGTTGCAGACATCCCACCTCTCCTGGAAGTTCTGGGAGTCTCCCGCAAATTGATGGTGCTACCTCCCTAAAATCGGTTTTTGCAGGGTGGGATGTCTGTGAGTGTCACTTTTGATTCTATCTTTCCTACTATTCCAGTTGGAAATTTCTGTAATCATCTTAATAACCTACTGTATGAAACATTTCTTCTCTTAGTTAGAAGCTGGCTCTCCTAGATTTTTTTAAAAATTGTTTATTATTTTCAGTTTGAAAAGTGAAACAGTTTTCACTCACATTTTATCATTTTAATCATTCCCATCTACTCTCTCTTAACTCTGTTCTCTCTTAACAGATGTTGCCTGATGGTTCCAGTACTTTCAGCTTTTATTCCAGATTTCCAGAATCTGCAGTTTATTTACTTCTCATCACCTATGCTCCTACTCCTGAATTGGTTCCACATTGTTTCCTTGATATGATTCTTGTGAAAGATATTGGGGCATTCTGCCATGTAAAATGAACTGCAGATCTGCATTAGACTGCAATAAGATATCCCTTTTTCCATAGAAAGGAAGCTTTCAATATGGAAAACATGAGAAAGTCTGCAGATACTGGAAGTCCAAAGGTAGAGATCTACTTGCAGGAATACATTTCGGAGGTGGGGTAGGTGGATAGGGAGGTAAAGATAAGCTTGGTGGTAGGACCTCTTTGAAAATGGCAGAATTTGTAGAGGATGTTGTGTTGGATACAGAGGCTTATGGGGTGGTCGAAGTATGAGGACTCGAGTTCAGTGAGGCAGGAGCAGACAGACAGTAGGCCTACCCGGACTGTCAAGTAGGAGGTAGAAGTGAGCAGCGCTGGGTATGCGAACTATGTTTAGTGACAGTGGATAGGAGCTCTCCAGAGTTGATGAAATCAGTGATAGTGTCAGAGACATTTTTCAGACAGACCGGAGTGAGGTCTTCTTCAAGGTAGTTCTGAGAGTTGCCTCCTGGCTTCAGCAAGGTAAAGCTCAGTCCACCACACTACAACAGCAACCACTTTGTCTGCAAGTTTGTTGGTAATGTTGAGATTCGTGCAGAGTGAATGGAGGACAGTGCATTCAGAGGGGTTAATATTGGAGGAGAAGAGAGGATTACTGAAGCGGAGACAGTTAATGCTGGTCAACAACTCGAGATGAAAAGATCCAGAGCAGGTAGAGAACAAGAGTGGGGTGTCCAAGAAGAGGAGGAGGGTTGGAGACTGGAGAAGGGGTCATCAGTCATAGGGTGTGGAGTTCTAGCCAAAGGAGTGAGCTCAGAGATGGAGATGATGGAAGAAGAGCTTTGCGTCATGGATGGTGCAGAACTCACTGAGGAGCAGGTGAAAGGGGCAAAGGTAAAGCCCTTGCTGAGGACAGAATGTTCTGCCTCAGAGAGGGGAAGGTCAGAGGGAATGGTGAAGACACGGCAAGGATTAGAGCTAGGATCTGTGTGGGGAAGAGTGTTGGTGGTGCTGGAAGAGAGAGAAGGGTTGGGGTGTACAAGGAAGGTAGAGTGGGAGGGACGTGGAGGCTCCAAGGACCCAAGAGGTGATGGTGCAGCCTGAGAGACATGGAGTTGGAGAGTGGTGGTAGGGGAGGAGAGCCTGGAGTCAAGCAGCAGCAAAGAAAGCCCTGGCCTGAAATTGCTGGCAGTCGAGGTCTAGCCTGGAGCTGGAGATAGAGGCTGTGAAATTTGCAGTCTGAAAGCATCCGGCATCAAAGGAACCGGCATTAGCTGCGGTGGAATCCAGGGTCTGGATCTGCTCAAGGTCATTGGAACCAGGGTTCGCAACAATTGTGTCTCTGGTCCGGAGGTATGAAGGGCCATTGGAGCCAGAGTTAGAGTAGGCGAGATCCGTGGACTCGGGGCATCTGAATGAATTTAAGTTTGAGTGGGAGGCAGCAGGGACTGTGGTCTGGTGGTATCCACAACCACCGGAATTAGAGTTGGAGATGATAGGATGCACGGTCTAGAGACGTGCAATCTTTACTCCTTACTAGACGAGAGGAAGGAGAAGAAGTGATGGTTGAAGGCATGGATCTGGTGGAGGATGAAATGTCAGAGAGTTCCATAACAAGTGGTGGAGAGAAATGCCACGAGCTGTGGCAGCGACTGAGACAGAGCTACCAAGCATCTCCACTTAGCAGAAAGGGTGGTGCTTAGAATTCAAAGAGAAAAGCCGTAGGAGAAGCTGTCAATCAAATGTGAATACCTGGGATCCTTGGTGGTTCCAAACCGAGACCTGAAAACTGATCTGGAAGCCACATGGAACAAAGTGGTAGCGAAGACAAATTCCCAGGATAGATACGTGGCAAGTCTGGGTAAGTAAATGTTCAAATTTCAATGTTGAAGGCAATTCTCAGCAGATGAACTTTTAAAATAATTCCAAATCCAGATTTTAAATATAAAACACAGAGAAATGGATACCTATTTCAAACTGGTTTTTGTCTGATGTCATCATATTTATTTATTTCTGATAATCAATAATATCCTATCAGGTTTTCTTAATTCAATATACATCTAACTGTCAAGAGATATTCTGTGCAGATAGCTGGGACTGTGATCTGTTGAAGGCAGTTCCCATTAGAAAACCTCCTTCAATTTTGATTTGCAATTGAGTCTAAATTCCTAGATTACTGCACTCTAGGAACCCATATTACATCCCCAGGACGCAGTGATAGCTTGCGGAGACTTAGTAATGACAATTCAAACTCCAAAGTCACATGTTCTCAGATTTAAACCCAATATAGGTCAGAAAGGAGAAAAATAAATTGTCATCATGTATATTTGTTTGGATTGAAAAACTTGCACTGCCGTCACAAAAAAAAACAAATTTATTTGCTTTATCAGTTTGAACACGTCTGTTCAATTTCTGCTCATCTTTCTCTGTCTCATAGCACTAATCCTGGTTACATGAATGAAGTCCCTTGTACTCAGGGAAGAGAAAAAGAGAGTGACAATTCTGATATGCTCAGGTCACTCAGAGTTCCATTATTAACAGAAAAGTGAAGTGAAATACCTTTTTTTCTTCTCTACAATTATTAACTGGACAAGAGAGAGTAATTTCTATCTTACTCAATTTGACGGGATAATTGAGGGCAGATCAGACAGTGGAGACTGTTCAGAAGATAACTTTTATAGATAAATGACGAATTTGCTGCTTGATCATTGTCCTTTCACCAATCACCAATTACAAGAACTTGTGTCTTGTCCATCCTTAATTGTCAGTTTGTGCTGATAATTAAAAGTGAAAGTAACTTCGCGCAACATAATAATTTCCAGTAAATGAAAATCAAAGAAAATTGTGGATACTAAAAATCTGGGATAAATATAGAAAATGCTAGAGACACTAGTTGTTAAAGCAGCAGCTGCAGATAGAGAATTGGAGTTAATGATTCAGATTGAAACCCTTTACTTAACTGAGAAAGAGAAATAGTTAAGTAAGTTCAAAGATGCAGAGAATACCTGCCCTTGCCCACAGCTTCTTGGCAACTTAACAATTTTAATATGTTTCTCTTTTCCCAGTGGTAATACTTCCCAGTATTTTCTGTTTTTATATATTATTAATAATTTCCAGTCTATGTCATTGGCTGGAAAAGAAACAATTGAAATATTCTGATGCATTCTTGTATTTAGAAAACATTTTTAATTGATAAGTTTATAAACTTAAATGTTTTAATAAATTTTTTAAGTTATCTTCACCTGGTGAATTAGCTACTCAAATTTAGTCCAGCAGAAGGTATATGATAGAGTAATTGGGGGAGTCATTACATATGCAAAGGAGAATGGATTAAAGAGAAATAAAGATTGGAAATTCTCTGATAGCTGGCAGAGGCAATGGAATGAATGGCCTGTTTCAACACCATATGAAATAATTCTAAAAATCAGTGCACTTCTTTACTGTCTCTCTCCCTTTTTAATTGTTTTTAATCCAACCTTCTTTCTTCTCTCTCTATGTTTGCAATAGCATAATGTAAATCATTGGTCCAGAGACAAGAGATCAAATCCCATCAGTACAGCTGGGGAATTAGAATTTATTACTGATTAGAAAAGAAAAATCTTATGCAATAAATAAAGTGTTCTTATTGCTGTAAAATCTCTTTTGGTTTACTAATAGCCTTCAGAGAAGAAAATCAGTCATCCTTCGAGAGTCAGGCATCTGTGTAAATCCAGACCCAGCACTGTGGTTCACTCTTAACTTCCTCTTTAATTCAGGGCTGTAAAGGACAACCAATCAAAATTGGCACTACAGTAACCTTTGCTTCCTAGGAATATATAGTTCAATTCTGTATCAGGTTTATAATGTTCTTTTTGTTTCATTGTATATTGTCATTTCTTAAATCTCATTGGCTAAGGAGATGATTCACTGAATCCGTTACTCCCCTTTGCTATAATGTGACAGATTATGCAATTTATAATTAAAGTAAAAGAGGAATGGATAGCACTTCATGGTGCACAAGAACATATATCAGCTTTAGGAAAGAATTGCAGAATAAAGCATGATGGTCTCTTTGATTAAGGCAACTATCCATCTCCAGCAAGCAAATTTCATTCAGAAGCCAAAGTAAGAAAATGGCTGTAAAGTCATTTTCACTTTGGATGATTTTAGTAATGACTGTTCTGAATCACTGGATATCAATAACCTTCTACAAGTAAACTTCCTAAATTTGAAAAGGATGTCAGCTTTTGCTGGACAATTTTGTGATAATCTACCTAATCTAATTTCAGCTACAGGTTAAATAATAATTGAATGATATTGGTATGTCTGGATAGAACTAAGTTATCAATGAAAAATAAGTATGCATATGGGAGGGAACTATAAATCAGAATCTAGATTTATTATCACTGACTTAGATAATATGAAATCTGCAGTTTTGTAACAGCAAATACAGTGCACAGACATAAAAATACCATAAATTACAAATATAAATAAAGAGTGCAAAACAAAATAAATAACAAATTAGAGTTCATGGGTTCCTGGGCCATTTTGAAATTTAATGGTGGAGGTCCAGAAGCTGTTTCTGAGTTGTTCAGTGTGGGTCTTCAGCCTCTCGCACCTCTTTCCTAATAGTAGTCGCGAGAAGAGAGCATGTCCTGGATGATGGTGGGCAGTTAGTGATAGATGCCGCCTTCTTAAAGCACCGCCTCTTGAAGTTCTCCTAGAAAATAAAGAAGGTTGTATCAGCAATGGAGCTGGTTGTATCTTCTAAGCCCTGCAGCCTCTTGCAATCTAATGCATTGGAACCAGTCATACAGGAATCAGTCAGAATGATTGCCATCATACATCTGTATAAATCTGCAAAATATTTTGTGACATGTCATATCTCCTCAAACACCTAATGAAACAGAGTTACTGATATGCCTTCTTCTTCATTGCGTCGATGTTTTGGATCAAGAATAGATCAATCAAGGTGTTGATATTCAGGAACTTGAAGCACCTCACCCTCTCTCTCCTGGACTACTGTGTATTCTCCCAATTTCCCCCTCCTAAAGTCCATAATAAATTCTTTGGTCTTGCTGGAGTTGAGTGCAATGTTGTTGTTGCAACAGCACTTTTATGCCTCCTTGACATGAGCTGAGACTGTACCAACTACAGTGTTGTCATCTGTAAATTAATAGACGGCATTTGGACTATACTGTTAGAGAACTGTTTGAGGTCACAATGTGTAAAATATCTTCAATTCCTAGATAAACAATTTATGTTGATATGTGTCTTTGACAAAATGACACATAATGACCTACAACTCATGCAAAATCCAAGAACATTTGTGCTGGAACACAGGACTGGAGATCAAGCTTTTGTAAATTTAAGGAGCAAATAATATGTAAGTAAAGAGAGGGTCCACAAATTATCATTAGTGGACAGGACTAAGGAAAACCTGCATTTTGTAAACATATTCAGGACAAAAGAATAACCATGGAAAATATATGGCCCATTAGGGCAATCTGCTCATGGAGTCAGACAATATAGACAAGGTCCTAACTGAATAGTTTTCATTACTATTTTCACAAAGGAAACATAATTTGTCGTTGAAGGATTCAGCAGGGATGAGAAAAAATGAAATTATAGTCCAAGTCTTCATAAATACAAAGGTATTAGCAGATTAAAGTTGGATAGCAACACTCACAACATGCTAGAGGAACTCAGCAGTTCGGGCAGCATCCGTGGAAAGGATCGGTTGACTTTTCGGGCCGGAACCCTTCGTCAGGACTGTAGGGGGAAGGGGCAGAGGCCCTATAAAGAAGGTGGGGGGAGAGTGGGAAGGAGAAGGCTAGTAGGTTCCAGGTGAAAAACCAGTAAGGGGAAAGATAAAGGGGTGGGAGAGGCGAGGCAGGGAGGTGATAGGCAGGAAAGGTGAAGAAAGAATAGGGGAAAACACAATGGGTAGTAGAAGGAGACGGAACCAAGACGGAGGTGGTAGGCAGCTGGGGGAGGGGGCAGAGTGACATTGGGATAGGGGAAGGGAGGGGGAGGGAATTACCAGAAGTTGGAGAATTTTATGTTCATACCAAGGGGCTGGAGACTACCTAGATGGTATATGAGGTGTTGCTCCTCCAACCTGAGTTTAGCCTCATCATGGCAGTACAGGAGGCCATGTATGGACATACCTGAATGGGAGTGGGAAGCAGAGTTAAAGTGGGTGGCTACTGGGAGATCCTGTCTGTTTTGGCGGATGGAGCAGAGGTGCTCGACGAAACAGTCCCCCAATCTGCGTCGGGTTTCACCGATGTAGAGGAGGCCGCACCGGGAGCACCGGATGCAATAGGTGACCCCAACAGACTCACAAGTGAAGTGTTGCCTCACTTGGAAGTACTGTTTGGGGCCCTGAATGGTGGCAAGGGAGGAGGTGTAGGGACAGGTGTAGCACTTGCGCTTACAGGGATAAGTGCCAGGTGGGAGATCCGTGGGGAGGGACGTGTGGACCAGGGAGTCGTGGAGGGACCGATCCCTGCGGAAGGCAGAGAGGGGTGGAAAGGGAAAGATGTGTTTAGTAGTGAGGTCCTGTTGAAGGTTGCGGAAGTTGCGGAGGATAATGTGTTGAATCCGGAGGCTAGTGGGGTGGTAGGTGAGGCCAAGGGGAACTCTGTCCCTGTTGAGGTGGCGGGAGGATGGGGTGAGAGCCGAAGTGCGGGAAATGGAGGAGATGCGGGTGAGGGCGTCATTGATGACAGCAGAAGGGAAACCACAATCCTTAAAGAAAGAGGATATTTGAGATGTCCTGGAATGGAAAACCTCGGAGCAGATGTGGCGGAGACGGAGAAACTGGGAATAGGGAATGGCATTTTTGCATGTAAAGTTGGATAATTCTCCAGGGGTTGGATTGCATTGAGAGAAGGGGAAGGGATTGGTGGGGCTCTAGCTGAGCTTTGTGAATCTTCTCTGGCCATGAGTACCTGATGACCAGATGAAAGAAACTATAGTTCCTATTTTCAACATGGCATCCGGTTAAAGCTTGCCAATACCAAACATGTGAGTTTAACATCAATAGTAGGAGCAATTATCAGAAAGCTTCAGAGTGACAGATTGAATGATCATCTGGAAAGTCAAGGACCTTTCAGAAATAGCCAATGCAAATTTGTCAAGGGCAGATTCTGTCTGGCCGACCTGAGTGATTTTTTTGAAGAGGCAGCAAAGTGTATTGGTGAGAGCAGTGCAGTAGGTATGGCTTACACGAACTTCAGTAATGTCTTGACAGCATCCTACATAGGACAATGGTCCAAATTTTTAGAAACCAGTCCATAAACTAAATACACAATTGGTTTGAATAGAAGACAGAGAGTGACTGCAGAGGGTTATTTTTGTGACAGGGTGCCTAGTAATGTTCCACAGGGATCAGTTTGGGATCCTTACTGTTTGTTATATATGTGAGGTACTTAACTGTGGATATGAGAAGCTGAATTAGTAAGTTTGCAGATGGACTAAGATTCATGGAGTTGTTGACAGTATTGGATTTAGCCTTAGGCTACAAGGTGATATCAATGTGAATTGAAATGAATTGACTTTATAACTTACATCCTTCATATACATGAGGAGTAAAAATCTTCATGCTGTGTCTCCGTCTAAATGTGCAATGTGCAATTATAGTAATCTATAATAAATATTAAGTACAACAGGATAGTCAATATAACATAGAAATACAGTTGCGTCAGCATGAAGTAAGCACTCTGATGAGCTGGTGGAAGAAGCTGTCCCAGAGCCTGTTGGTCCTGGCTTTTCTGCTGTGGTACCATTTCCCAGATGATAGCATCTGGAACAGTTTGTGGTTGGGGTGACTCGAGTCTCCAATGATCCCCTGGGCCCTTTTTACACACCTGTTTTTGTAAGTGTCCTGAATAGTGGGAAGTACACATCTACAAATGCACTGGGCTATCTGCACCACTCTCTGCAGAGTCCTGCAATTGAGGGAAGTACAGTTCCCATAACCAGGACGTAGCCAATCAGAATGCTGTCAATCGTGCCCCTATAGAAAGTTCTTAGAGTTTGGGGGGCCTTACCAAATTTCTTCAACCATCTGAGGTGAAAGAGGCACTGTTGTGCCTTTTTCACCACACAGCCAGTATGTGAGATCCTTGGTGATGTTTATGCCAAGGAACTTAAATCTGTTCACCCTCACTACACCCAGTCAATTGATATCTATAGGGGTTAGCCTGTCTCCATTTCTCCTGTAGCACACAACCAACTCCTTTATTTTTGCGACATTATGACAACACTGTGTCAGGGTGACTAAATTTACTCTCTGTAGGCTGCCTCATTATCATTTGGGATTTGGCCAATCAGTGTAGTGTTGTCAGCAAGTTTAATTACCAGATTGGAGCTGTGGTGGCGACACAGTCATGTGCATACAGAGAGTAAAGAAGGGGGCTTAGTACACAGCCCTGAGGGGCACCTGTGTTGAGGGTCAGAGAAGCAGAGGAGAGGGCGCCCACTCTTACCATCTGCCGGCAATCTGACAGGAAGTGAAGGATCCAGCTACACAATGCAGGGTGAAGGCAACTCCTTAACTTTCAGAATAGCTATGGATAAAGCTAGGTATGGTCCTTGTGGGAGAGTTTTAAATTGGAGTAGGACATATTATGAGGGCATGAGGCAGGAAATAAGAAACATTAATTGGGAACACCTTTTCTCTGACAAGTTCACATCAGACATGTGGAGGCTGTTTAAAGATGAGTTTGAATCAACAAACTCATTCATTAGGCCAGTGATTTTGTGGAGATCGAACTGGACTCTCTGACGGTGGTGTCTGAAGAGAGGATGCTGTCCAAGTTGCATGCCATCTTGGACAATGTCTCCCATCCACTACATAATGGACTGGTTGGGCACAGGAGTACATTCAGCCAGACACTCATTCCACCGAGATGCAACACAGAGCGTCATAGGAAGTCATTCCTGCCTGTGGCCATCGAATTTTACAACTCCTCCCTTGGAGGATCAGACACCCTGAGCCAATAGGCTGGTCCTGGACATTTCCTGGCATAATTTACATATTACTATTTAATTATTTATGTTTTTATTACTATTTAATTATTTATGGTGCAACTGTAACGAAAACCAATTTCCCTCGGGATCAATAAAGTATGACTACGACTATGACTATGACCTTGAACTGCATAGAATACAAGTAAGGTAGATGGAAGGATGGTGATGGAAAGATAAGAGAACCTTGGATATCCAGACAGATGATGAATTTAGTCAAGATGAAAAAGGAAAAGTATACAAAGCTTTATAAATTAGAATTAAACAAAGTACATGATGAGATTGCTGAGCCTTTAACTAGTATCTTCGTGTCCTCTCTAGCCACAGGTGAAATCCTAGAGGACTGATGAGTGGCTAATGTTGTACCTCTATTTAAAAGAGAACAAGAAAAATTCCTGGGAACTACAGACCGGAGAGACTCACAACAGTCAAAGGGCAATTGCTGGAGAATGTTCTTAGGGATAAGATATATGAGCATTTGGAAACACATAGCCTAATTAGGGAGAGCCAGAATGACATGTGCATGGCATGTCATACCTTACCAACTTGACTGATTTTTGAAAACAGTAACGAGAGAGATTGATGAGGTTAGGGCAATGGATGTTGTCTACATGGATTTTATTAAGACACTTGACAAAGTCCCTCATTGGAGGCTAATCCAGAAGATTAAGATGCATGGGATCCATGGAGAAATGGCTGTTTAGATTCAGAACTGACTTGCACATAGAAGACAGAGGGTAGTGGTCGAAAGGATTCATTCTAGCTGGAGGTCTGTGATTACTGGTGTGCCACAGGGATCTGTGCAACACTCACAACACGCTGGAGGAACTCAGCAGGTCGGGCAGCATCCATGGAAACGATGAGTCAACGTTTCGGGCCAGAACTCTTCGTCAGGTCTGTAGGGGGAAGGGGCAGAGGCCCTATAAAGAAGGTGGGGGGAGGGTGGGAAGGAGAAGGCTGGTAGGTTCCAGGTGAAAAACCAGTAAGGGGAAAGATAAAGGGGTGGGGGAAGGGAAGCAGGGAGGTGATAGGCAGGAAAGGTGAAGAAAGAATAGGGAAAAACACAATGGGTAGTAGAAGGAGGCGGGACCATGAGGGAGGTGGTAGGCAGCTGGGGGAGGGGGCCCCCTCCCTCCCTTCCTCTATCCCTATGTCACTCTGCCCCCCCCCCAGCTACCTACCACCTCCCTCATGGTTCCGCCTCCTTCTACTACCCATTGTGTTCTCCCCTATTCTTTCTTCTCCTTTCCTGCTTATCACCTCCCTGCCTCCCTTCCCCTACCCCTTTATCTTTCCTCTTACTGGTTTCTGACCTGGAACCTACCAGCCTTCTCCTTCCCACCCTCCCCCCACCTTCTTTATTGGGCCTCTGCCCCTTGCCCGTTGCCCCTTGCCCCTACAGTCCTGACGAAGGGTTCCGGCCTGAAACGTCGACTCATCATTTCCATGGATGCTGTCCGACCTGCTGAGCTCCTCCAGCCTGTTGTGAGTGTTGCTTTGACCCCAGCATCTGCAGATTATTTTGTGTTTACCACAGGGATCTGTGCTGGGACCTCTGCTGTTGGTGATGTATATAAATGACCTAAATGAAAACGTAGATGGATTTACAGATGATACCAATATTGGTAGAGTTGTGGATAGCTTAAAGACTGTCAAAGAATACAGCACAATATAGATCGGTTACAGATATGGGAAGAGAAATGGCAGATGCAGCTTAACCAAGATAAATGTGATGTGTTACACTTTGGTAGGGCAAATGCAAGGAGACAGTACACTGTTAAGAGCAAGATCCTTGAGAGTGTTGCTAAGCAGAGAGATCTTGGAGACCAAGTTCATAGCACCTTGAACGTGGCCACACAGGTTGTTAAGGTAGTTAAAAAGCTTATGGAATGTTTGCTTTTATTGTTGAGGCACTGAGTTAAAAAATCAAGAGGTTATGTTACAACTTTATAAAACTCTGGTTAGGACACGTCTGGAGGACTGCATACAGTTCTGGTTACCCCACAATAAGAACAAAGCTAAGGTTTTGGAGAGGATGTCAAAGGGGTTTACTAGAATGCAGCCTGGTTTAGAGGGCATGTGCTATCATGAGAGGCTAGCTAAACTTAGATTGTTTACTCAGGAGTGCCAGAGGTTGAGCGGAGATCTGACAGAGGTTTACAAGATTATGAGAGCCATTGATAAATATGGACAGAGAGTATCTGTTTCCCAAAGTTGAAATCTCTAATACCAGGGGGCATGAATTGAATGTGAGAGGGGGTAGGTTCAAAGGAGATGTGAGGGGTAAGTTTTTTACTTAAAGAGTCAAAGATATCTGGAATGTGCTGCCTGGTATGGTGGTAGAGGGAAATAAATTGGTACCTTTTAAGAGATGTTTGGATATGCACATGGACGTAAGGAAGATGGAGGGATATAGATATGGTGTAGGTAGGAGAGATTAGTGTTCGAGTATTTTTGATTTGCTTTTTAGCTGGCTTAACACAACATTGTGGGCCAGATGGCCTGTTCCTGTTGCTGATGCTGTACTGTCCTATGTTGTAGTATTGTGTCCAGTTTGGTCACCACATTATAGATAGGATTTGATTGTGCTGGAAAGGGTGCAGAGAAGATTCACCAAGGTATTGTTTGGAATGAAGCAGTTCGGTTATGAGGAGAGTCTGGAGAGGATAGGTCTGTTTACCCCAGAGCAGAAGAAGCTCAGACTCAAAAACATTTACTTTTCCCAAGCTGACAAGATGATCAACCCCTCCACCCATTAAACCTCCTCACGGCACTCCCCAACACCACTACTTTATCATATCCTATCAGAGTCACTATATGTACAGATACTATTGTACCTAGTGTCACTCTATGTACATTCATTTAGTCTATGTATATAAGCTAATCTATGTGTTTAGATTTAGTGTGCTTTATTATTGCGTTCTTTATGCTTATTGTGTTTTTCATGCTGCATCAGATCAAGAGTAACAATCAGTTTATTCTCCTTTATACTTGTGTACTGGTGAATAGCAATAAGCTTTCTTGAATCTATGAGGGGACATGGCTGAGATATATAAATCTATAAGAGGTAGATTGCAGGAACCATTTATGCATATCAGGAATAGATAAAACTAGAAGACATAGGTTTTGGATAAGTTGTAAGAGTTAAAAGAGATTTGTGAGGTTTGAGAGGGAGTGGAGTGTAGATAGGGTGGATCTTTTTTAACCCAGAGAATGCCGAGTACCTGGAATAAACCTCCTGGGAAAACATGAAAGCAGAGTCACTGACAGCATTTGCGAAGTGTCTAGAGGAGAATTTGAATCGTCTAGCTGGGCCAAGTGCTGTATGATGGGATTAATACAAATGGTTGCCTATTGGTTGGCAGGGGCACGGTTAGACAACTGGTTTGCTTCCATGCTGAATGGGCTTGTAATTCTATAAGGATATTTGTGAAAGACATGTGTCAATGAGGAGAAATCCATTTTACCACTCAGACCTTTGTTTCTTTAAAATTCACATACAATGTACTGGGCAATAAAGTTAAATGCAAGCTTGTTGAGTTCAGTGACAACATCAAAATAAAGGAAGCAGTAAATCCCATGGTGCAGCTGAAGGTGTTCATCAAGACTGAAGCATGTTTCTAGTGACAGCACAGGGGAGAGTATTGAGAGGTTAGGAATGTTCTGAGGCTTGTGTACATTATTAAAGAGCATTCATTGTGTGCTGCAGGAGAATTGCATTATTGTGGATACTGATATCACAGCTGGTACATTAATGACTGCTCTCCCTGGTGGCTGAAAATTGCCCATGGCACTTTGTGAAAGGCAGAGGAATCCTTATAGTATCCTGTCTCAAGCTTATGAAACTTTCCTATACACAAATCTATCTACTTCCTTTCCATGCAATTATAATGACGCCTATTGCTCAAACTGTCTTGTTAACAGTGAAGTGATTTCAATATTAGATTAGATACAACTTTATTGTCATTGTGCCGAGTACAGATACAAAGCCAATGAAATGCAGTCAGCATCTAACCAGAAATGCAAAGAACAGTGTTATTTACAAAATAACTGCAAATAAAAAGTAAGTGCTACAGCACACAAATATAAAAGTACTGAGACAGTACAATATGGGTGCAATACTGCTTAGCGCTGTGATGTGTGCTTCAGCAGGGTCACAGCCTCAGGGAAGAAACTCTTCCTGTGTCTGCTGGTGCGGGACCGGAGGCTCCTGTAGCACCTACCGGATGGGAGGAGAGTAAGAAGTCCATGGTTAGGGTGAGATGCATCCTTGATAATGCTTTTCACCCTGCCTAGGCAGAGTTTATGCTTGATGTTCTTAATGGTGGGCAACTGGGTGCCGATAATCAGCTGGGCAGTTTTCACCACAGGCTGGAATGCTTTGTGGTCCGATTATTAATGTGAAAAATATTATGTAAATGTAAGTTATTTATTTCTTTTACAACAATTATGCTTCATTTGCGCCAGCAACAAATAAAAAAGGAATTAATAGACTTTACTCTAAAATTGCATCAAATATACATAATAAAAGCATTAAGTATAGTTTTTTACATCTAAATTCAAAGCCAGAAAGCAAAGATATGATCTTTGAAATGTGTGCTGATGTAAATGCAAAAAATAGAAATGAGCTGTATGGAGTTAATTTAATCTGAGCATCATATCCCTGCAAAAATCAGGCAAATCTCCCTACTGAACATATACTTGCATTGATAAAATATTTAGCAATGATATTTAAAAAACATCTTCACTGAAAGAGAAAAAGGCACCTGGAATAAACTGCCCTGAAAGGTAATGGAGACAAAAGCATTGGGCACATTCAAACTATAGTTGGGATGCTATAACGGCAGAACTGTCTTAATAGTGGAACAGGTTTTGAACGGATTAATAACCATTTTTCTTCCTTGAGGTCTCTGATGCATTACTCAATTTGTATTGGTTTCCTCTTTAATCAAGACTCAATATGAACTTCTCTGAACTCCTTTCACCATCATTGTGAATGATTTGCAACATCCTGAAATAATCTGGGGCAATGTTAATGTGAATTAATCTTTTATTAAATGCAGTGCCTTAGATACATTTATAATAGCATTGCAATGCATTTGAAGAGTGTGAAAATTGCCCATCAGTTGCAAGGTTAAAAGGTCAGTTCTCTTTTTTTTTTGATTCAGCCATTAATGTTTCTCAAGTGGCCCTAATTATGGGCTCTGCAGATTCTTCTCAGGACCCATCCAGAGACTGAAGGATTAGTGAATCTATCCAAAGTGTTCCCCTAGGATAACACTGACCATTAAGATGAGGTAAGAATTTTATTAGTATTTAGGTATCTCAGCCACATGCACAATACCTCCTTAAAAATTCAGGTCAGTCATTAAACACACCTTTATAGCTCTGTTTTGCTGCTGATGCAGCTGATTTGCAGGTCACTATTCTTCAAGTTAGTTCAGAATCTTAATCTTAGAAGGTGCATTAAAAACTTGCAGTATGGATAGTTTGCAGCTTCTAGCTACTTTTGTAAAGCTTACAGGCAGCTAACACAAACTAAATCAATTACAAATCAAACTAGATTGAAATTTAGACACCTGCCAAGAGAAGGAGTAGATAATAGCGAAGAGAAAATATCCCTCTGACACTTCTTAGACTTCACTTAAATGGGGTAAAAGAAGAGAAGTACAGATAAATCAAAAAACACCTATTGAGGGAGAAACCAGTTAATGCTTCAGGTCAAAAACACTTCATCAGAGCTAAGAAAGAGAAAGCAAGTTAGTCTAGTAACAGAAGATGTGGGAGAGCAAATGAAATGACTATAATAGGGTGAAATAATGGCTAGCCATTTCATGGAGTGTAGCTTCTTTGTTTCATGGTTGTGGTATTGTGTGGTCTGCTTTTCTGAGATGTGCTGATTAGGGTAGAATATATAAATGAAAGGAAAAAGGAGCAGAACAATGGTATGTACAAATGAACTCCTGATATGAAGCCAAAAAAATAGAAAGTTATCTAAAGTTGTAGAATTCAATATTGAGTTGTGAGTGTTGTAATGTGCACAGATGTTCCCTGAGCTTACATTAGGTTTTATTGTAATGATGCAGGAGACCATGGCAGACATCCCACCTCTCCCGGAAATTCTGGGAGTCTCCCGCATATTAATAACAGCTCCCTGATGCCCGCAAATTATATACAATATCACAGAAATGAGAGGGAGAGGGAGAGCGGGAGCAGGAGTAAGATCGAGAGCGGGAGCAAAAGCGAGCATGCTGATTGGTCTCTCTTTGTGCTAAGTAGACCTATCAGTTTTCTCTGTGGGCAGGCTTTACAGTCGACCTTTGTCTCTCGGTCAGTTCAGTTTCATGTCCTGCATCGCCATGGCAAAGTGTTTCAAAAAAAAATATATAAAGCACTTCACCCCAAACTGCACTAAAGTGTACCCCTGCCTAATAGGGGTCAAAAATAATGACAATGCTGCTCGCTGTGCTGTTTGCAACAGTGACTTTTCTATTGCTCATGGTGGGTTAAATGACTGTAAAAGACATGTTGAGGTGAGTTTAATAGGTGTCATTCATTCATTAGCATAGCTAACGTTATTTAAACTAGCTGGCTAGCTGCCAAGGAGCTACCCTATTGATGTCCTATGTGATGAGGCCAAATTCCCTGTAGACTTGCCTAAAGTTGTAATAGAATTAAAAAAACAATTCCATGATAATATATAAGTACATACTGTATTTTAATGTCACATTTTCTGCATATACCCAGTTTACAGATTACAGATTGGTTTACAGATTAGACAAAATCACTAAACAAAGTATTACATAAGATAATGTAATAAGGATACACCTTATGCTTTTATTTCTTTTAGGGACCACAACATATTAGGGAGGCTAATCACAGGAAAGGCTGCTCAAGTATTTCACAGTTCTTTTCAGCACTGCCACATCACAGTACAAGGAAAGCTTGCAAAAGAAATAGAAAAGCTATTTGCATTAGCATTGAGATTGCTAACAAAGTATTCAACAAGGAATATATATATATTCCTCTGTGTGTGTGTGTGTGTGTGTGTGTGTGTGTGTGTGTGTGTGTGTGTGTGTGTGTGTGTGTGTGCGTGTGTGTGTGTGTGTGTAAATAGTTTCAATATGTGTCAAATAAATTGTTGTGTTCTTTCATAATCAAATGTCCCCGCATACATGCGCCCTTGGAGGTCAACCCAGGGGCGGGGGGGGGGGGATATGGGGTTGCCGGGGGGGGGCAGGGGTGCTACCTCCCTGAAATGATGGTGCTATCTCCCTGAAATGAGTTTTTGCAGGGTGGGATGTCTGCCATGGATGTGTCAGAGAGGAATGGTGAATTGTCATGGCAGGTAACTAGAAACTCAATGTCACTCCTGCAGACTGAGCTCCACAAAGCAATCACCCAATGTATGTTTGGTTCTCACTCTCTCACTCTCACTCCCTCGAATCAGACCAGGTAACAGTTTTGAAAGCCAGGAAAAGAGGCAATTGTACAACAGCATATACAAATATCTCATGAAAAGAATTATGGAACATTTGGCATGAGTTTCCCTTCTGCAGGAGATGAGCGTCCTCCTGTAAAGTAGGGTCTAGATGTCTCACTCTCTAGCCATAAGGCCATTAGACCATGAGACTTAGGAACGAAATTAGGTCATTTTCCCCATCAAATTTGTTCTGCCATTTCATCATGGCTGATTTATTATCCCTTTCAACCCCATTCTTCTGCCTTCTTCCCATAACCTTTATCACCCTTATTAATCAAGAATTTATCAACCTTCACTTTAAGTATAATGACTTGGCATCCAGCTGTCTGTGACAATGAATTCCACAGATTCGCCAACCGCTGGCTAAAGAAATTCCTCCTCATCTTTGTTCTAAAGTGATGTCTTTCCATTATCAGGTTGTTCCCTTTGGTCCTAGACTATAGGAAACATATATAGGAAACATCCTCTCCCCGTCCACTCTTACAATGGTTACAATGAGGTCCACCCCTCTCCCTTCATTCTTCTAAATTCCAGCTGAGTACAGGCCCAGAACCATCAAATGTCCCTCACACATTTCTCCTTTCAATCCTGGAATCATTCTTGAGAGCTTCCTCTGGCCTTTCCCTTCCAATCTCAGCACTTTCTTCCTTAGAGAAAGGGCGCCAAAAGCTGTTCAAAATACTCCAAGTGTGGTCTGACCAATGCCTTATAAAGTCAGCATTACATCCTTGATGGAATGTAAGAGGTAAGTACAGGTGTGAGGGGGAAAGTTGGTGTGTGGGGAGCGGGGGTGAAAGGGAATGATTTGAGAATTTAGCTAGTGACTGTTAGAAGAGGTAAAGGGCTGAAAAAGAAGTCCGAGGACAGTGTACTGTGGAGTAAACGGAAGGAAATGGAAACCAGGGGGAGGCAATGAGCAGGTCTTGAGGTGGGTGAAAGGAGTCAGGGGTCTACAGGAATGCGAACCAAGTGGGGGAGGAAAACAGAGAGGAGTGATTATCAGAAGTTGGAGAAATCCTTATTCATTCCATCATGTTGGAGACTACGAAGACGGAATGTGAGGTGTTGCTCCTCCAATGTGTTTAATCTCATAGTAACAGACAGACAGTTAACTCATAGTAACAGACAGACTGTGGACAGACAGATCAGTGAGGGAATGGTCACAGGGTTCTGACTGTTGAGGTGGATGAAGCAAAAGTGTTTTATGAAGCTGTCTCCCAATCTGGATGGTTGTAAGAGAGGAGGTATAGGGACAGGTGTAGTATTGGTTGCAGGGGAAGTAGAGGGTGGTCGGTAAGGAAGGATAAATGAGCAAGGGACCCTTGGAAAGGGTGATCCCTGCAGAAAGCAGAGAGGGATGGGGTGCTGAAGGATGTGCCTGGTGGTGGGTTCCCATTGAGATGTCAGAAGTTATGGAGAACAATGTGCTGGATGCAGAGGCTTATGGTATATAGGTGAGGACAAAGGTAACCCTAACCCTATTATGTCGGTGGTAGGGAGCATGGGATGGGTGACAGCAGACTTGTGGGAAATGGAAGAGACAGAGGTGAGAGCAACATTGATAGTAGTGGAAGGGAAGCACCAATTTTCTGAATAAAAAAAGACATCTTTTATGTCCCAGAATGGAAAGCCTCATCTCAAGACCGGATGTGGTGGAGGTTGGGTTATTGAGAGAAGGGAATTAGTATTCTTACAAGTGACAGGCTGGAAAGAGGCATATTGAAGGTAACTGGCGGAGTCAGTGAGTTTGTAAAAGATGTCAGTGGATAACCATCTCTGGAGACGGGGACAGCAAAAACAAGGAAGAAGATCCAAGTGTCATCTCTGGCAACCAACAACTGTTGTACAGAATATTCCCTTAGAGTTATGAAACATAACAATAACTTTTTAATTGAGAATGAGGTCACTCAGCCCATCATGTTGGTGCTAGATGTCTATCAGAATATGATTTCCATTCCACCCAGCAACACCTCTTTCTGTGTAGCTTTATAATTTCTTTTTTCAACAGTATACCTACCTAATACTGACTTGAAGGTCAAATGGAACCTTCTCCAATCAACATAGAAACATAGAAACATAGAAAATAGGTGCAGGAGTAGGCCATTCGGCCCTTTGAGCCTGCACCGCCATTCAGTATGATCATGGCTGATCATCTAACTCAGAACCCTGCACCAGCCTTCCCTCCATACCCCCTGATCCCTTTAGCCACAAGGGCCATATCTAACTCCCTCTTAAATATAGCCAATGAACTGGCCTCAACTGTTTCCTGTGGCAGAGAATTCCACAGATTCACCACTCTCTGTGTGAAGAAGTTTTTCTTAATCTCGGTCCTAAAAGGCTTCCCCTTTATCCTCAAACTGTGACCCCTCGTTCTGGACTTCCCCAACATCGGGAACAATCTTCCTGTATCTAGCCTGTCCAATCCCTTTAGGATTTTATACGTTTCAATCAGATCCCCCCTCAATCTTCTAAATTCCAATGAGTATAAGCCTAGTTCATCCAGTCTTTCATCATATGAAAGTCCTGCCATCCCAGGAATCAATCTGGTGAACCTTCTTTGTACTCCCTCTATGGCAAGGATGTCTTTCCTCAGATTAGGGGACCAAAACTGCACACAATACTCCAGGTGTGGTCTCACCAAGGCCTTGTACAACTGCAGTAGTACCTCCCTGCTCCTGTACTCGAATCCTCTTGCTATAAATGCCAGCATACCATTCGCCTTTTTCACCGCCTGCTGTACCTGCATGCCCACTTTCAATGACTGGTGTATAATGACACCCAGGTCTCGTTGCACCTCCCCTTTTCCTAATCAGCCATCATTCAGATAATAATCTGTTTTCTTGTTTTTGCCACCAAGTGGATAACTTCACATTTATCCACATTAAATTGCATCTGCCATGAATTTGCCCACTCACCTAACCTATCCAAGTCACCCTGCATCCTCTTAGCATCCTCCTCACAGCTAACACTGCCGCCCAGCTTCGTGTCATCCGCAAACTTGGAGATGCTGCACTTAATCAAGTCTGCAGGCAATCCATTCCACATGCAGCTTCATGATTCCCAAATACTTTCCTTCCTCAACAGCCTTATCTGAAGCTCTTCTGGCAATACAGTATACCCTCCACCGTGAAACTCTGCAGGACCACTTTTCCATTCTGAAAATGTCTGACTAATATTTTCACTGGAGGACCCATGACTAAAGCATTTGGATACACTAGAAATTTCAGCCTCATGTCATAAAAGTTTATGACACAAGCAATCATTGCTCTACCACTTCTGTGTTGGTCAATCTAGCCTAAACACAATCTCTGACACTTAGTCCAAAGGCTTAACAGTACTAAGGGAACTAAGTAAGGTGACAGGAAGCCAACGTGTATAACTGGCCTCTCATTGTGATATGTGCAAGATAGATTTCTGGATAAAGTTCTGGTTGGTGGGACTCATTCCATTCAAGGAAATGTTATTATCAGAGCATCCTCATTTGAGGAGGCACTGACATCAGGAGGAATTTTATCTTAAAATCTGACAATTAATGGGAATGTTACTGTGCACTGAATAAGTTAGCTGTTGCATTGATTTGGTTCATGTAGAAAATAAATGGAATATAAAATCTACAAGGATGAACAAGCAGTCGGTTACAGAAACTGATAGTACAGTAATTTATTGTTCAATAAATAACTGCCACAGGGCCATTTATTTGATCTATTTCCCATAAAGTGTAGTTAAAAAGAAGACTGTATTAACTATAGCTTTTGTCATTGAGCAGTCCTCCAGTGATTCAGTGAATCAATCAGTCAACCTGGCTCACCGATCCCTCACGTGTGACAGACTCTAGATTCCTTCCACAATGTGAAAGAAAAATAGAAGCCTTTGAAGTCCTCAGCAGCTCTTCCAGCGTTTGCGGATTGATGATGATAGTAAGTCAATTAGTAATGTTGGTTAA
This sequence comes from Mobula birostris, assembly GCF_030028105.1. Classification (NCBI taxonomy): domain Eukaryota; kingdom Metazoa; phylum Chordata; class Chondrichthyes; order Myliobatiformes; family Myliobatidae; genus Mobula; species Mobula birostris. The sequence goes on from NC_092374.1 coordinate 68,974,653, forward strand.
CGACATTCAGTTTGTGCCAACATGCCAACATTTCACAATGTGAGTCCCAGCAAGTTAGGGATTTTTGTGAAGATGCAAAAGATCTAAACATGCTGACAACTTTTTAAACATTTTTTTTCTGCACTCTGGAGATCCAAAGTTGCTCCAATTTTGTTTAGCTGAACATGATTGGCCTAGTTCAAAGTTCAAAGTACATCTATTACCAGAGAATGTATACATTATATAAGCTTGAGATTTGTATCCTTATAGACAGCCACAAAACAAAGAAATTGAAAGAACCCATAAAAAAGAGGACAGTCAAACATCCAATTTGCAGAGAAAGAAGAGAAAGATAACAAATTGTGCAAACAATGAAAGGAAGCAAATAGAATTCAGAATGAGAGTGAATCCACACACACGAATTCTGGATCAGCCGGAGCAGGCCAAAGCCTCAGCCTCAATTCAGCACTGACACTCCTAGAGCAGAAGTGATCCAACCCTCACCCCTAGTCCCGACACACTGCCTTTCAATCTGATCCAGCATTTCAATCACCCAAACATCGGGTCGTTGCTCGCTCAAGGACTCAGGCCCTGTCACTTCGATACACTCTGAGCCTGGACCCCGCCGCCACATTTTGGTCCATAGCTGAATATTCCAAATTGGCCTGGCACTAAGATCGATCAAACTTCGTATTTTTCCTCACTTTTGGCTTAGCTAGACAAAACTCAATTCTTGCTTGCCTCCACTCGCCTTGAATCCGCCTCGACCTCACCTCGACTTTGCCTCACACATGCTCACTTCAACCCTCGACTCAGCCTCGCCTCCGCCCACCTCTCCATTGTTTGCAGTGATTATTTACCATAAATTTTACCATAAAAAGTATTATTAATAAAGTATTTATTTGTATTCTTTTTTTGTTTGCCAGCATTAAGCGGTCACTAAGCTTCACCAACACCATCTTAAACTGGGAGGTTTAACAGTTTGGGGAATAAAATGACTGGTGTGATTATTTTTAAAATAGAATGAATCATTCTTTGTAAAAAGCTATTATTGTCTTCCTTAAAACCTGCCATTGATTTTACAGTGCATTAGGGAACTCAAGGGATAGATCTGAATAGTTCTCTTTCAGATTACAGCTACAAACTATTTAGTCCCTGAGGCAGAGTTGCCTCTTGTTGCATGCGCTAAGCACACCCTGTATCCACATTCAACTCCGCTTCTGAAATGTGATTGTATTATCCTTTGAATGCTGGAATGCTTTTCTATTGCAATCCCCATCTCGTATTCGGTTCCAGACAACTGTCATGGAAAAGAATAGATGCCCACCACTATAGCATGATCTTAACAACCGTGACCAAAGATGAATTTCTGCACCAGTTCTATGGTAGAGTCCAGATATTTCATAAAAGATTGTTTTAGAAGCAAGATTCAATATTACTTAGCGTCATATAAATCAAAAGAATTGCTCTCCTGTTGGTATTGGCATACATCCACTGTACACAATCTCTCTCTTGTGACTCAGCTGACAATATCTGATTAGATTGAAGCCACAATTCAGCTGAATTTCAGACCAATAGGGAAAAATAAAAACACTTTTCAATCATCCATCTCTGGCTGATGCCCAGGTAAAGAAAAAAGGCCATATTTCTTTACTTATCAATGGTCTTCCCAGTCCTTGTCCTTCCTGTTCTCCTATGGTCCACTCTCCTCTCTTATCAGATTCCTTCTTCTACAGCCCTTGACCTTTCTCACTCACCAGGCTTCACCTATCACCTTCCGGCTAGCATCCTTCCCCTCCCCAGCCTTTTTATTCTGGTAAATTCCCCCTTCCTTCTCAGTCCTGCCGAAGGATCTCAACCTGAAACGTTGACTGTACTTTTTTCCGTAGATGCTGCCTGGCCTGCTGAGTTCCTCCATCATTTTGCATGGACTGAGGAGTAATTTTTGTTTCTGGGGAATGTGACACTCGTCTACTCTATTCTGTTCTCATTGTACAGGGATGTGAGTTTTCAATCCACGTCCTACACACTTTTCCTGACATTGGGGATTTTTTTTGTCAGCTGCCTATGTTGCTGCCTGCACATTTGCAATATCTAAGCTGCCTCGGCTGTGCTTTTCAAGAACTGTCTTTTGCCTAGTACTTCACTTTCTACTGCTGGCACCCCCAGCCTGGCTTCTGAAAGATCCAAAGCTTTGCATGTCTGTTTGCAGCTTTCTAAAGTTACCCAAGTCCAGTGGTAACTGTGCACACAAGCTGGTTTCCTGGTGCAGTTTTGTGAGTTGAGTTTCTTTATTGTTGCTGCAGGTATTATCACTCAGAGGAGACAGTGTCAACAACTGAACATTCTAAGATATTCTCAAACTAAACAGTGCTGTCAAGTGTGAAGAGTATAACCAGATTCCACAAGTAATTCAAAGTTCAAGGTAAATTTACCATCAAAGTACATATACATCACCATGTATAACTCGGAGATCCATTTTCCAGTGGGTATACTCAATGAATCCATAATAGAATAATAATCATATTAGAATCAATGAAAGACTGTACCAATATGGCATTCAACCAGTGTGCAAAAGACGACAAACTGCGTAAATACAAAAGAAAGAAATAACAATAATAAATAAATAAACAATAATTATCATGAACATGAGATGAAGAGTCCTTGAAAATGATTCCACAGGTTGTGGGAACATTTCAATGATGTGCCAAGTGAAGTTGAGTGAAGTTACCCACTTGGTTCAAGAGCTTGGTGGTTGAGGGGTAATATCTGTTCCTGAAGCTGGTGTTATGAGTCCTTAGGCTCCTGTACCTTCTTTCCAATGACAGCAGCAAGAAAAGAGCATGGCCTAGATGGTGGGGCGAGGGGGATGTATCTGATGATGGATGCTGCTTTCATGCAACGGTACTTGATGTTGATGTTCTCATTGGTGAGGAGGGCTTTACCCGTGATGGATTCCATCGTTAATTAGTAAATTCTCCTAATCATGATATTACGAATATCTCTCAACAATATTAGGAAAGTGTTCCACTGCACCTAGCTGTACGTAATTCATTGGTGCAGACAAATCTTTCAATACTACATGTCTTGTAATGCATCATATATATTCTCTATAATCTTGTATGAGGGCTTCCAAAGTATGTTACAATTTGATCCTCTAGTCAAAGAGCTACACTAAGTTTGTGAGCTGGCTTCATCACCAGAGGTCACCAATAAGCACTACGGCCTCGTTTGGTTGGCAGTGACAGGGCGATTCCAGATAGATCCTTTCTGTACAAATGAAACTTCATCCCAATGGGCACAGCTCTCAAGGTAGCTGTAGTAGGGAAGGGATAATTGTTCACCGCTTTGCAAACTGTGGATTTGTTAAGAGGATGTGGAGACAGATGCAAGGATCTTTCTCAAGGTTTATCCAAATAGCTGCAGACACACTACTGGATGGAAGATACTCATTGATCTGCCTGAAATTTGTAGATCTTCCACCACAGTGATACCAGACTTCAAGTTCCTAGGCATCAACATCTCGGAGGAGCCGAACACATTGATATATTTGTAAAGACTTTGTTAGGAGATTCAGGAGATTTGGTATTTTACCAAAGAATCTTGCAAATTTCTATAGCCGTACGGTGGAGAGCATTCTAATTAGTTGCATCATTGCAAGGACTGCAAGAGGTTGGCGAGGGTTTTAGACTCAGCAAGCACCAATACAGGCACAATCCACCCCATCACTCAAGGACACCTTAAAGTGGCTGTTCCTCAAGAAAACAGGATCCATCACCTAGGGCCCTCGGCATCCAGAACATGCCTCCTTTTCATTACCGCCATCAGAATGGAGGTACTGAGCCTGAAGACCCACACTCAATGATTCAAGAACAACTTCTTTCCCTCTGTCATCAGATTTCTGAATAGTTCATGAACCCATGAACACTACCTCATTTTTCCTTTTTTGACACTATTTGTTTATACACAGTGACCACTTTATTAATTACACTTTTACATCAGCTCGTTAATGCAAATATCTAATCAGCAAATCATGTGGCAGCAACTCAATGCCTAAAGGCATGCAGAAATGGTCAAGAGGTTCAATTGGTGTTCAGACCAAACATCAGAATGAGGAGGAAATGTGATCTAAGTGACTTTGACCGTGGAATGGTATGAAAAATAAAAGAAAAAAATCCAGTGAGCAGCAGTTCTGTGAGTGAAAATGTTGTGTTAATCAGAGAAGTCAGAGGAGAATGGCCAGACTGGTTCAAGCTGACAGAAAGGAGACAGTAACTCAAATAATCACTTGTTATAACAGAGGTGTGCAGAAGAGCATTTCTGAATGCACAACATGTCGAACATTGAAATGGATGGGCTACAGCAGCAGAAGACCATGCCAGATTTTACGGAACAGAGTGTATAGTAATTTTTGCCTGGTACTACTATCATGAAACAACAAATTTCACATTATATAAAGTCAGTGGTAATAAATCTAATTCTGATTATGACTAGTATATTCAATGCTGCAGGAGTATGTGCTGCTGGATGCATTTAAGCTCAGTGCAGCCAAGGCAAAGGACCTGTAGAGAGAGACCACAGTTTCGGCTCCTTCCACTAATGCAAGGGGGGAAACCCCACAATGCTGAGCCAAGAGGAAAACTCCTCAAACATTGAAATGGAATATCACTCCAGCAAGTCACATGAGTTGAAGTGGTGCTATGATTTTGAAAAATGAAATATTTAACACGATAGAATGTATTGACCATATGACACTAACAACATCAAAAATTTTGCACTCCTGTATATTTTCCAATTAGGAATAAAGTTTATTTTTGAAACAGCCAACTTAGTAGAAATTGTAGAAACTCACATCAGCTGTCTTTGTTCTTTATACAGGTTACCTGCCTGGAAGTCCAAGTGCTGAGACTTCTTTGTTTGCTCCATTCTGCATTCCTCCAACCCTGCAGCTTGCCGATTCTCAGTGCAAGGCAGCGTGTTGTTTTGAGGGCTCACTCAAGTCATTGTTATTCTCATTCAGACACAGAGACTAAAATTCAAAGCCTCATTAGCTTGTGAAACCATGTCTCAGTGTCTGCTCTGCTTTACTCCCCAAGATACTGGAAGACGGTAAATAATTACGTAACAAATGAAGTTACTTCTCATGTAGCTTACGTTGTCCAAAACGGAACTTCTTGAAGTAGCTTTCACTGCAGGGATAGGCAGACTTTGGAAGCTTTTATTCTAAAATGTGTTGGAAAAAATATTCTTAAAGAAGTAGCAACCAGTACTAAGCAACCACAATGCCAACTGAGTAAGATGATAATGGGTGGGAGAGAGCTTGCAGAACATGCAAAGATTCAAAGTACACTTAATATCAAGTTATGTATGCAGTATTCAACACTGAGACTCATCTTCCCCACAAAGAGCCACAAAACAAAGAAAACCATGGAACCCGTTCAAGGAAAAACACCAACCACCTCCTCCCCACGTGTTAAAAAAAAACAAATCACATAAATAGCAACAAAAAACTGAGCAAAATGACAGAATATAAAGCACAAAATCATAAGACAAGGGTTACATGGTTTAGTGAAGCTAAATGGTCTGCATTCATAATGTATATATTCTGTAAATCCATCCAAGTGGTCAGAAAATAGTAACAAAACAATAACATTAGATTTTATTTGAGGGAAAGCGTCAGGTAGAAGAAGAAAGTTAATATAGCATGACTTGACAATGATATTGTATAGGCAAGGACAAGATAGGCAGCTAACTAAGTTGTACGCATTCATTAACTAGCCAGGTCACTTTAACTTTTTTTCCAATTCATTCTTTCTTTGTGCAGCATATCCATTAATCTATTTTAAACTGTACGCTTTGAGAGTTTTGGCAATTTGTAGGAATGAAAAGGATGTGAAAATGTTCCTCTGTGATGATATATACATATATTTTTTAAGTCACAAGATATATTGGGTGCAATGTAATATTGACAATGAGTACATCTAAAGTTATCAGAAAGATCTAGTCAGTGTCTGCTTAACTTCAGCTGTATAGAGTTTAAGGCAATATATTGATATCCAAGTCTAAATAGACCTTGTCAAAGGCCTAAAATATTAGACAATATAGCAAAAATTTGGCTTGGAGTATGGATCCCCTATTTACTGTTTACAATACTCAGTACAGCAGCCACAGTCTAATTAACTGCACCAAATAAAGAAGCTTCACACATATTCAAGGAACGACAGGAACTTCATTATACTTGGAGAGACTAATACCTGCTCTGGTCTGTCAGGAAATGCAGTAAAGGTAAAGAAGCTCAAATGATGATTGAATGCTGGGATTGGAACAGCAGGACATGTTAGTCCCTGGGATTCTTTTTAGTCTTTGGTTGATATTTCAAAGTTTCAAAGTACATTTATTATCAAAGAATGCGTAAACTATATAACCTTGAGATATGTTTGCTTACAGGCAGCCGCAAAGCAAGAAACCTGAAAGAACCTGACTGAAAAAGAAGCCAACTCCCAGTGCACAGAGAAAGGAAGAACAAAACACAAATCATGCAAACAACAGAAGCAAGCAACAATATTGTGAATCAAAATGAGTCTTTATATCCGAACCCCAGAGCAGCCTGGAGTAGGCTGGAGTAAGTCCAAAGACTCGGTATCAGTCCATCATGTTAGCAGACATTGAGCACAGCAGCCGGGGCAGTCTTCATGGCCTCAGTTCCACGGAGAGAGGAGTGAACATTGCGGGAGAATGAATGATGTCTTTCCAGTCTATGTGAGCTGGTGTTTAAATTATCCAAACAGCATATTGTACCTTGCACTAAACCTGGGCCAGGCACCGCAAAATGCACCAGGCTTAGACCTCGTGACCCAGCACCACATTCGGGGCCCAGGCCGTCGCCGCTCTTGATTTCTCCCAAGTGTCAGGGAGCAGGAGTGAGTGCCATTGCTACTACAAAGGAAAAAGTGCTTGAAAAACTCAAAGTTCTTAAGGTCGCTAAGTCACCTGGTCCAGATGGACTACAATCCAGAGTCCTGAGGGAATTGAATTGAATTGAATTGAATTGACTTTATTTCTTACATCCTTCACATACATGAGGAATAAAAATCTATACGTTACGCCTCCATCTAAATGTACAATCATAGTAATTTATAATAATTTATAATAAATAGAACAATCAATGTGATAGAAAGTACACTCAAATCAGCATGTCGGTCGTCAGTCTGATAGGATGGTGGAAGAAGCTGTCCTGGAGCCTATTGGTCCTGGCCTTTATGTTGTGGTATCGCTTCCCAGATGGTAGCAGCTAGAATAGATTGTGGTTGGATGGCTTGGGTCCCCAATGATCCTATGGGCCCTTTTTACACACCTGTCCTTATAAATATCCTGAATCATGGGAAGTTCACAACTACAGGTGCGCTGATACAGCCAGTCAGGAAGCTCTCAATTGTGCCCCTGTAGAAAGTTTTTAGGATCTGGGGTCCATACCAAACTTCCTCAACCGTCTGAGGTGAAAGAGGCGCTGTTGTGCTTTTTTCACCACAAAGCTGGTGTGTACAGACCACGTAAGGTCCTCGGTGATGTGGATACCGAGGAACTTGAAGCTGTTTACCCTCTCAACCCCAGATCCATTGATGTCATTGATGTCTCCATTCCTCCTGTAATCCATAACCAGCTCCTTTGTTTTTTGCAAGATTGAGGGAGAGATTGTTTTTTTGATACCACTGTGTCAGAAGGATGACTTCTTCTCTGTAGACCACCTTGTTATTTTTTGAGATAAGGCCAACCAATGTAGTGTCATTTAATTAGCAGATTGGAGCTGTGGGTGGTGATACAGTCATGGGTGTGCAGACAGCAAAGGAGGGGACTCAGTACGCAGTCTTGAGGGGCTCCTGTATTGAGAGTCAGAGAGTTGGAGGTGAGGTGACCCAGTCTTACAACCTGCTGGTAATCTGACAGGGAGTCCAGGATCTGGCTGCACAAGGCATGATCAAGACTAAGGTCCCTGAGCTTCTTGTCAGGCCTGGATGAACTATGGTGTTGAATGCTGAACCGTAGTCCAAGAACAGCATTCTCACATCAGCATCCTTCTTCTCCAGATGTGTAGGGACAGTGTGTAGAGCTGTGACTATTGTGTCATCTGTTGATCGGTTGTGTCAGTAGGCGAATTGTAATGGGTCAGTTTGGATGGTAGAAAGCTGCAGATGTAATCCTTGACCAGGCTCTCAAAGCATTTGCTCTTTATTGAGGTGAGTGCGACAGGACGTCAGTCATTCAGGCATGTTACCTTGGTATTTTTCGGTACAAGGACAATGGTGGATAATTTGAAGCAGGAAGGCACTCTACACGGGAGAGGGAAAGATTAAAGATGTCTGTAAACACACCTGCCAGTTGTGCTGCGCACATCCTAAGTATTCATCCTGGGATGCCATCTGGTCCACACATTAGAAACAGTCGCATACCTCAGCCTCAGAGATGATCAGGTTGCAGATTGTAGTGATGGCTTGCCTCAGAGGCTTTGTGTTAGTGACATTGAACCTAGCATAAAAGTGATTGAGCTCATCTGGGAAAGAGCCCACGGGAAAGAGTTTGCTGAAGAGATAATGGATGTATAGGTCAAGATCCTTCAAGAATTACTGACATGGTCCCAGAGGACTGGAAGATTGCAAATGTCACTACACTCTTTAAGAAGGGAGGAAGGCAAAAGAAAGGAAATTATAGACCAGTTAGCCTAACCTCAGTGGTTGGGAAAATGTTGAAATACATTGTTAAGGATGAAATTCTGAGGTACTTGGAGACTAATCATAAAATAAGTCAATGTTAGCATGGTTTCTGTAAAGGAAAATCTTGCCTGACAAATCTATTACAGTTCTTCAAGGAAGTAACAAGTAGAGTGGGCAAAGGAGAAGCAATGGATGTCATTTACTTGGATTCTCAGAATGCATTTGAAATGATGCCACACATGAGGCTGCTTTACCAGATAAAATCTGGTGGCATTACAGGAAGGACACTGGAAAGATAGTGGAATGGCTGACAGGTAGGAGACAGCGAGTGGGAATAAAAGTGGCCTTTTCTGGTTGGCTGCCGGTGACTAGTGGTGCTTCTCAGGGGTCAGTATGGGGACCGCTGCTTTTCACATTGTTTGCAAATGAATTAGATTATGGAATTGATGGCTTTGTGGCAAAGTTTGTGGATGATACAAAGAGAGATCGAGGGGTAGGTAGTGATGAGGAGGCAAAGAATTTGCAGCAGGACTTAGATAAATTGGAAGAATGGGCAAAAAAGTGGCAGATGGGATACACTGTTGGGAAATTTATGATAATTCATTTTTTTAAATTAACAATTGTACAGACTATTAACTAAATGGCGAGAAGGTTCAAACATTAGAGGTTAAGTGGGACTTATGGGTCCTCCTGCAAGACTCCCAGAAGGTTAATTTAGAGGTTGAGTCTGTGGTAAAGAAGACAAATGGAATGTTGGCATTTATTTCAAGGAGAATAGAATATTCTCTTGAATAGAATGTCCGTGCATGGCCTCTCCGAATTGATATCGTATTTGTTAAGTAGGGGCCATGCACAATCCTGATTTGATGGAGACAGACGTGAGGAGCATGGAGGAACATCTGGAGAAACTTCTGAAATGCCTGCTTCGCTGCCGTTGCTACTGTGCGAGCAAGAATCTCCGGAGGGGAAGGCCCAAAATCCTCGCCTTTGCCTGTTGCTGGGGCCGGGGTCGAAGCGCTCGGTGATCGGTGTCAGAGGGCTGGTCGGAGGCTCGAAGTTTTCGGACCGACTCAGAGTCGGACTGTGGTCTGGTGCTTCCAGGGTGCTGTATCGGCAAGTTTGCGGCACTGGAAGCTCATGGCAGGGAGAGTTTCTCCCTTCTACCATCTGCATGAGATGATGGGACTTTCGAGAGATTTTGAGACTTTTTTTTACCTTGCCCATGATCTGTTCTTCATCAAATTACGGTATTGCTTTGCACTGTTGTAATTATATGTTGTAATTATGTGGTTTTTGTCAGTTTTTTTTTAGTCTTGTTTTGTCTTGTGTTTCTGTGATATCATTCTGGAGGAATAAATTGTATCATTTCTTTATGCATGCATTACTAAATGACAATAAAAGAGGACTGCGTGTCCTCATAACCTAATCTAATATAAATATAAAAGCTAGGAGATAATGCTGAGCCATTACAACACATCAGTCCGGCTGCACTTGGAGTATTGTCAACAGTTTTGGACCCTAAATCTCAGAAAGGATGTGCTGTCATTGGAAAGAGTCCAGAGGAGGTTCATGAAGATGATTCTGGGAATGACGGGGTTAACATATGAGGAATGTTTGGCAGCTTTCAGCCTGTAGATTCGGAATTTAAAGGAATGTGGGGGATTTCGTTGAAACCTACCAAATGTTGAAAGGACTAGATAACGTGGATGTGGAGAGGATGTTTCTTATGGTGGGGGTATCCAGAACTGGAGGACATAGCCTCAAAATTGAGGGGTGACCCTTTAGAATAGAGGTAAGGAGGAATTTTTTTAGCCAGGTAGTAAAATCTGTGGAACAGTGGTGGAAGCCAAGTCTGTGCACATATTTATGTCATGGTCCAGTCTGTGAAGTCCGCATTCCGGTTCATGATCCGGTCCATTGATCCCTTATTCCGGGTTTTTCTGTTCCATCGGACACCTTAATTGAGGCACCTGATTCTTGTTTTGGGCTGGCACATAAATACCTCTCAAACCAAGGATTCCCTGATGGACTGTTCCCTTCCCCTCTCCATCTGAATCCCTGGCAATTACTTTGGCAGTTTATCTCAACAGTTACTTCATCTGTAATCTTCATCTGTTACCTTTGCCTGCGTCCTCACCTATATCGCCATCTAGTTCAACCGCCAGATTGAGACCGGAGCCTTGCCACACCAAGATAAGGAACTATCTATCGTTGAGTTTGAAACTGTCTCTTTATGTCCCTGTGTTTAGTCTCCGTGACAAAGAATAGTCCTGGCCCTAGGTCCTGTTCCCAAGGAGGGGTCCTGGCCCTGCGTCCTAGAAAGGGTCCCGGCTCTACGTCCTAGAAAGGGTCCCAGCCCTGCGTCCTAGAAAGGGTCCCGGCCCTGCGCTCCAAGGAGGAGTCCCAGCTCCGTACCCAAGAGCCTAACCAAGCCGAGTCCAAGAGCCAAGCCAAACCTAGTCCAAGAGCCACGCCCAGCCCAGTGCTGGAGTTCCCTCATCCAGTCCAAGCCTTGTCGAAGTACCTCATCCAGTCCAAGCCTAGTCCAAGTATCTCGTCCAGTCCAAGCCTAGTCAAGAACTTCGTCCTGTCCAGGTCAAACCTTTGTGTTTTCGTCCTGTCCGTGTGCCTCGTCCTGTGCAGGGGTTCCACGTCTAGTCCTGTAGCCTAGCCACGTCCAGTCCTGTAGCCATGTCTTGTCCTCACCTAGATCCGGGGTCCGAGCCCAAGTCATGACCCAGGTTCCGGATTCCTGTCCAGTCTCTGGCTCAGAGTCCTAGCCCAGGCTTCTTGTTCCGAGTTCCTTGTCCTGATCCCTCTTTCCTAGTCTTAGTCCTATCCCAGGCCCAGTGTCCTTGTCTTGTCCAGGGCCTGTGTCTATGTCCAGCATCGTTTCTTCCAGACTCTCCTTGCTCTCTTGCTAAACCTTGTCCTGTTCCTAGTACTTCAGTGTCTGTGTCTTGCACTTGGGTTCGCTCCCCATGCCCCCTTATGACAATTTAAGGTGGAAGTTGATTGATTCCTAATTGGTTAGGGCATCAAAGGATATGGAGAGAAGGCAGGTGTATGGGGTTGAGTGGGATCCAGGAACAGCCATGATGAAATGCTGGAGTAGACTTGATCGGGTGAATAGCCTAATTCTGCTCGAATGTCTTATGGTCTTATGGTCTTATCAGGTGATCAATCTCAATTTTAGGCAATTACGTGCATGGCCATGGGCTTCCAAACTAGCTAAGAATTCTAAGTTTAAAGGAATCATTTTGCCTCTAAATGTTAACCATCTTCAGATGTACCATGCGACACACTGTGACTCTCAGACTTGGTTTATTTATGCCAAAAGTGTTAAAGGACCTCCAAAACAAGCACTCATTCACTTTCAACCTTCTGTGATACAAACAATTCTGTTGCTAAAGCAATTTTATCAAATCAGTATGAGTTCCCAAACTGATTTTGTTCTCAGGATGCTGATGGGTTCAACTGTTTAATTCTTAGGTGACACTGTTTAATTGATATTGTCTTTGCAGTTTAACAATCAATTATTTGCTTGGATTTAATATAATTACTTATATACAAGTAACTGCTTATTATGCTTCCCAGTGGTAATAATATATAATGCAAGTTCAATGTGTTCCCCTATTGGCTGTATTGGTAAAATGTCAGTGTGATTCTGGAAACATCTTGGTACTGCATTATTTGAATAATGGTTTTCTTATTGGTTGACTCTTATCTACAAAGTTGAATAGAACTTTCCTTCTCTCTGTGGCTGTAAAAACAGGATCTCAAAGTAGCTCCAACTTAGCTTCTTAGTATCTTTAGATCTTTAGATCTTATCTGTCCCTTTACTTAGTAAACCTCTATTACTGTCCGTTTCAATTTTTCTTTGTTCCATCAACTCTTAATAAAATGATTATGAAGTAACAAGTTTTGTGCCTCTTTCCTGAAAGAACCTTGGATTAGAACATCAGAATCCAATGATTGGTATAGTCGGCATGATTGTTACAAAGACCTAGTACTTAGAACAGTCAAAGACAAAGTGAAATGTTTTGCATGCTACAAAAGGGGTAAGAACTTCTTCTCTATTCCAAATTGACTGAGAGAAAACTCATTCTGGCTTCAATAAAATTGGATGACAGTTAAGATTGAGCAATTGCTACATTGCTATTTTGACAAAGTATATCTGTAAAAAAGAAATGCAAACCAGTAGAGTGTGGATTAAATACGGATTAAATAGAGCATTAAAAATTTAAATGCATCCAAACACTACAGCATGAATTTAAAAAAAATAAATTTGTGCAAGCCAGTAGAGTATGAGAGAAAACAAATACACACAAGCTAGTGGAGCACTTACTGAGATAACATAAAATCTATTAATATTCCAAGATCGTTCCAAAGTCACAAATGTACCTACGAATGAAGATTGTATCAAATCAAAGATGTCAGTTTGATAAAATTAGTGAAAAATCCCAGACAAAAAATGCTAACGATGTTAAATTTATTAAGAACAAGAAAGTATGTGATAAAATCCAGAGAATATTTAAGGAAAAACCTGGAGTGTCTACTGATTTAGAGATAAGACTGTGTTGTTGGTTTGATCAAATCTGCATGTGAGTAAAAGAGTTAACGAGGCGAGTAAAGAATTTCATTAATCAAATGAAACACAAAGCCAATTATAAACTACAAAATCAGCAAGACAGAGGCAGCAAAAAGCTTTAGGAATCTTTGCATTAACGGAATGAGTGGAAGATCAATATGGTAATTTAATTGTGCATTGTACAGAGATCAGACTTCAAGTGGGTGATCCTGCTATTGATGCTTCCAGTGATGCTACTTCTGTTCTCCACCCTGGGAAACACATACTTCTGAAGCTCTGTCCGAGGAATTGCTGCCCATGTCAAGCGTTCCCCAGAGAAAATGACACCTTTTGAACTCCGAGCAATTACAGTCTGGACATGACATGGACTGCTAAGAGGCCCCGAGTGACTCAAGTGAGAATGAAATTGACGAAACAATAAGATAGACATCCATGTCACAGCTTGCTCTAATGAAGACCAAGGAAATGAAGACATGCAAGACTGATGATGAAACCATTGTTAATCAATGTATTGACAGGCAAATGTCAGATACATCGACTTTTGTTCAATCACTCAACAACCTGCTGAAGGGCAATAAGTGCTCAGACAACCCTGTTACTCTTAATGAAGAACAACTGAAAATATTTCAGACTTTAAAGGCAACCTTGTGTACTGCATCTGCATTAAGATCCCTGAAACCAGTAAACCATTTACACTGTATGTCAGTGAGAAACTCATGATGGCAATTTTAACTCAAGTACATGGAGACACACAGTGCTTTGTTGGTTATTACTCTGCCAAATGTCTATACACTGATGGATACTCAATGATTGCGAGGAAAATTCGAATAGTTCTTTCTGGAGCTGAAGTGTTGGCATCAGGAAGTATGGCTCCTGGTACCAATGTGCCACAGACAGAACTGAAAGTATTTATTGAATCCTGTAAGTTGACAGATAAAGATCAGCTAATATCCACACTGATTCTCAATATGCTTTTAGAATTGTTTATGATTTTGGAAACCCATGGAGACAAAGAAGATTTCTTTCTGCTGTAGGAAACCCAATCAAAAATGGCCAACTAGTACAAGAACTTATGAATGTCATGCAACTTCTGGCAGAAGTTGCTGTATTAAAATGTAAAAGCCACTCTGAAATGACTACAATGGAAGGCCATGGAAATATATTCGTAGATAAAATTGCATAAAAGGCAGCATGGGAAGGAGTAAAAGAAATAAAGGAAGTACTGAAAACACATAAGAGTGAACCCTGTTGTAGCATAGACGAAATTACTGAAGAGACGGAGTCACTGGTAGATACAAAGCAGCTTCTTTATTTGACACGACAAGGTACAGCGGGCATCTTAACGGACGGAGACGCTTTCCGCAGAAAGGTCTGCTAACTAAATGTGGGCTCGATATTTATATGCTAAACACAAAGGCAATCACTACTTTAAAAGTTACAGACAATGCATAGACAATGCTTCCTTTTGAAGTTACATACAAACATCACACGTTCGGATTTCATCCTTTCCTTCTGACGCCAACCTGTCTGGGTTGGTAACCACAGCCTTTAGTTCAATCCACAATACATTTATTTGGCATTTTACATGCTAACATAGAAGACAATTAATATTTATAATGTATAGATAATACTGTCTTCGAAACTCCAGCATCTGGTATTTACACCTTTTAGGAAGCCCATTGTGGTGGACTCGATCCACGGTCCTTTGTCAAACAGTTAAAATAGAAGTCTGGTGGCCAAAGTCATTTAAGTGTTAACAAATCATCTACCCATAAAGAAATCCACTCTAACAAACTCAACAACTGGAATTATGGAAACCAAGTTGAACTCTGTTTCACAGGCGAACATACAGTACAAAATATTTGAGAAATGCAAGCTCTATACTCTAAACAGGATAAGTGTTTCTGGATGGAGAATTGTGGGAGGTTAAACAATGATGGACTATAGAAATGTGGCACTAGTCACTGATTAGTAGTTACATCTAAGTTGCTTCTTTATCTGACACAGCAGATACACTCCCTAGGAAATATTGGAGTGCAGGAGATGATGATCAACAGATTCCTTCAATGGTGGTGCAATTCAAAAATTCATAGTGCAACTTTGACAAACACTTGTAAGAAGCATGACATACCAGAAAATGAATCCTGGAGCAGTAGAGAAGCTACCACTAATAAGTGCTCCTGCCTCACATGGTCCATTTTTAAACTTAGTGGACTACATTTCTTTAGCAAAGTGTCCAGGATACTCGGAAGTTCTGGTAATAGTGGACAGGTTTTCAGGATAGGAGGAAGGTATTCCAGCAAGGATAGCCACTACCACACACAAAACTCTGATCAAGAACAATCTTCCTAGATGGGAATTGCCATGTTACATCGCCTCTAACTGAAGAACACAATTCACTGGGAGTGCTTGTCAGGAATTATGTCGACTGATGAACATTGAGTGCTGGAGTGTATCCACTTACTTTTACCTTCTCCTTTCGCTGCTGAGTTGATAATTAACAGCGTTTGATAAGGACCTTCCCATTGAGCTCCCAGTTGATTCTTGTGTGGTTTCTTAATCAGGACCCACTCATCATGAATCAGTGTGTGTCCTCCTTCAGCTGGATCACTCCAAGAAGCAGAAACCTGTTGAGAAACAGACTGGGGTGATATACTGCGTCCGGTGCTCCCGATGTGGCCTTCTATATATTGACGAGACACGACGCAGACTGGGAGACCACTTTGCTGAACACCTACGCTTTGTCCGCCAGAGAAAGCAGGATCTCCCAGTGGCCACACATTTTAATTCCACATCCCATTCCCATTCTGACATTTCTATCCACAGCCTCCTCTACTGTAAAGATGAAGCCATACTCAGGTTGGAGAAACAACACCTTATATTCCGTCTGGGTAGCCTCCAACCTGATGGTATGAACATCGACTTCTCTAACTTCCGCTAATGCCCCACTTCCCCCTCGTACCCCATCTGTTATTTATTTTTATGCACACATTCTTTCTCTCACTCTCCTTTTTCTCCCTCTGTCCCTCTGACTATACCCCTTGCCCATCCTCTGGTTTCCCCCCGCCTTGTCTTTCTTCCCGGACCTGCTGTCCCATGATCCTCTCTTATCCCCTTTTCCAATCACCTGTCCAGCTCTTGGCTCCATCCCTCCCCCTCCTGTCTTCTCCTATCATTTTGGATCTCCCCCTCCCCCTCCCACTTTCAAATCTCCTACTAACTCTTCTTTCAGTTAGTCTTGACGAAGGGCCTCGGCCTGAAACGTCGACTGTACCTCTTCCTAGAGATGCTGCCTGGCCTGCTGCGTTCACCAGCAACTTTGATGTGTGTTGCTTGAATTTCCAGCATCTGCAGAATTCCTGTTGTTTGAGAAACAGACTATACAGCCTGAGTTAATTTCACACAACAAGTAACTAAACTGTTTGCCATAATATGTATATCAGCCTTTCAGAGATCAAGGGCTCCTAGTAGTAATGTTAGATGCACTGTTACTACCACAAGTGGAACCTGGTTTAGTTTTTTGTTTGGGGTTGCTCTGATGCTGCACAAGATCACAAAAAGAGCTATAGGCCATGGTGTGCCTTCCTCATGATGCTTGGTCAGTCATTATTTGAACATCCATTCATTCATGGACAAGGAAATCACGTAGGGAGCGATACCTACGGATACTATATCCCCTAACCCCATCAACTCTGCTCTCAAACGCTCTCTCCCATTTCACGCACATCTGCTCTCATCCCATCCTCCCACCACCCCACTAGGAATAGAGTTCCCCTTGTCCTCACCTTCCACCCCACCAGCCTCCGGGTCCAACATACAATTCTCCGTAACTTCTGCCACCTCCAACGGGATCCCACCACTAAGCACATCTTTCCCTCCCCACTCCTCTGCTTTCCGCAGGGATCGCTCCCTACGCGACTCCCTTGTCCATTCGTCCCCTCCATCCCTCCCCACCGATCTCTCTCCTGGCATTTGTCCTTGTATGCAGAACAAGTGCTACACATGCCCTTACACTTCCTCCCTCACCACCATTCAGGGCCCCAGACAGTCCTTCCAGGTGAGGCACACTTCACCTGCGAGTCGGCTGAGGTGATATACTGCGTCCGGTGCTCCCGATGCGGCCTTCTATATATATTGGCGAGACCCGACGCAGACTGGGAGATCGTTTTGCTGAACATCTACGCTCTGTCCGCGAGAGAAAGCAGGATCTCCCAGCCGTCACACATTTTAATTCCACATCCCATTCCCATTCTGACATGTCTATCCATAGCCTCCTCTACTGTAAAGATGAAGCCACACACAGGTTGGAGGAACAACACCTTATATTCCGTCTGGGTAGCCTCCAACCTGATGGCATGAACATTGACTTCTCTAACTTCCGTTAATGCCCCACCTCCCCTTTGTACCCCATCCGTTATTTATTTATTATTATTATTATATTTTTTTTTCGCTCTCTCTTTTTCTCCCTCTGTGCCTCTCACTATAATCCTTGCCCATCCTCTGGGATTCCCCCCTCCCCCTTTCTTTCTCTCTAGGCCTCCCGTCCCATGATCCTCTCATATCCCTTTTGCCAATCAACTGTCCAGCTCTTGGCTTCATCCCTCCCCCTCCTGTCTTCTCCTATCAATTTGGATCTCCCCCTCCCCCCCCCAACTTTCAAATCTCTTACTATCTCTTCTTTCAGTTAGTCCTGATGAAGGGTCTCGGCCCGAAACGTCGAATGTACCTCTTCCTATAGATACTGCCTGGCCTGCTGCGTTCACCAGCAATTTTTATAAATATTGTTCTTTCATTTGGGATTAATTGGAATAATTGTGGTCTACAATTTGCCTTAAAAGTTTTGCTGGATCTTCTCAAAAATCCCTGATGTGATACCATTCAGCATAAAAATATTGATACATAAACAAAAATGAAACAAATTTTCTGCTCTAGTTTTCTTCACATATTGCCATTGAGAATCCCTGTGAAATAATTTCCCCTTGCCTGTCTCCGGAGTATTGAATCTCCTCGGTGACTGTCACATTTTGATTTACTGCATTCTTTTTCAGCTTTCCTTGTTGAGTGGTAGCTGTTAGCAGCTGCTCTCAGATAAATAATGTAGATAATGTGGATTGTTATACCACAGTAAAGCAGTTCTCCAGAAGATCAGTCTGTACAATGTGTACAATTGATATGGTGCTGGATCAGCCTTGTGATGATGTTTAGGAGCTGCATAAATTCCACTATGATTTGCCTAGCAGGCAACTTGGACTGCGAAAGCCCAAATATATTGTAGGATTAACTGAAGCATTCCCAGATGAAATCTTTAGCCTTATTCCCCATATCTCTGCTTCCTGAAGCAACCTCGTTGTTCTCTATGCTTTCTGCAAGCACATGTGGAATCTTAAGTAGCAACGGATAGTGAAAACAAACCAATGAATTGTGTGCTAAGTGATTGTGAGTAGAACTTTTAAAACACGAAGGCACTCTATGACACTGTGAAAGTAATGTAGAAAATGCAGTGGCCACTTTTTTTGCACATCACGTTTAGAAATGCTTATAAAGACCGGGAAATCTACTTTAGCGCTGCTGCTTGAGGAATACATATTGACCATGACCCGAAAAAAATTCTCATGTTCTTCGAGTAGTGCATGAGTTATATTACATCCACCTGAGAGAGAAGAACAACCTCAATTTAATGTCTTATGTAAATCCATACCACTACTACAACTGCTGATAGCCATTACTCATCGTTGAGAGCAAAGAGAGGACACAGTAATGTGACATTCATCATGGGTTTCAACCACAATACAAGGTCTTTTGCAAGCCTACTAAATACTTTGAGTGTGATAATTGAGAGGGATGGTGGAGCACCTCCTCAAATAAGGATACTTGCAAAAACAAAATTGTTGCCATTTCACAAACGCAAGTCATTCTGCAGATGTTGGAAATCTTGAGCAACACAATGCTGGAGGAACTCAACAAGTCAAGCAACATCTATGCAATGGAATAAACTGTTGACGTTTTGGGTGGAGACCCTTCATCAGGACTAGAAAGGAAGGGAAAGAAGCCAGAATAAGAAGATGCAGGGAGGGGAAGGAGTACCAGCTAGTGGGTGGGCGGTAGGTAAAATCCAGGCGAGAGGAAGGTTCGTATGTAGCGGAGGGAGGATGAAGTAAGAGTCTGGGAACTGATAGATGGAAGCAATAAAAGGCTGAAGAAGAGGGAAACTGAGAGAAGGGGACGGTAGACTCTGGAAGAGAGAGTAGGAGAATGGGTGAGGTGAAAAGAAGGGAACCAGAATGGGGAATGGAAAAAAAGAGAAAGGTGCAGAAAACACCAGAAGTTGGAGAGATCAATGTTCATTCCATCAGGATGAAGACTACCTAGATAGAATTTGAGCCCTTGCTCTTCCAAACTGAGTGTACCTTCATCATGGTAGTAGAAAAGGACATGAGCCAACATGTTAGAATGGGAATGGGAATTTGAATAAAATGGGTGGGAATCACACATTCCCACCTTTTCCGTTTCATCTTTGGGTCTAAGGCAGAGCTGATGCTGATTCAGACAGATGTCAGGCAGTGCTGCATAATCCCCCCAACCCCCAAAACCTTTTCCATTCTCTTCTATTGTTGTGCTGCACCTCACCTTTCAGACAAACTTCCTGCTGGAATAGAACAAATCTACAGGGCTAATGGGAAACTTCAATCCATGGCACTTCCAGACAGTCTGACAGGCTGCATCACTGTCTGGTGTGGGGGGGTGGGGGGGCTACTCTACAGGACCGAAAAAAGCTGCAGAGTGTCGTAAATTTAGTTGGCTCCATCTTGGGTGCCAGCCTACAAAGTACCCAGGCCATCTTCAAGGACCGATGTCTCAGAAAGGCAGTGTCATAGAAACATAGGAAATAGGTGCAGGAGTAGGCCATTTGG
This sequence comes from Mobula birostris, assembly GCF_030028105.1. Classification (NCBI taxonomy): domain Eukaryota; kingdom Metazoa; phylum Chordata; class Chondrichthyes; order Myliobatiformes; family Myliobatidae; genus Mobula; species Mobula birostris. Next base: position 68,994,842 of record NC_092374.1, read on the forward strand.
TCCCTGGAGCCTGCATTGCCATTCAGTATGATCACGGCTGATCATCCAACTCAGAACCCTGTACCAGTCTTCCCCCCATACCCCCTGATCCTTTTAGCCACAGGGGCCATATCTAACTCCCTCTTAAATATAGCCAATGAACTGGCCTCAACTGTTTCCTGTGGCAGAGAATTCCATAGATTCACCACTCTCTGAGTGAAGAAGTTTTTCCTAATCTCGGTCCTAAACGGCTTCCCCTTTATCCTCAAACTGTGACCCCTCGTTCTGGACTTCCCCAACATCGGGAACAATCTTCTTGCATCTAGTCTATCCAATCCCTTTAGGATTTTATATGTTTCAATAAGATCCCCCTTCAATGTTCTAAATTCCAATGAGTATAAGCCTAATCGATCCAGTCTTTCATCATATGAAAGTCCTGCCATCCCAGGAATCAATCTGGTGAACCTTCTTTGTACTCCCTCTATGGCAAAGATGTCTTTCCTCAGATTAGGGGACCAAAACTGCACACAATACTCCAGGTGTGGTCTCACCAAGGCCTTGTACAACTGCAGTAGTACCTCCCTGCTCCTTTATTGAGGACCCTCAGCACCCAGAGCATGCCCTTTTCTCACTGTTATCATCAGATACGTGGTACAGAAGCCTGAAGGCACACACTCAGCAATTCAGGAACAGCTTCTTTCCCTCTGCCATCTGATTTCTAAATGGACATTGAACCTGTGAACACTACCTCACTTTTTAATATATATTATTTCTGTTTTTGCATGATTTTTTATCAATTCAATAAACATATACTGTAATTGATTTACTTATTTATTTTTTTTCTTCTATACTATGTATTGCATTGAATTGCCACTGCTAAATTTGATGACACATTCCGGTGATAATACCTGATCCTGATTCTTCCAAGTCACGTGAATGAATGTCAGCTTAAAAATGGAGAAGAGGGTTTAGTAGTGAGAACTTCAAAACCATGGATCGGAGTACAAAATATCATTTGAGTTAACCAATAGTGCCGCAAAATAAGAGTCATAACCAGAGTTCATTGGCACTTTAGAGACCAGAATTCAAGTCCCTGTCTGTAAGAGCTCAGGTGGCAGCCAATTGGCGACCAATTTATTGAACAGCACTGACCACATTCTAATCTCCAGCAATGAATACAAGCAGTACATTATTTTCTTTAACTCATTAATGAGACCTAGGTGCCAGTGGTAATTTGTAAGACTAGTATTTTATTGCCCGTCTCTCTCAAAGTATTGAACTTCTTGCTAGGTCAAGATCAGAATCAGAATCAGAATCAGGTTTATTATCACCGGCATGTGACGTGAAATTTGTTAACTTAGCAGCCAGCAGATCAATGCAATAAATAATCTAGCAGAGAAAATAATAATAATAAATATAATAATAATAAATCAACAAGTAAATCAATTATGTGTATTGAATAGATTTTTAAAAATGTGCAAGAACAGAAATACTGTATATTTTTTTAAAAAGTGAGGTAATATTCAAAGATTCAATGTCCATTTAGGAATCGGATGACAGAGGGGAAGAAGCTGTTCCTGAATCACTGAGCATGTGCCTTCAGGCTTCTGTACCTCCTACCTGATGGTAACAGTGAGAAAAGAGCATGCCTTAGGTGCTGGAGGTCCTTAATAATGGACGCTGCCTTTTTGAGACATCGCTCCCTAAAGATGTCCTGGGTGCTTTGTAGGCTAGTACCCAAGATCGGACTGACTAGATTCACAACCTTCTGTAGCTTCTTTCGGTCCTATGCAGTAGCCCCTCCATACCAGACAGAGATACAGTCTCAGTCTGTCAGAATGCTCTCCACGGTACAACTGTAGAAGTTTTTGAGTGTATTTGTTGACATGCCAAATCTCTTCAGACTCCTAATAAAGTATAGCCACTGTCTTGCCTTCTTTATTAACTACATTGATATGTTGGGACCAGGTTAGAACCTCAGAGATCTTGACACCCAGGAACTTGAAGCTGCTCACTCTCTCCACCTCTGAGCCCTCTATCAGGATTGGTATGTCTTCCTTCGTCTTACCCTTCCTGAAGTCTACAATCAGCTCTGTAGTAGAGTTAAGAGTCAAACACCGAGTGTCTACAAACACAAAATATTCTGCAGATGTTGGAAATCCAGAGCAAAATGCACAAAATTCTGGAGAAACTCAGCAGGTCCGGCAGCATCTATGGTGAGGAATAAGCAGTCAACGTTTTGGGCCAAGACATTGCATCAGTACTGATGACTGCTTATTCTTCTCCATTAATGCTGCCTAACCTGCTAAGCTCCTCCAGCATTTGGTGGGCGTTGCTGAGCATCTACGTCCAGCTCTTGAAGACCTGCCTCCAAGCTACACACCACTTTGAATTAGAAATATTTTGCTATTCCTTCATTGTTACCAAACTTACTTCAAAAATATCATTGGAGTGCCTTCACCAGGAGCTTTACCCAGGTTCAAAAAGGCAACTGGCCACCTTCTTTTGATAGTAGTTAGAGATGGGCAAAATATAGTAGCCTTATCAGTGATAACCCAAATCCTAAATAATTAATAATGTACAAAGCAAGCCTAACAGCATAAACGGAACAAGTTTCCTCTCGAAATACAAGATGTGTTTACTTTCCAAAAACCTCAAAAAATCATGGTCACCACTCTGTCACAATCTGGCTATGAAGTGTGGGTAAGCATACCTGATGAGGATCACCAATTGGGAAAAAAAACAGATAGTAAGCCACAAAAGCATATTCCTGCAAAGCGGTTTTATTTAGTGCCAGGAGGAAATAGTGCAAAAGTGGTGAAGAAAAAATAATACTTACAAGTTGACAAATGAAAAACATACATGTATGTACAAAAATTTACAGACAAACAAAGGCTTTCACCATGACATACCTAGTCTTTAACTTTCCAATATTACTATTCACCAACTGTCAAATCCAACCTCCACACACCTCCAGCAAAGCCAGTGTGAGGGTTTAAATCTGCCTCTGCCTGGTCAGGGGGTGGGAGAAATAATCACGTAACTAGAACATAATAATTATTTCAGATGGAGAATTGGAACATTTTGAACAGGGATTCTAACATCCTACAGTTTTCTTCCACAACAAATGCCTTAGTTAAACACATAGATCAGTGTCCACATGCTCAAGTGAATATAAAAGAATAATGCCTCCCCACCAGTGATGTTGCCTGCGTAAGGTTTAGTGTGCCTGCTCCCACTAACCAAGTCATTATTTTAGGATGTCCCAAACTGTCCTTCGGGTTTTTTGGGGCCATTCTACTGTCTACAAACCAATGTAACAGTGTGAGAGAAAATAAATGAAAGTGTTTGGAATGCCTGTGTCTAGAATCCTTATTTTTATGATATAAACCAGTAGAGCACATTAACAGAAGGGATCATTTTGATTAGCCAAGCTAGTGATTGTTTTACTGTTGGGGTGTGTAAACGGTGAACTACCATGAACTACAGACTGGGAGGGCAAAGTGCGTGAACTACTGGGGAATCTAGACCAGGGACAGCATGATGATGAGTAACTAACTGGGCAAAGGGGCAAGGTTAGCGAGAGAAACAGTATTGCTAACCTGTTCTATCACACACTGCAAATAGCAACATCAGTAATTCCAAGTAAATAACTAATTAATTCAATTTTCCTGGCTGCCATACCAGGTTTTGAACTCATGTCTTCAGATCAATATGGCCAAGTAACATATACCTATGCTATACTTATTCTTGGGTGCAAGATAATCATACCTTGAATTTCTCTCATTTGAAATGTAATCTTACTTAGTTTTCATAAAGATCTCAGCTACCTGCCCCTTGTCCCAAACTTCCTTCTAGCAGCAGCACTAATTTAATCTGCTTTTGCCAGATAGGTTAGACAAAAATTACAATCTTTTGACATTATTTGTTAGCAAGGAGCCAAGAAGTGCCTGCAGAGATCAATCTGCAATGTATTTAAATTTGAGTTAATACTGGTGCTTAAAGTTACTGAGTATCAAGTATCAAAAACCTTTGTGTCCTTAACTAAATATTGATTATTGCATATCTGACAAAGCAGTTAATTGCTTTCATAGTATGCTCCATTCTCAGGGTATGACAGAGGTTTGACACAAATACTACTAATGCAGCATCATCCATTGCAGGATACTTTGTAATAGGTCAGCTCAATAATTAGTAGTTCAGTGTTTATTTGAGAGAAACAATCAATTGTTCATGCACAATCAATAATGATTTATTTAGGGGTCAGCTTGTTTTAACACAGACATCAATGGCCCATGGTGTCCTTCCTCTTTGAATACTGACAGCCTAACCTTTGTGTTGGGCTCTGCACTTTTGAGCTGCTCGAACTCAGGAATTACATTTCCTTGAAGTCCAGAGCAAAAAAAAAGAGGCAAAGAAAAGTTGTCAAGCTTAGTCTTACTATTTTACTTGAACATTGCTATAGCAGGAGAATAAGATAACATTCAGTTCTGTAGGCAGGTTTCAGGCCTGAGTGTGCAGGTTCCTCCTAGTTTCCACCTAGCTAACTCAGTTCCAACTCGTCACCTGCAGCCTATTTAAACCCAGCTCCCATCAACAAACCTTGTTCACTCATTGGACCAGCCACCTTCAACCAGTTGCTCCTTGTCCTCAGTTATCTTGTTGCGTGCTGTGTTTAGGACCTGTTCTCTCTTGTTTTGTGGCCCCTCGTGGCTTGTTGTCTTTGCAGGCCACTATTAAAGTTATTGTTCATTGCTGAATCATCTCAGCTGCTCTGCTTTTAGGACAAGCCTGCTCTACATTTCCTGACAGCATGAGTGAACTATCGATTGACCCAGTGGAGCTTGCCTGCCTAAAGGAAGTCGCCCATTAACATGAGCACGTGATCCAGAAGAGCAAGACACATTGATCATCTGCTCAACTCTTTCAACTGCATCTTGATACAGCTCTGTGTCTGTCAAACTCCTTCATTAGGGTCACGGAATCCAGTCCCTGAACACTTCAATGGATCCCAAACTGATCTGCAACTTCCTGTCCCTGTGTGTCTTACACTTCGAGCTCCAGCCATCTCTGTACGTTACAGGCTGAGCCAAGATTACCTTCATAATTTCTCTCTTGACTAGGCAAGCTCTTCCCTGGGCCGGCACTAACTAGGACTATAAAACCATTGGTAATAAATATGAGTTGTGCCGGGTGTTCAATCATCCATGAAATAGAGGGCAGCAGATCTGATACTTCACTTACGTCCAGCCTCAGGCTCAGTGCTGATTACATGAGCAGCAGAGAGCACTGTGAGTCCATCCAGTTCCTCCTGATCGACTCACTCAACATTCCTCTCATCTTGAGTTACCCCTGACTCTCCACTCACGACCCTCACTTTGCTTGGTCATCTGGTTCACTGCTGAGTTGGAGACCCACCTCTCTGCAACTTCACCCCGTAAATCCGGGGCGACTGAGGAAACTCCCAACCTGACCAAACTCCCACAAGAATACCATGATTTAGCCATCATCTTTAGTAAAATTGCAGCCGGCAACTGCCACCTCACAGACCACGCGACCATATGACCGACCTCCTCCTGGACACCAGCCCTCCCTGAGGTTAACTATTTGCCTTCTTCCTTACTGGGATCCAAGCCATAAATGACTACAACACTGAAGCACTCCAGCACGGTTTCATTTGACCATCCCAGTTCCCAGTCGGTGCAGGATGTTTCTTTCTCAAATGCAAGATAGGGGTCATTGGTCCTGCATCGACTGCCATGGACTCAACAAAATCATCATTATGAACCACAACCCTCTCCCTTTGATGCCTTGATGGATAACATATTCAAACACTCCACAGACCCCAGATCTTCACCTAACTGGATCTACAGAGTGCATACAAACTGATCTGCATGCTCCAGGGATTGAGTGGAAGGCAGTGTTCCTAATCAGAATCTGGTTCAACATTGCTAGCTTACATTATGAAATTTGCTGTTATTTGGCAGAAGTACATTTCAATAAATAATAATAAAACTGTAAATTTCAGAAAGTGTATATACTGTATACACTAAAAAAGTTAAATGAAATAAGTAGTGTAAAAAGAGAAAAAGAAGTTTTGAGTTAGTATTCATGGGTTCAATATCCATTCAGAAATCTAATGCCAGAGGGGAAGATGTTATTCCTAAATTGTTGTGTGTGTGTGTCTTCAGGCTCCTGTACCTTCTCCCTGATAATAGCAATGAGAACAGAGCATGTCCTGGATGATTGGGGGTCCTTAATGATGAATGCTGCCTTTTTGAGGCATTGCTCGTTAAAGGTATCCTGGATGTTGGGGAGGCTGGTGCCCATGATGGTGTTGACTGAGTTTATAACTCTCTGCACCTTATTTCAATTCTGTGCAGACCCACAACCCCTCCTCACCACACCAGACGGTGATGCAGCCAGTTAGAATGCTCTCCACGGAACATCTGTAGAAATTTGAGAACGTTTTTGGTGGCATACCATTTCTCCTCAAACACCTAATGAAATATGTGCCTTCTTTGCAACTACATCAACATGGTGGGCCCAGGATAGAACCACAGAGATGTTAACACCTAGGAACTTGAAAATGCTCATCCTTTCCACTTCTGATCTATCGATGAAGAATGGTGTGTGTTCCCTTGACTTAGTCTTTCTGAAGTCCACAATCAATTCCTTGGTCTTACTGATGTTGAGTGCAATGTTGTTGCTGCGACATCTCTCAAATAGTTGAACTACCTGTATGCCTTCTTATCACCATCTGAAATTCTGCCAAAGATAGTTGTGTCACTAAAATATTTATAGATGGCACTTAAGCTGTGCGTAGCCACTCAGTCATGGGTGCAGAGAGAGTAGAGCAGTGGGCTACACAGACAACCTTGAAGTGCGCCAGTGCTGATTATCAGTGAGGTGGAGATGTTATTTCCCATCCACACAGACTGTGGTCTTCCAATGAGGAAGTCAAGGATTCAGTTGCAGAGGGAGGTACAGACACCCAGGTTTTGCAGCTTACAGATCAGACCTGCGGGAATGATGGAGTTAAATGCTGTACTAAGTTAAGTATTAGTAATGTCCGGGTGATCAGAAGCCACGTGGAGAGCCAAAGATATCACACCTGCTTTAGACCTACTGTGCTGATAGGTAGATTGCAGCAGGTTCAGGTCCTTGCTGAGGAAGGAGTTGATTCTAGCCATAACCAACCTCTCATCACCGTAGATATGAGTGCTACAGGGTGATAATCATTAACGCAGCTCACTCTACTCTTCTTGGACACTGGTATGATTGTTGCCCTTTTGAAGCTGGTGAAAACTTCTGACTGTAGCACTGAGAGATTGAAAATGTCTTTGAATACACTCAACAGTTGGTTGGCACAGGTTTTCAGAGTCCTACCAGATACGCCATCGGGACCTATTGTCTTGTGAGGGCTCCTGCTCTTGAAAGATGTTCTCTCTTTGGCCTCTGAGACAAAGATCACAGGGTCACCGGATGTGCCAGGTATCCTCATAGCTGTCAATTTATTCTCCCTTTTAAAGTGAGCATAAAAGGCTTTGAGCTAATTTGGGAGTGAAGCATCACTGCCATTTATGTTTTTAGATTTCGCTTTGTAGGAAGTAATGACCTGCAAACCCTGCCAGAGTTGATGTGCATCTGATTCTGCCTCTAACCTTAGTTGGAATTGTTCTTTTGGTCTTGAGTAAGCCCTCTGTAAGTCATACCTGACCTTCCTGTGTACTCCTGAATAACCAGAACTGAATGCCACAGATCCAGCCTTTAGAAGACTACAAAGCTCCTGGTTCATTCATGGCTTTTGATTCGGGTATGTTCTCGTAGGCACACACACACACCCACACTAGTCTTAATGAAGTTAGTGACAAATGAAAGTATTCATTCAAACTCAAAGCTGAATCTCTGGATACTGTTCAGTCCACTAACTCAAAGTAGTTCTTTAAACGCTCCTCCATCTCCCTTGTCTATACCTTCTTGGTCTTCTCTGCTGGTGCTGCAGTCTTCTGTCTCTGCCTATACTCAGAGAGTAGAATTACAGCCAGATAATCAGACTTTCCGAAGTGTGGGTGTGGGATGGCACGGTACATGTTCTTGATGGCGGTATAACAGTGGTCCAGTGTGTTGGCTCCTCTGGTTCCACAAGTGATAAGTTGTTAATAATTATTTAGAGACCTTTTCAAGCTGGCCTGGTTAAAGTCCCCCAAAATAGTTTGGTAGGTATCAGGATGTGTTGTTTCATGCCTGTTGATTATGTCACTCAAGTTCGTCTAGATCTGCCTGATGTGGTCTTATAGTGGGTTGTACACCACTACCAAGATAATGGCTGAAAAGTCCTGCAGCAAGCAAAATAGAAGACTGCTGTTTGCCAGATGTTTGTCATGCTCCGGTCCATGGACTCAGACTCCGGGTCTTCCAGCTGTCCCTTGTTTCGGTTGGGTTAATCATAGGCACCTGATTCCCATCGTGTGGCTTGGAATATAAGTAGCCTTGGGGTCAAGTGCGGGCAGCTGTTTTGTCTTGTCAAGATCCCCTGGGAGTAACCTGCCGGTGGAAGGATAGAACAGCCATTTGCTATCTTTAGTCTGCGTTGGAGAACCATCGCTTCATGGAGCCTTGCTGTCGGTAGTCGGAGCTGTCTTGGCGGTATGGACCCGGCCGTTTCCCAGGCCTGCTGAGTGGCCGTCAGCCACTCTGAACTAGGTAGGGATCCAGCTGTTTCCGTAGCCAGCCGAGGTTTCTGGCCGTGACTGTGACTTGGAGCAACCCTGATGTAGAGATGGAACTGTCTGTTATTCTTCGGTGTTTGTCTCTTCTTGTCCTTGCCTCTGTGGGGTAAGTCAGGCCGTTCTGCCGTTGCCCTGTGGGGGGTGGGAGGGGACCCATCTTGTCTTGCCTTGTCTTTGCCTCTGTTCGGTAAGTCCGGCCGTTCTGCTGTTACCCAACGGATGAACCTGTCCCACCTTGGTGTGGAGATAAAGTGAGTCCTGGCTTGTCTAAGGATAAGTCCCGGCTCTATGTCTATGCACTGGCCTGTCTCATGTTAGTGTCGTGTTAAAGATGAGTCCTGGCTTTTCGAAGGATAAGTCCCGGCTCTATGTTGATGTACAGTTCCCAGTCTGCTCCGAGCTCCAGCATCTGAGTTATCAGCCTCCACAGCCTCAAGCCTCAAGACCCCAGCCTGCAGCCTCAAGCCTCTACACCCCTGCCACATCCTGTCCTGTATCTAGATCATGTCTTTGCCTAGTTCTGGGGTCCAAGCCTGAGACAAGACCCAGGTTCTGGGTCCTTGTCCAGTCTCTGGCTCAGAGTCCAAGCACAGGCTCCTAGTTCATGGTTTCTAGTCCTGGTCCCGCTTTCCCAAGCCCAGGCTCCTAGTTCATAGTTCCTTGTCTGGGTTCCCCGTCTAGTCCATGTCCTAGCCCAAGTCAGCATTCTTGTCCCTGCTCCGTGTCTGTATCCTGTCACGTCCCTACTCTAGTCAAATCCTGTTCCTAGTACTTCAGTGTCTGTGTCTTGCATTTGGGTCCGTTTCCAAAGCCCCCCCCATTGTGACAATGTTCAAGATCAGGTGACCAGGACTGGAACAGAAGCACTACTACAAGTACTTGGTGATGTCCTCTTGACTTTTCAACAGTCAAGCCATTTTCTAAGCCTTCATCAAGGAGATCTTCTGAGATACACTACACAGTATATGTTCATCTATCTGGACAACATCCTCATCTTTTCCAAGGACCCCTAAGACCATGCCTGTTACATATATTCAGTCCTTCAGTGTCTTCTCAAAAACCAAGTGTACTACAAGTTAGAAAAATGTCAGTTCCACACCCGAGCCATTTCCTTCCTGGATTATGTCCTTTCATCACAAGGCATAATCACAGATCTGAGTAAGTTCACACAGTCATTGAACGGCTGCAACCATGCTCCCACAGTTACACTGCTTCTTGGGTTTCTCCAAATTCTACCTTCCGCTCATCAGAAACTACAGCCAAGATGTTGCTCCTCTCACTTCCCTCACCAAGTCACCTACCTCACGGAAAACTTTGTCTGCTGCCATGGATCATGCTTTTGAGGAGCTCAAGGGATGCTTCACCACCACTCCCATTCTCCTCCATCCAATCCCCCCTGGACCTTTTGTGGTAGAGATGGATTCATCTGATGCAGACCAGACAGGAAGACACACCAGTCTCCACCCATTGTGCCTTCTTCTTGAGCTAGTTTAACTCTACACAGCACCATTATGGAGTAGGAGACAAACAGCTACTTGTCATTAAGTGGGCCTTGGAGGAATGGAGACATTGACTGATGTGAAACACCAAGCCCTTCCTGATCTGGACTGACCACCAGAAACTCATAACCATACAACAGACCTGCCAACTCAACTCACATCTGGCTCACTAGGTCCTCTTCTTTGAGCAATTCAACTTCATCGCCTACTGACCCAGCTCCAAGAGCACTAAGATGGGTGCTCTTTGACGACAGTTTGGCCCAGCTGAAATGGAGATCAACTCTTAGCCCATTATTCCATTCACCCTGATTATCTGGGAGGTTGAGAACGCGATCCAGTAGGCCCTACAACATGAGCCTGCTCCAGCTGACGCACCTAACAACTTCATGTATATACCGGTGATCAGAAGCACTCCAGTGGGCTCACTCCTCACCCTTCTCCTGTCATCCAGGCACACGACAAACTGAATTTTCTGCAATGTTGGTTCTAGAGACCCACCATGATAGCAACTGTCTACCCTCAGTGTGCTCAGTGCAATTCTTCTAACCGGTGACCTCTGGGCTACTGTGGCCTCTACGAATCCCTCAATGCCCATAGTCTCACATCACTATAGGCTTCATCATGGTCCTCCTGATGAGGCCATGGTTTTCATGACAGCGATTGGCTGGTTCTCCAAGTTTGGCCACTTTATTGACCTCCCTAAACTTCCAACAGCCACTGAAACAACAGGCCTGTTTCTCCATGGCTCCTCTTACAACATTGAGTCAGACTGGGATCCACAATTCATCTCCCACTTCGGTACCCTCTTCCGCACCTCAGTGAGTTTGTCCTCTGACTATCATCCGCAGACCAACGGTCAGTCAGAAAGAGCCAGTCAACAGGAAGAGAAGTTTCTGTGATGCTTCACCAGCTCTAATCCTCCCACATGGAAGGATTATCCGCTCTGGGCCAAGCTGTCCCACAATCTACACACCTCCTCTGCCACAAGTGCATCACCCTCTTAAGTGCTTCATAACTACTAATCCTCATTATTCCCACAGGGGAGATAATGCTGGTGGGCACGGAGGACCAAACTAGCTGCCAACTGTACCTACTGCTATCAGGCTCAGCCAAACCACTCCGGCCTGAGGATCGTATCTGGATGTCCAGTCGAGATCTGCCCCTGCGGACCGACTCCCACAAGCTCTCTCCGGTTTATTGGTCCTTTTAAGATTACCCATTGCAGTCACTGGCCTTCTCTGACTGTCACCATCCCTTAGGATCACACCTACTTTCCACAAGTCCTGCCTTAACTGCGTTGACCATGGTCCACTCAACCAACTTGACCCTGCCCCTCCAGAACCAAGGATGCTGGAAGGTGGTCCAATGTACATGGTTCACTGGTTGATGTATTCACATTGTCATGGACAGGTGTGCAGTATCTAGTCAACAGGGTAGAGTATGGTCCAGACGAGAGATATTTAATTCCAGCCCTCACCCAAAATCCTTTCTTACTCATTGAACCAGTTAACCCTAATCGGTTGGTTCTAGCCTTCAGTCACATTGTTGCCTGTTGTGTTTAGGACCTGTTCTCTCTTGCTTTGTGGCCCCTCGAGGCTTGATATTTTTGCAGGTCACTTTTAGAGTTATTGTTCATTGCTGAATCATCTCCGCTGCTCTGCCTTTTGTTCAAGCCTCCTCTGCATTTCCTGACAGGAGGTCCCTTCCCTATGGCCTGATCCTCAAATATACAAGGGTCACTCTTGACTACAGGTTTACCGTCAACAACATCTCTAGACTACTGGAGTAAAGTTCAATTCTAAAATCAAGTTTTTAGAAAAACTAACAGGCACAGCGTGACTTAGCAATGCTTGCAGACCACACATTGTTTTGCTTTGTTTTTTTACAGACATGCCTATTTGAGTCATTAAAGTATCATTAGAAGATGTGTAGCTCGAGCTTACAGTGTCAATTCAAATGACTTCAGGAATGTTGTTGTCAGTCCAGTTACATTGCCTGGCCTTGAAACCCATTATATCACAAACAAAAGAAGATCTGCAGGTGCTGGAAATCCAAGCAACACCCACAAAATGCTGGAGGAACTCAACAAGTCAGGCAGCATTATGGAAATGAGTACAGTCGATGTTTCGGGCCAAGACCCTTCGGCAGGACTGGAGTAAAAAAAGCTGAGGAGTAGAGTTAAATGGTGGGGAGGGGGAAGAGAGAAGCACAAGGTGATAGGTGGAATCTGAAGGGGGAAGGATGAAGTAAAGAGCTGGAAAGTTGATTGGTGAAAGGGACAGAAGGCCATGGAAGAAAGAAAAGGAGAGGAACAGCAGAAGGAGGTAACGGGCAGGCGCAGAGATAAGGTGAAAGAGGGAAAAGGTGATGGGGAATGGTGAATGAGGGGGCACTATCAGAAGTTTGAGAAATCAATGTTCATGCCATCAGATTGGAAGCTACCCAGATGAAATATAAGGTGTTCTCATGCCATCAAGTTGCTGGCTGGTTAACCCATGATATCGGTCACAGCATATCCTACTCAGGATGTGTAGTCAACTAGCACATCCTATACCATAAATCTAGATAGACCACACAATGCACTTCAGGCACAAGACAATTTCTCTAGTGAATAGCATGATTTTCTTGGTTATCGAAAAACATGCAACTTAAGGTCTAATGCAGGGCCCTAATATAAAATTCCAATCAATTTTTCATCAAAGAGCTTGAGGAGAGGTCAGGGAAGTTATGATCATTTGCTACTGGCAGAAACCAAGATAATGCCTGGCCAAAATTATCCTTCAATGTTATCATCCATCAACACACCTCACCTAATGCCATTCCTTGGATCCAAAACTGAGTTGTTACTCCACTAACAACGTATGTGAGGACATGCTGCAACTGATTCAATATCTGTTCATTGGAGAACCCTTTCCCCATCCTGTATATCTCACAGGTTACTCTTTTTCAAATCTTTTATTGCCATTCTTTTAAGCAGGAAGTAAAAGAGAACTTGAGTTGATGTGGCAGCTTTCAGAAATTCAGTACACCCCAAAGAACTTCTATGGGTAATGAATTCTTGATGTGAATCAATACTGTAAGATAGGGCATATTATAGTCCATTTCTGTACAACAACATCAATTAAATAGTGATGCCCTATGTAATCAAATCATGACAGCTGTTGATTTAGGACTAACTAGGCTAGTGAAGAACTTTATTGCTTTTTGTAATAATGTTATTAGATCTTTTACATAACGTGGTACTGCTGAACGGATCTGACACACGTTATCCAAAGTTGCCAGGAAGGAATTGGTACCAACAATATTAAGACAGTGCCTCTACCACAGTTAGAAACATTATTGGTCTCCTGGTGTGGGTAGATGTTATCCGGATAAGGTCCACATTACAGTGAACAATGTAGCAGAAAATATTATCCTTCTGAAGATTCTCCATTCCGGCTTTTCTCATGAATATCTTTGCCTTCCCTTCAAGACAGAGAAATAGATTCCATTTCAATCTAGGATATTTATCTTCTAAGTACTTTTCAAGCAATGTCACGAGAAATCTTCAAATAGAATTCTAAGAAGTAAACAATGTATCTGTCTTATTTTTAAATTATGACAGATAATGGAATCTGGTTGGAAATATCTGGGACAAGGGAATGGAGGGTAGGTATTTGGTGCAATTACAAAGGCAGAGAACAGTCTAAATAGGGGTCTTAAATGTGAGCACTAGGAATGGGAGGAAGTTGGGATTATTGCGGTGAATATTCAGGATAGGACCTAAAAGATACTTGGGAAAAGAGTTCTGGAGGATGCAATTGTGTGAACCTCTGGCAAAATCTCATCTGAAACTCATTATATCAATTACTCTGGTCAATGTCCAATGGCTTGCCCTCAAATCTCAACGGGCCCCACATTTAGGAACCACTAAGTGTTCAATTAAACTCTAAACACAAAACTAGTACACAAGCATTGGTGGATGGTGAGGTAGATAGGGCATTAGGGAGTTGTTAACCTGTCCCAGAGACTGTGTTGTAAAGAGGAAAGATGAGAAAGGTTTTATCTCTACAGCCTTGGGAGAAGTTTAAGTAATGACTCCACGGAAATACATAAATAATGTACAATGTTTAATTCACAGAAAAATAAACCAGGTTATTTAAAATCAGACAGGTTAGCTTAAAGTTCATTCATGGAAAATAAGTTTTCAGTGGATCTATTTTTACCAAATGATAAAATTGTACAAATTACCAAAAAGCTAAACCACTGAGGTTGGAACTGAACTTGGAAGCCTTCAGGGAAAGCTGAAATAAAAAGGGATCAACTCAATCAACCAGTCTCCTCCCCCTCTCTTTATGCAGGATTTTAAAGGATTCTTTTGAGATGAGCTGAGATCCAAGGCAAGATACCTTGAGCTTGTACAAGGAGTAGTTTTACCTATGATACTTACTGTGAGCACCTGAAATAGAAAACCTTCCATCCACAGCGTTTAATATATTTCTCATAACTAATGGGATAAAAATTTATACATTATATGTATGCAGGATTAAACCACAATGTTTGTTGAATTATTTATCTTCCTATTTTACCAATAACCTTGGTTTCTTTTTGACAATGGTTGTCTGTGGTTCACATTGTTTATTTTTAGAGAATTTTTAACTGAAGATTGCAAGAGTCAGGTTTTCTTTTTTCCCACCCTGATCGTGACTGATTTATCTCACAGAAACTTGGCATCAAACATGGATTCTTCTCTAATTATTTCTTAATCAGTCACATTCACAGGTTTGATGAGTTAAATGAAAAAACTTAGGGCTCACACTAGGTGGAGCCAATGGACCTATTAAATGAAGTGTAAGGGTTTTTTTTTGTTTATGTTACTGCGTGGTCTAATTAAATTGGCTTCTTTGTTATGTTATAATTGAAATGGTTTCTTCGTTATGTTAACTGCTGAGAAAGTCCTCCCGCTAGCAGTTTGTTTGGATCATGTTACTGATAAGAGGTTGAACAAACCAATTGGGAGAGATGTTATACTTTCTGTGTGTCTGTAAGTTAGTGTGATGCGTGGGTTTTTGGGCAGAAGGCGGGAGAGAGAGGCAGAGGATAGACCAGGTGCTGTGAGTCCGCTAACAGGGTCGGACCCTGAGCAGGAGTTCGAGGTCCAGGTTTTTCAGCGAGGAGAGGAGACGGAGCATCTGGTCGACCACCATTGTTGGTCCCAGGCGGCAGGTCGAGGTGGTTTGAGGGGATAGCAGGGAGAAGGAGGGTCCTGAGCTCCAACTGTTTGTGCATGAAGTGATAGAACTTTGATTAGTGTGGCACCTTTTATTTTCCTTTTATATTTTATTCTCTATTAATTATATAGTTCCAGTAACATCTATAAACTGTAAATTATTTAATCGTATCTGGTGCATTGTCTGTTATTTGGGCGGGGCGGGGTACATCACAC
Source organism: Mobula birostris (assembly GCF_030028105.1). Classification (NCBI taxonomy): domain Eukaryota; kingdom Metazoa; phylum Chordata; class Chondrichthyes; order Myliobatiformes; family Myliobatidae; genus Mobula; species Mobula birostris. The sequence goes on from NC_092374.1 coordinate 69,010,477, forward strand.
AGCATCCACACAAACTAATTACCCAGTTTGGCAGGGCCGAGGGCTGTTTCCCTAGATGACAGCGAGCTGAGCGACCCTGAGCCTGGCCAGGGGGGCTACAGAAGGTTTATGGGGAAAAAAAATCTATCACATATAGACAAGAAAATCTTCGTCGTGTATATGAAAATCTTTAAGTTGCAGTTGCTGAAATAAGAACAGAGGATGGGGAAAACGCTCAGCAGCATCTGTGCAATGTTGATGTCACAGGTTGAAGGTTCCATGCCAGAACTCAAAAGATGAGCAAATCAGTACATTCTATTTTGCAGAGGATCAGGAAGGTCAAGGAGAATATTTCTGATGGGGTAAGGCCATGATTGTCATGGTAATAAGCTGTTGATGAAATTACTTGATTGGTGGGTTAATCAAGCAGTGACAGAAAGAGTGAACACAATCAAAGGAGAATTAAAAGTCCTGAAATGTGGATTTGTACCAAATAGCTAGTATGTCTGCTGTGCTAATGGAAAGAGAAATACTGGGTCAATATTGCAGATGGCAAATACAGGATAACATTGATGGCAGCAGGAATTCACCATGAATTGGTTTATACAAGCAACTCTAGGGCAATTACTTTAGAATTCACTGAAAACCAGAGACAAGAATGATCATGTACTACAAATGTGGGTTAAAATACTTGTGGATGCTTTATAAATGAAGTAATATGGTAAAGGCATCCATTAGTCTTGCGAGACCACGGATCTGCGCCTGGAAAGTCTTCACTCTCCAGGGCGCAGGCCTGGGCAAGGTTGTATGGAAGACCAGCAGTTGCCCATGCTGCAAGTCTCCCCTCTCCACAACACCAATGTTGTCCAAGGGAAGGGCATTAAGACCCATACAGCAGCTTGGCACCAGTGTCGTCACAGAGCAATATGTGATTAAGTGCCTTGCTCAAGGACACAACAGGTTCCCGCGGCTGGGGCTCGAACTCACGACCTTCAGGTCGCTAGTCCAATGCCCTATCCCCTTGGCCACGTGCCCACACAATACAGACAGAGATTACAAAACTGAACACTATTGCTTCAGAACTCTAATCTCACTGTGATGTTGTACACATCGTTAATCGTGCTGTAAGGTAAGGCACAGTTTGCATTCAGCAGCTTAAGAATAGTGAATCCTGGCCAGAGTTCTAGTGAAGTCTATTTTTTCCCCTGACAACTCTGACAGATTAGTGTTCTGTTCATAAGGAACAATCAGTGGGTTCTCTTATGAATGAATATGTTCTAGTTATTACCAGAGATTTTGTGGGGAAATGCACAGAAATTTCAGAATTTCCCTTTAAGAATCCCACTATTCCAGATTCCACCTGCTGCCCAAAAGCAGAAATCCCACACTTGCTGGCTACTCTTCACAAACCACTCAGCAGAGGACAAAGTTCAACAGTAAAAGGAGCAACAACCCACCAGGATTTACAGGCAGAATCTGCCTGAGAAACAGATGCAAACTGTGCCGCCATTCAGTTTCAGATTCAGATCTTTGCTTCTCAAATGCACATCAACACACAGTGGAAAACATATCAACGCTCTCTGACCTGTGGAACGTTGATCTCCTCAGCGCCTCGATTTGACCTATAGGATTGCTGATATTCAACTGCGGAGTGCACCCTTCTGGACTTGAACTCCTGCCCGGACTCTTCATTCCCCACCTCTGACTAACTCCCTCCCATCCCCTTGCCTAACTACCCACAATCTCCCCGAAATCATTCCTATGACCCTAAAATTGAAATTAGAATTGAGATAAATTGCTGTGAGGGAGAAGGGTGATTTTCTATTTAATTCACCTCAAAGTTTAAATCAGGTTTACCTGAATCTGCAATTTAAAATGTAACTACTATGAATGAAACATGATAGCCAACAGTTTCAGGTTGTTACATAAATCACTCCAAAATTCAAGCAGGCACTTCTCAAGCTGTGTTCCTATTACTTGTCTCACACCCATCCAGTTACATTTACCCATCTGCAACACTTCTTTTGAAGCATTGCAGGGAAAATAGTTCGCATTGTTCCCAGCACTATCAGTTTTACAAAACAAAATAGTAATTATTAATGACCTTTGAAAAGCATTTAAAGTCCTTGACAATTTTATCGGGTGGCTGGTCTGAGAGCTGTGGCTTAGCTAGCTGTCAATGTTTTTCTCAGCTCTTCTGACCTTTACGTAATTGCATTTACATGCACAGAGGCACAGAACCAAACCAGGACCTGCCAGTGAGTGTGTGTGGGTCTTCATCAGCACAGGTAAATCACTAATGATATAGATAGAAGGATAAATATTGGTCAGAGCACCAGTCACAAATCCTCTGTACTTTATTGGAAATTACTTTTAAACAACTGAGAGACACCTGAAGCTCTGATGTCTCATCTAAAATATACACTTTTGACAATGAGTTATACCAACAGTTCTGAGATAACTTCTGTGGATTTAGAGTCCTGCCACTGAGATTTCAAATGAATATGTACTTCAGTTCCATTACTGTACATAGTTGCAAGAAACCCATGGGCCCACAGTTTAAATTCAGATGAAGGAACATTATTTACAGGAGCATGAAGATCAATGAATTTGCACATCCTCAAAAGGTAAATTCAGATCGTAATTTAGGAGTGGAGATGGACACTGTCGGCAGATTCTAGCATTACCCTATTATTCCCAATTGAACTACATTTCCAAATCTGAACCAGTCTCTTTTTGTTTCATGAAACTAATATAAACAATCTTATGGCTATCTGAATGTGACCTCTTCCTGCAGTCATTTGATTGAAGCATCTAGTTTTCAGTAAAGAAAACTCAACTTGTATTTCACACTGAGAGTTAGGAAGCTGTTGGTAGCTGCAAACACGAGGAATGCTGACGAAGGGTCTCAGCCCAAAACGTCGACTGTACCTCTTTCTAGAGATGCCGCCTGTCCTGCTGCGTTCACCAGCATTTTGTGTGGGCAACTGCAAATCTATTTCGTGCCAGCCAGAAATAAAGTCAGCCTGACTATATGGATCGATAGGGTTTATCAGGATTCCCTGTTTGTGTTTACTTAGCAGATTTGAGCTCCCTCGACTGCCGCGTTCTTTCACGTATCTTGAAAGAAAGACACACGCTCTGATCTTCAGTCTCCCTTTACAGCCAATGGCCCAGAATTCTTTGCTTCTACCATTTCATAGAATCGTGGAATGGTGTCACACAGATCAAAGCCATTTAACCCATTGTTCCTCTGCTGCCTCAGTGAGTGACCTGTTTCATTAGTCCTTTGCCTTATCTTCTCCCCTTCTGTGATAGTCTCTTTTATCCCATGGTCTCCCCTCTTACCAGACATTATGCTGCAGTTTATCAATGTTTTCAGAATCAGAACATTCTCCAAGCCATCTCACACTTTCTTTACACTACCTTAGTGCTTTGTCTATCTAAGGTTGCAAACAGATCTACCAATCTGATTTAGCAAACTCCCACAAACCAGGTAAATCACTAATGATATAGATTGAAGGATAAATATTGGCTAGAGCACCAGTCACAAATCCTCTGTACTTCATTGGAAATTACCTTTAAGCAACTGAGACACCTGAAGCTCTGATGTCTTATCTAAAATATACACTTTTGACAATGAGTTACACCGACAGTTCTGAGATAACTTCTGTGGATTTAGAGTCCTGCCACTGAGATTTCAAATGAATATGTACTTCAGTTCCATTACTGTACATAGTTGCAAGAAACCCATGGGCCCACAGTTTAAATTCAGATGAAGGAACATTATTTATGAGAGCATGGAGATCAATGAATTAGCTCACAATTGGCCAATGCGGGGACAGAGAAGGTACAGCACTATAAGGAAATGCTGAATGGGCTGTAGCCTTCTCAGCTAGAAAAGGAAAGACTGACTTGTGGCTTAAAAGAGTTATTCAAATATAAAAAGACATTGAAAGCTAGGGATACAAAACAAGTTATCATCTGCACAGTAGGACAATGCTCTTTTGGTTCACATTTGGAAATGAGCATCACTAGTACAGTTTGGAGAGCAAATATTGAAGTAGATTTTGTGCGTGACTGCAGTGTGTTTTGTTAATAACAGATGCAATGCTACTGGTGGAAGGAGTGACCTGTCAGAGGATTTGAGCTTCTTACACACCCTCTTATCCAGAAAAGTAGAGGGTATTTTATTACACTCATTTCTGCTTGATCGGTGGAAAGGCTTTGGGTTGTTAGGTGGTGAGTAATTCTTTGCAGGATACTAAGCCTGTTTCCATGGGCACGGTATTTAGCTGACTGATTCATTGTTCTTCTAGTCAAATATGACCTTCTCTCCCAGGTTGTTATGTTGGGCAACACGGCATTAATAAATCCTCTGAATGTTGTGGATAGATCGCTGGACTTTGTTCCATTAGATTTCGTTATTACCTGGGACTTTGGAGGTGCAAATGTTTCCACCCCTTATCACCCCATTCCTTCAAGTTGTCTTGCTGTATGCAGCCATAGATTTGGAATTGATTATCGCGCAATCAATAGCAAACATTTTCACTTTTGACTTTATGATGAAGGACAATTATTGATGGGACAGTTGGGATGGTTGCGTCCAGCACACTACTTTGAGGAACACCCTGGCCTCGGATAAGTGGCCTCCAATAATCACAATTATCTTCCTTTGTTCAGGGAATGGCTTTGACCACTGCAGTGTTTTCCTTTTGATACCCATCGAATTCAGTTTTACTTGCCAATTGGTCAAATTCTCCTTTTATGTCCAGGACCTAACCTCTGGAATTCTTATTGATGGCAAATGTTTTGACTCAGCTTGTAATGAGCTCTGGGAGTATATGATCCTGGTGAACCAAAAAATCAGGGATTAGTGAGTATATTATTGGTAAATAAGTACAAGCCGTAAATGATAGTCTTGATCACTTTGCTGATAATTGAGAGTCGATTCATAGGGCAGTAATTGATTGGATTTGATTTATCCTGCTTATTGTGGACAGGGCAATTGTCCACATTGTCAAGTCATGCAAGTATTACAAGTAATCTAGAATAGTTTGCTGAGATGCACAACTAATTCTGGAGCCTAAATCTTCAGTATTAAATCTAGAACATGTCCTGTACTCATGATCTTCACTGCATTCAGTGCATTCAAACATTTTAGTGCTTGTGTGGACTGAGTAGAATAGGGGCGGCATGATAGCATAGTGGTTAGCGCAACGATTTACAGTACCAGCGACCAGGGTTCAATTCCTGCCACTGCTTGTAAGGAGTTTGTGCATTTTCCCTGTGATCATGTGGGTTTCCTCCAGTGCTCTGGTTTTCACCCACAGTCCAAAAACCTACCAGTTAGTAATTAATTGGTCATTGTAAGATATCTAGGATTAAGTTGGGGTATTGCTGTGTGGCACGGCTTGAAGGGCCGGAAGGGCCTATTTTACGCTGTATGTCAATAAATAAATAAATATAATTAGCTTGTATCAGTGTAGGGATCTCATAGGATGCTAAATAAATCATCCATTAGGAAACCTTGACAGTACAATATTGAAAATGAGAGTAGACTGACTGGGAAGATTGCAGCCTCTTCTTTAGCATTCAGCTGCTGGACCCCGTCTGTCATTAAAGATGGAGATATTCTTGAAAACTCCTCCCATTAGCTGTTTAATTCACTACCTCCAATCACTGCTAGGACTGCCAAGCTTTGATACAATCCATTGGTTGTGACATTACATAGCTTTATCTATTGCATGCTGCATTTGCTGTTTTACCTGCCAGTCATCCCGTGTGGCAGCTTATCACTTGCAGAATATTGGTTACTTCTCCTCATGTGCCATCTGCACTCCTTGTTGAACTAGATCCCATAAGTATGATTAGAAACAAGAGAAAATCTGCAGATGCTGGAAATCGAAGCAACAGGCACAAAATGCAGGAGGAACTCAGCAGATCAGGCAGATCAAGGATCTCAGCCCGAAATGTTGTCTGTTTACTCTTTTTCATAGCTGCTGCCTGGCCTGTTGAGTTCGTCCTGCATTTAGCGTGCATCCTGTAAGTACAAGATAGTCATTGATAAATCCTATAGGGAATTTGGAGACATTTCTTTACTCAGTGGCACCAAAGCGTGAAAATTACAAACATAAAAATCCAAGCAGCAGGTCTTTATTTTTTGACATGAATAGTGTTACTAAAAGGTAGAGGTATGTAAAACAAAACATCACTCTAGTTAGTATAAATGTGGTGGATGAAGGTCAATGTTGTGCATAAACACCAACATAGATCTCTGGGAGTACAGTCAGTAATTGTCTGTAAACTCTAATAAACTTAAACACATACACCAGCAAGCTCAATGACAGCTTCTGTCCTGCTGTTATGAGACTCTTGAATGAACCTCTTGAACATTAAAGATGAACTCTTGACCTCAAGATCAACCTCATCATGGCACTTGCATCCCTTTTTTCTATCTGCTCTGCACGATCTCTGTAACTGTAACCATAATACCATTATATTCTGTTACTGCTTTTCCCTTGCATTCCCTCAAAGTAATTATGTTTTTTAATTGATCTGTCTAGAAGGCTTGCAAAGCTAAGTCTTTTTTCACTGTATGTCAGTACGTATCACAATAATAAGTCACTACCAATACCAGTCAGGAGCTCTCACCACACCATTTTCGCAGGTTCATCACACTGGGAGAGATCTGTGCATTGTGATATCCAGCTGAGATATTAAGGTCAGAATTTCTGAATTCTAAAGTGAAAAGATCTTACTTTTCTGAAATTCAAAACAAAATTGCAATGCTGGAAATCTAAACCAATATCCTAGAAACACTCAGGAGAGCAAGCAGTATCTGTGGAAGGAGAAACAGTTGGTTTTTCATGTTTGAGGAAGGATCCCAGAGATGAAATGCTTAACTGTTTCTCTTTCAATAGATGCTGCTGTACCTGCCAAATGTTTTCACTACTGTCCATTGCTCTATTGTTCACTTGGGTGGCGAAATTTCCACACACATCCCTACCCTCTTCCAACTATTCAGCTGTAACATGTAACCACAATGTACGTGAATACTAAGTGGTGCTAGGCTTCTGTGTGAGTGAGACTTAGGAAGGAATGGGGTTTGCAGCATTATGAAGGTGTGGGTGGAGATGAGGAACATTACAGGCTAGGCAAGAGGATGGGGGTAGACATATATAAAAAAAAAATGGATAGATGTTGTGATAATTTCACATTATTTCAGCCAAATGTTGATGGAGAGAATTTCGCAAAGGAGCTCCTTTTAATAAACATAAAATGCTGGAGGAACTCAACAGGTCATGCAGCATCTCTGGAGGGAAATAAGCAGTTGAAGTTTGGGCCAAGACTCTTCATCAGGACTGGAAGGGAAGGAGGGAGAGAGAGAATAAGGTGGTGTGTGTGTGGGGGGGGGGGCGGGGGTTCGTTCAGGAGAGATGTACAGGCTGGCAGGGGATAATGGGTAGGGAAGGGAGGACGAAGCAAGAAGCTGGGAGTGGATTGCTGGAAGATGTAACATGCTGAAGACGAAGGAATCTGAGGAGAGGAAAATGGACTATAGGAGAAAGGGAAGGAAGAAGGGCACCAGAGGAAGGTGATGGGCAACTGAGGAGAAGAGGAGTAATAGGGGAGCCAGAATGGGGAAAAGAATGGGGAGAAATTTATTCTAATTATTTTGTTTAAAAAGTGGATAGTGAAATCATGCCAGCAAGCAGAAATAACCTACTTTAAAAATCAAGCACTGATGCTGTTTCTCTAAATATTGCCAAGAAATAGACAATTATTAGGCTGCTTCAGCAACTAAAAAACGTATTTTATCTCCTTGGCACCAGAGCACAAATAGGAATTTAACTTGAGTGAACATTCTGGTTGATGTTAAAATGCTGGTAGTGGGCAATTACCCTGAGCTCCACATTGGCACTGTTGGTATTGTGTACCCACTTCACTGTGAACCCACTGGTACCAGACAATTACCCTGAGCTCTGCAATGGCACTGATGGTACTGTGTGCCCATTTTACCCTGAGATTCGCATTAGCATTGTTGTACTGTGTATCCACACAGTACAACACATTAGAGAATGCGTTGGACCTTGTTTACATAAACATTCCAGACGTGTACCAGGCGGAGACTCACCCCCACCTTGGTTACTCAGACCACATCTCTGTTATGCTAATCCCAGCATACAGACTGCTCATCAGGCGCTCCAGACCAGTTCAGAAGCAGGTGAAAACCTGGCCAGCAGGAGCCATCTCTGCTCTTCAAGACTGCTTTGAGCACACTGACTGGCACATGTTCAGGAAGGCTGCAACCGATGGCGACTCTACTAACTTAGAGGAGTACATGGCATCAGTGACTAGCTACATCAGCAAGTGCATCGATGCTGTCACTGTGGCCAAGACCATCACTACATGCACTAACCAGAAGCCATGGATGACCGTGGAGGTGTGTGCGCTGCTGAGGACCCGTGACTCCAACTTCAGAGCAGGCGACAAGGCAGACCCAACAACAGCAAGGGCCAAACTGTAACAGGCCATCAGAGAGGCAAAGCGTGCACACGCCCAGCAAATCCACAGCCACTTCCAGGACAGCGGAGACACGCGGCGCATGTGGAAGGGCATTCAGGACATCACCTGCAGGACAACATCACCCACCTGTGCAGGTGATGCCTCCCTCCCATGAGGCAAATCAAGACCCTGCTGCCACACCACTAGACCCCCTGCAGTTCGCATACCGTCCTAACCGTTCAACAGATGACGCCATTGCCATCACCCTCTACTTGGCCCTAACCGACGTGGACAAAAAAGACACGTACGTTCGAATGCTGTTCATAGACTTCAGTTCAGCATTCAACACAATCATTCCTCAGAAACTGATTGGAAAGCTGAGCCTACTGGGCTGAGTACATCCCTCTGCAACTGGATCCTAGACTTCCTGACTGGGAGACCTCAGTCAGTCCAGATCGGAAGCAGCATCTCCAACACCATCATGCTGAACATGGGGGACCCCAGGGCTGTGCTCAGTCCACTGCTGTTCACTCTGCTGAACTATGACTGTGCTGCAACACACAGCTCGAACCACATCATCAAGTTTGCCGATGACACAACCGTGGTGGGTCTCATCAGCAAAACGATGAATCAGCATACAGAGACGAGGTGCAGCGGCTAACCGACTGGTGCAGAGCCAATAACCTGTCTCTGAATGTGAACAAAACAAAAGAGATGGTTGTTGACTTCAGGAGGACACGGAGCGACCACTCTCCGCTGAACATCAACCACTCTTCCGTAGAGATTGTTAAAAGCACCAAATTTCTTGGTGTTCACCTGGCAGGGAATCTCACCTGGTCCCTCAATACCAGCTCCATAGCAAAGAAAACCCAGAAGCATCTCTACTTGCTGCGAAGGCTGAGAAAAGTCCATCTCCCACCCCCAATCCTGACTACATTCTACAGAGGTTGTATTGAGAGCATCCTGAGCAGCCGCATCACTGCCTGGTTTGGAAATTGCACCATCTCAGATCGCAAGACCCTGCAGCGGATAGTGAAGTCAGCTGAGAAGATCATTGAGGTCTCTCTTCCTGCCATTACAGACATTTACACCACATGATGCATCCGCAATGCAAACAGCATTTTGAAGGACTCCACGCACCCATCATACGAACTCTTCTCCCTCCTGCCATCTGGCAAAAGGCATCAAAGAATTCGGATTGTCATGACCAGACTATGCAACAGTTTCTTCCCCCAAGCCATCAGACTCCTCAATACCCAGAGCCTGGACTGACACCAACCTACTGCCCTCTACTGTGCATATTGTCTTGCTTATTATTTATTGTAATGACTGCACTGTTTTGTGCACTTTATGCAGTCCTGGGTAGGTCTGTAGTCTAGTGTAGCTTTGTGTTGTAGTATAGTTATAGTATTGTTTCATGTAGCACCATGGTCTGGAAAAATGTTGTCTTGTTTTTACTCTGTACTGTACCAGCAGTTATGGTCGAAATGACAATAAAAAGTGACTTGACTTGACTTGACTTTACTGTGAACTCCCTGATACCCGAGCTCCACATTGGTACTGTTGGTACTGTGTACCCTTTTTATTTGTTATAACATTCATCAGACTGTCTTGGAATAATTAGATGCACCTGAAGAATATAATGCAGATAAAATCATGATTAATGGCTTGTTCTATATAAAAACATAAATAACAAAGAGTTTCTCATCATTTCCCCATGACAAAGGGGTTTGAACCTGGAATGTTAGCTCTGTTTCTCTTCCAACAGATGCAGTCTGACCTGCTGAGTTTTTCAGGCTTTTAAAGTCATAGAGAAGTACGGCATGGAAACAGGCCCTTCAGCCCAACTAATCCATACTGAACCATTTTAACTGCCTACTCCTATTGACTTGCACCAGGACTATAGTCCTCCACACCCCTACCATCTACTACATGTACTTATTCAAGCTTCCTTTAAACATTGAATTCAAGCTCACGTGAGCCACTTGTACTGTCAACTCATTCCACACTCTCACAATCCTCTGAGTGAAGAAGTTTCCCCCATGTTCCCCTTAAACTTTTCACCTTTCACCCCTAACCTATGACTTATGGTTGCAGTCCCATCCAACCTCAGTGGAAAAACCCTGGGTGTACTTATCCTATCTATATCCTTCATTATTTCGCATACCTCTATCAAATCTCCACACAATCTTTTTTTCTGATTTTATTCTGAATTTCTTTGTCACTTTTGGGTTTGGGAATAAATTGTATTAATTTTCAATGCTTTGGCTTCCTTCCTGTTCTTTAGCATTCATTTTACAAGACCCCAGTCAATTGAAATAAATTGGCTTAATCCCAGCAGGTTTTTGTTCCATTATGCTGTTAGAGAAGGAACTTGGGTGCAAGGTTATAGATGTGAACTTAAAACTGAATCTCGGGCAAAAGTAGCTGTCTGGCTGTAGGTCTCATGCTGATATCTACAGCAGTATAAGGTTTACCAAAACAGGCTCTCCTGTACACTAAAAATCAGTGAGTAGTGTGGAGTTGGCCATGGGAGTCAGTGAGGTGAACTCAGGCTGGGATTCTCATTGAATAATCCAGTCCATTATTGACTGACTCCAGATCCATGCACTGGTAAAAATGCTTTAGTTAATACAAGTCAATTATCCTCAAAATTAGAAGCAACACTGATCCATTAACTTGTGCACAAGGCAAGTCCAAATTTCCGTCATTCTGTGTCGAAGTGTTTCCTAGTCAGTCTTATAAGACCCAACTGTAACCTTCAGTTCATGCCAACAAGGGAGCTTGTAATAATGTTATATGGCATGAATAGTACAGTCAGCCATGAATCCACAATTGACAATTTAATAGCTTTATTACTGTCACATGAGGGATTTATTTTAGTACGGGTTGCAGGAGTTGAAAATCCAATCATTTTGTTTGCCTGGCAACCACTTAAAGAATTAATGTAAAAACATACCTTATTCTTATCTCATTTCAGTTAGTCAGAAGTAGCCTACCCTGGAGGGCAATTATTACAGCAGGAGGCAGGAGGTGAAGGATATAAATGGTGGTAATCACTCGAGGGAGAAGAAAACTGAGAAAATATTTCATTTATAACACTCTTTCTCATTAGGCCTTCTCATGCTATCAAAACATTGACGTTGTTGCAGTGTAGGAAACAGTACACCACATGCACTCGAATGTTGAATAGCTTGTTTGTTTGTAGTAGTGAGAATCAAGCTTTTGGGTGCTCATTAATCAGCCTTACCTAAGGACCAGAGGCATCCACATAGGGCAAATGGTTAATGTAAGCTGCTTTGAGTTTAGGTGGATGGCAGAAGAATTGAAGGGGAGGTGAATGGTATTTGAAAGAAAAGATACAAGAAAACAGAGGGAATGAGATGCTATACTATAGTATTGATTAGTTTTGTACAGGGGTGGGTCAAAAACCAAACATTTGAACTTCCAGTAATTCCTCCCCTCTCCTTTGCCTGTTTCCCTCTCTTTCCTATCCCCCTACCTGCCCATCACCTCCCTTGGGATTCCACCCTTTTAATTCATTTCTATAGATTCTGCCTGACCTGCTGAGTTCCTCCAGCATTTTGTGTGCTTTGATGTCAAGGAGATCTTTGATGATAGATATTGCCTTCTTGAGACAGTGCTATTGTGGTTACTACTGAAAGAAGGGAAGAATGTGTCCATGATGCATTGGACCCACTACTCTCTGCATCCTCTTACATTCCTGTGGATTTGAATTGGCATACCAGACCATGATTCAGCCAACTGGGATACGTTCAACAGTACATCCGTAGAAGTTCATTAGCAAGACATGCCAGACACCCTTAAACTTCTAAGAAAGTGAAGACAATGGCACACCTTCATTCTGATTGTCTCTATGTGCAGAGCCCAACACTGGTCATTCAATATGTTAATGCCCAAGAATTTGAAGCAGCTAATTCACTGCATTGCTGATCCCCCAAAGTAGACGGGTGCATGTTCGGCTTCCCTCTCCTTTCTGAGGTCAGTTCTTTTAGTTTTACTGATGCTGAGTGAGGGTCGCTGGGGCATGCCAATTAACTTGTTGTTGAGGCTCCACTTAACTAGGTGCCCTATCTCAGCCCTGTACACTGACTCATTACCACCTTCGATCCGTTGTGGTGATGAGTTAGTGGTGTCATTGACAAATTTCTATATTCCATTGGCTTTGCCATACAGTCATGAATGCTGAGGTATGGTTAACAAAGATCTTGCACACCATCCATACAGATTACTTCATCACATCAGCACATTGAGGTACTGTAGTGCAAGGGAAAAACAATAACAGAATGTAGAATATTGTGTTACAGTTACAGAAAAAGTGCAGTGCAGATAGACAATAAGATACAAAGGCCATGACAAGGTAAATTATGAGGTTAAGAGTTCATCTCTATCATACATGAGATCCTTTCAAGGATCTTATAACAGTGGGTGTACTGCCCTCGCCAAGGTGTTAAAACATGAACTAGTCATTCAGCCAAACTCCATTTAGAAATGACACGAGAGTCAGGATACAGCATCCTAGCTTCTTGTAGACTCAATGGCACGACATAGTGAATAAGGAGTGAAACTGAAATAGAGCTAAATACAGTGCAATTATTACATTGTTCAATTCACACAAATAAATACACAGATTAGCAAGAACTTAGTTAAGTTTCCTGCAGGTAAATATTATAAGATTCTGACAAGCAATTATTACAGGTAAACAGTATGTGTAAACCAATTGCATTTAGGTTGCTGTCTCATAAACTCAAAAATAACATTCTATTTCAGTAAAATCTTATTGATGCCTTGATGTTGATGTTTACTAATACAATATCAACTTACAAGCAATGCTTCTGCTGGGGAAACAATATGATGGTTTTAGGTAGAAATTTTAGCCCCTGACATAAACCTCCGGCCTTCTGCTAGTCAATGTGTTTTCCTACTAGCTATTTCCTGACTGCAAAGGAAGTGATCTAATACAGATCTGAAACTGCTCATTTCAAAATAAAAGCTGAATGTGCTTAATCACATAGTAAAGACATAAAGCAATTGCCTGAAGGACAGAACTGTGGGATAGAAATTGTCCCTGAGCTCGCTGATACATGCTTTCAAACTTCTGGTATTCTGTCCAGCAGAATAGGGGAGAAAAGAGGATGTCCAAGAGAGGAGGCGTCTTTGATTTGGCTGCTTTCCCAAAGCAGCAATAAATGCATACAAAGTCCAAGAATGGGAGGCTGATTTGAATGATTGTCTGTGGTAGTCCACAATTCTCTGCAGTTTACTGTAGTGTTGGGCAGAGCAGGCGCCAAGGACAGGCATTAGTATATCTGGATTAGGCTGCTTTCTATGATGCATGCTTACAATTGGTTAGGGTCAATAAGGGCATGCAAAATTTCCTTCTCCTGCTGAGGAATTAGACTCTCTGGTGGGATTTCTTGGCTACTGATTCTACGTAGTTGGACCAGGACAAGCTATTGGTGATGTTTACACATTGGAACATGAATCTCTCAAGCATCTGCACCTCAGCACCATTGATAAAGCATGGGTATGTGCTCTGCCCACTTCCTAAAGTCAATGTCCGTCTCTTTTGTTTTGCTCACATTGAGGGAAAAGCTGCTACTATGACACTATGCCACTAAGCTCTCTATCTCCTTCATGTACCCTGATTTGTCATCATTTGAAATCCAGCCCACTATGGTGGTATCATCTGCAAACTTGCAGATGGAGTTAGAGCAGAAACTGGCTATAGAGTTATGAGTGTATAGGGAGTAAAGCAGTGGGCTAACGACACAGATTTGTGGGACACTAGTCTTGAGGATAATCATGACAGATGTGTCATGACTGTGATCTGTTGATCAGGGATTCAAGGTGCTGAGTCAAAAGTCTAGAAGTTTGGAGAAGAGTTTGTTTGGAAGTTTTCTATTGAAGGTGGAACTGTAGTGAATAACTAGGAGTCTGAGGTAGGTGTCTTTGTTATCTAGATCTCTAGAATTGAGTGTAGACACAGGGAGATGACATTCACAATGGACCTGGTGGCATGAACGGCCTCCTATCATATCATGAGGAGATATGGGAATATACCTGGCAGCAGTTCAAAATACCCAAATGAAGATAGGCAAGTAAGGACTTTGGCTGGGTCCCACCTGCCGGGGGGATGTGAAGGAGGAAGGGCATAGACTGGAAGACTGTAGTGGACAGAAGCGGGTGTATGTTTTACAGCATATGATCAACATTTGGGTATTGGCAGTGGATTAGTGTGAGCGATCAGGCCTGTAATTTATGTGATCAAGGCTTAGGGACCTGAAGGTCACTGGATGGGATGGGCAGATTCATGGGAGGATCATGGGTTTGAGTGGTAGTGACAGAACTGTTAGGGGTTGGCGTTTGCACACTATACTCATAGGACAGAAGGTAACTTAAAGTGACTCTACCCAGTCTAAGATGTCCTGTGCTTGGCTGTATACTGCAGAGGATGCCACACTGTGAAAGCCGGTTTGCAGGTAGTCGCTTTAGAAACACACTAATTAATCTTTCCAGCAAATGGCAATGACCTCATGTAGGGTAAACCTCATGCAGATCCATCCAAGCTCGATTCACAATAGGGAGATCTTAGAATCTGACCACGAAGCTGATGTAATCATATTTCACACTGGGGAAAAATCGATTTTCACACCTGGAGCATGAAAAATACTTCTCCACTCATTTAATAAATTGAGGTGTTGTCTACGTGACAAAAGCAGCTAACCTTAAAGCCTGATAATTGAAATGCTTGCAGTCGTTTTCAAACATGAGAGAAATTTTTAAAGGGTTACAAACTCAATTCATACTTCTTGCAAATAATGCCTGGTAAATTAGGCATAACTATGGGTTTGTGACAATCAACTTGTTGATGAATTGAATTGGAGCTGTCAATGGTATAGATTTTTATTGCTGTCTGTGTATGACTGATGTATGGCAGATAACTGCATCAATTTCACTCATCTCAGTCACACAATCTCTAAATTGCCTGCTTTAACTCCTTCTGGCCAGGCTGATTTTTATTGCAGAATATTATAGTTTGCACATTTGCTGAAATAGATTAGAAATATCGTGATATATGCATTTAGGGTTTGATGTTATATTGATGGCACTATATAGATTGTGTATGTAAAACAATAAACTGCCTTGACTATACCTTTGTATGTACGCAGACCCCATTAGAGACACGTGTATGCAGACCATGAAAGCCCAAGAGTATAGATTACTCTCCACTGTCTGAAACGGTATAATTATGAGGTTGATTGGAGCATTTGTAACAGTGAAACATAGCTGTTGTGCATTGTAATTCAACAGGAGTACAGTCGAATCAATAATAATCAATTGTAAGATTTAAGTAATGATATATGTGCAGATGGCTTTCTAAGTTACAGAAACCTATACATTATGTCATGTAATTAACTGGTGTGTTTAAACACCTTGGAGAAAGGGCGCTGGCATGCTTTATTTTCCCCCTGAAAAATAATTAATTTGTAAAGATACAGCTTGAGCACAGGAGTGAGAGAAAGTAAAATCCTTTATTCTGTCACCCATCTCTTGTCATGTCCGTTTGTTAAGAATTTATCTAATACAAACACTAATGTACTTTTCTATTCTGTACAAAATTGCTTTTTCTCAATGAAAGAGACAAATTGTACACTATCTGGCATCCCAAATGAGTAAATAAATGTGGAATTATTGACAAAGACAGACAATGTAATCAGATTATAGTGAAAATTGATTGCCACAAATTTAGTGCTGAATAACATCCTTTCCGCAATGTACTTTTCTCCCACAACTACACACGCTCCAATCTGTGAAATACGTCAAATTGCGCATCCTTCACTCTTTGATTACAAATTGGGAAAGAAACCTGTATAGAAATGATGGGGTCATTGTCATTCAGAAAATGTATAGCAGGTTTTATTTCTTGTCAGAGATAGACTGAGCTAACTGGATAATCTTGACGGAAAGATGGGTAGACAAAGTACTAAGAATAATATATATAAAGAGAGGAAGGCAGCTGAACATAATGGGATAGAGGCACAGAGAGAAAGATATGTCTAAGTAGAAAAATAGCAGGCAGGTGGACAGATATAGACTGAAGATATAGATAGATATTCCTTAAGGGTTTTAACTTACTTTAATCAGAGCAGCAGCGCTTCTGTTTTCATGATACAAATTTCTTCACTGTACAAGTGGTGTTTTTAGAGGTATTCTAGAATGAAATATAATGCCAGGGCAAGCAAGTTTATTTTCATGCTTTCTAGCAGCTTCCCAACTGGATCATGAAATGTTTGCAACACTACACCAGTATAGGATGGATTTACTATTGACTTAGTCTGCCCCCTAATGGCTAATATTTGCATTACTTCACTTCATTTCGAAGAAACAGGTTCTCCCATCACAAACTACCATTTATACAAACCGACATCTGAGCACTTCCTCAAACTAAAGCAGCACAACAGCTACAACTTTCTTTAGCCAGAGAGTAGTGAATCTGTGCATTTTGTTGCCACAAGCAGCTGTGGAGGCCAAGTCATTGGGTATATTAATAGGTTCTTGATTAGCCAGGGCATGAAGGGATACGGGAAGAAAGCAGGAGACTGGAACTGGGAGGGAAATGAATCCGCCATGAGGAAATGGTGGAGCAGACTATATGGGCCAAGTGGCCTAATTCTGCTCCTTTATTTTATGGAATTATGGTCTAAATGTTCACCTTCTAAAAGAAACTGCATTTCAAAAGTACATTACTTCCAGTTAAGTGCATTCTGATGTTTTGAGAGGGACAAGAAAAGCATTTCATAATGTAAATATTTTTACAGAGCAGCTATTACTTGTAAGTACCACCAAAGATTATTATCAGACAAAATGTGACATTGAAGATAAGGACTTAAATAAACAAAACCTTGGTGAAAGAAGGTGTATATTGAAGAGAATGATAAAGGAGAGAGAAGGGACAACACATCTGTGACTTTGTGTCATCAGGAAAGTCCTCTGGTCATGGGGTCCTGAGCAGCCTCCAGTTAGAAGCCTCATTACATTTAACGATGAAGTCTTTTAAAGCTGCAGGCACAGACATGCATATTGGCTTGTAAGTGACCCGTGTGGGGAGAAAAGGAGACGTGATCAAGCAGGGCATGATAGCAGCTGTGAAGTGACACACAGCTGTTTCCCAAAGGAGAAGCACCCGATGCTCCTGACAATCTTACAAAATCAATATATTGGAGGTGTGGATTTGTTGGGCATCAGCTTTAACAAAATATGTAGAAACACAAGGCACGAACAAATTTTGGTGTCTATGTATGAACTGACTATGAAAGCCCAAACACAAACACAGGGAAGTCTGCTGAAGCTGGAAATCCAAAGCAACACCCACAAAATGCTGGGGGATCTCAGCAGGTCAGGCAGCATCTATGGAAATGAATAGATAACTGCCGTTAGGGGCCAAGCAATGTCCCGAAGAAGCTTCTCGGCCCAAAACATCAACTGCTTATTCATTCCCATTGATGCTACCTGACCTGCTGAGTTCCTCCGGCATTATGTGTGTGCTGCTAAGAAAGCCCAATGATGGTCCTCGATGATGAGCCCATGAATAAAACCTGGCAGAGACCAACTTAGCAAAAGCCAGAGCCCCCAAGTTGCAGTACAGCCATGCTCCTTCATACCTCCATCATCTTGGCACTGTTTTAACAAAAAAACAAGCTCAATGATTTTAGATTTAGTTCTCTCCCTCTCTGCCTGCGTTCTACAGGCATTTGCTCTTTGTTAAAACTTCTAATGCCTCCCACACAACCTGCTCTTAGAAACGTACTCTCAGAATGTGTCTATTTCTCTCAGATTGCTACAGAATAATTATGACTACAATGCTCATAGCTCATCTGTCATTCCACCTCCTACAAGATTGACAAGCTGTACTGTTAATGTCAGAAGTATGGCTTCTAGTTGTACCATATTGAATGATTCTGCCGGACTATAACTGATCTCCAGGGAAGCAGCATGTGAACCATGGCAAGCCAAGGTCTTCTGAAATTTGCAGCTAATCTATGATGATATCAACTTGATTCCTGAAATTATTCCCAGCTCTTTGACCTTGTGCACATGATGCTAGACTGAATCCATGAATAGAAGCACACAGGTACACTCTGTTGGAGATTTTTTTTATTTTACAATTAACACTGTTAAAACCACAGACAAACCAGATCTATCTTAAAATATTTCAGTCCACATGCTCATCAACCTAATGCAATTTGGTGTCCATGTTTTTAAGCTGCTTTTCCCATGAGCCTTGGATCTTTCTTCATACTTGCCATGGATGTTTCTCCATGACTGGTTCCCTGAGACATGAACATTACTTACCGTTCGTTCTGACCCAGTGGGCTTACTACATCATGCATTCTACTTATAATAGCTAATGCGTGTCTTCCTTCAAGATAGTACTAGCTAATCCTGCTCACTCCATAGCAACCCAGATTTTTCCTTGGTTACAAGGCTTGTTTGTGCTCTCCTTTCCCAGCTAGTAGTTTAATATGGTTTAGCTGTTATTGAAACTTTAGTATATATTCATCTCTCTTTGTCAGAAATATAGAAACTAGCTTTAATCAATTGTCCTAAGATTATTTTAGGTTCATTGCAAGCTCAGTGAGGCCACATTCCCTGCTAAATCTTACTGAGAACTACGGTCTTATTTTCTGGCATTACTACAGACCTCAATATTATTGTGTCACCTTATAATCAGACTATAAGAAATAGAAGCAGAATTTGGCAATTTTCACCCTCCCCTCTCACCCCCTTATGCATCTCTTTCATTAAATAAGCTCATGACTAACATTTCAGCAGAAACCCACTTCCTCACCCCATTCATACGTCCTCCAATTTCCCAGACATACAAAATTCTATCAGTCTCAGCCATTACTCCTTCTAAGTTGCAAGGATGGATGGCAGTGCTCCCACACATATTGCCTCTGTTGTTGAACAGCTGGAATTTTCTTTTATATAATGTTAATTTAAAGTGCTGTGCAGTTTTCAGGCCATATACAAATTTCATGCTCAGAGCAATGACTGGCCCATGCACCTGTTAAAAAAAAATTATTAAAGGGACTGTTGGTCTCAGCCTGGAATATTCTCACCAGTTCAGTAGAAATCATAGGATCTTTGCCTTGCAGACTTTTTTTTTAAAAAACTGCCCTTATCGGTACTTTGAGCTACTTCTCCGAAAAATTGCTCAGACAGGATCTCGCTTTAACACAGCTATGCTGACCATTTTCAATTAACCCCTGCCCTTCCACATATAGACTAACCATGTCAAATAATTTCTTTCAAAGCATCACTACCACTGACATTAAACTCACAGGTCTGTCAGTACTTTGTTCAGTTTGACTAAAGAAGCCATTTGCAGGACTCCAATCAGATAGCACCTCAGCTCTGGCTAGCAAAGATTTAAATATATTTCAGGACCCCCAGTTATGTGCTCCTATGGCTCTCGGATCAGGTTGGGAAGCATTTCATGTAGCCCTGTCGATTTATCCACCCTTAGACCCACTAATATCTCTGTCTTTTTCTTCCTTTCCTGTTGCTATTTCTTGGGTGACTTTGAATTGGGGCAGCCTGCTGATAATGAACACTAAGCTGAACTGAATATGGACTCTTCGATTTTATGTTTTAAACTTTGCGTTTTTACTCATTCTTTCTAGTTGCTGTTTGTGCAATTAGTTTTTTTTTGCGCAGGGATTGATATATTTTTTTCTTTGAAAGAATTCTATGGTTTTCTTTGTTTTGTGGCCATTTATGGAGAAGATAAATCTCAGGTTGTATACTGCATACATACTTTGATAATAAATGTACTTTGCATCCTTTGAAATGGTAACTTGTTTTAGAATCCTACTGCCCCTCCTCCTAATCCTGTGAATTTCTATACTTCCTTTTACTGATCACAGTTGAGAAGCATTAATTTTAAAACTTACCTATGTCCTCTTGCTCCATATAGTATTAACCCTTTGTCAATAATAATTTCTACCCTTCTCCTGCTTAGTCTTTTACCCTTTTTATATTTATAAAATCTTTGACATTTTCTTTAATTTTTTCCACCAGTGATTTTTTTAGACACCTACAACTTCCACATAAGTCTTTAGTCTCTGCAATTGAATGGCCTCTCCCACCTTTAGTTTTCAATACCTTCTGCATGTTTTCATTTTCTCTTAAATCCAGCCCTCAGCATCACTTGACACCCAACATTGCTTGAATTTGTTGTCCTTACTCTTTATCATCAAGGCAACTTGTTGGTCCTGAGCTCTCACTACTTCACTTTTGAATGATATTACTTGTCAGATGTGATTTCTTACATACTGTAGGTCACACATGGATTGCAGCTCCCCACCAGAGTTGTAATTTAGAACAAGCCCCTTAAAACATAACTCAGTCTCTGCACTCTAGTTTTGAACTGTATAAGTGAAAATACACATCAGCCACATACCTAACAGGCTTCAGTAACACACAGTTTAACCTCGGGACCATGTTGCAAAGAGGCCACAATTCATCTTAGTTGAACACTTCACCTCACAAATTTGCTACTGTTTTGAGGTTATCAGGCTTGTTAGATTTTATTATTATCATTAACTCATAAGACCATAAGATATGGGAGCAGATTAGGCCCATTCAGTCTGTTCTGCCATTTCATCATGGCTCATCCATTTTCCCTCTCAGCCCCGATCTCTTGCCTTCTCCCCGTATCCCTTCATGCCCTGACTAATCAAGAATCTATTAACCTCTGCTTTTGATATACCCAATGACTTGGCCTCCACAGCCGCCTATGGTAATGAATTCTACAGACTCACCTCTCTCTGGCTAAAGAAATTGCTCCTCATCTCCATTCTAAAAGGAGACCTCTCTAGTCTATCCTCTGTTTTAGACTCCCTTACAATAACAAACATCCTCTCCACATCTACTCTATCAAGGACCTTAAACATATAGTAGGTTTCAATGAGGTCTCCTCTCATTCTTCTGAATTCCAGTTAGTACAGGTCCAGAGCCATCAAATGCCCTTCATATGACAAACCTTTCAATCCTGGAATAATTTTTGTGAAACTCCTTTGAACCCTCTCCAATATCACCACATCCTTTCCTAGATAAGGGACCCAAAACTGCTTATGGTATTCCAATTGAGGCCTAACCAGTCCTTTATAAAGTCTCAACATTATATCCTTGCTTTTATATTCTAGTCCTTTTGAAATAAATGCTAACGTTGCATTTGTTGTCCTCACCACCAAATGAACCTGCAATTAACCTTTAGGGAATCCTACACAAGGACCCCCAAGTCCCTTTCCACCTCAGAATTTTGAACTTTCTCTCCATTTATAAAGTGGTCCTTACTTTTATTTCTTCTCCCAAATTGACACGTAATGAAATTTGCTGTTTTGTGGCAACCGGACAGTGCAAGAATAAAATTTACTTTAAATAATAGTGCAAAGGAGGAATAACGAAATAGTGTTCATGGGTTTATCGATCATTCGGAAATCTGATGGTGAAAGAAGGAAGCTATTCCTAAAACACTGAGGGTGGGTCCTTGGGCTCCTTTACCTCCTCCTCAATTATAGAAATGGAAGCATGGCCTGGATGATGAGGTTCCTTAATGATGGATGCCACCTCCTTGAGGCATTGCCTTTTGAAGATGTCCTCAGTGGTAGGAAGTCCTCAGTGGTTTGCCCGTGATGGAGTTGGCTGAGTCTACAACCCATCGCAGCCTCTTTCAATCCTGCGAATTGGAGCCTCCATATGAGTCTGTGATACAACCAGTCAGGATGCTCTCCACATCTGTCACCATCTGTCTTTGGTGACATTCTAGATCTCCTCAAACTCCCAATTAAACATAGTTGCTAGTGTGCCTTCTTAATCATTGCATCAATAGGTGGGGCCCCGGTTAGATCCACTAAGATGCTCATGGCTTACCAGTGACCCCTCAGCATGGAGTGGTGTGTGTTCTTCCGACTTTCCCTTTCCTGAAGTCCACAGTCAATTCCTTGGTCTCACTGACGTTGAGTGCAAAGTCGTTGCTTTGATAACACTCAGTCAGTCAATCCATCTCACTCATGTACGCCTCCTCTCTGCCACCTGAGATTCCGTCAACAGCTGCGTTGTCATCACCGAACTTAACTATTCCTAGTCACACCCTCATAAATGTACAGTTCTACAGTTCTCTTGTCCCTGCTTTTATACTCCTAAACAGTCAGCTGAAATTAATTGATCTCTATTGAAAAGGTTGCATTTCAGGTAGGGGTAGAGACAGGGGGGAAGTGGGAAGAAGGAGGGGGAGAGGAAGGTAGGAGAAGAAGGGAGCAGAGTATTTCTCTTTCATAGTACTGTGTCAACCCCATCACTTTTAGCTGCGAGCTGCAAAAATAGACTTCAAGCCTGCAGGGAGTTAGTGTAAAAAAATACAGTTTTCGATAACTAATTCAAGATAAACTTAAGATGAAATAGTATACACTTTCCTTTCACTTGCCTAAGCCCACACTGTGAAACTGCTGTGAAAAATAATATACCCTTCAAAAGGACTGGCTACACTTGCATGCTAAAGAAAACACTTGAGCTCTGACGTTCAGTTTTATCCATAATTAGGACATTTTAGCACTTACTCATGCAAAACATGAGAGTTTATCGTCAGCATCTTAATGGACTGCCATGACTTTAGCTAAAAGGGGAAATCCATTATTCATATGATTAATTAATGTTACTTTTACGTGCTTTTGCACGCAAGGGGTTAGGAGCTATTTGAAACTGTATTTCTAAACCAGAAGCCAATAAATTAACAAGATTCTATTTTTGATACTTTGGTACCTTCCTCACCTCCTCCAAAAATACAAAGCAGTTCAGATAGAAAGCATTCTTTGCTTTTATAAAGCTCAGGCAGTGTTTGCAGGCCATTACTTCATACGAAACGAAACCTAACATCATAGTGGCAGTGCTACTTTACTCCCAGATGAGCTTAATGCCTATTATAGATGCTTTGAAAGAAGAATAAAACAACATCTATGTGAAGCCCTGTGGCACTTGGTGACCTGTGACCTCTGTCTTGGAGGTCAATGTCGGAACATCTTTCAAGAGGGTGAACCCTCGCAAGGCATCAGGCACTGATGGTGTACCTGGTAAGGCTCTGAAAACCTGTGTCAACCAACTGGCACTGGTATTCAAGGACATCTTCAACCTCTCACTGCTGCAGGCAAAAGCTCCCACCAGCTTCAAAAAGGGTGACAATCGTAACAGTGCCCAAGAAGAGCAGAATGAGCTGCCTCAATGACTGTCACCCAGTGGCACTCACATCTACTGTGATTAAGATGCTCTGAGAAGTCAGTCATGGCTGGAATCAACTCCCGCCTAAGCATGGACCTAAAGCCACTGCAATTTGCCTGTTGCCACAATAGGTCCTCAGCAGATGCCACCTCACTGGCTCGTCACTCGGCCTTGGATCATCTGGGTAATAGCAATATCTACATCAGGCTGCTGTTTATTGATTACAGCTCAGCTTTCAACACAATCGTACCCTCAGTTCGAATCAGCAAGTTCCAAAACCTGGGCCTCTGTACCTCCCTCTGCAATTGAATTCTTGGCTTCTCACCGGGAGACCGCCGAGTGTGCGGATCTGAAATGACATCACTTCCTCACTGATAATCAACACTGGTGCACGTGAAGGATGTGAGCTTAGCCCACTGCTCTGCTCTCCCTACACACATGACTGTGTGGCTGGGCACGGCTCAAATGACATCTATGAATTTGCTGTTGTTGGCAGAATTCCAGATGGTCACGTGGTAGCATACAGGAGTGAGATAGATCTGGTGGCTGAGTGGTGTTGCAGCAGCAACGTTCCACTCAGCGTCAAGGGAACACACACTGGTGCTCATTGAGGGATCAGAAGTGGAAAAGGTGAGTACGTTGAAGTTCCTGGGCGTCAATATCTCTGAGCCCAACATATTGATGCAATTACAAAGAAGGCACGACAGTGGCTGTATTTCATTAGGAGCTGAGTAGAATTGGTTTGACATCAAAGACATAGAACATAGAACGTAGAAAACCTACAACATAATACAGGCCCTTCGGCCCACAAAGCTGTGCTGAACATGTCCTTACCTTAGAAATTACCTAGGGTTACCCATATCCCTCTATTTTTCTGAGCTCCATGTACCTGTCCAGGAGTCTCTTAAAAGACCCTATCATATCCGCCTCCATCACCATTGCCGGCAGCCCATTCCACGCGCTCACCACTCTCTGTGTAAAAAAACTTATCCCTGACATCTCCTCTGTACCTGCTTCCAAGCACCTTAAAACTGTGCCCTCTCGTGTTAGCCATTTCAGCCCTGGGAAAAGCCCCTGACTATTCACATGATCAATGCCTCTCATCATCTTCTACACCTCTATCAGGTCACCTCTCATCCTCCGTCAATCTAAGGAGAAAAGGCCAAGTTCACTCAACCTATTCTCATAAGGTATGCTCCCCAATCCAGGCAACATCCTTGTAAATCTCCTCTGCACCCTTTCTATGGTTTCCACATTACTCCCTATAGTGAGCCGACCAGAACCGAGCACAGTACTCCAAGTGGGGTTTGACCAATGTCCTATATAGCTGCAACATTACCTCTTGGCTCCTAAACTCAATCCCACGATTGATGAAGGCCATTATAGTGTATGCTTTCTTAACCACAGAGTCAACCTGCACTGCAGCTTTGAATGTCCTATGAACTCGGACCCCAAGATCCCTCTGATCCTCCACACTGCCAAGAGTCTTACCATGGATACTTTATTCTGTCATCATATTTGATCTACCAAAATGAACCACCACTCAGTTATCTGGGTTGAACTCCATCTGCCATTTCTCAGCCCAGTTTTGCATCCTATCAATGTCTCGCTGTAACCTCTGACAGCCCTCCACACTATCCAAAACACTCCTAACCTTTGTGCCATCCGCAAATTTACTAACCCATCCCTCCACTTCCTCATCCAGGTCATTTATAAAAATCACGAAGAGTTGGGGTCCCAGAACAGATCCCTGAAGCACACCACTGGTGACTGACCTCCATGCAGAATATGATTCATCTACAACCATTCTTTACCTTTTGTGGGCAAACCAGTTCTGAATCCACAAAGCAATATCTCCTTGGATTCCATGCCTCCTTACTTTCTCAATAAGCCTTGCATGGGGTACCTTATCAAATGCCTTGCTGAAATCCATATACACTGCATCTACTGCTCTTCCTTCATCAATATGTTTAGTCACATCCTCAAAAAATTCACCATATGCCTTCTTAACCATAGAGTCAACCTGTGCAGCTGCTTTGAGTGTCCTATGAACTCGGACCCCAAGACCCCTCTGATCTTCCACACTGCCAAGAGTCTTATCATGAATACTATATTCTGCCATCGTATTTGACGTCCCAAAATGAACCACCTCATACTTAAGCCACTTGCAAATTTCTATAGATGTACCGTGGAGAGCATTTTAACTGTTTGCATCATCACCTGCTATGGAGGGGTCACCACACAGGATCAGAAAAAGCTGCAGAAAGTTGTAAACTCAGTCAGCTTCATCATAGACAACGGCCTTCCTAGTCTCCAGGAAACCTTCAAAAGGCAGCAAACATTATTAAGAACCCCCATCGCCCAGAACGTGACCTCTTCTCATTGTTACCATCAACGATGAGGTACAGGAGCCTGAAGAGACACACGATCAATGTTTTAGGAACAAATTCTTCCCCTCCACCATCAGACTTCAAATGGTTCAATGGATCAAAAGGTTCAATGTAATATCAGAGAATGTATAGAGTATATAACCTGAAATTCTTACTCTTCACAGACATCCACAAAACAAGGAACCCCATAGAATGAATGATAGAAACATCAGAACCCTGTAGTCCCCTTTCCCCTCTCCGTCTCCCTTCTGAATGGACAATGGACACGTCCTCAGTATTTTTCCCTCTCTTTTTTCACAACTTGTTTGAGATTTAATATTTTATATATACTTACTGTAACTTATGGTTTTTATTACAATGTATTGCAATGTGCTGCTGCCTCAAAACAACAAGTTTCACGATATATGCTGGTGATATTAAAGCTGATTCTGATTCTAAAACTAACTCAGCTTTCTTCCTTGTTCGGACTCCAGTCTATTCAAGGGTTGGCCAGCTTAAGCAGACATAGTTCCCTAAGGGTTTTTTCCAGAACTGATTGGACTCTCTTGTTATTGATTATTGACTTCACATGTTCACAATTAACATCTGGGTATTTAAATCTGCTTCCTGTACCTTACTTTGCTCTGTCTTAAAATGTGATCTTGCAACCAGCAAGAGCCTCTGAAACTTGCTTTTGAATCTGCACATCAACTCCTGTCTGCATTGTGGTTTCTGCAGTTGGGTTCAGTGGTAGAGTGCTGGACTTTCAACCTAGTGACTTGAGTTTGATTCCTAATCTGCTCATTTTCCCCTTACACTTTCTAGAGAAGTGCTTCAGGATTAATGATGACTTGTTCCACTACAGTTCTTGGGATTCTGAGTAGACTGATGAAGCCAACATGAGACCTACTGACACCACCTCAGAGGGGACAATATGTGCCGGGTGGAAGAGCAGGTGAGTAGTGAGGTCGTGGGTTCCTTCTCTGTTGGCACAAAGCTTCTGTGTGCTAGTGATACATAATCTGTAGGGCACCAGCCCAGTCATCCATATCCTGGAGTGGGGAGAGATTATGCCTGGGAACACATCTGGGAATGGGGTATGTTCCAACTGGGACCATGGACAGGAACAAGTCCAGGAGTGGGGGTAGAGGTCCATTCGAATGCAATGTGGAGTGGAGGGCTAAAATTTGGGATAGGTATGCAATTGAAAGCAGAGGCCCAAATCAGGGGAAGAAATGTGCTGAATGGGGAGGAATGTGTTCGAGAGCAGAGGCAGGATTGTATTACGGAGCATGGGAAGTGTGCATCCACGAGTGGGGGAGCTGTGTTCCTGGAAGTGGAGATAAGTAGGACAATGTAAATGGAGTAGGGATTCAGGTGGGAGTGCAGCAGCTCTGGGGTGCAGATGCTCGACTGAGATCTAACCGAGAACAGGCCAGTGACCACGAGCAGGTGAGTTTTGTACTCAGCAGAAGGGCAAGGATGCAGCTGTATGGGCTAGTGTGTGGCTTGGAACTCAACATTAAAATGTGCCAAATGATGTTTGTTAGATTTTTCAATATGTAAAGCAAATAGTTCATTGTACAAAGCAAGAGGAAATTCATCATAGGAGCCACAATGTGAGGAGATTTACTCCATCTGTTATTCCAAGGATCATCAGTAGATGCAGAAATTCAAAGCACATTTATTATCAAAGTATGTATACTTTATACAACCCTGAGATCTGCCACGAAACAAAGAAACTCAATAGAACCCATCAGAGACAAAGGAAGACTGTCAAACATCCCATGTGCAGAGAGAAAGAAAAGAAAACAATTGTGCAAACAATAAAAGCAAGCTAACAGTATTCAGAAATGAAGTTGACAAAGTCAGGCCTCACTGCAGCTGATCCACAAGTCCACTAGTTGCAAGGCCACAGCCTCAGTCCAGCACAGAGACGAGCAAACCCTGCAGGGCAGCGAGCTGAACTGGATCGTCTCTCGCCTCTGGCCCCAACACCTTGACTGTTTCAATCTGGCCCGGTGCTTAAATCATCCACACCTCGAGCCGTTCCTCGCTCTTTGGGATCTTTCTACATTTGCCCTCTTTTACTGAAATTCCAATGTGAAGTAAAGTGTGAAGTTTAGTTTCTAATATCTGCAGCTGGTAATAGCTAGAAGCATAACCAACAGAGCACTGATTGGAAAGTACTTGATGTATATTCACAGTGTACAAACTGACTGCAGATCAAACATAGCCACTTCAATCATGTCCAAAGATATTCCCTTGATCTTCATGCTTGGTTCTCTCTTTCAGTTGCTCCAGACTTCAAAGGTTATCAGAAACTGTAACCACGAAAGACATTTGCACCTGATTGAAAAATTAAAGATGCCAGAAGTATTCACACAGCAAGCAAAGTGTGGAGTTTGGGTATATGAATTTAAGCCACTAGAATATTAGCATAAAAGGTATCAAACTTTAATTTCAGGGAGAAATACACTTTATCAGGTACACCTGCACACCTGTTCATTAATACAAATACCTATTCAGCCTATCATGTGGCAGTAACTCAATGCATAAAAGCATGCAGACATGGTCAAGGGGTTCAGTTGTTGTTCAGACCAAACAGCAGAATAGAGAAGAAGTATCACCTAAGTGATCTTGACCGTGGAATAATTGTTGGTGCCAGACACTGCTGATCTCCTAGGGTTTTCATGCACAACAATCTCTTGAGTTTACAGAGAATGATGCAAAAAAAAAAATTCCAGTTCTGTGGGCCAAAATGACATGATGCTGAGAGAGGTCAGAAGAGAATAGCTAGACTGGTTCAAGCTGACAGAAAGGCAACAGTAACTCAAACAAACAGCGGAGGATCGAGGATTGCTTCTTTGAGGTTATGTGACTTCATTGAGGTTGGTCTAAAAGCCAGAAGTTACTAAACATTAAGCAGTTCATGTCAATGAATATGATCATGAAGCTTCTAGATCATAGAGAGTATCTTCATTGGCCATCATTGTCTGGTTTGGCGTTTGTATGATTTAAAATCGGCAGGAAATATTGTAACAATTACTTCCCCCCTGAAATGACTGTGTAAGCCATTCAGTTTAAGGTGGACAAATTACAAGTGGACAAATAAATACTGGTCATTCTTTGAATCAAAACAAAATGAATGGATAGTGTTCAGTCCTTGCCAACTTTAAAATTATCAGTTTTACATCTCTGTAATCTAGTTTACTCCTATTACCTCCATTTTTCTCTTTTGACTTTTTTGATCTATTTATCCTGTCTTATTTTTTTTTCCCTCATATGGTTAAAATAGGTTAATAGCTTTACCTGCTCCAGATTTCCTTACTTGTTTTCTATTCTTTAGATTTCATGGCAAGCAGTCACAAACTGCTCGGACAAGGCAATCAATGTTGTGTCTGCTAAGGAGAATCTGTGTTCCAGGACCTCTGACATGGGAAATAAAGAAATTGATCATTGGCTGAAGGACACAGAGATAATGTCACAGTGGGCATGAATCCAAAAATGATTCCTGCTTCACTGCATCAACTGGAAATTAAAACTGCCATGTCTAACCTATTTTGTGAAGGATTAAATTATCAAACTGGCAACTGTGTCAAGTCATCAGTGAACTAAGGCCCTTTCATCTGAAACTGGCAAACGTAGCAAGGAATTCATTTATAAATGGATTGAATTGAAAGTCGCAAGTTTATACAAACCTGAATAGAAGCTCAGGGTATGGTGGACTGTTGTGGTTACACTGTTATTAAAGGGAATATAAAGGAGAGAAGGTAAATTAGAATGCAATTGAAACTGGGAATGTTGGAAATTCACCAAGGGTCAGACAGCATCTCTATAGAGAAAATACAGTTACCTTTTGGATTGATAACTTTGGAGCAGTTACATTTATCTGAAATCTCTTTATCCTGTACACTGCCCTGTTCTGATGACAAGATGTCAGCTTGAAAGGATAACCTTGTACTGTACCTCATAACTATCTGAGTATTTTCAGCACTCTCTTACTTAATTTCAGATTTCCAGCATCTAGAGCATTTTATTGTCTTTCAAGAATAATGTCAGAACTGAAATCTGACATCAGTGATAAAAGTTGAAACTGGATTAGAGGAAGGGTTGTTCAAACTGTAAAAGGTTTTAGCAAACTTCTTAGATTCATTACACTTTGAATATCATTCTAATAATAGGTGGATGGAATCCATTTAGTGTCTCCAGGAAGAGCTCTAGGGCCACTGTGATAAAATAGTTGAGAAAGCTCCTTATGATGACTTTGGCAAAGAGACCCAAATTATTTACTGCAGTTAGACTTGTCTCCTTGTTTTGAAAATGAAATTCTCCAATAAGGAAGATGAGGTCACAAATTCATGCTAGAAGAAATCCTCTCTATATTTTTGTACTTCAATGGGGATTTTATCTGTTCCAGAGTCCTTGTGTTGCAATTCATAGGTGGCCATTTCACTATCTAGGATCAACTTCATTCGACATATTCATTTACAGGTATTATGAATTTGTTGTGGTGTGTTGTTCAGGGTATGACATACAACAAAAAGCAACATTCAACAATTATAATGTATAAAAATTTATCTTAAAATAAAGTTAGAGGTTAAGGTACAGATGCGAAACAACAAGTGCATAAATACAGAAACACCAGCATGTATTTACAAGTGAACAGAATTATAGAAAGTGGTTTAAAGTGTATACAGTGCAATGATGGTGTTAATAGTTAGAAGGGGTGGCAGGAAGATAACTAGCATGGTTGAACAGATTAATTGCCTCAGGGGAAAAATCCTTTTATGATAGTATGAAGTTTTTTTTTTGTTTTAAGAGTCCAATAATCCTTTCCAGACGGGAGCCTTTGGAAAAGGCAGTTTTCAGGGTGGTTAGTGTCCACAATAATTTTTCCAGACCACTTCTTTGTCCTGGACATATAGAAATCCTGCAACGATGGTAGATTACAGCCAATGTCCTTTTCTGCTCAGCTGACACTTTGCCGTAGTTTTGGTATACTGTGAGAGGATGTTGCATCTGATGTGTGATGTGCTCCATGAGGTAGTGACGAATTCCACCATAATGTTCTGGGGAAGCTGGAATTTTACCAGCTGCCACAAGAATTATCTCCTGTTAAACCTTCCTTTTATTGAATGAGATATGATTCTTCCACATGAGATCCTGTGAAATAATATTGCCCAGGAAGCCGAATGTTGAAACAGCTCTAATTGTTGAGTTATTGATGAATGGGTGGAGAGAAGACTCATGTCTCCTGTAGTCAAAATGGTTCTGAGGGCATTTGGCTCCAAGTTGTTGTGATCACACCAGGACACAAGCTTGTTTACTTCTTGGTGGTACTTGGATTCATCCAAGCAGATGACACCACTCTCTTTGGTGACTAATCAAATGACAATGGCGCCATTCATTAAACTTTTTCAGTTTAACTTTTGGATGACTGGAGATGTAATCATTGTAGTACTGAGAAAATAGGAGAGGGGAGAGAGCAGACCCCTGTGGCACACCAGTGTTGAGAGTGTGGGATGTGGAGATGTTCTTGCCTATTGCCACATACTGTCTTCAGTCAGAGTAGAAGTTCATGGAAGATTGGAAGATATTCTAAGGGACTGGATATTTAAATATTTTGATAGATGAGGACTGATTAAGGGTAATTGCCATGGCTTCATGCACGTTAGGCCATGTCTAACCAATCTTTTTGAGTTTTTCAAGGAAGTTACCAAAAAAGCTGGTGAAGGCAAGGCAGTGGATGTTGTCTACGTGGATTTTTAGCAAGGCCTTTGACTAGATTTCACATGGGAGGTTGGTTAAGAAGGTTTAATTGCCTGATATCCAAGCTAAGGTAGTAAACTGGATTAGACATTGGCTTCACTAGAGAAGCCAAAGAATGGTTTCCTCGCTGACTGGAAGACTGTGATTAGTAGTGTGCTGCAGGGATCAATGCTGGGTCAGTTCATTATTTGTCATTTATATTAACGATCTGGATGATAATGTAGGAAAATGGATCAGCAAATTTATGGATGACTCCAAGGTTGGGGGGTGTAGTGGACAGCGAGAAAACTATCAAAGCTTGGAGAGAGATCTAGACCAGCTGGAAAAATGGGCTGAAAACTGTAAGTTGTTGCACTTTGGGAGGACAAATCAGTGTAGGAATTGCATGGTGAACAAAAGGGCATTGAGGAATGTGGTACAGCAGAGGCATCTATGAGCGCAGATCCATATTTCCTTTTAAGTGGTATCACATGTAGAATGGTTCATAAAGAAAGCTTTTGGTACTTTGGCCTTCATAAATCAAAATATTGCACACAGGAATTATGATGTTATGTTGAAGTTGTATAAGGTATTGCTGAGTTCTAATTTGGAGCATTGCAGTTTTGGTGTTCTATCTACAGGAAAGATGCCAATAAGATTGAAAGTGTGCATAGAAAATTTGCAAGGATGTTGCCAGGACCTGATGACCCAAGTTATAGAGAAAGCTTGAATAGGTTAGAACTTTATTGCCTGGAGCATAGAAGAATGAGAAGAGATTTGATAGAAGTATACAACATTAAGAAGGGTATAGATAGGGTAAATGCAAACAGCCTTTTTCCTGTGAGGTTGTGTGAGACTACAACTAGAGATCATGGGTTAAGGGTGAAATGTTTAAGGGAAACTTGAGCGGAAAATTCTTCACTCAGACAGTGATGAAGGTGTGGAATGAGCTGGCAGTGGAAGTGCTGGATGCAAGCGCAATCTCATCAATTAAGAGAAATTTGGATGAGTACATGGTTGGGAAGGGTATGGAGGACTATGGTCCAGGTGCAGTTCAATGGGACTTGGCAGATTACAAGTTTGGCATGGACTAGAAGGGTCAAAGGACCTGTTTCTGTGCTGTAGTGTTCCATGACTCTATGACTGTATCCATCTGCAGACAGGACCCGGTATATTCAGTTTGAAGAGGTATTTTTTTCTTGCAGAAGCTCAGGGATGGTGGCTGAACTAAAATTGTCAAATGGAATCATGACAGTGGGTCAATGTGCTGTAGTATGAAGTCAAGATGTATGTTAACTACAAACGTTTGTACATCATATACAGATTTGTTGGCTCTGTAGGTGAATTGCAGTTTTTTATATATAGGCATCCATTAGTCTCATGAGACCATGGACTTGCGCCTTGGAAGGTTTTCAGGACGCAGGCCTGGGGCAAGGTTGTATGGAAGATCAGCAGTTGCCCATGCTGCAAGTCTCCCCTCTCCACGCCACCGATGTTGTCCAAGGGAAGGGCACTACGGCCGATACAGCTTGGTACCGGTGTTGTCGCAGAGCGATGTGTGGTTAAGTGCCTTGCTCATGGACACAACACGCTGCCTCAGCTGACACTTGAACAAGCAAACTTCAGATCACTAGACCGACGCTTTAACCACTTGGCCACGCGCAATGGGTGAAATGCGGTGGATCTAGAAAATTTAAAGTTATGGATTTGAGGAATGACATGACCAAAATTCCAGCATTCTAGCATATAGTGCCAGCATTGGGATTGTAGCTGACAGTATGCTACGAAGACTTGGTTGAGGAAATCTTGAAGGTAGTCTTTCCAATGGATTCTGGCTATTTCTTTGTCCAGCTTTTAGCTCTCTGGGGGCTGGGCCCTTGGCAACTGCTCTCAAGATGGTTTAGATAGCTCTGAAGTGTATATCAAACCATAATTGTTGGCCTATTCCTTCGTCTTTCTTATTAGGCCAGAAGATTTTTTCTTGGATATTTTCCTTCAGATCCCTGCAAAGCTCTTGATTTTTCTTTGCCCCTTGAGAAATTTTGTTGCTTCCCCAGTCCAAGAGTCCTTTGTGTTCATTACATTTTAGCTTCTGGATCCCCTGTGATTCTCATCCAACCTACTACATTACCTTCAGGTAGAGGAGTCAATTTTTATACTTCATGACATGCCAAGAGCAGAGGACACTCTGCAGCTTCTGTGATTGAAAGTTATTGAGATAGTGATGAGGTGTTGACTCAGTAGATTGTTTTTTCTTTACAAAGATATTTGAGTCCTTCAGCAGCAATTTTCTTTTAACAACATTTTGATTGCCGTTGCCATTTTGGGACCAGGTTAGTTAAAATTACAGAGCATATTTGATGGAATAACTGGTGCAAGTGAAAAATAATCTTCTAAACCACTAACAGCAATGCCAAAGATATTATTTCATCTCAGAGCTTTATGTGAGATTTGCCCTCAGTGTAGATTGGAAATTGGGCCACATCCTGTGGTTGATATGAATCAGCTGTTATATCACAGACTTAATAATCAGTCACACTTCAAAATTATCTTCACAGGCTGCAAAAGTGGTTTGGGTTGCTATGCAGTCATTGAAGATGCTGTTCTGATCCAGGTCTTTGCTTTCCCTCATTTTGGCAAAAAAAAATCCACTACCCTCCACAAAAGCCAAAAATGGGATACAAGAGAGACTGCAAATGCTGGAAATTTAGAGTAACCTGCACAAAATGCTGGGGGAGCTCAGCAGGTCAGGCAGGGAAATGAACAGCAGATGTTTTGGGCCAAGACTCTTGATCAGTACTCTGGACAAAACACTTTGAGTTAGGTTCTTCCTTGGCCAAAAAACTATGGTCCTTTCAATTATTTTTACTCAACATGTATCTAGGTGCTTTTGTAAGCATTTATCTAGCTTACAGTAAAGAGCTCAAGATATGGTCTGTTGGCCAAATAGAACTGCAGTCTACAAAACAATTATTTTGAATGAATCAAGGAAAATGGAAATTGACACACTAATTGTCTTTGTTCTTGCCATGTGCTTTAAGGAGACAGAGTCTGCCATTCTGTGAAGCTGCTCTGCGTCTTCTGTTTTATGAACTGAAGTTGTTTGGTCAATGTTTTAAAGCAGTCACAATGATGTTCCAGGTAGTCTGATGGACTGGAGATCATTTCAAAATAAGAAGTTGTTCGTGAGGTGTTCTTTGAAATAATATAACCTCTATAAAAGAGAGGTACCACATAGTGGTCTGGTGAGGGTGGTCAACTTTAGAGTAGTCTTTGGCTCAACAGGGTTTCAGTGAGAACAGGCAGAGGCAAGGTAAGCATGTAAGTTCATTCTTTATTTCTTATTTAAATCCTGAGAGTGTAGGGGGTATGTCTACAGAGACAGTGTTCTGTTCTGGGTGTTAGATGTGGGATTTCCAGGAGACATCCAACCTTCCAGCCTTCCCAATGGATACATCTGCACCAGGTGCATCGAGATGCAGCTCCTTAGAGACCGTGTTAGGGAACTGGAGTTACAGCGTGATGACCTTCAGCTACCAGTGACTGGTGAAGTTCCTCAGGGGTCAGTAGTAGGACTGCTACTCTTCACATTATTTGTCAGTGATCTGGATAATAGAATTGATGGCTTTGAGGCAAAGTTTGAGGATGATACAAAGGTAAGTGGAGGGGTAGGTAGTGCTGAGGAAGTAACGTGATTGCAGCAGGACTTAGACAAATGGAAGAATGAGCATAGAAGTGGCAGATGTAATACACTATTGGGAAATGTAAGGTAATACATTTTGGTGAAACGAACAATAGTGTGGACTATTATCTAAATGGGAAAAAGATTCAAACATCAGAGTTGCAGAGGGACTTGGGAGTCCTCATGCAAGACTCCCAGAAGGTTAATTTACAGGTTCAATCTGTGGTAAAGAAGGCAAATGCAACGTTGGCATTTATTTCAAGGGGAGTAGAATATAAAAGCAAGGAGATACAGCTGAGCCTTTATAAGACACTACTTGGAGTATTGTCAACAGCTTTGGGTCCTATATCTCAGAAAGGATGTGTTGTCATTGGAGAGAGTCCAGAGTAGGTTTCTTGAGGATGATTCTGGGAATGAAAGAGTTAACATATGAGGAGTATTTGGCAAATTTGTGCTGTACTCACTGGAATTTAGAAGAATACGTTAGGATCTCATTAAACTCTGCCAAATGTTGAAAGGAGTAGGGAGGGTGGATGTAGAGAAGATGCTTCCTATGGTGGGAGTATCCAGAACTAGAGGGCACAGCCTCAAAATTGAGTGGCAGCCTTTTAGAACAGTGGTAAGGAGGAATTTTTTTAGCCAGAGGGTAGTGAATCTGTGGACTGCTCTGCCACAGGCTGCAGTGGAGGCCAAGTCCATGAGTATATTTAAGGTGGAAGTTGATCATTTCCTGATCGGTCAGGGCAGCAAAGAATATGTGGGATCCAGGATTAGCCATGCTGGAATGGCCAAGCAGACTTGATGGGCTGAGTGTCCTAATTCCGCTCCTTATGGTCTAACATGAAGGTTTGTGAATGGTGTGGTTTATGTCGGCTCTTAGTCATTCAACCTGGTTTGACTGCTTTGGACCAGTCAGAGTCAAAGAGAACAAAAAGCCATTTATTACTCGTTGCCACTATGGAAGGAGGGTAACAAATGGATGCTGCCTTGGATCAAAGGCAATAAGAAGGTGTTAAAGGTCAGTCAGATGAACCATAGCCAGTAACACTAAATGCAACATTTGACATGGTAAGGAATGAATATAAAAGCAGACGCTTCAAGTGCACTGGCAGAGGTGATTCTCTGGAGTCTCTCCACCATTGTTAATGTAGAGTGCCCCATTGACACATGGAGATTTGGATCAGGACCATGAGAAATACATGATCAGCAGAGACCCATTTCTACTGGTATTTCCGTTTCTATTCTTTGCTTATTCATGAAAGGTCAGGAAAACTTAGCAGGTGTGCACAGAAATATCCAGAATCAGAATCAGGTTTAATATCAGTGGCATATGTTGTAAAATTTGTTAACTTAGCAGCAGCAGTACAATGTAATGCATGCTAATATAGAAAAAAAGAAGTAAATCAATTATAGGAAGTATATATATGTACATTAAATTGTTAAATTAAATGCTCATGCAGAAACAGAAATAATTTTAAGAAGTGAGATCATGTCCATGGGTTCAATGTCCATTTAGGAATGAGACGGCAGAGGGGAAGAAGCTGTTCCTGAATCAGTGAATGTGTGCCTTCAGGCTTCTTTACCTCCTTCCTGATGGTAACAATCAGAAGAGGACTTGACTGGGAGAAGGGGGTTCTTAATCATGCACGCCACCTTTCTGAGGCACCGCTCCTTGAAGAAGTCTTGGATACTACAGAAAATATTACCCTTGATGGAGCCGACTAATTTTACGACTTTCTGTAGCTTCTTTCAATCCTGTGCAGTAGCCCTCCAATACCAGATAGTGATGCAATTTGTCAGAATACTTTCCACAGTACCTCTGTAGAAGTTTTCAAGTGTTTTATGTGAAACCAACTCTCCTGAAGCTCCTAATGAAATATAGATACTGTCTTGCCTTTATGGCTGCATCGAAATGTTAGGACCAGGTTAGATCCTCAGACATGTTGAAATTGCTCACTCTATCCATTTCTGATCCCTCTAGGCGGATTGGTTCGTGTGCCTTGTCCTACCCATCTGAAATCCACTATCAGCTGTTTGGTCCTAATGAAGTTGAGTGTAAGTTGTTGCTGTGACACCACTCAGCTAGCTAGTATATCTCACTCCTGCATGCCCTCTCATCTCCAAGATTCTACCAACAATAGTTGTATCATCAGCAAATTTAGAGATGGCATATAGATGCCTTGCCTCACTGTCATGGGTATAGAGAGAGTAGATTACTGAGTGAAGCAAACATCCCTAAGATGTGCCAGTGCTGATCATCAGCGAGAAGGAGATATTATTACCAAGTCGCACACATGGTTGTCTTTCAGTAGGAAGTCAAGGATCCAAATACAGAGGAAGGGCAGAGGCCTAGGTTCTGTAGCTTATTAATCAGGACAGTAGGAATGATGGTGTTAAACACTGAGCTATAGTCAATGAATAGCATCCTGACACAAGCGTTTGCATTTCCAAGTAATCTAAGGCCACGTGAAGAGCCATTAAGATTGCATCTGCCTTTGACCTATTGTGGCGATAGGCAAATTGCAGTGGGTCCAGATCCTTTCTGAGGCAGGAGTTGATTTCAGCCACGACCAGCCACTCAATGCATTTCATCACAGTAGATGTGAGTGCTACGGGGCGATAGTCATTAAGGCAGCTCACACTGCTCTTCGTAGGCACAGGTACAATTGATACCCTTTTGAAGCACGTGGGAACTTCCAACCGTAACCGTGAGAGGTTGAAAATGTCCTTGAATACAGCCATTAGTTTTTAGAGCCCTAACAGGTACTCCATCGGCGAATATACCGGACACAATGTTCTTTAATCTCAATGTTATTCAATCTGCAAACAAGTAGCATCATTCACAGAGCATACATTTTATTGTTATTCCCCTGACAAATAAAAATCACAAAATCCTTCCCTGACCTCTAGGAAATTCAAATAAAATTCCAAATAAAATGTGTCCAGCCTTACAATCAATATCTTTCATGTATAAAAAGCAAAGACTCAGCAAGGCATTTTGACAACAGTTCTTCAATCCATGACTTCTTCAGCCTGGAAGGATAACAGTTGCAGTTGCATGAGACTGTTATGATCCTGCAAGTTTTTTTCTTTCTGTCGTAATGCTCCTTGGACTTGCATTGCTATTCCTTTATTATGATTGGGACACAATCCCAGAATTCTCTTCCCGACACTTCTGTTGGAATAGCCTCAGCAAAAGCTGTCCAAAAGGACAAATCAAGGGTACCTAGGAATGGGTATTACTTACCAAATTGCCAACATTGGATGCAAATTGTAAAGAATGGAAATAAATGAAGTCTGAACCATCTGCTTGCAACACCTGGTATGTCTTTCTGGAGCTTGGAGAGCTCAGAGATGGAGTCTGAGGTGGTTGCATTCCAAGAACAGGAGCCAGACTTCTCTCGCAGTGGGCAGGAGTGTGGATGAAAGAATCCCACTGGAATATTTTGAAGTTAAACCGGTTTCCTTAAAAACTGGTAGACTGGTTGTAGTGTATTTTTGTGCATCTCAGCACGTGGGAAAACTACCAGTTCTCTACTGTCTCCACCAAATCCTCAAAATTCACAGGGTGGATAAGTGAACTAATTTAGTAGCCTCTCATAAGTTGGCAAACTCAGCACCGTGGACAGCCTACCCCACCCACATACTCGGCATCAGACTTCTGTGACATATGCACTCTATACCAAGACATGAAAGACTGCAGATGCTGGGATCTGGAGCAACACATAAAAATGCTGAAGGAACTCAGTGGGTCAGGTAACACCTATAGAAGGAAATGGACAGTGGACATTTCAGGTTTAAACTCTTCATCTGGACAGACCTCTCCCCTCCCAACCCCGGTGCTGATTTCCACCTCTGCTCTGACCACCTCCAGAATGAGGCTACTGATGAGTCCTACTGCTCCTCTTCGCCCTAGCCATCCCACCACTGCATCCTTCCACTTCCACACCCAGTCTCTCATGCCAGTCTCTTATCCTCCCAACATTTCTTTAAACCCTCCTCTTCCCAAAACCTCACCACCCTGAGCTCCTTTCCCCACCTATCTCCAGTGACCAATGACTGACAACAGCTCTCACCCCTTCTGTGTCTTTGCTATCATCTCTGACATCCCTCTCTTCAAGGCAGAATCGTCTGTCATCTGCAAGGAGCTTATTTTCACTCTATTCCATCATTAGGAGAGAATACTATGGCTGCAGAGAGAAACGATTCAGGAATTGATGATGAAATGCAGCATCCCCAATGTCAACTGAGCACCTCTGGAGCGGGGAAGATGCAAGATAGCACTGAAAACCCTGAGGCCATGTATAGGGAGTAGATCGAAACCCTAGGTAAACAACAAAAGGAGCTCATCCTCCAACAGAAGACCTAATTACCTGCCCCATCAGCCACTCCCTGTCCCATTTGGTCAGAAGACTGCAGTTGCCATATTGACCACATCGGTCACCACAGTACCCACAAATCTGGAGTGTAAGTTAGTCTGTATACCAAGGGTCTTGACTGCTAAGAAGAAGAAGGATCTTTCTGCATTTGTCTGCTTTGTAACAATTTAATAATGCCACAGGTAGATGCTGTTAGTATCAACAACTTAAAGACTCAAGATGTTTCTTGGATAATTGTTCTGCCTAGCAAATAAACTATCCCCTCTTTCATGGTGTCATGGCAACAACCTTTCCCTGAAAGCAAAACAAAAAAGCTGGTCACTGACCTCAGGGAGGGAAGAGATATACATGTTCCTGATTGCATCAACAGTGTTGATGACAAGAAGGTTGAGATTTCATGTTCCTAGAAGTGAAAATCATATCCTGGTCGAAACTACATTGATACCACGGCCAAGAAAGCTCACAAATGCCTCTACATCCTCAGGAGAAATTTGGCATGTCCCCTCTGATCCTTCCCTTTTTTTTTCAATCATGCATAGAGAACATCCAATTTGGATGCATCACGGCTTGGTATGTCAACTGATCTGCCTATGACTGTGAGAAACTAGAGCATTATGGATACAGCACAACACATCACAGAAACAATCCTCCCTTCAGGAAATCTGTCCATACCCCTTGCTGGGTCTGTAAAGCAGCCAAAATAATCAAAAGACCCCACCCACCCAGACATTCTATGCTTACCCCCACTCACCATTGGGCAGAAGGCACAAAAGCCTGAATACACTTACCACCAGGCTCAAGACCAACTTTGACCCCGCTGTTATAAGACATTTGAGTAATTTCCTAGTACAATAAGATGGGCTCATGACTTAGAAATCTAACCTTGCACCTTATTGACCACATTCACTGTAATTTCTCTGTCACCATTACACTTTATTCTGTAACCTGATGTTGTTTTATCTTGTACTACCTCAATGCACCTTTCTAAAGAGTCAATCTGTATGAATGGTATGCAAGACAAGTTTTCCCAGTACTTTGATACATTTGACAATAATAAAATAATTTACCAGTTTACCACAATGACGGCACGAGCCAAATGACAACTCATTATCACATTCTGCATGGTAACCAGTGATGAACAATTAATGCCAGCATGGATACATCAACGGAGCTATATACAGTCCAGTCCATTACGAGTAAAGTCCTCCCCACCATTGAGCACATCTGCACTGAGCATTGTCGCAGGAAGTCAGTATCCATCATCAGAGACCCCCCACCACCCAGGCCATGCTTCCTTCTTGATGCCGCCTTCAGGAAGAAGGTACAGCAGCCTCAGGACTCACAGCATCAGGTTCAGAAACAGTTATCAATCCTCAACCATCAGGTTCCAGAACAAGAGGAGATAACTTCACTCAACTTCACGTGCCTTATCAGCGAACCGTTCCCACAATATATGGACTCACTTTCAAGCTCTCTTTATCTCATGTTCTCGATATTTATTGCTTATTTATTTAATAATATTTTATCTCTCAGCTCAAGCTGGTAAAACCTGAGGTACAAGCAGAGCGAAGCACACTCAATTCTCAATTGCAAAGAACTTTCAGACTACTCTAGTGGTGTTTAGCTTCCTGGAGATTTACATAAATATTACTGTGTAGGCCTAACTGTTTAATGCTATTGTGTAGTGACTTTGGGATGATACCAGTTATAGATATTACCATTGGAACAATGTATACTTTGTTCTTGTTCCAAAGTCTTTCTATTTCCACTTTTAATTCAGCATATTTCTAGTGTTTTTCACTTATTGATTCCTGTAAGTTATGTGTGTTTGGAATAGCTATATCTAGTAAGTAAGTTGTTCTTGTTTGTTTATCCTGTAATATTATATCCAGATGGTTATTACAGATTGTTCTAAATGTATAATGGAACAGCCATAATATAATTCATAGAACTTTGACTCTGAAACTGGATCAGGCTTGTATTTATAGTAAGGTATGTTTTTTATGAGTTTGAATTTAAGCAAAATTTTAGTGAATGATGTTTACCACTTAATTGTGCCTGTGTAAATTATCAGATTGAGTTAAACCACTGCAGAATCCTGTAATCTGTTGGATTGTTTTTGGTTTCTTTTTGTATTTTCTGCATTTATCATCTTGAATTTGTTGGTCTTTTATTATGTACTTTTGTATGTTTTAATATATCTCCCTGTATTGCCTCAGGGAGCCCTTCAGTTTCTAGGAAGAGGTCTCCAACTTTGAGCTAGGTATTTGACACTTCCTTGTCAACATCTAGTCTGCTCAGATTGTGGAGATGTCTTCCATGGAGGGCCATGCTCTTCCATTGATTAACTTTTTCTTCTATAGTGATATTTTCTTTGTATTTCTTTGAGTTGTACTCTCATTTAAATTTAGTGGTGTGTATTTGTTAACAGAATTGCATATGCTTATGTGGAGTGCTGAATCCTGTTGTTGATAAAAATATATCCTTGAAAGTTTTATCTGACTATTATGTAAATGTTTTATGCCTGTTATTCCCCTTCCTCCTTCTATCCTGGGTAACGTTATTCTAAGTGTATTCAAGTGTAGGTTGTGTTTTCTAAAACTTGTCATTATTTTTCTTTGTAGATTTTCCAGATCGGTTTCAGACCAAGACAATATGCGAAAAGAATACCTTAATATGAATACTGTGGAAGTGTTTATTGCCTTTGTTATATTTTTACTATTGAGCTCTGTTTGGCAGATCTTCTTAAACCTTGAAGTAAATTCTGTCAAAAAAATTTCCCTTTATTGCATTATATGTATTTTTTTTTGCTGGCTGATATCCCAAATACTTACATGTTTCAATTTTCATCCATCGGTTATATTGTATCTTGCTTCTCTGTTTTGTATTCTACTATCTCTATTGCACCTTTCTTTATGTTTAACGTTCAGCATTTATTCAGTCCAAAGTTCATGTTTGTATATTTTGAAAATAGTACTACTATTTGAATTAATTGCTTTAACTTTACTGATGAAGGAGTGTGTAATTTCAAATCACCCATGTATAAAAGGTTTGTTAAAGTATAGTTCATTTCATTGCTTCCGATTTGATACCCAATTTTTGTCCAATTCTGTAAATTTAAAGCTAGCCAGAACACCATAGTGGGTTTACAGAGATGTCCTGGAAAAATAAATAAATAAAGAAATTATTTTTTATATATATATATACACACACACACATACACATACATATATATATATATATATACACACATACACATACATATATATATATACACATACACATACATTAAGAACTTCTATCAACCATGCTTGTGGGACAGAATCAAATGTTGTTTTGGTAAACAGTATAGCAACATGAAATATTTCTGCTTTTCCTCACAGTTTGACTTAGAATTACAAAATCTATTATCAGATGTTCCTTACATCCTTTCATGCCATTACAGCATCCTGTCTGCTCTTCTGTAAGTATATTGTGGTTATCTAATTGAGTGGTGATTAGTTGTGAGATGTGAGATGTTACAACTTTATATATATTTTGTAAACAGGACAATATTTTAATGGGTCATTTGTGATTTCGCCTTTAGATAACAGATAAGTTTTACCTTCTGTCCAAAATCTGGGCACTTTTTCAGGATTTTTAAGAAACGTGTTGATGTGTACTGGTGAAGGTGAAGGTCCAGGTGATAGGTACAGGTGAAGACAGGTAATTTTTATATCAATGACTATGAATAATTTCACTGTTGTGTGTATTTTTTAATAAGTGCTTTTAGCATATCCATTGCCACTTCAGGTGTTTCCATCTCTTTATTCACGTGTGTGCGTTCTTAACTGTCCCTGACCCAGTTTGCTTCTTGGTTGTGCATCTGGTTGACCAGATATTAGACCAAAAGTTCATTATTTCTCTGTTTGTTGGTAATTCTGTACTAGGGTTGGTGATATTTTGGTGCATCAAATTTAGTTTCAACGTCCTGTATAAACCTTTTTCATTGTCCCTGAACTGATTATTCCTTTTTCTTCATCTTGTGCATTTCATGTATCTGTTTAGTCTGGCTTTGTATGCAGCAAGCTTTTGTTTTAGTGTATCTCTACACCCTTGCTTT
Organism: Mobula birostris; assembly: GCF_030028105.1. NCBI lineage: Eukaryota > Metazoa > Chordata > Chondrichthyes > Myliobatiformes > Myliobatidae > Mobula > Mobula birostris. The sequence continues at coordinate 69,054,550 of NC_092374.1, forward strand.
AGTTAGGTTGATTGTATCTTGTATGGACCTTATATTTCCATAGTATTTTATTAGCTTTTCTCTTAACTTTCTTGCTTAGGACATCCTTTTTATACTCCATTAGATGGTCTATTTCTGCTCCGTAGGTTTCAATTTTGTTTCTTAATCTCTTCTGCCATTTCAGTGTTCTCATTTCATTACTCAGTGTTTGGTGCAGATATACTCAATAAATCCAATAATCATATCAGAATGTTATTGTTCTTGACAAACAAGAGGAAGTCTGCAGATGCTGGAAATCCAAGCAAAACACACACAAAATGCTGGAGGAACTCAGTAGGCCAGGCTGCATCTATATAAAAAAAAAAGTAAACAGCCGACGTTTCAGTCCTGACGAAAGCTCTCGGTTTGAAACATCAGCTGTTTACTCTTTTCCATAGATGCTGCCTCGCCTGCTGAGTTCCTCCAGCATTTTCTTCTTATTATTGTTTTCTCCCTTTCTTTTTGTATTTGCACAGTTTGTTGTCTTTTGCACAGTGGTTGTCCGTCCTGTTGGTACAGTCTTTCCTTGACTCTATTATGTTTTATGGATTTGAGTATGTCCAAAAGAAAATGAATCTCAGGTTGTAAATAGTGACATATATGTACTTTGATAATAAATTTACTTTGGAATTTCTGAACATTGCAAGAGACACTCACTGGGTTCGGTAACTTCTGTGGACGGAAAAGGGAAAGTTAATGTTTTGAGTTCTGACCTCTTCCTCCACAGGGGCTGCGACCCAAAGAACTGGAGAATTGTATTTCCAAGAATCACAGCCCTCTGCAGTTCCTTCAGTTCTTTGTTTATTGCTCTAGATTCCAGCATCTGCCCCTAAGCTTTTTAATTAATATTTCAACACCAAATCCAAGACAAACGCAGTTCATTTTATGTAAAGTTAGCTGGCCAGTGGTGTAATAGCATCAGCACTGGACTTCGAGGCAAATGGTTCCATGTTCAAATCCAGCTGGCCCCTTGCACACTTTCCATCTATACTGGCTTAAGCAACAAGCTAGCAACTCGGCTTCATAAAAAACAGACAAATGCTAAGGAAACGGCAAAAAATGCTGCCCAATGTACTCAAAGAACAACAATGTATGCAAAGTACTTCAGGGCACCCTAAATACAAGTCTTTCAATCCATGCGGGAATAGCTCTTCCATAGATTTATCGCCCTTATATTTTTTTTTTATAACCTTTTTGTATCCAACTTCTGTGTAATTGAGTTGTACTCAACCGATAATGCTGAAGCTCGCTAGACAGTTGCCAAAAAACACTTTACTCAACTGCAATTGAGAAAATCATTTTTGTTTCTGGTCATGAGTCAAGAATTACCTGACAATAGCTCAAGATGATGCAGTAGACAGCAGTAAGCAGTCAGTCAGCTATTTATGTGCATTCATTTCTCCTCATTCTAGGCCCATTAATTAAGGTTTCTTCTCTACATACTCGAGCAGTGAGGGCATTGTTGGTGACGTATGTCTGTGGAATTATGACAGATAATTAGCTTAATTTACTGCAAAATTACTTCCATGATGGTGTACAAATGTCAGAATTTTATCATTAGAAATTTAAATGAGGAGCTTTGCATTCAAACAAGAGTAAGCCTAAGTGAAGCTTTTAGTCGGCATTGCATACTGATTTCATCTCAGTTCCTGCATGCAATCTCTTTAATGTATTTATTTATAGTGAACTTTGTAATTCATCAGTGATTTACTCAGTCACAGCTATTGCACCATTAGACTCCTCGCTTGTTCAGAATGATTGATCCATTGTGTTTCCTTTTATCTTAAAAGGAGTACTTCTTGGACCTTATATTTTTAAACAGGTAACTCTGGTGATGGGTCAAAGAACTTGTGGATGTTGGCTGTTAATGTGGCTGTTGACTTTCATGATAAGTCTTACTTTTCTAAAAATGAAAAGGTTAACACCTCCAGGAAAGTAATGAGAACATGCTGTGTTAGGAGTGAGAGAGGGAAACAGCAGGAAAGCAGTGAAGAGAACTGTAGATAAGCACTTGACCAAGACAGGAATGGGAAGACATCTTCATAGTCAAAGTCAAGGTAAATTTATTATCGAAGTACATATGTGTCACCATATACTACTGTGAGATTCTTTTTCTTGTTGGTACCTCCAGGAAAATAAATAAATACAATAGAAATGATGAGAAACTATACATAAATTAAGACTGAAAAAAAATCTGTATGCAAAAGAAGACAGATGATGCAAATAATAAGAAAAAGTATGTAAATAACACTGAGAACGTGAGTTGTAGAGTCCTTGTTGTGAGTTTGTAGATTGTGGAGTCAGTTCAGTGCTGAAGTGAGTGAACATATTCACACTGACACAGGAACTGGCGTTTGTAGGGTAATAACTTGCTGAACTGGTGGTGTGAGATCCAGTGCCCCTGCACCTCTTGCACGATGGTAGTTGCGAAAAGAGAGCACGGTTGGGATGATCGGTGTCATCAATAATGGATGCTGCTTTCTTATGTCAGCATTCCTTGTAATGTGCTCAATAGTGGGGAGGGCTTTGCCTGTGATGGACTGGGCTGTAACCATTACTATATGTAGGTTTATCCATCCCTGCGCATTATTGTTTCCATAGCAGGCCTTAATGCAACCAATAAGGATATTCTCCACTGTGCATCTCCAGAAGTTTGTCAGAGTTGTGGATGACATGCCTGATATGAATTGTAATATGGTATAAGATAGGGAGGTATGTAAAAGCTTGAATAGTGGGAATTCCATACAGAATAGATAACATTGGAAAGACACACAAGTATGTTAGGTATTAGACAAATAATATAACAGTAATATTTTCTTAATAAATGTGCAGTAATTGGTAATTATTATTTGGTTTATAATTGTCACATGCACTGACAGAACAGTGAAAAAATTTTGTTTGCATACCATCTAGACAGACCATTCCATGCTTAAGTATATTGAAAGAGCACAAAGCAAAAAGCAATAACAGAATGCAGAATATTGTGTTACAGAAACAGAAAGTGCAATGCAGATCGACAAATAATTGCAAGAGCCATGATGAGGTAGGCTATTCCATCAAGAATGGTGTAAAAAAATTACCCTTGTTTTCTGATGGTATCTGTTCTCAGAACTTTGTTCAGTGGAAGAGGGGAGGAGAGTGATTGACTGGAGTGGGAATGTTCTTTGTTATGTTGTTTGCTTTCTTGAACAGAGGAACAGAGAGAATGGAGAGGATCTTTCAAATCTCTTACTAGCTCTTCTTTCAGGTAGTCCTGACGAAGGGTCTCGGCCCAAAAAGTCGACTGTACCTCTTCCTAGAGATGCTGCCTGGCCTCCTGCATTCACCAGCAACTTTTACGTGTGTTGCTTGAAATTCCAGCATCTGCAGGTTTCCTCGTGAATGGAGAGGAAGCTGGTTTGGTTGATGGACTGGTCTGCATTCATTAATTTCTTGCCACTTTGGTAATTCCACAGCTTGTCAGAAATACCTTAAGTGTTACGAGAGTCACTGCCTGCAACACCCTCTCAGGCTGTGCATTCTTGATTCTACCCCCCATTCCCCTAGGGAAAAAAATTCCTTCACAGACCCTCTCTAAACCCTCCTACCCCATTGCTCCCAACATCAGCCCCATAGAGTCATACAGCTGGGAAAAAGGCCTTTTGGCCCAAATGTTTCATGCCAACCAAGAATCCCAGCTGAGTTAGTTCCACTTGCTCACATTTTCCCATATCCCTCTGAACCTTTATAACCATTCACCTGCCAAGTAACTTTTAAATATTGCTAATGTACTACCTCAACTGATTCATCAGACAGCTCATTTCATATACTCTGCTCCTATTAAATCCCTCCCCTCTCATCTTCAATGTATGCCCTCTACTGTTGGATTTTCCAATCCAAGGAAAAAGACTGTGCACATTTAACCTACTTAACCCATCTATGCCCCTGATGTTTTTATACACCACTATAAGATCACCCTCATTCTCCTAGTCTCTAATGAAGAGAAGTCCTGAACTGCTCAACATCTCTCCAGCACTTAGTCATGTCCCTGCAAGGTGTGTATACAATTGGAAAAGCTATTTCAATACTATTAACAAGTCGTGGAAGTCGGTGATAGATGATAAATGCTAACAAAGTTGGAAAGATAGAACTCCAAGATTACATTTCTGTTTAGTTCATGATGACCTAAAACTGACCAGAAATGAGCTGAATGAGATGCCATTAGAAACTCAGAGCCTCTACTAAATTGTTCAGACTCTCAAATTGAAAGTAAACTTTGAAGGACCTCTTTATAAAAGCACAAGCTTTACTCTGGGCCCCTGCAATGTGGGGATTTACCAGATTTTTTAATTCAACAGATAATTTTCACGGATGCCCCCAGTATGGATATTTTTGTCCCTAGTAGGCTTTTGAAAGTGGTAATGTTCAGAATAAAACCCACGCAGCATCTTTTTAGATTGATGATAGAATTCAAAGTCCAAACCACCTTTGCTGGCTGAACAACAAACTTTCCTAAAAGAGACTGTAGATCAGATGAAGGTAGCAAAATCAACTTCCTGTTAAACATAAACACAAAACAATCTTCAGATGCTGGAAATCTTGAGCAACACGCACAATTTCAAAGGAACTCAGCAAGTTAGGCTGTTGCCCATGCAGCGGGCTCAGCTGCTCCATGGAGGTGAGAGGAATAAACACTCGACGTTCCGGTCCAAGACACTTCATCAGGACTGGAAAGATAGAGAGCAGAAGCCAGAAGAAGAAAGTGGGAAGAGGGGAAGGAGTACAAGCTGACAAGTAAAAGTTTCCTAAAGGCTATCCTAGCCAGGGGAGGGTAGTGGGGATAGGCTCCCATTACCTGCTAAATACTCCCAGTGCTGTGCATGTCTAATAGACTTTGACAGCCAAGTCTAGCTCCTGGCCTTTATGTTGGGCTTAATTACTAAGCCTAGTGGAACCATTTCTACTGACAGGAGAAGGAGCAAAGGCTGGTTGCTGGTGCTCCAGGCAGCTGTGGTTCATCAGCCATAGCTCATCTAAGAGAAGAAACACTCTGATTTTAAACTTCTGCAGCCTTGCTATACCCACTCATGGGGAAGACTTCAGGAGTAAACCCCCAACGAAAAAAATCCAGAGCTGGAATCCCGGGAGCTGAATTCAATGCTGACTGGAAACTCCTGCAATGCCACCAGTGCCAATTTGCGTTGATCCCTACCTTTCTTTTGGATTCATCATCTGCATGGGGCAGCAGAGCCTGTGGCATGGGTAACAGCTTGCCCTCTATATCATAATGCCCTGGCTTGCATACTGGCCTCTACAGCTAGGACACAACATCTATGGAGGGGGTAGCATCCAGTCACTGCCCCCTTCCTTTCTAGTCCTGATGAAGAGTTTTGCCCTGAAACGTCGAGCATTTATTCCCCTCCATAGAAATTGCTGGACTTGCAGAGTCCATCCAACATTTTGTGCTTGTTGCTCCTGTTAAACAAACGGACATGGGTGTAGTACAAAATGAGGAATGCTCAGAGAAGACTTGAGCCTCTTACAAGTAGCTGTGAGCAGAGATTCATATACAACATTCTGAGTTGCAATGGTACACTGTACACAAAATCGGCTGATATAACCAATATATGGAAGCAACAATACAGAATGAACAACACCAAAAATATAACAAGAGTCGCGTACCGTGATTTTTGCACTTCTTGGATTGTTTTTTACAAATAAAGTTCAATTCTGAAATTGAAAAAAGAACGTTCTGGTTGAAAACAACACACATAAAAGTTGCTGGTGAATGCAGCAGGCCAGGCAGCATCTCTAGGCAGAGGTACAGTCGACGTTTACTCCTCTTACTACTCTTACTACTCTTCTTTCAGTTAGTCCTGACGAAGGGTCTCGGCCTGAAGCATCGACTGTACCTCTTCCTAGAGAGGCTGCCTGGCCTGCTGCGTTCACCAGCAACTTTTATGTGTGTTGCTTGAAATTCCAGCATCTGCAGGTTTCCTCGTGTTTGCATTCTGACTGAAAATCAGGATGAGTTATATCCAAAATTATTTAGACTTATGGAAGAGCAGCTTGTAGAAGTGCAGGCAGTATTAATTCCTTGTGCAGAATGAGAAGGAGGATATCTGGATATATGCCATATCCTACAGTGAAGGGTTAAAGATACATAAGATGTAGAATACAGACATCATGCTAATGTGCAACAGTTTTTTTGTATCTTTACATCTTAAAATATTGAATAGTTTCATCAAGCATTTTGTTTGTATTAATTCCGGTTCATATTATTCTACTTATAATGATCACTTGGCTTCAATAATGTTTATTTTAAGAAAGGAGGCTGCAGTTGCTGGGACCTGGAGTAAAAAGCAAACTGCAGAGGACCTCACTCCTGAAGACAGCATCTGGGGAGGCAAAGAAATAGATAACGTTTCATGTTGAGATCCTGCATGAGTTGTGAGTGTAAAGGGGAGATAACTAGTATAAAAAGGGTGAGGCGGGGTTTGGTGTAGAAGCAGGTGAGAAGGGGCCAGGTGAGGGAATGCAGAGTGACGATAGCAACAGAGGCTGGGAGGTGAAAGGTGAAGGTAACAACTGCTGCAGATAAGAGAATCTACTTTGTATAAGAAAGGGAAGATGATAAATAAAACCAGATGAGGGAGGGATTTTGGGTAGATGGGAACAATGTGGGGATGGGCCAGGACAGGGGACCAAGTAATGAGAGAGTTTGTGGGTGAAAGGCAGGTGGAACCACATAGGAGTGTGAAAGAAACTGGGTAATGGGGGGGAAGAGGTTGGAAAGTTTCCAAGGTTCATTTATTGTCAAAGTATACAACTCTGAGATTCTTCTTTGTATACTTTGACAATAAATGAAACTTTGAAATGAATCTATGAAAGAAGGGGGAATGTTAAACATTAGAAACTTTAATCGTCTGGTTAAACTTGGATCTCAAACTGGCAGTACTAAACTGCTCTCCCAGGTAAGGCAAAGATTCACGTGTATCTCCTCCGACTTCAATTACCGCATTCAGCACTCATGTTGTGGCCAAACACAGACTAGGAGACTAATTTGCAACTCCTGTGCTCTCTTCACAACGATTATCCTGAGCTCCCATGTGTCTGCCATTTCAATTCTCCTTCACATTTCCACACTGACGAGTCTGTCCTTGGTCTTCTGAAACTCTATGGTAAGAGCCAATACAAACTGGAGGAACAATACACTGTATTCAGCATGTTTTTTTTTTCCTGCCCAGTGGTATGAACATTAAATATTCCAGTTTTACCTAACCCATACCTTCTGCATTTCTTCCTTCCAAATCACCTCCAGCTCTTCTATTATTGTCACCTTCTACATATCCCACACCAGCCTCACAACACCAATTTTCATCTCCCCCCACTCCCCGTTCTGTCCACTTACTGCTATATATTTATCCCTCTGCATTTCCTGCCTTCCCTATGTGGTTCCAATAGCCCTTCACCTCCTCTCCAATGCTTCCTATTATTGCATTCCTAACCTATCAGATTCCAGCACTTTGTGACCTTGTCCATCACCCTCCAGCAGCTCTCTCTACCTTTATACTCCCTGCCCCCACCTGGTTTGTGTTTGTCTGCCTCTGCCTATCACCTATCTTCCTCAATCTCCCAACTCCAATTAAACCCCCCTGCCCCACCTGGCTCCATCCTTCACTCCTCCTCTGTCTACCTATCACTATTGGCCCCAGACTTATCACTTCTCTTCTCATCCTTAGACTGGCTCTCTCCCCTCCCCACTCAGTTCTGATGCAGGGTATTGACCCAAAATGTCAAGATCTCCTTCCTATCCACCACCCTTGCTAACCATGTATGCTGTCTCAAGTCAAGATGTCGCCGAGCTGCGGTCTGTGACTTTATATCTGAGATCGTGACTGAGGCTACGTCCACAGTATGCCAGATAATTTTGAAAACAAAGCTTTTTCTCTTCGTTTTGACCTCCGTCCTCACTAAAGCAGTGTTTTCATCCCCCGAAAAGGGAGATTTTCAGAAATGGTCTCCAGAGTGAATAAATCTGAAAATGCCTAATATCCATTGTAGTGTGTACGGGGTAAATGGAGAGATTTAAAAATGCTGTCATGACAACACCACAACAACAATGCTTTTTCTGCTTCTGCTTGGTACTGCACAAGCACTGCCATTCGGCTGTTATAATGCGCAGTGGATGTGAACGGTGTGAGAGTTAAATTGTAAAGAGAGCTTTTTTGATTATTTAAAAACGCTGTCATGACGTGCCGGAACAGATGGCGGCAGTGCGGCATTTCGTTGTTTTCCTGAACACAACCTCCCACATAACCTAACAATGACAGAACAGACGGCAACGAGACTGAAGCCAGAAGAGTTAGAAGTATACTCAACAAATACTTTGACCCATAGCTGACTGAATAAATAAGTATACTCACTTTGCCCTGTTTTCTGTCCTTGCCTGTATGAAGGTGGTTTACCTATTTATGCAAGTACGTCTTTGACGATAGATGTGTAATGGCCTAATGTAACATTGTATGGAAATACAAGATAACACTGATGCAGACATGTTTTATACTTTTAACGAGGTTCTTTATTAATGCAACAGAGTTAGTCAGTTTTTCAATGTACGTCATCAGCCAGGTCATACTGTCCGTGAACTTCCTGTCTGTTGCCTCCATATGCTCCAGTATTTGTTTTTTTTTAGTTTTAAGTTCTCCTGCACGAGAGCCAAAAGCAATTCCTTTGAAGTTTTTCTACTCTGTAACTGGACAAACGCGCATATACTGTTTCCTCTTCACTTGTTTTCTGTGTGTCCTGCGTGTGCCCAGTAGAGGAGATTCGCCCAAATATCCGTGTTAGTGTGGACAGAGATATTTTGAAAAATGCTTAGTGTGGACGCCTGTCGTTTTTACTCAAAACCGGCGTTTTCAAAATTATCTGGCGTAGTGTGGACGTAGCCTTAGACTCGGTTGTTTTTTTTAAGTTGTAAGAATGGCTTCAGGGACAAAGAAGGAAATTAGTCATCAGGGAAGGATATAGGAGACAGAGGTCAGGCCACCATTCCATGCTTCATGTTTGAAGCCCAGTGATGTGAACGGGTGATAAAGGACCAAGAAGATATTAGACTTTAGTTAGTTGGTGTACCTGGAGTCTGAGACTGGAGCTTTGGGTCCTGTTAGTCTGGGGAAAGGGGCGATACCAAAAATAGAAGCATGAAAGTCGATCAGAAGACTCCAAGTTAAAAGCTGATGTGATAAGCCTGGAAATTGAAGATTGGGGACTGGAAGCCTGTTCTGGAGTGTGGGTGGTAGGTAGGAAAGAGGCTTGTTTTGTGCTGTGATGTTCTGCCGATCATTGTGGGCATACTATGTTAGCACCGGAATGTGTGGCAACACTTGAAGGCTGCCTTGATGAGTTGATGGTTAATGCAAGCAATGTGTTTCACTGTATGTTTAGATGGACATGTGAGAAATAAGTCTGAATCTCTTGTTTGACCCGCTGTGTTCCTCCAGTGGGTTGTTTGAGTATTTTAAACACATTTCTGATTGTGTGGATTTCTGGTGTTGAAACCTGACATCCACTTTCTGTGTTAAGAGAAAAAGTAAAACTTTCTGGTCATTTATTTCAGATGATTTTCCAAATACATCATTTTGCACAACCCCATCTACCAATCTTGTTATTCCATCCTATTTAAGTGTTCTTCAAATAAGCCAAGCACATTTGTACCCTTCAGCTTCATTCCAGTGCACAAAACTCATGTACATTTTTTCAATGTATGCCTTTTACACCATCTTCATCAGTGCTGCAGATCTTGGTTTTACTTCCTTTTCTATTCAGCAACTATATTTGTATTCATAGTGAACAGAGTGAGTTAACTCTTGCCAAATCTTTAGTGTTGTCCTGGAGTTCTTGGCAACTACTTTCCGGGATCTGCAGAATTTCTTGTGTTTACACTCCAGGATATTACTGCTACTTTAACCCACAAAGGAAACAAAAAATACACTGATTTTTAATTTCTTTCTGCACTTTGTTAGATACACAGCTGTTGGACATGGTTTAAAATTGTGCTTAACCATCTCATTTTTGAATTGAGACTAAGAGTGAAAGCTCATCTCAATTGTTCTTGAAAAGCTGGTTATGATGCAAAAACTCAGCAGTTGTAACAATTATAGAATAGTAGAGTTGTATTGTGGGGCAAATAAACCACTCTTGTTCCTGTGTCACAAATTGTCTCGGATATTTTCCATGGAAACACCTTGGATCCCATGCTTTCCTTTGATTTTGTGAAACTCTTGAGAAAATACCCTCTGCTGCAGCTTCTAATGAAGATTTTCATATCATGTTAGAATTGAAAAAAATTCAAAGTTCAAATTTATTATTGAAGTATATATACCATATACAAACTTTGAGATTCATCTTCTTACAGATACTTAACAAAACAAAGAAATACAAAACAATTGACAAAAGTACACACACACACAACAAAGACCGACAGACATCCAATGTGTAAGATTCATGGAAACACTAAAAAAATTAAATAGTAATATGTAGAACATGAACTTCAGAGTTTCCAAAAGTAAGTCCATGACAGAGGAGGCTGTTCAGTGCTGAGGCAAGTGAAATGATCTAAAAGCCCAATTGCTGCAGGGCATCAACTGTTCCTGCACTGGTGATGTTGGACCCAAGACCCCTGCATCTCCCGCCTGATAGCAGCAGCAGGAAGAGAGGGAGACAGGTCAAACACAGGCAGATAGTGCTGAACACCAGTTTGTTTTCCGCTCTCAGGTCTCACTGCTGTAATGTATCTCGAGGTTTTAATCGGCACAGAGTAAGGAAGCCAAACACACGTTTGTTTCTGCTCTCAGGCCTCGATGCAGCATCTGCCTCCCACAGTGGCCACTCTGGCAAAGGCCATACCGGTATTCTCAAGAGTCAAGCTTGCCAAATGCTTCAGATGATTGTAAAATCGCTAGTTGGTTGAGATGGTTCAAAAGTTCATATCTTCAAGGAAAATGGCTGGTTGTGGATTGAAGTGATCATTGTTCAGAAGAGGTATATCCAGTAGTATGTCTAATAGTTCTGTGAGCTGTCCACTAAAATGTTGTCATGTGTCGCTAGTCCCATCTTGTCGGGGTGCAGTTGACAGCAGACATGGTCCTTTTTTTCTGCAATGATCAATTTTCCCATCTGTAACAATCTCCTCAGCTATGAATAATGGGGAAGAATTTGCTCTAAGTAAATGATTACAACAGCATCCTATTCACAGTTCCCGATTCAGACCTTCTGTCACTACTTAACAGATAAATCCATTAGCTTTACAACACAGTGATTGAAAAATCTGGAGAGAACTCAGTATTTGGCTGAAAACAAAACAAACCCTTCTGCTTTATATTATTTCAAGCAGGATACAATCTTTGTTATCCTGATGCAGTTTACTGTGTTGCAGAGGATGTCACAGTAATCAAAAATAATAATAGAAATTACCCTGTTATAAATTCAACAACGAGACTTCTTGCTTTTCTAAGATTGCTCTCGTGTCCTTCATGATATCTAATAAATGGATGACTAGAAAAACAGCAAACTCGAACACATGTCCTTCATAGATAAGTGATATGTGATGACTTGTTGTAATTTTAATCTAACAAGTCATCACACATCACTTATCTCTGAAGGTCGAGACCCAAAGTGAGACTTAGAGAGAACTCACAGATGACTGACCCAAGTCATTGCTGAAGAAACAAGTTTTCTAAAGGTGAGGTAAGTAATGAGAAGCAGAAAAAAACTGCAGAAATGTACTTCAGCTGATGTGGCTGGAAGTTAAAGTGGGTTATCAATATTGGAGTGTGAATAAGCTAACCACGCATTGGGATGTACAAGTGCGTGCTGGGAACTCTATAGCTGCTTAACTTAAATTTAACATGTCACATGATTTCCAGGAATGGCAGTCCTTGTGTGAAAGACTCTGTTACTGTGTTTAACTTCCCCAGGTCATGACAAGAGTAATGAAACTCACAGACAAGAAGCTAATTTAACATATACAACCCTGAGATACATTTTCTTGCAGGCATTCACAGCAAATACAAGAAATTGAATAGAAACAATGAAAGACTACCCTCAGGAGGATGGAAAAACAATCAATGTGCAAAGGGCAACAAAATGTGCAAATATAAAATGTAAGAAACAAGAAATAATAACAACAAGTATCATATATTGAAACACATGAGTATCTGGGATATCAACAAGCAAAGAAAATAGATCGTAGTACGATAAAGGGAAAACTTGCACAAGAATTTATTTCAAAGTTTAAGGATATCTGCCAAACAGAGCTCAATAGTAAAAATATAACAAAGGGGGTAAACACTTTTTTTTGTGTGCCATAGCCTCGGCGACCACCTTTTCAAGTGCTTGCCTTGGAGGGAAGATTCTGTGAGTGCCCCCCCACGTCCTTCTCACAGCGTTGTTTTTTTCACAAGACCAAGTTGCGAGCTCGATATTCAACCCAGCACAGATGGAAAGCATACCCGAGAGTGGCCTGACTGGATTTGAACTCGGGAATCTTCACTCCGGAGTCTGGCGCTGATGTCACTGTGCCACCAGCCGGCTAAAAAAAACATCTTGGTCTGAAACTGATCTGGAAAATTTACAAAGAAAAATAAGAATGGAAATGACGTATTTTAGAACATGTACACTCAAATACACTTAGATTAACACCACCCAGGACAGAAGGAGGAAGAGGAATAACACACATAAAAAAATCCACACAACAGTCAGATAAAACTTCTGAGGACCACACACAACAAATGCTGGTGAACGCAGCAGGCCAGGCAGCATCTACTGGAAGAGGTACAGTCGACGTTTCGGGCCGAGACCCTTTGTCAGGACTAACTGAAAGAAGAGATAGTAAGGGATTTGAAAGTGGGAGGGGGATGGGGAGATTCGAAATGATAGGAGAAGACAGGAGGGGGAGGGATGGAGCTAAGAGCTGGACAGGTGATTGGCAAAAGGGATACAAGGCTGGAGAAGGGAGAGGATCATGAGATGGGAGGCCTAGGGAGAACGAAAGGGGAAGGGAAAGCCCAGAAGATGGACAAGGAGTTATAGCGAGAGGGACAGAGGGAGAAAAAAGAGAGAAAAATAATAATAAATAAATAAATAACGGATGGGGTACGAAGGGGAGGTGGGGCATTGACGGAAGTTAGAGAAGGCAATGTTCATGCCATCAGGTTGGAGGCTACCCAGATGGAATATAAGGTGTTGTTCCTCCAACCTGAGTGTGGCTTCATCTTGATAGAAGAGGAGGCCATGGATAGACATATCAGAATGGGAATGGGACGTGGAATTAAAATGTGTGGCCACTGGGAGATCCTGCTTTCTCTGGCAGACAGAGCGTAGGTGTTCAGAGAAACGGTCTCCCAGCCTGCGTCGGGTCTTGCCAATATATAAAAGGCCACATCGGGAGCACCAGACACAGTATATCACCCCAGCTGACTCACAGGTGAAGTGTCGCCTCACATGGAAGGACTGTCTGGGGCCCTGAATGGTGGTAAGGGAGGAAGTGTAAGGGCACATGTGGCACTTGTTCCGCTTACAGGGATAAGTGCCGAGAGGGAGTTCGGTGGGAAGGGATGGGGGGGATGAATGGACAAGGGAGTCACGTAGGGAGCGATCCCTGCGGAAAGCAGAAAGGGCGGGGAGAAAAAGATGTGATTAGTGGTGGGATCCTGTTGGAGGTGGCAGAAGTTATGGAGAATTATATGTTGGACCCGGAGGCTGGTGGGGTGGTAGGTGAGGACAAGGGCAACCCTATTCCTAGTGGGGTGGCAGGAGGGTGGGGTGAGAACAGGTGTGCATGAAATGGGAGAGATCCGTTTGAGAGCAGAGTTGATAGTGGAGGAAAGGAAGCCCCTTTCTTTAAAAAAGGAGGACACCTCCTTCATCCTGGAATCAAAAGCCTCATCCTGAGAGCAGATGCGGCGGAGATGGAGGAATTGCGAGAAGGGATGGCATTTTTGCAAGACACAGGGTGGGAAGAGGAATAGTCCAGGAAGCTGTGAGAGTCCAAAGGCTTATAGTAGACATCAGTAGATAAGCTGTCTCCACTGATAGAGACAGAAAGATCAAGAAAGAGGAGGGAGGTGTCAGAAATGGACCAGATAAACCTGAGGGCAGGGTGAAAGTTGGAGGCAAAATTAATGAAGTCAATGAGCTCAGCATGCGTGCAGGAAGCAGTGCCAATGAAGTTGTCGATGTAGCGAAGGAAAAGTGGGGGACAGATACCAGTATAGAATTGGAACATGGATTGTTCCACAAAGCCAAAAAAAAGGCAGACATAGCTGGGACCCATACATGTGCCCATGGCTACGCCTTTAGTTTGGAGGAAGTGGGAGGAGTCAAATGAGAAATTATTAATAGTAAGGACTAATTCCGCTAGACAGAGCAGAGTGGTGATAGAGGAGAACTGGTTAGGTCTGGAATCCAAAAAGAAGCGGAGAGCTTTGAGACCTTCCTGGTGGGGGATGGATGATAGGGAATGGCACGTGGCCAAGTGGTTAAAGTGTTGGACTAGGGATCTGAAGGTCGTGAGTTCGAGCCCCAGCCGAGGCAGCATGTTGTGTCCTTGAGCAAGGCACTTAATCACATACTGCTCCAGTCCACCCAGCTGAAAATGGGTACTGGCAAAATGCTAGGGGTTAACCTAGCGATAGACTGGAGGCCTTGTACTCTCATGGAAACTGGCATAAGCACTGGCCTGATAAGCCTAAAAGGCTCTGGACAGACTAATATTTTGGGTACTGTCACTTGCCTACTTCTTCCTAAGTCAACAGTTCACAACAATTCTCAAGAATAACATTAAAGGATTCTATCTCGTAAGCGGAACAAGTGATACACATGCCTTACACTTCCTCCCTCACCACCATTCAGGGCCACAGACAGTCCTTCCAGGTGAGGCGACACTTCACCCGTGAGTTGGCTGGGGTGATATACTGCATCTGGTGCTCCCGATGCGGCCTTCTATATATTGGCGAGACTCGATGCTGGCTGGGAAACCGTTTTGTGGAACACCTACGCTCTGTCCACCAGAGAAAACAGGATCTCCCAGTGGCCACACATTTTAATTCCACGTCCCATTCCCGTTCTGATATGTCTATCCACGGCCTCCTCTACTGTCAAGATGAAGCCGCAGTCAGGTTCAAGGAACAACACCTTATATTCTGTCTGGGTAGCCTCCAACCTGATTGCATGAACATTGACTTCTCTAACTTCCGTAAATGGCCAACCTCCCCTTTGTACCCCATCTGTTATTTATTTATTTATTATTTTTTCTCTCTCTTTTTTCTCCCTCTGTCCCTCTCACTATAACTTCTTGTCCATCCTCTGGGCTTCCCCCCCTCCCCCTTTCTTTCTCCCTAGACCTCCCATCCCCTGATCTTCTCCCTTCCCCATCCTCGTATCCCTTTTGCCAATCAACTTTCCAGCTCTTGACTCCGTCCCTCCCCCTCCTGTCTTCTCCTATCATTTCGGATCTCCCCCTTCTGCTCCCACTTTCAAATCTCTTACTATCTCTTCTTTCAGTTAGTCCTGACGAAGGGTCTCGGCCCGAAAATTTGACTCTACCTCTTCCTACAGATGCTGCCTGGCCTGCTGCATTCACCAGCACTTTTTGTGTGTTTTGCTTAAATTTCCAGCATCTGCAGATTTCCTCATGATTGCGTTTTTAAACTTCTAAAGATATGTTTTCATCAACAAAAACAGGATTTGGCAGTCGATGTGAGTATATGCAATTCTGATGAAGTGCACATCACTAAACTTGAATGAAAACACAACCGAAAAAAATGAAGACATGATCACTATTAAAGAAAAAGTTAACCAATGGAAGAGCACAGCCCTCCATGGAAGACCTCCCCATGATCTGAGCAGACTAGATGTTGATTAGAAAGTGTCAAGCTCCTGTCTCAGATTTGGGGACCTCTTCCCAGAAACAGGGGTTCCTTGTGGCAAAACAGGAACAGGTGGTTAACAATAAAAATGATCAAAAGTACATAATGAAAGACCAACAAATTCAGGACAATAAATGCAGAAAATGACAAGAGCAACCAGAAACAATCCAGCCCATTACAAATAAAAGCAGAAAATGCTGGAACTGCTCAGCAAGTCAGGCTGCACTGAGCTGCTTGCTTTTTTATTTTTAAGCCAAAGTGCATTTATTATCGAGGTACGTATATTTTATACAACCTTGAGATTTTCCTTTTCACAGGCAACATCAAAACAAGGAATTGTAATAGAACCCATTAAAATAAAAGAAGACCATCAAAAACCCAACATGTAAAGTAAAAAGGAAAAAAACATGCAAATAATAAAAGAAAGCAAACAGCGTTCATAACTGAAGTTCACAAAAGTGAGTCCACATTCTGATTGTTGCAGGCCTCAGCCACGGTTTGGTGCAGAGATGAGTAAACTTTGTGGAGTAACGAGTTGAAATTCAGCGCGGAGACGAGTAAACGTCATGCAGCAACGATTTGAACGAGACCTTGTTTCGCCTCAGGCAGGCACGCTGACATTAACATTCTGGCCAGCGCTTAAATCGTCCGAACTGTGCTCTCGGTCTCGGAGCCTGCCGCTTCGATACGCTCTCGGGATGGTGCCCCCACCTCAATTCAGCCCGTTCCCAAATTTTCCAGTTCAGCTTGACGCTTAAATCGATCAAACCTCGGGTCGTTCTTCACTCTCAGCTCACCTCGCCTCGGTTCTGTCGAATCGAACTACCTCCAACTTCATTCCAGGGATGTCCAAACATTGGCTCATTCCCCGTACTTCGGCCCAGATCCCACCGCCTTGACTCAACCCATACACACCACACGGCAGCCTTCCTACACCTGCAAGACATCGGTTCCCACTGCAGAAATGCCAGTTCAAAAGCTCAACTCTGACAGGGGTGTTACAGTCTACTGTTTGCAGTGATCATTTAGCAGAAAAAGTATAATTAATGAAATTTTTAGTTGTTTTATCTGCCACCAGCAAGCAGTCGCTGAGCTTCATCAGCACCATCTTAATTTAAGTCTTAGTTTCATAATTAAGTTTAATTTTACAGTTAATTTTAATTTCATAATTATTTCGTAATTCTGTCCTTTCAAAAATGAATAGTAGATACCAGGACTTAGAGCATTTGGATAAATTGAACATAATGAGCTTCTTTTCTCAAGAAGTAAAACAGAATGAGTGAGTAGTGACATGACAGGGATCTTTAAATTGTGAATGGATTGAATGGACAGAAGTCAAGGAAATATTTTTTTAACAAAATTAGGAGTTATTAAGTAGTAGGTACTACAATGAAAATAAAGAACTCCAGTAAATAATGCTCTTCACAAGGGGTTACAAACCAGAATTCTCAATCACATAATGATTAACGTGGATTAAATCAAAGGGGAGCTACTTTTGACACAAGAAACTAAAGGATTAGTTTGTTCTGAAAGCCAACATATTTCAATGCAAAAGGTATCAAAGTTCTGTTGAAAGAAGTGTCTCCTTTTGATCTGTCAATATTTACCTCTTGGCCACACAAACAAAATGCAGGAGGAACTCAGCAGGCCAGGCAACATCAATGGAAAAGAGTAAACCGTCGGCATTTTGGACCGAGGCCCTTGGTCGGGACTGGAAAAATGTTCACCCCCCGGCCCCTCCCGGTTTCATCTATCACCTACCATCCTGTTCTTCTTCCTCCCCTCCCCTCACCTTCTTGCTCTAACCCCATTTTTCCCCATTCTAGATGAAGCCCAAAACGTCAACTGTGAAATGTTTTTTTTCCCAGCAGCGGTGTAGTTCAAAGACACAAGATTACTACTGTATAAATTACAAAAATAAATAAATATTCCAGATGGACACAAGAGATGCTGGAAATCCACATCAGTTCCTCAGTTTTGCTGCTTTTGAATGTGGTTCATTTAAGTGAGTGGCACAGTGTGTTGTATTCTGAAATTCAGTTCAACTGATCTCAGTGAAAAGACAGAGGCAAGACCAGCCTGCTGGTGGCTTTATACAGCAAGTTCAGGGCTCCTAAACAGTGATGAGTTCTTTGGAAATGTTCCACTGTGCCAGTTACTCTGATTTTAAGGGCAAATTTAAAGCCTTTGAAGAACAAAAAGCCAAAGGTCCAAATATATGTCCTGAATTGTTTGTATTGGACCTGCGGAGAATGAAGTGGTCACACACCACATTCCACTGTTGAATTCAATTCCACACCCTTCCTTCTACCACACAAGGTTTATTCACCAGTGATTTTCAAGGATAGCATGCTGCAGATCAGAATCAGGAGTCCTGATGAAGGGTAATGACCTGAAACATCGACTGTTTACTCTTTTCCATAGATGCTGCCTGACCTGTTGATTTCCTCGAACATTTTGTGTATGTTGCTCAGGTTTAATATCACCAACATATGTTGTAAAATTTATTAACTTTGCGGCAGCAGTACAATGCAATATAAGACCATAAGATATAGGAGCAGAAGTAGGCCATCGGCCCATCGAGTCTGCTCCGCCATTCAATCATGGGCTGATCCAATTCTTCCAGTCATCCCCACTCCCCTGCTTTCTCCCCATACTCTTTGATGCCTTGGCTAATCAAGAACCTATCTATCTCTGCCTTAAAAGCACCCAATGACTTGGCCTCTACAGCCACTCATAGTGACAAATTCCACAGATTTACCGCCTGCTGACTAAAGTAATTTCTCCACATCTCTGTTCTAAATGGACATCCTTCAATCCTGAAGTCATGCCTTCTTGTCCTGGACTCCCCAACCATGGGAAATAAATTTCCCATAGGACTGTTCAGGCCTTTTACCATTTAGAATGTTTCTATGAAATCCCCCCTCATTTTCCTGAACTCCAGGGAATACAGCTCAAGAGCTGCCAGACATTCCTCACATGGTAACCCTTTCATTCTTGGAATCATTCTCGTGAATCTTCTCTGAACCCCTTCCAATGTCAGTACATCCTTTCTGAAATAAGGAGCCCAAAAACCGCACACAATACTCCAAGGTTGGTCTCATGAGTGCCTTATAGAGCCTCAACATCACATCCCTGCTCTTATATTCTATACCCTTAGAAATGATTGCCAACATTGCATTTGCCTTCTGCACCACCAACTGAACCTGGAGGTGAACCTTTAGGATATCCTGCACAAGGACTCCTAAGTCCCTTTGCATCTCTGTATTTTGAATTCTCTCCCCATCTAAATAATAGTCTGCCCATTTATTTATTCTACCAAAGACCATACACTTTCCAACATTTCATTTCATTTGCCACTTCTTTGCCTGTTCCCCTAAACTATCTAAGTATATCTGCAGGCTCTCTGTTTCCTCAACACTACCCACTCCTCCACGTATTTTGTATCATTGGCAAATTTAGCCACAGAACCATTAATCCCATATTCCAAATTATTGACATACATCATAAGAAGCAGCGGTCCTAACACTGACCTCTGTTGAACACTGTTAACCGGTAGCCATCCAGGATCCCTTTATTCCCATCAGCCGATCAACCAGTGCTCCACCTATGCTAGTAACTCCCCTGTGATTCCATGGATCTTGTTAAGCAGCCTCATGTGTGGCACCTTGTCAAAGGTCTTCTGAAAATCCAAGAACACCACATCAACTGTATTTCCTTTCTCTTCCCTGCTTGTAATTTCCTCAAAAAATTTCAATTTCTTTGAGGAATTCATGCTGATTTTGGCCTATCTTGTCATGTGCCTCCAGGTACTCCATAATCTCATCCTTAACAATCGTTTCCAACAACTTCCCAACCACTGATGTCAGGCTAAAAGGCTAATATGTGATAATAGAGAGAAAGAAACCTCTGAATTACAGTAAATATATACAGTATATATACACACACACACGTGCCTTCAGGTTTCAGTACCTCTTTCCTGATGGTAGCAATGAAAAGAGCAACAGTGAGGAAGGCAAATACTATGTTAACATTCATTACAAGAGCAGTGTTGTGATGCTGAGGCTCTATAAGGCACCTTGAGTATTGTGAACAGTTTTCGGCTCTTTATCTAAGAAAAGATTTGCTGGCGTTGCAGAGGGTTCAGAGGAGGTTCACAAGGATGATTCCTGGAATGAATGAGTTTTCACACGAAGAACGTTTGATAGCACTGGCCCTGTACTTGCTGGAATTTAGAAGGATGAGAGGGAATCTTATTGAAACCTTTTGAATGTTGAAGGACCTAGACAGAGTAGATGTGGAAATGATGTTTCCCGTGGTGGGGAGCCTGGGATTACAGTGCACAGCCTCAGGATAGAGGGACATCCATTTAAAACAGAGAGACAGAGAAATTTCTTTAGCCAGAGGGTGGTGAATTTCTGGAATTTGTTACCACAGGCAGTTGCGGAAGCCAGATCATTGGGTTTATTTAAGGCAGATTGATAGGTCTTGATTGGCCATGGCATCAAAAATTACAGGGAAAAGGCCAGGGAGTGGGGCTGAGTGGGAGGAAAAGGACCAGCCATGATTGAATGGTGGAGCAGACTCAATGGGCCAAATGGTCTAATTCTGCTCCTATGTCTTCTGATCTAAGAAGGCATGTCTTGGATGTTGGGAGACCTTATTGATGGAGGCTACCTTTTGGAAGCACTGCTCCTCGAAGATGTCCTGGATACTACGGAGACAATAAGTAAGCTGTAAGTACATATAGCTAGCTATAAGTAAGCTAGTTTTGAAATCTTTTTAAGATGCTTCAAGAGAACATTTCACATCCTGAGTTGCTTTCTCTACAACACAAAGCCATTTTATTTTTGATCAACTTTATTTCCATTGAAAACCCGATGAAAATTTAAAGATCATGAGCGATTGCAACCCAACACAGACAAGAACGAATCTGAGGTTGCTGGACGTCAAGGGTCTAGGACTGAAATGTCGACTGTAATCTTTCCAAAGATGCTGCCTAGCCTGCTGATTTCCTCCAGCATTTTGTGTGTGTTCCCCTAACTGAAATTCAGCCAACTGAAGAAGGAAGTGGAAAAAAATGTTTCAAAAAATGACAATTATTTTTTCAGCACCAAGTACTTTTTTCATCCTGAGAATTAATGAGAACTGATTTTTTATCTTAGTAGCCATTTTTTTTCTCACATTTGAAGACTGGATCTACAGAAGAGGTGAATTCTAATCATTTTCAGCAGGGTGTTGCCTTTGAACCTTTTTGTTTTAGCTGGCTTTGAATTAATCAGCTGTGCAGAAGTGATGACTGAGTTAACAATTCAACGGAGAATTCAGCTTTCCAAAATAAAAGAAAAAACAAATCACCACTCTGCCCATGTTTGATTAGCATTGTTAACTATAATCTAAGATTTGCACAAAAGCAACAGATTGCTCACCCTTCTTTTTGTTCCCCATGATAATGGTTATTGTTCAGATTGGTTTGCTTCATTATCTCAGAGGCAAGGTGCAAAAAATATATTATGCAGTGTGGCGACCCACTTTCTATGCAGGCAAACCGGCTCACAAAATGGTGTGCGCATCGGCGGACAGGCCAGCCCCAAAATGGTGCTGGGCCTTCTTCTTCACCAGCAAGGGGAGAAAGCCCGCGCGTGGGAAGAGACTTTTGTAATGCACCTCTGACATCATTTCCGCCCAGAGAGGGCTGGAAGGGAACTGCATAAAAGCCAGTGCCGCGAAGTTTGAATAAACGAGTCTCGAGTGCAACTTACAGACTACGTGTCGTTATTTCTACCTCTGTGTATAGCACATCGCTACATTGGTGACCTCAACGGTCCAAACAGCATTTGGACCAAAGATGATCAAGTCTTCATCTGTTCACACTGTTTCACTAAAACTGCCAGCTTTCTAGACGCTGCGACCACGCGTGTGGTTTGACCAAACAGAAGCCCAGTTCCAGATTCGGCAGATATCTTCTGATTCTACACATTACTATTACGTGGTGAGCTCCCTTGACCAGGAGACAGCCGCACGGGTTGAGGATTTCATATAGTCACCCCCAGAAAAAGGCAAATATGCAGCATTCAAAGCGCTGCTCATAGGGACACTTGGCCTCTCATAGCGTGAGCAAGGTGCCCGCTTGCTGCACCTGGACAGTTTGGGAGACAGGCCACCATCAGCATTAATGAATGAGATGCTAGCCCTGCCTCATGTTTGAGCAGGCGTTCCTAGATCAACTGCCCGAGGACATACATCTGCTGCTGGCCGACGCAGATTTCAGTGACCCCTGGAAGGTGGCAGCCCGGGCAGGTGTGCTGTGGAAAGCCAAGAGGGAGAGCGGGGTGTCCATTGGACAGCTTACCAAGCCACGTGCCCTACAACAGGCCAGACCAGGCCTGATAACGGAGCGCACACAACCCAGAGGCAGGAGTGAGGAGGCCAATGAACAGTGGTGTTTCTACCACCAGCGGTGGGGCACAGAAGCCCGCCGTTGTCGCCTGCCCTGCAAGTTCCCGGGAAACGTCAGGGCCAGCCGCCGCTAATGGCTATGGCGGCTGGCCACCAGGACAGCCTCTTGTACATCTGGGACAAACAGTCGGGACGCCGTTTCTTGGTTGACACCGAGCGGAAATCAGCATCTTACCCCCGACGGGGTACGACGCCCACAACAGGAAGCCAGGACCCACCCTGAGGGCTGTAAACGGCAGCACGATACGGACCTACGACACCCGCACAGTGCAGCTACAGTTCGGCGCCAGCCAGTTCACGTGAGACTTCACATTGGCCGCCGTGGCCTAACCACTCCTGGGGGCGGACTTCTCATGATGACAGACCCCTGTGACCTGCGGAGGATGGGCGAGTGCCAAGATGTTTTCTCGGCAGCATCCTCCGCCAGGATCAACTGGGCGAAATGTTCCGGACTCTTAGTAGGCCAGTGGCAGGTGGACTCCCTGCCGGAGGAGATGAGAGCTTTTGAGTGGAGCACCAGACATCTTCTCTATCTGGGAGTCTACCTGAGTCCTTCTCGGGAGACCTGGCTGGCGAACTGGCAGGACCTGGAGACAAAGGTCATGGCCCGGCTAGGGCGCTGGTCAGGCCTTCTCAGGGTGCTTTCCTATCGAGGCAGGGTGGTGGTCATAAACCAGCTGGTGGCCTCCATGTTGTGGTACCGGATGGTCACCTTGGCCCCCCCTGCCCCTTTTGTCGCAAGAATGCAGAGGAAGCTAGTGGACTTCTTCTGGGGAAACAGGAAGCACTGGGTCTCTGCAGCAGTTCTGAGTCTCCCAGAAGGAGAGGGCGGACAGTCGCTGGTGTGTGTACGCACACGACTGGCGGCTCTCCGCCTCAGGACTCTGCAGAGATTCCTGTACGCCGAGCACCATCCCAGGTGGCACGTGTTGGCGACTTTCTTCCTCCGGAGGGGCTGCTGTCTTGCCGAAGATATGCAGCTACTACCGGCGGGCGTCAGCCGTGCTGCTTTGCAGAGGCTGCCCGGCTTCTATCAGGACCTACTGAGAGTCTGGAACATGGTTGCCTCAGGCCGGGAATCCCCTCCTCTGGCAGAGTGCGGGGTCCTGGCCGACCCTTGCCTTGTCTCAACGGATGTCAGTGCGGCTCAGGTGTGTGGAATGACTCGGGCTGAGCTGCTCGTCGGACCCAGGCCCCGCAGCCTTGCCCGAGAGACGAATCCACACAACTTGAGCCGTCTTTCATCGACACCCACAATCCCATTCAGGGATGCAGGCAGGAGGTACCTTTATGGGCTGTTGCTCCACACCCTCCACTTCCTAGCCCTTGTCCACCGTCCCGACACGCCGTGGCGGTCGGTCTTTCCACCTGGAGGTGAGGGGGGTCCCCAGTGGAAGTCCCTTTACAAGGGAGTCCTTCCCATGCACCTTGGGGATCTCGGCTGGAGGGTGCTGCATAAAGCGGTGCCCTGCAATAAGTTCTTTAGTTTGTACACGGATCTCCCAGCCACGTGTCACTTCTGCGGGCTGGAGGAGACCGTGTACCATTATGTACGTGGAGTGTGTGAGGCTGCAGCCCCTTTTCGCGTATTTGCGTGGGCTGCTTCTCGCCTTCTGGTTGCATTTCAGTCCCACCCTATTCATATATGGTCATCCAGTAAGGAGGGGGGCACAGAGGAATGAGGATGTCCTTGTCAACTTGCTCCTGGGGCTGGCGAAAACTGCCATCCGTGGCTCCTGGAAAAGGGTGGCAGGAGGTTCTCCCTGGGCAGACTGCCTGGCTATGTTTAGGGGGTATGTTCGTGCCCGGGTGAATATTGAAAAGGAATACGCACAGTCCACGGCGACCATCGAGATGTTCCGGGACCGTTGGGCTCCGCAGGGCGTAAATGCCATCATTGATGAGGATGGCAATATATTGGTTTAACGTGTATTGTCTGTTTGTAGTGTAGTAAATGTGTTAGTCACTGGGTTTGTAAATATTGTATAGCACCGACATTTGTAATAAAGAATTTTGTATTAAAAAAAATTTTTTAAAAAAAGGGGGCGGACTTCTTGCGAGCTCACAGCCTGCTGGTCGACTTGCAAAGGAAAATACCGGTTCATGCCAAGACTTTCCAGACTTTCTTCCTGGGTGAGGCCAAGTTGCCGGCCCCACACCTGGACTCCACCACGCTGTCTGACAACGAATTCACCAGAATCCTGGCGGACTTTCCATCTGTTATGGCACTGCAGTTCACGGCAGCCATGCCCAGACACAGAGTACAGCACCACATTCTGACCCAGGGACCACCCCTCCATGCCCGCGCACAAAGGCTCCCCTCGGACAAGCTCCACCTGGTGAAGGAAGAGTTCAAGAGGATGGAGGAATTGGGGATCGTACGGCGGTCCGACAGCCCATGGACCTCCCCCTTGCGCATGGTGCCCAAAGCAGCCAGGGGCTGGAGACCATGCGGCGACTACCGCAGACTGAACGAGGCTACAACTCCAGACTGCTACCCCGTGCCGCACATACAGGACTTTGCAGCGAACCTGCACGGGACAAGAATCTTTTCCAAAGTAGACCTCGTCCGGGGATACCATCAAATCCCGTTACACCCTGAAGACATCCCCAAAACAGCACTCATCACCCTGTTAGGCCTGTTCGAATTCCTCCGAATGCCGTTCGGCCTGAAGAATGCCGCACAGACATTCCAGCGGCTAATGGATGCGGTGGGACATGACCTGGACTTTGCGTTCATCTATTTGGATGACATCCTCATAGCCAGTAGTAGTCATCAGGAGCATCTGTCCCACCTCCACCAGCTCTACTCCCGCCTGAGCGAATTTGGCCTTACAATCAACCCAGCCAAATGTCAGTTCGGACTCGACACCATCGACTTCCTGGGCCATAGGATTACCAAAGATGGGGCAACACCTCTGCCCGCCAAGGTAGACACGATCCGCCACTTCGCCCGCCCCAACACAGTCAAAGGCCTGCAGGAGTTCATTGGTATGATGAACTTCTACCACCGCTTCCTCCCCTCAGCAGCCCGTATCATGCACCCTTTGTTCACCCTGATGTAGGGTAAAGGCAAGGACATTACTTGGGACAAAGAGGCCGCGGCCGCTTTCGTTAAAGCCAAGGAAGCTTGGCAGATGCCGCGATGCTGGTGCACCCCAGAACGGACGTTCCAACCGCCCTCACAGTGGACGCATCCAACACAGCAGTCGGTGGGGTGCTGGCAACCCCTGGCGTTCTTCAGCAGGCACCTACGGCCACCCGAACTCAAGTACAGTGCCTTCGACCGGGAGCTGTTGGCACTATATCTGGCAATCCGGCATTTCAGGTACTTCTTAGAAGGCAGGCCGTTCACCGCGTTCATGGACCACAAACTGTTGACCTTCGCGTTCATGAAGGTGTCCGTTCCCTGGCCGGCCTGCCAGCAGCGACATCTGTCCTACATCCCCAAGTACACGACGGACATCCAGCATGGCTTGGGAAAGGACAACGTTGTGGCGGACGCACTCTCCAGACCAGCTATTCAGGCCCTGTCCCAGGGGGTGGACTATGCAGCACTGGCGGAAGCGCAGCGGGCAGACGACGAGATGCCCAGCTACAGGACTGCAGTCTCGGGTTTGCAGCTGCAAGACTTCCTCGTAGGCCCAGGTGAGAGGACCCTCCTGTGTGACATGGCTCCAGCCAACCTCGCCCCATCGTCCCAGCAGCCTGGCAGCAGCAAGTTTTCAACTCCATACACGGCTTGGCGCACCCATCTATCAGGACAACCATCCAGATGGTCTCCAGCAAGTTCGCGTGGCACGGACTTCGCAAGCAGGTCAGCAAATGGGCCAAAACGTGCATGCAGTGCCAAACAGCCAAGGTGCAGCGGCACACCAAAGCCCCGCCGCAGCAGTTCGAACCCACTCGCCGGAGGTTCGACCACATTCATGTGGATATCATGTGGCCCCTGCCACTGTCGCAAGGAGCGCGGTACCTCCTAACTATGGTAGACCGGTTCATGAGATGGCCAGAGGCTGTCCCGCACACCGACACCACCGCCGGTTCCTGCACCCGAGCGCTGATTGCAACTGGGGTAGCACACTTCGGGATACCGGCCCACATTACCTCCAACAGAGGCGCCCAGTTCACCTCCAGCCTGTGGTCGGCTGTGGCCAGGATGTTGGGAACACAATTACACCACACAACTGCCTACCACCCACTGTCGAGCGGACTAGTGGAGCGCTTCCACCGTCACCTGAAGTTGGCTCTCATGGCCCGCCTGAAAGGGCCTAACTGGGTGAACGAGCTTCCCTGGGTCCTGCTTGGAATCCGCACGGCGCCCAAGGAGGATCTGCACACCTCATCGGCCGAGTTGGTGTGCGGCACACCCCTGGTCATCCCAGGAGAGTTCATACCAGCCCCAAGGGGGCAAGAGGAAGAACCCACAGTAGTCCTGGACAGACTACGTGAAAGGCTCGGCAACCTAGCCCCCATATCAACTTCACAGCACGGACAGATCCTGACCTGCAGAACTGTAAGTTTGTATCTGTACGAAGGGGCACACACTGGGCACCGCTACAGCGGCCGTATGAGGGGCCGTTCAAGGTGATCAGGAACAACGGGTCCACGTATATTCTGGACATTGAGGGAGAAAGAGGAGGTTTTCACGGTGGACTGACTCAAACCGGCCCATCTGGACTTGGCGCAGCCGGTCGAGGCTCAGGCATCGCAGCGCCAAGGCAGACCACCCAAACAGAGACTAATCCAGACTGTGGAAATTGGGGGGTATATCGCCAGTTCTAGGGGGGGTTATGTGGCGACCCACCTTCTACGTAGGCGAACCGGCTCACAAAATGGCGCGTGCGTCTGCAGAGAGGCCAGCCCCAAAATGGTGCTGGGCCTTCTTCTTCACCAGCAAGGGGAGAAAGCCCACACGTGGAAAATACTTTTGTAATGCACTTCTGACCTCATTTCTGCCCAGACAGGGCGGGAATGGAACTGCGTAAAAGCCAGTGCCGCAAAGTTTGAATAAATTAGTCTCAAGTGCAACTTACAGACTGCGTGTCTTTATTTCTAGCTCTGTGTGTAGCACATCACTACACAGTGACTCTTAAAGGACATTTGCTCTGGAATTCCCTAAGAAATTTTGGTTTAACTGCAATGGAAGAGGAAGGGTATGTATTGGTGGCTTGGGGGTGGTGCACAGTTCTTAAGTGCAAAGCCAAGGAAAAGAGTGATGACCTACTGTTGTGTATCTTTGCACACTTATTGTTGCCACACCATTTCCTAATTATTCTTTTCCTCATTTTCAAATAGGGTTTGAAGCATTCATTCAATTCAGTTATTTCACTGATGTCTTTGTGATGTTTCCAAAAGGAGATCTTACATTCAGATTGCAGAAGACATTCTTTTTACCGAGTAAAAGGAATACTGGAGGAACTCAGAAGATCAGGCCAGTTCGAGGGAAAGGAATAAAGAGTCGATGTTTTGAGCTGCATAGTCATTGGGCACCATTCTTTTACAACTGTCACTGACACCATCACTGATGTCATCAGCTCTGGAGAACTCCCATCCAATGCCACCAAATCAGCTGGTAAGATGTGAGAGAGTAGGACTAATCAAGTGTGACAGTGGAAAAGTGTGTATGAAACCAGACGAAATAGCGGAGGTAATTAATGAATACTTTGCTTCCATATTCACTATGGAAAAGGATCTTGGCAATTGTAGGGATGACTTGCAGTGGACTGAAAAGCTTGAGCATGTTGATATTAAGGAAGATGTGCTGGAGCTTTTGGAAAGCATCAAGTTGGATAAGTCACTGGGACCGGACAGTATTAGATTAGATTAGATTAGATTAGTTTCAACTTTATTGTCATTGTGCCGAGTACAGTTAAAAAGAAAATTAGCATTTAGCATCTGACCAGAAATGCAAAGAATTTTGCAAAGCAGAAATTCTTTGCATACTGCTTTGCAGACTACAGTGGGAAGTGAGGGAGGAAATTGCTGAGTTTCTGGCAATGATCTTTGCATCATCAATGAGGACGGGAGAGGTTCCAGAGGATTGGGGGGTTGTGGATGTTGTCCCCTTATTCAAGAAAGGGAGTAGGGATAGCCCAGAAAATTAAAGGCCAGTGAGGCTCACTTCAGTGGTTGGTAAGTTAATGGAGAAGATCCTGAGAGGCAGGATTTATGAATATTTGGAGAGGCATAATATGATTTGGAATAATCAGCATGACTTTGTCAAAGGCAGGTCATGCCTTACGAGCTTGATTGAATTTTTTGAGGATGTGACTGAGCACATTGATGAAGGTAGAGCTGTAGATGTAGTGTATATGGATTTCAGCAAGGCATTTGATAAGGTACCCCATTCAAGGCCGGAGACCAGTGGTGTGACTCAGGGAGCTGTTCTGGGACCCCTACTCTTTGTGATTTTTATAAATGACCTGGATGAGGAAGTGGAGGGATGGGTTAGTAAATTGGCTGATGACAAAAAGGGTGTTGGGGGTTAGTGGTGTTGTGGATAGTGTGGAGGGCTGTCAGAGGTTACAACAGGACATTGATAGGATGCAAAACTGGGCTGAGAAGTGACAGATGGAGGTCAACCCAGATAAGTGTGAGGTGGTTCATTTTGGTAGGTCAATATGATGGCAGAATATAGCATTAATGGTAAAACTCTTGGCAGTGTGGAGGATCAGAGGGATCTTGGGGTCCAAGTCCATAGGACACTCAAAGCTGCTACGCAGGTTGACTCTGTGGTTAAGAAGGCATACGGTGCATTGGCCTTCATCAATCATGGGATTGAGTTTAAGAACCGAGAGGATAAGACCCTGGTCAGACCCCACTTGGAGTACTGTGCTCAGTTCTGGTCGCCTCACTACAGGAAGGATGTGGAAACCATAGAAAGGATGCAGAGGAGATTTACAAGGATATTACCTGGATTGGGGAGCATGCCTTATGAAAACAGGTTGAGCGAACTCGGCCTTTTCTCCTTCGAGCGACAGAGAATGAAAGGTGACCTGATAGAGGTATACAAGATAATGAGAGGCATTGATCGTGTGGATAGTCAGAGGCTTTTCCCCAGGGCTAAAATGGCTAATGTGAGAGGCCATAATTTTAAGGTGCTTGGAAGTAGGTACAGAGGAGATGACGGGGGTAATTTTTTTACTTGGAGAGTGGTGAGTGCATGGAATGGGCTGCTGGCGGCGGTGGTGGAAACAGAACCAATGGGGTCTTTACGAGATTCCTTGATGGCTACATGGAGCTTAGAAAAATAGAGGGTTATGGGTAAAGCCTAGGTAGTTCTAAGGTAGGGACATGTTCGGCACAGCTTTGTGGGCCTAAGGGCCTGTATTGTGCTGTAGGTTTTCTATGTTTCTGAAGCACCTTCAATAACTCCAAAAGACAGGTTAGGTAAAATACCAAAAGGCTTTTATTCGCTGTACAATACAACCTCCACAGTGAGTGTCTGCCCCCGGACTGAGGGGGAGGGGCAAGGCGAAACACCTTTATACAGGATACTGTGGGAGGAGCCACAGGAGCAGTCAGCAGAGGGGTGTGTCCAGACAGTTAACCCAGTTACAACATATATACATGGTTTACCACATTCACCCCTCCTTTTTTTTTAAAAAGAGTCCCGCAGGATGAAGT
This sequence comes from Mobula birostris, assembly GCF_030028105.1. Classification (NCBI taxonomy): domain Eukaryota; kingdom Metazoa; phylum Chordata; class Chondrichthyes; order Myliobatiformes; family Myliobatidae; genus Mobula; species Mobula birostris. The sequence continues at coordinate 69,084,564 of NC_092374.1, forward strand.
GACTGACAATATTTAAAACAAGTATATTTACAGGTTAAGTCTATTAGTCGGTCGAGTCCGTCGCTGTGATCTACGTAGCACCTGTGGTGATTGCATTGGCAATGGCGGTTGTGCTGGCTCCGGCCTGACTTGAGGTGCCAGCACGTTAGGTGTTGTTAAACCCTTGTGTGTGTGCGTCGCGCCCGGTATGGAAGCGTTGTATGGTGTCTGTGTAGGGTTCGGAGTGCGCAGTGTCTCGTGGGTACATATATCGGTGGGTACGGGGTCAAAAGTCACCACTGAGTGTTCAGGGTAGGGACCCGGCGCTCCTGCAGGCACCAGGTCGCGGATGGAGACCGTGTCCTCCCGCCCATCAGGTAAAACCACGTAGGCATACTGGGGGTTCGCATGAAGTAAGTGAAACCTCTCGACCATCGGGGAGTATTTATTTCTCCTCGCATGTTTCCGGAGCAGCACTGACCCCGGGGACATCAGCCAAGTTGGTAGGGTTGTCCCAGTGGTCGATTTTCTGGGAAAAGAGCCGCTCATGAGGGGTGGCATTGGTGGCTGTGCATAACAGGGAGCGGATGGAGTGGAGTGCCTCGGGAAGGACCTCCTGCCAGCGGGAGACCGGCAGTCCCTTTGACCTGAGGGCTAAGAGTGTGGCTTTCCACACCGTGCCATTCTCCTTCTCTACCTGTCCATTCCCCTGGGGATTATAGCTCGTGGTCCTACTAGTCGCAATTCCCCTAGCCATTAGATATTGGCGCAGCTCGTCACTCATAAACGAGGACCCTCTGTCACTGTGGATATAGCATGGGTATCCGAACAGAGTGAAGAGCTTGCACAGGGCTTTTATAACTGACGTGGTAGTGGTGTCGGGGCAGGGGATGGCGAAGGGGAACCGCGAGTACTTGTCGATAACATTAAGAAAGTACACATTGCGGTCGGTGGAGGGAAGGGGGCCCTTAAAGTCAACACTCAAAGGGGTGGGTGGCCTTGATTAGTTTTGCCTTTTCGGGTCAGTAGAAGTGCGGTTTGCACTCTGCGCAGACTTGGCAGTCCCTGGTCATCGTCCTGATCTCCTCAAGGGAGTAAGGCAGGTTCCGGGCTTTCACGAAGTGGAAAAGCCGGGTGACCCCCGGGTGGCAAAGGTCTACATGTAGGGCATATATCCGGTCAATCTGCGTGCTGGCGCGCGTTCCCCAGGATAGGGCATCGGAGGGTTCATTGAGCTTCACAGGCCTGTACATGATGTCATAGTTGTAGGTGGAGAGTTCGACTCTCCACCTCAGAATTTTATCATTTTTGATTTTGCCCCGCTGTTGATTATTAAACATGAATGCGACTGAGCGCTGGTCAGTTAGCAGGGTGAAACTTTTGCCAGCGAGATAGTGCCTCCAGTGCCTAATAGCTTCCACTATGGCCTGGGCCTCTTTCTCTACTGCAGAGTGCCGAATTTCAGGGCCTTGAAGGGTATGGGAGAAGAATGCCACTGGTCTTCCCGCCTGGTTGAGGGTAGCAGCCAGCGCAAAGTCAGAGGCGTCACTCTCTACTTGGAAGGGAATGGCATCATCCACCACATGCATTGCTGCTTTGGCAATGTCCCCTTTTATGCGGCTGAAGGCCGCGCGGGCCTCGGCTGAGAGGGGGAATGTGGTGGACTTGACCGGGGGCAGGCCTTGTCTGCGTAGTTAGAGACCCATTGGGTGTAATATGAAAAGAAGCCCAGGCACCTTTAGAGGGCTCTGAGGGTGTTGGGAAGAGGGAGTTCCAACAAGGGGCACATACGATCGGGGTCAGGGCCAATGACTCCATTCTCCACGACACACCCAAGGATAGCAAGTTGGGTGGTCCCGAATACACACTTCCCCTTGTTATAGGTGAGATTGAAAGCTTTGGCCGCTTGGAGAAATTTTTGGAGGTTGTTGTCGTGATCCTGCCAGTCGTGACCGCAGATGGTGATGTTATCCAGATATGGGAACGTGGCCTTCAGTTGGCATTGGTCCACCATTCGGTCCATTGCCCTCTGGAAGACAGATACCCCATTCGTGACACCGAAGGAGATGCGCAGGAATTGATAAAGCCTGCCGTCAGCCTCAAAGGCGGTGTAAGGGCAGTCCTCCCAGTGGATGGGGAGCTGATGGTAAGCGGATTTTAGGTCTATGGTTGAGTACACCTTGTACTGTGCTATCTGACTAACCATATCCGCGATGCGGGGCAGAGGGTACGCGTTGAGCTGCGTGAACCTATTGATGGTCTGGCTATAGTCCACGACCATCCTATTCTTCTCCCCATTCCAAACAACAACCACCTGCGCCCTCCAAGGACTTGTGCTTGCCTCAGTGACCCCCTCCCTGAGCAGCCGCTGCACCTCCGACTTAATGAAAGCTCTGTCCCCCGCGCTGTACCTCCTGCTTTTAGTTGCCACAGGTTTACAGTTGGGGGTCAAATTGGCGAACAGCGGTGGGGGAGGGATCCTGAGGGTGGAGAGGCCGCAAGTGGTGTCGGTAGTGCGGCAGTTGGCATGGTGTTGGGTGGGATGTTCGGGTCGGGGTGTGTGTGTGGTCAATAACGGGGTACGTGACATACCTCTACAAAACAGGGGATTTATGACAGTAATTGGCGGGAGGGGCCCATCATACTCCATTGTGACGTTTTTCAGGTGGCTCTGGAAGTCGAGCCCCAATAGCACAGGGCACACAGTTGAGGCAAGACCAGTAACGTAAAGTCTCGATATTCTGTGCCCTGCACCACTAGTGTCGCTACACAACCCCCTGGATGTCTGTTGTATGGGACCCGGAAGCTATTGTGACCCTCTGACTTACCGGCCGTATCGCGAGTCTACAATGCTGCACCGTGTCCGGGTGGATAAAACTCTCCGTGCTGCCTGTGTCAAACAGGCAGCTTGTCCTGTGCCCCTCCACCAGGATGTCCATCATTGACCTTGCGAGCTGGTGGGGAGCACTTTGGTCGAGGGTCACGGAAGCCAGGGTTGGGTCGCTGTCTTGGTCCGGCGTGGTGGGGTGCCCCGTGAGCACCCGTTGGTCGTAGGTTGTGGGAGGTGGCGTCGACCAAGATGGCCACCCCCATGTCTCACACGTGGTGGTGGCGTGCAGGGAAGATGGCAGCAAGTAAGATGGTGAGCCCCATGTCTTGCACACGGCGCTGCTCGATCCCGCTCGTGATTTGGACTTACACACCTTCGCGAACTGGCCCTTCTTTCCGCAGCTGGAGCAGGTAGCTTGTCGAGCCGGGCAGTGTTTCCGGGGGTGCTTCTCGAGTCTGTAGAAGTAGCACTTTGCGGACTCGCGACTGGCGGCAGCCGAGGTCGTTTCGCCAGCAGGTTGCAGTGTCTGCAGCGCACACGAGGCTGTCGGGGGATCGTGTGCCTGGAGAGCCTTCGAGTTATGCAGAGTGGCCTCCAGTGTGTCGGCCAGTTCGATCACCGAACTTAAGGTAAGATCGGCTGTTTCCAACAGCCGCTGGCGCACATACACTGACCTGGTCCCCGTGACGAAGGCGTCTCTCACTAGGAGTTCTGCATGCTGCGCCGCCGTCAGCTCCTGGCAATTGCAGGCTCGCACGAGTGTCCGTAGGGCCTGGACGAACTCAGCACTGGATTCCCCAGGCCGTTGTTGCCGTGTCGCTCAGCAGTACCGAGCATAGACGCTGTTTATCGGCCGTAGGTATTGTCTTTTGAGTGTGTTCATCACGCCATCGTAGCTGGGCTGGTCTCTGATCAGCGAATGGACTCGTGGACTGACCCTGGAGAGTAGAACTCTGAGCTTCGCTACGGGGTCGGTCACTTTAATCTCCTCTAGGAACGCTTCGAAGCAGGCCAGCCAGAGCTCAAAAGCGTTTCCAGCTTCTGGCATTTGCGGATCGAGGCCTAATTTGTCGGGTCTCAAAGCATGTTCCATGCTTTAAAATGTACAGCAAATAAAATTGAAGCACATTCAATAACTCCAAAAGACTGAGGTTAGGTAAAATACCAAAAGGCTTTTATTTGCTGTACAATACGACCTCCACGGTGAGTGTCTGCCCCCGGACTGAGGGGGAGGGGCAAGGCGAAACACCTTTATACAGAAGTCTGTGGGAGGAGCCACAGAGGCAGTCAGCAGAGGGGCGCGTCCAGACAGTTAACCCAGTTACAACATATATACATGGTTTACCACAGTTTTTAAACTCATAGTACCATTATCCTGCACTGTTTGCTTCTACCTCCTACCCAAGATCCACAAACCAGACAGTCCGGGTAGGCCAATTGTCTCTGCCCTGCTCCTGCCCCACAGAATTTATGATCTCATATCTCGACCCCATTCTATCCATTTTGATTCAGTCCCTTCCCACATGCACAACACTTCTCATTCTCTCGACCTCCTCAGTAACTTTCAACTCACTGTTCCTGACCGCCTCATTTTCACCATGGGTGTCCAGTCTCTATATAATTCTATCCTTCATCTAAGGACTGACCCTCCCCCTCAACAATCGACTTGAGGGGCAGGCATGGGCCTCAGTTATGCCTGTCTCTTCTTTAGCTATGTAGAACAGTCCATGTTCCAAGCCCTTCCTGGTAATTCTTCCTAACTCTTCCTCTGCTATATACGTAGATGTTACTTCATGCACCCATGCTGAGCTCATCAATTTCATCAACTTTTCCTTTAACTTTCACCCTGCCCTTAAATTCACTTAGTCCATTTCTGACACCTCCCTCCCTTTTCTCAATCTTTTTTTCTCTCTCTCTCCATCTTTGGAGACAAACTGTTGACCAACATATTTTATAAACCTTCCGATTCCTGCTCTTGTCTTGACGATACCTCTTCCCACACTGTCTCCTGTAAAAATGATATTCCCATTGCTCATTTCCTTCATCTCCACTGCACCTGTCCCCAGGATGCAGGATATCAGGACCCGCCCACTAATCTCCCTTCTGTCACTCATATGTGCAAGGAGCTAAAGTGCTACACCTGTCTATTCGCCTTCTACCACACCTCCATTCAGGTCCCCAAAAAGCCCTTCCACATAAGCCAACACTTCACCTGTGATTCGGCTGGGGTCATCTATTATTTCTGGTGCTCCCAATACAACCTCCTCAACATTGGTGAGACCCGTCCAAAATTGGGGGACTGCTTCGTCGACCATCTCTGCACCATCTGCCATAAGTGGAACTTCCCAGTGGCCAAACATTTCAGTTCTGATGCCCAGTCCCTTTCCAACATGTCAGTCCAGGGCCTCCTCTTGTGCAAAGATGAAGCCATCCTCAGGGTGAAGGAGCAACATCTTATATTCTGTCTGGGTAGCCTCCAACCTGATAGCATGAATATTGATTTCTCCTTCTGGTAGAAAAGAATTCACTTCCCCACATTCACTCTTCTATTCTGCACTCTGGCTTCTTAACTCTTCTCATCTGCCTATCACATCCCCCTGGGTCCCTATCTCCTTCCCTTTCTCCTGTGGTCCACTCTCCTCTCTTAGCATGTTCCTTCCTCTCCAGTCCTTTAACTTTCCCACCCACCTGGATTTACCTATCACCTCCTAGATATCCTCCTTTGCTGCCCCCCCATCTTTTTATTCTGGCATCTTCCTCCTTCTTTCTCAGTCCTGAAAAAGTGTCGCTGTCCAAAACACTGACTATTTATGCCTATAGATGCTGCCCAACCTGCTGAATTCCTCCAGCATATTGTATGTGTTGCTTTGGATTTCCAGCTTCTGCAGATTTTTTTTTTGTGTTTATTCTTTTCCCATCACTGGGCATATTTCTTGCCTGATAATTCCTGAATTTATATTCGTTGAATCTGATGTAGTTCCTTCCAAGCTAGAATGTCTGGCAAGATCCAATCTGTTCATTGTGCATCTCATCACTGGCAAAACTGGCATTTATTACCCATGCTTACAGCACCTTTCTTTTTAACAAATTAAACTTTATTCACAGTACTATATATACTGCTGAGTAAAGCCTTTTCATTCCTGGACAATGCATTCAGTAGTGTGAACTTAATTTTAACTGATGTGGCTCCCTTAGGTGATAAACTAATACAATATTTTGGGTTTTCCCCACGTGGCCCAGTCTTTCCCTGTTCACTCAATAAAAAACCCTGAGACTGCGGTTCTTGCCCATTGAGCCATTGCGCTGGCTGCACCAAGCTTCAGTGAATCACTCAGCATGTACTCCTGCAACCAGGGCTGTGCCAGTAGCCACATTCCTCTATGGACATGTCAGCATGGTGAGAGACCAACAAATTTCAGGCAGACCAAAGGGCGTCTTTCACCAAGATGATAATGTTCCAGCAGCACTGAATGTTTGTCTGTGTGTTTCCCTGGGAACCGCCTGTAGATCAGAGATTTGTTTATTATAAAACTGCCTGGACAAATACCGTGACAAGGAGCCTTGCATTTTTCTCTATATCCTCTTCACAAGCCCACAGCCCACAAAAAGCCGAGTGACCATCTTGTCCCTGCTACGCTGTGTGGTGAGTGAGATGTTTCCAGAATGCAGGAAGAACCAGACTGGGAGGACGCCTTGCAAAGGTGATGTTGCTTCATCTCCGTGAAAACATGATGACTTACTGTGCCCATTTCAGAAGGCAGTTGTCAACCTCCTTGTGGTGAGTCTGGCAGAATTCCTTTCTTCACATATTTAAGAAATTTTTTTCAGAGCTATGACATTCTTGCGAACAAGATCCTCACTGTCTGATACTTGTCTATCGGCCTCTACCTGCAGCCTCAATCAGCGTGTTACAGACATTCATCTGATTTGTCCAATATCACCCCAATAATTTGGTGCTAGATGTTATTGACATTACTAATGCAGTACACCTCTACTGCACATTTTTATATGACATAATAATTTTTTTTTCAGTGAACTTGGTGAATTTAAGGGGACCAGGAAATTGACCCAGTGAGTTTAATAGGAACAATAAATAAATTCATTGAGTTGCAACATGAAAGTTTGAATTTGTATTTTCTAGCTTGCAACGCAAGCTGAAACATCCAACTGCACCATGTACAAGCAGCCCATAATTTATTATTCCTGTCCCAATACCAGCTTAGTCACATACACAAGCCACAGTCAGGATATTGGCCCTGACCTGGGGCATATACCCTGCTCAAACTCCAGGCAACTGGCTCACTCCTGGTCTAATACGTGATTAAGATGCCAAATCATTAGCATTTCCAAACAATTGAATAATATGATATTATGGTAAAATAACTCAGTTTTTCATATTGATGTGTGAACTGACAGGTAACTCACCCCAAACCCCCGACACACCCAAAGCTCATTCCCTGCTTCCCAAGTAAAGAATAGCAAATAGAAATCTCTCCACAAACAAGGGCTCTGAAGAAACAAAAAAGGGAAAAGAAAGGCTTATTTTTATAAAAATACTTCTGAAATGTATCTGTCAAAAGTATTTAGGACATCTCAAAGCATTTTCCAATCAATGAAATAATTTTCTGAATGGTTCACAGCTAGTGTTGGATACTGAGCAGCCAATTCAATCTGCTGAAAGTAACCATGTGACAAGGACGAGATAATATTTTTTTTAACCAACAGAGGATGTAAAGTGAAATTGAGACAATCTCTAATCCCTCGGGATTAATTAAGTATATCTATCTAAGAACACATTTCCACTAGATGAGCTTGATGCCTTCTGTGCCTGTTTTGAGCGGACAAATGAAATACCACCAAGGTAAATACCCCATCCATCACCAGGCCTGTCCTCACATCTTAGTAGCAAAAGTTACATTGTTTTCACAAAGGTCAACTCTCGGAAAGCAGCTGGCCCAAATAGAGATCCTGGTCATGTTTGGAAATCATGTGGTAATTAACTGGTCACGGTCTTTGTCAGCATTTCATTTCAATTGTTTCTGTCCAATAGTTCAATAGTTTCATTTAATATCAGAGAAATGTATACAATATACAGCCTGAGATTCTTGTTCTTCATAGACATCCACAAAAATAGAATTCCCCAAAGAATGAGTGACAGTTAAAATGTAGAACCCCAAAGCCCCTCCACTCCCCCCCACACTCAAGCAGCAGCAAAGCAATAACCTTCTCCCACCCTCACCACTTCCACAAAAAAGCATCAGCACCCTCTACCCGTCAAGCAAGCAATAGCAAAGCCCCCAGTAAAGACCATGATCTGCAGTACAACAAAAAATAATCGTTCACCCAATAATTCAACATACCACAGGCTCTCTCTCTCCCTAATAAGGGGAAAAAAGAGATGTTCCCTTTCAGTGAGAGGGGAGACATAACAAAAGAATCCACCGATTTACAGTGTTAAGAGTCTGTCGCATCGCTTTTTTCGAGTTCTACACCCAGAGAATCGGCAACAGTCTCTCCCCAACCAATAAGAGAGAGAGAGCGCAATTCGCCGAGTACAGAGCCTACGAGAGCGGATCTGCTGTTCCCGATTTTCTGTTTTCTCCAGCAACGCTTCAGTTGGCGGCTCCAGCCAGAAATCAGCCTGTCCCCAGAGCCACAAAACCTCAGAACGCTGGAAGTGCTCTTGTGTTCTAGGCTGCGACCTTGGGATATCGAGAAATAGCTAGCCCCAAGCCCCTGGCAGCAGGTCCCACCACTGCAAAGAACTGAAATCTGAGTGTAACTTCAGGCCAGGGTCTTCAACAGAACCCCATCCATCCTGAAAAGGAAAAAGCGAGACATCAAAGGTAGAAATTAAACTGTTTTCATAGATTAATACAAAGGAGTTAATATATGAAGAGCATTTGGCAACTTTAGGCCTGTACTCACTGGAATTTAGAAGAATGCGCAGGGAGCTCATTGAAACCTACTGAATGTTGAAAGGACAAGTTAAGGTGGATGTGGAGAGGATGTTTCCTCTGGTGGGGGTATCCAGAACTAAAGGGCACAGCCTCAAAACTGAGGGGCGACCTTTTAGCATAGAAGTGTGGAGAATTTTTTTAACCAGAGTGGTGAATCTGTGGGATGCTCTGCCATATGCTGCGGTGAAGGCCAAGTCCATGATTATAATCAGAGTGGAGGTTAATAGATTCATGATTGGTCAGGGTATCAAAGGATATGGTGAGAAGGCAGGTGTATGGGCTTAACTGGGGTCCGGGATCAGCCATGATGAAATGGTGGAGCAGACTCAATGGGCTGAATGGCCTAATTCTGCTCCTATGTCTTATGGTCTTATGAAGTCACCATTGTGAGCCATCTCAACGCCACCACACCTATGTCACACAGTCCCTATCTGCTTCAAGGCAACCTCCATCACCCCAGTCTTGAAGAAAAGCAAAATGTCCTGCCTCAGTGACTACTGACCAGTAGCTCTAACATCGACCACACAGAATTACTTTTGAGAGATTGGTAATTGCCTTTAAGACAATCCTGACTCCCTGCAACTTTCATATGGATAAACAGCTCTCTGGTGGATGCCAGCTCCCCGCACTACATTCAGCTTTGGATCACCTTAACTATAAGAATACAAATGTCAGATTATTTATTGATTGCACCTCAGCCTTCAGCACCATGATACCTCTACCTGGTTCTATCATTCCTTGCTTATCTGGTTCCACTGATCACCTTTCAGCCTCTGTCTCTTTATTCTCCATCCCTTCTGCCCAGTTGGCTCCAATGACCCATCATCCCCCATCGCATCTGATTCGATCTATCACCTACCAGCCCCCGACTCACCCTTTTCTCTCTGTGTTGACTATCTCTTCACTCAACAATCTCAGTCTTGATGAAGATTCTCAACCCAAAACATTAACCACAGCTTTGCCTTGACAGATGCTGCTTGACCTGCTGAATTCTTCCAGCAGTTTTGATTTGAGGTGCCTGTTTAAAGTCTCATTCAAAAAAGGACACCTCCAACAGCAGGGTCGGTCTGGAAGGATTAACCTATATTTATTGCTGAAGAGTCATGTAAGACTTGAACCCAAGGTCTTCTAATTCCCAGAGATAATAGGAGGGCTAGAAATCTAAATGAGGAGAATCAGACAAAATGAAAATGACTAAAGGCAGGATTAAAGAGCACATTTAACAAGATGTTGAGAAATAAGCCAAATAAAAGGAAGGCTATGCAAGTCAAGGCAATGAACCTTTTCATCACATACTAGCAGATCTTGCATCAACCAGCTGTGTGAAGAGCAGTTCAAGGTTGAAGAAAAATAATGGTCCACAATATATAATCGCTAACTGCGGACACCGTAAAACAAGAAGTACTTTACATTATTCTGAATGTGTCCCAAAGCTACTATCAGTTAAGTGGTCGCATGCCCATGCATTTTAATAACCATGACGGCTGCCATCCATGAATTGTTGTAGGTGTTATTGTCTCAATCCCCCATTACTTAAGATGAAACAGCCATTTCTCACAGCCAGTATGCTTTTGCGTGCTGTCTCTCCCGAGAGTCTCATGTTTTGCCATCAGGTGATGATTGCAAACTACAATGACTCATAGGGCGGTAAAGGAAGCAAATGGTGACCAGACCCCCAAATACAGTGATTGGTCATTCCTTTCTTTTTCAAGAAATTAATATTCATAAAGGAGTAGGAAATAACTGAGTGCATGGTCCAGCCTACCAAAGTTTCATGTCAATCCAATACGCTCATAATGAATAGTTCCCAGATTAACATTTGTTTGTAATTACATTATACATTTATTCACAAATAACAATTACTGAAGGCATTGATTCTTATGTGGGAATTTGTATCAACAGAACTATCGTTATATCCACAAGAAAGATTTGACAATTCCATTCATGGCCAATACCTAAATTGATTCACGTAACTTTAAAGTTGTGGCTGGAATATTTTCCTGATGTGAGGAAATCAATTATAAATGGATACACATTTCTTTCCTATTTTAATATATTTTGAATGCTAGGGCTTTGGATTGTTGGGTCTTAAATTGAAATATTACTCATAGAACCTCTCTGCCCTTTGAGTTGCATCTACATGATGAATATTATAAAGATACAGGAAATAGAAGCACCATAAGGCCATTCTGCCTCTTCTGCCTTCTGTACTATTCAATAATATGTACCATGGAGAGCATTCTAGCTGGCTGCATCATCATCTGGTGTAGGGGGTGAGTGGACGGGCTATTCCACAGGATAAAGGTAGACTTCAGAGAGTTGTAAATGGAGTCAGATCCATCATGGGCAAGAGCCTCTGTAGTATCCAGGATATCTTCAAGGAACGATGCCTCAGATAGGCGGCATCCATCATTAAGGACCCCTTCACTCAGGGCATTCCCCTATTCTCATTGCTACCATCAGGAAGGAGGTACAGGATCCTGAAGGTACACATTCAACAATTCAGGAACAGCTTCTTCCCCCTGCTATCCGATTTCTGAATGGACATTGAACCCATGGACACTACCCCACTGCTTTTTTTATTTTTGTACTACTGATTTCATTTAACTACTATATATATTTATTGTAATTCACAGTTTTTTTCCTCCATTATTATGTATTGCATTGTACTGCTGCCGCAAAGACAACAAATTTCATGATGAAAACTGGCGATGTTAAACCGAATTTTGATTCTAAGTTATATTTCAATATCACTCTTTGCAGTAGTCCTATATTACTTGATTCCATTAATATACACAGATCTATTGCCTTGAATATACTGAATGCTTGAGCCTCCACAGTCCACATGGATAATAAATTCCAAAGGGTCTCCAGCAGCTAGATGAAAACATGTTTCACTTCACAGTGCAGAATGGCTACGAGTTTCCATGACCAGGGAAAACAGCACCTCTACATGCAAGCTCTTAAGTTTTGAGAAGATGTTATATATTGAAATGTACTCACCCTGCTCCAACAACACCGTCTCCACTGGCTGGGCCACGTACACCGCATGTCAGACGGGAGGATCCTGAAAGGCCTGCTGTACGGGGAACTGGCCTCCGGCAAGAGAGCACAAGGGCGGCCCCATCTTCATTTCAAAGATGTCCGCAAGAGAGACATGAAGTCACTGAACATCGACAGGTGGGAGGACATCATAAGCGATCGCTCTCGCTGGAGGCTGGGACTGCGCAGAGGTCTAAAAAAGAGAAGAGAAGCTGAGGCTTGCTGCTGAAGAAAAGCAACACCAAGACAACACTGGAGGACAGCGCCTACAAGTGCAGTCGCTGCAGTCGAGACTGGCACTCCTATGTGGGCCTCTACAGCCACAACAGATGCTGCACTACCAACACAGACTGAAGCAAGACTTTCCAGGCACAGATCCATGGTCTGACGAGACTAACAGATGCCACAACAACTCACCTTTCATTCCCCAATACACCAAAAAGTACAAATCCAGAGATAAAAGCAAGTTGCTAGAATAACTCACTGGATCAGGCAGCATCTGTGGAAGCAAAGGGAGAGTTGAATTTTGGTTTGAGATCCTGCATTAGGGCTAAAAGTATAAGTACTCCTCATCCAATGGTCATGGGTCAATTTCCTGGTTTGATAGTAATGATAGACTGAGCGATGTGATGGGGCCAGCACTCAGTGTAATCCCTTCAGTCCTGTTCCCCCACTTACTTCCCTATTGCCAGTTCAGTATCTCTCCAACATGAAGGGGCACAGATTAACTTGCCAACGGATGATAGTTGTTAATAATTAGGATGAGATTTCCATGTGCATATTTCATGGGATGTACAGTTGACATTTAGGGCTATTTCTAGTGTTATTACTTCTTACTTTTTCTGTGTCTACAGTGTTTGGGACTGCAAACATATACAGGGCTTGTGATGAAGGTGTCTAGTATGTTGTGTACAAGATATGATATTATGAACATGACTTTGCTTGTATTTTGCATGACTCATCTAGGAGCTAGCTCTCCTAATTTAGACTCCAGTTTCGAGATGTTTATAAGTGGACTGGATAGTTTGACTGAACTGTGAGTGATTTTCCCTTCTCCAAATTCAGTCTCAAGTCGATCCTAAATGGTTGCATTCAATTTTATAATTTTTTCTTTTGATCATTGCTCTAACCATAAAACCAGCAGACTTATTAGGCCACATCAGGGGGAATTTAACAGTCAACCATAGCAAGTCGGATTGTAGTCACATCTATGGCAGACCCGAAAAAAGGTGGCAGATTTCCTTTTCTGAAGCACATTAATATACCAGATAGAACCATAGAACACTACAGCACAGAAAACAGGCCATTCAACCCTTCTAGTCTGTGCCAAAACTTTATTCCGCTAGTCCCATTGACCTACACCCAGTCCATAACCCTCCAGACCTCTCCCATCCATGTATCTATCCAATGTATCTTTAAAACTTAAGAGTGAGCCCACGTTTACCACATCAGACGGCAGCTCGTTCCACACTCCCACCACTCAGTGACGTTCTCCCTAATCTTCCCCCTAAACCTTTTCCCTTTCACCCTAAAGCCATGTCCTCTCATAGTTATCACTCCTAACCTAAGTAGAAAGAGCCTACTCGCATTTACTCTGTCTATACTCCTAGTAATTTTGTAAACCTCTATTAAATCCCTCCTCATTCTTCTACGCTTCAAGGAATAAAGTCCTAACCTGTTCAATCTTTCCCTGTAACTCAACTTCTGAAGACCCGGTAACATCCCAGTAAATCTTCTCTGCACTCTTTCAATCTTACTGATATCCTTCCTATAGTTAAGTGACCAGAATTGCACATAATACTCCAAATTTGGCCTCACCAGTATCTTATACAACTTTACCACAACATCCCAACTCCTATACTCAATACTTCGATTTATGGATGCCAGGATGCCAAGAGCCTTCTTTACAACCCTGTCTACCTGTGATGCCATTTTCAGGGAATTATGTATCTGAACTCCCAGATCCCTTTGTTCCTCCGCACTCCTCAGTGCTCTACCATTTACTGTGTAAGTCCTACCTTGATCTGTCCTTCCAAAATGCAACACCTCACACTTGTCTGCATTAAATTCAATGTGCCATTTTTCCAGTTGGTCCAGATCCCTCTGCAAGCTTTGAAAGCCTTCCTCGCTGCCCACAACGCCTCCAATCTTAGTGTCAGCAGAAAACTTTCTATTCCAGTTTACCACATTATCATCTAGATCATTGATATAGACAACAAACAACAATGGTCCCAGCACAGATCCCTGAGGCACACCACTAGTCACAGGCCTCCAGTCTGAAAGCAATCATCCACAACCACTCTCTGTCTTCTCCCACACAGCCAATTTCAAATCCAGTTTACAACCTCTCCATGGATACCTAGTGTCTGAACCTTCTGAACTAACCTCCCATGTGGGACCTTGTCAAAGTCCATATAGACAACATCCACAGCCTTTCCTTCATCTACTTTCTTGGTAACCCCCTCGAAAAACTCTACAAGATTCGTTAAACATGACCTACCATGCACAAAGCCATGCTGACTATCCTTAATCAGCCTTTGGCTGTCCAAATACTTGTATATCTGATCTCTCACAACACCTTCCAATAATTTACCTACTACTGATGTCAGGCTCAGCAGCCTGTAATTACCTGGTTTACTTCTGGAGCCTTTTTTAAACTACGGAACAAAATGAGCTACCCTCCAATCCTCTGGCACCACACCCGTGGCTAAGGAAATGTGTGTGTGTTTTTTTAAATAATAGCCCAGTAGCTTTGGTGGGCATTATTACAAATGCTAACTGATATTTTATCAAATTCCAGATTATTTTCTCAACTTAAATTCCATTGCTGCTGTGGTGAACACACATCTCCAGATCGCTACTCTAGACTCTGGATCACATTCTGCTAATCTGCATAATGTAACATTATGAATGGCACCAAGGTTTAGTATAGCATATGCAATTGTACTCATCACCACTTGCTTCGGAAGCATGAGTTCAAAGTTCAAAGTAAATTTTATTGTCATAGCACCTTTATGTCATCATATACAACACTGAGATTCATTTTTCTGGGGGCACACTCAGCAAACCTTTGGAGTAGTAACTGGAACAAGGAAGGGGGAGTTACTTTGTGGGAATGGCTAAAACATTTGCTGATTCTTTCCAGATTGGGAGGCATCAAATCAACAAAATGCATCTTGCTTTGAACTGGTCTCCTGTTGCTTCAAAGTATGAGAAACAAATTCATCTGGAGTAGGGGGACCTTTTGATGGTATTAGGTTTGTTATCCATGAAGTTCTGAACTCAAACAAAAAACTAAAGCCCTATCCAATACATGTATCTACAGGTACACCAACTAAAGGGAGGTTATACTATAACCACCTGTTCTTCAAAGGCTAGATCACTTTCCTATCTATCCTCCACGGTGAGTTTAGCTGACAAGGCCCACTGTTTTAGTGGTGGGTTTCCCCTCCCTAACTAGGAGGAGATACTGCCAGCTAACAAAACAGTTTAAACACAGTTAATTATTTTTAATGATACAAACTTAAATTTTGATAAAATTCTTAAAACATATTTAAAGCTCACAGGGGATTTCTATCTTACAAAAGATTTCCAAATTGCAAACTATTTCTAAAATACAAATATATTTCCAAATCACAGATACAATTCTTATCAGTTAAAAAGACACAGCAATGAATTGCAAATGAATGAGCTGTCCCTTGCAGGAATTAAAGTCAGAGGAATGAATTCCAGTCATCCCACTTTTCTGTCATTCTTCCAATCAGTCCTTGATCATTCCTAACAACTCCCTTACTTTTATACTTCTCTTTTGCTACTTAATGACTTCACACAGATGTTCTACAAACTTCTGGGGACAGAGATCTCAGACACCCAAAATTAATGCTGTGAGGGCTGAATGTCCGAGTACACTAATCACCTAACTATTGATAGATCAGATATTTGATATGCCTAGTGATTGTATCAAACTAGTCTTCAAATTTCCTTGAACTAGGTTTTGACTTGCTTGATGCAGGCCCAATCAACATAACCATATTATCATAAACTACATCTCAGCCAGTCCTGTACTGTGGGCCAGCAGCCTATGCTCTATGGACAGTTTTGTTTATTTGCAAAGCTGTCCTTTTAACTTCAAACTGATTATGGCTTACAATTTTCATTTAGATCTGAAGACTAGTTCTGGTTTATGACAAGAAGCTGAGCAAGGAATATTGGTTTAACTTACTCAGAAACAACTCTTGGATCCCTGGAAGTGTCAGTTGCTCTGTTTGAAATCGGAGCTTGGCAAAAGGCCCACCCCAGGCCCTGAACAATGAATATTCGTCACATCCTAACTTACCATTTACATGGCAGTTCATGGAAGAAAAGAATATTTGCTTTGGTGGCATCTGATCAGCAAAATTAGTAACTCTATTGTTGGCTGATTTCCAAGGACAGAACCTCAAGAAGTAGCAAATACCAGCATTGAGTATCTAATTGTATAACTCAGTTGTCCTCTGTATACAGTGTTGTCAATTGCAATGGGGATCTCCCTAAAAGCAGAGAAGTTCCTTTAGGTATCACATCTCTTCCACCAGGTCTTTGCCAATCTTGACAAAATCTGAGAGTCTGATGTATATGAAATGTTCCACATCCAACGTGTTTGTATAAAAAAGCAACAAGTATCCTTTAACATCTTCATCCTGGTCAATATAATTCCTTTCATTTCAAGTAGGTGTTACATTTTGTGTCTGGATTTTAGTATGAAGTTAAAATCTAAGTTTTAAATAATAAGAAGCAATAATAATTAAAATGACAATGTCCTAAAAATCAGTCATGAGGAAATATGATTCATTAATACGTGGTGTCAATGCAGCTATTTGACTCTCTCCAAATAACTAAACTCCAATTTGCACTTGTATACAGACTTACTCCAAAACCCACTGAGGTAAAAACAAAACAGGCACAATATTGATGAAGGAACAGACAGCCTGCTCATGTTCTTTATCATTAAGTTCTTATATTCTTAATACAAGGTATCTGTGACATGAATCTGAGTCACATGCTCAAGGCACACTCAGACCAGTCAAATTCCAATAAATACCCCTATTTACATGAGTGACATCATGTAAGCAAAAAAGACATTACAATCAGTAGTCACTTTATTAGATACACTGTACACCAGTTTGTTAATGAAAATATCTAATCAGCCAATCATGTGGCAGCAACTCAATGCATAAAAGCATGTAGAAATGGTCTAAAGGTTCAGTTATTGTTTAGACCAAACTTCAGAATGGGGAAGAAATGTGATTTTATGTGACTTAGACTTAGATTGTTGGCACCAGATGGGGTGGTTTGAATATCTAAAAATCTACTGATCTCCTGGGATACACAACAGTCTCGAGTTTACAGAGAATGGCACAAAAACAAAAAGAAAAGATCTAGTGAGCGGCAGTTCTGTGGGCAAAAATGCCTTGTTAATTAGAGAGGTCAGAGGAGAATGGCTAAATTGGTTCCAGCTGACAGGAAGGTAGCAGTAACACATATTAAACAGTGATGTGCAGAAGAGCATCTCTGAATGCACAAATTGTCAAACCTTGAAGTAGATGGGTTACAGCAGCAGAAGACCATGAACATACACTCAGTCATTATTATCATTATGTGCCATTTCATGTAACATGGCATTCCATCTGTCTTTAATCTGAGAAGTTCTAATTAGCTCTTCAAAACTTTTGTCTGTCTATTCCTTGATGTAACTCATGAAAGTTGTGGACTGTCGACCGTGACCTTTTCCCCCATCAAGTTTTTCCTGTCACTGCAAGATGTTTGAGCTTCTCTTTCCTCAGTACATGTCCCAGAAATTCTATCTGCTATTTCCTGATTAATAGTATCAGCTCTTCTTATTCCAGCTTTTCACAATACTTCATTTCTCACCCAGTCCTTCCATGATATTTTCATTGTTCTTCTCAAAAGCCACATTTCTGCATATGCTAGTATGAAATGACTGTAGCACCACCACACTGAGTTTGGTACCCATAGAAATTGATTTATTCTTTAGTTTTTTTGTTTAAATGCTTGATTGTTCTTTTAGCAATCTCAATCCTTCTCCTAATTTCAACATCTGTCCTACCGTCAGATGTTATCGTGCTCCCTAAGTAATTGAAATTCCATGTTTATTTAATTGTTTCATCGTCCACTTTCAGTTCACATTTCTGTATTTCTTTCTTCTTTGTGACAACCATTCATTCAGTCTTCTTGCAGTTGATGGTCTATCCTCTGTTAACTTTTTTCCCCAACAACTTTATCTAGTATTTCTTGGAACTTCACTTTAAAAGTAGCAATCAGCACTGTATTGTCTGCGTATCGAAGGTTGTTCAAATTGCATCCACCAATTATCATGCCTGGAATACTGGTAATTCCTCTTAGAATTATCTCACCATAAAGGTTCAATACATCAGGCAAGAGAACACAACCCTGTCTGCCTCCCCTCTTAATCTGGCCTTGTCTCATTTTCAACTCTCATTCCTGCTCTTTGTTCCCAATACAAGCTGCTGATGATTCTGATATCTTTCCCATTAATGACCAAGTGCTGAAGGACTTTTATAAGCATTTCATTTCTCACATTATCAAAAGCTTTGGCATAACCAATGAATCATAGGTATAGGTCTTTCTGGACCACTATCATGCGCTCACAAATCAGTGCAAGGTTAAAGATTTCATTTCATGTTCCACTATCTTCAACGAAGCTGAACTGCTCTTCTGTGATTTCCCATTTCATGCTTTTTCTTGCTGTCATCATGATTCTGAACAGGACTTTCACAACATGACTCAAACTAATTGTGCAGTGTAACTCACATTCAATTGCCTCGATGTTTTTACCAACTGTGCAATAAACACCGATTTGCTCATTTCTTCACGCATCTCCCCATTACCATTTCTTTCAGCAAACCTGTCAAACTTTCAATTCTGAAGTTTTCCAGCGCTGGAATTATTTCTACAGCAATGCCATCTGGTCCTAATACCTTATGGTTTTTCATTTTCCCCTGTTGCTGCTTTAACTTCTAATTTCATCACTGGTGGGCCATCCACATTCCTAGTAATTACTGGCTTTTCTCCTCATGTATCTTCAAACAAGTTGGCAATGTGGTCAGATCATTTAGCTAATATATCTGTTCTCTCCATGTGTATTGATGCACATTCTGCCTTCAAACACCCACTAGATATACAAAAAATTATCACCCATGAGTGTCCTTCCATTCTTGTGCATATCGCCAGAATTTTTCAGTTCTCTACCTCTTCGCGTTCTCCATTTATCTATTGTTCTTTCACTTCCCCATATTTTCCCCTCTTGATTTCTTTATTCAAAGTTTTATATTTGTTGCTGTCTTTCTTTCATTAGATCCTGAATTACATCTGTCTTCCATTTTTTCTTCTCTTTTGGTATCACTTCATTTGACACATCCACCACTGCCTTTTTAAACTTCAACCAGCTTGGTGTGTTTTCCACCGTCAGAGTATCAAATCTGTTCCTCACTGCAATAGTGTAATTCATCTTCATGTCTAGATCTTTCAAGCAAACTAGGTCTAATTTGGTATCACCTTTAGACTTCTTTAACCATCTAAGCTTGACCTTCAGCTTGCACATCACTGGAACACGATCACCCTCACAGTCTGCTCCTGGTTATGTCCTAGACTGTTGCATGGAATTACTAAAATGTTTGCTGATCGCGATGTAGTCTATTTGATTTCAGTACCGATCTTCTGAACTTCAAGGCCACAACTTTCTTATGTGTTGCTTGAACTATGTGTTTGTTTTATCTGATCATTCATATTATACCAGTCTATGAATTTTTCACTTCTGTCGTCCCTGGTTCCCAATCCAAATGCACTGACAAGATCACCATCTTGTTGTCGTCCAACTTTAGCATTCATATCCCTTATCACTATAATGATACCTTGTGATTTGCAGTGATCATTTGCTTCTTGCAAAATATTATGAAAAACTTCATATATCTTCTTCACTATTATTGGCTGTTGGAGCAAATATCACCATTATGTCACAATGGGGTGCTGGAAACAGACCCAAATGCAAGACATAGACACTGAAGTACAAGGAACAAGACTTGACTAGAGTAGGGACATGATAGGATTCAGGCAAGGAGCAGGGACAAGAACGCAGAGTTGGGCTAGGGAAAGTGGGACCAGGACTAGTAACCATGGACTAGGAGACAGGGCTTGGACTCCGAGCCCGAGACTGGACAAGGACCCAGAACCTGGGTCTTGCCCGGGCTCAAACCCCGGAACCAGGCAAGGACATGACATGGCCTCAGGACAGGACGTGGCTGGGGTCTAGAGGCCTGAGCTTGGAAACAAGACAAGACTTGGACTCCGAGCCCGAGACTGGACAAGGACCCAGAACCTGACTGCGCGACCCTCCAGGCCTGGGCTCCCGGAGCCTGGCTGCGCGACCCTCGAGGCTAGGGTCCTCGGAGCCTGGCTGCGCGACCCTCGAGGCTAGGGTCCTCGGAGCCTGGCTGCGCGACCCTCGAGGCTAGGGTCCTCGGAGCCTGGCTGCGCGACCCTCGAGGCTTGGTTTCTTGGAGCTCAGAGACAGACTGGGAACCAAACATCAATGTAGAGCCAGGACTTATCCTTCGACAAGCCGAGACTCAACTTCTCCATACCAAGGTGGGACAGGTCCACCTGTTGGGTAACGGCAGGACAGCCAGACTTACCCAACAGAGGCAAAGACAAGACAAGACATGACCACCACCCCCCCCCAGCAGGGCAACAGCAAGACGGCCTGACTTACCCCACAGAGGCAAGGACAAGGCAAGTCAAGACATGATCCCCCACAGGGCAACAGCAAGATGGCCTGACTGACCCCACAGGGGCAAGGACAAGGCAAGACAAGACGTGACCCCCCGCATGGAATGGCAAAACAGCCTGACTTACCCCACAGAGGCGAGGGCAAAACAAGACATGACCCCCTCCCCCACAGGGCAATGGCAGAATGGCCTGATTTACCCCACGGAGGCGAAGACAAGACAGATCCCCCCGCAGGGCAACAGCAATACTGCCGGACTTACCCCATGGAGGCGAGGACAAGAAGAGACAACTACCAAAGAACAACAGACAGTTCCATCTCTGTTCCAGGGTAGCTCCAAGTCTCAGATCAGCCAGCAACCTCAGCTGGCTACAAAAACAAGCAGATCCCTAACTAACTCAGAGTGGCTGGCAGACACTCAGCTGGCCCAGGAAACAGCTGAATCCATACCGCAAAGACCACTCCGAGTGGCAACAAGGCTCCATGAAGCAGTGGTCCTCCAACCAGGCCTAGAGATCACAAACAGTTTCACTAGCCTTCCATGAGCAGGTTACTCCAAGGGGGACTGACAAGACAAACCAGCAGCCCACACTGTCTGTCTGTCTCGTTTTACAGTGGTTGGCATCCAGCTTAATGGTGCATTACCGCCACCTTCTGCTCCGGAATGTGCACTAGTTATATAGTCTAAATCCCTTCACCCAATCTCGCACACGCGCGCGCGCGCACACACACACACACACACACACACACACACAAACCTACACTGTACCCTCTCATCTTTGACCATCCTAGTACCCTATTCCTGTTTATCCGTCATATCCTATAAAAAAAAACCCTGTACCCCTTAAGAACACTAAAAATACCCTGACCTGTGCTCTCTCACCCATGCCCAGCAACCCTTTTAATGTGAATTCCTGAACCCCCTAGTTTAATTATCATCTCTCTCTGTATCCCATACTTCCTGCAACACAGAGCTACATGTTCTACTGACTCCTCTTCCTGACATTCCTCACACAATCCTGTCTGGTGTTTCCCTATCATTTTCAATGTTTTGTTTAATGCACAATGCCCCAGCCTTAACCTAGTACACACAGTTTCCTCTCTTCTGTTTCCACTGCCTCCCCTAGTACCTGCAACACTTTTTTGTATTTGATATAAATGCCTCCCTTTCCCCTCCCTGTCCCATCTTTCTTGCCACATTTGGTTGACTTTTTCCCAGATTACACACTTAACCTCTGCTTTACTGATACTAATGTGCATTACTATATTTTCTTTCTTTAATGCCCTCTTTGCCAACTCATCCACCCTCTCATTCCCCTTCACCCCTACATGTGCTGGAACCCATAGAAATTTTACCTGACTTCCCTGATTTGCAATTCTTGTAACTAACTGAAGGACTTCATAAAGTACATCTTGCCGATTGTTTGTGTGAAAAGACCTTAAACTTGCTAGAACTGAGGATGAATCTGAGCATATCAATGCTTTGACTTGTCTGGCTTTCCGCACCCTTTGCAATGCAACCAAAACTGCCAGCATCTCCACTGTAAACACCCTTAACTTATTAGATGTTCTTCTACTGATTCCAATTACTTTTGCTGGTATAACCACCCCAAACCCTGTCACTCCTGTTTCAGGTTCCTTCGCACCATCCGTATAAACGTGAGTATAACCACTATAATTTTCCGTCATATGACAGTTAAATGCATTTACCAAATCTGTTTTATATCTTCCTTTCCTTTTTACCTCTAACAAATGCCAGTCTATGTCAGGCCATACAAGCTTCCATGGAGCTACAACCAGATAAACTACTGAAGGACTTATCCTTAGATCAAACATTCACATTCTTTCGCGATATCATTCCCTACCCGACTAAAGGTATCCCTCTGAAACCTCCCATTTTCCCAGCACTCCTGCAACACTCCTTTAGCAGGGTGAGAATCATTGTGCTCCTGCAAGTTAGCCCAGTAGTTTGCCATTAGTTGCATCCTTCTTAGTTCCAAAGGCATTATTCCCATTTCTACCTGTAGGGTTGACACTGGTGACGTTTTAAAAGCCCCACTGCACACTCTCAAGGCCTGAGCCTGAATCACATCCAGTTTCCTCATAAGAGACCTAGCTGCTGATCCATATACTATATTTCCATAATCCAATACAGATCTTACTAAAGCCACATACATTCTCTTCAAAGCTGAACAACTTGCTCCCCATTCCCTGCCAGTCAAACATCTCATCACATTTATTACTGTTTTACATTTCTCCTCAACTTTCCTGATATGGTCTGCCCATGTTAATCGTGAATGAAATATGGCTCCCAGAAATTTAAATGCTGCAACCCTTTCTAATTCAACCCCATACATCCTTAACGTCTTCCTTACCTCAACTCTTTTCCTGGTAAAAAAATACAGTTTGAGTTTTTTCTACTGAAAATCTACACCCCCAATCATAACCCCACTCCACCACTTCATCAATTGCTTCTTGTAGTTTCCTGATTATATGGTCCATGTTCCTGCCTCTTTTCCACAAGGCCCCATCATCCGCAAACAGTGACCTACCTATATCCACTGGTACCTTTGTGAAGACATCATTGATCATAATGATGAAAAGTAACGGGCTGATCACACTACCTTGAGGTGTGCCATTTTCCACTATGTACTGTTTTGATAATTCTGATCCAATCTGAACTTGAATTTTTCTACCAAACAAAAAATCTTTAATCCAATTAAAAACTCTCCCACCAACCCCCATCTTGTGCAGTTTAATTAATAATCCTTCCTTCCACATCATATCATAGGCTTTTTCAATGTCAAAGAACACTGCCACTACTGACTCTTTATTTGCCTGGGCCTTCCTTATTTCAGTCTCTAACCTTATCACTGAGTCCATGGAATTCCTTCCCTTTCTAAAACCACTCTGATAACTTGCCAGCATTCCCCTCTTCTCAAGCTCATATGATAACCTTTCTGTTATCATCCTTTCCATTATCTTACATATACTTGATGTTAATACAATTGGTCTGCAGCTAGTGGGTTTTCACAGATCCTTGCCAGGTTTCCTTATTGGAATTACTACTGCTTCTTTCCATGCACTTGGTAACCTTCCCTCCTCCCACACTCTGTTATAAAAATGCAGCAACTTCAAGAGCGTTCCTTCTCCTAGATTTTTTAGCATCACAGAGCATATCAGATCTTTCCCTGGGGAGGTTGGTCTCGATCTCTTTACTGCTCTCACCATTTCTGCTAATGTAAATGGATCATCAATTATATCATCTGTTCCTTCCCTCCTGTTTAACAAACCTGGGCATTGGCTCATTATTCTTTCCCTTCTCCTTCTCCCTTCTTCAGACAAATTTTCTGAACTGTGTATCAGCAACCCACACTCAATCCCAAGGCTACTTATATTGCAAGCCCAAAGATGAGAATCAGGTGCCTTTATTTAATCAAACAAGGGACAACTGGAAGACCCGGAATCCTGAGTCCATGGACCGGACCGTGAACCGGAATGCAGACTTTACAGGCCGGACCATGACACATTATTGAAATATTCATAGGCTGTCCTTGTAGTTCCACCAGGAGGATTCTGTCCAGTAGTATCCAGTATCCATTAGGCTTTTGCTTCTTTTGGCATCTAGTATTACAGGTTTCCCCGCCATCCGAAGGTAGAGCGTTCCCATGAAACAGTTCGTAAGCTGGAAATATCGTAAAGTGAAGAAGCAATTACCATTTATTTATATGGGAAAAATTTGTGAGCATTCGCAGACTCAAAAAATAACCTACCAAATCATGCCAAATAACACGTAAAACTTAAAATCACAGTAATATATAGTAAAAGCAGGAATGAGATGTGTTCTCCGTAGCAAAAATCTCACGCAAGCGCTGTCAGCAGAAACACTCTCTCCGGTAACTATTAAGCTATGAAGCTGCCAAATCATACCAAATAACACATAAAAATACACAGCCTATATAAAGTAGAAATAATGTATGTACAGTGTGGTATCACTTACCGGAATCGGGAAGACAGTACAGAGCACACTGATGATGGTGTGTTAGGCTGAGTCGTTGGAGGTTGGGGTAGTGCTGTTGTCCCCAACCTCCAGGCCGCCGACCGACACCGATCCGTGAAGAAGGTAGGGCTACAGCGGTGGCTGGGGCGCACCCAGCACATCTTTAAGAAAAAAGCCAAAATAAACAAGCTAATTAATTAGGTGCTGCCCAGCACGTAAATGTGGGCCCAGATCAGAGGCAACGCAACCAGCAATCGCCTCTGATCTGGGCCCACATTTACGTGCCAGGCAGCACCTAATTAATTAGCTTGTTTATTTGGGCTTTTTTCTTAAAGATGTGTTGTGTGCATCCCAGCTACAGCTGCATTCTCTGCGTATCAGTCCGCAGCCCTGAGGTTGGGACCACTGGGGCTGTCATCTCATTGTCATCTGTTTCCCAGGCCAGGCAGGTCATCTCCTTCTATGTCTGCCTGCCTCGATGTTGAAGGTCGAGGTTCGTTGTCTGTTGTGGCTGAAAAATGCTTGAAAAATGACAGTATGCTTGACTGCTTACCCTCATGCATTTTCCCATCATACAGTTCTTTGTAAGCACTCAAACCATCTTGCAAATATGCCCTAAAGCTACATACCCTTTCAAAAGTAAAGTCGTACTTTTCTGCAATCATTGTTGTCAATTGCAGCAAAAATCTCACACAGTTACTTCACGTTCAGTTTCTGGACGACTTCATTTTTGGTCCGTTCGCTACTGCATTTGGTTTCGATTGCTATCCTTTCCTCTTCCAATTGCATCAGCTCTTCATCTATCAGTTCTTAGTCATAAGATGCCAAAACCCCTTCAACATCATCTTCATCAACTTCCACAAGCCAAACTCACTTTGTCCTTACTTCGTTCACCAAGATCGAAACGCTGAATTATGCCTAGTTTTACACTAAGTGTAACACCCTTACGAGCTCTTTTAGGCTTTTCCAATACCTTAGAACTCATCTTGCTAATGGCTGCTCACAAGCACGTGTTTAAGCAATGCCGGCTAGAATGCAGTTCCGGGGAAGGAGGGTGGCTGCTCGGGGCGCACGCTGCCTTTTGTCATAACAGTGAAAACACCTTCTGTTAGCGAAAACAGGTAACTAATATAGGTCTTTTGTAACAGCGAGGTTTCGTAAAGCGAACGTTCGAAAAGCAGGGGACACCTGTATTCCTACATCTTGTTCAAGTTTATCACCACCTGAATAGATCATCAGAATTGAAACATCAAGTCCTTTCCACCTTGTCTCACAGAGTCCCATAATGTTGACTTTCAAATCTTCTATTTCTTGCTTCACATTCTCTACTTTCCAGCTTGATAAAGAATTCTCACAATCCATGTTGCTATTTTAGTGGTATCCTTGTTAGGGATGGTAAGTAGCCTGATGACGGTTGAGTCTCAGCTGTCATACATGAGTGTCTCTACCAAGCGAGGGATCATTGCCCGTGGGGAAGACCCCCTTCACGCTGTTGTTCTTATCCTTTTCTCTATCCATGACCGTGACTGTTCTTAGCAAATTTTTCAACATAAGTCGTTTGCCATTGCTTTCTTCTGGGCAGTATCTTTACAAGATGGGTGACCCTGGTCAATATCAATACTCCTCAGAGATTATCTGCCTGGCATCATTGGCTGCATTGTCAGGACTTGTGATATGCAACAGCTGGTCATACAACTATCCACCACCTGCTTCCATGGCTTCACGTGGCCCTGATCGGGGTGGGGGGGTGCGGGGTGTGCTAAGCAGGTGCTACACCTTGCCCAAGGGAGACCTACAGGCTAGCAAGAGGGAAGAAGCAACTTACACCTCCTTTGGTAGAGACGCATCTCCACAGCGTCACTCCATACAGTACAGGCGGTACCTAATAGAGTGATTACTAAGTACAATCTGAATTTTCTCAGAATGTAATTTTAAGCACCTTTAATAGTGCCAGAGCCTGAAGATGAAATAATCAAACTAGTCTTTAATAAACCCCCAGAGGAAAAGAATTTAGTGAATTTCACTTTCAATCTTTTTTTATTGATTTAAAAGAATAAGGGTAAATACAAACCAGAGGGGAGGTTATCTCAAATGCATAATTCAATAATAATACAAAGAAAAGAGTATACACTGTCAAAATCATGTATAGTATTAAGCTAATATAAAGAGAAAAGAGAACCACCTCTCCTCTTAACAGTTCATGGAAAAGAAAGATTCAAGATTTTCTATTATTGAGAGAATTTAGTGAATTATGCAAATCTCAGTTCAATCCATGGTTCAGATTTCTTGTCAAGACTAACCATTTTAGAAAGTTTCTCAGTGTTCATTCAGTCTAAATGTCCTTAATAGTTGATCTGCTCATTGAATGTGATTCAAGAAGCGGTCTTTTGAACAGGTTCCTACAGTTCACCCAGTTATGCCTTAACATTCTACAACTTAATTAGCTACAGCAATAAAGCCCCTCAGCCCGGCTAATTTCCAGATCAATTAACGCAGCTCATTATTAAAGACAGCCTATCTCTTATCATTACTTTGTTTTCCCAATCAATTTCTTTTTTATAATTTGCATTTTCAAGGTAATGTAAATTAAACCATAGCAACCTTCCAGTTTTCAAATTAACGTTAAGACTATGTGGAGAGGTTCAAGGAATATTAAACAGCACTATTCATTGCCTGTTGAAATAATAAACTCTTAAAAACCATTTGCTGGTTAGTGGTTTAGAGAGTCTCTTTTTTCTTCTGTTCTGGGTTTTTTTTGCACTGTTCACCATGTAAGCAGCAACCTGCATTCATAACTCTTCCTTCTTGCTGTTTGATGAACAGTGTTGTTCAGTTAATGGATGTAGTGCTGGACAGTATCTGTAGGAAGGATATTGTACCAATAGATTCAACAGAAATCTTTATTTATATATTTCTGCTTGTAATGAAGGATTTCAAAGCAAAGATTGCTGTTGCTAGAACTGCAGATAAAATGTGTTAAATTCTGAAGCAACAGGATAGAGTAGATAAAGATTATTTTCAGTGATTGAGGAGGTTCATATGTGAGAAAGTACAAGAGAGAGAAACAATATGATATTATGAAATACTGAGTCTATATCTGTCTATAGAATAACCATAGATTGCTTTTATACAGCAGTTTAATGTGGAGAAGTGCTTTCTAAGTTTGACAACAAAATTGACATTAACCAAATGTTAGCATCATTGGGCAAACAGTTGCTCACTAGAAATGGTTTCAGAGAATGATTGTTAGGAATAAAAGCTGTACAGACAGAATTCAAATGGTGAAAATGGTTGAGATGAATGACAATAGTAAGAGAAGGCAGAAAGAAATTTAAAGCATGAGGTTGTGTTTTAAATTTGAAATAATATTAGCAGACATCACTAAACACTTGGTAAATGAATGAGCAAGAGCAAAAGAAAGCAGCTGAGCTGAAGCTGGACTGAAGCTGGCAGAGCGTGGGAAAGGAAAGCTGTCTTGGAAAAAGTCTTGAAAGTTGGTCCTGATGCAAGGTTTTAACCTGAAACCTCGACAATTCCTTTTACACCGCAGATGCTGCTTGACCTCCTGATTTCCTCCAGAAGATTGTTTGTTACTCCAGATTCCAGCATCTGCAGTTTCTTCAGTCTCTGTATAATGCTGGAACAATTAGCCTAGAAACTCTCTT
Organism: Mobula birostris; assembly: GCF_030028105.1. Classification (NCBI taxonomy): domain Eukaryota; kingdom Metazoa; phylum Chordata; class Chondrichthyes; order Myliobatiformes; family Myliobatidae; genus Mobula; species Mobula birostris. The sequence goes on from NC_092374.1 coordinate 69,112,843, forward strand.
GCAAAATACATGCTTTTTGAATAGTATTGCATAACATAAAATCAAGATTGCTAGGCAGAAAGGCTGCCAGTAAACAGATGATATTTTTAACCAAAGAATGGAAACAGCAAATGTTGAAAACATTCAGCAAGTATCTATGAATAGAGAACAGAGTAAGAATTCCAGATTAAAGAACCTTGGTCAGAACTGAAACATTCTGATATAGTGAGTTCATATAAAAAATATATGGAGTTGCTGTAATTTGCAGAGCAACAAATTCATTATCTTCAAATAATAGCCTTTAGTATGGAATTAACTTTTTAAAAGAAAAGCTTTCAGATATTATGCCACTAGCTAGAATTATGCCAAATGAGTTCTACAAAGCTAGTGAATCACTTCACTTATTTTAGTGTGGATATAGTTTTCTTGTGAATCAAGCCCTAAAAACTCATGTAGTCTCTTGCTGTGCTGTATGAAGTGACCAGTAAAACTCCCACCAGAGTTGCAGTATAATATGAGTTATACTATTGCCCTTGTAGCTGGCTGGTGGTGTAGTGGCATTCACACCAGACTTCGAGGCGAGTGGTCCCAAGCTTGAACCTGGGCAGCTTCTTGCATGCTTTGCATTTGTGCTGGGTTGAGCATTGAGTGAGAAATTCGGCCTCATAAAACAAAAAACAAGAAAAATGCTAAAGAAGCATTTTTTAACCCTAACCCTAACCCTAATGCTGCTCAATGCAACACTAAACATGAATTTTGCTAGTTTTCTGCTGAAGACACTAAGAAGGAAAAATATTAATTCTGTTATTGTTACTTTTATCGCGTGGGAGTTTACAAATGACAAAATAAATGTTATACTGTTTTCTAATTAATTGATTGCAAGATAAATGACATTAAATGCCATTTCAATTATTTTTTATGTTCCTTTTTCAGAATCTGGACATTATTGGGCATACATGAAATGTTGAGACTATTCCTAGAATCTTGTGCGTGGCTTGGTTTGACATACTAGAGGAAGAATATAATTAAGCCAAAGAAAATTTAGAAAAGATTCACAAGGATATTATTGGGACTGGACAGCTTGAACTGTAAGGAGACACGGAATAGGCTAGAACTCATTTCACTGGAGCAATGGAGGCTGAGGAACGACCTTATTGAGGTCATAAATATGATGGACTTTCTTCGTCTTTTTCCCCAGAGTATAGGAGTCCAGAACTGTCAGGCCCACACATGCAGGCTCCTGCCAATCTTCACCCAGCTAACAGGAGTCATCTGCCACTCAATTCCAACTCGTTACCTGCAGCCTATTTAAACCCAGCTCTCATCCACAATACTTATTCACTCATTCAAATGAGACAGCTTTAACCAGTTGCTCTTAGCCTTCAATTACCTGTTGCCTTGTCGTGTTAAGTATCTGTTCTCTCTTGTTTTGTGACTCTTTGTGGCTTGTTATTTTGCAGTTTATTATTAAAGTTATTGCTCACTGCTAAATCATCTCCACTGCTCTGCTTTTATGTCAAGCCTCCTCTACATTTTCTGACCAAAAACTTTAGTATCTAGGTTTTAGGTGTGAGGGGAATGGTTTAAAAGGCACCTGAGGGTATGTTTTTTTTCATATTGAGAGTGGTGGGTATATGGAATAACATGTGGCAAAGGTGGGTACAATTACCAAATGTAAAGGACACTTTACAGGTATAGGAATAGGAAAGATTTAGTGGGATACGGACTAAGTGAATGCAACTATTCCCAGAGGACAGCAAGACAGAAGGGGCTATTTCCATGTGGTATAACTCTGTGATTCTCTGATTCTATGACTGCAAAGTCCAGCCGTAATTTCCCAAGAGTGACTTGCTTGGTGTTTGAGAGTCAACCATGTTGGTAGGTCTGTAGTCACCAACACTGACCAGGCAAGCGTGTCAGCATTCTTAACCTGAATGACATTTATGAACCAAAAGGATTTTAACAACAGTCCAGTAAATTTATATGTGCCCAATATCACTAATGACATTTTTTATGAATATTAGGTTATTAATTTAGTTTAAAATTCTACAGCTGGCAGAGTGGGATTTGAGCTGAAATCTCCAATTTACTTATCATGCCCTGAATTACTTGTCCAATAATTTAACTGTTGCACCATGTGATAGTAAGGGGTATGAGAATCCATAGTAAGGTGCCTCTTGATTGCATTGCAAGCAATATTGATATTTAATAAATTATATAAAAGTCTAATCTGCAGTTGCTACCAGCAGTGTAACAGGCAGTAACTACTACTACCCTGAGGTGATGACATAACAATTCCTGGAAGCGACTGCAGAGAGAAGGAGAAAAGAGTTAGACAGAGTGAGGCAGCATAAAGAGCATACAATGCAGAGGAGAAATGTGCTAGAGGGAGCAAGTGAACGAGGGTGATCAGGAAAATGATGGAGAGGGAATGTTTGATAGGGAAGTGAGAACACTTGGTGGAAAATGGGAAAGAGGAAGGAAGGGACAGAGAAGGAGAACAATGCAGGTAATTTGACAAGGAATTTGAAAGATCACCCATCCTGATTTAGATTTTTGATATTTAGGGGATGAATTTTGTTTAAAATCACAGCCCTTCACCTTCACAGCTTCAATGTCAAACAGACAGATTAATGTGGGCATATTTTTGGCCCAATCTGCAGTCTCCTATCCATGACCTTCAGTCCTGTCAAATGAAGATGAAAGAGGAAAATAAGGACAGATGACAATCTTTGAAAAACATGGCCAGCACAAAAATGCACAGTGAGTGAACCCGTACTGCAAACTTAGTAATTAACAGAATAATGCATATATAATAGACATGCAAACAGCTGAAATAAAATAAGAAAAGCATATTTAATATGAATTCACTTAGAAACTCATTAATAAAATTACTCCCCCTGATTTCCACCCACACACCCCTGTTAGATTAGAAACACAGCGTGAGGTTGCAATCACTTTAAACCAGAAGAACATAAGGTGCATAAAATTAAGAATAGGAGATGTGCATTCAACAAGCATAACCAAGTTGTCAATTTTTAAAGTGGGGTTACAGTCTGTATTCTGATGAGAACAAAAACAAAGTTTGACATTTTTATGTTACATCTTTCGTGACCACATGGAGCACCAAACCTTTAGAAATCAATGACTTACAGAATTTCTAAAGAATAAACAGGCAACACACCTTCTGATCTGCTCATTAAAAGCTCCTGAATGAAATAAATCATCAGATATTATTCAATAGCCCTGATTGTGGGAGACATACAAGACATTGAAGAAATATTGTTTGTTATGCATGAAGGAGACATGGTAAACTATACTTATATTTCCAGGAGATGCCACAGTAAAATTCAGAGTGGAAAATAAATGCTTGAAATATAGGAATTGCTTTATTGCATGTTAGAAGAATGACAGGCTAGAAGAAAAGAGAAAATAGGCATAAAGTGTGAGTTATGTGCCATAGTGATTGGTGTTGGAGCTTCAACCTTCTACAGGTTTTTTTTTAACAGGATGAACCTACTGAAGGTTTGTTCCTAATTTTGCTGATGACACAAAAGAAAGGAACTTTTGAAGACAGAAGAAGGGAACAAATGAAAGTGAATTGGTTAAATAGGTGGTCAAAAATCTGGCAAATAGAGTATAATTAGGAAATGTGAAATTGACAGGAAGAAAATGAAAAGAAAAGTATAAACAAAGAGATAGGTTGGACAAGTCTGGGTTTTATCAATTGGAGTTTTGAAGACTGAAGGGCACTTGATGAATTATATAAAATACTGATGGGTTTTAGAAGGGGCAGATGTGAAGATGATGTTTCTTAATGTTAAAGAATCTAGATCTGTTTAAAAAGAAAATATCATTTGAGGCCAGAACTGTTAAAATGTTTTTTCACTTTGAAAATCTTCTTCAAAGGACAGTAAAAAAAACAGTCCTTGAATAATTTTATGATGCACATATTCTTGTGAAGCTAAGAGGTAAGGTGTGGAGGATTGGGGAGAAACTTTCTACCAGTAGATGGAAGTGCAAAGTTGAAGTTACACTCAGATCAACCATCATTTTGTTAAATGGTGGAACAGGCTGAAGAGAACAGGTGGACTAGAATTGCTTGTGCTTGACTCCCATTCTATTCCTAGCTGAAATCCTTCCAGTTTTCTTCAAAGTTATGCTGACAAATCTTTCCACCCAAGAGTGTAGTGCAGCTAGGGGCCTTAATTTAACACTTAGTTTGAAAGACAGCTCTTTAGGATTATTGTAGATTGTCAGCACAATTGACAGGTTGAAGTCACTGAAGTGGGACTTGTACCCACAATCCTCCAACAGGAAATGATTCACAACTGACACTGTATTGAGGTAGTCAACATTCAGTCAAGTGTAACCATTAAACAACTTTGCTCGAAATTGCATCCAAATTCCATCCTCTTTTCAGTCCTTGGGTTGGTTTCCAATAGAAAGATGTACAATAAAGCCTTCAAGGATAAAAGTAAATGAGGTGTAATCCATTGCAAGAAGAAATTGATTGTGATTGAGGACAGATGACTAGTTACATGGCCATGGCAGCAGAAAATTATACCACTTAGTTTGAAGCATGATAACTGTATTCTCTGATGTAGCACATAGTTGATTTGATGACTGCCAATGAATGAACAAGTTTATTAGTAATATAGGACCATAAGAAATAGAAGCAAAAATATTCGTATGACCTTGTGAATCTGCTTTGGCATTCAAAATGCTAATGACTAATTTCCTACTTCAATTTAAATTTCCAAACCAGTCCCAAAGTCTACTGATCTTAGCCTTGAGTGTATAAAAATGAAAAACTGGCCTTTAGAAAGCTCCTTTGATTTCCCTTCCCTTTTGCAAAGCACTTGAAGTATTATTGAAGATCAAAAAATTGCTTATGAAGAAGGATCACTGTTAAATGTTAACTCTGTTTCTCTTTCTACAGATGTTGCCTGACTGTGCATTACTGGAATTTTCTGCTTTTATTCTGGCATTTTTAAGGTTTGGAGTTTGGCTTTGCTGGAATTGTAGCACGCAGGAAATGTCCAAAATCAGACTTGCCGAGTTTCTCCAGCATTTTGTGTGTGTTATCCAAAAACAGCAGTGTGATTCTATCAAGAGCATGTATTTAATAACTTAGCAAATTATATGAATTTCAAAGAGAAATTTAAAAGCAAAACCTTGTCTCAGTCTTTGGTGGCCTGTTATTTTTCTGAAGACTCTGGAATCTGAGGAAACAGTCTTTATCCTGTCATTCCTTCTCAGAATTTTTCTTGTTAAAGTGATCATCTTCTAGTCCAGAGGGCCAAACCCCATTCTATGGAATCTTTCTGCAAAGGGCAAATTCCCCAGTGCACAAATAAACACAGTGAAACTTCATTTCATTGCTCTTCGCACAAGGTTATCATTCCTTAAAACAAGAACGGAATACAGAATTTCATGTTTTTATGTTCTTGGGATGCGAGTGTCACTGGCAAAGGCAGCATTTAATGTTCTCTTTTTCTTCTTGAGATATTGGTGAGGAGACACCTTCTTGAGCTACAACTGTCATGTGAAGAAGTTACAAGGTGTAATTAGGTGAGTGGATAGACTCACTGACAATGGAGGACAGTGCATGATTTGAACAAGAACTTGCAAATAATGCTCTGCCTCAGCAATACGTCCCTTATCATTCTTAATTGGAGAGGTTTTATGATCTCTCCAAACTCCAACAATTGTAATAAAGATCCAGTAGACCATTTAACCTTCTGTTTTTGCTAAGTGTTTGTTTACTTTATTCTTAAAATACAAGGAAAGCCAAATTATTTGTACACCACAATTAAGCAGTTTCTCACTGCTTAATAAAAGTGTTTTTCATTTGTCTTATCACATCTGTGGTACTAATTATGAAATTGATCAAAATGGGGTTCAAAGATTTAACTTTTCTTTTCAAAATTTACATATGAACAATCCTAGGTGTGTTGTTTTTTTATGCAGGCTTTAACTAATTTATTTAAATTGGTAATGTCCAAGTAGAAATTGAGAGTAGGGATGGTTGTTAATGCAAACACCACATGTTTGGATGTACACAGGATAAATGAACATGAATATTAAAAAAGTAGAGATCGTGGATTTAGAAGTGCAGCAAGAGCATATTGAGTATTCATTAACAGAATTCACCAGAAGGTAGACAATTTAATTGTGTAATTTTAATACCATTCTGCATCTTGGGAAACTGGAAAGAGGTTCATTTTGCTTTTATTAAAATGCTAAAAGGGGAACAACTTTGCTTTGTGCATTTACAATGTCATGTTACGCATGACATGAAATTCCTATTCCATTGAGGTATTTACTGTTCTACTTCACAATTTGTTTGCAAAATTCTATTTTAAGATGTGACCTATGAAAAAGTGAAGAATGCTTACTCAAGCCCTTGAAGCAGCCATTAAATTACAGCAAAATCTGATGGCAAGTATCACTTATTAACTCCATATATGCAACATTCAAGAAAAGCCTACATTATTCCCTAGCTGCGTAATGAATAACTTGTTTTGCAACATTGACCCAAAATTACAGAATCAGTAACTTTTACAAATTATAGGTTATAGATCATGCATTTCATATTTATTTTCTATTTAAAACCAGCTTTCCAACTTCAATATACATTTGCAAAGAATGTATATTACGTTTTTCTTAGCGATTGGGAAAAGCTCTAATTTACATGTTAGTAATAGAATTTTTCTAGTAATAAGAGTCTGTCTTGGATTTAATAACCCGATGAAAATATAAAGCTTCCTTTCTATGTGATCTCCTCCTTGTTGAAGCTGAATGATAATGAAGCTCTTGCAAGGGACTCTCGAGCTAAAGCCACAAAAATAGGAAAAAAAAACGAAACATGAAAAAAAATTTACTTAGTCTAATCCAATAGTTTTTAGTCAGTTTTTAATATGACCCTTTTCTTGTTTCTTTTTAAAAATTATACTCATTCTACAATATTACTAATTTAGTCTAATAGTTCATTACCAATCTACTATGCACAGTCCTGAAGAAGAGTCTCAGCCCAAAACATCAACTAGCTACCATTTCCATAGATGCTGCCTGACCTGCTGAGTTCTTCCAGCATTTTGTGTGTGATCCTCAATTATTGCTGATCACATAATGGACCATGATAGAAAATGCTCAAAACACTCAGCAGGTGAAGGAGCATCAACAGCACAAGAATGTGTCTGTGTTTTGGGCTTCTCTCCCTTCCCCCATAAACACTGGCTGATTTGCTGAACAAGTCCTACATTCTGTTTTTCTTTTGAGTATGCACAATCTGCAGTTCATAGTTCCAAACATAAAAGACAGGCGTTGGATTGAGTTTCCATTATATTTATTCGTATGTATTGTCTAGCAGGGAGTATTATGAGCAGGTCACTAAGCCAGAAGGTCTGCTATTCTGAACTGCATGTGTTATACCTGCACTTTAATGGGCATCTGCACTGCCATTTTAATCACGATTTTAGTGTGCAGTGCACTGGTGATCGTGCTACTGTATGGAATCCTCATTAGAATATTAAGTTCATGTTATTCACAAGGGATAAGACATAGTCTTCTCACAGTGAACAAAAAAAATGCAAATACCACCAAGGCCACTGGCAATGGCACCAAGGTTGTAATAACATACTCGTCAGACCCTCTATAGATGTAAAGATTCCAATGTAAGAGAGTAACAACATTTCCAACTCCACCTCAGCTCCCACTTCACTCCCAGCTCACAATCAGGTCCTAGCTCCAGCCACAGAACCGACTTCGATCCCTGACCCCTTGGTGTTCCCGATCTTGACTCTGGCTTCAGTTGCACATGGCTCAGATCAAATTTTAAAGCAAGCAGATTCACCAGTCTCCACTGGAGAGGCATTTTATTTGCCTGCATTCTCCTTAATGCATGGCTCACCTTGTGAGTACACAGATCTGCATACAGTAAGTCACTGGATAGAAAAGACTTAAGACAGTCAAATACCGCACATCCATTAACCTACTAATTTGCTGCTTGGTGTCAGGTCTCCATCTGATCTGTAGTGTGGTTAGGTGTGTTGTGAATTGTCTCTACATGACTGGCAGGGACAGGGTTCACAGAGTCATTAGCATGGATCTCAACATCCTAAGGGAGCTGGAGGGATGCACGTTGCTCGGAAGCAATATTGGTAGAAGGTCACAACTGTCATGGTCTGGTCAGTGAAATCCACATTCCAGTTCACAGTCCAGACCATTGATCCTTATTCCAGGTTTTCCCGTGTTCTGTTGGGGTGCCTCAATTGAGGCACCTGATTCGCATTTTGGGCTGGTTACATAAATAACTCCTGGTTTCAACTTCATTGGCTGGACAGTTCCTTTCCCTTCTCCTTCCTTCTGAAGCCTTGCCTGCAACCTCACCTGTGTCCTTGCCTGTAACACAATCACGTTCAACCGCCAGAGCAAGACCGGGGCCTTTCTGTGTCGAGATAAGGAACAGTCTGTCGTTGTTTGGAATTGTCTCTTTGTGTTCTTGCCTTTCTAGGTAGGTTGGTCTGCTTCCCGCTACCTCGAGTTGGGAACTGTCTCTGTATCCTCGCCTTCCCTAGGTAGGTCTGGCCGTTTGCCGCTACCTTGTGTTGAGAACCATCTCTTTGTGACATTGCCTCCTCTGGGTAGGTCCGGCCGTTTGCCGCTACCCTGAGTGGAGAACTGTCTCTTCGTGTTCAGTGTATTGTGTATAGAAAGAGCTCCGGCCCTTGGTCCTGTTCCCAAGGAGGGGTCCCGGCTCTGTGTTCCATGTTCCCGTGTTCAAGTCCAAGGCTCCGTGTTTCCCGTGCTCAAGACCAAGGCTCCGAGGTTCCTGAGTTCCAAGTCCAAGGCACCAAGGTTCCTGTCTCCCAAGACCAAGTCAAGGCTTCGTGTTCTCGTCCTGTCCGTATGCCTCGTCCAGCCCAGGAGAACCTCGCCCAACCCTGTGCTGTAGTTCCCTCGTCCGGTGCTGGAGTTCCGTCGTCCTGTCCTGTAGCCACGTCTTGTCCTAGCCTAAACCCGGATTCCGGTTCCGAGTCAAGACCCAGGTTCCTATTCCCAACCAAAACCCAGGTTCCGGGTCCTTATCCAGGCTCTGGTTCCGGAGTTCCATGTCCTTAGTCTAGGCTCCTTGTTCCTAGTTCCTTGTCTGGGTTCCGTTTTTCATGTCCATGTCCTAGCCCAGGCCCTGCATCCTAGTCTCGTCCAGGGCCTGTGTCAATGTCCAGCATCCTTTCTTCCCCACTTCCCTTGTTTTTTTGACACACTGAGTCCAGTTCCTAGTACTTCAGTGTCTGTGTCTTGCATCTGGGTCCGCCATCAGCGCCCCCCATATGACAACAGCAGAGATATGGCAAGTCAACATTGTCCCTGGACCAAGCTCACAACGGGTTTGCCAGTGTCGTCCATGTGCTCTTGCAGGTAAGAGCAGCCTCACACCATGCAGGTCCTTTCAGCTCTTCTCACTCACACAGTTCAGCTCATGGCTCATGACTCAATTTATATGGCACCTTAGTATTCACCCAGACCTTTGTCTTTTAGGATAAAGTTTCAAGAAACCAGAAAATACCGGAAACACTCAGTATGCCATCCAGCATCTGTGGGCAGAAAAGAAAAGGAGTTAATGCTTCAGACATTGATTGGTGTCCTGCCCTCATCATTATAAAGTTTTTCTCTTTGTCTCTTATCATTATAGTACCACGTGTCTACTCTTCCCAAATATACCAGATGGACTCAGCCTAAGCAATGACAAGACCAGTTCAGACACTGACACCACAAAGAAGGAACAGACTTGTGTAGAAATGTGAGTCTGGCACTCAGAATCTTTAGTTGTGTCAGAGGTTTTGGGAAGTCCCTGGGGGAGAGCGGGGAAGGTGATGAGACTTTAATGGAGGAACATCTGTACAGATTGATCGGTTGATGTTGGTGCAGATACATGTTGGTGTTTTAGGTGGTCTGCAACAATATTAAACAGATGGAGGATTTCTTTACTAACCTCCTACATGACCTTTGCAAAGCATGGATCACTTCTGAAGAATTGTGGGCATTTCACTGTCAGACATTGGAAACAGTAGCTGGAGTAGGCAAGTTCTCCTCTCCGTTGACTCCGTGTGCCTTGGTGGAGTCTCGCTTTGTTCCTTTCAGAGCTCTTCTCACTGCCGTTTGGAAATAGAATAATGGCATGCAGAACAGAGAACTGCCATCTTATGGATGTGTTGTCATGGCAATGGTGCAGTACAGATTTCATCAGATGGCCAGCCTATTGGTTTCCAATCCCAGAAGATGTCAAAGGTTTTGCGAAGGTAGGAAGTGTCATCCTTTCCCAATATTTTACCATCTTTGCCCTCACTCTGGCTCTCTGAGAAAGTATTCAGCTATCCCACATTTCTGCTCTTAACCCTGAGACAATACAATGACCCCTCCAGGACTAGAGATGCTAAAATTTGACTATTGAAGAGCATCATTCTGTAATGCATGTAATATTACTTTCCTTTTGAGCGTGTTATCAATGTACACTGTATTGTCGATGTCTTATTTCAGGAGAGTGGTTCATCTGTCCATCTGTCTCTGTGGAAGTTTTCTGAATCTATTTTGAATTTATCTATCAAACTACAGCAAAAAATGCTGTTTTGACAAAGTAAGTGATAACACATGTTGTTACTACTTCAAATAATTGGCTATCTAGCAGCAACATAGTGAGGGAATGACCTTCCATCATCCATGCTGCAGCTAAACTGGGGCCACACCAGGTATTGGAAGTAGTGTGCCCAGGAGAATGACTTGCTATTACTCAAAGGGAGCAACTAGGTGATAGGGTCATGACTATGTAGCTAGCAACTTTTTTTGACAAAGGTCAATTTTGAAATTCACATTTTCAAAGCTCCATATCCACCCCAAGAATACTTAGTCCTTGAGTGGAACCCTGCCCCAAACCCTCATTCTTGGAATGCGTGTTTAACAGATTGCTGGAAGGATTCCATAGGTCAGCTCAATTGAAAGGTGAAAGGTTCCGGTTTACAAATAAGGTTTCATCTTTCATCAAGACTTCCGAAGTTAATGTTTGAGACAGCATTGTTTACTGGATTGACATGAATAAGTCAGACAAGAAATGAATGGCATCACAATATCCTGGTAGCTGATGATTTATCATTTCCTGATAAACTTACAAGGATTCTAATATAATCAGTCAGTACTCATCAATAACACAATAGCACTTTTGTGGTATCAGAGAAACTTAAAATAACCCAAACAGAATACAACCACCACATTAAGTCCAAATCTTGTTACATTTTTAAAAAGTATTGATTTGGTAGTAAATTGGGAACATCTGGAATTTTGATTAGAAAGATGACGTTTTCTTGTGTTTTGGATACTACTGCAAAGTCTCTTCCGGGCATGTTCAAACCTTCCTTTCGGCAGGAGCTCAACCACTGCCTCCCCTTGGAGAGTCCTGATGAAGGGTCTCAGCCCAAAACTTCAACTGTTTACTCTTTTCCATCAATGCTGCCTGATCTGCTGAGTTCCTCCAGCATCTTGAGTGTTGCCATTAATTTTGATTATACACTTTAGTCTTAAAATAAAAGGAAATATCCACATCACGTGATCAAATATATGAATATTTTCCGCGTTCTTAATATGTGTGAATTCTGGGCTTCACTGCAACGGTTGTTTAAAAATCAAGCTAAATTATCTTTTTCAGATAAAACCATATTGTAGTTTTGCTCTGAAATTGGATTGGTAAGTTTTTATTACATCAATGCTATTCTTAACATAGACACTGATTTAATGGACAGGTGATTTTTTTTTAGCTCTTGCCTTGTCTATTAATTTCATGAGATGAAAGTATCGTTGACCCAAATGAACATGAATTCTATTCCTCGGCTACTGCTGCTCCTGAAGTGGATGTCCTTAATGAAGGGAAAAGTGATAGATGTACAGACACTTTATTACAAAGATGTAATTGAAGCTTAAATTAAAAGTAGACTTGCAAAAACACACAGTCATAAGCAGAGAATCTTGATTCACGCACTCTAATCATTGTCAGTGAGCTGGTACCCTTTGGACAACTTTAAGGTCAGCATCAATACTGTCATTATCTAATGCCCATACACATTCTGAGCACACTGGAGTACTGAAGGGTCATTGCATTAAATGTGAACTGTGTCCTGCCTGAGTTGCTGAAGATTTCAAGCACTTTACCTTTTAAATTTTCATTTTTGATGCTTACACCTGAAAGTTCCTGAGTGTTCCTGAAAAAGAGGCACTCCTTTTAGGATGCACGATTTGAAGTGCGCATGTCTTTTATCTTATGGCCCCAGTTTGTTGTTCCCACACTGTTCCTGGCATGTAACATTACTAACGTGAGTCAGTAAAAATGTTTTACCATACTACCCCATTGTCATTCTTGCCCTGCAGATATAGTAGCTTGGCGACGAGGATCAAACCGAGAATGACCTCTCTACTCCAAGCATCCAATCCATTTTGGGCAGCAGCTATGACACACCTGAGTCTAGCTGCAATGGAAGATCACCTTCCTGGACTGCATCAAACTCCCACCAATTTTAACACCAGTGGCAAAGCTGGAGAAAGCAATTAAACTGAAACTGCTCCACAACGCACTTGGGATAACTCAGACAGAAATACTTCAATGCTTTGCAGCTACAGAATGAATCTGAATTAACAGGTGCCTTTGACGTTTTGGGCAATGCCTTTATATCACACTTCAGGTTCTCACAGCTGCAGCAGATTCCTAATGAGAGCATAGATGATTTCATCACAAACCTGAACAAAGATACTCCTCTGAGCAAATTCGAAAAAGTAATGCTTATCCAAGTGTTGATTGTTGGAGTCGAAGTTGGGGGAACACAGGAGAGCTGTCCAAAGAGCACAATTTGCCCTGGAACAAAGCATGCTCCACATTTCGCCACTGGGGTCAGTCAAGAGGGGCTTCATGCTGATTCAGATCCTCCTGAAAACATCAACATTTGCCAATGGATACTGACCTGCAGCCTACAGTCTCCACAGCGATCACGTAAACCTCTACAGAGACACCACAGCTGTAGGTAAAGTCATGCCCAATGGCCCAATTGCAAGCACCAGAAGACAATTTGCCAGTTCTGCCAGAAAGTAGGGAACGGTCTCGGCCTGAAACGTCGACTGCACCTCTTCCTACAGATGCTGCCTGGCCTGCTGCGTTCACCAGCAACTTTGATGTGTGTAACTTCAAGGAGGAATGCTTTGTGAAGCAATGAACCATGACAAAACGGCAGAATTCAACCGTAGCTCCATGCAAGGAGATGGCCAGAGCAAATATGTAGCTACTATTTTTCTAACCCATGACATGGGTCACTAAAACCAGCATCCTCACACTTGATTGGACAACCAGCTGATGAAATTTGAGCTAGATGCTGGAACAGCCTCACCTTGGTAAGTGAATGACTCGTACACCGGATTCCAAAATTACCACCACGGCACTCACTGTTCCGCAGTTACACAAGCATGGATGTGCATGGCGTCTTTACAGCAGAAGTGGTTCACCAGGGGATTCTGTTTCAATTACCAGTGCATGTGGTCGGGGGTGGGGGGAGAACCCACATTGAATTCTCCATTACAAAAGCATCAGTGGGTTTTTCAAGCTGACTCTCCAAGTCAATCCTATGGTCCGGTGGCTACAGTCAAGTTGAAGGAGATCTGCTAGCCAAAGTTTTGCAAGGCTTGCCCAGTGCCCTATATGGTGGGCCCAAAAGTGGAAAAACATGAAGACTGCAGACAGCAGATCTCCTACTGCCAGCCACACAGGAGTGAACTTACGGCAAGCTGGAGGCTACCACATGCACACCAGACCACAAATGCTTGGTATTAGAGACAAAGTCTGCAAGCACGGTTCGTAGGAAGAAAACTGGCTACTTACTGGCTGTTGTCTGGGACTGTCACGGCCTAATAGCAGAACTTGAGCTAGCCGATAAACAAAGTGTTAAGAGACATATGGATCATGTACTTCAGTGAACTGTTGGGAGAACCAGAGATGTGACAGAAGCATCCTCTGCTGATGAAGCCAGTGACCTAGTAGGTGAACCAATGCATGCTTCATCAAGAGAAGCGGATATTCACAGTGCTCTCAACATCAACTAATCAGAAAGGCACAGAGCAGAAAGCAGTCCACAAAAGTGCATTGACCATTTGACAGCTACCAAGCAGGAAAGAAATCTCATATTTTTTTTCCACAATTTACCTCACTTATTCCCTTCCTCTGCAGTTTCTACTTATTGGGGTGGGGAGGGGAAAAAGAGGAACATACTATATCGGATTGATTGCGAGAATACAGAGAGTGTTATGCAACCAGTCAATTGCACAGTGATTTGAATAGGTCTCCTGCATGCAGGGACACTCTCTTTTGGGTGTGGGCTTTTGAGTGAACTTGCCTTTCATCGCAGGGGCCTGGTTCATTGCTCCCATACTGTAAGTTTCACAGCATGTACCGTTACTAACATGATTTAGTAAAAATGTTTAATCATACTATAACTACTGAGCCAGTAGTACAGGCAGATTCTGGACCTCCTTAGGGCAGGCAGTCCAACAAGGTAGTTTAAAGTTATAACATAGAAACATAGAAACATAGAAAATAGGTGCAGGAGTAGGCCATTTGGCCCTTCGAGCCTGCACCGCCATTCAATATGATCATGGCTGATCATCCAACTCAGAACCCTGTACCGGCCTTCCCTCCATACCCTCTGATCCCTTTAGCCACAAGGGCCATATCTAACTCCCTCTTAAATATAGCCAATGAACTGGCCTCAACTGTTTCCTGTGGCAGAGAATTCCACAGATTCACCACTCTCTGTGTGAAGGAGTTTTTCCTCATCTCGGTCCTAAAAAGCTTGCCCTTTATCCTCAAACTGTGACCCCTCGTTCTAGACTTTCTCAACATTGGGAGCAATATTCCTGCATCTAGCCTGTCCAATCCCTTTAGGATTTTATACGTTTCAATAAGATCCCCCCTCAATCTTCTAAATTCCAATGAGTATAAGCCTAGTCGATCCAGTCTTTCATCATATGAAAGTCCTGTCATCCCAGGAATCAATCTGGTGAACCTTCTTTGTACTCCCTCTATGGCAAGGATGTCTTTCCTCAGATTAGGGGACCAAAACTGCACACAATACTCCAGGTGTGGTCTCACCAAGGCCTTGTACAACTGCAATAGTACCTCCCTGCTCCTATACTCGAATCCTCTTGCTATGAATGCCAGCATACCATTCGCCTTTTTCACCGCCTGCTGTATGTGCATGCCCACATTCAATGACTGGTGTATAATGACACCCAGGTCTCGTTGCACCTCCCCTTTTCGTAATCAGCCACCATTCAAATAATAATCTGTTTTCCTGTTTTTGCCACCAAAGTGGATAATCTCACATTTATCCACATTAAATTGCATCTGCCATGAATTTGCCCACTCACCTAACCTATCCAGGTCACCCTGCATCCTCTTAGCATCCTCCTCACAGCTAACACTGCCACCCAGCTTCGTATCATCCGCAAACCTGGAGATGCTGCATTGAATTCCTTCATCTAAGTCATTAGTATATATTGTAAATAACTGGGGTCCCAGTACTGAGCCTTGCGGTACCCCACTAGTCACTGCCTGCCATTCTGAAAAGGTCTTGTTTATTCCCACTCTTTGCTTCCTGTCTGCCAACCAATTCTCTATCCATACCCCAATACCGTGTGCTCTTACTTTACCCCCAATACCGTGTGCTTTAAGTTTGCATGCTAATCTCCTGTGTGGGACCTTGTCAAAAGCCTTTTGAAAATCCAAATATACCACATCCACTGGTTCTCCACTATCCACTCTACTAGTTACATCCTCAAAAAATTCTATGAGATTCGTCAGACATGATTTTCCTTTCACAAATCCATGCTGACTTTGTCCGATGATTTCACCGCTTTCCAAATGTGCTGTTAATCACATCTTTAATAACTGACTCTAGCATTTTCCCCACCACCGATGTTAGGCTAACCGGTCTATAATTCCCCGGTTTCTCTTTCCCTCCTTTTTTGAAAGACAGGGATACATTAGCCACCCTCCAATCCTCAGGAACTAGTCCAGAATCTGAAGAGTTTTGAAAAATTATCACTAATGCATCCACTATTTCTTGGGCTACTTCTTAAGCACTCTGGGATGCAGACCATCTGGCCCTGGGGATTTATCTGCCTTTAATCCCTTCAATTTACCTAACACCACTTTCCTAACAACATGTATTTCCCTCAGTTCCTCCATCTCACTGGACCCTCTGTCCCCTGCTATTTCCGGAAGATTATTTATGTCCTCCTTAGTGAAGACAGAACCAAAGTAGTTATTCAATTGGTCTGCCATGTCCTTGCTCCCCATAATCAATTCACCTGTTTCTGTCTGTAGGGGACCTACATTTGTCTTAACCAATCTTTTTTTCTTTACCCATATCTATAAAAGCTTTTACAGTCAGTTTTTATGTTCCCTGCCAGTTTTCTCTCATAATCTTTTTTCCCTTTCCTAATTAAGCCCTTAGTCCTCCTCTGCTGGACTCTGAATTTCTCCCAGTCCTCAGGTGAGCCACTTTTTCTGGCTAATTTGTACGTTTCTTCTTTGGAATTGATACTATCCCTAATTTCCCTTGTCAGCCACGGGTGCACTACCTTCCCTGATTTATTCTTTTGCCAATCTGGGATGAACAATTGTTGTAGTTCATCCATGCGATCTTTAAATGCTTGCCATTGCATATCCACCGTCAACCCTTTAAGTGTCATTTGCCAGTCTATCTTAGCTAATTCACGTCTCATACCTTCAAAGTTACCCTTCTTTAAGTTCAGAACCTTTGTTTCTGAATTAACTATGTCACTCTCCATCTTAATGAAGAAGTCCACCAGATTATGGTCACTCTTACCCAAGGGGCCTCTCACGACAAGATTGCTAATTAACCCTTCCTCATTGCTCAAAACCCAGTCCAGAATAGCCTGCTCTCTATTTGGTTCCTCGACATGTTGGTTCAAAAAACCATCCCGCATACATTCCAAGAAATCCTCTTCCTCAGCACCCTTACCAATTTGGTTCACCCAGTCTATATGCAGATTGAAGTCACCCATTATAACTGCGGTTCCTTTATTGCACGCATTTCTAATTTCCTGTTTAATACCATCCCCAACCTCACTACTACTATTAGGTGGCCTGTACACAACTCCCACCAGCGCTTAGTGTTATGCAGCTCTACCCATATCGATTCCACATCCGCCCGGCTAATGTCCTTCCTTTCTATTGCGTTAATCTCCTCTCTAACCAGCAATGCCACCCCACCTCCTTTTCTTTCATGTCTATCACTCCTGAATATTGAATATCCATGAATGTTGAGCTCCCATCCTTGGTCACCCTGGAGCCATGTCTCTGTGATCCCAACTATATCATATTCATTAATAACAATCTGCACTTTTAATTCATCCACCTTGTTACGAATGCTCCTTGCATTGACACACAAAGTCATCAGGCTCACTTTTACAACACTCTTGGCCCTTATACAATTATGTTGAAAAGTGGCCCTTTTTGATTTTTGCCCTGGATTTGCCAGCCTGCCACTTTTACTTTTCACCTTACTACTTTTTGCTTCTACCCTCATTTTATACCCCTCTGTCTCTCTGCACTTGTTCCCATCCCCCTGATGTGAACTAACCTCCTCTCTCCTAGTCTTTTTAATTTGATTCGCACCCCCCAACCATTCTAGTTTAAAGTCACCTCAGTAACCCTCGCAAATCTCCCTGCCAGGATATTGGTCCCCCTAGGAGTCAAGTGTAAGAAACAAAAATTGTTAAAAACATTGTACATAGAAGGGCTAGTCTGATTTCAAATAAAATACAGCTCCTGAGTTACTATCAAAAGGAATAAAGTGTGTTATGTAAAGTTACTATCCCAGTACAATTAAGCACATCAGTGCCTTAGGTTTACATGGAGATTTAAGACTCCCCATACAAATGCCACAAGTTCAAGTTAAGCAAAACAAGTTAAATAAAGGGCTAAAGCAGTGACTCACACAAAGACCCACACCGTCCTGCAATGTACAGAAGGAGCTGCATAAGTAACACACCTCACACTGGTACATATGGTCAGTAAAATAACTCCACCAAAAGGATCAGCAATGCTGCCACTCACCTTCCGCTATGGACTAGACACTGGCCCCAAGAACATGTGGGGAATATGGTTTTAAAGCCATCTGGGAAGGAAGGTTCCACAGTATTTCCCTCCAAATGGAAACAAGCACAATTCTCTGTTCCACCTTGCTAAACCCCTCCCCATCAAAACTAATGTGTCCAACTGATACTCTTTCACACTGCTGACTGCAAACCTTCTTATGAAGCTCTCCCTATAGGTGCTACAAAGGCACTCATGCACTACCTAATGTAGCCCCACTCTCTCTACTTTGGTGACGGATGACAGACCTCAATAAGCTGAGTGGGTTGGAGTGGACGCCAACAGTTGTCCGTATCGATCCCCAAAGGGGCACTGGGGCCTCCCTCCTCCTCAGACCCCAAGGATTCCTGCTCTTCAGGTCCAGGGTTGAAATATTCCTCCACTTGATCAGGGTCTAAGCTGCTTCCTGCCATATATTATTCTGGCCCAGAGGGAGCTCAGAGACCAACCACACTCTCAGAGTCTGCCTCATCTTCATTGCTCTCTGGCTCAGTAGTGACCCTCTCAGGAGCAAGGCTCTCTGCTTGCCCTTTGTCCTCAACTCCAGGGCCACATGGTCTAAGTTCAGAGCGGAGGAGATTTTTAGGAGTCCGTGATGAATTCACTGATACTATTGTATACACTGGTTTACCGGAGCTCAGCTGTGTAATTACATAGTGATGAATGGAAAGCTGAAGATCCTGAAACTTGTGGTGGTCCATGTATTGCTGATTCTGCACATACACTAGATGTCCTGGGCGTTGCTCTACAACCATTGTGGGGTGCCTGGAATGCTAACACCGGGACTCAGCTGCCTTTTCCAGCTGTTCCACTACCTGGCCATAGACTATCTGCATTTGATCCTGCTGAATTCACTCCTCCACCCCTCCCCAAGGCCGTCCTCTTCAGCCCCCAATATGTCTAGGGGTATGTTGGGTGTCCATATGAAGAAAAGAAAATATGAAAGATACCCAATACTTTGATGCTCTGTAGTCTTATAGGCAAATACAACCTCAGGCGTGTACTCCACTCATTTATTCTTCTGTAGGGAAAGGGTGCGAATGAGTTTGTGAAGCACCTGGTTAAATCATTCACATTGCCTGTTGTCCTGGGGGTGATACGAAGTTGTTCTGCTCTTCTGGATGTTATAGAGTTTACACAGGGACTGGACCACCTCAGCTTTGAAACACCTCACTTAGTCCAAGTGTATCTGAGTTGGCACCCCATATGGCTGAATCCAGAGCCTCACCAAGCATTTGGCTACAATGGCAGTCTGCTGGTCACATGATAGCACAGTGACAGTAGGCTTGGAGAATACATCTGTCAAAACCAGCACATTCTCCTGCTTATTTGACGATAGCTTAAGCACTGTGAAGTTCATTGCCACCACTTCCAATGGCCTGCATGCCAACAAGCTGCCCATAGGGGTTTCAACTTTGGATGCCCGACATCCCCTGCTGGCATAAGCAATTGGCCTCCTCTACCCATCTTGGGAAAGTACTGCCCCAAGTCCTGGTGGCTTGCAATAACAAATGGATTTGTGAAATCTAAATATGCCAACACTTGGAGCTGTGACGAGCTTCTCTTTCAGATTATGGAAAGCAGCCTCATATTCTGGATTCCACTGCTGGCAAACAAGTGGGCAGGCGGGTGACGTCTATTCATCTTTGCAGAGCCCAAAGCTGAACGAGCATTGGGGGGGAGGGGGGCAGCAATACATGCAAAGTTCCTTACAAACATCCTGACACAGGAGCAACAAAGGGAGGATGAAGGGAGGATGAATCAAACTGAGCTCCAAAAAGGTCCAAGTGATAGTTCTGCATCTCAAGAATTTGCTGTAAAACATGAAAGCTTGACTTTATGCAATGACATTGTGCAAAGCCGAAAATTGTAGCGCGTGTTGAGGCCACAGCCGGAATATTGTGTACAGTTTTGATCAGAAACTGTAAACAGCTTTGGTCCTCTAATTTAAGAAAGAATATACTATCGTTAGATGTAGTCTAGAACAAATACCTTTAGGAAGCCCCTGGCACGATAGGGATATCCTATCACAAGGTTAAACATGCATTCCTTGGTTCAAAAAAATGAATGTTGACCTCATTGAAACATAATCTGGATAGAGTGGATGTGGAGAAGATGCTTCCTATAGTGGGGTAGTCTAACACCAAATGGCCCATACTCAGAAATGAAGAACATTTTAGACCATAAGACATTGGACTAGAATTAGAACATGCAGCCCATTGATTCTGCTCCAGCATTTCATTCTGACTTATCCATTTCTCTCTCAATCCCATTCTCCTGCCTTTTCCCCTTACCTTTCATGCCCTGACTAATCAAGGACCAGTCAACTTCCACCTTAAATGCACCCACTGACCTGGTCTCCACAGCCATCTGTGGCAGCAAGTTCCATGGATTTACCAACTTCTGGCTAAGGATATTCCTCCTTTTCTCTGTTCTAAATGGACATTCCTCTATTTTGAGGCTGTGCCCCCTGGTCCTCGACACCCTCTCCCCCCACCAAATGAAACATCTTCTTCACATCCACTCTGTCTTCGCCTTTCAATATTCAATAGAGATCACCCCTCATTCTTCTGAATTCCAGCAAATACAGGCCCAGGACCTCCAATCATTGCTCATATGATAAACCTTTCATTCCCAGAAACATTCTCATGAACCTCCTCTGAACCCTCTCCAATGTCAGTATATCCTTTCTTAAATAAGGGGCTCAAAACTGCTCAATACTCCAAGTGAGATCTACCAGTGCATAACACAGGCTCAGCATTACATGCTTGCTTTTATATTCTAGTCCTCTTGCATTCTCTTTCCTCACCAACAATTTAAGCTGTAAATTAATCTTTAGGAAATCCTGCATGAAGACTTCCAAATCCCTTCGTGTCTCAGATTTTTATTAATTTTCTCCCCGTTTTAAAAAAAGTCTATGCTTTTATTCCTTCTACCAAGGTGCATGATCATGCAGTTCCCAACTCTGTATTCCTTCTGCCATGGAACAGAGATGAGGGAAAATTTCTTTAACCAGAGGATGCTGAACCTGTGGAGTTCTTTGCCACAGGCGGCTGTGCAGGCCAAGTCACTTGGTGTATTTACGACAGAGGTTGGTGGGATCTTGCTTAATCAGAGTGTCAAAGGTTACAGGAAGAAGACAGGAGTTTGGGTTTGAGAAGGATAATAAATCAACCATGATGGAATAGCGGGACAGGCTCAGTGAGTCGAATGGCCTAATTCTGCTCCTAGGCCTTGTAGTCGTATATAGGATTTCTAGGAGGTGTGACTGAGGCAGATCAACCATGATGATATTAAATCATAAGCCAGACTTGAGGGCTAGTTGGCCTACCCCTGCTCCTTTCTCTCATATGTGACACGCATGCTTGTTATTGAAATGTTGAAGGATGACAACTATAACTGTGTCATCTGGCCTTATAACCAGTAGTTGAGAGGAATATTTTAAATAAATAATAATGGGCTGGGTTACTCTGACAGTTACCTAACATTTCCATTGGGGGCTGAAAGCTCCACTATATTCTGGACCTTCATGCGAGTGTAGGTGGAACTTTACAAGACGCTGGAAGTCAAGAGTGGGAACATCAGATTTGCTGCTCACCATTACATCCACTTTGCTTCTGACTTCTTAGTCTTTGCCAGCCAGAGTCGAAGCATCAATCGCAGTTCAATTATCAGAGGATCCATCCTGGTTACAATATATTGATGCAAGCACAAAGAACGTACACCAGCAACTATACTTCATTTGCAGTTTCAGGAGATCTGGTATGTCAACAAAGTCTAGTAAATTTCTACAGGTGTACGGGGAGAGCATTCTGACTGATTGTATCACTGCCTGGTTTGGAAGATCCAATGCGTAGTATCAAAAGCTGCTGCACAGGGCTGGAGGCTTCACAAGCTCCATCAGGGGCACAGGCCTCCCAGCATCCAGGATAGCTACAAAGGGTGATGACTCAAGAAGTCAACATTCATCATTAAGGTCCCTCACCAACCAGAGCATAACCTTATCTCAATACTACTATCAGGAAGGAGGTACAGAAGTCTGAAGATGCACACTCAATGTTTTAGGACCAGCTTCTTCTCCTCGTCCATCAAATTTCTGAATGATCCATGAACCCACTATCCTTAACTATTCCACTTGTAGCTTATGGCATTTTATATGCCTTGCACTGCATTGCTGACACAAAAATAATTAATTTCACACCATATGGCAGTAATTTCCAGAGGACTGGGAAACTGTGAATATCACTCCAGTCATTAAAAAGGGAGGGAGGCAAAAGGCAGGAAATTATAGAAACATAGAAACATAGAAAATAGGTGCAGGAGTAGGCCATTCGGCCCTTCAAGCCTGCACCATGATTCAGTATGATCGTGGCTGATCATCCAACTCAGAACCCTACACCAGCCTTCCCTCCATACCCCTTGATCGCTTTAGACACAAGGACCATAACTAACTCCCTCTTAAATATAGCCAATGAACTGGCCTCAACTATTTCCTGTGGCAGAGAATTCCACAGATTCACCACTCTCTGTGTGAAGAAGTTTTTCCTAATCTTGGTCCTAAAAGGCTTCCTCTTTATCCTCAAACTGTGACCCCTCGTTCTGCACTTCCCCAACATCGGGAACAATCTTCCTGCATCTAGCCTATCCAATCCCTTTAGGATTTTATACGTTTCAATAAGATCTCCCCTCAATCTTCTAAATTCCAACGAATATATGCCTAGTCGATCCAATCTTTCTTCATATGAAAGTCCTGCCATCCCAGGAATCAATCTGGAGAGCCTTCTTTGTACTCCCTCTATGGCAAGAATGTCTTTCCTCAGATTAGGGGACCAAAACTGCACACAATACTCCAGGTGTGGTCTCACCAGGACCTTGAACAGCTGCAGTAGTACCTCCCTGCTCCTGTACTCGAATCCTTTTGCTATGAATGCCAGCATACTATTCGCCTTTTCAACCGCCTGCTGTACCCGCATGCCCACTTTCAATGACTGGTGTATAATGACACCCAGGTCTCATTGCACCTCCCCTTTTCCTAATCGGCCACAATTCAGATAATAATCTGTTTTCCTGTTCTTGCTTCCAAAGTGGATAACCTCACATTTATCCACATTAAATTGCACCTGCCATGAATTTGCCCACTCAACTAACCTATCCAAGTCACCCTGCATCCTCTTAGCACCCTTCCCACGGCTAACACTGCCACCCAGCTTCGTGACATCCGCAAACTTGGAGATGTTGCACTTAATTCCCTCATCTAAGTCATTAATATATATTGTAAACAATTGGGGTCCCAGCACTGAGCCTTGCGGTACCCCATTAGTCACTGCCTGCCATTCTGAAAAGGTCCCGTTTATTCCCACTCTTTGCTTCCTGTCTGCCAACCACTTCTCTATCCATACCCCAATACCGTGTGCTCTTACCTTACCCCCAATACCGTGTGCTTTAAGTTTGCATGCTAATCTCCTGTGTGGGACCTTGTCAAAAGCCTTTTGAAAATCCAAATATACCACATCTACTGGTTCTCCCCTATCCACTCTACTAGTTACGTCCTCAAAAAATTCAATGAGATTCGTCAGACATGATTTTCCTTTCACAAATCCATGCTGACTTTGTCTGATGATTTCGCCGCTTTCCAAATGTGCTGTTATCACATCTTTGATAACTGGCTCTAGCATTTTCCCCACCACCGATGTCTATAATTCCCCGGTTTCTCTCTCCCTCCTTTTTTAAAAAGCAGGGTTACATTAGCCACCCTCCAATCCTCAGGAACTAGTCCAGAATCTAGAGTTTTGAAAAATTATCACTAATGCATCCGCTATTTCTTGGGCTACTTCCTTAAGCACTCTGGGATGCAGACCATCTGGCCCTGGGGATTTATCTGCCTTTAATCCTTTCAATTTACTTAACACCACTTCCTTACTAACACGTATTTCCCTCAGTTGCTCCACCTCACTGGACCGTCTGTCCCCTACTATTTCCGGAAGATTATTTATGTCCTCCTTAGTGAAGACAGAACCAAAGTAATTATTCAATTGGTCTGCCATGTCCTTGCTCCCCATAATCAATTCACCTGTTTCTGTCTGTAGGGGACCTACATTTGTCTTAACCAATCTTTTTTTTTCTTTTCACATATCTATAAAAGCTTTTACAGTCAGTTTTTATGTTTCCTGCCAGTTTTCTCTCATAATCTTTTTTTCCCTTTCCTAATTAAGCCCTTAGTCCTCCTCTGCTGAACTCTGAATTTCTCCCAGTCCTCAGGTGAGCCACTTTTTCAGGCTAATTTGTACGTTTCTTCTTTGGAATTGATACTATCCCTAATATCCCTTGTCAGCCACGGGTGCACTACCTTCCCTGATTTATTCTTTTGCCAAACTGGGATGAACAATTGTTGTAGTTCATCCATGCGATCTTTAAATGCTTGCCATTGCATATCCACCGTCAACCCTTTAAGTGTCATTTGCCAGTCTATCTTAGCTAATTCACGTCTCATACCTTCAAAGTTACCCTTCTTTAAGTTCAGAGCCTTTGTTTCTGAATTAACTATGTCACTCTCCAACTTAATGAAGAAGTCGACCATATTATGGACACTCTTACCCAAGGGGCCTCTCACGACAAGATTGCTAATTAACCCTTCCTCATTGCTCAATACCCAGTCTAGAATAGCCTGCTCTCTAGTTGGTTCAAAAAACCATCCTGCATACATTCCAAGAAATCCTCTTCCTCAGCACCCTTACCAATTTGGCTCACCCAATCTATATGTAGATTGAAGTCACCCATTATAACTGCCGTTCCTTTATTGCACGCATTTCTAATTTCCTGTTTAATGCCATCCCCAACCTCACTACTATTGTTAGGTGGCCTGTACACACTCCCACCAGCGTTTTCTGCTGCTTAGTGTTATGCAGCTCTACCCATATCGATTCCACATCCTCCCGGCTAATATCCTTCCTTTCTATTGCGTTAATCTCCTCTCTAACCAGCAATGTTACCCCACCTCCTTTTCTTTCATGTCTATCCCTCCTGAATATTGAATATCCCTGAATGTTGAGCTCCCATCCTTGGTCACCCTGGAGCCATGTCTCTGTGATCCCAACTATATCATATTCATTAATAACAATCTGCACTTTTAATTCATCCACCTTATTGCGAATGCTCCTTGCATTGACACACAAAGCCTTCAGGCTTGCTTTTACAACACTCTTAGCCCTTATACAATTATGTTGAAAAGTGGCCCTTTTTGATTTTTGCCCTGGATTTGCCGGCCTGCCACTTTTACTTTTTACCTTACTACTTTTTGCTTCTACCCTCATTTTACACCCCTCTGTCTCTCTGCACTTGTTCCCATCTCCCTGTTGGGAACTAACCTCCCTTCTCCTAGTCTCTTTGATTCGATTCCCACCCCCCCAACCATTCTAGTTTAAAGTCACCTCAGTAGCCCCTGCAAATCTCCCCGCCAGGATATTGGTCCCCCTAGGATTCAAGTGTAACCCGTTCTTTTTGTACAGGTCACACCTGCGCCAAAAGAGGTCCCAATGATCCAAAAACTTGAATCCCTGCCCCCTGCTCCAATCCCTCAGCCACACATTTATCCTCCCCCTCATTGCGTTCCTACTCTCACTGTCGCGTGGCACAGGCAGTAATCCCGAGATTACTACCTTTGCGGTCCTTTTTCTCAACTCCCTTCCTAACTCCCTATATTCTCCTTTCAGGACCTCTTCCCTTTTCCTACCTATGTCATTGGTACCTACATATACAACGACCTCTGTCTCCTCACCCTCCCACTTCACGATATCTTGGACGCGATCAGAAATACCCCGGACCCTGGCACCAGGAGGCAAACTACCAATCGGGACTCTGGACTGCGTCCACAGAATCGCCTATCTGACCCCCTTACTGTCAAGTCCCCTATTACAACTGCCCTCCTCTTCCTTTCCCTACCCTTCTGAGCTACAGGGCCGGACTCTGTGCCGGAGGCACGGCCACTGTCACTTCCCCCAGGTAAGCTGTCCCCCTCAACAGTACTCAAACAAGAGTACCTATTGTCAAGGGGCACAGCCACCAGGGTACTCTCTATTACCTTAATCTTCCCCTTCCCCCTCCTAACCATGACCCACTTGTCTGCTTCTCATGGCCCTGGTGTGACCACCTGCCTGTAACTCCTTTCTATCAACTCCTCACTCTCCCTGACCAGATGAAGGTAATCGAGCTGCAGCTCCAGTTCCCTAACGCGGTCTCTTAGGAGCTGCATTTCGGCGCACCTGGCGCAGATGTGGACGTCCGGGAGGCTTGGAGACTCCAGGGCCTCCCACATCCGGCACTGAGAACAACAAGCTGCCCTCACACTCATACTGCCCCTCTCCTCAAATAACAACAAAAAATGAATACCAAACCTTCCTCGCCTCGCCCGTTTCCACTGAAGCCCTTAAGCCTTCACTCTGCTGCCGGCTCACTCCGCAGCCCGCAAACTACGCTGCCCACTGTATAAGGCTGTGTTCCTTTTAAATCTTCCGCGCTTCATTGCCCGACGTCACACGCCTGCGCAGTCCCGCCTCTCTGAATGCCAATGGAAACAAAAACGAAAATTTCAAGAAAGTCTTCCTCCGCATTCCCGCTCCGATTCTCAGACTCCCTTCTCCGAATAGGCCAGTTAGCCTGACTTCAGTGGTTGGGGAGACGCTGGGAGTCTATTACTAAAGATGAAGTTCCAGGGTACTTGGAGGCACATGATATAATAGGCCAAAGTCAACACGATTTCCTTAAGGGGAAATCTTGACTGACAAAATTTGTTGGAATTAATTGAGGAAGTAACAGGGATGCAAAACCTAGAGGTTTGGCTGCCACTCACAACCCAATGGGACATCAGTGGATGCAGGAGTTCCAGAACACGTATGGCCGCCAGGCTATCACAGGGGATGAAGTAGCAATAGGTTTGATCAATTACAATGTCTCAATTATCCTCATTGAGTCAGCATAAGTTCCATAAACCAGATAATGGGAGATGGCAATTGCTTTATGTTGATCAATGACAGCAGTCCAGCAACACAATTAGTGAAAGCATTTCCTCATAGTTAAATTACTGGAGCAATATTCTAACCTCCTATGAATTGTGTCAAAAATGCAGGACCACCCATCCATAAAATTTAAGAGCTAAGCAATTAAACACTGTCTTACCCTTGGTAATAGCTACTAAAGTGCTTAAAATTTCACTAATTTAGCATACATCAGTTCTGCTGCTGAACAAGTTAATTTAATAGATCTTTATATATTTTATTTAATCAAAGATAATTGACTTGATAAATGTAAAATATTAAAAAAGTACAATAGGACATTATTTAAAACATTCAGGAACTGATACTTTATAACAATAAGTTGATTTTTTTTGTTATAACATAATTCAGAAACATTATGAGCAACACTCCAAGATGCCCAGTTATTTTAATGACTACAATTCCATGGAGTTTCATGATAATTCACATTGCCATATAAAAGTTAAGTGGAATTTTGAAGTGTGGCATCAAGCTAACCAAGTACCTCAGTGACAGAGCAAAATAAGCATCATACCAATACAGAGTCCAATCTCAAAATAATTAATATATTAACATAGATCTGATTTACCATTGCATTGTGGATTAGTGAGATCTTATTGGACTACATGATGGAAAGCTGCAAGTTAGAGTTGATAGATGGAGTATAATGTGAATGATGTCAGGTTATTCACTTTGGTGGAAAGAATAGGAAAACAGAATATATATAATGGCATAGAATTCTTCTTCAGCAGTCTCTCCAGACTGATGATGAATTGTTTCCACTGTGTTATTTTGAGTTCTGAGGTGACTGATTACAAGGAGCCAATGGTGACTACATTGTGGGCAGTGACATTTCAGAAAGCGAGCAGGGCCATTTGAGACATTCTATGCCCTGAGGTGATGAGGAGATGTTGGCAAGTACATTGAAAAGAATGACATTTCAAAAAGTAAGCAGAGTCACTCGAGACTTTCTGCGCACCTGAGATCTCTTGGAAAGGGCCTATAACAAGATGTCAGGTTTAACCAGCATTTGTTTAAGGGGGCTTGTGTTTGAGCAGAGAGTTTGAGGCATTTATCAGAGGTTAAGATGATGAGCAGTGAATGGTAAGGTAGGTTTCTGGAAACTTGCTTTCTTTCTTTGTCTATTAGTGCAATGAAAATGGATCCAGGGTCAGTGGTGTGTTCTTCATGTCTTCATATCAGATGTGGAAATTATTGGAGTCTGCATTTGGTGCATCCAGCTCCTTAAATACTGTGTTAGGGAATTGGAGCTGCTGCAGGTTGACCTACGGCTCATACGGGAGAATGAAGAGGAGATAGGAAATAGCATAAGTTTCAGGAGCAAGGTAGCTGGTGACTGTCAGGAGAGGGAAATGGAAAAATGTACCCCTGTGCCATTGTCCATAATGACAAGTGTACCACTTTGGATGCTATTGGTGGGGGAGGGGGGTGTGGTGAGAATAACCTACCAGGAGACCAGGAGGAAGCTGCAGCAGCTGGGTTGAGTCTGGCTCCAGTGTCTCAGAAAGGAGGTGGGAATCAGAGGAATGCAATGGTGATAGGGTGTTCAATAGTTAGAGCAGCAGACAAGAGGTTCTTTGGAAGTGGCAGAGACACCCAGATGGTATATTGCCTCCCAAGTACCAGGGTTAGGGATGCCTTGGATTGGGTCTACAGCATTCTAAAGAGGGAGCGGGAGCAGCCAAAAGTGGTGACAATTGGTAGCAATAACATAGGTAAGAAAGGGATGAGGTCCTGAATAGTCTATAGTGGAAGACAGGTAGAAAGCTGAAAAGCTGGACTTTAAGGGTAATAATATCTGAATTGCTGCCAATGCCACATACAAGTGAGGGTAAGAATAGGATGATTTGGCAGATGAATGCATGGCTGAGGAATTGGTGCAGTGGACAGGGTTTTCCAATTTATGGATCATTGGGATCTCTTCTGCGGAAACTACAAAATCTGAACATTAAGACATTAAGGGGGACTAATATCATTGTGGGCAGGTTTACTACAGCTGTTGGGGAGGACTTTAATTAGTTTGACATGGGAACGGTAACCAGAGTTATACATCAGAGGATGGAGCAGTTGGTGTTCAGGTAGATACAGCATGTATCGAGTCTGTGAGAAAGCATAGACAGTTGATAGGGCAACATTGCAATCATTATTATGAAGTGTGTCTATTTCAATGCAAGAAGTATCAGGAACAAGAGTGATGACCTTAGAGCATACATCAGTACCTGGAACTATAGTAAACATAGAAACATAGAAACATAGAAAATAGGTGCAGGAGTAGGCCATTCGGCCCTTCGAGCCTGCACCGCCATTTATTATGATCATGGCTGATCATCCAACTCAGAACCCTGCACCAGCCTTCCCTCCATACCCCCTGATCCCTTTAGACACAAGGGCCATATCTAACTCCCTCTTAAATATAGCCAATGAACTGGCCTCAACTGCTTCCTGTGGCAGAGAATTCCACAGATTCACCACTCTCTGTGTGAAGAAGTTTTTCCTAATCTCGGTCCTAAAAGGCTTCCCCTTTATCCTCAAACTGTGACCCCTCATTCTGGACTTCCCCAACATTGGGAAAAATCTTCCTGCATCTAGCCTGTCCAATCCCTTTAGGATTTTATACGTTTCAATCAGATCCCCCCTCAATCTTCTAAATTCCAACGAGTACAAGCCCAGTTCATCCAGTCTTTCTTCATATGAAAGTCCTGCCATCCCAGGAATCAATCTGGTGAACCTTCTTTGTACTCCCTCTATGGCAAGGATGTCTTTCCTCAGATTAGGGGATCAAAACTGCACACAATACTCCAGGTGTGGTCTCACCAAGGCCTTGTACAACTGCAGTAGTACCTCCCTGCTCCTGTACTCGAATCCTCTCGCTATAAATGCCAGCATACCATTCGCCTTTTTCACCGCCTGCTGTACCTGCATGCCCACTTTCAATGACTGGTGTATAATGACACCCAGGTCTCGTTGCACTCCCCTTTTCCTAATCGGCCACCATTCAGATAATAATCTGTTTTCCTATTTTTGCCACCAAAGTGGATAACTTCACATTTATCCACATTAAATTGCATCTGCCATGAATTTGCCCACTCACCCAACCTATCCAAGTCACCCTGCATCCTCTTAGCATCCTCCTCACAGCTAACACTGCCGCCCAGCTTCGTGTCATCCGCAAACTTGGAGATGCTTCATTTAATTCCCTCATCCAAGTCATTAATATATATTGTAAACAACTGGGGTCCCAGCACTGAGCCTTGCGGTACCCCACTAGTCACTGCCTGCCATTCTGAAAAGGTCCCGTTTATTCCCACTCTTTGCTTCCTGTCTGCTAACCAATTCTCTATCCACATCAATATCTTACCCCCAATACCGTGTGCTTTAAGTTTGCACACTAATCTCCTGTGTGGGATCTTGTCAAAAGCCTTTTGAAAATCCAAATATACCACATCCACTGGTTCTCCCCTATCCACTCTACTAGTGTTGTGTCCATTACAGAGACTTGATTCTCACAAGAGTAGGAATGGCTCCTGGATGTTTTGGGGCCTTAGATATTTCAAAAGGGATAGGGAGGGAGGTAAAAGAGGTGGGGAAGTGGCTATGCTATAGTATCACAGCTGTAGAAAGGGAAGACATTGCGGGGGGATTGTCTACTGAGTCAGTGTAGGTGGAACTCAGAAACAGGAAGGAAGCAATCACTCTATTGAGAGAATTCTATGGAACACTGAGAAACAGAACGGAAAGCATATTTTGCAAGGGTGCTAAAGGAACAGGGTTGTTGTCATAAGGGTACTTCAACTTCCCTAATGGTGATCGGTGCCTCATTATTGCAAAAATGTTTAGACAGGGTGGATTTTATTTTTAGGAATGTCTAGGGAGGATTCCTCACTCAATATGTAGACAGTCTGACTGGTGGAGAAGCCATACTGGATATGATGCTAGGCAATGAACATGTGTGTCAGAGCACTTGGTGGGACAGCATTTCACTGACAGTGACCACAATTCCCTGACCTTTATTATAGACTTGGAGCAGACATAATGGGAAATTATTTAATTGGCGGAAGGTGAATTTTAATGTCATTAGGCAGGAAGTGAGGGAGCATAATTTGGGAAAGATGTACTCGCGAAAAGACGTACTGTGGTCTCAATGCCACAGATCTAGTCCTCAGCAGTCTACGAAGCTCATCCATGGCTTTTGGTTTGGGTTTATTCAGCATGTTCTTGAAGGCACACACTGATCCACATGGGTCTTGATTGAGATACAGCTGCAACGTCTGTGCACCATGATGAGTTTATCATAGAGCATACTCCACTTTCTCTACCTTTAAAAGATTGCGCTGTACTGTCTTTGCAGAGAATGGTGATGCCATTAGGCTGCAGCGCTGTATCTGAAATAATGGCAGTGAGCCATGGTTCTTTGAAGCAAAGTACACAGCAGTTAGAACGTTATTAATGGCAGATTATGCTCTTTCCTGCTTTTATTTCCAATGAACTCTTTACAACTGCTTTCAGAAAATTGTATTGAGTTTCAGGCAATATAATGCCCTTTCCACTATCTGACTACAAAGGGGAATTTGACACAGATATGTGAAGCTATTCATTGACTTCCTACCAAAATATTTCACATAAAAATCTCAAATAAATTGTTCTGTTTACAGTTTCAATTAGAGAAATAAATATCAAACTGGCAATTTATTGAAATTTACACACAGATTGATTCAAACTTATTTCCATGTGAAAACTATTTAGTGTTATTTTCATGGTGCTCTCAATTTATTGTTGTTCACAGATCAGTTAAGAACTGTACTATTTTCAGAGCATTTCCCGTTTGTTTCAATAAGTGGACCCGACACAGTAAGTTGTTTTGAAGTGATACAGCAAGTCATGTTAACCACAATTATTTGAATTGCATCTTCTGGCCAAGCATAGCACATTCTGAGTGAAAGCTCATAAGCTGTTCCCCTTGGGTTCAGATATTGTATTAAACCACCAGGATTTTGCTCTTGTAGTCTCACCTCATATGACCATCTGTTGTGCAAGATATGATTGTCTAAAGACACTTGATAAAAACCATTTCAGAGTTTGAGTTCTACTATTGGAACTGAAGTGTTGGGGCAGGTGACTGACATTCTAGAGGACAAATTTCTAATTTCACCTTGAGACCTGGATTAAGGATTATTGTTTTCTATGATCTCTGAAGGTAACATGCCTGATTCATGTGATATCAATCAATAATACACCCTTCCTTATAAACGAAAAAGCAAACAGTACAGGAATCAAGTCCAAATTACAACATTTGTAATTGTCCAACCTCCCTGTGCTTTACTTTGGCACAAAGATTTTAAGATACTTGAATTAATAGGATGTCCTTTGAGATTGATCCCCACACTCAAGTGTTTGTCATGGCCTTTAATGGTCTGGATTGCTGTATGTGCTGAGCTCCCCATTCTATCTGTCATACTGGTACTGACCTGATGTGGAGCTTACCTTAACCATGTTCCCAAGCCTTAGTAATAGTCTCTGACCTGAACTATTAATAATAGTTTTCTGACTCTCTTAAGGTGAATAGTTATGTTCCTAGGGACTGGTGTAGGAGCTATTGTTTTATCTGAATCACTATTTCCAAATGATAGTAAATTTGACAGTATGGCGAAGTATCAACTGGATAATGGGCAAATTGGTGAAATGGACAGATGCATGGCAGATGTGGAGGAAGATGAGATGATACATTTTTGTTAGTAGAATAAGAAGAACAATACAGAATAAAGAGTATTTACAAAGGTTGGAGAAGCAAAGGAACCTGGGGTAAGGGTACACATCATTGAAAGTGATGTGGCAGGTTGTGAATGCTGACACAAGTCTGGTCTGTTTTGATAGAGGTACTGAGTATACAAGCAGAGAATTCATGTAAAACACTAGTCTAGCTTCAGCTGGAATAGTGTGTTCAATCCTGGCCACCTCAATCTAGGAAGGATGTGAAAGCATTAGAGAGGATTTAGAAAAGATTTATGAGAATGCTTCCTGAAGTGAGGGACTGCGGTTACTTTAGAGATGATGTGACTGTTTTCTTGGGAGAATTGACGACTCAGGAGAGATCTGATAGAATTATATAAAATAATCTGAATGGAGTGGATAGTTGGAGGCTGTTCCTGTTGGGAGAGAAATCCATAGTTAGAGGTCACTGGAAAAAGGAGAAGAGAATTTAGAGTAAGATGAGGAAAAACATTTTGTGCACTGTGTCATTGCAAGCTGGAATGCACAGCCTGCAGATGTACTGGAGACACATTCTATTGTGGCATAGAAAAGGAATGGATATACAGGGAAGAAAATTTTTCAAGACTCTGGGGAATAAAAAAGGGCTGAGGGTTGGAATTTATGTTACTCCAGTAAAACGTCAGTGTGAACGTGACTGGCCAAATAGCTCTCTGTGCAGTAGCCATTCAATGCTTCTCTGCTGGTAATAGTTCTGCCTATTTTTGACCATCCCTACTGCTCTTATAAAGAACTCATGTTCTCTACTACACGGACAACAGCGACATCTTTTCTGATAGTTCCTTGCTGAAATATTTTCTTCTCTTGAAACTATAGAGTTATACAAGGCAGAAGCAGCCCCTTTCATTTAACTCATCTATGTCAATCAAGTTGCCTACATGAACTAATCCCATTTGCTTGTATTTACAATAACTCATAACGCTTAAACTTTTCATATCAACGTACTGTACTTGTCAAATAATTGCAATAGTCATGATGCTATTATGCATTTATCAGTCCCACCTGCTGTACTGTGTCACTTCTAAGAATGCAAATGACACTCTTCTGAAGTCCACATTATAGTTCTCTTATCTCTTTGGGTTTATCACCTTCACAGAGCATGGTCCAACCTGTGCCAAGCAATCTTGCCACACATTTCTATGGCTGCCATGGGGGAACTTGAACTCAAGTCTCCATATCGCTTTCCAGATCTCCAGATTACTAGTCTGAAAAATAAATGGAAGGTCCTTTAAGAGTTAGAAACCAATAGTAAACATACTCCAACATAAAAGCCAAAGAGAGGGCATACAACAGAGTAGAGCAAAAAATATCGGGAAGTTAGAAGATTAGGAAGCTTTTAGAAACCAACAGAAGGCAAATAAAAAAGGTCATTAAGAAGGTAAAGATGGAATATGAAAGTAGGCTAACCAATAATATTGAGGAGGGTACCAAAAGTTTCTTCAGATATATAAAGTATAAAAGAAAGATGAGAGTGGATATTGGACCATTGAAAAACGATGCTGGAGAGGTAATAATGGGGGATAATGAAATGACAGATGAACTGAATAAACATTTTGTATCAGTCTTCACTGTAGAAGGCACTAGCAGTATGGCAGAAGTTCCAGGTGTCAGGGGTCATGAAGTGTGTGAAGATACCATTACTAGAGAGAAGGTTCTTGGGATATTGAAAAGTTTGAAGGTAGGTAAGTCCAGATGGTGTATACCCCAGGGTTCTGAAAGACCTGGCAGAAGAGATTGTGGAAGCATTAGTAATGGTCTTTCAAGAATCACTAGATTCTGGAATGGTTCAGTAAGACCGGAACATTGCAAATGTCATTCAACTCTTCAAGAAGGAAGGGAGGTAGAAAAAAAGAAATTATAGGTGAGTTAGTCTGACTTCAATGGTTGGGAAGATGTTGGAGTCATTTATTAAGGATGAGTCCTCAGGGTACTTGGAGGCACATGATAAAATAGGCTATAGTCAGCATGGTTCCCTCAAGAGAAAATCTTGTCTGACAAATCTGTTGGAATTCTTTGAAGAGATAACAATCAGGATAGACAACGGTGAATCGATTGATGTTGTGTCCCTGGATTTTCAGAAGGCCTTTAACAAGGTGCCACAAAAGGGGCTACTTAATAAGCTATAAGTCCATGGTACTACAGGAAAGATTCTAGCATGGATAAATCAATGCCTGATTAGCAGGAGGCAAGAGTGGGAAAAAAGGGAGCCTTTTCTGTTTGGCTGCTGGTGACTAGTGGTGCTCTACAGGGATCTGTGTTGGGATTGATTATTTTTATGTGATATGTCAAAGATGTGGATGTGGAAACATAGAACATAGAAAACCTACAGCACAATACAAGCCCTACAGCCCACAAAGTTGTGCCGAACATGTCCCTACCTTAGAAACTACTAGGGTTACCCATAGCCCTCTATTTTTCTAAGCTCCATGTACCTATCCAAAAGACTTTTAAAAGAGCCAGCAGCCCAACAGTGGTGCTGGTGGTGGAATTGATGGCTTTGTTGCAAAGTTTGCAGATAATATGAAGATAGGTGGAGGGTCAGGTAATTTTATGAGGAAGTATAGAGGGTACAGAATGACTTAGATAGATTAGGAGAATGGGCAAAGAAGTGGCAGATGGAATACAGTGACAGGAAGTGTATGGTTATGCACTTTGGTAGAAGAATTGAAAGTGTTGACTATTTTCTAAATGGAGAGAAAATAAAAAAAATACTGAGGTACTGAGGTGCAGAGGAACTTGGAAGCCCTTGTGCAGGATTCTCTTAATGTTAATTTGCAGCTTGTGTCTTTGGTGAGGAAGGCAAATGTGATGTTAGCATTCATTTCGAAAGGACTAGAATATACAATATAAGCAAAGGTATAATGTTGAGACTTCATCATGCACTGTT
Source organism: Mobula birostris (assembly GCF_030028105.1). Lineage (NCBI taxonomy): Eukaryota > Metazoa > Chordata > Chondrichthyes > Myliobatiformes > Myliobatidae > Mobula > Mobula birostris. The sequence goes on from NC_092374.1 coordinate 69,148,736, forward strand.
GAGGCCTCATTTGGAGCATTGAGAGCAGTTTTGGGCCCCTTATCTTAGAAAGGATGTGTGGAAACTGAAGGGGGCTCACAGGAGGTTTACAAAATTGATTCTAGGATTGAATGGTTTGTTATATAAAGAGTGTTTGATGGCTCTGGGCCTGTATTCATCAGAATTCAGTGGAATGATGGCTGAACTAATTGAAACCTATCAAGATTTTTCGTAATAGATAAAGAACCTTTAGAATCCCCTATCACGAAAAGCCTTAGAATGCAACCCAACAAATATTTCAGAAGATTGTGATCCAAAAGGCATCAAGTGGAATGGGGAGAGAGCAGGGATACGGTACTGAGTCAATGGACTAACTATGTTCCTATGGAATGCAGAGCAAGCAAAAAGAGTCGATGGCCTGTTTCTCCTCTTGTTTTCTATATTTCTATATTTCCACCTCCTTGCCTGGAACACAGATTTTCCATCTTATCGTGAAGGTGTTAACCACTGAAAGCAGAGCATTCTACATTACACAGCCTGAAGAAGTGTCTAATTTAACTCCATATGCTAACATCTCTGGAATGAGGATGAAATCACCTGACAATTATTGACTTGCAGGTAACAGTGCCACAGCCAAATGAAGCAGATGCTCTTTTTCTTTCTTCATTAATCTTCTTTATTGATTTGGACCATAAGACCATAAGACCATAAGACAAAGGAGCAGAAGTCAGCCATTCGGCCCATTGAGTCTGCTCCGCCATTTTATCATGAGCTGATCCACTCTCCCATTTAGTCCCACTCCCCCGCCTTCTCACCATAACCTTTGATGCCCTGGCTACTCAGATACCTATCAATCTCTGCCTTAAATACACCTAATGACTTGGCCTCCACTGCTGCCCATGGCAACAAATTCCATAGATTCACCACCCTCTGACTAAAAAAATTTCTTCACATTTCTGTTCTGAATGGGCGCCCTTCAATCCTTAAGTCATGCCTTCTCGTACTAGACTCCCCCATCATGGGAAACAACTTTGCCACATCTACTTGTCCATGCCTTTCAACATCCGAAATGTTTCTATAAGGTCTCCCCCCATTCTTCTAAACTCCAAGGAATACAATCCAAGAGCGGACAAACGTTCCTCATATGTTAACCCTCTCATTCCCGGAATCATTCTAGTGAATCTTCTCCGTACCCTCTCCAACATCAGCACATCCTTTCTTAAATAAGGAGACCAAAACTGCCCACAGTACTCCAAGTGTGGTCTCACCAGCACCTTATAGAGCCTCAACATCACATCACTGCTCCTATACTCTATTCCTCTAGAAATGAATGCCAACATTGCATTCTCCTTCTTCACTACCAACTCAACCTGGAGGTTAACCTTAAGGGTATCCTGTACGAGGACTCCCAAGTCCCATTGCATCTCAGAACTCTGAATTCCTTCCCCATTTAAATATTAGTCTGCCCATTTATTTCTTCTGCCAAAGTGCATAACCATACACTTTCCGTCATTGTACTTCATTTGCCACTTCTTAGCCCATTCTTCCAATCTATCCAAGTCTCTCTGCAGACTCTCCGTTTCCTCAGCACTACAGGCCCCTCCACCTAGCCTTGTATCATCAGCAAACTTAGCCGCAAAGCCATCTATTCCATAATCCAAATTGTTGATGTACAATGTAAAAAGAAGCGGCACCAACACGGACCCCTGTGGAACACCACTGGTAACCGGCAGCCAACCAGAATAGGATCCTTTTATTCCTACTCTCTGTTTCCTGCCAATCAGCCGACGCTCTATCCACGTATGTAACTTTCCCGTAATTCCATGGGTTCTTACCTTGTTAAGTAGCCTCATGTGTGGCACCTTGTCAAAGGCCTTCTGAAAATCCAAATATACAACATCCACTGCATCTCCCTTGTCTAGCCCACTGGTAATTTCCTCAAAAAATTGTAATAGGTTTGTCAGGCAGGATTTTCCTTTAAGGAATCCATGCTGAGTTCTGTCTATCTTGTCATATGCCTCCAAGTACTCTGTAACCTCATCCTTGACAATCGACTCCAACAACTTCCCAACCACTGATGTCAAGCTAACAGGTCTATAATTTCCTTTTTGCTTCCTTGCCCCCTTCTTAAATAGCGGAGTGACATTTGCACTCTTCCTGTCCTCCGGAACCATGCCAGAATCCATCGACTTTTGAAAGGTCATCGCTAATGCCTCCACAATCTCCACAGCTACTTCCTTCAGAACACACGGGTGGATTCCATCTGGTACAGGAGATTTATCTACCTTTAGACTATTCAGCTTCCTGAGTACTTTCTCTGTCGTAATTGTGACTGCGCACACTTCTCTTCCCTGCCACCCTTGAGTGTCCGGTATACTGCTGATGTCTTCCTCAATGAAAACTGATGCAAAATACTCGTTCAGTTCCTCCGCCATCTCCCTATCTCCCATTACAATTTCTCCAGCATCGTTTTCTATCTGTCCTATATCTACTCTCAACTGTCTTTTACTCTTCATATACTTGAAAAAGCTTTTAGTATCCTCTTTGATATTATTTGCTAGCTTCCTTTCATAGTTAATCTTTTCCCTCTTAATGACCTTCTTAGTTTCCTTTTGTAAGGTTTTAAAAACTTTCCAATCCTCTGTCTTCCCACTAATTTTTGCTTCCTTGTATGCCCTCTCCTTTGCTTTAACTTTGGCTTTGACTTCTCTTGTCAACCACAGTTGCATCCTTTTTCCATTCGAAAATTTCTGCTTTTTTGGAATATACCTGTCTTGCACCTTCCTCACTTCTCGCATAAACTCCAGCCACTGCTGCTCTGCCGTCTTTCCTGCCAGTGTCCCTTTCCAGTCAACTCTGGCCAGTTCCTCTCTCATGCCACTGTAATTTCCTTTACTCCACTGAAATACCGACACATCAGATTTCGGCTTCTCTTTTTCAAATTTCACAGTGAACTCAGTCATGTTATGATCACTGCCTCCTAAGGGTTCCTTCACCTCAATCTCTCTAATCATCTCCAGTTCATTACACAATACCCAATCCAGTACAGCCGATCCCCTAGTGGGCTCAACAGCAAGCTGTTCTAAAAAGCCATCTCTCAGACATTCTACAAATTCTCTCTCTTGAGATCCAGTGCCGGCCTGATTTTCCCAATCCACTCACATGTTAAAATCCCCCACAATTATCATAACACTGCCCTTCTGACAAGCCTTTTCTATTTCCTGTTCTAATTTGTAGTCCATATCCCTGCAGCTGTTTGGAGGCCTATAAATAACTGCCATCAGGGTCCTTTTACCCCTGCGATTTCTTAGCTCAACCAATAAAGATTCTGCACCTTCCGATCCTGTATCACCTCTTTCTAATGATTTAATATCATTTCTTACCAATAAAGCCACACCTCCCCCTCTGCCTACCTTCCTATCCTTCTGATACACCGTGTATCCTTGGACGTTCAACTCCCAGAGACATGCATCCTTTAGCCACGTCTCAGTGATGGCCACAATATCATACCTGCCAATCTGTAGCTGTAGGACAAGATCATCCACCTTATTCCTTATGCTGCTTGCATTTAAGTATAACACCTTAAGACCAGCATGTGGTACTTTTTGCTTTGATTTCACTGCAACTTTATTGCACTGCAATTCATCCCAATGTCTACAAATTTGCCCCATCACCTGCCTGTCTTTCCTGACATCTTTATTGCTCACTATCTTAGATTTATTTCTGTTTTCCCCTTCCTCCGCTCTGTCATTCCAGTTCCCATCCCCCTGCCAAATTAGTTTAAACCCTCCCTAACAGCTCTATTAAACTTTTCCACCAGGATATTGGTCCCCTTCGGGTTCAGGTGTAACCTGTCCTTTTTGAACAGGTCATACTTCCCCCAGAAGAGATCCCAATTATCCAAGAATCTGAAGCCCTGCCCCCTGCACCAGTCTCTCAGCCACGCATTCATCTGCCTGATTCTACTCTCTTCCCCTCGCTAGCACTTGGCATAGGTAGCAATCCCGAGATTACTACCCTGGAGGTCCTGCTTCTCAGCTTCCTTTCTAACTCCTGGAAATCTCTCTTCAGGACCTCCTCCTTTGTCCTATCTATGTCATTGGTACCAACATGTACCAAGACAACTGGCTGCTGTCATTGGTACCAACATGTACCAAGACAACTGGTTGCATTTAAATGAGCATGAATACAATCAAGAGGAGAATTATCTCAAATATATATATATATCAATAACAATATAAACTGAGATTAAGATAGACATTGTCAAAATCATAGATATTATAAAACTAGTATAAAATATATAATAAAAAATGAAAACAGCAATTCTCCTCTTATCAGTTTATGAAGAGAAAAGAAAAAACATTGAGTTTTAAATGAAGAGAGAAAAAAACCACGACATTATATAAAAACAATGAAGAAAAGGGACTGGGCAGTCCATTTTGAGCATACGACAAAAAAAAAGAAAAAAAGACTTTCTGATCAAATCTAAAACTTCAAAAAAAAAGATTGAAAGCGAAGTAAATCAAATTAAATGAAAATATTGGATAAAAGGTCGCCAAATTTGCTCAAATCTAAAGGATGTATCAAATGTCCGACTTTGGGCCCGATGCACTACCTTGAACTGTATCAGGGAATGACAGGCACAAATAGATGAGTTGTTAACCAAATGGAAATTTTTACTCCATTGATTATCTGAAAATGACTCTTGAAATTCCGATTCCCAAACACGTTTAATTTTATCATTAGATATCATTCGTGAGTTCAATAAACGTTTATAGATTATAGCTATCAACCCTTTTTGAAATGGTTTAAACTGAAAGAGAGCATCTGTCATATTAGGTGGATAAGCAGAAGGGTAGTTTGGCAACAAACCACGTAAAAAAAATTCCTAATTTGTAAATATCTAAAGAAGTGTACATTAGATAAATCATATTTATCCACTAACTGAGAAAAAGATATTAAGCAGTCCCCTAAAAACAGATCTGAAAAAGTTATTATTCCCTTTGTTTTCCAAATTGAAAAGGCCTCATCCAAAATTGATGGTTTAAAAAAATAATTGAGATGGATATTACTAGAATGAATAAAATTATTTAACTCAAAAAATCTGCGAAACTGAAACCAAATTCTTAATGTATGTTTAATATTGGGATTAAAATTTTGCTACTAATCTTAGAAAACAAAAAGGGAAGAGGAGCTCCCAATAAAGAGGCCTAAGAGAATCCTTTCACCAAGTTTACCTCCAAATCCAACCATGAAGGACATTCATGTATACCTGAATAGTGAATCCAAAAAGAAATATATCGAATATTAATTGCCCAATAGTACATTCTAAAGTTAGGCTAAACCATACCACCATCTTTTTTAAAAATTTCTGCAATAGGGATTTACTCAATCTAGGATTTTTATTGTTCCAAATATAAGATAAGATTATAGAATCTATTCTGTCAAAGAACTTTTTAGGAACAAAGGAAACAACTGCCTGAAATATATATAAAAATTTTGGTAAAACTATCATTTTAATAGCATTAATTCAACCTATTAATGATAATGTCATAGGCGACCATTTAGAAAGCATTTGTTTGGTGTAGCCAATTAATGGAAAAAATTATATGTATAGAGGTCCTTAACATTCTTAGTAATTTTAATACCAAGATCGGTAAAGTAATTTTTAGCAGTACTAAAATGTACTTGATAATTTGGATCTGAGAAATTATTAATAGGAAATAACTCACTTTTATGTAAATTTAATTTATACCCAAAAAAAACTACTGAATTCAGAAAATATGGTTGATATAGAAGGAATAAATTTCCTAGGATCTGAAATATAAACTAACAGGTTATCTGCATAAAACAAAACCTTGTGTATTTTGTCCCCTCTCTTAATACCCTGAACAGTGTTAGAATCTCTAAGAGCAATAGCAAGGGGTTCTAAGGCCAAGTTAAATAATAAAGGGCTAAGAGGGCATCCCTGTTGAGTACCCTTAATAATCTAAAATAGGGAGATTTTTGATTACTGTATTAGTTATAACAGCAGCCATAGGAGCATGATAGATCAATTTAATCCAGGAAATGAATCCCAGGCCAAGATTAAATCTTTCCAAAACCTCAAATAAGTAAGACCACTCCACCCTATCAAAGGCTTCCTCTGCATCAAGAGAAACAACACATTCAGATTCTTTAGATGGAGAGGAGTGAATAATATTTAATAATCTTCGAATGTTAAAATGTGAGTATCTATTTTTAATAAATCCAGTTTGGCCATTGGAAATAACAGTAGGCAAAATATTCTCATCTATTAGCCAAGATCTTAGAATTTTGTAATCCGCATTCAATAGAGAAATTGGTCTATAAGAGGCACATTCAGATAAATCCTTATCTTTTTTAGGAATTAAAGAGATTGAAGCTTCATAGAAAGTTTTCGGGAGAGTCCCAGAGGATATAGAATCAGTGAAAATTTGACATAAATGAGGTATATCAGTAAAAGTCTTATAAAATTCCACTGTATATCCACCCGGTCCCGGAGCCTTAGCTGATTGGAGAGAGGATATAGCACTTGCTATTTCCCCTTGTTTAATAGGTGCATCTAATGTATTCATATATTGAATAGAGATTTTAGGTATATTCAATTTTTGCAAAATAACTATTCATAAAGGTAATATTATCTGAAAATTCAGACTCATAAAGATTAGACTAGAAATCCATAAATACCTTATTAATTTCATAAGGATCTACCGTTGCAGTTCCATCAGGTATTCGTATTTTCAGGATCTGTATTCTAGCCATATTTGCTTTTAACTGACCAGCTAATAATTTGATTGACTTGTCTCCCTGTATATAAAATTGGCTTTTGGATTTAAGAAGTTGCTGTTCAATGGGAAATGTCAAAAGCAAATCATGCTGTGCTTAGGGTTTCACCCTTTCCTTAAAATGATCTTCACTAGGCATTACTGAACAAAGTTTATAGGACCATAAGACCATAAGACAAAGGAGCAGAAGTAGGCCATTCGGCCTCTTATTTACCCCTCTAACGTGACCCCACTAAGGAACACCAGGCCATTGTCTCCCACACCATCACCAACTTTACCCGCTCAGGGGATCTCCCATCCACTGCTACCAACCTTATAGTTCCCACACCCCGCACTTCCTGTTTCTACCTCCTACCCAAGATCCACAAACCTGCCTGTCCTGGCCAACCTATTGTCTCAGCTTGCTCCTGCCCCACCGAACTCATTTCTGCATACCTCGACACGGTTTTATCACCCCTTGTTCAATCCCTTCCGACCTATGTTCGCAACACTTCTCACGCTCTTAAACTTTTCGATGATTTTAAGTTCCCTGGCCCCCACCGCTTTATTTTCACCATGGATGTCCAGTCCCTATATACTTCCATCCCCCACCAGGAAGGTCTCAAAGCTCTATGCTTCTTTTTGGATTCCAGACCTATTCAGTTCCCCTCTACCACCACTCTGCTCCATCTAGCGGAATTAGTCCTTACTCTTAATAATTTCTCCTTTGGCACCTCCCACTTCCTCCAAACTAAAGGTGTAGCTATGGGCACCCGTATGGGTCTTAGCTATGCCTGCCTTTTTGTTGGGTTTGTGGAACAATCTATGTTCCGTGCCTATTCTGGTATCTGTCCCCCACTTTTCCTTCGCTACATCAACGACTGCATTGGCGCTGCTTCCTGCACGCATGCAGAACTCGTTGACTTTATTAACTTTGCCTCCTACTTTCACCCTGCCCTCAAGTTTACCTGGTCCATTTCCGACACCTCCCTCCCCTTTCTAGATCTTTCTGTCTCTGTCTCTGGAGACAGCTTATCCACTGATGTCTACTATAAGCCTACTGACTCTCACAGCTATCTGGGCTATTCCTCTTCTCACCCTGTCTCTTGCAAAAACGCCATCCCCTTCTCGCAATTCCTCCGTCTCCGCTGCATCTGCTCTCAGGATGAGGCTTTTCATTCTAGGACGAGGGAGATGTCTTCCTTTTTTAAAGAAAGGGGCTTCCCTTCCTCCACTATCAACTCTGCTCTTAAACGCATCTCCCCCATTTCACGTACATCTGCTCTCACTCCATCCTCCCGCCACCCCACTAGGAATAGGGTTCCCCTGGTCCTCACCTACCACCCCACCAGCCTCCGGGTCCAACATATTATTCTCCGTAACTTCCGCCACCTCCAACGGGATCCCACCACTAAGCACATCTTTCCCTCCCCCACTCTCTCTGCATTCCGCAGGGATCGCTCCCTACGCAAATCCCTTGTCCATTCGTCCCCCCCATCCCTCCCCACTGATCTCCCTCCTGGCACTTATCCGTGTAAGCGGAACAAGTGCTACACATGCCCTTACACTTCCTCCCTTACCACCATTCAGGGCCCCAAACAGTCCTTCCAGGTGAGGCAACACTTCAGCTGTGAGTCAACTGGGGTGATATACTGCGTCCGGTTCTCCCGATAGGGTCTTTTATATATTGGCGAGACCCGACGCAGGCTGGGAGACTGCTTTGCTGAACATCTACGCTCTGTCTGCCAGAGAAAGCAGGATCTCCCAGTGGCTACACATTTTAATTCCACATCCCATTCCCATTCTGACATGTCTATCCACGGCCTCCTCTACTGTAAATATGAAGCCACACTCAGGTTGGAGGAACAACACCTTATATTCCGTCTGGGTAGCCTCCAACCTGATGGCATGAACATCGACTTCTCTAACTTCCGCTAAGGCCCCACCTCCCCCTCGTACCCCATCTGTTACTTATTTTTATGCACATATTCTTTCTCTCACTCTCCTTTTTCTCCCTCTGTCCCTCTGAATATACCTCTTGCCCATCCTCTGGGTCCCCCCCTCCCCCTCCTTGTCTTTCTTCCCGGACCTCCTGTCCCATGACACTCTCGTATCCCCTTTTGCCTATCACCTGTCCAGCTCTTGGCTCCATCCCTCCCCCTCCTGTCTTCTCCTATCATTTTGGATTTCCCCCTCCCCCTCCAACTTTCAAATCCCTTACTCACTCTTCCTTCAGTTAGTCCTGACGAAGGGCCTCGGCCTGAAACGTCGACTGCACCTCTTCCTACAGATGCTGCCTGGCCTGCTGCATTCACCAGCAACTTTGATGTGTGTTGCTTGACATTCTCTCAGTTGTATTTAATTCAAAAAAATAGAGAAATTTGCTCTTCAATAAAATTTACAGAAGTTGAATCTTGTAACAATGAAATATTAAATCTCCACTGAGGTAAGTGAATATTATCAGAGAGCTCGAAAGTTAGTTTCATTGGTGCATGATCTGAGAACGCAATCACATCATACGCACATTCAACAACAGAGGGCACCTATCGTGTATTCAACAGAAAATAATCAATTCTTGAATATTTATGGTATACATGTGAAAAAAAAAGAAAAATAATTTTCTTTAGGATATTTAAATCTCCAAATGTCAACCAGACGATATCCTAATAAAAAAGAATTAACACAAGTCACAACACACATCAAGTTGCTGGTGAATGCAGCAGGCCAGGCAGCATCTCTAGAAAGAGGTACAGTCGACGTTTCGGGAGGGAAGCAGGGAGGTGATAGGCAGGAAAGGTGCAGAAGGAAAAGGGGAAAGCAGAATGGGTAGTAGAAGGAGGCGGAACCATAAGGGAGGTAGTAGGCAGCTGGGGGAGGGGGCAGGTTGAAACTAGGATAGTGGAAGGGAGGGGGAGGGAATTACTGGAAGTTAGAGAATTCGATGTTCATACCAAGGGGCTGGATACATCCATACATGGCCTCCTCTACTGCCATGATGAGGTTAAATTCAGGTTAGAGGAGCAACACCTCATATACCATCTGGGGAGACTCCTACCTCCCTTATGGTTCCGCCTTCTTCTACTACTCATTGTGCTTTCCCCTATTCCTTCCTCACCTTTCCTGCCTATCACCTCCCTGCTTCTCCTACCCCACCCCTTTATCTTTCTCCTTACTGGTTTTTCACATGGAACTTTCCAGCCTTTTTCTTCCCACCCTCCTTCCACCTTCTTTATAGGACCTCTGCCCCTTCCCTCATCAGTCATGATGAACGGTTCTGGCCTGAAACGTTGACTGATCATTTCCACGGATGCTGGCCGACTTGCTGAGTTCCTCCAGCATGTTGTGCATGTTGCTTTGAACCCAGCATCTGCAGAGTATTTTGTATTGATCACTACAGACCTCTCTGGTACAGGATTTAACAAGTATGCCTTCTTTAAGTGAAGAAACATTTTCTGATCTCAGTAATAAATCTCTCACCCTATAAGCTGAGAGCTTGAAATCATAGCCTCCCCTGCCAACACACCACCCTACCCACCAACTATGACCCCACTTGTCCCCCTTGATATCCTAATATTCAAGACACCTCTAGCAGGAGAAAGAAACATCCTGTCTGACCAGCCTTGTAAGAATCCTCTAAGTTTCAATTCTTCTGAATGTACAAACAAAATCAACATAACCTTGCCCCAATCAGCAGTCCCACCATCCCAAGACCAGACCAGTGATCCTTTGTTGCAATCCCTTCAATAGAAAGTGCTTTCTGAGTTAAGCCAACCAAAAGACCGTTGATTTAAACATTCACAAACCTTTAGATGCCCCATTGCCTTTGACTGCTGTTATGAGTTCCCAATTTCCAAATGGGCGTTTGATCCTGAAAACTCCCGACTGTTCTCACCCCGTGAAAACAAAACTCTAGTTTTTAGATTGTTTCTTCTGTAACACGACATGCAATATTTCCTACTATTCTGCTCTGATAATGAATATCCTGTCTAATACACCTTAATGATTACTGAAATAGTTAATACAAGTAAGCAGCAATTTCTCTGACAGCCTTGGAACATACAAGCAAAGTAGTGTTAAGGGTTGGAATTGCAATATTGGTAGCATTTAAAGCAATTTGCACACAAATGGCACAGCAATTATATGTAATTATCAGCCAAACATTAAAATGTAATTTCTGAATTTTTATATGGCAATTTACCATTAAGGAACCAATTTAGGATACCATGTAATAATCTAAATTATACAGAATAAAGATACTTCCTTTAAATTTTAATCACACTGCAAAACTTCCATGATAGTCTTGGCATTCTGTTGGGAAGGTTCCAAACAATACTATGCCTTCAATAGCGAAATGGTATAAATGTTAAAACACATTTGAAATATTAATGAGTGAATATCCTTCAATGTTCCATAGCGTGGAATCTCTTCCATGACACAAAAGGGGTATTATACCAAATTGTGTTGGGGCTGACGGGTAGGAGGAGCCTAGTTTTGTGTGAGGTTCCCCTGGTCAGTCTACTTGAATGAGTACAAGTGTGATGGAGTGGAGATACATCTCTGCCAAAGGAGTTGTAAGTCCCTCCTTCTCTCTGCTGGCCTGCAGGTCTTCCTTGGGCAAGGAGTAACACCTGCTTAGACCCCAATTAGGGTCATGTGAAGCTATGGCAGCAGGCAATTTATGGTCATATGAACACCTGGTGCATTTCACAATTTCTGGTAATGCAACCACTGACATCAGGAAGACAATCTCTGCAGAGTATTGATGATGGCTGGGGTCACCTGTCTTGTAAAGGTACTGCCTCCAAAAGGGCAATGGTAAACCACTTCTAAGGAAAAAAATGACAAGAACAATCATGGTCATGGATAGACCATAATCGACTATATCATACGACACGGCATGTAATGATGATGATAATAATGACAGACCGCAAGGACTTGTGCGTAACAAATTACACTTGCATGTCTAATACTTCCTAAACTCTTTGCTTTGTTGACTTGGTCAGCTGTGGGGAATTAGGTTTCTTATTGTCACATGAAAGGAGAGACAGTGAAATAATTATTTTGCATACTGTTCATACAGATCAATATATTATACAGTGCATTGAGACAAAACAAGGTGAAACAAAAATAAAACGTTGAATAGAGGTCTAACAACTACAGATGAAGTGCAATGCAGGTAGACAATAATGTGCAAGATCATAACAAGATATATTGTGAGCTGATAGCAGATCATGGGGAGTTTGAGAGAGCAGGGTAGGTGGGGGCAAAATGAAAACCAGGACTGGGCATTTGGAATGGAGCAGCAACAGGCTGGGGTCTTTGAGGACCCGTACACACCATCAGATGGTGATGGTAAAGTGATGGACAGAGATTGGACTGGGGTTTCAGGAGGAGATGGGATTGGACCAATATGAACAGGGGTCAAAACAACAAGGAGGACCAGGAAGTGGAATTAAAAACAGTGAAACATAATACAAGGGCATCTACTTACAGAAAGGTTGGTTCCTGGCAGCACATCAACATTAGCTATGTCAAGTCACCCCTCAGCTTACTAATTAAGACTTTCTCCATACTGCTCATTAGCCTCAATTCCTGCAAATATTCTGCACGTTATTCCATGTCACTGTGTTGCATGCACAGATAAATAGAATCAAACATCCAAAACTGGACTGAATCCACACAAAGGACCCATCATATTCAGCAAAATGGCCTCAGATATAATTCAACAACATACCCCACCGAAACATGATGTCCTTAGAGGGTTTCGAGCCCCTGTATGACATTGAGTTCCTATTGTTTCCCTTTCTCTGTATATTTATTTCTTTCTGACTTCACCTTTGCACTAACATACATGAGCTTGCACGAGAAAGAAGCAGAGTTTTGCCAGTTGTTCAAGAACTAAATTTTTAAAGGGAAGTATCTGTTTTTGAGCCTGCTAGTGTGGCACCTCAGGTTTCTGTATCTTCTGCCTGATGGTAGGAACATAAATATGACCTGGCCTGTATGATGGAGATCTTTGATTGATAGATGTTGCCTTCTTGAGGCAGTACTTCCAGTAGATATTAACATTGATGGGGATGGATGTGCCTGTGATATATTGGGCATAGTCTACTACTCGCTGTAGCTTCTAACATTCACGTGCATTCCAATTGTGTACAATACCATCATGTAGCCTGTCAAGGTACTTTCAACAGTAACACGCAAACACGAGGAAATCTGCAGATGCTGGAATTTCAAGCAGCACACGTAAAAGTTGCTGGTGAACGCAGCAGGCCAGGCAGCATCTCTAGGAAGAGGTACAGTTGAAGTTTTGGGCCAAGACCCTTCATCCTGACAAAGGGTCTTGGCCCAAAACATCGACTGCACCTCTTCCTAGAGATGCCGCCTGGCCTGCTGCATTTACCAGCAACTTTTATGTGTGTTACTTTCAACAGTACATCTGCAGTAGTTCATTTGCATGTTCAGTGATAAGCTGAATTTCCTTAACCTCCTTCAAGCAAAGACACTGGCACATCTTCCTTTGATTGAATCTATGTGCCAAGCTCAGGACAGGCCATCTGATATGTTAACTCCCAGAAATTTACCACTGCTGACTCTATCCATTGCCTATCCCCCAAAGTAGAAAGGTGCACATTTGTCCACCTTCCGCTTCCTGAAGTCATTAAGCAGCTTTTTAGTTCTGCTGACATTGAACGAGAGGAAGTTGTAGTAGTGCCACTCAACCAACAGCCCCATCTTGCAATGCTAAGCTGACTCATACCACCTGTAATTTGTCTAATAACGGTAGTGTCACCGGTGAATAGGTTGCGCATACCATACGTGCAACAGGTTTTTTAGGAGAGACTGAATCTCAAAGAAGTTCTTTGGAATTTCAAATGAGGACATCTTCTATAATATCATGATGCACAGAATTCAGGTGAATCAGCAGCTCATAATCATATCAATAGGATGCACAGACAAGCTGTAGCTGTGATCAAATTTACTCCATGTTTGTTTACTAGAGCACCAACATGAAACCTTTGTTATACACATTCTGGGGTCACTGCAACAAACATTTATTGTCCGAGCATAACTCCATTGAGAGGATACTGGTGAGCCACCAGCCTGCACTGCTGCAGTCCTGGTGAAACTATATCCAGGGTGATGTTGAGCAGAGAGTTCTGGTGTTTTGCCATAGCAATGATGAAGGAATGGTGGTACATTTCCAAATCATGACAGTTTGTGATGTGCATGCAGGGCTTAATAGATTTTGTTGATGGGACTGGAAACCTATTTTTATCAAAATCTACTTTGCAAGGGGCATCAAAAGAACGTTTAACTCCTTGAGTTTAACTCCTCACAATAGATTCCAATTCAGGCAACACACATCAAAGTTGCTGGTGAACGCAGCAGACCAGGCAGCATCTGTAGGAAGAGGTGCAGTCGACGTTTCAGGCCGAGACCCTTCGTCAGGACTAACTGAAGGAAGAGTGAGTAAGGGATTTGAAAGTTGGAGGGGGAGGGGGAGATCCAAAATGATAGGAGAAGACAGGAGGGGGAGGGATGGAGCCAAGAGCTGGACAGGTGATAGGCAAAAGGGATACGAGAGGATCATGGGACAGGAGGTCCGGGAAGAAAGACAAGGGGGGGGGAGGGACCCAGAGGATGGGCAAGAGGTACATTCAGAGGGACAGAGGGAGAAAAAGGAGAGTGAGAGAAAGAATGTGTGCATAAAATAAGTAACAGATGGGGTACGAGGGGGAGGTGGGACCTTAGCGGATGTTAGAGAAGTCGATGTTCATGCCATCAGGTTGGAGGCTACCCAGACGGAATATAAGGTGTTGTTCCTCCATCTTGAATCTTCATGCTTTGTTTGTCGCAGTTCGTAGCTTGAGACTGGTGGATGTTGTGCCTTTCACTGACTGCTCAAAAGCATTCTATTACACTTAGGTATGCTTAAGTTTCACCACTTCAAGATTGTATGTTTGCTAATTGCTAATAAGGATCAAATAAAAGATTTGACTTTCAGAGCAAACATTGGTACTAGGGGATGTGTCATGCAAGTATAACAAATCCATAGGTTCACAAGCAGCAGCAATTATTTTGTTTTTTCTGCTACATACATCACTGGATTTCAAGCACAGAGCTGAGGTCTGGACTCCAGATGCCCTTCATCATCTGTTCATGTCACTGGACTTTGAACGTGGAGCAGAGGACTCATCATTCTGTCCATAAACCCTAACCTGAATTCCCGTCTCTGTTCCCAAAACCATAACTAAAAACTTAAGCAACTAGGTCTGGACCACAGTCTCGACGGAGACTGTATCTCAACACCATCTTGATGAGAAGAATGGTCTTTCAGCTCTTTGTTCCTACTGGATAAAACATCTTGCATTAGCCAATTTTGATTAGCATTTACATTATCATCCATCACATTAAACTATGCCAAAGATAATTCTCCTTCAGAGAATTCTAACCATAAAGTCATGAACCAATGCATCTTTAGTAACCACTGGCAATTGCAATTATCAGCATTTACATTATAAATACTAATTATGTAAATATTGAATGCTAGCTTATGTTAGCTTATGAATTCCCTAAAAGTGGTGTCATAGGTAGATAGGGCCATAAAGAGAGCCTTTGGTACATTGGCCTTTATAAATCAAAGTATCCAGTATAAGAAACACACATCAAAGTTGCTGGTGAACGCAGCAGGCCAGGCAGCATCTGTAGGAAGAGGTGCAATCGACGTTTCAGGCCGAGACCCTTCGTCAGGACTAACTGAAGGAAGAGTGAGTAAGTGCCTGGCCTGCTGCGTTCACCAGCAACTTTGATGTGTGTTGCTTGAATTTCCAGCATCTGCAGAATTCCTGTTGTTATCCAGTATAAGAGCTGGAATGTTATGGTGAGGTTGTATAAGGCATTGGTGAGGCTGAATTTGGAGTATTGTGTGCAGTTTTGGTCACCAAATTACAGGAAGAATATTAATAATGTTGAAAGAGTACAGAGAAGGTTTACAAGGATGTTGCCGGGACTTGAGAAACTCAGTTACAGAGAAAGGTTGAATAGGTTAGGACTTTTTTCCCTGGAGCGTAGAAGAGTGAGGGGAGATTTGATAGAGGTATTTAAAATTATGATGGGTATAGATACAGTGAATGCAAGCAGGCTTTTTCCACTGAGGCTCGGGGAGGAAAAAACCAGAGGACATGGGTTAAGGCTGAAGGGGGAAAAATTTAAAGGGAACAATAGTAGGGGTTTCTTCACACAGAGAGTGGTGGGAGTGTGGAATGAGCTGCCAGATGAAGTGGTAAATGTGGGCTCACTTTTAACATTTAAGAAAAACTTGGACAGGTAAATGAATGAGAGGTGTATGGAGGGATATGGTCCAGGTGCAGGTCAGTGGGACTAGGCAGAAAAATGGTTTGGGGAAGGGCCAAAAGGCCTGTTTCTGTGCTGTAATGTTCTATGGTTCTATGGTTGTATGGAAGAGGTTATAAAGGCAGTTCATTGTGTTGATTTACTGTGTCATAAGCCGAATTTGTTGATTATAAATTGATATTAAGCTCAGTGTCAAAGATTGATATATAGTTGCCGAAATTAGTTCGTCCTCAGAGCTGACATGTAAATATTAGTGGCAAGAATAATAGCTGTATTAAACTCCAATTATTACAACTTGTCATTCATTGTATATGGCACAGATTCTCTGATTCAGTGTACTATTCTACTGCTCCATCCCCCACCTCACAGACAGTTTGCAATCACTGTAACCTATTCAACCCTGAATTTAGCAGCAATCCCATTTACATTCAATCACAAATACCATCTAATTTCACCTCAAATCCATCAACCGCCTCCAATCCTGCTCTGTCCCATCTGTCAATGTTGCCCTTTTCCATAGTTCTATCACCTGCAGTGTTGACACTCCCTGCAGCTGTCTCCATTCTCAAAGTGCTGCAAAAGACAAGTAAACAAAACTCCTATCTTATCTAAAGCAAACTAATTAAACCATTAACTCCATTCTTTCTGCCCACACTTTGGTTTCCTTTCCCACATTTCCACAGTTTTACAATGTTAATTGTCCTGTTTAAATTATTCTATGACCTTTCCCTTTCCAGGACCTGCAACTTCCTTCCAACCCTCCAACTCCCTTTGCAATATTCTTTGACCTCATCTCTTCACCACCTTTGGTATTTACTTCCTTGATTCTTACCCCAGATTGTGAAATTCCCTCCATTCATCTTCATTTCCCTCTTTAAAACATAACCAATTACCCTTTAAATACTTTATTCCCTGCCTTGCAAATAACTTTTGTCTGAAGTACAATGAGCTGTTTTCCTTTGTTAATACTGCAAGTAATTTTCTTGTAATTGTCACTAAATATCCATCAGCAATGATCTTCCACAAAACCAAGGGAGAAAGTGACTGAAACTCCTTTATTATTACAGTTCTGTTTTTTAAATAAAAATACTTGGAATGAAGCAAGAACATTTACAGTTTCCTGATATACTAATCAAGAGATTCTAGGATGTTTTAGGTGCTATGAAATTATTTTGTAGTCCTTTTGCAGAGAGAGAAATATGAGGCATCCAATGGAAATGAGGCTTAATATGATGATAAAGACCTGTTCAGTTGTCATAAACATTGGCAGTGCTAACCTGAATTGCTTTCATGGAAATCATCACTTTTCTCCAATTATCTATAAACCCCTAATATTCCAGGTAAGGCATTCTATGTTCTTACCACTGATTTCCCTGACTATGCACCAGTAATGCTCCAAATGTCCAATCACCCATTAGAGATGAGTACAGCCCACCTCAGTGTCTCCCCAAAGCTCCCAGCAAAAGACCACTTCCTGATCAGAGAAAGAAGTGGAGTGAGAAAGGAAATAAAAATAAAGAAAATTTTTAAAAATAGAAAGAGAAAGAAGGGAAGAATGCACTTTCATCCGCATAACCCTTTTCAGAATCTTCAGATATCTCAAGGCACTTAAATAACTTTGAAGTACGGTCACCCTTGTAATGTCAGAATTGTCATAGTCAATTTGTAACTTCAAGCTTGCACCAGCAACCTGATAATCAGATTTAGCAGTGTTATTTGAGGGATAAATATTGCTCAAGACACTCAGGATAGTTGCTATGCTATTTCACAGAGAATATATCTTGATCTTTTACATCAAAGTAAGAGACAGAAGGCTCCTTGGTTTAGTGTCAATATTAATGTACTGCATTTCAGTCAATTCAGAACTTCCCAAGACTAAACAGTACAGGGTTATCTCAGTAACCTTACTGAAATGCGAGACTAGATTACAATTTCAAATCCCAGTAGCAAGACATGAATATAGCAAGATATGCCTTCCCACTCATTGTGGGAGATTTCAACAAGGCCAGCTTGAAGAAGTCTCTGACTAACTACCACCAATGTGTCACCTGTGGAGCCAATGCACTTGACCACTGTTATACCACCATCAGGAATATTTACTGTGCCATCCAATGCCCTCACTTTGCCAAGTCTGATCACCTGGCTATACAGGCAGAGACCAAGGACCACAGCACCAGTGGTGAGGACCATGAAATTCATGCTCAAGGGAGGTAGAGGAGCACTTTGAGTCAATAGACTGGACAGTAATTAGGGATTCATTTCAGAGTCTGAATGAATATGCCACAGTTTTCACTGTCTTCATAATGACTTGCGTGGATGACCGTGTGTACTTTTGAGAACATACTCAAAGCAGAAGCTGTGGATGGACGAGGAGATTCACAGTCTACTGAGGGCTAGATCTGTAGTATTTAATACCAGTGACCCAAAGCTATACCAGAAGTCCAGGTATGAATTATGGAAGGCTATTTTAAAAGCCAAAAAACAATTCCAATTAAAGTTAGAGATGGAATCGGATTCACGTCAGCTTTGGTAGGGTTTGCAGGTTGTTATTTCCTACAAAGCAAAACCCAACATCATAAACAGCTGTGATGCTTCACTCCCAGATGAGTTCAATGCCTTTTATGAGCACTTTGAAAAGTAAAATAAAAACTACAGCTGTGAAAATCGCTGCTGCATCTGGTGACCCTGTGACCTCTGTCTCGGAGGCTGATGTTAGAACATCTTTCAAGATGGTGAACCCTCGGAAAGAGTCAGGCCCTAATGGTTCACCTGGCAAGGCACTGAAGACTTGTGAAGCACATGTTCAGTAAAATCTCACTGCTGCGGTCGGAGGTTCCCATGTGCTTCAAAAGGTGTCAATTTTAAAATGCTGAAGAAGAGCAGGGTGAACTGCCTGAATGGCTATCGCCCTGTTGTACTCACATATACTGTGACAAAGTGCTTTGAAATGTTGGTCATGGCCAGATTCAACTCCTACTTAAGCAAAAACCTGAACCTGCTGCAATTTGCCTATTGCCACAATAGGTCTACAGCAGATGCAATTTCCCTGGATCTCCATTCGACCTTGAACCACTTGGACAAAAGCCATACTTACATCAGATGCTATTTATTGATTACAGCTCAGTGTTCAACACTATCATACCTTCAGTTCTAATCAAAGCTTCCAAGCCTAGGCCACTCTTCCTCCCTCTGCAAATGGACCCTTGACTTCCTCATTGGGAGACCACAAACAGTGCAGATTGGGAATAACATCTCCTCCACACTGACAACATGGGCACACCTCAAGGATGTGTGCTTAGTCTACTGCTCTACACTTTCTATATCCATGACTGTGTGGCTGGGCACAGCTCAAATGCAATCCATAAATTTGCCCGGGACAGATCTGTTGTTGGCATTATCTCAGTTAGTGATGCGGAGGCATGCAGAAGTGAATTAGATCAGGTAATTGAGTTGTGATGCAGCAACAACATTGCACTCAGGATCAGTAAGACCAAGGAATTTACTGTAGTCTTCTAGAAAAGGAAGTTGAGGGAACACAAACCAGTCCTCATCGAGAGATCAGCAGTACTAAGGGTGAGCAGCTTCAAATTCCTGTCAAAATCTCTGAAGGTTTATCCTGGCCCAAACACATTGATGTAGTTACAAAGAAGGCTCATCAGTGGCTATAGTTCATTAGGAGTTTGAGGAGATTTGGTACGTCAATAAAGACTCTTGCAAATTTCTGCAGGTGGACTGTAGCATCACCATCTGGTATGGAAGGACCACAGCACAGGAGCTGTAAAAGGCTGCAGATGCAAGGTCCATCCTGGGCTCTAGCCTCCCCAGCATCGAGGACATCTTCAAAATGCGATGTCTCAATGAGATGGTATTCATTATGAAGGATCCCTACCACCCAGCACACGCCCTCTTCTCACTGCTACCATCCAGGAGGAAATACTGGAGCCTAAGGACACATACTCAATGTTTTAGCAACAGCTTCTTCCCATCCACCATTAGATTTCTGAATGGGCAATGATCCACATCATGAACACTACCTCACTAGTTTTGCTGTTTTTTGCACTAGTTATTTAATATAATTTAAAATATTTTTCTTAATGTAATTTATAGATTTTTGATGTAATGCACTATACTGCTGCCACAAAAGAACAAATTTCATGATACTTGTCAGATATTAAATCCAATTCTGATGTACAAACTAGTAACTCGCTCTAAAAAAAAGCAGTAGTCACCTATATGGTTCTACATCAGGACCTGATCAATAGGGACATAGCTAATCTGATCTTGGACTCATGCCACTTTCACTTGTCCCCTGTAACTATATGGACCAGTAATCAGTTCAACTCTGTCCTGAACATATTCAATGATTCTCCTCCACAGATCTCTGTTGCTGATACTTTCAAGAATTCATGGAAATCTGAGAGACGATATTCATCCCCATCTCCAATTAAAATGGCTGAACCTCTGCTCTTTAATTATGCTCCACAGTTCTAGATCTTGTCATGAGCGAGCATATTTTCTTCTACTCTGTTAAGCTCCCTCAAAACTTTGTGCATCTCAAATGCTCACCTTTAAGTCTTCTAAACCCTTGGCTTATTCTGCTCAATCCTTCTTTACCCTGGAATCAACCTAGTGAGTTTCTTTAACTGCCTTTAGAGTTACAATAAGGAGAACATATTTGTAGGCACCATTTCAAGGGTCAACAATTTGATGTTCCATTCCATTTACATTAAAAGACAAAATTTAATTTATCTTGATGTTCTTGATATACCTGCAGGATAACGTCATGTACTTCATATACAAAGATATCCAAATAATTTTGTATCATAGTTACCTCTGATCACTCTTCATTTTAATAACATTATGCTTTTTCTTTTTTTCCATCAAAGGGAGTAGTCTTACTTTAAATGCTACATTACACGAGTTCTTTCTACACCCATTTGCAGACTGTGTTCTTCTCAGATGTTCACTTATAAGTGACAGATTTTCTTTCTGAGCCACATAAACAACTTTAAATTAATGCAAAAACTGTTACGTGTAGAAAATCTGAAACCTTTGATTCCAGTTTTATAAAACATCTTCACATACAATCCTGCCAAGTTTTTGAACCATATATGCTGAGCAAGCTGTGCACTATTGCTTGGCGAACTGGATTCCTGTAAACTCATTATGATGCAGAAGTAAGCCATTTGGCTTATCATCCAAAATGGCTCTCCACAAGTCAGTTACATTCTCCTCATGAGCTTACTTACCTCAAGTGCTCATCTTTTCCAACCTAACCTTGTAGCTAAAACTCCTAACAGTTGGACCATTTCCGGTAAATCCCTCATATACCCTTTCTAGAATCTTCACATCCATCCTAAAAGTTAGCTAACCAAAAGGTACTTTAGTTGTGGCTAACCACAGCAAGGAACAGTCTACCATTCTCCAGTGTAAAAAATAAGTATTTACCACAGCTTGGGCACCTGACACAAAATGCTGAGTTCTGATGAAGGTTCTCGATCCAAAATTTTGACCACAATTTGTTGATTGTTATCTTTAAGACAATTTTTAAAAAATAAATTGACACAAAACCCCCTTCCCTGAACTGCACATTTGAAAGCAATCTTTTATGTGACACTCCACTTCTAAATGCTTAAAAATCAATACAGACATATCCACAGTGTTCCTTTCATCAGCCTTTTCTGTTAATGCATAAAACATTAAGTCACAAAAACAAACTGACATTGAGAAATTTGCACTGGCTTCTCTTAATTAATTCGAATTGTCAAATGCCTATTATTTGTTTCCTCAGTTATTGTTCTGAAAACTGCACTTATCATTGATATTAAATTGACTCATCTATAGTTATTTAAACCATCAACCTTCCACTTTCTAATCTTCAGGCATCTCCCCAACATCAAGGGAAAATTGAAAGATTATGTGAAGCTCTTCCATTATTTTTATTTCATAAATAAACTTCATTCATAACCAAGCATTAACACAAAAGAATAAACACAGTGCAAACTTTTTACATATTTGGTGTCATAGAGTCAATGCAAAGTGGTGTTTACACTTCTTTAAACCATAGCATTATTGTCAGTCATCTGGCACCCTGGAATGATACAACATTTGAGATGCTTCACCACTCGACTCAGCCCCTCCTTATGTGGTAGTGGAGGGAGCCCAGACTGTGATCTTTCCCCACGAAGCCTTTGCACTGGTTGCACCAAGCTTCAGCGCATCCCCTCAGATGTACTTCTGCAGCTGGAATGTGCCAGTCTGCAGCATTCCCCAACGATATCTCATATGCTACAAGACCAACAGATTTTGAGCACATCAAGAAGAATCTTTCACCAAGTTGATGATCTTCCAGGAGCACTTAATGTCTATCTCAGTGCGTGACTTTGTTATGAAGCTGCCTGAATAACTGACCTTGACAAGGACCCCTGTATCATTCTCCACATATTCCTAGCAAGTCTACCGTTTCTTCCCCATCACAGCTGTCCCAAGGTCAGTGTGTATTGGGCATGCTCTTCCATTAATTCTACCCCAACTTGCCTTAGCAAACTAGAATGTAAACCACATAGGATGAGTTCCGTATCGATTTAAAGGATTGTCTGCCTTTCCAGGACATCACACTCATCATCTTTTCCAGATCTACAGCATCCTTTTCCTGAATACTAAACAACTAAATAATGTACTTTTTTTTGCTTTGATTTCCTTCTCCAAATGTACTTTTTGTCAATCATTACCTACAAGGAATAGAAGCATGGACTTCCTGCACATAACAAAAAAAGAACATGGAGACCATGAAGGCATACTCATATTCACTTCAATTGAATTCATTAATACTTAACAGCAGCGAATAGTTTTGAAATTACCATGTATGGCTGAGTAGGCAAAAATTAGGCTGAAAATGGACAGCAGGTGTCAGTTTTAACAGCAAGAAGCCACTTCACACCAGTGATTTGCAAAACGGCTATAGCGGTTCTCCACTGAAGGCTCAAACTTAATTGTTCACTTATTGATGAACATCATTCTTGCTCTTTGAAAGCACTTCAAAAGCTCTTAGTGAAACTCAAAACCCACGTTAAATTTATGGAATGTGGAGTACACCTCAAAAGCAAAGAAAGTGCTGCAAAGAGCAAATCAGTGGATAAAAAGGATTGAGGGTCTATCAGCTTCCCCAACCTAACCTTGTAGCAAATATCCTCTAACCCCAGAACCTTTTCTGGTAAGACTCTTATGCACTCTCTCAAGAACCTTTACCTCCATCCTGAAGTGCAAAGACTAGAAGGTACTGTAGCTATGGCTAGCCACAAAAGGGAAATTTCTACCGTTTTCCAGTCTAAAAGTAAGCATTTATCACAACTTGAGTATCAGACACAAAATGTTGAGTCCTGGTGAAGGTTCTTAGCCCAAAACTTTGATTGTGTATTCCCCCTCATAGATGCTGCCTGACTTGCTGAGTTCCTCCAGCATTTTATGTGTGCTACTCAAGAATTCCAGCATCTGCAGAATCTTGAGTCTGTGATTCACCACAATTTACTGTTTGTTCTCCTAAAGACATTTTTTTAAGTTGACACAAACCCCTATTCCCTGAACTTCACTTTTGTTAAGCAAGCTTTTATGTGACACTTCTCCTTGAAATGGTTTAAAATCAATATAGACAATATCCACTGCATTCCTTTCATCAGCCATTTCTGTTAATGCATAAAACATTAAATCACAAGAGCAAACTGACATTGAGAAATTTGCACTGGCGTGTCTTCATTAATTCAAATTGTCAAATGCCTATTTATTTTTCCTCAGTTATTGTTCTGAAAACTGCACTTATCATTGATATTAAATTGACTGATCTATAGTTATTTAGACCATCAACATTCCACTGTCTAATCTTCAGGCATCTCCCCAACATCAAGCAGGAAATTGAAAGATTATGTGAAGCTCTTCCATTATTTTTTTATTTTGTAAATAAACTTCATTCAGAATGAAACATCAATACAAAAGAATAAAGAGAGTACAAACCTTTTTACATATTTGGTGTCATAGAGTCAATGTAAAGTGGTGTTCACATTTTTTCAAACCATAGCATTATTGTCACTCATGTGGCACCCTGGGGTGATACACCCTTCAATTTCTGAGGAGTTTCACCGCCCGACTCAGCCCCTCCTTATGTGGTAGTGGAGGGAGCCCAGACTGTGATCTTTCCCCACGAAGCCTTTGCACTGGTCGCACAAAGCTTCAGTGCATCCCCTCAGATGTACTTCTGCAGCTGGAATATGCCAGTCTGCAGCATTCTCCAACGACATCTCACATGCTACAAGACCAACAGATTTTGAGCACATCAAGGAGAATCTTTCACCAAGTTGATGATCTTCCAGGAGCACTTGATGTCTATCTCAGTGCGTGACTCTGTTATGAAGCTGCATGAATTGCTGACCTTGACAAGGACCCTTGTATCATTTTCCACATTTTCCTAGCAAATCTACCGTTTCTTCCCCATCACAGCTGTCCCAAGGTCAGTGTGTATCGAGGATGCTCTTCCAATAATTCTACCCCAACTTGGCTTAGCAAACTAGAATGTAAACCATGCAGGATGAGTAATTTATCCATTTAAAGAATTGTCTGCCTTTCCAGGACATCACACCCCTCAGCTAATCTTTTGAACTGAATTGAATTGACTTTGTTTCTTACATCCTTTACATACATGAGGAGTAAAATTCCAGATCTACAGCATCCTTTTCCTGAATACTGAACGATTAAGTAACATACTAATTAAGTATTTTAGCCTTGATTTCCATCTCTAAATGTACATTTTGTCATCATTATCTGCAAGGAATAGAGGTATGGACTTCCTGCACTTAACGAAAAACATGGATACCATTAAGGTATGCTCATATTCACTTCAATTGAATGCATTAATACTTAACAGCAGTGCATTTTTTTTTAAATTACAAGGTACTGCTGAGTAGACAAAACCAAGCTCAAAACGGACAGTAGATGTCAGGTTTAACAGTGGGGAGCCACTTGGCACCAGTGATTTGTGCAAACCGATCATGGAGGCTCTCCACTGAAGACATCAAACTTAATTGTTCACTTATTGATGAGCATCAGAAACGAAGGAACTTCTACATCATTCTTGCTCTTTGAAAGCATTTCAAATGCTCTTAGTGAAATGTAAAACCCAGAATAAATTTCAAGATTGGATGTGGAGCTCACCTCAAAACACAAAGTGCTGCACAGAGCAAATCAGCAAATAATAAGGACTGTGTGTCTATCAGCTTCTTTGTCAAGAATAGATCTTTACACCTTACTGCCCATCTACATGCAGATGGAAGATCTTGGAGTTTTCTTCTGTGTTGTTATGGAGTCATAGACAGTGCATCAGCCTTTATGGTTCATCAAGTCCGTGCCAACAATCAAGCACTCATTTACATTAATCCCACATTCATGCCATTTTATTCTCAATGCATTCCATCAACCTCCCCAGGATTTTACCACTCATCTGCATCTTTAGGACAATTAACCTGCTAACTCTCACTTCTCTGGGACCTGATTAAAACTGGATCATCAGGAGGAATCTAAGTATGTAAAATCTCTGTACTGAGATCAGAGCCAAGGCTGAGCTCCTGGACAGTGATCAAGCAGCTCAACTTGATGTACAACCGTGGCACCCATGTTAACTACTATTCTAGTCCCATTGTGTCTCTCAGTTATTTTCCCCTGACATGCACCCTACGCCTTCCTCTTCTGTTTTATCACATTCTCTGATCCTCATTGTCCAAGAATCCCTGGATTTGTTTCCCTACCTTTTCCTTTTGTTAATAACATGCTGTGCTGAGTCAGTAATGATCCCGGTCCTGATTAATTTGGTAAATGGGTTTATTATTGTCACATGTTCCGAGGTACAGTGAACAGCTTGTCTTGCGTACTGTTCATACAGGACTGACTTGATCTATTAACTCAGCTCCTGATTCCAGTCCAATGAAATGTAGGACGGTCCTCCACATGGAAGCTGACTCTGGATGAAGAGCCAACCCAACAGAGTCCTCACGATTACACCCTGACTCCCTGTCCTCACTAGAGTACCCAACACAGAGACCCGGTGCTGAGGACCCACTGGAGAAAAGACCCAACCAGCAGGAGCAAGGGTCAAATTCCAACTCGATTTGAGGCTGATTCACGGAGGCAGCAGAGGACAAGTCCCAACCATAGTGAATGTCCAATTTGAAGTGGCACCCAATGCCAAAGCCCAGTGCTGGGGTTGCTCTGGATCAGAAGCTAAACCCAAGAGAATACTGTGGCCACGTCCTGATGCCAAGGCTATCCTAGACACCCCATTCTTCTGCTGGGGCAGTCCACTGCACTTCAGGACTTTGAGACCTAGATGGGAGCAGCAACTTTTCTTATGGGCCATTCGAACCCATTCCAGGTCTTGCAAACAAAAAATGAACTGTCTTCATAATAAAAATATTTACAAGAATAAACTGTGAAATGCCTTTTCATTCTTTTCATTCAAAGTCAAAGGTTTGAGTACTGTTCTATTACATTCCTATACATCCATTGTACCACTGCCACTCTGGGGTGGAATCTTATTTGAATTGGGTGGCTTCCTCCTCCAACCCAGTGCCTCCCTCTCCAGAAGCTGAAGAACCTTACACTGTGGTTCTTCCTCAATGAGCCCTTGTGATGATGGCACCAGGCTTCAGTGCATCCCTCAGCACGTTCTCCTGCAGTCCACAAAGTGCCACCCAGCTCATCCTCCAAAGATATCTTGATGTGCTGGCATTCCAACAAGTTTCGGGCAGACCAAAGGGCATGCTTCACCAAGCTGATGATCTACCAGCAACACCTGATGTTTATCTCTGTGTGTATCCCTGGGAACAGCCTGAAGATCAAAGAGTCCCCGAGACGATGCACGACACAGGCTCTTGCACTTTTCTCCAGGCCTTCTTTGCAAACCTTCAGTCCACAAAGAGGTGAGCTACCATCTCTTTCCCTCTATAATCATCCTGTGGGCAGTGCATGGTGGGAGCGAAGCTCTGGACATCCAGGAAGCATCTGACTGGGAGGGCCCCTCTCACCGCCAGCCAGGCAAGGTCTTGGTGTTTGTGAGTGAGGTCTGGTAATGAGACATTCTGCCAGATAGCTCAGACAGTTTGTTCAGGGAACCACCCCATTGTGTCCATCGAGTTTTTCACCTGCTCCATGCTGACCACTGCCTGGTGGATTTGTGATCAAAGGTGTTCGCCCAGAACAACTTTTCTATGAAGGACAAGTAGTGTGGCCATGTCCAGCTGACTAGAACATTGCACAGCAATGGGGACAAACCCATTCTTCACAGCACCCGGAGACAGATAGAACCTTAGCACATTGTGGTAGTTGGTGCCCACCAATTTAGATTCCACACAGAGGTGGGCATTAGGGTGAGGGTGACATTGGGTACTCTCACCCCCATTGTCCAGGGTCTTGTGCATTGTGACCTATCTGACCCACTCTTCCTTGGATCAACAGATGAACCGGAATTCAGCTCAGGTGATTCCAAGCAGAAGGACTGGGGGTAGGACCACACCTACACCGTACAGCAGCCCTGAGAGCACCTCACACCCGATGACAAGTTCTTCCCTGTTATTGATAGGAGCCAACCTCCCCAGAGTTAGCTCCAATTTTTGTTTTACCTCTTCAGTCCATTATAGCTATTTCAGTTGCATGCCTCTGAACCAAACCTCATCACTTTCACGTAATCGGACCTAATGGTGAAGGAGACACTGGAGCAGTTGGGAAAGTTGCTGAAAACCACAGCCTCACTGTTCATGCAATTAA
Organism: Mobula birostris; assembly: GCF_030028105.1. Taxonomy (NCBI): domain Eukaryota; kingdom Metazoa; phylum Chordata; class Chondrichthyes; order Myliobatiformes; family Myliobatidae; genus Mobula; species Mobula birostris. Next base: position 69,176,662 of record NC_092374.1, read on the forward strand.
GCCTGGCCCCTAACGCCAACTCAAAATGGTCGCAGCTAATAATTAATCTGGGAACTGACATCTGATCCAAGCAGAAGATGGTGATGTCATCCATGGTCAGGGAGGTTTTCTGTTGGGTCTCTCCACTGCCCAGACACATCACAAACAGTAGCCTGGATATAGGGTGCAAGTTAAATCAAGAGCTAAAATTGACATGTCGCAAAGGTAATTCTATGGTTGTTATGGGGGATTTCAACATGCAGGTAGACTGGGGAAAATCAGGTTGGTACTGGACTCCAAGAAAGGGAGTTTGTGGAATGCCTCAGAGATGGATTCTTAGAGCAGCTTGTATTAGAGCCTACCCGGGAGAAGGCAATTCTGGATTTAGTGTTGGGTAATGAGCCAGATTTGATAAGGGAACTCGAGGTAAAGGGGCCATTAGGAGGTAGTGACCATAATATGATAAGTTTTAATCTACAATTTGAGAGCGAGAAGAGAAGATCGGAAGTGTCAGTATTACAGTTGAACAAAGGGGACTATGGACCCATGAGGGAGGAGCTGGCCAAAGTTGTCTGGAAAGATACCCGAGCAGGGATGACAGTGGAACAATGGCAGGTATTTCTGGGAATAATACAGAAGGTGCAGGATCAGTTCATTCCAAAGAGGAAGAAAGATTCTAAGGGGTGTAAGAGACAACCGTAGATGACAAGGGAAGTCAAGGACTGTATAAAAATAAAAGAGAGGAAGTATAACATAGCAAGGATGAGTGGGAAGCCAGAGGATTGAGACACTTTTAAGGAGCAACAGAAGATAACTAAAAAGGCAATACAGGGGGAAAAGATGAGATATGAAGGTAAGCTAGCCAAGAATATAAAGGAGGATAGTAAAAGCTTCTTTAGGTATGTGAAGAGGAAAAAATCAGTTAGGACCAAAGTTGGGCCCTTGAAAACAAGCTGAACAGGTACTTTGGATCTGTCTCCATTAGGGAAGACACAAACAATCTCCCAGATGTAATAGTGACCAGGGGACCTAGGGTAACAGAGGAACTGAAGGAAATTCGCATCAGGCAGAAAATGGTGTTGGGTAAACTGATGGGACTGAAGGCTGATAAATCCCCAGGGCCTGATGGTCTGCATCCCAGGGTACTTAAGGAGGTGGCTTTAGAAATCGTGGACACATTGGTAATAATTTTCCAATGTTCTATAGATACAGGATCGGTTCCTGCGGATTGGAGGGTAGCTAATGTTATCCCACTTTTTAAGAAAGGAGAGAGAGAGAAAACAGGCAATTATAGACCAGTTAGTCTGACATCAGTGGTGGGGAAGATGCTGGAATCAATTATAAAAGATGAAATAGCAGCATATTTGGATAGCAGTGGCAGGATAGGTCTGAGTCAGCATGGATTTACGAAGGGGAAATGATGCTTGACTAATCTTCTGGAATTTTTTGAGAATGTAACTATGAAAATGGACGTGGGAAAGCCCGTGGATGTAGTGTACCTGGACTTTCAGAAAGCCTTTGATAAGGTCCCACATAGAAGATTAGTGTGCAAAATTAGAGCAAATGGTATTGGGGGTAGGGTACTGATATGGATAGAAAATTGGTTGGCAGATAGGAAACAAAGAGTAGGGATTAATGGGTCCTTTTCGGAATGGCAGGCAGTGACTAGTGGGGTACCGCAAGGCTCAGTGCTGGGACCGCAGCTATTTACAATATACATTAATGATTTAGATGAAGGGATTAAAAGTAACATTAGCAAATTTGCAGATGACACAAAGCTGGGTGGCAGTGTGAAATGTGAGGAGGATGTTATGAGAATGCAGGGTGACTTGGACAGGTTGGGTGAGTGGGCAGATGCATGGCAGATGCAGTTTAATGCAGATAAATATGAGATTATCCACTTTGGTGGCAAGAACAGGAAGGCAGATTACTATCTGAATGGTGTCAAGTTAGGAAAAGGGGAAGTACAATGAGATCTAGGTGTCCTTGCTCATCAGTCACTGAAAGTAAGCACACAGGTACAGCAGGCAGTGAAGAAAGCTAATGGCATGTTGGCCTTAATAACAAGGGGAGTTGAGTATAGGAGCAAAGAGGTCCTTCTGCAGTTGTACAGGGCCCTGGTGAGACCACACCTGGAGAATTGTTTACAGTTTTGGTCTCCAAATTTGAGGAAGGACATTCTTGCTATTGAGGGAATGCAGTGTAGGTTCATGAAGTTAATTCTCGGGATGGCGGGACTGTCAAATGTTGAAAGATTGGAGCAACTGGGGTTGTACACACCGGAATTTAGAAGGATGAGAGGGGATCTGATTGAAACATACAAGATTATTAAGGGATTGGACATGCTAGAGGCAGGAAACATGTTCCCAATGTTGGGGGAGTCCAGAACCAGAGGACACAGTTTAAGAATAAGGGGTAGACAATTTAGAATGGAGTTGAGGAAAAACATTTTCACACAGAGGGTTGTGGTTCTGTGGAATGCTCTGCCTCAGAAGGCAGTGGAGGCCAATTCTCTGGATTCTTTCAAGAAAGAGTTAGATAGAGCTCTTAAAGATAGCGGAGTGAAGGGATATGGGGAGAAGGCAGGAGAAGGGTACTGATTGTGGATGATCAGCCATGATCACAGTGTGATCCTGGAGAGACTTGTTCTGGAGCTGCTCCAGCCCATGGTCAGGCCACACTTAGATCCCCTCCAGTTCGCCTATCAGCCCCGACTAGGAGTTGAGGATGCCATCGTCTACCTGCTGAACCGTGTCTACGCCCACCTGGACAAGCCAGCGAGCACTGTGAGGGTCATGTTTTTTGACTTCTCCAGTGCATTCAACACCATCCGCCCTGTTCTGCTGGGGGAGAAGCTGACAGCGATGCAGGTGGATGCTTCCCTGGTATCATGGATTCTTGATTACCTAACTGGCAGATCACAGTACGTGTGCTTGCAACACTGTGTGTCCGACAGAGTGATCAGCAGCACTGGGGCTCCACAGGGAACTGTCTTGTCTCCCTTTCTCTTCACCATTTACACCTCGGACTTCAACTACTGCGCAGAGTCTTGTCATCTTCAGAAGTTTTTGGATGACTCTGCCATAGTTGGATGCATCAGCAAGGGAGATGAGGCTGAGTACAGGGCTATGGTAGGAAACTTTGTCACATGATGTGAGCAGAATTATCTGCAGCTTAATGTGAAAAAGATTAAGGAGCTGGTGGTGGACGTGAGGAGGGCTAAGGTACCGGTGACCCCTGTTTCCATCCAGGGGGTCAGTGTGGACATGGTGGAGGATTACAAATAGCTGGGGATACGAATTGACAATAAACTGGACTGGTCAAAGAACACTGAGGCTGTCTACAAGAAGGGTCAGAGCCGTCTCTATTTCCTGAGGAGACTGAGGTCCTTTAACGTCTGCCGGATGATGCTGAGGATGTTCTACGAGTTTGTGGTGGTCAGTGCTATCATGTTTGCTATTGTGTGCTGGGGCAGCAGGCTGAGGGTAGCAGATACCAACAGAATCAACAAACACATTCGTAAGGCCAGTGATGTTGTGGGGATGGAACTGGACTTTCTCACAGTAGTGTCTGAAAAGAGGATGCTGTCTAAGTTGCGTGCCATCTTGGTCAATGTCTCCCATCCAATACATAATGTACTGGGTGGGCACAGGAGTACATTCAGCCAGAGACTCATTCCTCTGAGATGTAGCACAGAGCGTCATAGGAAGTCATTCCTGCCTGTGGCCATCAAACTTTATAACTCCTCCCTTGGAGGGTCAGACACCCTGAGCCAATAGGCTGGTCCTGGGCTTATTCACATATTACTATTTAACTATTTATGGTTCTATTACCATTTATTATTTATGGTGCAACTGTAACGAAAACCAATTTCCCCCGGGATCAATAAAGTATGACCGTGACTATGACTATGAATGGTGGTGCTGGCTCAAATGGGTGAATGGCCTACTCCTGCACCTATTGTCTATTGTCTATTGTCTATCCCCTCTTATATTCTCATGGGCATGTGTCGTAAAATTTGTTATCTTCGCAGTAGCAGTTCAATGCAATACATAAATCAATCAATCAATTTCAGTATTTGTATATTGAATAGACTAAAAAATCATGCAAAAACAGTAATAATATATAATTAAAAAGTGAGGTAGTGTTCATGGGTTCAGTGTCCATTTAGGAATCAGATGGCAGAGGGGAAGAAGCTGTTCCTGAATGGCTGAGTGTGTGCCTTCAGGCTTCTGTACCTCCTACCTGATGGTAACAGTGAGAAACGGGCATATCCTGGGTGCTGGAGGTCTTTAATAATGGATGCTGCATTTCTGAGACATTGCTCCTTGATGACGTCCTGGGTACTTTGCAGGCTGGTGCCCAAGATGGAGCCGACTAAATTTATGACCTTCTACAACTTCCTTCAGTCCTATGCAGTAGCCCCCCAACACCAGACAGTGATGCAGCCTGTCAGAATGCTCTCTACGGTACATCTATAGAAGTTTTTGAGTGTTCTTGTTGACATACCAGATCTCTTCAAACTCCTAATGAAGTATAAATGCTATCTTACCTTCTTAATAGCTGCATTCATATGTTGAGACCAGGTTAGCTCTTCAGCGATCTTGACAACCAGGAACTTGAAACTGCTCACTCTCTCCACTTCTGATCTCTCTATGAAGATTGATATGTGTTCCTTCGTCTTACCCTTCCTGAAGTCCACAATCAGCTCTTTCGTCTTACCGATGTTGAGTGCCAGGTTATTGCTGTGACACCACTCCTCTAGCTGGTACTTTCTCTTCTCCATCTGAGATTCTACCAACAATGGTTGTATCATCAGCAATTTATAGATGGTATTTGAGCTATGCCTAGCCACACAGTCATGGGTATAGAGAGTGTAGAGCAGTGGGCTGAGTACACACCGCTGATAGTCAGCGAGGAGGAGATATTATCACCAATCCGCACAGATTGTGGTCTTGCGCTTAGGAAATCGAGGATCTACTTTCAGAGGGAGGTACAGAGGCCCAGGTTCTGTAACTTATCAATCATGACCATGGGAATGATGGTGTTAAATGCTGAGCTATAGTCAATAAACAGCATCCTGACATAGGTATTTGTATTGTCCAGGTGGTCTAAAGCCATGTGGAGAGCCATTGAGATTGCATCTGCCGTTGACCTATTGTGTCAACAGGCAAATTGCAATGAGTCCAGGTCTTTGCTAAGGTAGGAATTCAGTCTAGTCATGACCAACCTCTCATAACATTTCATCACTGTAGATGTGAGTGCTATTGGGCGGTAATTATTAAGGCAGCTCACATTATTCTTCTTAGGCACTGGTATAATTGTTGCCTTTTTGAAGCAAGTGGGAACTTCCACCCGTTGCAGTGAGAGGTTGAAGATGTCCTTGAATACTCCCGCCACATGGTTGGCACAAGTTTTCAGAGACTTACCAAGTACTCCATCAGAGCCCTTGCCTTGCGAGAGTTCACCCTCTTTAAAGACAGCCTATCATCAGCCTCTGAGAAAGAGATCACAGGGTCATCAGGTGCAGCAGGGACTTTAACAGCTTAGTTATATTCTCCCTTTCAAAACGGGCATAGAAAGCATTGAGTTCATCTGGTAACGAAGCATCGCTGCTACTCATGCTATTGGTTTTCACTTTGTAGGAAGTAATGTCTTACACAACCTGTCAGAGTTGTCGTACATTCGATGTTGCCTCCAACCTCATTCAAAATTGTCTCTTCACCCTTGAAATAGCCCTCTACAGGTCATACCTGGTTTTCTGGTACAGACCTGGGTCACCCGACTTGAATGCCACAGATCTAGCCTTCACACACCTCCTGGTTCATCCATGTCTTTTGCTTTGAGAATATACAACAAGTCTTTGTGAGCACACACTCATCTACACAGGTATTAATGAAGTTGGTAACAACTGCAGCATACTCATCCAGATTCGAAGATGAATCCCTGAATACGGTCCAGACCATCGACTCAACGCAGTCCTGTAAGCACTCCTGTGCTTCCTTTGCCCATACCTTCTTAGTCCTCATTTCTGGTGCTGCAGTCTTCAATCTCTGCCTATACTCGGAGAGTAGAAGTACAGTCAGTTGAGCAGACTTCCCAAAATGAGGTCATGGAATATCACGGTAGGCATTCTTGACGGTGGTGTAACAATGACCCAGTGTGTTGTTTCCTCTGGGTAATGCAAGTGGTTTGTTGATGATAATTGTTCAGTGATATTTTTTCAGACTGGCCTGGTTAAAATCCCCCAAAACAATTGTGAAGGCATTAGCGTGTGTGTGTGACATCCTGTTGAAGGTTATCTTCTGGTCCAAGCTGACCAGTCAGGTATTCAACCCGCCTGTCCTGTACGTAGGCAGTGGTATCCCTGAGCAGCACAAGGTTGTCAGAGATCTTCCTGTCAGGTAGTGCATAGGTTTGAACCATGATATACATAGTGATGTACGCATCCAGCTGGTCTGGATTCATCCAGTCTCTCAGAGCCAAGTACAACTCAGCTGGTAAGCCATACTTCCGGGGGTTTTATTCAAGTCTGAGGAACGGATGGAGCCAGTCAGTTTCCCCAGGTTCAGTGGCTGGTCTAGACTCTCTCACTTGCTGTTTTTCTGAATACTTCTGATGTTCTGGGAGGCCGTGGTGTCTGTGATCTTTCGGTCATACAGACTGGCATAGAAGGATCTGCAGATCCTCCAAGTGTCTGGCTGTCTGGATCACAGAGATCCCCCCTGAACCTTTTGAAAGAAGAAAAGTGAGCACTTTTCATCCTATTCCACCTTATGGACCCTGGGTCAAAGATGATCTTGGAGAATTTGGTGGCGAACAGCTGGGCTTTCCGGCATTTCACCTCTCATAACTTCTCCCTCACATCCACCTCCTTTGTTTGCAGAAGGAAAAGTTACTGCATCTTTGTCTGAAGTTTACACAGTTCCTCTGTTCCTGCTTTACTTTCTGAACCCCTTTGTCGATAAAGATCCTCTTGAAATTCTCCTCGGTTGTTTCCCACCAGTGAACATGAAAATCAAATAGGGCAAATAGGGGTATTGTAAGGTGTTGACACATCACACGATTCTCTTCACACTATGTGCATTCAAAGATTCCAGCTTAATGTCCATGATTGAGATCTTTAGTCACAGATCTTATCCAGGTCACTCAGTCTGAGCCATATTGCCCATAGGCTTGATCAACTGTCACACTGTTTGTGGACTCAGGTACTGAACATGATCCATTTCCCATGTGCAACAATGCTGATAGTGTTTCTGGGAGGAGGTTGGTCACTGCTCTTCCCTCAACATCCTGCTCAGATCAATCTGCGCCTGCCACTTCTCTGAGCTGTCTTGTGCCGGATGCTGGTCTGCTCCCGGTCTTCAGGAGCTGGGGGTCGACAGTCCTTGTGCTTCTCCTGGTCTCTCAAAGCTGGGGGCTTATGGCCTCTGCGCTCCCCCTGGTTTCGTCAGCAGCATTTCTTCCCCATTTGTAATTACCTTTTGACTCCTTTCCACTTTTTCCTAGGCTGTTCGGTGCTTCTTCTCTCAGTGTCGTAGGTTTCACGCACTTGCTGCATCCTGCAAACAGGAAAGGTTGCTGTTATCTGTATGCTGCCTTCCTGTTCTTCCTGCTCAAGGTCAGCCTTTCCTCAGTCACAGTTTGTATTTCAGTTTTGGCCATGGCTTCTGCACTGGTGGTAAGCATGTTAGCATTTGCCTGAGCATTATTGGTGACCACCCCCCCAAACCGCTTATCACCTGTGCGTAGCAGCCAACATGCTTAGGACAGGCTTTGTAGAGGTGTCTTATCTCTCCACAAAGTTTGCAGCATTTGCTTTCCTGATGGTCCCCTGTCTCGTGGCCTTCCTGCTTGCTGCTCTTGCAGATAACTGTACTGCATTGAGCTGCCACATGAACAGACTTGGTGCCATTACGGCACAGTCTGGGATAACTGGTATCTACCACTTAACTTCAGTTACCTCCGATGGTGAAGATTGGCCATCAAGTGAATGAGGGAGCCATCCGATTCCACCCTCAACTTGACCTTCACCTAGCATTTGCTTCTCCAGATCCCAAACGTATCTTTGATGTCCATATAGTTTCCTGTTCCCGCGACATAATGAGCAAGGAAGGTGAGGATGTCCACAACAAGCACATGGGTTGAACATGCGTACTGTAATCACACTCTCCATCTGGGTGGAGATGGTGAAGAGAGGCTGTGCCTTCAGCTGCAACTGTGGCACCTTGTTCCACTTCTCTCGAATATCTTCAAGTCAAAGAAGTACAGCACAGAAATTAGTCTATGTCAAAAACATTTAAACTGCCTACTCCCATCGTCTATCCCTCTGTTACCCTATCATTCACGTACAATACCTGTCGAAACTTCTCTCAAATGTTTAAATCAAGCTCTCATGCACCACTGCTGCTGGCAGCTCATTCTACACTCTGATGACCCCCTGAGTGAAGTATCTTGCAGGAATTCTGCGATCTCACCATGTTCTCAAAGGTTATGATAAAAAAGCCTTGAATGTAGTAATTGCAGCAGTCAAGCAGGACCTTCTGAATGAAGTGTTCCCTGGTGAAGGAGCTTCCGTCACTGCCACCCGGGAAATGCTTCCGATCCCAGATCCTCTCGTAGATGCCACCATTCTAATTAGGCACCAATTGGTGGATAAGGATGTCAGATTCATTTCCCCCAGTCAGCATGAGGATCCACCTCTACATCAGCGTGTTACTCTGTTACCAGACCCTTGATTCGTCCTTCTGTCCTCTCTCACCATCCTCAGATCTGCTATGGTATTACACTTGATCTTAGCCACACAGCTGAGGAGCAGGCTCCCATGTCAGCCAGAAGGTATCATTTAGTGTACCTTCCAGTCCAAATTATCCACTACAAGACTTTCTGGTCTGAACTAAAGCAACCACTTACCTTCTAGTCCAGGGGGTTCCACTCCTAGTCTCTAAGGATCGAGCAGACACGGCCGTGATCAGAGAGCTGGGCGGCATGTCAGATTTGGAATCAGGTTCATTATAATTGATACTAAGACAGTTTTTATGTGTAAACATTAATCATACATGATTTCCCAAGATAGAACACAAGTCCATTGTAGTGTTAAGTAATCAAAGTGGTCATTGTTTTGTTACATTGAGGAAGCGATTAGCTTTGTGCTGGTTGGTCTACGAAGGGAATGATTGAAGGGAAGTAGCTTTTCGTGAACCTGCGGTGCAGGACTTTCAGCTGCTGTGCCTCCTGCCTGATGGTAGCAATGAAAAGATGGCATAGCCTGCGGAGTGGATATCTTTGATGACGGATGCTGCACTCCTGAGGCGACGCCTCTTGTAGATGCTATCAATGGTGGGGATTGATGTTTCCATGATGTATGGGGCTGAATCCACTACTCTCTGCAGTGTCTTGCATTCCTATGCATTCAAAGTGCTGTACTAGACCATAAGCAACCAATCAGGATACTTTCAACAGTGTATCTGGAGATCTGGAGAAGTTTGTTAGAGTGTTCGGTGACATGTCAAACCTCTTTAGCCTTCTAGGAAAGTAAAGATGCTGCCATGCCTTCCTTGTGATTGCAATTAGGGTGCTCAGCCCAGGACAGGTCATCCAATATATTCATGCCCAAGAATTTAAAGCTGTTGACTCCACTGCCAATCTCCTAATGTCTGTAGACTGGCACACATTTGCCCTCCTTCCCTTTGTTAAAGTCAGTAATGAGCTCTTCAGTTTTATTGGTGTTGCGTGAAAGGTTGTCGTTGCAGCCCCTAACTAAGAGTTCTATCTCACTCCTGTATGTTAACTCAAACCGTATGTTCTCTCAAACCGTAGCACACCAACTTTATTCACCATATTTTGTTCACTCAAACACATGTATTTTAAAAGTTCTAATACGTACCCCATAATCTTTCTTAGACTGTTTCTGTCAGACATGATATATTCTCCAACGTTAGCCAACATTTATGATCCTTAACGGACAATAGCCCTGTCTTTTACATCTACAAGTTGTTGCCCATTCCTGTTACAAACTCTTTCAAAAGGAGCAAACTCTATTTATTTAAAGTTTGATATTCTCTCAAGTGCTGAAGTAAAAACTTCAGTATTCTTGCAGAATTCAGTGAAGCATCAACCCAGTGCACTCCATGGTCTCAGAAAAGAGACCAAATGACTTCAAATCAAAGCATAACTTTGATTTCATTTCATCAACTTCATTCATGCATCTAATAACAGGAGCGCACAAGACTGAGTTGGTTTAACAAAACTCCAGGTATCCATAGAACTGATGAGAGTCATTCATGTATCAATAATATGTGCTATATTAGCTGTTCTCAGCATCTAAGATTACAAGTAGTGCTTTGGTCTCAACTCTCAGTGTGAAATAGTCTATACATACAAAGATCCTGGCTTATCATTGAGGACTTGCAGATTGCTACCATCAAACCTCAGACATGAAGCAAATTTCAAAACAGATTCAGCTATATATCTGAACAAATCCATTCTATGCGGTCAGTCAAGATATTAAGAAATTCCACAGGTTGGGCAGAATGGAGAATGGGAACTACTTCATCCTGAAGTAGTTACTTGCTTAGTTTCTATGGATGTATCATTCTGTATTCTGAGAGTCCTGCTCCTGCAGTCCTTCCTTGTGGGGATGGATTGGGCAATTGATCATAATGTGACGATCTGATTTCCATCTTTGCATTCTCTTTTAAGGCTTCCAAACAACATCCATTTGTGGGTAGTCCTAAAGTGGACTCATGACTCCATGAAATGAGATGTTTTAAGATATCCCTTCCAGTTTGATTGTCAATCAGATGCTTCCTCTGCCATTCTAATGTGCAGTGGATGCTATTTTGCTGCCTTTCCAATGGAACCTGATCCCTCTTTGGCAAACTACTGAAGCCACAGTTGTAATGCAGTGGGTTAATCACATCCAACTATTCGTGAGATATAGCGGTAAACATACAAGCACAACAAAGTAACTTAACCCTAATTTATTCTTATAAAAACAGACAGCACAAATAAATAAGCAAAATACTACATAGCAAGTCACAAAGGTTTCTGGGTTTAAGATTCCTTCAACCCTCAGTTGTTGTCGTCAGGAGAACTCCGATTTCCAATTCCCTTGTGGAATCACCCCTTGATCCCAGGCACTGATTGCAGTCCTGGTTCTGGTTGAAGTTCAAAGGAAACCTCAAAACACAGATACATACAAAATTTCACAAGCACAGGGACAGACAAGCTCTTTGATCTTTTGATCTCATACCGTGAATACAGCCTATTTATTTCCACATTGTGTGTTCACTAACACAGCATTCAGCATACCCTCTTAAATCAATTAGGCATTTTAATGATCACTTCCCATTCATAAGTCCCCCACCGTTTGAACACAAAACATTCCTTGGGCTTACAAAGTGCATTAATGTTTACATATAAGCAATAAGCCTGAATTCTGAATGGATCCATCAATCCATCATTTGACAGACATTCTCAGTTTACTCACTAATAGGCATTTAGCCAATAGGCTGGTCCTGGACTTATTTGCATCTGGCATAGTTTGCATTTTATTGTTTGATTGTTTGTGGTTTTTGTATTGCTATATTTATGCTCTATTCTTGGTTGATGCGGCTGTAACGAAACCCAATTTCCCTCGGGATCAATAAAGTATATCTATCTATCTATCTATTTAGTCACTAACAGACTTACAGCATTTACTCTACAGACCTCACATGCTACAAACTCAGAAATGGTTAAGTTGTCATTTGACCTGACTAACATTCATTCATTGGTTACAAATCACATACACTACAACAGTTCCGTTATTGCACCCTTTGCTTCATCCTATCTAGAGAAAGAAATGTTCCAGGCTCATGGTAGAAAAAGGTAAAGTGAACACATGCAAAATTGAGCCATAGAGATTAAATACAAGGGTGCAATTTATATTTGATGAGAAACAAATCAGGAGTATACAAAGAACTCAGTTTCTATGAGAGAGAGAGAAATATGTTACACAGGAGTTAATAGATCCAACACTAAGAACATAGTGGTTAGATTTTTTTCCCTTATCAGTTACACTAAAATTATATCTTATCAAACATGAAGTCTCGAACAGTGTGTGATGTAATCCCTTATGTTTCTTTAAACATGTAAATAATAAAAAAAATTTGAAATATTCTTATTAACAGAATAAAAACCAGAAATTCCTGAAATACTCAGCAGGTCAGATAGCCTCTGTAGAGAGAGAAAAAGAGTCAACCTTTCATTTGATGACACTTACCTGAATAGGGCAAAGTTGCAAATGTCCCAGGAGATTTCCTACAAAGCTGTAACCCAATCTTTGTGTGGTTTCTGTAATGAAGAGGAGACCACACCATGTGCACCAAGCATAGAAAAGTTCCACACAGGTGTGTCTTTGACTTTCCAGTTGCCTGCCAGTTTAATCAAAAGGCTAAATACTAAAGAGGCTGCAGATCTGACATAAAAATAAAAAATAGTGAAACTACTCAGCAGGTCAGACAGCATCTTGGAGAAGAAATTAGAGTTAACTGCTCTAATTGATGACAGGTTCTGATGACCTGAAACACTCAGTTTATTTCTCCATGAAGACTACCTGACCCAATGAATACTTGCTGCAGTAGTTGTACTTAGCATTCATTGATCATTTTAATTTTCTGCCCCTTTCTCATCCTGACTTCTCTGCTTTTAGCCTTTCTACAGAACTCATGAGGCTAAATGCAGCCTTGGGAAAAAGTGCCTCCTCTTCCCACAAGGCACATTACAACCTTCTGAACGCAACGCCGACTTCAGGTAGTGAGGCATTCCATTTTAAAATGTCCTATTTCCAACATGAGCTTATTTGAAGTGGTTTATTGGCCAAAACACCAGGGATAACTAACTGTTCTTCTTTGTACTCGTACCACTAAATCTTTTATATCCATTTCAGAGAGCAGGCAGATTCTTGAATTTACTTCTCACCAGAAAAAAAGTACATTCCTCGGTACCCTAACAATTAAGCCACAACTGACATATCGGCTTCATCTCCCACCATATTAAATATTAAAAATTAGTTCCTTGTTGTCAATTGACATGTTTGGTAGCAAAACCTGACAGATGACATCAGTGACTGAAATACCATAATACATTTTAAATGAACCCAAGAACAAGTATTACAGAGAAGACAAGTTAGTTGCACAAGGACTGAGAGATATTTGTCAGCATCTTTCTTTGAGATCCACAACAAGCAACATCATTTAGCAGATAAACTTGATCTTATTCAGCAAGACCAGCTCTTCTAAAGTGAAAAAAAACACTGAATGTCCATGAGTGTTCAGAGGGAGTCTAGAGGAATATTATTTATATTCCTAATGGATTATGAACCTCTGGTCTCCTGACACTAAATAATTACTCTTGTGAAATTTAAGGTGCACTTTGAATTAATTCTTTCAGCAATAAAATTTCTTGTACTTTATAATGTTCATAAAATCAATTGCTTGGACAGTTTAAACCATTGCCTGGTCTTTCCTTTGATTATCCCAAAGAGTAAAACCATTTCAAACAGATACCCCATATTTTTCTGCAAGCTTGAAAATTTCAGAATTAAAGAATAATGTGCAAGCTAAGATACTGATCAGCAACAGAATCGATTAATTGTGTACTGTGGAGGACACTAAGTCATGCAGTTTTACTGTCTCTCTGCCTGTGATTTTCAAAATATAGCTCCTTGAACTTCTGTGGGCTTCCCCAGATTTAAATGGTTGTGCAGATGAAGCAGTGAGCTCTGCAAGGGTTGATGGCTGGAAATCCATTTATTTTATGTTTGACGACCTGAGTGTTAGCTTGGTATCAGCATTTGTCAGTAGACCCAGTGTACAGACGAATGATTTGAAATTATAAGTATATTTGTAATGATGGTTAATGTGGATAATAACACTAATTGGACCAAATCACATGGTTAAATGTAAAGAAAGCTGCTGATTTAATGCCACCATAGATAATCTTTGAGTTGTGAGGAATCACATTCAATAGGAAGTTCATGGAGTCATAAAGCCAAGATAAAGTAGAGCATAGAACATAGTACAGTACTGGACAGGAACAAGACTTTTGATCCACTGTTAAATTTCTTCTATTTGAACGTACCATGGGTTAACAGTAATGAATCATATTCTGGAAGAATTAGACAACTTTTATTTACAGTAATAAACAAACACTTCTTAATCACGCCATGTGCTGGGACATACTGGCAAGCCCCACGCATGCTCAGTGCTCTGTCCAATCATGTACTGTCACATCATTGCACCTGATATCACCACATCTTCCCTTCCTTAAAAAGAAAAAATAAATAACAACATTAATCAAAGCAAAGACATAATTCAACAAGTCTCAATCAGTCTCTCTGTGGGTTTATGAACACAAGTAGACCTCCTAAGTGGTACACACATATCTTGTGTTTCCTTGTTATTATTTACATGTTTTGTCTCATCTGTATCAGTTAAATGAATCTCTGAAGAATCACATTTTCTTTCCCTTAAAAAAAACAAATAACAACATTAACCAATAAATAAATCAGCTAACGGAAACTCTGAAGTTGGCTCATCGCTGTCTGAGCCATACTCTTCTTCTGCTTCTTCTTTTTCTTCTTCTTTCCTACTTTAAGCTTTTCTTTATGTATCTCAATTAAATTTTTTGGTACACTCTCACATGTCTCCAGGTTAGAATCTGGAATTTCAGGTAAGCAGTTCACACTATCCTCCTCAGCAATCTGTTTCCCTGCTTCTGTTTGGACTGGATCTTTCCTAAATCCTTACACTTCTATTTTTAATGAAGTACTAATCTTCTTTTCTTCATCTAACTCATTTATTAACTATGTAATCTCTTTTTTATGCTGAGACTTCATCACTTCAATAAAACTTCTCAATTCCATTATGTGCTTTCACTTCTTGCTTATACTGTGCGCACTGTGAGCGTTCTTGCTCTAGACGGTGATTAAACTGAATCTCATATTCTCTCAGTGACTCTTTCATTATCGCTTGCATTGAAGCAGCCTCTTCCTACCATTGCCTTTTCACATCATCAATTGCCTCCTGTTTGGTCATCTCAGACACTGCAGCTACTGCTTTTATATTCTCCATGTCAGCATTTGCACGAAGAGCATCTATATAAAATTCCTCACGTTCATCTTCAATCACTGCATTTACTTGTTTCATTTTATTTTCCTTCTTTCTATTTCTACAGCAGCATGAAAAATGATTAATCTTACCACAGTTGTAGCAAATTTTGCCATATGCGAAACACTGATTAGGATGGTGTTCCCGCGCACAGCGATCACATGACTATGTTTTCAAATGCCATCTTGCTCTCCATCGGTTTTGTCGACGTAATATTATATTTCTTGATATATTTGCACTTTTTTACAGCGTTTACATTGCAGTTTTCAACAAAAAGCTCTTCAGCCTGCAACATTACAGTCTCAGAAGCTTCACAGAGTGCGAAAGCTTTTTCAAAATTTAAATCTTGTTCTTTCAACAGCCTTTCTCTTAGAGCATTATCACGAATGCCACAAACTATTCTATCTTTAATCAGAGAATCCGTGAGCAATCCAAACTCGCATGTTCTACTATGCTTTCTTAATTCAGTAACATACTGATGAATTGTTTCAATAGCTCTTTGCGCACATGTGAAGCATTTATTTCGTTCAGACATTACATTACACTTAGGTGTACAAAATACTTCAAATCTGTCCAGTATTGACTTCAAATTGAAATTATCTCCATCTTCAAAGACAAAATTATTGTATACCTCTACTGCGTCATTTCTGATTACATGGAGCAAAAGTGCAGCTTTGTTTTTTTTTATTTCTCTTCATAATCGATTGCCGATAAGTACAGTTCAAACTGTTGCTTGAAGATCCTCCAATTCTCCGCTATGTTCCCAGTCAGCTGAAGTTTTGGTGGCGGTAGTAAACCTTCCATATTACCATTTGCAGTTTGAACTTTATTCCTCTTTTTTTCGATTATCTTCAATTCTTGATTCTTGATTCTTCCGTATTATTCTTCCAGAACCACTCCTGACACCGTGTTATATTTCTTCTATTTTAGCGTACCATGGGTTAACAGTAAAGAATCATATTCTGGAAGAATTGGAGAACTTTTATTTACAGTAATAAACAAACACGTCTTAATCACGCCATGTGCTGGAACATACCGGCAAGCCCCGCGCATGCTCAGTGCTCTGTTCAATCATGTACTGGCACATCATTGCACCTGATATCACCACAGTCCACAATGTTGTGCTGAACCAAATAAATAGTAATCAAATGTCCACTAAATTAATCCCTTATGCCTACACAATGTCCATATCCCTCCATTTTCCACACATTCAGGTGCCTATCCAAGCTTCTCTTAAAAGTCCCTCATGTATCTTCCCCTACAACCACCCCAGGTGCACATTCCAGGCACCCTTAATCTCTGCATAAAAAGTGTGCCTCTCACATTAAATGCTACTATCCCCAACACCTCCAACCTTTGTGTCATCAGCAAATTTACTAACCCATCCCTCCACATCTTCATCCAGGTCACTTATAAAAATCAAAAAGAGTTTGGGTCCCAGAACAGATACCTGAGGCACACCACTGGTCACTGACCTCCATGCGGAATACAACCCATTTACAACCACACTTTGCCTTCTGTGGGCAAGCCATTTCTGGATCCACAAAGTAATATCCCCTCGGATCCCATGCCTCCTTACTTTCTTAGTAAGCCTTTCATGGGGTACCTTATCAGTTGCCTTGCTGAAATCCATATACATCTACTGCTCTACCTTCATCAATGTGTTCAAAAAATTCAATCAGGCTTGTAAGGCACGACTTGCCTTTCACAAAGCCATGCTGACCAACCACTGAAGTAAGACGCACTGGTCTATAATTTCCTGCGCTATCTCTACTCCCTTTCTTGAATAATGGAAAAACATCCACAATCCTCCAATTTTCCAGAACCTCCCCGTCCCCACTGATGATGCAAAGATCATTGCCAGAGGCTCAGCAATCTCTTCCCTCACCTCCCACAGTAACCTGGGGCACATCTCGTCTGGTCCCAGTGACTTATCCAACTTGATGCTTTCCAGAAGTTCCAGTACATCCTCTTTCTTAATATCTATATGCTCAAGCTTTTCAGTCCACTACAAGTCATCCCTACAATCGCCAAGATCCTTTTCTGTAGTGAATACTGAAGCAAAGTACTCATTAAATACATCTGCTATCTCCTCTGGATACATACACACTTTTCCATTGTCACACTTGATTGGTCCTATTATGTCACATCTTATCCTCTTGCTCTTCACATACTCGTAGAATGCCTTGGGATTTTCCTTAATCCTGTTTGCCATAGCCTTCTCATGGCCCCTTCTGGCTCTCCTATTTTCTTTTTTGAGCTCCTTCTTGCTAGCCTTATAATCTTCTAGATCTCTCTCATTACCTAGTTTTTTGAACCTTTGGTAAGCTCTTCTTTTCTTCTTGATTAGATTTACAACAGCCTTTGTACACCATCCTTTGTACTCTACCATCCTTTCCCTGTCTCATTGGAACGTACAGTACCTGTGCAGAACTCCAGGCAAATATCCCCTGAACATTTGCCACATCTCTTCTGTACTTTTCCTTGAGAAGATCTGTTCCCAATTTATGCTTCCAAATTCTTGCCTGATAGCCTCATATCTCCCCTTATTCCAATTAAACACTTTCCTAACTTGTCTGTTTCTATCCCTCTCCAATGCTATAGTAAAGGAGGTAGAATTATGATCACTATCTCCAAAATGCTCTTCCACTGGGAGATCTGACACCTGACCAGGTTCATTTCCCAATACCAGATCAAGTACAGCCTCTCCTCTCGAAGGATTATCTACATATTGTGTCAAGAAACTTTCTTGAACACACCTAACAAACTCTACCCCATCTAAACCCCTCGCTCTAGGGACATGCCAATCGATATTTGGGAAATTAAAATCTCCTACCACAGCAACCCTGTTATTAGATTATGAAGACACGTAGTCCCCTTTTATTGTCATTTAGTAATGCATGCATTAAGAAATGATACATTATTTCCTCCGGTGTGATATCACAAAACACAGGACAAACCAAGACTGAAGAAACTGACAAAACCACATAATTAATCATATCTATGTTCACCCATCATTGACGTCGATGAGGACCTCGACACCATAATGATGGTGTCGAGACTAGCGCGTGATTTGGATTTAAGTGAGGGAGAGTTGCGCAGCGTCAGCCTCACCCTCTCTTCCCAATTCCTGTCTGGATCCAGTGGCAAGACAGAGTCTAGACGGCTGGAGATGGGACTAGGTGCAGTGGATGACCAGGATGCCCTCTGTGTCTTGTCCTGCTCTACACATTCCACGACGCCTGCAGAGACCGCCTTCTTGACTGTTGGACCTTCCATTGGTCTCGTCCGCTCCATCCGCCGGAGTCTGGCTTCACATGCTGGGATAAACAACTCCCTATCTGACCGAGGGTTTGAGACCCGTCGGCTACCCTCACCTGGTTTAGCCGGCTTGTCAAAGCCGTTGCCCGGGGTGTGGCCGCTGTCGCATGCAAACAGCTTCGGGGAGCCACAGGTGAGAGCTGAGTGCCAGGTGGGGACCAAAGGTGGACTAACCGCCCTGAAAAGGACGCGACATGTTCCCCCACCAGAGGTGCTACCCCACCCTGACACCCCATACACCCTATTATACATATAGTTACAAACAGTGTAACAATACCATAACTTGATGAAGCAAGTCCGTGAGCACAGTAAAGTTCAAAGTTTCTCAAATGTCCCACATCTCACGCAGACGGGAAAAGAAAGAAAAACTCTCTCTGCCATGCTGACCACAATTCGACTCTGAGTCATCCGAAAACTTCGAGCTCTGATCAGCTCTCCGACACCGAGTACTGAGTGGCATCTCTGCTGAATGATTCGACCTCCTTCTCGGTCGCCAAAAGCAGGCAAGGCTGGGGATTTTGAGGCCTACCCTCCGAAAGATTCCCGACTACACAGTAACGACAGCAGTGGACGGGCGTTTCAGAATTTTTTCCAGATGCTCCTCTGTGCTTTCACGTCCATTCTCCATCAAATCAGAATTGTCCACGGCCCCTACTTAACAGATACAACATCATTTTTCATCGGAGAGCTGCGCACGTGCGGTGCACTGCCGTCTTCTCCTCCCACCTTTTATTACACCTTTCCAGAATCTGTCTCTCTATCTGTTCCTTGATGTCCCTGTTACTATTGGGTGATCTACAAAAAACACCCAGCAATGTTATATACCCCTTCCTATTCCTAACTTCTACCCACAGAAACTCTGTAGGCAACTCCTCCATGACTTCCTCCTTTTCTGCAGCCATTACATGATCTCTGATCAACAGTGCCACACCCCCACTTCTTTTGCCTCCCTCCCTGTCCTTTCTGAAATATCTAAAGCCTGGCACACAAGGTAACTATTCCTGCCCCTGAGCCATCCAAGTCTCTGTAATGGCCACAACATCATAGCTCGAAGTACTGATCCACGCTCTAAGCTCATCTGCTTTGTTCATAATACTCCTTGCATTAAAATAGACACATCTCTCTCAAACCATCAGTCTGAGCGCATCCCTTCTCTATCACCTACCTATTCTCCCTCTCACATCGTCTCCAAGCTTTCTCGACTTAAGAGCCAACTGCTTCTTCCTCTGTCTCTTCAGTTCAGTTCCCCAGCAATCCTAGCTTAAACTCTCCTCAATAGCCTTAGCAAACCTGACCCCTAGGATATTGGTCCCCTGGGATTCAAGTGCAACCCATCCTTTTTGTACAGGTTATTCCCACCCCAAAAGAGGTCCCAATGATCCAGAATTCTGAATCCCTTCCCCCTGCTCCAATCCCTCAGCCACACATTTATCCTCCACCTCACTCTATTCCTATACTCACTGTCACGTGGCACAGGCAGTAATCCCAAGATTACTACCTTTGTGGTCCTGCTTCTCAACTTCCTTCCTCACTTCCTGTAGTCTGCTTTCAGGACCTCCCCTCTTTTCCTGCCTGTGTTGTTGGTACCAATATGTACCACGACCTCTGGCTGTTCTCCTTCCCACTTCAGGATATTGTGGACACAATCAGAAACATCCCAGACCCTGGCACCTGGAAGGCAAACTACCATCCATGCTTCTTTCCTGCATCCACAGAATCGCCTGTCTGACCCCCTAACTATAGAGTCCCCTATCACTGCTGCCATCCTCTTCCTTTCCCTACTCTTCTGAGCCACCCCATAAGGGGGTTCCTTATGTCCAGTCTATTCCGCAATTTAGTTTTCATTACATTCATTGCAGAAAACTCCGCTTCACAGAGATATGATGTTGGAAATGGAAGCAATGTTTTCAGTGCTTTCGTGGCTATCTCAGGATATTCAGCCTTGACTATGATCCAGAATGCCAGCAGAGATGTTATGTCAAACATATTTTTCAGCCCACCAGCATTTGCAAGCTCAAGGAGTTGACCTTTTTTTTCCCGAGCTGACATGGTTGATTCACCAGGGACATTTACAACAGGGTCACAGACCCATTCCTTTGCACGTCTTGGGTCACTGATGACCTTGCGTGCGTTCAAGTTCAACAGTGCATGACAGGGAATGAGGAAAGGTGCAGCTGACTCATATCATTCCATATCGCCAAATTATATCGTTTCCTCGCAGCCCGGTAGCGCATGCTTTGCGGGCCGGTGGTTGGGGACCACTGGCCTAGAAGACGAGCTCACCTTTGGAGTTCCGAAGTTCCACAGCCCTGTGGATAGGCTATTTGATTCTTTCTCTCTCTCACCCGTTCTACCTCTCAGCCCACTCTTTCACCCCCCCACCCTCTTTCTCACACTCCCAGCTGGGATGTGAAATCTCCTGGATGGCAGTTCTTGCTGTTCATTTATTTAATGATTCCAATTCAACATCATCTGACGCTGAGGAGAACTCTCTGCTACTCATTACAGTTTTAATGGTGTCCTCTGAACTCCAGTGTCAAACTCTACAAGAGTTATGACACCTGAGGCCTGAGTTGGCATTAACCAATATGAGCATTGCATAGAATTTGACACAATTGATTGTAAAATTTCAGACCAGAAAAGCATATTTTTTTCTTTTTAATTTAAAATTTGCTAGTAGACGAGCATGATTAAAATTCTCAGTCCAATTAGTTTAGGCTTTTCAGGGGATACCAAACACACCAGGAAAATTAGAGGAGGCAGCCAAAAAAATTGTAACGTCCTCCTACATCTCTGAAACAGGATGCCACTCCAGATGCAAGCCCAAAATGTAGCATTATTATCAAAATGTAATATCATTAAGCATTATTTGAAGTTCTTCCCAATGACTAGGTGAAAATGAGCGACCTCGGCTCAACAAAAAGGGGATTATCAAGTCAATATCATATTTCTCATTGCAGACTTTGCTCTCTGCACCTTGAAAACACTGTTTCCCTCAATACTATACATACTTGACTGTGAAGCACTTAAGGACATCTTGAGTTTGTGTAAGGCATTCCAAGGATCACTGTTTTCTTTAGAGAATGATAACTTTCAATTATTAATGGACTGCAGGACTATGGGGTTAATGCAGGAAAGTCATGCTCAGGTAAATGATTCAAAATGATCTTATTGAATAACACCATTAACCAGGGTCAGCGTGCTCCTGCTTCATTCTCTTTTGACAAGTTGACAAGATTGGTGAATGTCATTTCCAAACACAAGTGCAAAGGAGGATGAAATAATTGTTGTTCCGGATCCAATGCAGAACAAAAACAGGTAAAGATCACAGTAAGAAAAAAAAGTAAATATAAATACATAAGACAGCTTATATAATTGAAAGTCTCTCTATAAAGTGATGCTAGGCACAGGAGTGTTTGTACATAGGGTGACTGACAGGAAATGATAAAATAGTGGTGGGGGGGTAGTGGGTGGGTTAGTGGGTGGAGGTGTTGACCAGTTTTACTGTTTGGGAAAAATAGCTATTTTTGAGTCAGTGGTCCTGGCATGGATGCTACGTAGCCTCCTCCCTGATGCAAATGGGATAAACAATCCATGAGCATGGTGGGTGGAATCCTTCATAATGCTACTGGCTACTGGCTCGGTTCGAGCACCTTTCTGCATATATGTCCTTGATGGCTGGTAGGCTGATGCCGGTGATATGTTGGGCAGTTTTGACTACCTGCTGTTCAAATGGTTCAATTTAATATGGGAGAATGGTGTATAGCTTACATCTGAAATTCTTACTCTTAGCAGACAGCCATGAAACAAAGAATGAATGACAGAAACATCAAAACCCCAAAGCTGCACTCCCCTCCCACACACAACACTCAGCAGAACATAGAACATAGAATAGTACAGCACAGTACAGACCCTTCAGCCCACAATGTTGTGCCGACCCGTAAACCCTGCCTCCCATATAACTCCCCACCTTAAATTCCTCCATATACCTGTCTAACAGCCTCTTAAATTTCACTAGTTTATCTGCTTCCACCACTGACTCAGGCAGTGCATTCCATGCATCAACCACTCTCTGAGTAAAAAACCTCCCTCTAATATCCCCCTTGAACTTCCCACCCCTTACCTTAAAGCCATGTCCTTTTGTACTGAGCAGTGCTGCCCTGGGGAAGAGGTACTTTTTGTCCACTCTATCTATTCCTCTTAATATCCTGTATAGAAGCATTGACCCTCTCCCTCTCTTCTTGCAGTAGCAAAAGCACTGACTGTAGGCCCTTCCTGCCCACTGCAGTGTATTTTCCGCACTATGCAGTGACACAGCACGTAACTATACTCTTTACTATGCACCTGTAGAATGACGTTAGTATAGATATGTATAGTCCAGCTCTCTTCAATCTCCTCAGAAAGTAGAGGCATTGGTGAGCTTTCCTGATTTGTAGAATGTGATTTGGGACCATGAGAGGTTGTGCGAGATGTGCGCTCCCAGGAGTTTGAAACTGCTTGCAATTTCCACTGCCATGCTGCCTATGTAAGTAGGGGTGTGAATTCTCCTGAATTCGATAACCATCTCCTTTGTCTTGTTGACATTGAGGAAGAGGTTATTTGCCTGTCACCAGTCCTCAAGCACTTCCACCTCCTCTCTGTAGGCAATCTCATCATTGTTGTTAATGAGCCCCTCCACAGCTGTATATTCAGCAAATTTGACAATATGATTATTCGTGTGTTTAACTGAGTAATTGCAAACCCAAATTTTTTGATTTGGTATTTATCTAATAGATGGATAAGATATGAATATTTTCCACTGATTAATATATTGTGCTGTTCAGGAGCAATAATAATTGAGTGACACATACTGACTACAAGTAACCTGGCCTGAAAATAACTCAGGATGATATTGAAAACCATCTTGAAGCACCTCTATGTCTATATAGTCATCCTTGGTCAGTGGCAACAAATAAATAGAGTTGTAAAGGCAGCACAATCCATTTCCCTTCCCGAGTGCACTTCTGTTGACTTCCATGAAACTACATTTCAGAGTGTAACATGCAGCCACTATTGTGGAGCAATTACAACAGAGCGGGCTGATGCTCTAGGAAACTGCCCATACAAAGCAGAATGATTTTCCGAAAGGACAGTAAAAGCTTAAGCATACTCTATACCTGGATTGACAGAATATAAACCAGAGGGATCTGCAGTCACAATATTCAGGTAAGCAATTCTTAACAACAAAGTAGCACTCACACAAAATGATGAGGGGACTCAAAAGGTAAGGCAGCATCTATGGAAAGGAATAAAGAGTCGACGTTTTGGGCCAAGTCCCTTTATCGAGACTCAGTATCTCCAAGATTTACATAAGTTTACTTTAGTAACAAAGGTTTAAGAATGAGAAAAAGAAGCCTGTGCTCTCTAGCTTGTGAAGAAAGCACCTACAGTTTGCTTCAATGAGTAAAATATCAGTTAAATTATCTACAATGCTTACAGGTCTTGGTATAATTGTGTGTGTGTGTGTGTGTGTGTGTGTGTGTGTGTGTGTGTGTGTGTGTGTGTGTGTGTGTGTGTGTGTGTGTGTGTGTGTGTGTGTGAGTGTGTGTGCGTGCGTGCGCGCACGCGTGCCCGTGTCTATAATGTCAATTGGTTAGAATTCCACTGGTGGATTAGGCAATTCTATTTGCATTACATTGGCCACATTGGTTATAGCCAATTACAATAACCAACTGAAAATAGTGCTTTGAAGACAACTGTAATTTGTTTTGTATGGACACATTATATAACATAGGGTTTCTTGAAAACATATGTGACTACATTCTAGAGAACTACGTGTACATAGATTTGAAACATGAGAGTAGCAGCTAGTCAGTATCAGCAAACTGTGAAGGTAGAATTAAGCCAAATGGTTTGCAAGATAATTAAAGGATCAAAAAAGGACAAACTGAAATAAAACTGAGTTAAATCTGAAGTTCTCAGCCTTGTTCTCAAATCCCTCCTTGTCCTTATCTCTGTAATCCTGGCAGCTCTGCAGCCCTTTCTGTACTTCTCCAGTCATAGCTTCCTTTCGCATCGCTGAATTTTGTTCTTTTCACCATCATCACCTGTGCTTTAAGCTGCCGAATCCTGAGCTCTGAAATTGCCTTCTTAAACCTCTACAGCTGCTTAGCACTCTCCTCCCTTCAGACCCCTCAGAAAACTTATATGACCAAGCCTTGTCACTCATCCCACTAATTTTTTATGCAACTTTAGTCATTTGAACGTGTAATCCACTATAAATTCAAAGTAACACACATCAAAGTTGCTGGTGAACGCAGCAGGCCAGGCAGCATCTGTAGGAAGAGGTGCAGTTGACGTTTCAGGCCAAGACCCTTCGTCAGGACTAACTGAAGGAAGAGTGAGTAGGGGATTTGAAAGTTGGAGGGGGAGGGGGAGATCCAAAATGATAGGAGAAGACAGGAGGGGGAGGGATAGAGCCAAGAGCTGGACAGGTGATAGGCAAAAGGGGATACGAGAGGATCATGGGACAGGAGGTCCGGGAAGAAAGACAAGGGGGGGGGGGCGGGGTACCCAGAGGATGGGCAAGAGGTATATTCAGAGGGACAGAGGGAGAAAAAGGAGAGTGAGAGAAAGAATGTGTGCATAAAAATAAGTAACAGATGGGTACGAGGGGGAGGTGGGGCCTTAGCGGAAGTTAGAGAAGTCGATGTTCATGCCATCAGGTTGAAGGTTACCCAGACGGAATATAAGGTGTTGTTCCTCCAACCTGAGTGTGGCTTCATCTTTACAGTAGAGGAGGCCGTGGATAGACATGTCAGAATGGGAATGGGATGTGGAATTAAAATGTGTGGCCACTGGGAGATCCTGCTTTCTCTGGCGGACAGAGCGTAGATGTTCAGCAAAGCAGTCTCCCAGTCTGCGTCGGGTCTCGCCAATATATAAAAGGCCACAGCGGGAGCACCGGACGCAGTATATCACCCCAGTCAACTCACAGGTGAAGTGTTGCCTCACCTGGAAGGACTGTTTAGGGCCCTGAATGGTGGTAAGGGAGGAAGTGTAAGGGCATGTGTAGCACTTGTTCCGCTTACATGGATAAGTGCCAGGAGGGAGATCAGTGGGGAGGGATGGGGGGGACGAATGGTCAAGGGAGTTGCATAGGGAGCGATCCCTGCGGAATGCAGAGAGAGGGGAGGAGGGAAAGATGTGCTTAGTGGTGGGATCCCGTTGGAGGTGGCGGAAGTTACGGAGAATAATATGTTGGACCCGGAAGCTGGTGGGGTAGTAGGTGAGGACCAGGGGAACCTTATTCCTAGTGGGGTGGCGGGAGGATGGAGTGAGAGCAGATGTACGTGAAATGGGGGAGATGCGTTTAAGAGCAGAGTTGATAGTGGAGGAAGGGAAGCTCCTTCCTTTAAAAAAGGAAGACATCTCCCTCGTCCTAGAATGAAAAGCCTCATCCTGAGAGCAGATGCGGCGGAGACGGAGGAATTGCGAGAAGGGGATGGCGTTTTTGCAAGAGACAGGGTGAGAAGAGGAATAGTCCAGATAGCTGCGAGAGTCAGTAGGCTTAAATTCAAAGTGTTGTTAATTCCTCTTTTTATTGACTATTCCGGTATGGAAGTTAATACTGTGCCCGCTAGAAGGCTGAAATGAAACCAATCTTAGAGATCAGTTTAGACATTCTAGTCAAAGAGCTTGCAAAAGGAAACATTTCAAGTCAAACCAAGTCTATTGTCATTTAGCTATAAACACGTTATATAGTTAATAACTTAGCATCAAATGTGACAATGTTTCTCTGGAGCAGGGTGTAACACACAATAACTTAGAAAAGAAAAAAATAAAACCTACAAATGAATTACGCATAAATAAACAAAATGCGTAAATTAAATATTGCAGGGTAGAGTTTCCCATCCTGACTGTTCTTGACTTTATGCATTGGAGTCTCCGCCCTGATGACAGAATGTCGAAGGGGATGCTGTATGGACAGATGGGATCCTTGATAATTCTAAGGGCCCTGTGTACACAGAGCTCCTGGTAAATGCCCCCGATGGATGGTAAGAAGACCCCTATAGTCCTCTCAGCTGTTCTCATAGTCCATTCTCACATACAGAAGGAAATGTTAATTCATTCAAGAGAAAATCTGCAGATCCTGGAAAACCAAGCAACACACACAAAATGCTAGATGAACTCAGCAGGCCAGGTAGCATCTATGAGAAAGAGTTAACAGTCAATGTTTCGGGTTGAAGCTCTTCATCAGAAAAAAATATGAGGAGCCAGAGTAAGAAGGAAAGGGAGGAGAGCAATAAATACAAAGTATTAGGTGATAGGTGAAACTGGAGGGGGGTGGTGGTGTGAAGTAAAAAGCTAGAAAATTGATTAGTGAAAGAAATAAAGGGCTGGAGAGCAGGGAATCAGCTAGGAGAAGATAGAAGACCATGGAAGAAAGAGAAGGGGAAGGAGTACCAGAGGGAGGCGATGAGCAGGCAAGGAGATAAGGTGGGAGAAGGACTTGGGAATGGGGAATTGTGAGGGGGGGGGGGTTGCCATTACCAGAAGTACAAGAAATTGATGTTCATGCCATCAGGTTGGAGGCTACCCAGACGGAATACAAGGTCTAGCTCCTCCAACCTGAGTGTGGCCTCAATGCGTCAGCAGAGGAGGCCATGGACTGACATGTTGGAATGGAAATAGGAAGTAGAATTAAAATGGGTGGCCACTGGGAGATTTCGCTTTATCTGGAGGACAAAACTGCTTGGTGAAGCAGTTTCTCAATCTACGTCGGGTCTCACCGATAAACAGGAGGCCACACCGGGAGCATTGAATACAGCATGACCCCAACAGACTCCCAGCTGAAATGCTGCCTCACCTGGAAGGACTGTTTGGGCCCTGAATTGTAGTGAGGGAGGAGGAGTTGGGGCAGGTGTTTCATTTTCAAGGATAAGTGCCAAGAGGGAGATCAGTGGGAAGGGACGAACAACAAGGGAGTCGCGTAGGGAGCGATCCCTGCGGAAGGCAGAAATTGGCAGGGGAGGGAATGTGAAAGAGGGAATGTTGCTTCGTTCCTTCATCAGATTTCCTTACGATCTCACAGATGAGGGCAGGTCCGAGGATGAAATGATACTAATAAAGGTATCATTTCATAAAAGGTATAAATAAAGGGCATAGAAATCAAAATAATCATGATGTAGGAGGTCTTTTCGTCACTTCTATCCACGTCATCTGGGGAAGGACTATATAGGATTGGTATGTCACCTTTAGGATTGAGTATGTTGCCCTGCGGGACACAGCTCGTCAAGTACACATCCAAGCAGAAGATCCATAAAGATCTGGGCAAGAGTGAGAAATTGATCAAAAGCTAGAATTAAGTTCTAGAATAAAGCAAAGGGCCTGTTTCCATGCTGTAGAACTCCATGGCTACTTTTTAAATGTGCTGAGGGTGTCTGCTTCTATTATCTTTCTGAGCAATGAGTCCCAGACCCCGAACATCACCCCTCTTGCCTCTTATGCAACTTCTCAGCTACAGAACGTTGAATGGGAACAGAATGTCCTGCTAGCCCTACAGAAAGATATGATGAAACAATGACGTTAAAGTCTGTCTTGTGGCCCATCAGGCCAGTGCTTATGCCGGTTTCTGTGGCGTGAAGCGACAGAGAGTACAAGACTCCCCCTCCCCTCCCCCAATAGGATGCCAGTCTATCGCAAGGTTGACCCCCAGCATTTTTGCTGGTACACATTCTCATCTGGGTAGACTGGAATATTGTGTGGTTAAGTGCCTTGCTCAAGGATTCTAAATGGTGCCTTGGCTGAGGCTCGAACCCACGACCTTCAGATTGCTAGTCCAACGTCCTAACCACTTGGCCACGCGCCACACAAACAATAACATTGTTTCTCCAGAAAAGACATCAGAGCCATTTGATAGAATGCCTCTTCACCAGTATTCACCCAAAAGCACTAAAATCTCTCTTGGCTGGCGATATGTGAGTCCCTTCCCATCAGACCTTTCCTGGATGGTTGAATCTCAGTTTGAAAGCATGCTGCCATTAAGATGGCCACGATGCAGATGAGATCATCAGCCACCTCTTTGTGCAGTGTTTTTGCAAAGAACATCTGCAGGCTCCTCTCTCCTTCCCCTAGGTCCCCTCCTTCTTTCCTTGCTCCTGTGGTCCGGTCTCCTCTCCTATCAGATTCTTCCCTCCCCAGCCCTTTCCCTTTCCTATTCACCTGGCTTCATCTACTACCTTTGGACTAACCTTCTTCTCCTCCCACACCTTTTTACTCTGGGATCTTCCCCCTTCCTTTCCAGTCCTGAAGAAGCGTCTCGGCCCAAAATGTTGACTGTTTGTTCATTACCATAGATACTGCCTGATATGCTGAATTCCTCCAGCATTTTGTGTGTGTTGCTTTAGATCTGCAGACTTTCTCATGTTTATGACTTTCTGTAAAATAATGCAAAGATTCTTCTTGAGCTTCTTCCCCAGCAGCTGTGTAACAGAGAAATTTTTTTCAATGGACTGTTCCCAAGAAGTCTTAATGAGGCAACTGGGGCCCTGGCTCCTGTGCTCCCTTTTATATTAACTAGGTTTTCAGCTAACACTTCTTACACTAGTGTGTAATATCTAAAAATTGTAACCTGAAAGTATGTTGATAGGACTAATTTCCAATAGTCGAAATAATCTGCCAGTCTGGAATCAGCGCGTCCCTGTGGATGTCAGGTCACCAGAGTTTTACACTACAAGCATTTATTGCAACAAGGGATTGGTACAATTACCTGGCTTAACATTTCATTCTGATACTACAAGTGTGTAGGCAATAATTGTTCAATCTAACTTACAACTTCCATTGCAACAAACAGCCAGCGGGAGGAATCAACAGGTCGAACAGTATATGTGTGAGGAAAGGAACTGAGAATGTTTAGAGTCAAACCTCTGCATCAGGAAGCTAATGAATTCTATTGTGATGGAAAGAACACAAGTAAAATAGTTTGTAGTTACCTCTGTCTGTTTCATTGATCCAATTCAATCAGCTTAGGTATTTCTGGTATAATGATGCTTCTGCAGAATTCATGAATAAGTATCTGATGAAACACGTTGCCGAAAAACTTACTGAAAATTTATTTCCCAAACCTCAATGCAACTCCAAAGAACAGCAACTCGTCTTTCGATGTGGAAAATGAAAACTCTCAAATCGTAACAAATTCCAACAAATTCAGGTCACAATTATTTTTTCCCCCATTTTGAACTTGCCACGCAGGTATCAACCTGGAACATTAACTGTTTCTCCATCCATAGATGTTACCACAGTTTCCTCAGTTTCTGTTGCTGAAACAAGGGCAAGCCACAAATAACAATTGTGTATCTTCTCATGAGGAAGGGTTTATGTCCTAAGGTGGGGATTGGATCTCTAACTGAAAAGTGTTCCATTGTTCAGTTGATGGTTTTACTCCTGACCTAATGTTAGATGCCTAAATCCAGGACCAGCAAGCGGAAATTGTTTGCTTTTCATTATAGAAGATTTTTTCCTGACCTGTTAGTAAACATCCGTGAATAACCACTAACAAGTCCTCAACAAGAGTGTTTTCTTCTGGCATCTAGTCTGTGTTGCAAGGTGCAAAGTAGCTAAATATCATCAGGTAACATTTTTAATGTTTTATGGGATAATTGCAAACTGAGTCTGTGAGGTCCTGAGGGATATGCGTTCCATTCTAATGCAGGCAGTTAGGAACCCTAATTATAAAGAATGTTGGAATTGCTCAACTGGTCAAACAGCCAATGAAGATGATTTTTTTTTTAATATATAGTTTTAGGATAAGAATAAGAGGTTTAGAGGAGACCTAAAAGAAGTACTTTGTTTTTTTCTTCCAGTTGGTGGTTGCAATCTGGAACCATCTGTCAGATGGGTGGTGGAGATTCTCACACTACGGCGGCAATTAAACAAACATGCTATGGAAGACTCCAGACAAAATGGTGGTTAGCAAATGATCGTAAATTAAGCAGCCAATGGTCAACATGGGCAAAGTCGGTCAGAAGTCCAGTTTCTGTGCTGTCTAAATTGATGACTAAAAAACATTTGCAGTTGAAAAAAGCATGGTATATCATGGACAGCAAAACTTTATTGGAATGTCCTGAGGATTCGAAAAGCACTATACAAGTACAAAACTTACTTTAACTTAGATTGCCTTACTTCATTGCTGGAATCTGTGAAGGTTAACAGCATTTATTCAGTACAGTGGCAGAGAGAAAAGAAGAAAGTGTTTGGATTTGGAGCAGGATGAAGTAACAGGGAAAGAACACAGGATAAGGTGAGTGACTGGGCAGTAGGCAGAGGTGATTCAGTAATCAGAGAGAGAATGGTACAAGGTAAAATTGACATGGGGCAAATGAAAAAATATAAGTCACAGAATTTAAAAAAAACCTACAAAATGCTTGTTCTTTGGAGAGAGAAATAACGTTAATACTCCAGTATTTGAGTTCTGACAAAAGTCAATCAACTGAAGTGATATCTCTGATTTTTTCCCATAGTCATTTCCCGACCAGCTGACTACCTTCAGCATTTACTGCTGCTCTTTTGAGTTTCTGGTACTTTCAGCATTTCGTTTTCAACTGATGTTTCAGCTGGTTTATTCTGGTGGAAGGCCAACAAACTGAAACACTAATCCATTTTAATCCAAAAAGGATCTGCCTGACCTGCCAAGGCTTTTCAACGTTATGGGATTTTCTTTCAATTTCTAACATCTATAGATTCTTGTTTGTCTTAAGATAAATTCCTGATTTTCATGCATTCCTGCGGTGTGGAAGATGTCAGGAGCTTTGTACAGTATTGAGTACAGATATTAGCTGAGCCATTTTTCATTCCAGTTAACCTGTGCAATTACCTTTGGGGCTAATTGGTAGAAGAACGGAAACCAACATCCTCCAGCCTATTTACAATCATTGCACATTTAAATAAAGGTGAAACTTGCATAATTAATACCATTATTACATATTCATAATTAGTAATTAATTACATATTGTTTGTAAATGTGTATTCTCCATCCTTCTGAACTGGTCTCTGGTGCTGATTACCAGTGAAATCACCACTTATAGCTACATGTCAGTACAGTCTTTACCTTTTAGGTAATTTTCAATCACCAATATGGTACAAACTATATTGCAAGGAAACTGGGTTGACACAATAGCATAGTTGGTCGGTGTACTAGTGTAGAGGTTATTGTAACGTTAATCCAGCACCGGTGACCTGGGTTCAACTCTACTGCCGTCTGTAAGGAGTTTTTTTTTTACATTCTCTCCATAACTGTGTGGGTTTCATTTGGGTGCTCTGGTTTCCTTCCGATTCCAAAGGGTTAGTATGTTAATTGGTCACATGGGTGTAATTGAGCCATGCAGGTTTGCTGGGCCAGAAGATCCAGTTAAGGTATTGTATATCTAAATGTAAGGGGTTTCTTCTTTTATGTTACTGCTTAGGCTTATTAAAATGGCTTCTTTGTTGTGTTCTGATTCAAATGAATTCTTTGTTATGTTAACTGCTGATAAAGTTCTCTCACTAGCAGCTTGTTTGGGTTATATTATTGATAAGAGAGAAAAAGAACCAATTGGGATAGATGTTATTCTTTCTAGTATGTCTGTAAGTTATTGTGATGCACGGGTTTTTGGGCTGAAGGCGTGATGGAGAGAGAGAGAATGGACAAGATGCCGTGAGCTGGCTAACGGGGTTGGACCCTGAGCAGGAGTCCGAGGTCCAGGATCTTCGGCGAGGAGAGGAGACAGAGACAGACTAGTGTGGAGCGTCTGGTTGACCACCGTGGTTGGTCCCAGGCGGCAGGTCGAGGTGGTCGGAAGGGATCGAATGGTGAAGAGAGGATCGTTACTAGAGCTTCAACTGTTGTGCACGAACTTTGATAAGTGTGGCACCTTTTATTTTCCTTTTATATTTTATCTCTATTAATTATATAGTTCCAGTAATATCTATAAACTGTAATTTATTTAATCGTATATGGTGTATTGTCTGTTATTTGGTGGGGTGAGGTACATCACACAGCATCCACACAAACTTAATTACCCAGTTTGGCGGGGCTGAGGGCTGTTTCCCTAGATGACAGTGAGTTGAGTAACCCTAAGGCTTGCCAGGGGGGGCTACATAAATAAATTAGCTAATATTGCCCAGCAATCATGACCCTCCATAGCCTGGATCCTGTTCTCTCCCAGATCTGATTTTCAAAAATTGTTTGGTCTAAGATATGCACGCTGCTTCCTCCTTGGCCGGAGAGTTGTCTGTTGAGAGTGCTTCACAAAACAATCACCAGATTGTTGAAAATTTGAATGTTAAGAGTCCATGTTCTCTGCAAACTTCGCTCATTTCCCTCTGTTCATCTCTTGTTTTCATCATGTTTTGTCACCGTCTTCCTTTAACATGTATGTCCTGATTGGTACTATGTCCATGTGACTGTTTCCAGCACTGGATCCATTTCGGGAGTCCTTATTGGGTTTAGAATGCTGTTTTTCACCAGCCATTCCTTCCTTTCTCCTATTGAACATATTCATGATTTCACCTGAGCCTTTATCTACACCCATACAGGGAATCCATATCACTCTTGCACTGCTCCTTCACAAGGTTAGTGGCAAGTAATTATTCATCCAGTGTATACCACTCAAGTTTTTATTTGCTGTCCCTGCACCAGAAAACCCCCAACTTTGTGTCACCTCTGCCAGTGCAGTAGTCAATGATATATCATATCCGCACTTGAGGGAATATCTGAGTAAAACAAAGCTTCGATACCAAAGAAGAGAACACATTGGACATAGTTTACGCCAACGTTAGTGGGGCATACAAGGTTGCCCCCCGCCCCCACCCCGGATACTCTGATCACATATCCGTTATGATAATCGCTGCATGAAGACTGCTGCTAAAACACGTCAGATTAGTTGGCAAGGAAATTGGACTTTGGCCAGAAGGAGCCAACTGAGTGTTATAGGACTGTTTTCAACACGCTGACTGGAATGTGTTCAGGGAGGTCTTCGTATCAACATTAATGAATACGCAGAATACATGGCAAGTGCATCAGAGATACTACTGTCATCAAACCCATCTCCATTCCGGCCAGTCAGGGCCATGGCCTGCAGCAGAGATCCGGGCACTGCTGAAATAACCAGATGCTGCCTTCAGTTTGGGGGAATAAGGTAGCACTCAGCTCAGCAAGAACCATGCTTTTCCATGCCATCAGGAAGGCAAAATGGGACTGCAAACAAAATCTACAGCTACTTCTGTAACACCAGAGATATACGGTGCATGTGACAAGGCATTCAGGTCATAATGGACTATAAGACCACCCTCCGTGTGACAGTGACACCTCTCTTCCTGACAGCTTGAGTATCATCTATGCATATTTCAATACAGTAAATGTGGTGAGAAAAGCTCCCCTCCACCCCCTCCCGGCCACAGCTGATGCAAGGAGGACCCAGGCTGGGCTTAACCCGTACAAAGCTGCAAGGCCTGACAACGTACGTGGCTGTGTGCTCAGAGACAATGCAGCACAGCCATCAGATATTCTCACTGACATCTTCAACATCTCCCTGGATCAGACCACCATCCCTGCAGACTTCAAAGCCACCACCATCATTCCAATTCCCACAGAGCTGAATGTATTCTGTTTCAATTAATTGAAATGAATTGAATTGACTTATTTCTTACATCCTTCACATACATGAGTAGTAAAAATAGTTACATTATGTCTCCGTCTAAATGTGCAATCATATTAATTTATAATAAATAGAACAGTCAATGTAACGTAGAAATACACTCAAATCAGTGTGAGTTAATCAGTCTGATGGCCTGGTGGAAGAAGCTGTCCCGGAGCCTGTTGGTTCCGGCTTTTATGCTGCGGTACCATTTCCCAGATGATGGCAACTGGAATAGATTGTGGTTGGGGTGACTTGGGTCCCCAATGATCCTTTGGGCCCTTTTTTCATACCTGTCTTTGTAAATGTGCTGAATGATGGGAAGTTCACAACTACAGATATGCTGGGCTGTCCACACCACTCTCTGCAGAATCCTGCAATTAAGGGAAGTACAGTTCCCATATCAGGCAGTGATGCAGAATCAGAATCAGAATCAGAATCAGGTTTATTATCACCAGCATGTGACATGAAATTTGTTAACTTAGCAGCAGCAGTTCAATGCAATGCATAATCTAGCAAAAAAAATAATAAATCAACAAGTAAATCAATTACATATATTGAATAGATTTTTTTTTAAACGTGCAAAAACAGAAATACTATATAGTTTTTTAAAAAACTGAGGTAGTGTCCAAAGATTCAATGTCCATTTAGGAATCAGATAGCAGATGGTAAGAAGCTGTTCCTGAATCACTGTGTGTGCCTTCAGGCTTCTGTACCTCCAACCCAACGGGCACCAGTGAGAAAAGGGCATGCCTAGGTGCTGGAGGTCCTTAATAATGGCTGCTGCCTTTCTGAGAATCCGCTCCGTAAAGATGTCCTGGGGACTTTGTAGGCTAGTACCCAAGATCGAACTGACTAGATTTACAATCTTCTGCAGCTTCTTTCAGTCCTGTGCAGAAGCCCCTCCATACCAGACAGTGATGCAGCCTGTCAGAATGCTCTCCATGGTACAACTATAGAAGTTTTTGAGTGTATTTGTTGAAATGCCAAAGCTCTTCAAACTCCTAATAAAGTAATAAAATATAGCCGCTGTTTTGCCTTCTTTATAACTACATCGATATGTTGGTCAGTATATGAATGCATCCAGTCAGGATGCTCTCAGTTGTACCCCTGTAGAAAGTACTTAGGATTTGGAGGCCCATACCAAACTTCCTCAGCGGTCTGAGGTGAAAGAGGTGCTGTTGTTCCTTCTTCACCACACAGCTAGTGTGTACAGAACATGTGAGGTCCTCGGTGATGTGGATGCTGAGGAACTTAAAGCTGTTTACCCTCTCAACCCCAGATCCAACAATGTCAATAGGGCTTAGACTGTCTCCATTACCCTTGTAATCCACAACCAGCTCCTTTGTTTTTGCAACATTGAGGGAGAGGTTGTTTTCTTGACACCACTGACTTCTTCCCTGTAAGCCACCTCATTATTGTTTGAGATTAAGCTAATCAATGTAGTGTTGTCTGCAAATTTAATTAGCAGTTGAGAACTGTGGGTGGTGACAGAGTCATGGGTATACAGGGAGTAAAGGAGGTGACTTAGTACACAGCCCTGAGGGGCTCCTGTGTTGAGAGTCAGAGGGGTGGAGGTGAGGGAACCCACTCTTACGACCTGCCAGCGATCTGACAAAAAGTCCAGAATCCAGCTGCACAAGGCAGGGCCAAGGCTGAGGTCTCTGAGCTTGCTGTTGAGCCTGTAGGGAATTATGGTGATGAATACTGAACTGTAGTCCATGAACAGCATTCTCACATAAGCATCCCTCTTCTCCAGATGTGTAAAGACGCTATGTAGAGCAGTGGCTATTGTGTCGTCTGTCAATCGGTTGTGTCTGTAGGTGAATTGTAGGGGTCCAGTGTGGGTGGTAGCATGCTGCAGACATAGTCTTTCACCAGCCTCTCAAAGAATTTGCTTATTATTGAGGTGAGTGCAACAGGACATCAGTCATTCAGACATGTTATCTTGTTCTTTATTAGTACAGGGACAATGGTGGATGATTTGAAGCAGGAGGGCACTCTACACTTGGAGAGGGAGAGATTAAAAATGTCTGTAAACACACCTACCAGTTGTGCTGCACATATTTTGATTATTCGCCCTGGGATATCATCCGGTCCCACAGCCTTGTGACTGTTCACTCATTGGAAACATCTGCATACCTCAGCCTCAGTCAGAGATGACCAGGTTGCAGGTTGTAGCAGTGGCTTTCCTCGGAGGCTCACAGGACTACATCCCATGGCACTGACCTCAGCAATAATGAAATGTTTCAAGCATCTGGTCATGAACTACATTCAATCCAGCCATCCCATGACATTGGACCTGTACCAGTTTGCATATTGCCCAAATCAGTTCAGTGACACTGTCATTTAATGTTTGCTTGTGTTTGGATTGTATATGCTGTCTGTGACTATATATGCTGTGTTTTGTACCTTGGCCCTAGAAAAATAATGTTTTGTTGAGCTGTATACATTTGTATGGTTGCAAGCCAATAAACTTGAACTTGAAACTTGCCACCTTTTTCACTAATAACCACCTTTGAATCTTATCTGCTTTTCTGTCCTCCAGTATACTTTCTGCAATGGACAAATATGGACTGAATCTCCCAAATGCAGTGCCTGGGTTCCATCTCAAAAGTCATTCTTTAGATACTTTCTTCTTCAATTCAATATTGTAACACTCAATATTTTTGCCAACTCAAGAGATAGAACTCCTAATACCTGCAGTGTCTTTGAAGATTTCTGTGAAGTTAACCTAGATCATCTCGCATGGAGGATTCTTAAGAAATGTTCTGCAGTGCCCTCCTGGATTGTCTTCCTTGCAGATTGCCTCCATTAGTTTTCTATTAATTAATCAAGTAGCATTAATAATTTTGAGCAATTCTTTTTCTGTCATTATATTTTCACCTTCTGGGGTCTCTATTTAAGCTCTTCCTCTGAAGCAGTGACTTGCTCTGGTACTGGATAATGTCATTGAAAACTCATCTGAAACATTTTGTCTTTCTCACAATCGAGCTGAATGGCTGTTCTTACATTTCCTGAGCCCAGTCACTTTTCTTTGTTAAATTCCAGCTCTAAATGATGATACGTCATAGCCTGCTCACTCTCATTCTGGAGTGAAGGCTTCTCTTCTTCCAAAGTAATATTTTTCTGCCGTGTTTCCTGTAATTTCTATAACAAGTTGACATGCCACTCTGTAGATTCTCAATTTCTTTTCTTTTCTCAGAAAGAGTTTGCTTTAGTTTTATTACAGCATCTTCACTACTTAAAACCCAATCTGACAATTTATCTTGTTAGCCCTGTTTCGGTAATAACCTAAAGCTTTAATTCTGACACTTTGGTTTCAAAGACGAAAATTCTGTCATATGGGGTTTTGAGGCAGTGGGCACTATTTTATAGTTGTGGCAACTTTTCAGAAAGCTCTCTTGCATATAATCAAATGCTTGTAAAAGTTCTCTGTCTTAACATCTTCTAACTGGGTTGTTTTTCTCAGTTTCCTTACCCTAATCTGCTTGATATACATTTCTTTTCCTAAGTCTCCTTCTCAACAATCAGCAACTTCTACACACCTTAACTTCATGATCAGTGTGGTGCAGTTCCAATGTATGAATTTACATGTTCAATTTCAACTTTTCCCCTGTATTTGAACTAACCTGCTGTGAAGGTATTCACTGGCACACTTCACATGGCGTGTCGCATCAAATTCCTTCCTAATTGCCAGCTTTGTTTCTTCCTCTTCTAATTCCCTCACTGCCCCTCAAAGCTGCAAGCTTTATGACTCATAATGTACCATTTTCACAGTACATCATGAGGGGAAGAGCTGGAAGCTTGTGCTCTTCTCCCATGTCATCATCAATAGCGCAACAGTTATGGAAAGGACATTGTTGCAGCTAGTCTGTAATATTTGCAAAGTGTTGTTCTCCCTTAGCAAGAGGGCATGCTTTATACTTGATTTTGTGCAGCTTGGTTTCTCACTAAAACTAATTTCTACTCATGTGACCAAGTAGACAAAGAACACACCATTGATGCCTCCGCATGCATTGATGTTCATTGTGACTCTGTAACATTTCAATAATTTTATCAAAGGAAATGCACATTATACAGTACTTTGCAGAACTGTCGTATTAACTGGTACGAAATAGCTAATTGACCCAACTGGTACAGAAGAATGTTTCTCAGGCTCCCATATTATTGTATTACAGCATTTGACATTTTCTCCTGTTCCTTCTGTTATATTATAATGTAAGAACAAAGGCTTCATTTTATATAAGATGTTGAGGCTTCAATTTATGTAAGATTTTTCAATAAGGACTGAGAAATCCAGCATCCCCCAGTCTCCTCTCATCTTGGCATGAGCTTCCTTTTCTATTTGCTAATCCAATTTTAGTATTTAGCAATGCCTTCTGTTTTGCCGTGCTATGATAAAGTTGCAAATTCAATGGACTTACTTTCTACAGATTGGAATTTTTGGATATCTCATCCTCTTTGCCAATGCAGGAATTCTTTGAGTTCTGCTAAACTGCTCTGTGAAGCTGAGTATCACTCACAAGTTGGACTCAAATTAATGCAACTTTTATCTATGCCAGGCTTTGAACTGTACACATGGTACAAATAATGTTTTTTTTAAAATCAAAATATACTTTATTCAAAAATAAATATATACAATAAACCATTCAATAACTTTCCATCCTTTACATACGTTTCCATTATACTCAGTACATATCCATATTTATGGCCACCCACGTGGCACTCCAGTTGTTCACCTTACCACATCATTGTTGAGGGGTATACTCCCCGCCACCCGACCCTTCCCACTCCCGCAGGTGGAGAAACCTATACTGTGGTCCTTCCCCACCGGGCCCTTGCAGTGGCTGCACCGAGTTTCAGTGCGTCCCTCAGCACGTACTCCTGCAGCCGAGAATGTGCCAGTCGGCAGCATTCTGCCACGGACATCTCCATGTGCTGGTAGATCATCAAGTTTCGGGCCGACCAAAGAGCGTCTTTCACCGAGTTGGTGATCTGCCAGCAGCACCGGATGTTGGTCTCCGTGTGCGTCCCCGGGAACAGCCCGTAGATCAGAGAGTCCTCTGTTACGCAGCTGCTGGGGATGAAACGTGACACTAGCCCGTCTATCCTCCTCCACACCCTCTTTGCGAACTGACAGTGTGCGAAGAGGTGGGTCACAGACTCCTCCTCGCTGCAGTCCTCCCGTGGGCAGTGGGGTGCGGAGACGACGTTCCGGGCGTACAGGAGGGCTCTGACTGGGAGGGCCCCTCTCACCACCAGCCAGGCGAGGTCTTGGTGCCTGTTGGTGAGATCTGGCGATGAAGCATTTGGCCAGATGAACTGGACTGTCTGCTCAGGGAACCACCCCACTGTGTCCATGACGTTCTTTTCTTGCAATGCCAGCAGGACATTCCATGCCGACCACTGCCTGATGGCCCTGTGGTCAAAGGTGTTCTCCTGGAAGAACTTTTCTACGTAGGACAGGTATGCCAGCAACGACCAGCTGACTGGGGCGTTGCGCGGGAGTGGGGCCAGACCCATCCTTTGTAGCCAGGGCGACAAGTAGAACCTGGGCACATAGTGGTACTTGGTGCCCACATACCTGGGTTCTACACACAACCTGATGCAGCCTGTTACAAGATATAAACATGTAACAGTCTTTCTGTCACTATGTGAGTTGGCAATATTGGAACCCAAGTGCAGAGGAATGACTCTTAAGTAGAGACGGCGATGAGAGTTTATTCATAATAATTCCAAACAACATCAGCGGCTCAGCCGAGCTACACCTCGAGAAGTTATATTCTCAAAACTAGGACCCTGCGATTAGCACTAATCAGGCATCTACCTAACACAGAATCCCTGAGCTAATCAAAGTAAATTTAACAAGCCCCAACAGAAAGCACCAGGGAATCGCATTACAAAGAGCAAGTTATTCAAGAAAAAACAAGGAACACTAAACAACTAAGGACTATCGTTAAACAACAATTAACCCATTCAGGTGCTTTAAAAATCTTTGGAGCACAGTGCTCTCTGGTGCCCCACACAAGCCCGAAGAACTTATTAAACTTCCAATGTAAAGCAACCAACCAACCTTAAAGCTGCAGTTTTCCTTTGCACTAGATAAATACATGCCAGGCTAGGTATGAAGATAAAATGGTGCATATATGCATGTGGCTGTTTTTTGGCTTGTGCCTAGGCACATGTGTTGTTTATTTTGTGCCTATAAGCTGTGTGCCTTGTTGTTTATATCTGTGTTTCTTGTATTTGTGATTTTAGCTACCCGTTATGGTTTGTACAGCACTTTGGTCAACATGGGTTGTTTTTAAATGTGCTTTATAAATAAATTTGATTTGACTTGACCTGACTTGATATGTCCCAGGAAACCTCACTACAACATTAGCACTAGTGGAAGAATCATTTTGTCTTTATTTTTAGGCTAGTAGAATGTCATATCTCTAGGAAATAGGAGACAATGATGGCCAAATCTTTAATTTGTGCAGTTCAGGAGTGGTTACGAACCAGTAGAACGCATGATAATTTCTCAATGTCCTTTTGTAGGCTCCTAATGAGTTAGCTATTACTGTGAATACAACCTGAAAGCAACATAGCTTCACAATGCATGGTAATAAGGATGAACAGGCCATTATCAGTAAATAAACAGGTCTAGGATGGATATGATTCAGGTAATCACAAAAACATAACAGTTTGAAAGCTCTTCTAAGGGAAAAATAAGACTATTAACTGTATAACTACTGACACACACATGCAAATTTACCATTCATCAAGAAGCAATAATTCAGCTCACACCAGTATAAACTTAGATTTAAATATTTTAAGCAGTAACAAACAAAATAAGCAGAAACCCATCATATATATATATATATATATACACACACACACACACACACAAGGTCCAAGGAAAACGACATCAAT
This sequence comes from Mobula birostris, assembly GCF_030028105.1. Taxonomy (NCBI): domain Eukaryota; kingdom Metazoa; phylum Chordata; class Chondrichthyes; order Myliobatiformes; family Myliobatidae; genus Mobula; species Mobula birostris. The sequence continues at coordinate 69,217,685 of NC_092374.1, forward strand.
CTTCCTCTAATGTCGTATGCTAGCTGAAACTTATCTGCATATTCTCTGTGAGACCATGAGAATTTTCTGACATCTGTATCTGTCCTTCCAAATTTGGTTCTGTGAGGGTTTCATGAACGTTCTTCTGATACGTTTATTGTCCGCATCCATTCTCCTTCTTTCCTGAAACTTCTGTGAACTTTCCTGAAACAATCCTGTGCTCCCTTTAAAAAATGGCTACCCATGCTTTTCTTGGGCATCTAACTGGCCAAAACAAGACAAGCCTAACTTGCTAATCAACTGAAATTTTATTTTAAGCAGCAAGAATGAAATACTCAATTGTATAATGTAATAAAAGGAATTTTTTTTTATATAGACTTGCATTTTGAGGAGATCTGCAAAAACATTAAATCCCACAGCATAATTGTATTAATAAAATAAAGCATAGTCCTAAACCAGGGTATTGTGTCTCAAAAATATTACTGTAAGCAAAATTTTATAAATGGAAAGGCTGAGTAAAGAGCATAATGGGTGTATTGGTACAGTGTGCTCCAAAAGCACAGGCAGTGGTACACTCATTGCTGGAGCATGAAGCAGTTTTGTGAATCAAATGCCTGTACTGAAAAATGTCAACTCTACTAATTGTCAACTGCATAGCAGAAATCTAAACATCTTCAACTTCCTCACAGACAGGACCCAGGCTGTAAAGATAGGGGACAAGCTTTCCTCTACAATCACTCTGAGCACCGGTGCCCCACAAGGCTGTGTACTCAGCCCCCTGCTGTACTCACTGTACACCCATGATTGTGTAGCCAAGTTTCCATCAAACTCAATATATAAGTTTGGTAATGACACAATTGTAGGCCATATCTCGGGTAACGATGAGTTTGAGTACAGAGAGGAAATTAAGAACCTGGTGGCATGGTGCGAAGACAATAACCTATCCCTCAACGTCAGCAAGACAAAGGAATTGGTTGTTGACTTCAGAAGGAGTAGCGGACTGCATGACCCAATTTACGTCGGTGGTGTGCAAGTGGAACAGGTCAAAAGCTTTATGTTCCTGGGGATCAATATCACAAATGACTTGACGTGGTCCAACCAAACAGAGTTCATTGCCAACGACGCCCACCAGCGTCTTTACATCCTGAGAAAACTAAAGAAATTTGGCCTGTCCCCTAAAACCCTCGCTAATTTTTATAGATGCACCGTAGAAAGCATTCTTCTGGGGTGCATCACAACCTGGCATGGAAGTTGTCCTGTCCAAGACAGAAAGAAGCTGCAGAAGATCATGAACATGGTGCAGCACATCACACAAACCAATCTTCCGTCCTTGGACTCACTTTACACCGCACGCTGTCGGAGCAGTGCTGCCAGGATAATCAAGGACACGACCCACCCAGCCAACACACTTTTTGTCCCTCTTCCCTCCAGGAGAAGGCTCAAGAGCTTGAAGACTCATATGGCCAGATTTGGGAACAACTTCTTTCCAACTGTGATAAGACTGCTGAACGGATCCTGACCCAGATCTGGGCCGTATCCTCCAAATATCCGGACCTGCCTCTCGGTTTTTTTGCACTACCTTACTTTCCATTTTTCTAATTTCTATTTATGATTTATTATTGAAATGTTTAATATTTACTAATTTTTACTATTTTTAATATTTAATATTTGTAATCCAGGGAGCAGGAAGCGCAGAATCAAATATCGCTGTGATGATTGTACGCTCTAGTATCAATTGTTTGGCGACAATAAAGTATAAAGTATAAAGTATCTGTATACTCCAGAGTTAATGTAATGGCTTCTGTGGTGTTGGGATTATAAAACTCATAGCTACCTATTGAATAATTTTATATGGAATAAAGGTGAATGGGAATGCTGTCTTCTACAAGTTTGCAAACAAGGTTTAAAAAATATCCTGGTCCCAAAATGTTGCAAGTGCATCTTTGTTACTAAAGTTGTGTATGTTGTATACGTGGATTTTAGTAAGCATTTCTTAACGTTGTCATATCTGGGGGTGTTAGTGGGAAGGAGCTCCCACAATATTAATGCTCCCAATGCATGCATTTTAAATAGCCTCTGACAACCAGGGCAAGCTCCTGGGCTTTACGTATGGCTTAGCTACTAAGCCCGGCTGAACCATTTCTACTGACAGATGAAGGGAAAGTGTAAGCTACTGCTACCTTAAAACCAGTTGCTTTGCAAAGATGGGGCTCGTTGGCTGTTTTTGGCAGCTCATCTAGGAGAAGGAATCTCTGATCTCAAACCTCTGCTGCCTTGTAGCTATACCCACTCATGGGGAAGGCTTCAGGAGTAAACCCTGAAGAGAAGTCCAGAGATGGAGTCCTTAGGCAGTCCTAAGTTCAATGTTGGCTGGCAACTCCTGCTATGCTGCTATAGTGCCAAACTGTTATAGTTTCTGCTGATCCTTTGGATTCACAAGCCGCATGGAGATGGGGCGCCTGCTGCGTGGGAAACAGATTGCTCACCATATCATACTGCACTGGCTTGCATATCAACAGTTAGGATACAACATCCATGGTTGACACGATGGAGGGACATATTTGACAAAGTCCCTCTTGGGAGGCTCATCCAGAAGATTAAGATGCATGGGATCCATGGTGAGTTGTCCATTTGGATTCAAAACTGGCATACCCCTAGAAGATAGAGGGTAGAGGTTGAAGGGACTTATTCTAGCTGGAGATCTGTAATTAGTGGTGCTCAACAGGGATCTGTACTGGGAACAATTATACCAGTGCCTAAGAACAATAATATGAGCTGCCTTAATGACTATCGCCTGGTAGGACTCACATCGACAGTGACAAAATACTCTGAGACATTGGTCATGACTAGGCTGAACTCCTGCCTCAGCAAGGACCTGGACCCATTGCAATTTGCCTATCGCCACAATAGGTCAATGGCAGATGCAATCTCAATGGCTCTTCACATGGCCTTAGACTACCTGGACAATACAAACACCTATGACAGGATGCTGTTCATCGATTATAGCTCAGCATTAAACACCATCATTCCCACAATCCTGATTGAGAAGTTGCAGAACCTGGGCCTCTGTACCTCTCTCTGCAATTGGATCCTCGACTTCTGAACCAGAATACCACGATCTGTGCGCATTGGTGATAACAACTCCTCTTCACTGATGATCAACACAGCTGCACCTCAGAGGTGTGTGCTTAGCCCACTGCTCTACCCTCTATATACCCATGCCTGTGTGGCTAGGCATAGCTCAAATACCATCTATAAATTTGCTAACAATATAACCATTGTTGATAGAATTTCAGATGGTGACGAGAGGGCGTACAGGAGTGAAATATGCCAACTAGTGGAATGGTACCGCAGCAACAACCTGACACTCAATGTCAGTAAGACGAAAGAGCTGATTGTGGACTTCAGAAAGGGTAAGACAAAGGAACACATACCAATCCTCATAGAGTGATCAGAAGTGGAGAGAGTGAGCAGTTTCAAGTTCCTGGGTGTCAAGATCTTCTAACCTGATCTCAATATATCAATGCAGTTATAAATAAAGCAAGACAGTGTCTATGCTTCATTAGGAGTTTGAAAAGATTTAGTATGTCAACAAATATACTCAAAAACTTCTATGGATGTAAAGCGGAGAGCATTCTGACTGGCTGCATCACTGTCTGGTATTGCTGCTAAGTTAACAGATTTCACGTCACATGCTGGTGGTAGTAATCTGATTCTGACCTCTACTGTTAGCGATGTATATAAATACTCTGGATGAAAGTGTGGATGAGTGGGATAGTAAGTCTGCAGATGATACAAAGATAGGGGGTGCTGTGGATAGCATAGAAGACTGGAAAAGAATACAACAGGATAGAGATCAGCTGCAGATATGGAAGAGTAATGGCAGATAATGTTTAACGTGGAAAATGAAAAGACAGTGAACGTTTAAAGGCAAGATCCTTAATAGTGTTGATGAACAGAGGGATCTTGGGGTCCATGTTCATCACTCCTCGAAAGTGGCTACACAATTTGATAGGGTGGTTAAAAGGCATATGGCATACTTGTCTTTATCAGTCAGGGTATTGAGTTCAAAAGTCAGGAAGTTATTTTGCAGCTTTATTAACCTCTAGTTAGGCCACATCTGGAACACTGCATACAGTTCTGGTTACCCCATTAAAGGAAGGATGTTAAGGCTTTGGAGAGGGTCAGAAGAGTTTTACCAGGATGTTGTTTTGATTAGAGGGCACTTGCTGTGACGAGAGGCTGGATACATTTGTGTTGATTTCTCTGGAACAGTGGAGGCTGAGGGGCATTCTAAGGGGGTTTATAAGATTATGAAAGGCATAGATAGAGTATATAGAGAATATCTTTTCCCAAGGGTTGAAATACCTAAAACCAGAGGTGAGAGAGGATAATTTCAAAGGAAATGTGAAGGGCAGTTTTTATACAAAGAGAGTAGCGGGTGCCTGGAATGCACTGCCTGGGGTGATGGGTGGAGTTAGAATCATTACAGACTTTTACCAGACACTTGGATAGGCACATGAATGTGAGCAAATGGAAAGATATGGATGTTGTATAGGCAGAAGAAATATAGTTTAGTTAGCCAATTAATTACTAATTGAATTGGTTCAGTACAACATTTTGGGCTGAAGGGCCTGTTCCTGTGCTGTGCTGTCCTATTCTATGCTCTATGTTACAGACTCAAAATTCAGGACTCCTTACCCAAAGAATTCTGTTCATCATAGAAACATCACCAGAAATAGTTCAATGGTTCTATATAATATCAGTGAATGTATACAATATACAACCTGAAATTCTTACTCTCCACTAACATCCTCAAAACAGAAGAAAAACCACAAGGATGAAGGACAGGTAAAGCACAAGAACCCCGAAGCCACTCCCTCCCCCAAACACAAGCAGTAGCAAAAGCATCAACACTTACCCCTTCTCTCTTCCCCTCTTAATCCAGCAGGAAGCATCAGCTCCCCCACCACCCACCATACAGGGAACAACAAAGCCCCCAAAGAGAGAACGCGATCAACAGTCTATCAAAAACTACTTTCCATCCCAACAGTTCAACATCCTTGTCTCCTTCTCTCACTAAGGGAGAGAGAGATATTACTCCTTTTACAGCGAGAGGAGAGATGAAAAGCTCCCTGTTTCAATGCTACAGTTTGTAGCACTGATTTTATTTTGTTTCCCCAGCTTGAGAATTGTCAGCAAACTCTCATTCACCATTGAGAGAGAGTGGTTGCCCAAGTGCAGAGGCCTCCAACAGCCGCACCTGCTGTCTCAATGTTCTGATCTCCCACGATGCTTCAGTTGGTGACACCGGTGAGAAATCAGGTCCACAGGGCTGTGCTAGGCCTCACTCCGAAAGCATCTGTCTTCCAGGCTGCTACTGGAGATACCAAAGTGTGTCCAATCGGTGAACTCCGAGAACTGGAACTCACCACTGTGAAGAACTGCAGTTTGAGTGCAACTGTAGATCATGGACTCTGACCGGACCCCAGCCACCTTGAAAAGGAAATAGGAGGCATTAGAAAGAAGAAGAATTTAAACTGTTCCACAGACGAGCTGGGAGAAGTTGCCCTCTGGCGCCATCTTTAGCTCCACTAAATTCTTCTTTTTTTTGACAAGATCAGTTCGCAATAACAGTTTTAAGTGTGGGCAAAGATGTACTTTGGGAGCTCAACAGAATTGTGTAATGAATGCCAAATTAAAACACACTGTCACAAAAGTTTAATAGATTTATGGATGGGTTTTTTTTCAGCCAGTGATCAGATTAGCTTGGCCACAGTGCATAAGTGGATGTTTGTGCAATATCAGAAAATGTGAATTTCTTTGCATCAGGAAGCAATTGATGTGTGTGTTTTTATTCTAAAATGAAAATATTATAATATTAATAAGTTGACATTATGTTAAGGCTATTGAAAATCTATCAATATTGAACAAAATATTTGAAAAATGACAATATTATTTAGAATAAAAAATGAAACAATTTAAAATAAGAAAAATTGTTAACATGAAACACAGCTATTTAAAAACATGAAAGAAAAATAATTAGCAATAACTTCCTTTTTGCTGTCTAATCTTGCAGGTCTGCATCAAAAGTAGTTGGTGGACTTTGAGGTCCAGTTATTGCCTGCTAAAGACCAGAAAAACATATACAATGAATATTCTTTCAGAGAGCAGTACAGCAGCCATAGATAAACTTCAGAATGAAGTGTGTGGATCTATGGCAGGAAGTTGGCATGCATCTCCCTTAACAGTAAAGCTCAAGACTAAACCATGACTAATAGAAAGAGAACTAAGGAATAAGGCCTGTTCTTGATTTTATTGGAATCTATAGAACAAGAGTTCCCAACCTGGGGTCCAACTTCAACTTCAACTGTGCCAACTTAAATTAATAGGTTGGCAGCAGGGAATAGTAATAACCATTGTTCATTGACCTTGGCAATGGCCATGGCAGCATTTTATCTGAGACTAATGTTTATGACAGAGTAGTGGAGCTCTTCTTGGTGTCCTGGCCTATACATGTTCACATCCATCAATGGATTATTGCTGTTTGTGAAATTTCACTGTACGTCTTGTGCTTGCGGCATTTCCTGTATCATAACTGCGCCTATACTTCAATTATATATAATTTGCTGCAGGAACCAAGACATTCCAGTTCATACAAAGCACCATCTTAAGCAGCAGTATTTTTTTCTTTCCTTTTCTGGTGACCTGAAAAAATTTACACTCAGATAAAGGACTGATAGAGCCTCTGCTTGTATCTCTGAAATAGTAGTGCCTTGGACTACATCAGTGCTATATTAGAATATTAACCTGGATGAAGTGCTCAAGTTCCAGGAATGAACCTTGAACCCAAGACCGTTAGTCTCAGATGCAATGGTGCCATGATCATTGCCAAGGTCAATGAACAATGATTATTACTATTCCCTGCTGCCAACCTATTAATTGAAGATTGCACAGTTGAAGATGGAAAAAAATGTTGGGGAAAGGTTCTATATAGCAGGGTTTTCCAACTTTGTTTTAATATCATAGACAAATAGCACTAAACAAGGGGTCTATGGACCCCAGGTTGGGAACCCCTGCTCTATAAATTACAAAAAAATCAGGGACTGGTCTTATTCTTTAGTTCTGTTTCTATTAGTCATGACTTAATCTCCTTGAACTTTACTGTTCAGGGAGAAGCATACCAACTCCCTGCCATGGACTGAACACTTCATTATGAGATCTACCTATAGATGCTTATTGCTCTCTGAAAGAATATTCATTGTATATGTTTATTCTGAGTGAGACACTTTTTGCAAAAAAAGGATGGATTGAATGGAATGGTAGACCTAGGACTTGTCTGCTTCAGCTTGACGTAGTGACTGAGAAAGGACACACTATCAGTTGTGTTTCTTTTTCCACTAATGTCTTGTTTTGTCTTTTCCCTGACATATTAGTGCAATTTCTGCATAATTTATATTCTGTGTGTTGTCTGAGCCTACACGTCTGTGATGTTGCTGCAAGCAAGCTTTTAATTCTACCTGCACCTCACTGTGCTTGTGCAATAAAATGAGCTTGACAAGATGAGATGAGACTTGACTGTCTTTTTTTAAATTTATTTAGAGATACAGCACAGAAAGAGACCTTCCCGTCTCAATGAGCCCGTGACGTCCAATTGCATCCATGGTACCAAATAAGCTGCTAACCCGTACATCTATGGAACGTGGGAGTAAACTGGGGCACCTGTAGGAAATGCACATAGTCATGGGGAGAGCATACAAACTCCTTAGAGACAGCAATGGAACTGACCTGGAGTCACTGGTGCTGCACTAACATTACACTAACCACGACGCTACTCTGCTGCACTTAAGGATTTAGATTTTGGATGCGTGAACCAAAATTGGCTCATTGCACCCAACACTTGGTTAAAATAAATTTCAATTCCTCCAGGACTGAGTAGCACACAAACCAGTCTGAAAACATAAAGGAAGCAGAGGGGTCAGTAGAAATGATGGAGAGATGTGAGAGGCCATTATCAGTGAGCAGGAGGAAGCTGGCTGGTTTTCTAGACAGAAATAAGGACTTTCATGATCTGTCACATTTCCATTCACATTCTTTCCTTATCAGAAGTCTTAGATGTGTCAATCCATTTAAGTAGAAGAGAAGGGTAAAGCAATGACACGTAGAAAATGCACCAGGGACTGCCGCAGTGCACAGAAGCATATATCACACAGCATCACTGATGGAAAACTCTTTTGTTTGATAAAAAAAGTTTACGAGATGAAAAACAGTTCAGAGGCACTGAGCTTCCAGCCAATAGTTCTGGCAGTCAGCATTCCTTTAGCCAAGACTTATGTTAAAAACTGAAATGTCAGCTCTGCTTTCTTTTCAGCAGTAACCTTTTCATTCCTCATGCTGACAGCGCACATTGTCGCTCTTAGTGTGAGAATGACCCACTGTTAATAATGGATGGGCACCATATGCAGATAAGGTCTAACCTTGAACTGACCTTTATTTAAATGTTGATATACACTGGCATTTCAGAGGAAGCTATAAACTCACTCTTGTCTAACTTCAAAGCTGATTAAAGCAACAGACTTCCAATACAGCAAATTTTATTTTCATTGCAATGGGATTAATTGTCTGTTCTTAATATTTTGCTCACTACATTTTTTTCTTTTTACAACATCCTCTGCAATTCCCCTGACTGCTCATCAGAGATATGTACCGGGCAGAGATGTAACTGAGCTCATGCAGGCCAGGAAGCTGTTGGATACAAGCATGAATTTAAATGCATTAAATTAATGTCTCATCAATTTGCTGGAAACTTCAAAGGAGTGCTCTACATTCCAAGCTTTTAATGGATGCCAGAGAGAGTTAAACTTCAAGTAGTAAATTAAAATGAATGGAAATTATGTATAACTTACACAGAGACCTGAGGTGATCACAATTGGAATAGTGTTTTGGTCTCCAGATTACAAGACAGGATCATGGAAGAGCATAGAAACAGGTACTTTGGCCCATCCAATCCATAGTATCCTTGAAGCAACTACTTATAGTATACTAATCCTACATTTATCCATTTTTTTCAAAAACTCACATAATTTCCTGAAGACACTACATTAATGGCCTAATCTCAACAATAATGAGCTAGCCTACAGAGAGGAACTCATCACCCTGACACAGTGGTGTCAAGAAAATAACCTCTCCCTCAATGTCACAAGAACAAAGGAGCTGGTTAGGGACTACAGGACGAATGGAGACAGACTAACCCCTATTGACATCAATGGATCTGGGGTTGAGAGGGTAAACAGTTTTAAGTTCCTCAGCATAAACATCACCAAGGATTTCATGTGGCCTGTACATACCGGCTGTGTGGTGAGAAAGGCACAACAGCGCCTCTCTCACCTCATTCACCTCAGATGATTGAAGTAGTTTGGTATGGGTCCCCATATCCTAAGAACTTTCCATAGGGGCACGATTGAGAGCATCATGACTGGCTGCATCACCACCTGGTATGGGGATTGTACTTCCCTCAATCACAGGACTCTGCAGAGAGTGGTGCGGACAGCCCAGCGCAACTGTAGATGTGAATTTCCCCACTATTCAGGACATTTACAAAGACAAGTGTGTAAAAAGGACACGAAGGATCATTGGAGACCTGAGTCACCCCAAGCACTAATTGTTCCACTGCTACCATCGGGGAACAGTACCGCAACATAAAAGGCAGGACCAAAAGGGTGTAGGACAGCTTCTTCCACCAGGCCATCATACTGCTTAACTCATGGTGACACAACTGTATTTCTATGTTATATAGACTATCCTGTTGTACATAATATTTATAATTTACTATAATTGCACATTTGAATGGAGACTGTCACGTGACCGGCAACAATGAATATAGAAATGAGTCAGGTCTTATAAACAAATAAACATTTATTAAACTCTGCTCAAAATTAGTAAAAAGATAAAAAACGAAAACCTTAACCGGAAGCAAACTGCTATGTGGCCATTTAACAAACCGCCAAATGCAGTACTAGTTCTTAAAGTGGTAAATGCGAACACAGTCTTAAAGTGGTAAATTAGAACACAGTTCTTAGAATGGTAAATTTGAAAATCCAAGAGATTTATACAGTCAATTAGGAGAGACTTTCCTAAAGTAAACAATTCCTCAAGGACTTAACGTTACTGTCGATCCCAGCTGGAACCTGCCTTGTCCGCAGGATTCACAATGACGGAAATAAAACACTTTAAAGGCACTGCACATCAAAGTTGCTGGTGAACGCAGCAGGCTAGGCAGCATCTGTAGGAAGAGGTACAGTCAACGTTTCAGGCCGAGACCCTTTGTCAGGACTAACTGAAGGAAGAGTTAGTAAGAGATTTGAAAGTGGGAGGGGGAGGGGGTTATCTGGACTATTCCTCTTCTCACCCTGTCTCTTGCATAAATGCCATCCCCTTCTTGCAATCCCTCCATCTCCGCCACATCTGCTCTCAGGACGAGGCTTTTCATTCTAGGACAAGGGAGGTGTCTTCCTTTTTTAAAGAAAGGGGCTTCCCTTCCTCCACTATCAACTCTGCTCTCAAACGCATCTCCCCCATTTCACATACATCTGCTCTCACTCCATCCTTCTGCCACCCCACTAAGAATAGGGTTCCCCTGGTCCTTACCTACCACCCCACCAGCCTCTGGGTCCAACATATTCTCCGTAACTTCCGCCACCTCCGACGGGATCCCACCACTAAGCACATCTTTCCCTCCCCCACTCTCTGTGCTTTCCACAGGGATTGCTCCCTACGTGACTCCCTTGTCCATTCGTCCCCCCATCCCTCCCCACTGATCTCCCTCCTGGCACTTATCCTTGTAAGCGGAACAAGTGCTACACATGCCCTTACACTTCCTCCCTTACCACCATTCAGGGCCCCAGACAGTCCTTCCAGGTGAGGCAACACTTCACCTGTGAGCCGGCTGGGGTGATATACTGCGTCCGGTGCTCCCGATGTGGCCTTCTATATATTGGCGAGACCCGACGCAGACTGGGAGACCGCTTTGCTGAACACCTACACTCTGTCCGCCAGAGAAAGCAGGATCTCCCAGTGGCCACACATTTTAATTCCACATCCCATTCCCATTCTGACATGTCTATCCACAGCCTCCTCTGCTGTAAAGATGAAGCCACACTCAGGTTGGAGGAACAACACCTTATATTCCATCTGGGTAGCCTCCAACCTGAGGGCATGAACATTGACTTCTCTAACTTCCACTAATGCCCCACCTCCCCCTCGTACCCCATCTGTTATTTATTTTTATACACACACTTTCTCTCACTCCTTTTTCTCCCTCTGACTATACCCCTTACCCATCCTCTGGGTCCCCCCCCCTTTGTCTTTCTCCCCAGACCTCCTGTCCCATGATCCTCTCATATCCCCTTTGCCAATCACCTGTCCAGCTCTTGGCTCCTTCCCTCCCCCTCCTGTCTTCTCCTATCATTTTGGATCTCCCCCTCCCCCTTTCAAATCTCTTACTAACTCTTCCTTCAGTTAGACCTGACGAAGAGTCTCGGCCCGAAACGTCAACTGTACCTCTTCATAGAGATGCTGCCTGGCCTGCTGCGTTCACCAGCAACTTTGATGTGTGTTGCTTGAATTTCCAGCATCTGCAGAATTCCTGTTGTTTGCGACTTTAAAGGCACTGACTTTTTTCCCTGTAGAATAGATTAGATACTGCACGACCTTTACCGCTTTAGTAGAGGTTATCTCATGCAGATCACTCTTTCTTGAATGAGTTCAATAATTGTCGATCTTCTCCAAAACTGCCAAATGACTCTTTCAGGTTCCCGTCTTCACTCTCCAATACTACTGAAAAGGTACATCAACAAATCTGGCAGCTATTGATGAAACTGCCGGCCCAACACTCCTGTACCTTACAATAGACAGGAAAACTCTGTTTTAAGATTAAACTGCATCATAAGGCAGTTTAATGACAGGAAAACTCTGTTTTATGATTAAACTGCATCATAAATACGCAGCATAGTGGAGTATCTCACTGACGATTTAAACTGAAAACTAACTGCGTCACCAGGGGTCTACCCTTGTATACCTGCTGAGAACAGGTCATCACGTGACCTCACATCGGCGGAAAAATTACATCATGTGACCTCCGCAAGACCGTTACATCATCCTTATAAAACAAATACAAGATATCCATGAGGTATGTAACAAGACGTAACGTAAAGATTTTTACTCATGCATTAGTAGGATGTAAGCAATAAAGTCAATTCAATTCCCCCCGCCCCCCCCAAGATTCTACCACTTAACCTACATATTAGGGGCAAATTACAGTAGCCAGTTTACTTTCCAACCTGCATGTGTTTGGAATGCAGGACGAAACTGAAGCATTCATATTGAGAGCATGCTAACTTGATAGGGATAGCACTCAAGAACCTAGGTCTGTCATACTGTGAAACAGTAGTTTTACCACTCAAGTTCAGGAGTGAACCCAGGCCTTTACCAGGCCTGGTAAAGTTACTATCTGAGAGGCCTGAATTTACTCCTCAAAGTCAGGAGTGAATTCAGGCCTCTCAGACAGTAACTTTACAAGTGAGGATCAGGAGTGAACCCAGGCCTTTCAGACTGTGAGAAAGTAACTTTACCAACTCTCCATCTCTCCAAGAAGGAATAACCAAGACGTGATCTGATGCAGCTTCTTAAAACTATAAGGGCTTATCCAACTAGATGCAGATAAAGTGAAGAGATATTTGCTTGCATCAAGTGAGTGTGAATGTATCACTGCCAGTAACACTCATCCATTATCCCCAAAGAACAAACTCATTGGACCCTTGTAGCATGAGTTCCTACTTGTGGGAGAATGTAAAGGCAGTTTCACTAATAAGCAGCAACAACACTAAGGGAAATGGCTTCATCCAGAGGGTGTTGAACATTCAGAAATTGTTCCCGAAAGCTGTAGGGATGAACAGTATATGAATGGGACATTAATAGAGTGATTAACAAATGAATAAGAAAAAACATACAATGCATAAAGATTCAAGATTCAAGTTTATTTATCATGTGTGCTTGAAACATACAGTGAAAGTCATCATTTGCATTAGCAACCAACACACCCAGAAGGGTACTGAATGCAGCCTGCAAGTGTCGACACACATTCCAGTGCCAACACATCATGCCCACAATGCTCAGCAGAGAAAAATAAAACAGCATGACAAGCAACAAAACAGTAAAACAAGCCCCTGTTCCTCCCTCCCACCCATACACACACAGTCCACCAAGACAGTCCATATTCTTCAGCCTCCAGCAGACCAGGATTCAGGCACAGACATTGTCATTTGACTACCACAAACTTGGAGATCCATAGACCTGAGGATCTGGCCAATGAGCCTCAACTTCCAGACTTCCAATTTGGCCCACATGCTTCAATCCTTGTTGTCAATCACAGGACCTACCAATCACCAAACCTCGAACTCCAGACCCAAAAATGACTACAAGGTCTCTGATGTTTATTTACTATTTCAGTAATATTTAGATTAGATTTAGATTATGAGGACACTCAGACCTCGTTTATTGTTATTTAGAAATGTATGCATTAAAAAATGATACAAAGTTCCTCCAGTATAATATCACAGAAACAAACACAAGACAGACCAAGACTAAAACTGACAAAAACCACATAATTGTCACATATAGCTTCAACAGTGCAAAGTAATACCGTAATTTGATAAGAGTAGACCATGGGCAGGGTAAAAAAAAAGTCTCAAAGTCCTGATAGCCCCAACATCTCACACAGATGGCAGAAGGATGAAACTCTCCCTGCCTTGAGCTTCCAGTGCCGCAAACTTGCCAACACAGCATCCTGGAAGCACCCGACCACAGTCCGACTCTGATTCCGTCCAAAAACTTCGAGCCTCTAACCAGCCCTCCGACACCAAGCACCATCTCTGCCGAGCGCTTCAACCCCAGCCCCAGTCGCCAAGCAACAAACAAAGCCAAGGATTCAGGGCCTTCCCCTCCAGAGATTTCGGATCACGCAGTAGCAGTGACAGGCATTTGAGAAGTTTCACCAGATATTCCTCTGGTCTCACGTCTGCCTCCATCAAATCAGAATATTTGACTAATATTGTAAGTATATTGTCTCATTAAGTGTTCCTTATTGTTTACATAATTCATTACTGGGTATATGTAGAAGTGCATAAATGGCATACATTATTACATCACCACATCATATGCGTGTCTCTTGATAAAGTAAAAATGAAACTAAGAGAAGCATTCCTGGCTCCGTGTTTTCTTTCAACTAGTTTTATGTTTTGGAGTTACAGAACATATCAGTGGTGACAAGTTTTAAACAAACCCAAAATGACCACCTACCTATTGAAGTGCAGCTAGAAGTTCAAGTAAAACAAATCACAGCATGTGCTTCTTCAGAAAAGGACAAAGACACCTGAATTTTAAAAAAAAGGCAGAAAATGGACAAAATAAAAATGTTCATATACAATGAGTACCAGTTCAAAATAATAATAATTTTTTAAAAAAGCAGAAATAACTGACTAATATCAGGAAGATAGACATGTTTGATGACATAACAGCTAACAGGATATGGAGCAGTATTGTGGATATTGAGGAACTGAGCAGTAGTTTGAAGCAAATGAAATAGCCAATGAGAATTGAGCGCTAGTTTTGCCGAGTGTACTGGGCAAAAGAGCATATAGTTTGATTAGAAGTTTGACTGTTCCATCCAAACCAGCTGAAATGAGCCTTGCTGATATTGTGAAAGTAATGCAGGAATATTTAGAACCAAAACCATTGTCATTGAACGGAACACTTTAGGTTTCATATGCGGAATCAGAAGGAAGGGGAATCTATTTCAGTCCATGTAGCTGAATTAAAGTTCTCTGAACATTGTCAGTTCAGTGATGGGCTTAAAGATGCACTGAGAGATTGTTTGGATTGAGAAACCTTACAAGAAAGAATTCAAAAACAGCTCCTAACTGAAGCATAACTTACATTTAAAAGAGCAGTTGAAATAAATTTATCAATGGAAACCACAGACAGAGATGCAATTGTGTTACAGTTGGGAATGGAAATAAGTGTGAACAAAACTGCAATGCTTAGATGGAGTCCTCCCTGGCTGAGCAAATTCTGTTGACATTGCAGGGCTCACATACAGCAGAACAATGCAGATTTAAAGATGAAACTTGCAGAAAATGCAATAAAATAGAACACATACAAAGAACATG
The DNA here is from genome assembly GCF_030028105.1 of Mobula birostris. Classification (NCBI taxonomy): domain Eukaryota; kingdom Metazoa; phylum Chordata; class Chondrichthyes; order Myliobatiformes; family Myliobatidae; genus Mobula; species Mobula birostris. The sequence goes on from NC_092374.1 coordinate 69,232,888, forward strand.
TCAGGGAGACAAAAAATAATTGACTGTACAGGGAAGAAAAAAGGTAAAAAGTCAAGTTGCAGTTTCAAAAAGAATGCTAATCTGAATGTTGATGATGAATAATCTGATAATGATGAGAGTGATATAGGACTAGGTAGCCTTGAGATTTACAATATGAAAACCATTAATAGTCAAACAAAATGCCTTACACCAGAAGTAAAAGGCAAATTAATTAAAATGGAATTGGACACTGGCTCGACTGTTTCAGTCATTCAACAAAATAAGCTTGAAGGTCATTTCAAAGACACTGAACTGAGGCCTGTAAATATCTAACTAAGAACTTATATTGGAGAAAAGATAATTCCAGAAGGAATGACTCAATAACAGTGAAGTACAATGACCAACAAGTCATATTGGGCTTGTTTATGGTAGACACAGGATGGTCATCATTGTGAGGATGTGATTGGTTGAAGATCCACCTACCATCTTCACGTCACATTCTCTGTAATAGAGTGAACTGAAAGCAAATTAACAATGGCACTGGATGATGCCACAGCAGTGTCCAATGATGGCATTGGAAAACTCAAACATATTAAGGGTAAAGTGACATTGAATGAAAATGCTGCACTCAAGTTTTATAACACCTATTCCGATCCTTATACCATCTGTGATAAGGTAGCCAGTGAGTTAGATGACATGCAGGCTAAAGGAATTCTTTCCAAGGTTGAGTGGAACCCATAGACAACACAGTGGTCCCAGTAGCTAAAGAGAATGGGTCTGTCAGGATCTGTGGTGATTTTAAGGTCACTATCAAATCAGTACTGAAAGTACATCAATGCCTTATGCTCAGAGGAAAACACTTTACCAAAGGGTACTGAGTTGAGACCTGCCTGCAAATGGAGGTGGAAAAAGAGTGCAAAGTGTTTCTCACCATAAAAACTCACAAGAGGCTTTATTGCTATAATAGGCTTAATTTTGGTGTAGCATTTGCACCTGCACTCCAACAGAAAGCCAGGGTCCAGGTGCTGCAGTCTGCCCAGACACTCAGTGTTCTCTGGATGACATCATTGTTACCAATAAGGATTACAAGGAGTATCTCCAAAATCTCAAAGTGTTAAAGAGATTAGAAGATAATGGGCTCAGAGCATGATGCAACAAGTGTGAATTATTTAAATCAAGCATCATTTACTATTGTCACACCATCAACACACAAGTATTCCACAAGAGTGCTGAGAAAGTTCAAGCACTGGTGGATGCCCCAGGGTCAAAGGACATGTCACTGTTGGTGTCCATTTTAGGATTTGTCAATTACTATAACAGGTTCCTGTCAAACCTGGCTACTGTGCTCCTCCCCTTGAATTCATTGCTACAGATCAGGAAGAAATGGCAATGGACAAAGCAATGTGAGGTGGCTTTCCAAAAGGTAAAGGAAATGGTAACGTCAGACACTGCACTCACACATTCCTGTCCACATTGTCCAGTGAAGTTTGCCTGTGATGCCTTGTCTTATGGTATAGGTGCAGTCATGAGTTATGTGTGATAGAAGTGAACACCTTGATGCCTTTGCATCAAGTTCCCACATGGCTGCAGAGAAAAATTATGCAGGGATTGACATAGAGGCCTTGAGTCTGGTTTGAGGTGTACAGCATTTCAAACAGCACTTGTGTGGGACAGAACTTACCCTCGTTACTGATCATCAGCCTCTAGTGTCCATTCTCATTCCACAGAAGGGTGTTTCACCAACAGCAGCAGCACAAATGCAGAGATGGGCTTTATTTCCTGGAGGACACAATTACAAGATTGAATTCAAGAGGACAAATAATCATGGAAATGCTGATGGATTGTCCTGTTTACCCTTGGAAAATGAAATACCTGAAACTTTTATAAAAAAAAGATACCACTCTTGATGAGTTCTCCTTAAAGCAAATTGAAAGTCTCCCTATTATGGCAGAGATGGTCAAAAGGGAAACCTTTATATACTCTATAAGAGAGAGAGATGCATTCTATATTGAGTTGAAAGCAGGGAAGGAGTATTGTGTATTTAATATATCAGTATTATTTGAGCAATATTGTAAATATATTGTTTGATGAAGCATTCTTTGTCGTTTACGCAATTATAGGTTATAAGTAAAATTATATGAATGGCATATGTCATTATAGCACACCATATGCACGTGGCTCACTAAAGTAAAAGTGAAACTAAGACATGCATTCCTCGCTCCATGTTTTCTTTCAATTAGTTTTATGTTTTGGAGTTACAAAACATAACAGTCATGAGATCCAGCCTCACTGATTCACAAACTCACGGACCATCGTTCCTTAGGCAGGAGTTGATTCTAGCCTTGACCAACCTCTCAAAGCACTTCAACACAGTAGGTGATGGTCATTAAGGCAGCTCATCTTGCTCTTCTTGGGCCCTTGAAAGATTGTCGCCCACTTTGAAGCAAATGGGAACCTTTGATTGCCACAGAGATTGAAGATGTCCTGCAAGACAGAGTTCACATAAATTGAGGAGAAGTGGAAAGTGAATGGATAAGGATTGGAAACAGGAATGTTCCAAGATTGATTTTAGCTTGATGCTAAGTCAGCTGATTCATTTGTAACAGCACTACACTGCTTTGTTCATTAGAGGCAACACAAAGGGCACTTGCTCGGATTTCCATTGCTATTATTCAGCACCAGAAGTCCACGCTCTACTTCTTCCTGTTTATGTTATGCATATATTTGTTGGAGTAAGAAAGTCTTATACAAGATCAATTAGGACAGTCAGGAGGCTAAAGGATGCAGCTTATTAAACACAAGCTTGACACTTTCAACAGGCACCACTGCTTGGAGAGCAAGGAATATGTTAGGGTTTAAGGCAGCCTTCTACATTCCTGGTCCTCAGTACGAATGTGTTTTCTAAATACAGCAGCTGAACTGAGGTATAGTGAAGCACAGTGCAAAAGCAAGGACACCAGTAGAGAATGCCTTTGGTCTCCCATAGATCAGACTCCATTACCAGTTTCAGTCCAGGAGCACAATGCTGTGTACATTCAGCAGGGACAGGGAATCTATTGTGCTGTGTTGTGCACTGCAAGGTATCAGGTGCTGATACAGAGAAAGCAGGCTGAGACAAAGAACCAGAGAGGTTATATGGCTCAGCCTGAAGAGCAGCTGGTCTAGGAGGTGCAAGGTGGTGAGGAAGTTTAAGAGAAGCCTGTTTAAGAAGGATGTCAACAACCTCATCTCCCCGCACAGAGTGGTAGGCATTGACTGCGATTGACTCCCTGAGGATGAGACAATTTATATGAGAAGCTTGATAAATCACAGTTCACCAGTAATCAGTTGAGAGATCCCACAATGCTGTCTTACACCAGAACAGGTCATTACACATTTATGAATGACTCCCTAATCCAATTACCGAAATGGATTGCTTCAGTGCCGGATGTCTTGCACTGACATCTGTTATGAGGATGTGGAATGCTTCCCTCCATTAAACATCTGGTAGAGATAGGAGGAAGCAATTCTGTAGGCTCTTCCTATCGTAACTCCAGCAGATCACCTGGCCTCCACTAGTGCACTATGTATTACTCATTAGCAGGAATGTCTATCTCTGTTACACAGGGGTTTTCTTCTGCTAGTGTTAAATGCATCTGCCCAGAATGTTTTTTGTAACATAGGGAATACTATGGTGTTGTTAAATTGACATGCTAATACAATGCATTACTAGAACATTGCTTTTTTAATATTGTGTATATTTTTTCTTTATTGCTTTGCAGAGATCCAAGTACCTGTGGTAGCTTGAATGCAGTAATAAATATAAAGCATTTATGCCTCGAACAGCAGTGAATCAGTACAATTATCACAGATATAAAGGCCAAGCAGGTGCAGTTTACAGTCTTTAAGCAAGACTAGGCACTAAGGGACAATCAATTTCTGCGGCGGAGTACATGTATTCTAAATAACTATAGTTGAGCTGGAGTAAAGTAAAACCTTCAAAAGAGAGCAAAGAAAATATATGGTGCAAAATTATAGGAATTTACAGAATAGATTGGGGTTGTCAACTATAGTTGGATCTATTCCTGGAAATATTGTCAAACGACTTTTCTCCTCTAACTGCCCTGCGCCCATGCCAAAATGCTGTCGTTCAAGGCAGACTGGAATAATAAAGTTTTTGCTATCTGATAGGATGATTTCTGACACTACTCAAACAAACATTCTAGCCTTCACTGTATTTTTCTGATGTCCAGTATTTTCACAGCCCATAACTAATGTAAATAAACATTATTTTTGACACTCCAAACGCCTTTTTTCTTCTGTAACCTTCAATTCCTGGAAACTGCAAAACAATCATAAAGGGTTGATAATACTTGCACTGTGCATTCCCCAACTCCATGGGGAAAGGAGGAGAACAAGGTAAAATTCATCCATTGGGAGATCCTGGTTTGATAATGTAAAAGCAAAAACTGAACAATAAATATTAAGTTTTATTTAAGGTTCGGCTTTCTTTGAGACGGGAAAGGTGAGGTAATTTTGATATGATACGGTAAAGGTGGAGTTGTGTTGGTACCCAGTGGCAACTCCTTTGAGTTTATCTGTGGAAACAGTTTAATTTCTACCTTTGATGTCTCTCTTTTTTCTTTTCAGTATGGATGGGGTTCTGTTGAAGACCCTAACCTGGGATTACACTCAGACTTCAGCTCTTAGCAGCAGTGGGACCTGTTCTTGGGGGTTCACGACATCCCAAAGACATGACCTAGAAGATGAGCATACCTTCATGATTCAAGGTTTTGTGGCCTTGTGGATAAGCTAATTTATTGCCAGTGACTCCAACTGAAGCATCGTGGGAGAAAGTGGAACATCCGGATCAGTGGATAGAAACATAGAAAACCTGCAGCACAATACCCTCGGCCCACAATCCTGTGCCAAACAGGTCCTGACTTTAGAAATTACCTCGGGTTACCCATAGCCTGCTACTTTTCTAAACTCAATGTAAGCTGTCGGAGGCTGTCTACTCTGTGAATCGCGTGCTCTCTGACTGGTGGGAAAGAGTTTGTTGCCGATTCTTGGGTCTGAAAGTTTAAAAAAAAAGCAGCGCTATAAAGGTTAACACTGTAAATCAGCAATTTGTTTTGTTATGTCTCCCCTCACTGTGAAAGGGGATATCTCTTTCTCTTCATTCGGGAGAAAGAGAGCCTGTGGTATGAAGAATTGTCAGGTGAACGATTAGTTCTTGTTGTACTGCAGATCATGGTCTTTATTGGGGGCTTTGCAATTGTTTACTTGGTGAGGGAAGGGTGTTGATGCTTTTTTTTATGCTGAATAAATTGGGAAGGGGTTGTTGTTTTGCTGCTGCTTGTACTTGGAGGGAAGTAGGGGGCTTCAGGGTTCCATATTTTTTTTTTACTGTCACTCATTCTTTGGGGAACTCTTCTGATTTTTGTGGACATCTGTAAAGAACAAGTGTTTCAGGATATATATTGTATACATTTCTCTGATATTAAATGAAACTATTGAACTACTGAACTAAAGTAATCACAGAGTAATGCCACAGAGAAGGAAACTACTACTTAATTGTCCCTTTTGCAAAGCTATTCAATGATTCACTTTTCACATGTCCTGGGAGAAGAGTATTTGGCACATTTGACCCATTCCCCAATATTTTTAATTCTGTAAACTATTCGTTCTTACACACCAATCAACTCTTCATTGAACCTCCTAGCACACGTGAGGTAGGGCAAATTTACAGTAACAAATCACATAGAATATATTCCATCAGCAAGTTTCTCATTATCTTCTTTCTTTCTTCTAAGACTAATACTGAAATCCCAGGATCTCTTTCAGAGTGCAAAGAGTTCACCAGACATCTAATTCTGATGCACAGTATGCAGAATATAGTCAATCCAGTGCCATCTTGAACAGAGGCTCTCAAATAGTAGAAGCCATGGAAAGGGGGTTGCAGCAGAAAGATTTCTCAATTAGCTTCAGTTTTTTTTTTTTCTGTACTTTGATCAAAAACCTGAATCAGTTTCCGGTCAAGATGGCACCTGTGCCCAACGCTTCCATGGTGGGAGGGGAACATCAACTCAGACCATGAGAGGCCTGCATCAGGCATTTTCATGCCTTACAAGGCGCAGGTTGGAAGTCTGTGTGGGGCACCGCTCCTCGCACAGACACTAGAGAAATGTATGGTTAAGTGCCTTGCTCAAGGATGCAAACATGCTACCACAGCTGAGGCTCGAACTAGCGACCTTCAGATCACTAAATGAACGCCTTAACCACTTTGCCACAATATACCATGGAACTATTTATTTCACTTCTTTTATGTCTTTTACATCTTTTTTTGCCGTGAATGTGATTCTGTAACTGTTGGAGCCTATGATTTGTAGTCTGGAGATTGTTTGGGTGATCCAGCACGTTGCAGTCTGAGAAGATTCCAGAAGGCAGAGACAGTGAATGTGAGCCTTGTGGCGAGCAGACTGGAAAACCAAGGCAAATGTGGAGGGTGAGTGCTGGCTGCCTGCTTTTGGATCACTAGTGGGATCGCTGTGCTACCAGAGAAGGAAGACTGTCTTTTGATCACTGGTAGGATCATTCTGCCACTGAAGAGGGGATACTGCCTTTTGATCACTGGTGTGATTGCTCTGCTATGGAGAGGGGAAACTGTGTTCTAATCACTGGTGGGATCGTTCTGCTACTAAAGAGGGGTTACTGACTTTTGATTGCTGGTGAGATCACTCTGCTGCCAGAGAGGGGAGAGCCTGCTGCTGTGCCCGGAAAATGTTACCACATTTTCTGCATTTTGAATGTGGATATGGATATGGACTTGGACTATGGACTTTTTTTTTTTTCCAGTCTTTTTTTTTTATATTCTGTGTTTTTTGCCCAATTTTTCTTGCTTTTTTGTGCACAGGAGGGGTATTTGGGGTTGATAATCATGTTGTTCTTTTTTTTCTTGGTTTTATGGCTATCTGGTGAAGAAGAATTTCACAGTTGTATACTTTGAAAATAAATGAACCTTCGAAACTTTGAACCCAACAAACTATTTCTTGTCAAATTAGTTAGCATATTTCAAGCCTGCCATAACATGATGCATTGAAAAATGCACAAAGGAGCCTTAAGTTGAGGAAACTACCAATGTCATTCCAAAATATAAACGCTGCAAATACTAAGCTGGTCAGACAGCACGTGTGCAAAATGAAACACAACTTATGTTTCAGATTAATGACGTTCCACAAGTATACAGGTTTCCCCCACCATCCGAAGGTAAAGCGTTCCTATGAAATGGTTTGTAAGCTGTAATGTCATAAAGCGAAGAAGCAATTACCATTTATTTATATGGGAAAAATTTGTGAGTGTTTGCAGACCCAAAAATAACCTACCAACATCTGCCAGACGATGCTGAGGATGTTCTACAAGTCTGTGGTGGCCACTGCTATCATGTTTGCTGTTGTGTGCTGGGGCAGCAGGCTGAGGGTAGCAGACACCAATAGAATCAACAAACTCATTCGGAAGGCCCGTGATGTTGTGGGGATGGAACTGGACTCTCTCACGGCAGTGTCTGAAAAGAGAATGCTGTCTAAGTTGCATGCCATCTTGGTCAATGTCTCCCATCCACTACATAATGTACTGGGTAGGCACAGGAGTACATTCAGCTAGAGACTCATTCCACCAAGATGTAGCACTGAGCATCATAGGAAGTCATTCCTGCCCGTGGCCATCAAAGTTTACAACTCCTCCCTTGGAGGGTCACACACCCTGAGCTAATAGGCTGGTCCTGGACTTATTTCATAATTTACTGGCATAATTTACATATTACTATTTAACTATTTATGTTTCTATTACTATTATTTATGGTGCAACTGTAACGAAAACCAATTTCCCCCGGGATCAATAAAGTATGACTATGAAATCATACCAAATAACACATAAAACCTAAAATAACAGTAACATATAGTAAAAGCAGGAATGATATGATAAATACACAGCCTATATAAAGTAGAAATATTTTTCCACAATCATTACTGCACTGTTCTCCGTAGCGAAAATCTTGCTCAAGCGCCGTCGGCAGAAAATCTCACGCAAGCGCTGTTGGCAAAAACACGGTGCAGGCGCTGTCCAGTAACCTTTAAGCTATGAAGCTGCCAAATCATACCAAATAACACGTAAAAATACACAGCCTATATAAAGTAGAAATAATGTATGTACAATGACAAAGGGTCTTCCTGACGAAGGGTCTCGGCCTGAAATGTTGACTGAAACTCTTCCAATAGATGCTGCCTGGCCTGCTGCGCTTACCAGCAACTTTGATGTGTGTTGTATGTACAGTGTAGTATCACTTACCGGAATTGGTTCAGCACTGAGCACACTGATGATGATATGTTAGACTGAGTCGTCGCAGGTTGGGTGGTACAGTGGCCCCACCCTCCAAGCCGCTAACAGATACCAAACCGCGAAGCATGCAGGGGTCCAGCGGTAGCCGGGAGGCATCCAGCACATCTTTAAGAAAAAAGCTGAAATAAACATGCTAATTAATTACATGTCGGGCAGCACCTAATTAATTAGCATGTTTATTTCAGCTTTTTTCTGAAAGATGTGCTGTGTGCCTCCCGGCTACCGCTGTATTCTCCGCGAATTGCGGGGTAGTGGGACACTGGGGTGTCATCTCGTTGTCTGTTTCCATTAGAGCAGGCAGCTCATCTTCTCCTATGACCGCCTGCCTCGATGTCGAAGGTCGAGGTTCATTGTCTGCTGTGGCTGATGCAGAAGGCTTGCTTGACTGCTGAGCCTCACGCATTTTTCTATCATACAGTTCTTTGTAAGGACTTAAACCATCCTGTAAATATCCCCTAAACCTACGTACCCTTTCAAAATTATAGTCGTACTTTATCATTGCAGCTAAAATCTCACGCAGTTGCTTTACGTTCAGTTCCTGGATGACTTCACTTTCGGTCCGATTGCTACTGTATTCAGTTTCAATTGTTATCCTTTCCTCTTCCAATTGCATCAGCTCTTCATCTATCAGTTCTTGGTCATGGGATGCCAAAACTTCTTCAACATCATGTTCATTAGCTTCCACAAGCCAAACTCACTTAGTTCTTACTTCGTTCACCATGATCGAAACGAATAATTATGTCTAGTTTTACACTAAGTGTAACACCCTTACGAGCTCTTTTAGGCTTTTCCAATACCTTAGAACTCATCTTGCTAATGGCTGATCACAGGCACATGCTTAAGCAATGCAAGCGAGAATGCAGTTCTGAATCCAGGGGAGAGCAGATGCACAGGGTGCGCGGCCTTTTATCGTGCACCACTTTTTTTGCGCGCTGATTTTACCTGCGCACTGCTTTTTCGCAACAGTGAAAACACCTTCTGAAAGCAAAAACAGGGTATTAATGTAGGTCTTCGTAACAGTGAGGTTTCGTAAAGCGAACATTCAAAAAGTAGGGGACACCTGTAATTGACAAACTATCTCATTCTGTTTAGGGAGTTAAAAGGGCTATGCTGCAAACCATCTGAGGGTGAAATAACCATATAGAGAGGTGGAATAGCACATAAGCACTGGAAAACAAAGGGGTCAAATGGAAGGTCAGATGTGGTTCATTTGGGAGAATGTTATCATGAATTAGTTTCTACTTATTCAGCTTTCAACCCTCACTCTCAGATCATTTTTATTCTGCCCACCTCTGTATCACAGTGCAACATTGCCTGAAGCTCTTGAACATATTCCATACAAATGACAGTATTTCAGAGCTGGCCTTAGGAGGAGTTCTGGAACAAATAATAATTCAGAAACACTTTACCATGATATATGTTCATTCTTCAGTTTCATAGGTGGAAAATGGAAAATTATAAATATTCAACTCATAAAATGAAATTTGCATTTTTTTTCCACAAGTGAGATGGTATTGAATAACTTCTGTTTCTTCAAACCAATACCTGCTAAAGAAGCCATTCTTTTGCATTGATTTTTAATTCACCTGTTGGATCTGTGTATCAATGACAAGGCCAACACTCACTGCCCATCATTGAGGAAAGTTTCAAAGGTACATTTAATGTCAGAGAAAGGTATACAACATACATCCTGAAATGCTTTTTCTTCACAACCATCCATGAAAAACAGAGGAGTGCCCCCAAAGAATGACAGTTAAATGTTAGAACCCCAAAATCCCCTCCAGCTCCCCTCCTTCATGCGTGAAAGCAGCAGCAAGCACCGATCCCCCTCCCCCCCACCTGCAATAATAAAGCATTGGCACCTGCCACCAAGCACTCAAGCATGAGCAAAGCAACAGCAAAGACACAGACTTGCAGTACTCCAAAGACTACTCGTTCACCCAGTATTCGACATACCACAGGCTCTCTCTCTCTAATAAGGGAGAAAGAAGTGTCTCCGTTTCATAGCAAGAGGGGAGACATAACAAACAACTCGCTGGTTGACAATGTTAAAAGTCCATTGCATCGTTTTTTCCAAGTTCTGTGCCCAAAGATCTCAGATCTCTGGGCACACAGCCTTAGATTTTCTATCTCCTATGACACTCCGATCTCCTGCCCGGACACCGACCTCCAATCCCCTCATCTCCACAGCCATGAAATCTCAGACCTCTGAAGGCTAGCGAATAGCAGCCAGTTGAGAAACCCTGAGAGCAGGTCCCATTCCCGCAAAGAACCGTAGTCAGTGTGTAAATCCAGGTCAGGGTCTTCAAAAGAACCCTGCGAGGGAAAAAATAGAGATATTAAAGATGGAAGTAGAGCTGTTTCCAAAGATGCAAGCAAAGGGAGTCACCATTAGGTGCCATTGATTCTGCTAAGAAAGTGAAGGTGATCTGTCTTCTTGAACCACTGCAGTCACTTTGCCAATCATTCTCCAGCAGTACTTATACGTTAAGAATTTACAGGACCTAAATCTACAAAGATGAAGCAATGACAAAACAGTTCCAAATCATGTGAGGATCAGTAGGATAATCTGCAGTGATATGTTTTTGTGGACATATCAAAACATGATATGTAATGTATCTGTCAGGATTCGGTGGGACTCAAGTGCAGACCAATGAATACTTTTTCTCCAGGATTTATTAAGGAGCACAAAGGCAACAGTCTTTCAAAATATATGGTGGAAAATATAACAGTCTTTCATAATATAGTGGAATTCTTCATTAAGATGGAGAGTGACATAGTTAATTCAGAAACAAAGGTTCTGAACTTAAAGAGGGGTAACTTTGAAGGTATGAGACATGAATTAGCTAAGATAGACTGGCAAATGACACTTAAAGGATTGACGGTGGATATGCAATGGCAAGCATTTAAAGGTTGCATGAACTACAACAATTGTTCATCCCAGTTTGGCAAAAGAATAAATCAAGGAAGGTAGTGCACCCGTGGCTGACAAGAGAAATTAGGGATAGTATCAATTCCAAAGAAGAAGCATACAAATTAGCCAGAGAAAGTGGCTCACCTGAGGACTGGGAGAAATTCAGAGTTCAGCAGAGGAGGACAAAGGGCTTAATTAGGAAGGGGGAAAAAAGATTGAGAGAAAACTGGCAGGGAACATAAAAATTGACTGTAAAAGTTTTTATAGGTATGTAAAAAGGAAAAGACTGGTAAAGACAAATGTAGGTCCCCTACAGACAGAAACAGGTGAATTGATTATGGGGAGCAAGGACATGGCAGACCAATTGAATAATTACTTTGGTTCTGTCTTCACTAAGGAGGACATAAATAATCTTCCAGAAATAGTAGGGGACAGAGGGTCCAGTGAGATGGAGGAACTGAGCGAAATACTTGTTAGTAGGGAAGTGGTGTTAGGTAAATTGAAGGGATTGAAGGCAGATAAATCCCCAGGGCCAGATGGTCTGCATCCTAGAGTGCTTAAGGAAGTAGCCCAAGAAATAGTGGATGCATTAGTGATAATTTTTCAAAACTCATTAGATTCTGGACTAGTTCCTGAGGATTGGAGGGTGGCTAATGTAACCCCACTTTTTAAAAAAGGAGGGAGAGAGAAACCAGGGAATTATAGACTGGTTAGCCTAACATCGGTGGTGGGGAAACTGCTGGAGTCAGTTATCAAAGATGTGATAACAGCACATTTGGAAAGCGGTGAAATCATCAAAGTCAGCATGGATTTGTGAAGGGAAAATCATGTCTGACGAATCTCATTGAATTTTTTGAGGATGTAACTAGTAGAGTGGATAGGGGAGAACCAGTGGATGTGGTATATTTGGATTTTCAAAAGGCTTTTGACAAGGTCCCACACAGGAGATTAGTGTGCAAACTTAAAGCACATGGTATTGGGGGTAAGGTATTGATGTGGATGGAGAATTGGTTAGCAGACAGGAAGCAAAGAGTGGGAATAAACGGGACCTTTTCAGAATGGCAGGCGGTGACTAGTGGGGTACCGCAAGGCTCAGTGCTGGGACCCCAGTTGTTTACAATATATATTAATGACTTGGATGAGGGAATTAAATGCAGCATCTCCAAGTTTGCGGATGACACGAAGCTGGGTGGCAGCGTTAGCTGTGAGGAGGATGCTAAGAGGATGCAGGGTGACTTGGATAGGTTGAGTGAGTGGGCAAATTCATGGCAGATGCAATTTAATGTGGATAAATGTGAAGTTATCCACTTTGGTGGCAAAAATAGGAAAACAGATTATTATCTGAACGGTGGCCGATTAGGAAAAGGGGAGGTGCAACGAGACCTGGGTGTCATTATACACCAGTCATTGAAAGTGGGCATGCAGGTACAGCAGGCGGTGAAAAAGGCAAATGATATGCTGGCATTTATAGCGAGAGGATTTGAATACAGGAGCAGGGAGGTACTACTGCAGTTGTACAAGGCCTTGGTGAGACCACACCTGGAGTATTGTGTGCAGTTTTGGTCCCCTAATCTGAGGAAAGACATCCTTGCCATAGAGAGAGTACAAAGAAGGTTCACCAGATTGATTCCTGGGATGGCAGGACTTTCACATGAAGAAAGACTGGATGAACTGGGCTTGTACTCGTTGGAATTTAGAAGATTGAGGGGGGATCTGATTGAAACATATAAAATCCTAAAGGGATTGGACAGGCTAGATGCAGGAAGATTGTTCACGATGTTGGGGAAGTCCAGAGCGAGGGGCCACAGTTTGAGGATAAAGGGGAAGCCTTTTAGGACTGAGATTAGGAGAAACTTCTTCACTCAGAGAGTAGTGAATCTGTGGAATTCCCTGCCACAGGAAGCAGTTGAGGCCAGTACATTGGCTATATTTAAGAGGGAGTTAGATATGGCCCTTGTGGCTACAGGGATCAGGGGGTATGGAGGGAAGACTGGGGCGGGGTTCTGAGTTGGATGATCAGCCATGATCATAATAAATGGCAGTGCAGGCTCAAAGGGCCAAATGGCCTACTCCTGCACCTATTTTCTATGTTTCTAAAAACAGAAGGCAGGCAAAATCCAAAATGGCAGGCAGAGGTCTTACCAGGAAAGGCAGTCAGGCGAGGGCAGACAATCCGGAGCGCACAGGCAAAAATCAGGTCCAGGAACAGGCAAAATCCAAAACACAGAATCAGGCAAAATCGGTTGGCAGAAGTCGCAATGACACAGGTCAGAACTGGGACAAACTGACAGAGGATGCTCGTCAAGGCGGGGTTTAAATGGACAAGGTAATGAGTGAAAATTAGAAACAGGTGGGTGCAAATGAGGAGACGAGCAGGTAATTGGAGGAAGTCCAAAAAGGAAAGAGGCTGGGCCAGAACCCACATGGCCAGGTGAAAGAAAACAGAAATTAAAGACTGTCATGATCCAGAGCTACCAGCAGAGGCCCTATGACCCAGTGTTCAGGCCAGATCCTTAACAGTATCATCGTATCGTCGCGTTCTTAATGGGAGAAACTATAGGTTTAGAAGGTGCTGTTGGAATAGCCTGGGTAATAATTGCAGTCCATTTTGTCAAGAGTAAAATTTTTGAGTGGTGTCTATTTTTCCTGGATGGTATTGAGTTTTGCAAACTAAAAAGTATTTCTGCATCAATGAATTTCAAAAGTTCGAAGTAAATTTATTATCAAAATACAAATATGCGACCATATACAACTCTGAGATTCATTTTCTTGTGGACATACTCAATAAATCCTGCATAGAATAATGACCAAAATAGAATCAATGAAAGATCACACCAGCTTGGGTGTTCAACCAATGTACAAAATTATGCAAACACAAAAAGAAGGAATTAATAATAATAAGTAAACAATTAATATTGAGAACATGAGATGTAGAGTCCTTGAAAGTGAGTCCATAGGCAGTGGGAACATTTCAATGATGGGGCAAATAAAGTAAGTGCAGTTATCCCCTTTGGTTCAAATGCATGTTACAATTTTAAACCATATAATAATGTCTTTATTTTTAAATTGAATCTCTCCTCCACTATTTTCTCTACTTTAACATTTTTCATCAATAAATAAGTGTAACTGAAAAGCTACTGTTCTGTTAATGAATAAAGATGACTAGTATGTTTGACTTAAAGGTTTGTATAAAATATTGTGTGTCCATGTATAATTTCAAGGATATTAACTTAACCTTGCTACTGATTACAAATCTAACTTATGATCATTATCAGCCAAGTAGTGGGAAATGCAGAAAGCAAAGAACAACCGCAGAGATATTAGTATCTTCTAATATAGTTTCAAATTTGCTGCTGTCAGATTCTCATTAGGTCTGTCTGTCTGTCTGTCTCTGTCTGTGTGTCTGTCTGTCTCTCTCCCCCTCCCTCTCTCTACCTCTCCATCTTTCTCCCTCTCTGCCTCCCTTCCTCCCTCACTCCCTCACTCCCTCTCCCTCTTCCTGTCCCACCATTCCTCCCATTCTCTTTCTCCTTCACTCCACAGAAGATGCACGACCTGCTGAGCATCCCAAGCATTCTCTGGTTGCATTTCAGATTACCAGCATATGTAGATTTTTGTGTTGAACTTATAAACTGACCTATCCATCTGCTCCTTCTGGCAGCCAGGCTAATAGCTTCATGATAGCCTATTATACATCTCTATCTTAGATTCTTAAACCTCCATTTTTCTCCAGCCGCAACTCGATGCAAGATTATGAGGGGCATAGTCAGATGGATAATAGGAAACTTCTCCTCTAGCAGAGGTATCTAAACCTAGAGTGCAGAGCTTTAGAGTTTGGAATTGGAAACCTAATTCTTCCATATGATCACATTTATGCGCTGGGCCCAGGACAGGTCATTCGATATGTTAACACCCAGGAACTTCAAGGTACTGACTCTCTCCAGCACTGTTGAGTGGTGCATATTCACCCCCCTTTTCCTTCCTGAAGCAAACAATCAGCTCTTTACTTTTACTACAGCACATCTGAACAAGGTGACTTTGGCCCCAGACACTGCGATTACAGGATCACCAGGCATTCTGGGAACTCATGTAGTGGTGTCGTAATTCTCCCTAGAAAACTGTGTATAATAGACTTCCAGCTCATCCTGGAGTGAAGTATCTCACCTTGTCCTACCAGAGCAGTCAAACATCCATCTGTGATTCCAGTATCGTCTGAAATTGCCTCTTTGTGCTTGTAATCATCTTCTTGAGATTGTACCTGGACTTCTTCTATGGCTATGGATCACCCGCCATAAATGCCACAGATCTAGCTCTCAACAGATTACTAGTCTCCAGCTTCATCTAGGGTTTTTGGTCAGGAAAGACTTGGAATAATTTTGTGGGTACACACGCTACTTCATGCATATCCTCACAAAGTCAGTGGCAATGTTGGCATTTGATTTGGTTCCACAGACAAATCCTTGAACATAGTGCAGTCAACTGACTCAAATAAAAAAGAATCAAATTGAGTTTAATTATCACTCAGTTACATAGGGATACAACTGAACGAAGCCACGTTCCTCTGGGGTCAGGGTGCAAAGCACATTCACAATGGTGAGCAAAAAGAACATTGTCACACAAAAAACACGTATACAGCCCAAGACCCTGAACAACATGTCCTGCAAATTGATGGTTAGTTATTAGCAGTGCACAGATGCATGCAATGCAACCTGTCATTCCACCAATTGAACACTGGAGGGCAGCATTGAACGTCGACTTAGACCATGAGAGGCCTGCGTCGGGCATTTTCATGCCTTACAGGGCGCAGTTTGGAAGTCTGTGTGGGGCGCCACACCTCGCACAGACGCTAGAGCAATGTGTGATTAAGTGCCTTGCTCAAGGACACAAACACGCTGCCACAGCTGAGGCTCGAACTAGCGACCTTCAAATCACTAGACGATTGTCTTTACCACTTGGCAACGTGCCCAACACACACCGGGGGCAGCACCGATGGGAAAGGCCAGCCCCCAACTGAGCACAGATGCCATGCTGTACCATTTCTGGCGACACCTCTCCTGTACTGCAGCAGCAGGCAAGCACGTGACTTGAGGAGTAGTCATCACTACAACCAGCCTAGGCAGCTTCCCCACCACCTACTGAGCTACCAAACAAGGGACACAGGCTTGCAGCATCTTACATTACTTCAGAGTTATTTTCAACATTATCAACGTCTAACAGGGTCTTGGGATCACAAGGGAAACGTCCAAGACAATCACCCATGGTTACACTGCGCCACCTTCGTAGACCAACTCCTATGTCTTCGAGTAGTAGGCAGAACATTGTCTGTACTTAGGCTAGCTGCTCCGAACCCAGTCTGGCTCCTCCAACACACTGGCCAGTTCCACTAACATCCAGTCCAGCTACTGCAGTCAACGAGCAGCTCACTGATGGGGTAGACCTGCAGTACCTGAAGTCCTTGGAGTCTGACATGGTCTTGCAATTGTGAAAATCACACTTAACAAAGAGAAAAAAGCACCTTTGCTTGCCCCTGAGAGGCCACTGCATCCAAACGCACCGCCATCTTACCAGAAACATTTCTGAATTTCCTCCTCCACCTCTGCTGAACAACTCTTGAAAGTTCTTTTCACTGGTGCCACTCTCTTTCGTCTCTGTCTGTGCACAGGCAGAAGAAACACAGCCAGGAGGTCAGATTCTGATGAGCTTCATTTACGAATGCTCATGGGGTGTGAAGTATGGATGCCTAATAAGAAGTGAGTACCAAAAAGCTTCATGTACTGGAGCAAAGTTTGAAATTGAAAAAATGATTACATTAATGATGGTCTGTCTTTATGGTGCCTTTAGGGCAGAAAAGAACTTCAAGGTGCATCAGTGAGATACATAAAGCGAGTGATGCTTGGTCAAATAATAACATAAGGTGATCAAAGCCTTAAATTTAAATTGAAGCAAAACAGAAATGTTGCTTTTGAAATATTGAGGAATTAGGAATCAACGAAGGCTGGTAACATACAGAACATAAAAACTTCAGCATCAAATCAAACGTACGTAGATAAATTTTGGTAAAGATGCTGCTTCTGCAGAGATGTGTGACTACAGTGTTAAGGTAAGATACACCAGGATTTCAGCAGCACAGGGCAATATCAATAGGGGGATATAGATGTTCTTCTGGGTGCAGGTTTATGGGGTAATAATTAAGACACCAAGGATATAAACAATCTTGTTATTCACAAGGTAGAATCCTGAAAAGTTTCTAAGTCAATGGGAGAATATGCAGCCAGTGAAGGAAATTAATGGCGTTGGTGTCATTTTCGCCAAGTTTAGTGGGAGAAAATCGGGTATATGTCAGACAAATGATCTGGTTAAATAAAGACAATAGAGTTGATGAAGAAACAGATAGGGTCAATAAGAAACAGCAAAAAACTGATATAAGATCTGATGCAAGCTGTAGGCAGTGTGTACTACTCAGATTTCCATGAGAGCTAACTTTTAATTATCAGAGAAAGGCAATGGAATTTAAGGTGAAAGGCATTCTAATGGTACATGTGCACGTTCAAAATGTTTTTGGTACAATACCTATGCATACATATGCATTTAAAGCATTGAAGATTTTATGCAGTGCCTATAAAAAGTATTCACCCCATGTTTTATTGTTAAGCAACATTGAATCACAGTGGATTTAATATGGCTTTATTGACACTTATCAAAGAAAAAGAATTTTGTGTCAAAGTGAAAACAGATCTCTACAAAGTGACAAACTAATTAGAAATATGAAACACAAAATAATTGATTGAATAAGTATTCACTCTCTTCAAGTCAGTATTTAGTAGATGCACCTTTGGCAGCAATTACAACTTTGAGCCTGTGTGGATAGGTCTCTGTCAGCTTTGCACAACTAGACACAGCAATTTTTCCCCATTTCTCTTTACAAACTGCTTAAGATCCGTCAGATTGCATGGGGATCATGAGCGAACAGCCCTTTTCAAGTCCAACCAAAAATTTTTAATTGGATTGAGGTCTGCTCTCTGACTTGGCCACATTAATTTTATTGTTTTTAAGCCATAACATAAGGTGATCAAAGCCTTAAATTTAAATTGAAGCAAAACAGAAATGCTACATGTGTGTAGCTTTGGTTTTACGCTTGGGGTCATTGTCTTGCTGGAAAACAAATGTTCTTCCAAGTCACAGTTCTCTTACAGGCTGCATCAGGTTTTCCTCCAGGATTTCCCTGTATTTGGCTGCATTCATTTTACCCTCTACCTTCACAAGTCTTCCAGGGCCTGCTACAGTGCGGCATCCCCACAGCGCGAAGAAGCCACCACCATCCTTCACAGTAAGGATGATGTGTTTTTGATGATGTGCAGTGTTTGGCTTACGCCAAACATAGCATTTAGTCTGATGGCCAAAAATCTCAATTTTTTTTTCATCAGACCATCGAACTTTCCTCCAGCTGACTTCAGAGTTTCCCACATGCCTTCTGGCAAACTCTAGCTGAGATTTCATGTTTTTTTTTAAGCATGGCTTTCTCTTTGCCACCCTTCCATGAAGCTGCGACTGGTGAAGTACCCAGGTAACAGTTGTTGTATGGGCAGTCTCTCCCATCTCAGCCACTGAAGCTTCTAACTCCTCCAGAGTTGTCATAGGTCTCCTGGTGGCTTCCCTCACAAGTCCCCTTCTTGCACAGTCACTCAGTATTTGAGGATGACCTGCTCTAGGCAGATTTACAGCCATGCCATATTCTTTCCACTTCCTGATGATTGACTTATCTGTACTCCAAGAGAAATTCAGTGACTCGGAAATTTTCTTGTATCCATCTCCTGACTTGTGCTTTTCAATAACCTCTTCAAAAAATTGCTTGGAGTGTTCTTGTGTCTTCAAGGTGTAGTTTTTGCCAGGATACTGACTGGCCAGAGGCAGGACCTTCCAGTTACAGGTGTACTTTTACCACAATCAATTGAAACTCCTAGCATGCACAAAGATTTATACACTGCTAGGATATCTTAACTAATTATTTGATTTCTAAAACACTGCACCACTGGTGACTTGGTATGTCATATTAAAAGGGGAGGAAATACTTATGCATTCAATTATCTTGTGTTTAATATATGTAATTAATTTAGATCACTTTGTAAACATCTGTTTTCACTTTGACATGAAAGAATCTTTTTCTGTTGATCAGTGACAAAAAAAATGAAATCCACTGTGATTTAATGTTGGAAAACAATAAAACATGAAAACTTCCAAGGCTGGTGAATACTTTTTATAGGCACTGTACATAAATTACATGCCTTCATTGATTCTGAAAGCTCAATATTTGGTAAGTAAGACAGTGCCAATCTGCAGCCTTCCTTGAGGTAGCTGTTTATTTTTAGTTGTTTTTTAGTGTTTTTTGGGGGGTTGTCAGGATGATTTTAGAGACAGGGAAGGGAGTTAGGGGTCAGCTTAACATTTTTTACGGGCAGAAATGTGGGGGAATTAGAGGAATTAGAGTCTTAAGTCTCCGCTCCACATTTGAAGGACATTAACCAATATATCTGGCTCACAGACCAGTATGGATGAAGGCTGGTGATCCCCCATGGTCAGCAAGCTGTCAGTGGGCTTCAGAGTTGGAATTCCGTGTGGGCACGAGGAATGAGGTCCAAAGGCCCTCTAAGTTAACAAATCAGTGAGACCAGATTTCAAGGCCTTGTGTTCAGTGTGTAAGGGTCTTTGCCCCACTGACCCCCCGATGCCCAGGGTGAATAGCGTCAACCCCGCCAAACAGTGCAATTGCTTTGGTGCGGATCAGCCACGACACAAATATGAAACAATATACGAAGTGCAAGTAAAGAATTATACTTTATAGCAAATTTTTGGTGTTGGGTTAGTAGAAACAACTACAAGAAAAGGCACCACATAAGTAACTTATCAGACTTGTGCACGTAATATTTTAATACATTGGAGCTCATGCCTCTGATTCCATCTACAATGTCCTTCCAAGACTCCGGCCACCCTCCAAACCCCCAAGGTCCGGTGTCCGCCGCTCGGGAACTACCGTCCGTTCCTCACATATCTGTCCTCTCTGGTCGCCTCCCGAAAAAGCCCGCGCTCCTCAACTCAGTACACATATACAAGATAACAGAACATGACTTCCATTGGCTAACAAATTAATACAATTTCCATTATCTCCCTGTAAAACCCAAACATTGCAGTTACAGAGAACCCCTTGCTCAGCAGTTAACATTACGAGAAGCCATTTTAAGATAACACTTCAGAAAAGCCATTTCGATAATAAACAATCAACAGTTAACAGTCCACCTAGTATACTGAGAGCCCTACAAGTGATTGAAGTGTCCTGTGGTTAATAACAAGGAACGAAGCCCGATGATTGAATCAGAATTCTGGAAGTCAAGGCCCGTTTGCTCTGGGTCTGCAAATCTCTGCAAGTCCCTTGGTGTAGTCAAAGGCCCAACCTCTACGTGTCTGTGTTTGTATCCAAGTCCAAATTGGGGTTCGCAGGACACTGGAGACTAAAGAATATGGACTGTTTTGGGGTTAGAGGGTTGCTTGCGAGGGTGGAATGGGGGTTTGTTTTGCTATTCCTGTTTTGTTATTTGATGTGTTCTGATTTGCTCTGCCAAGCATTGTGGGCATGTTATGTTGGCACCGGAATGTGTGGCGAAACTTGCGAACTGTTCCCAGCATGAGTGTGTGGATTAATAATGCATATGATGCATTTCACTGGATGTTTCAATGTACCCATGATAACTGAACTTGAATCTTGAATTTTGAATCACATCCACAACTTCAATTTTTGAATTGGTGCTTGGTGGTGAAAGGAGGGAGGTGTGTCCCAAACTGCACTCCTGCACCACTTGTTCAACTTTGTACAAACACTTGTTAGTTATTATACAGCTAACCAGATCTTTTAGATCACTTGTGTATTTGAAATGCATTTTAAAAAGGGCAAATTTAATGTTATCCTGTTTCTCATTAGCAAATCTGATGGCTATATGAGAAACGGCAAGAGAGCAATTAAAAAGTCTGCTCTGGTCAAACTTTCTTTTTCAGTTGCTAATAAGCTCAAACAGCTGGTGCATTCAGCAACAAGGGACTTTTCCCCCCTTGATCTAATGCTAATTTACTTCCTCAATCATCTGGAAATATTCATCAAAGCACCATTTGGCACAATAGCCCATTGGGTTTACATCCAAACAACGTGTGTTTGTTTCAGCTGAGACAGAAGAGTTGAAAGGTTCATTTGGAAGACACCATTAATTGATAGTTCCAAGCATGAAACAGCTACTGAGAATTGTTAAAACCATCTGTCAACCAATCTTTCTAAACGTTATGAGAATTTTGATAATATCCCTAGAGTCTTGAAAGCTGCGTGGTCATCAGTCCTCAGGAAAGATACATTCACCTTGATGAGAGTGCAGTTTAGATTTATTGTGATAATACGTGGGATTAAATTGCAAGCAGAGATCATACAGACTGCTGCTGCATTCCCTGGAAGTTATAAGGTCAACAGGTGATTTGATCAAAAATTTCAATACATTAAAAGGAGAGCTGATCAGACAGTTCACAGGAAACTATTCCTGCTGATTGAGGAAACAGGAACTTAGAATCCAAGCTTATTTTAAAAGTTGGAATGGAAGGGTCTTTCAGAAGGGAATGTCTGCCAATAATGGGTGCACAAATTTGGAACTCTTGCCAAAAGCAAATTATTGATACCGAGTTAATTTTCAATCTGATATTGATAGATTTTTGATGTGTAAGTGTAGAAACTAAAAGGAACTGTTTACTCAAAGTTTAAGGCACATGGGATATTTGCCTTCATTAATGAATAGTGGATGTTATGGTCTGCCTGCCCACTACACCACTGGTGTTTAGACAGCAAGAAGGAGCTCCATCTCTGGCAGTGTTCATCATGTCGGTAGCTTCCTCTCGGTTTTCACTACCGTCGGTCATGTAAGAGACTCGGGAGTACTATTGCACTCAGATGTAGAGGGATTCTTCATTGCTGTTTCCATAACAATATAGTTTTACCAGTCAGTGTTGTTAGCCCTGAGCTGAACCCCTGAACCTGGAGGATCAGTGGACTACTCTTAGTCTGGCCTCTACCCTTTGACCTGTTTGGCATGGGTGACCCTAGCAAGAGCCAAATCATAATGCCTTGACTCCAGCCAACATAACTCTCTGGGTCATTGAGGCACTCAAGCTTCCAAACCCAATGACAAGATCGTGGTCCTCTTGGAGCGAGGTTATGGTACAACTTCATAGAATTTAGGTTTGGCCATACCTGGAGTATAGTTTACAGTTCTGACTTCCATGCTATAGAAACCATGTGGATTTACTGGAGAGAATGCCAAGAGTTACCAGGATGTTGTAGGGATGAAGGTTTACAATTATGACAACCATATAGGCTTTCATTTTCCTTGGAATGGGGAGAACTGAGAAAGCCTATTTAAGCTTTACAAAGTTATGAGGGGCATAGATAGGGTAGTTGATAAGAAACCATTCGTCATGTAGGATATGTCTAAAACCAGAGGGCTTAAGTTTAAGTCCTGACGAAGGGTCTCGGCCTGAAACGTCAACTGCACCTCTTCCTACATATGCTGCCTGGCCTGCTGCGTTCACCAGCAACTTTGATGTGTGTTGCTTAAGTTTAAAGTACAGGTATGCGATTTAGAGTTGATCTGAGGCATTTTTTGTTTCACCCAGAGGGTGCTTGGTATTTGAAGCACACTGCCTTACTGGAGTAAGGTGGGTGATGGGTACACTCGTAACAGTTGAAGAACAAGCACTTGAATAATCAAGGCATAAATCTATGGATCAAGTGTTGGTGAATGTGATTATTTGGACAAGTACCTAATGGTCAACATCAATATGGTGCGCAGCAAGGCCTGCCCCAACCTGTAGCATCAACATACAGTAATTCAGAGATCAGTCAAGAACTTAGAGAAAAAAAGAATGAAATAGCATGCACTTTCATAACAACATAACACAAATAATAGAAGCAGAAATCAACCCTCGGACTTGCTCCACATTTCTATGAAATCATAGTAAATCTGACCTTAAGCATGCACTCTTTCTTTTTTACCCACTACCCACAATCCTTAATTCAATTATAATCCAAAAATCTAATAACAACAAAAACACTCATTTTTACAGGGCTTTTTATAAGACTCAAAATTGATTTACAGCAGTGAGGCATTGCTGAAGTATACATATGTACTAAAGAACTTAAGAAATAAAAGCAGGAAGAGCTGCCAGTTATTAAAATCCTAACTGATTTCCTACTTCAACTCCACTTTACTGCACAGTGCTCATCTAGAAATACATCGACCTCTGTCTTAATGAGTGCAACTGAGCCACCTCAGCACTTAGGGGAAAGATTTCCAAAGTTTCAACACCATGATATGGAAACACCAACTCCTCAGAAAAGAAAATCCTACAAAAAGTAATGGATTCAGCCCAGTGCATC
This sequence comes from Mobula birostris, assembly GCF_030028105.1. Classification (NCBI taxonomy): domain Eukaryota; kingdom Metazoa; phylum Chordata; class Chondrichthyes; order Myliobatiformes; family Myliobatidae; genus Mobula; species Mobula birostris. The sequence continues at coordinate 69,256,617 of NC_092374.1, forward strand.
ATGGGTAAAGCCCTGCCACCCATTGAGCACGTCTGCATGGAACATTGTTGTAAGAAAGCAGCATCCATCATCAGACACCGTGCTGTCTTCTCCCGCTGCCATCAGGTAGAAGGCACAAGAGCCTGAGGACTTGCACCACCTGTCACTACGTTCGGATACGGCCCAATTGTGGAGCGAGAGACATTGAAGCGGGTCGATAGTTCACAGACTTTAATACAAACAGAGTTAGAGGGAAAAGAAAACAATAAACACTAGGCCAAACAGGGCCGTTAACGAAAACTCTCAAATGAAAAACGAAACCAACACTGCAGCTGAAAGGAATAACTAAATATAAAACGACTACCGCTAGTCTTCAGTCACTTAACTCGACAGTCCAATTTTTCAGGCAAGGTCGAATGCGAGCAGGCAGTGAAACATCTCAATAAGTGCTACGACGAAAGGAACGGAGTTAAATACCATCACAATGAAATAATAATTAGCTGACACATGCATATTCATGAGCACAATTGCCGTATCTGCTGCGCTGCTGAATCTGTGGTTGTGACACCACCATGTTCAAGAACAGTTACTACCCCTCAACTATCAGGCTCTTGGAATAAAGGGCATAGCTACACTCACTTGCCCCATCATTGAGATATTCTCACAACCAATGAACTCACTTTAAGTGCTCTTTATCTCTTTATCTCATGCTCTCGTTATTTATTGCTATTTATTTATATTTGCATTTGCACAATTTGTTTTCTTCTGCACTCTGGTTGATCTTTCATTGATCCTGTTATAGTTATTCTATAGTTTTGCTGAGTATGCCCACAAGAAAACGACTCTCAGGGTTGTATATGGTGACATATTGTACAGTACATGTACTTTGATAATAAAATTTACTTTGAACATTTCATCCCCATCTCAGTGCTAACTGGCCTCCTCCTTTTTCTGGGAGGTGACCACTGGAAAAGCAAGCTTCCACAAATACAAATAAATGGTTTATTTTGAAATTTTTGATAAAATTGGCCAGGATATTAGTGATAAGGTCCTTTTATGCTCATGTGTGTAGGCAGGCGAGACATCAGTTAACGTTCTCATCTAAGGAAACACACTCTCCCGATAGCACAGCACTTCCCAGCGTTGTACTCAATTGCAATTTAAATCATATTCAGTGTATCAATTGATACTCGAATCCTGACAGAAGCAAAAGAGTTTCCCATTGAGTTACACGTTCCACCAATGCAACTCTTGTCTCACGTGCCATTTGATACTGGAAGAATGACAGAAAGAAAACAATAATTTAAAAGGCCAAAAGCTGAAAATGTTATTTGAAAAGATAATGAAAATAAAATGGGATTCGGATCAAAGCACTCTGTTGTGTTTGGGATGCTGCTGCTCACTTCCGTTGCATGCATGAGTTGTCTGTTTTTTTCTCTTTCTCTGAGCATTGGTGGGTTGCTCTTTATTTTTTTTAAATTGGGTTCTTTCAGGTTTCTTTGTGGCTGCCTGTAAATAAACATATCTCAAGTTTGTGTAATTGTACATACTTTGATAAGTGTCCTTTGAATCTTTGGAAAAGTAGGACGAGCGGTGATTGAAAACAGGAAAAATGAGATGCAGGGACGACATGACTCCAGAGATGAGTGCAATGGACAATTCCTCCAGTGGAAAGTTTGGCTTCCGGGAAGGCCTATTCTACCTTTGAGTCATTGGCACGAGGCTACTGCCATGCCCCTGAACATTAAATGGGTATCAAGTTCATCAAGGCAGCCCACTGATGTCAGATACCTGGAATATCAGGTTGCCTAGCTCTCAGCTGGATACAAGATGTTTCTTGGAGTAAAATGGGGATTCAATAAAGCAATGCTCCAGAGTGGATTTATACTACCTGGAGGAGCCATTCTGGTCCTCTAGGCCTCAGAAAAACATTTAGTGCATCTGAAATTTTGGAATTGCTTCATAATGGCATCATAGAATTCGGAAATGGTCCCACCACTGAGCTTTGGACTCCAGGTACCTGATAGTAGGACCTACCAGGTCAGGTCACTCGTCTGACTGCTACTGGTACCATGTAACCCAGTACTATCTGTCACATGGTCGAGTGGTTGGCGACTAAACTGGTTCCCCCACCAGGCTTGCCTAGTGACGAGGGTGACTAGACACCCTGCAGGATGAGAAATGAGACCTGTCAAATAGAGGATGAGCCCTCTTGTAGGGACAATGGCCATCTAGCAAACACGTGCTGTGAAGCACGGAAAGGGCATCCCTTGCATCGAAGCTTGGTCTGGCCATTCACTGCAACAGAACTTCCTCCAGCCGCCTTGGACCCCACCATGGGGCTGGATCCAGGAGGGGATGTCGAGAGGGTGGGTCTGGACCTGTGCAAATCCCCTACTCACCTAAAATCCATTCATGCACACACTGTTCCTTTCTGAGGAGTGGAGTACCACCCTACTAACTGACTGAAAGGAACCATCATCATCCTATGAGATGGATAGCCAGAGAGGGTAGGACCTGAGGAGAGGCAATGCCCCCAAGTGGAAGAGCAGATTCAAATTCAGATTCGGATTCATTTATTTCTCACAGTTGTGTCACAACATACAGTGAACTGTGTTGTTTGCATTAACAACCAACACAACCCAAGGATGTGCTGAGCACAGCCCACACATTCCAGCACCAACATAGTATTTCAAAAATAATCAGTAGAGCAACACAAACAGCAGCATCAGCTGTTAAAACAACAGCAAAGCAAGCCCTTTTTGTCCCTCCACCTACCCATTCACTCACATACACAGATAGGCCTCCAGCCTCAGGACAGAGCACCCCGGGGCTTTCAGTCTCTAGTGGACTTGTGAACTCACAGACGTCAGTCTTCCAACTTACCCTGTCGATTTGCAGACCCAGAAATTCAGCCATTGGGCCTCAACTTCCGGTAGGGTTGCCAAATGTCCCGTATTTGTTGGGACATCCCGTATATTGGGCTAAATTAGTTTGACCCATAAGGGACTGCCCTTGTCCCGTATTTCCCCCGCTAAGGTAGAACGTTCCTATGAAACCTTTTGTGCCGAAATGTCGTAAAGCGAAGAAGCAATTACCACTAATTTATATGGGAAAAATTCGTCAGCGTTCCCAGACCCAAAAAATAACCTACCAAATCATACCAAATAACACATAAAACCTAAAATAACATATAGTAAAAGCAGGAATGATATGATAGATACACAGCCTATATAGAGTAGAAATAATGTATGTACAGTGTAGTTGGGAAGATTAAGCCGACACTGGTTTGTGGGGAAAAAAATCGGCATGTACGCGCATGTGCATGTCACGCATGCACATACAGGTGCCCATGCAAGGCTTCATGGTGATGGTAGTCTTTCTTGGGGTAAACAGAAGTGTCCCGTATTTGACTGTTACTTTTGTCCCTTATTCTGGGTCTGGAGTTCAGTTTTTGGCCTTCAGGCTTCAATTTTTGGTATCAATCACAGGACCCTGAACTCCAGACCCATTGACCCTAGGGTATCACCAGTGTTGTACATTTAATATTTTAGTAATATTTGAGTAATATTGTATATACATTGTTTGATTAAGCATTCTTTGTTGTTTACGTAATTCATTATGGATCATACAGTATGTAAAAGTAAATAATTGGTATAGGTCATTACACAGCCAAATTATATGTACATGCCTCACTAAAGTAAAACATAACAAAAACATACATGAGTTATCTCCCGGCTCCATGCTTTTCTTTCAATTAATCTCTGGAGTTACAGAACATAAAATTCACAGTGAGTAAGTTTTAAAATGAACCTGAGACAGCTACCTACCTGTTGAAGTGCAGTGAGATGTCTAAGTTTAAAAAATAACGCAGCATGCTTTCTTTGCAAGAGGAGAGAAACTGTCAAGTAAAAAAAGCACAGCATGTTTTTTTTCACAAGCGGACAGAGATGGTGAAGTTAAAAAAATGAAGAAAACTGACAAAATTCATGGGTTCATAAACAGCGAGTACTGGGTGATAATAATCATAAGTTTAAAAAAAACAGAAATGGCTGGCTACATCGGAAAGTTAGACAAGTTTGATTGCACAAAGATTACTGAGTGATGTAGGTAGAGCAAATGGAGCAGTATTTTAAAGCAAAGGAAATAGCCAATGAGAAGCGAGTGACAGCACTATTGCGTACAATAGGTGGAAAAGCACAATCCATAACACTTGCTGTGCATTGTGTAAAATGCTAGGCAGGGAATTGTGGTAAACCATATATATGTTGTAACTGGGTTAACTGTCTGGACACGCCCCTCTGCTGACGGCCCCTGTGGCTCCTCCCACAGATTCCTGTATAAAGGTGATTTCGCCTTGCTCCTCCTCCTCAGTCCGGGGGCAGACACTCAGCATGGAGGTCATATTGTACAGCGAATAAAAGCCTTTCAGTATTTACCCTACTTCAGTCTTCTGGAGTTATTGAAGGTGCTTCAGGAATAAAACACCTTCTTAAAAATCACCCAAGCAGGAATCTTTCAACAGGGTTTTTAATGAGAAAACTTCAAGCAAAAGCTACTGACCACACTTGACAGCTCATTGGTAGATAAAAAGTTAAGAAATCCAATGAAAAACATCACTAAAAATATCCTTTCTGAGGTAAAGTGTGTTAAATTATCGCCGCAAAGTGAGGGAACGAGAGCTGGCGAGGCACGTTCAGGTTATGAGCCAAGGTGGTGTGTTGAAGGAGCGATGTAGATAGAGTGAACCATTCAGAGAGGAGAGGTTGGGGGCAGTGGAGATTCCATGCCCAAACAACTGTGGATCAGAGATGCATCTGGATACCATACAGTACAATGTCAGCTTTTGACCCCAGCATTGTCGATCGCCGAACCCCGGAAGTCAGGTCAGAATGTAGCACCTCAATTGTGTCTTCACGATGCTTGTGCAAAATCACAGTTTGCATAGCTGCAGCACGAGCCCGCACCAGACCTGAAGGAGCGAGAATGAGAGCAGTGTATGCTATGCACGAAGCTGAATGCTGATTGAAAAGGCTCAAGTAAACACAGAGAAAGTTCATGTAGAAGCTGTATTGAGTGCAGTCAAGAAGCATGAAGCTGAGTCTCATCATGCGTCGCACCAAAGTTTTACATTCTGAGCTGATTCTCAGGGTTCGGCGATCGACAATGCTGGGGTCAGAAGCTGATATTGTAGCCTATGGCATTCAGACCCATCTCCAATCCTCGTTGATGCCTTCAAAGATGAGTTAACTTTTCACTCTACTGCCTTTGCAGTGCATTCTGTACAAAGCTAAGCAGGGAGCTAAACACCTTCTCATAAATCACCTGAGCCAGAAGCTTTCTTCAAGGTTTTTAACGAGAAAACGTTGTGAAACTGCAGAAAGTTATGTAAAGCACGTATTAGATTCAACACAGAATCATCGTGCACCTGAATATACTAATGTCATGGATTATTCTCACAATCAGCGTTAAACAAGGGAATACACACGTGCAACATTCTATAGCTAGAGTGAATTTGTGGTGCAATGTTAGCTTAATAGTGATAAACGATAAACATAAGACATCCTTCAAAGAACATCTACTAAAAGTTTACCAACATTAAAAAAGTTTAAGACTCGCAGACATTGCTGTTTCAAGAGCAAATAAAAAGAGTGGATGGAGGTGGAAGTATGCAGTAAGTTGAAATAGCCCACACAAGAAATGATGTAAAAAACAGCATACGAACAGGAAGTGATATTTGAAAATGAACTGATACAAGTCCAACAGCACCTCTAGAGGCAGAACGGACAGTCTGTTTACAAGTTTGACTGCTCCAATCAAAGCAGCCAAAATTAGCTGTTCTGATATCATGAAAGTAATGAACATGTAAAACTGAAACCATTGTTGATCGCAGAACTCTTTAGGTTACATAAGCAGAATTAAAAGGAAATGGGATCCATTTCAGCTGAAACGTCTGAATTGAAGAAGTTGTCTGAGCATTGTTAGTTCAGTAATAGATTTAATGATGAACTGAGAGATAGCGTAGTTTGTGGAATTTGACAAGAAAACATTCAAAAATAGCTGCTAACTAAAGCGCAACTCATATTCAAAAGCAGTTAAAGTTTCTTTATCAATGAAAACAGCTGACTGAGACGCATTGAGTTGCAGTCAAGAATGAATGTGAGCGTGAACAAAACTGTAGCATCCAGACAAAATCCTGCCTGGCCAAACAAATTGTGTTACTCTTGTGGCAGGGGCTCACATACACCAGACTGATGCAGGCTTAAAGATGAAACGTGCAGAAAATGTAACAAAGTAGGACACATGCAAAGAGCATGTTGGACAGACAAAAGAATAGGCTCTACAGGGAAGAGAGAAAAGTAAAAAGTCAAGTTGCCATTTCAAAAAGAACACTAATCTACACGCGGCTGATGAAAACTTAGATAATAATGAGAGTGACACAGAATTGGGTAGCCTTAAGATTTACAATGAGAAAACTAACAATAGACAAGCAATATGGCTTACATCAGAAGTGAATGGCAAATTAATTAAAATCAAATTGGACACTGGCTCAGCTGTTTCAATCATTCCACAAAATGACTTTGAATGGCATTTCAAAGATAATGAACTGACATCTATGGATATCCAACTAAGAACTTAGGTTGGAGAAAAGATAAATCCTGTGGGAATGACATTTAGTAACAGTGAAATGCTATCACCAACAAGCCACATTAGGCTTGTATGTGGGAAAAACAGGAGGACCAGCATTGTGGGACCATGATTGGCTGAGACAACTACATTTTCATTGGAGATGCATTCGACATTTGCATGTGACATCCCCTGCAAAAGAGTCAACTGAAAGCGACTTAAGAAAGGTACTGGATGGTGCCATTGGAGTGTTGAATAATGGCTTTGGAAAATTCAAATATATCAAGGGTAAAATAGTGTTGAATAAGAACGTCTTGTTATATCTGTGATAAAGTAGCCAGAGAGCTAAATCACATGGAGGCCGAAGGAATTCTTTCAAAGGTTGAATGGAGGCCATAGGCAATGCCTATGTTCACAGTAGCCAAGAAGGATGGGTCTGTCAAGATCTGTGATGATTTTATAATCATCATCAATGCAGTACTGAAAGTAGATCAATATATTCTGCCCAGGATAGAGGATATCTTTGCAAACCCTGGAGGAAAACACTTCAGCAAAGTGGACTTAGCTGAGGTCGACCTACAGATGGGTTAGAAGAAGAGTCCAATCTGTTTCTCACCATAAACTCTTTCAAAAGACTTTAACACTATAATAGGCTTATCTTTGGAGTAGTATTTGCACCTGCTCTCTGTTAGAAAGCTATGGGCGAGGTGCTGCAAGACCACAACGATACTCAGTGTTACCTGCTTGAAATCAGTGTTACCAGTGCGAACGACAAGGAACATCTCCAAAATCTCAAGAGAGTGTTAAAAAGATTAGAAGCAATGGGCACAGAGTATGATGCAAGAAATGTGAAATCTTTAAACCCAGCATCACTTTCTCTGGTCACGCCATTGACACACTGTTGAGTGGAACGGGTGAACCCAAATGCAGGACACTGACATGGAGGTAGAGTAATCTGAAGAGTGTTTATTAATGGTTGCAGGGAAGGCTGGGGAGCGAGCGAGGCTGAACAGAATGGCAAACAGGAGAATGAACAGAAAGGCAGGTGGCAGGCAACCCCTATCTTGACGTGGAATGCTGCTAGAGCTGAACGGTAAACAGGAGGCAGGTGGCAGGCAATACTTATCTTGACACGGAGCGTTGCTGGAGCTGAACGGTATCTGGACACGGAATGTTGCTGGAGCTGAACAGCAAACAGGAGGATGAACAGAAAGGTAGGCGGCAGGCAATACTTAACTTGACATGGATAGACAGAGTTAACACAGGCAAACCACAGTACTGAAACAAAACTTATGTATCTTATGTAACTTATGGTGGGGCTATGGCGATTTGTAGTTTGGTCAATCGCGGCACTGCCCTTGACCCGACACTGGTTACCGCTGGTCTTAACAGCTGTCGGGTAAAGCAGATTTGAGCCTGGGAAGCTGGTACTAGTGAGGTAGGTGGTCCGACGCAAGGGAACACTCCAACCCTCTCAGGTTAATCTAATGGGAACTTGCGCACTCTTCAGCAGCAAGACCCTGTGGTAAGTGTCCTAAGAGAATTATGGGATCAGAAAAGGAAGCTGAGTGGCTAGGAGTGTAAACCCGTTTTGTCTCTGTTAAGGCACTGGGACAGTATCAGGGAGCATAAAGGGTTACTGCATAGGGTAGTTGAGGATGAGAAGCCTGGGGAGTGTTACCAGCTTCTGATACCTAACAGCTTGAGGAGCAAAGTGTTAGAGTATGTACATAACTCTCAGTTGTTGAGAAGCCAATGTTTTTGGGTGGGCATACACGAGGATGTGGCACGGTGGGTCAAAAATTGTCCACGTTGTGTACTAACTAAGATGCCGCAGCCTAGGTTCCGCCCGCCCATGAAGTCATTCCTGGCTTCTAGGCCGCTTGAAATTGTAGCGGTAGATTTCACTGTGCTGGAGCCGGCAAGTGATGGGCGTGAGAATGTCTTAGTGGTCGCAAATGTTTTCACCAAATTTACCCAAGCGTTTCCGACTCGGGATCAAAAGGCGGATACCACAGCAAGGGTGCTCTTGAGGGAATGGTTCATGAAGTACGGTGTTCCTGAGAGATTGCATTCTGACCAGGGCCGTAACTTTGAAAGTGAGGTTATAGCAGAGCTTTGCAAACTATACGGGGTAAAGAAAGCCGTACCACACCTCATCATCCTACGGGCAACAGGACGATGCATGATTTGTTGCGTACGTTGCCTCCCGAAAAGAAGCACAGATGGCCAGAACAGACGGTGGACCGGAAACATGACTGGCTAGTCTCAGTTCAGTTCTCTTTAGAGAAGCAATTAAGGGGGTTAAAAGTACCCTTGTAGTGAGCGAATAATCGAGGACGATTACTTGAATGCAAGGGAGAATGTAAGTAGGTGACCGTTGGATCTAATTCAGTATCGTTAAAAGTGTACTTAGGCATCCATCCGGGTAATGCTAGAATAGTTGTCTGTGCCTCTAAGGGGGGACAGTGATGTCATTAGGCACATGCGGGATAGTGGGGAGACCACTTTGCCTTCTGGTGAAGACGTGGTAAGGTGTTGGAATTGGGTTCCTCCCGAGGCTGGGCATGGTGAGGAAAGGTTTTCTCGAGTAAGTGACTCAACACTGGATTGTGTGGCTTGGGCAAAGTTCCTCACTAGCCAAGTAGAATTGCCACTACCATATTAGTATCGTATTAGTTCTGGTATTTTTTATTCTGCATACGCAATTCTGTCCGTACACAAGGGTGTGGATCGAAAGTTAAACTGAGATTGTAACGGCAAGAACTGGTTGTAAATTCATTCATTTTGTTTCGCGACCCTCTTCTGGCACTTAAACATTGAAAACAGATAAAGGAATTAAAAACCAAAAAAGTCTTTGTTGTTCTGAGTGTGTACTTTTCCCCAGGCTACAAAATTTAGAATACACAATCCTAAGCAGCCAGGAACGTGAATTACCACACTGGCTGAAACATCGATCTGGCCATGAGTGGATGCAAAGCCGGGGTATTTATGCTGCAGGTTTTGATAAGAATCAGGTGCCACAATCAAGGAACCTGGGAGAACACAGGGAAAAGGAACTTAGGAGAATATGAGGAATTAACGGTCGGGACCGTGACACACACAAGTATTACACAAGTGTGCTGAGAAAATTCAAGCTGTTGTGGATGCCCCAAGACAAAAGGATGTGTCACAGCAGTGGTCCTTGCTGGGATTTATCAATTACATTATCAGGTTCCTCCCAGAACTGACTGCTATGTTCCAGCCCTTGAACTCATTCTACAGATCGGGAAGAAATGGCAGTGGACAAAGCAGTGTGAGACTGGCATTCCAAAAGGTAAAAGAAATGGAAACATCAGAAATGGCATTCACACATTATGATCCACATAATCCAGTGAAACTTGTCTGTGATGCCTCGCCTTATGGTATAGGTGCAGTTATGTCACTTGTTATGAGTGATGGAAGTGAACACCCCATGACCTTTGCATCATGTTTCCTTACCGCTGCAGAGAAAAAATATGCACAGATTGACAGAGAGACCTTTAGTCAAGTTATGGGTGTAAAACATTTCAACCAGTATGGGAGAGGGTTTACTTTGTTACTGATCGTCAACCACTGGTGTCCATTTTCGGTCCACAGAAGGGTGTTCCACTAACAGCAGCTGTACGAATGCAGAGCTGGGCTCTGCTCCTTGCAGGATACAATTACAAGATCGAATTCAAGAGAATGACTAATCATAGAAATGCTGATGGATTGTCCTATGTCCCCTTGGAAAAGGAAATAGCTGAAAAAGCTACAGAACAGACCCTCCTCTTAACATATTCTCACCAATGGAAATTGAAAGTCTCCCTATTTTTGGCAGAGATGATCAAAAAGGAAACAAATAAAGACCCCACGCTGTGTCAGGTCTACATGGCATCTCAAAATGGCTGGAATGTGCAGAAGAAATTCCAGTTTACAATTTTACCAGTGCCTAGATGAACTTGCCCTTGCTGGAGGTTGCCTTATGTACGGATTGAGAATTGTTGTACCATCCAAGCTGAGAGCTAAAATATTGGAGGAGCTATATCTAGTCATGGTCAAAATGATGGTGTTGGCTCAAAGCTTTGTCTGGTGGCTTTGAAGAGATCAGCAGATTGAGCAGCTTGCCATGCACTTTTTGGGATGCCAACATGTCCAGAAGATGCCAAGAGTCAAGAAGAAAGTAGAAGAAAGGTGTCCAGAGCTGTCAGAGCTACTTCTTGGAGTCTCAGAGTCAACTCCTTTCAACCACCATGGAGGAGGCCCCAGAAGCTGAAATTGTTTCACAGTCACAGGTCTAACCTGCCAAACAGAGTGACTTCTCTTGTCAGGAAAGACGTTATCCCACAAACATAAAAAAATCCTCCACAGCGATTAATCTTTCAGCTTGAATGAGACAACTTAAAATTTACTATGCTATAGTTGTCTATATATTAATTGTATTATATAATATACTGTGTATAGAAGAAGATTGAGAGCAATACGATTTATATTTGAGATGAGATGCGTTCTATATTGAGTTGAAGTTTATAGCTATTCAGAGCAGTGTTGTGTATTTAAAACTGTATTTCAGTAATGTTGTAAACATGTTTGATTAAGCATTCTTTTTTTAACCGTATGTAAAAGTACATGAATGGCAAAAATCATTATGCTGCCACGTCATATGTGGATGCCTTGCTAAAAATGAAAAACAAAATGTACATGTGTTATTTCCCAGCTCTGTGTTTTGCTTCTGGTTAATTTCTGGAGTTACTGAACTTAACAAACAGTCCTTGTTTTTCCTACCTGCACTGGCTTCCAATCCTGGGATCTGTCGACTTGAGGAGGGTCCCAGCTCTTGTTCTCATTGGTTTACATCCACAGCGCTTGCCAGACCAACATCTGTACACAAGAATCGTTAGCCTTTGACCCATGGAGCGCTTTGACCTTGACTCCGACCTGACCCCTAACTCCCTCACATCCTTTTTCCTAAATCCTAAAATGACCACTAACCATCCTTGCAAACCGAAGAAACAATTAAATCTGAGCCAATACCTGACCAGAAACGGCAGCTAGGCACCATCTTGACTGGAAGCAAGATTTACAGTTAGTGTGACCACTGTTAATACCCAGCTCAAACATCATCCTATATTAGATTCAGTGAGAGTCCAGATGCACCAAGACTGAATATTAAACTTAATATGGGAAGATTAATAGAAGAGTCTTCCAAAGTTAGCTTTTTCTAAGCTTTACTTTGGAAATTGCATCAAATGATGTTCACATGCAGTAACAGGTAGGCATTATAAAATTACAAACCTCTTCTATTGTTTATTTTTTTTTCCCTGTAAATTAATCTTATTTTCTTGGTTTCTTCACTTTATATTGCACACCCATACATTCTGGAATAGTGCAATAAATTCAGGAACATTCTGGCTCAATGCAACCATGAACCCAATAATGGGCTTTGTTGTTCCTTTCATCAATTTGAGCATCTTGATTAAATCATCCTCATTCTTCGTGCCTGGAGGATATCAATTAATCATCATTTTTCATTTCCCCCGCCTCAGGTCCCGGATGTTTTTTTACTTCCCAACCTTTATCCCTCAGCTCCACACATACATTCAGCTTTTAGAAACACAGACATAGAAACATAGAAAACCTACAGGCACTTTGGCTCACAAAGCTGAAGCAAACATGTCCTTAACTTAGAAATTACTGAGGGTTACACATAGCCCTCTATTTTTCTAAGCTCCAAGTACCTATCCAAGTGTCTCTTAAAAGACACTATTCTATCCGCCTCCACCACAGTCGCCAGCAGCCCATTCCACGCACTCACTACTCTCTGCGTAAAAAACTTACCCCTAACATCTCCTCTGTACATCTTCCAAGCACCTTAAAACTATGCCCTATCATGCTAGCCATTTCAAACCTGGGAAAAAGCCTCTGACTATCCACACGAACAATGCCTCTCATTATCTTGTACAACTCTATCAGGTCACCTCTCATCCTCTGTCGCTCCAAGGAAAAAAGGTCGAGTTCACTCAACCTATTCTCATAAGGCATGCTCCCCAATCCAGGCAACATCCTTGTAAATCTCCTCTGCACCCTTTCTATGGTTTCCACGTTCTTCCTATAACGAGGCGATCAGAACTGAGCACAGTACTCCAAGTAGAGTCTGATCAGGGTCCTATATAGCTGCAACATTACCTCTAGACTCTTAAGCTCAATCCCACAATTGATGAAGGTCAATGTACCGTATGCCTTCTTAACCACAGGGTCAACCTGCGCAGCAGCTTTGAATGTCCTATGGACTCGGACCCCAAGATCCCTCTGATACTATATTCTGCCATCATATTTGACCTACCAAAATGAACCACTTCACACTTATCTAGGTTGAACTCCATTTGCCACTTCTCAGCCCAGTTTTGCATCCTATCAATGTCCCGCTGTAACCTCTGACAGCCTTTCACACTATCCACAACACCCCCAACCTTTGTGTCATCAGCAAATTTACTAACCCATCCCTCCACTTCCTCATCCAGGTCATTTATAAAAATCATGAACAGTCGGGGTCCCAGAACAGATCCCTGAGACGCACCACTGGTCACTGACCTCCATGCAGAATATGACCCATCTACAACCACTCTCTGCCTTCTGTGGGCAAGCCAGTTTTGGATCCACAGAGCAATGTCCCCTTGAATCGCATGTCTCCTTACTTTCTCAATAAGCCTTGCATGAGGTACCTTATCAAATGCCTTGCTGAAATCCATATACACTACACCTACTACTCTACCCTCATCAATGTGTTTAGTCACATCCTCAAAAAATTCAATTAGGCTCATAAGACATGACCTGCCTTTGACAAAGCCATGCTACCTATTCCTAATCATATTATGCCTCTCCAAAAGTTCATAAATCCTGCCTCTCAGGATCTTCTCCATCAACTTACCAGCCACTGAAGTAAGATTCACTGGTCTATAATTTCCTGGGCTATCTCTACTCTCTTTCTTGAATAAGGGAAAAACATCTGCAACCCTCCAATCATCCAGAACCCCGTCCCCATTGATGATTCAAAGATCATTGCCAGAGGGTCAACAATCTCCTCCCTCACCTCCCACAGTAGCCTAGGGTACATCTCGTCTGGTCCCGGTGACTTATCCAAGTTGATGCTTTCCAAAATCTCCAGCACATCCTCTTCCTTAATATCTACATGCTCAAGGTTTTTCAGTCTGCTGTAACTCATCCTTATAATCACCTTTTCCATAGTGAATACTGAAGTAAAGTATTCATTAAATACCTCTGCTATCTCCTCTAGTTACATATACACTTATCCACTGTCACACTTGATCGGTCCTATTCTCTCACATCTTATCCTCTTGCTCTTCACATATTTATAGAATGCCTTGGGGTTTTCCTTAATCCTGTCTGCCAAGGACTTCTCATAGCCCCTTCTGGCTCTCCTAATTTCTTTAATCTCCTTCCTGCTCGCCTTATAATCTTCTAGATCTCTATCATTACCTAGTTTTTGAACCTTTCGTAAGCTCTTCTTTTCTTCTTGAGTAGATTTACAACAGCCTTTGTACACTATGGTTCCTGTCCTTTACTATCCTATCCCTGTCTCATTGGAACATACCTATGCAGAACTCCACACAAATATCCCCTGAACATTTGCCATATTTCTTCTGTACATTTCTCTGAGGACATTTGTTTCCAGTTCATGCTTCCAAGTTCCTGCCTGATAGCCTCATATTTCCCTTTACTCCAATTAAACACTTTCCTAACTTATCTGTTCCTACCCCTCTCCAATGCTATGGTAAAGGAGATAGAATTGTGATCATTATCTCCAACATGCTCTCCCACTGAGAGAGCTGACACCTGACCAGGTTCATTTCCCAATACCTGATCAAGTACAGCCTCTTCTCTTGTAGGCTTATCTACATACTGTGTCAAGAAACCTTCCTGAATACACCTAACGAACTCCACCCCATCTAAGCCCCTCGCTCTAGGGACATGCCAATCGATATTTGGGAAATTAAAATCTCCTACCACAACAACTCTGTTATTATTACATCTTTCCAGAATCTGTCTCCATATCTCCTCCTCGATATCCCTTTTACTATTGAGTGGTCTATAAAGAATACCCAGTAGAGTTATTGACCCCTTCCTTTCCCTGACTTCCACCCACAGAGACTCCATAGACAAACCTTCCATGACTTCCTCCTTTTCTGCAGCCGTGACACTATCTCTGATCAGCAGTGTCACGCCCCCACCTCTTTTGCCTCCCTCCCTGTCCTTTCTGAAACATCTAAAGCCTGGCACTCGAAGTATCCATTCCTGCCCCTGAGCCATCCAAGTCTCTGTAATGGCCACAACATCATGGCTCCAATTACTGATCCACGCCCTAAGCTCATCTGCTTTGTTCATAACACGCCTTGCATTAAAATAGACACATCTCAAACCATCAGTCTGATTGCGGCCCTTCTCTATCACCTGCCTATCCCCCCACTCCCACACTGTCTCCAAGCTTTCTCTATTTGTAAGCCAACTGCCTCTTCCTCCATCACTGCTGTTTGGTTCCCACCCCCCCCAGCAATCCTAGTTTAAATTCTCCCCAGTGGCCTTAGCAAACCTCTCCACAAGGATATTGGTCCCCCTGGGATTCAAGTGCAACCCATCCTTTTTGTACAGGTCGCACCTGCCCTAAAAGAGGTCCCAATGATCCAGAAATTTGAATCCCTGCCCTCTGCTCCAATACCTCAGCCACGCATTTATCCTCCTCCTCATTCTATTCCTATACTCTCTGTCACGTGGCACAGGCAATAATCCCGAGATTACAACCTTTGGGGTCCTCTTCTCAACTTCATTCCTAACTCCCTGTAGTCTGCTTTCAGGACCTCCGCCCTTTCCCCACCTATGTCATTGGTACCAATACGTACCACAACCTCTGGCTGTTTTCTTTCCCATTTCAGGATATCTTGGACGCGATCAGAAACATCCTGGATCCTGGCACCTGGGAGGCAAACTATCATCCATGCTTCTTTCCTGTGTCCACAGAATCGCCTGTCTGACCCCCTAACTATCGAGTCCCCTATCACTGCTGCCATCCTCTTCCTTTCTCTACCCTCTTGAGCCACTCTGTTGCAGAGGTACGACCACTGTTGCTTCCCACAGGTAGGCCATTCCCCCCCCCCCCGCAACATTATTCAAACAGAAGTACTTATTATTAAGGGGGACAGCCATAGGGGTGCTCTCTGGAATCTGACTCTTGCCCTTCCCTCTCCTGACTGTTACCCACTTACCTGTCTCTTGAGGCCCCGGAGTGACTACCTGCCTATAGCTCCACTCTATCACCTCCTCACTCTCCCTGACCAGACGAAGATCATCCAGCTGTATCTCCAGTTCCCTAACACGGTCCCTAAGGAGCTGCAACTCAACCAGCTGGCGCAGATGTGTCCTTCCGAGAGGCTGGGAGTCTCCAGGACTTCCCACATCTGACACTGAACACAGAACAAAATTGCTTCAGGCAATATGAACAGAAAAATATGGAAACATAAAAGTTGGTGAGACAGCATCTGGAAAGAAAAATAGACTCATTTTTTCAGGACCAGAACGTTGACTCACAACTCAGGATCTCTGACTTGAAATAATAGCTCTATTTCAGTTTCCATAGATACTACGTGACCTGTTGAGTCTTTCTAGCATTATTGTGTTTTTTTCAAATTTCCAGCTTCAGCATTTTCTTAAATGTTCATTTCAGCTAATGTGACAGTCAGGTAGTTCACAAAATAGAATAATAGTTAAAATTCTGGAATAGCCATCTGATTCAAACGGAACAATGAAAAATAACAAACACTCCCTCTAAGTGTTACAGAGCTAATGACGAGAATTAGCTGATAATTTGGAAGAAAAAAATTCAGAAGAAAAAATGCAGCTTCAAAGTAAGTATGGAAAAATAAAGGTCTGGTCTGCAGGTTGAGATTCTAAATTGGAGAAAGGCCAATTTAGATGGCAACAGAAAAGATCTGGCAAGTGTGGATTGGAACCGATTGTTTTCTGGCAACTGTGTACTTGGTCACTGGGAAGCCTTCAAAAGTTCTGTCTAACTTTAAACTGCTCTCTAATTTATTGAATTGGACAAAATTTGGATATCAACTCAGAAACAACGAAATGAGCTATACCTCAATAGACCTTCTTTATATGAATGATTTGAAATTATACGTTCCTTCATCAGTAAAGCTAAAACAATTAATTCAAATAGTAGAACTATTTTCTTTAAGATATAAACATGAACTTTAGACTAGGTAAGTGCAGAACACTAAACGTAAAGAAAGGTGCAATAGAGCTTATGGAATGCAAAACAGAACAGCAGGATATAATACAAACAATTGATGAATATGAAGCAGAAAAGTATCTGGGATATCAACAAACAAAGAAAGTAGATCATAATATGATAAAGAAAAATTTTTTGACAATATTTACTTTAAAGCTTAAGAAAATCTGCCATACAGAGCTCAACAGTAAAAATATAGCAAAGGCAATAAACTATTTTGCTATACTTATATGAAAGTAAGTATATGGTGTTGGCGCGTGGCCAAGTAGTTAAGTCGTCGGTCCAGTGATCTGAAGGTCGCTAGTTTGAACCTGAGCTGAGGCAGCATGTTGTGTCCTTGAGCAAGGCACTTAACCACACATTGCTCTGCGACAACACCGGTGCCAAGCTGTATCGGCCCTAGTGCCCTTCCCTTGGACAACATCGGTGATGTGGAGACGGGAGACTTGCAGCATGGGCAACTGCCAATCTTCTAAGGCGCAAATCCATGGTCTCACGAGCCTAACGGATGCCTATACATGAACATATTCCCTTGGCATAATATCTTGGTCTGAAACAGATCTGAAAAATTTACAAAGGAAAATTGCAAATTGCAAATTTCAGAAAATATATGTACACTCAAATGCACTTAAATTAACACTGCCTTGGACAGAAGGAGGAAAAGACATTAAAAATTCTAAACAACAGTCAGATAAAACTTCTGAGGAAAAACTTGAAGATATACTTTCATCAATGAACTCAAGATTTAGCACTCCATGTGAGCATGTGCAATTCTGATAAAGGAGTATACATCACTAAACTTAAATGACAGCATAATCCAGAAAAATGATAGAATTATCAATGTAGAAGAAAAATTTAACCAATGGAAGGGCATGGCCCCATTATCTGAACAGACTAGATGTCGACAAGAAAGCATCAAAAACATGGCTCAGAGTTGGAGACCTCGTCCCAGAAACAGAAGGGTTCCTTGTGGCAATACAAGACCAATTGGTTAACACAAAAAAATCATCAAAAATACATAATAAGATACCGACAAATTCAAATTGACAAATGTAGGAAATGTCAAGAGAAACCAGAAACAGTTCGACACATTAAGGATCTTGTAGCAGTTTAACACAATCTGATCACTCACACAGGCACAATCTGGTGGCAATCATCATTCACCAAAATCTTGCTTTAAAACACAAACTTATAAAAGAAATCATAGCTTACTATAAATACAAGCCTGATCCAGTTTTAGAGCCAGAATACCACAAGTTATGTTATGACCGATTCATTATTACAGACAGGACAATCCATAATGATGTTAGGATATAACAAACACAGGATAAACAAGTAAGAGCAACTTACTTAATAGATATAGCCTTTCCAAACACACATAGCTTACAGAAATCAATGTGTAAAACACCAGAAATATGTTGAATTAAAAGAAGAAATTGAAAGCCTTTAGAACATGAACAAGGTGTACATTGTCCTGATAGCAATGACTACAGCTGGTGTCATCCCAAAGTCACTACACAATAGCGCTCAACAATTAAGGCTACACAGCAATACTTCTGTAAAGCTTCAGAAAGCCACAATACTAAACACCACTAGAATAGTCCAAAATTGACAAATGAATGTACTTGGCTCTGCCTGCACCTCAGGTTTTACCAGCTTGACCTGAGAGAGAACAAAAATAATAATAATAGGCAATAAATTTGAGAACAATGAGATGAAGAATCATTGAAAGTGAGTCCATAGGTTGTAGGAATAATTCAGTTATGAGGCAAGTGAAATTATATTAAGTTACCATCTCTGGTTCAAGAGCCTGAAGGCTGAGGGTTAATAACTGTTCCTGAACCTGGTAGTGTGGGTCCTGAGGCTCCAGTACCTTCTTCGTGATGGCAGCAGCAAGAAGAGCATGAATGGGCGATGGGGATCCCTGATGAAGTATGCTGTTTTTCTGCAACAGTGCTCCACGTAGATGTGCTCACTGGCTCTACCCCTGATGGACAGGGCTGTAGGCACTACTTTTTTGTCGTATTCTCCGTTCAAGGGCATTGGTGTTTCCATACCAGGTTGTGATGCAACCAATCAGTGAACTGTCCACCACATATCTATAGGAATTTGTCAGCGTCTTAGATGTTATATCGAATCTTCACAAAGTTGAAAGGAAGTAGAGGAACTACTGTGCTTCTCTGTAATTGCACTTATGAGCTGGGCCCAGCACAGGTCCTCTGAAATAGTAACACCAAGGAATTTAAAGTTGACAAACCTTCCCACCTTTGATCCCCCTTTAGGCTGATGGACCTTTAGTTTCCTCCTTCTGAAGTCAATAACCTCAGTCTCCCTCCTATATGCTGATTTGTCACCACCTTTGATTCGGCCAGTGGCAGTGGTGTCATCCGCAAACTTAAATACGGCATTGGAGCTGCGCTTAGCTGTACAGTCAAAAGTGTAAAGCCAGTAGAACAGGGGGCTAAGCTGTGCTGATGGAGATTGTGGAGGAGATGACTTTGCCAATCTGAACTGACTGGGGTCAGGAAGGGAGGAAATAGAGGATCCAGTTGTGCAGGGAGGTACTGAGGCCAAGGTCTCAAGTTTCCTTAGGGTTAGTTAGTTTGAAACTGAATAGGAAGTTGGTGCTGAAAGATTAAAATGAATTAGTTCCTCTAATGTACAATATACAAATTAGTTGGCCTAAGCAAGCCATTTTATCAGTTCCTATGTTACCAGCAGGATAATTTATCTATAAGCCTCAGATATTTGCCATCATTATTGAGCAATCAATGTTATTACAAGTTCATGCACAGTGTGTAAAAAAAAACTGCCACTAAAATAGATGTCACAAGCAAGAGAAAATCTGCAGATGCTGGAAATCCGAGCAACACACAAAAAGTGCTGGAGGAACTCATCAGGCCATGCAACATCTATGGAAAAAAATACAGTCAACGTTTCGGCCTGAAACATCGACTGTCCTTTTTTCCATAGAAGCTGCCGGATACCTGCTGAGTTCCTCCAGCATTTTGTTTGTGTTACTAAAATAGATGTATCATTTAAATCAATACATTGTGCTGAATAATCCATACATCTTTCAATTGTCTGTGATGGTTGTCAGGTTTTCTTTAATTCTATAATGTCAGTAACCACTTATTCCTTATTCCATTCAGGATCAATTATATATATTTTTTGAACAAGAGCAAGTAAAATAACAACACTATTTCATGCTTGTAGCTGTCAGGATAGGATGGCTGTAATCACAATTTTGTTAAATGTATTTCCTTGATGAGTCCTCATAAATTACCAGAAATACCTTTGGTTTTCAGCTGAACCACAGGATTATCAGCATGAGGCCAGAGAGTACATGCTATGTTAAAGTGGTAGACCTGTAAGCAGATTAATAATCATTTTGGTGACACAGTGAAATCCAACATCAAGTGCATGCCAGTAGGACTGGTTTCATCTTGCTGCTAAACCATCAATCTCTGCAGTGTTGAAATGAAATAGCAATGAAGTCCATGATCTTCTTGTAGGTGTCAGAGATAAGGAAAGCATTTATTGTCCATGTCCTTGAGAAGTTGGTGCTGGAACAACCTTCCTCAAATATCTGCCCCGTCTTTTTGGTGAAGGTGTTTCCGAAGTGATATTGGGGCTGGAGTTTCAACACTTAGACCCAGTGATAACAAAGGAATGGTGACATATTTCAACATTAGCAAGCCACGTGAGTTTGAGTGGGGAACTGTAGATGGTAGAGGTCATAGGCTGTATTTTCAAGTCAGGTTGGCAAATGCTCTGGGAAGAACTTGCAGATTGGTGGCTCTCAAGCAAGCTCTTTCCTCCAGAAAATTATTTTTCTTTTAAAGTGCAGCACGCTGGTACTTAGAAGTCATCTGAAATGATCTTTAAAATAATAGCCATAGACTGACATCTTGTGGTATAATCTAAAACTCCATGTTGAAAATGGTGAAATGTGTTTTTCACTGTCACCGAAGCAAAGGTGAAATGCCTTGGGGTGACTAGGCTTGCAGCCATCTACCCATCACATTTTAATTGACTCTCACTGAATCAGAAAACCAAATCAGAGTCACGTTTATCATTACAGACATGTTATGAAATCTGTTGCTTTGCAGCAGTAGTAGAGTGCAATACATGAAATATACCAGAAATGAAAATAAGAAATATGTACACTCAGTGGCTACTTTATTAAGTACCTCCTGTTCATAGTGAAGTGTATATTCGATGCCTTCTGCTGCTGTAACCCATCCACTTCAAGCTTCGACGTGTTGTGCAATCAGCGTTATTTATTTGTACTTGAGATACCGCTCAGACCAGGCCCTCCTGGAACAATGAGACACGCCACCCAGCAACCCATCTATTTAACCGTTGACTAATCACAGGACAATATACAATGACCAATTTACCTACAAACCAGTACGTCTTTGAAATGTGGAAGGAAACTGGAGCACCCAGAGGAAGCCAATTCATTCACAGGAAGGAGGGGTGTGGAAGAAAAATAGTAAGACATTGTGACGAACGTTAAGGGGTTAATGACCTTTTTCTAGTATGTGAACTCAAAGTCTGTAATCACTTAACTGCAACTAATGTACACTGTGTGACTGAAATGTGTTTTGTAGACGGGATGGGAAAATAACTATGACTGTGCTTCCTTGTTCTAAGAATCATCACATGTCTGCGCTTGGGAAAGCCTGATGTACTGTCCTGAAAACTAACACTTAAGAAAATGTATAACCGCTCAAGGACATATAGTGCAACTTCGCTATTCTAACAAGTTGTCGTTGAAGTTCCCTCCTTTTTCAGATTTAAGTGCTTCTTGTCACGTACGCCTGAGGTATGAATAAGAGTGTAATCCATTGTTGAGCAGAGCTGTGGAGCTCCACTTTAGGAGCCTGGGGTCTCTATGATAACATGTAATAAAACCCTTTAGTCTGAAACAATTCTCTGAGTTGGCCTGCTGTATTCTGTCTGCTGCTCCTGAGATTTTTTTTCCGCAACAGAAGGTACAAAACCCCTTACAGACGACGCCACCAGGACTGAACTACAAACTCCAAAGCCCAAGATCAGTAGCATCGCACCAACCACTACACTATAGTGGCACATCCTCACTGTTGTAACACATGGTTGTTTGAATTACTGTCATCTTCCTGTCACTTTCAACCAGACTGGCCATTCTCCTATCACCTCTCTCATTAACAAGGCATTTTCACCCACAGAACGGCCGCTCACTGGATTTTATTTTTTGCATTTGTACCACTCTCTGTAAACTCTAGAGATTGCTGTGTATGAAAATCCCAGGAGATCAGCAGTTTCTGAGACACTAAAACCGCCCCTTCTAGCACCAACAATTATTCCACAATCAAAGTCACTTAGGTCACATTTCTTCCCCATTCTGCTGTTTGGTCTGAACAGCAACTGAACCTCCTGACCATGTATGTATGCGTTTATGCATTGATTTACTGCCACATGATTGGCTGGTTGGATGTTTGCATTAAGGAACAGGTGCACATGTGTACTATATCTAATAAAGAGGCCACTGAGTGCACATAAAATTAAATAAATAGTGCAAAATATATTATTACTTGCTTTGACTAAGTAGCCCACTCCAGATCCCATCATACAGAATAGAAACAAGTTCTTCATCTCGCCATGCCCATGACCATCAAGTAGCATTGATAAGTACTTTGCCATTAGGTAGTTTCCATGTGATTACATAGGTTACATCACAAGGAAGGGATTCCAGCTTCTTGTTCGTTGGTTAAGGTGGTTTGGCATATCACTGAACATAAACCCATAACAGAATAATAACCATAATAGAATCAATGAAAGACAACATCAACCTGGGTGTTCAACCACTGTGCAAAAAGCAACAAACTGTGTAAACACAAAATGAAAGAAATAATAAATAAATAAATAAACAAACAAACAAACAATATTGAGAACTTAAGATGAAAAGTCCTTGAAAGTCACCACCAGTCCTTGCACTGATGAGGCAAGTGAAGTTATCTCCTCTGGTTGAGGAGCCTGAATGGTTGAGGGGTTATAAATATTCCTGAACCTGGTGTTGTGAGCCCTGTGGCTCCTGTATCTTCTTCCTGAAAGTAGTAACGAGAAGAGACCCTGTCCTGGGTGATGGGGGTCCCTGATGATAGATGCTGCTTTCCTGCAACAATTCTTTGTGCAGATGTGTTCAGTGGTGGGAAGGGCTTTACCATGATGAACTGGGTCATATCTAGTACTTTTACAGAAGTTTCTATTCAAGGACATTGGTATTTCCATACTAGGCTGTGGTGCAGCCAGCTAATATATTCTCCACTACATATCTATAGAAGTTTGCCAAAGTTTCAGATGTCATGACAAATCTTTGCAAACTCCTAAGGAAGTAAGTAGAGGTGCTGCTGTGCTTTCTTCATAATTGCACTTATGTGCTGCCAAGACAAGTCCTCCAAAATGATAACACCAAGAAATTTGAAGTTGCTTACCCTTTCCACCTCTGATCCTTGTTGTACACCTGTGCTGATGGAGATCATGGAGAACATGTTGCTGTCAATCTGAACTGACTGGGGTCTGCAAGTGAAGACAATAAGAAACCAATTGGACAAGGGGGTGTTGAGGCAAAGGTTGGGAAGCTTATTGATTAATTTGGAGTGGAATAAGGTATGGAATGCCGAGCTGTAGTTGATAAAGAGCATACTGATGTATCTATCTTTGCTGTCCAGATGTCCCAGGGTTGAGAGGAGAGGCATTGAAATTACATTTGTTATAGACCTGTTACTCCAGTAGGTAAATTGGAGTGGATCCCACTGAGTTCTCGGGCAGGAGTTGATGTACTTCATCACCAGCCTCTCAACACACTTTATCACTGTGCTACTGGACAATCGTCGTTGAGGCAGGTTGCTACATTCTTCTCAGGCACCGCTATATATAAAGCCTGCTTGAAGCAGGTGAGCACTTCAGGCTGCGGAGCAAGTGGTTAAAGTGAGCACTCCAGACAGTTGATCAACATAGCTCTTTAGTACTTGGTTAGGATCCCCCGCTTGGGTCGGATGTTTTTCATGGGTTCACCCTCCTGAAGGCTGCTTGCATGTCACTTTCAGAGACTGAAATCACAGGATCATTGGAGGCTGTGGGAGATTAAATGCTGATGGCAATTGGGCAGGGGTTTCTTCAAGAGGCCTGGTTGAAGTCCCCGACTCTGATTTAAAAAGCTTCAAGGTGGACTGTTTCTTGTTTGGATTAGAATAATAGGCACATGATAAAATTCGTGTTGGACAAAATCTCATCCAATCCAACAGCCAATCATCCTCCAAATCTAACCACCGGAAAACTCCACACACTAACTTTCATAAGGCAACAAATACTTCTTTCTGACAGAATGCTGGTACAATTTAATTAGTCGTTGTCATCTTAAGTGGAAGCGTTGTGAAGAAAACAGACTGCTAGTGGCAATCATAATGCAACTGCTTGAAAAGGGATTGTGCAGGTAAAGGTTAGGCCAAATCTAATTGTTTTTCAGGCAGCCAATATATCAGGTCAAAGTGCTGGTGTTTCTTTTTCTCAAAAGTATTTGATCCAGAAACATACTGACTGACATATCAGTGAAGTATCTGACTTGAACAGGACCCAATCACCTGCAAGTGGTTTCCTTAGTACAAATTTCTTATAACTGGGGGCAGGGTGAAATCACTGGGACTGTCTTGACTCACAATAATGCAGTTCTGATTACTGAAGTACTCGGGCTCTCACGACCAGACTGTGCAACAGTTTCTTCCCCCAAGCCATCAGACTCCTCAATATTCAGAGTCTAGACTGACATCTACATCATTTATTATTATATTGTAATTTGTCCTCTACTGTGCCTATTGTCTTGTTTATTAATTATTGCAATGCCCTACACTGTTTTCTGCACTTTATGTAGTCCTGTGCACGTCTGTAGTCTAGTGCAGTTTTTATGTTGTTTTACATAGTCTAGTGTAGCAGACATCCCACCTCTCCCTGAAGTTCCGGGAGTCTCCCGCATATTAGTAGCAGCTCCCTGATGCTCGCAAATTATATACAATGTCCCGGAAATTGATTTTTTGAGAGTGAGCGCGTGAGAGCGCGCGAGAGTGAGAGCAAGAAAGCAAGTGCAAGAGAGCGAGCACAAGTGAGAGTGACCACGAGAGAGAGAGCACGAGAGCAAGAGCGAGAAAGCAAGCATGAGAGAGAGAGAGAGCGACCACGAGCGAGAGAACACACGCACAAGAGAGAGAGAGAGCAAGAGCAAGAGCGAGAGAGTTCCAAAAAAACTCAGAGTGGCAGAGTGTTCCAAAAAAAGAAAATATAAAGTGTTTGTCACCACAGACTACACTAAAGTGTACCCCTGCCTAATAGGGGTCAAAATAATGACAGTGTTGTTTGCTGCACTGTTTGCAACAGTGACTTTTCTATTGCCCATGGTGGGTTAAGACTGTAAAAGACATGTTGAGGTGAGTTTAACAGGTGTCATTCATTCATTAGCATAGCTAACATTATTTAAACTAGCTGGCTAGCTGCTAAGGAGCTACTCTATTGTTGACATCCCACCTCTCCCGCAAGTTCCAGGAGTCTCCCACATATTGATAGTGCTACCTCCCCGAAATGAGCTTTTGCAGGGTGGGATGTCTGGTGTAGCCTTGTGCTGTCTCACATAGTCTTGTGCTGTCTCATAGTGTAGATTTTTGTTGTTTCATGTAGCACCAGGGTCCTGGGGGAATGTTGTTTCATTTTTACTGTGTACTGCACCAGCAGCTTATGGTCGAAATGACAATAAACTTGACTTGACTTGACTTGATCTTGTGGTGCTGGTCTTACCAGTAATCCTTTTATGCCCTAGTGTCAAGAGGCACATCTCTTCAGATGGTGTCAGCTGGAGGAAACAGCATTGGGAATAGAATGTTGCCATGGCGAGCAGGCTAGGAGATGTCCTGGAGGAGGGAGGGAGGTAGAAGTAGTTGTGGAGGGACGGGATGGAAGAATTTAGTCACTGACCAGCAGGACTATTTCCTGCAGGAAATAAAGCATTATAAAGGATGGCATATTCAGGAAATCTTAAAGGAAAACAGAGACTGCTAGAAAAGCAACACACATCAAAGTTGCTGGTGAACGCAGCAGGCCAGGCAGCATCTCTAGGAAGAGGTACAGTCGACGTTTCAGGCTGAGACCCTTTGTCAGGACTAACTGAAGGAAGATTAGTAAGAGATTTGAAAGTGGGAGGGGGAGGGGGAGATCCAAAATGATAGGAGAAGACAGGAGGGGGAGGGATGGAGCCAAGAGCTGGACAGGTGATTGACAAAGGGGATATGAGAGGATCATGGGACAGGAGGTCCGGGAAGAAAGACAATGAGGGGGGGAAACCCAGAGGATGGGCAAGGGGTATAGTCAGAGGGACAGAGGGAGAAAAAGGAGAGTGAGAGAAAGAATGTGTGTATAAAAATAAATAACGGATGGGGTACGAGGGGGAGGTGGGGCATTAGCGGAAGTTAGAGAAGTCAATGTTCATGCCATCAGGTTGGAGGCTACCCAGACGGAATATAAGGTGTTGTTCCTCCAACCTGAGTGTGGCTTCATCTTTACAGTAGAGGAGGCCGTGGATAGACATGTCAGAATGGGAATGGGATGTGGAATTAAAATGTGTGGCCACTGGGAGATCGTGCTTTCTCTGGTGGACAGAGCGTAGGTGTTCAGCAAAGCGGTCTCCCAGTCTGCGTCGGGTCTCGCCAATATATAGAAGGCCACATTGGGAGCACTGAACGCAGTATATCACCCCAGCTGACTCACAGATGAAGTGTCGCCTCACCTGGAAGGACTGTCTGGGGCCCTGAATGGTGGTGAGGGAGGAATTGTAAGGGCATGTGTAGCACTTGTTCCGCTTACACGGATAAGTGCCAGGAGGGAGATCAGTGGGGAGGGATGGGCAAGGGAGTCGCGTAGGGAGCGATCCCTGCAGAAAGCAGAGAGAGTGGGGGAGGAAAAGATGTGCTTAGTGGTGCGATTATCCTTGCAAGCTGAACAAGTGCTACACATGCCCTTACACTTCCTCCCTTACCACCATTCAGGGCCCCAGACAGTCCTTCCAGGTGAGGCGAAACTTCACCTGTGAGTCGTATGGCCTTGGCATCCGATTCTTGTTCTCTCCCTCTCCTTGCCGCTTCCCGACGATGTTTGGCGTCATCTCATGACTATAATGTCCCCTTTTCCTTTCCACGTGGCATAATTAGGCTGACCATCTTTTTTTACCCTAATGCTGGATAGAAGATACGAAGCAGTAACACCAAAGGATGCTGATTATTCTTGATGATGTGGTTGGCATTCTCCTAAATGGACGTGCTATAGTCACCGCTGTCCTTTGACTGCAGAAAAGGGTTTTATGGGTGTCTTGAAGTACGTCTTTACAATAAGATTTAATTATCTCTTATTGATGAGTGGCAGTTAGATCTGTCCCAATCCTGCACATGCTGATGGTGATTAGCAGAATGTGACCCCTTGAAATAGAGCTGCCCTGCCCTTTTGCTCCGGTAGGTGTCGCTGCTGAGGCTGGCCATGCGCATGCGTCGGGCTGTTGCTTCCTGATTTCCATTATGGCCGGTCGGCTCTCAGGTGAAAGCGAGCCTGTTGATTTTGGCGATATATATAACCCTGAATTTTGCCTGCATTCTGTAAAGTTAGTACATTTAAATTCGATTTAGGCCAAAAATCGAATTAGGCAAAAAAGTGCCGCTGTAATGCACCATTTGCGCAAATTGGAGGTCACAAACAGACAAACAGACAGACAGGGCATGAGAGTTTTAGTAGTATGTAGATAATGGATTTATTATGTCCACAAGAAAATTAATCTCAGGGTTGTATATGGTGACATGTGTACATTGACAATAAATTTACTTTGAAAGCACACACTCATCAATAGGGTTGGTGAAGTTGATGACAGTGTTAGGATATTCACTCAGATCCATATTTGAATCTCTGAATATGATCTGGTCTACCAATTCAAAGAAGTCCTATAAATACTCTTTCACTTCCCTTGACTATACTTTCATGGTCCTTGCCACTGGTGCTGCAAACCTCAGTACCTGCCTATATGCCAGAAGTACAGATACAGCCAGAGGTTTGGGACTTCCACTAAGCAAATACACAGTGGCAATACACTCTTGATGGTAGTGTTACAATGATTGAATGTGTTGGCTCCTCTGGTTCTGCAGGTTACATATTGGTAGTAGCTTGGCATAGACCACTTCAAGCTAGACCTGTTGAAGTCCCCTCTGATGTTCAGAAAGGCATCAGAATATGCTGTCTCAGGACTGTTGACCACAGTGCTCAGCTCCTCTAGTGCTAGCCTGATGTTTGCCAGGGTCAAAAGTACAGCGCTACCTGAATAATGATGAAGAAATCCATTAATAGATAGAATGGAGCACACTTGGCTGCCAGATATTCCAGGCTGGGATTAGCAGGACTGTGACAGAACTGCCATGTTTGTGAATCACAATGAGTTAACCAAGAAGCATTGGCATTACTTGACCTGATGCCACCACCTTGTCCATGTGGTCATGGTGAAGCCCTAAGGCTGGAGTGCTATGTCTGAAGTGCTGGGCATGAACTATGGCCCAGTGAAACAGAGTACATACACAACAGTTCCTGATTTCTCTTTCCTATTGCAGGATTACTCCGAGGTCTTCAATTTTATTCAATTTCCAGAGTCAGCAGAGTTAGGAGGTTGGGGTGGGTTGTGGGGTGGGGGGGGTGGTGCTTTAGAAGCTGGAGTCCATCCCAGCAGACATGATTCCTGGGGCAATGGAAATCTACCCTGACCTTCAAACTACTGCACTTGCTGTCTAGATATTCAGGAGTTCCCAGTCCGTCAGTTCCGAAGATCGCTGGTTCTTTTATAAAGCTTGATGTAATGTTACTTACTACCTGTCTGTGGCTGCAGATTTCAGCTGTAGTAGCTCCACACAAGAGCATTTGATTATTTCCCTGGGAGCTGCAGACAAGTCCCCTCTTGTTATAACCATTTGTTATCTTCATTTAACCAGAGGTTTTCTTTTATTAACTTTACGCAGTCACCTTTATGCTTTCATAAACCTTAGAATTCAATCTGCTTGAGCGAATTGTTAAAAAAGACAATGCATTGAACTAAGAACTAGTCCAATCCAGGGGGCTTCCTGCCTGCTCTTTTCAAAAGGTCAGTATCTCCAGTCATGTGAGGAGAGCAAATCAAATGCACTATTTCAATGAAGTCTGACCAATGTCTTGCATGAAGGCAAAGAGGTTGTAAATCTCATCAAGAGACAGGGTGACCTCAGGATACGAAGGAAGATTCATAAGTAAAAATGTACTTAAAAAGCTATGCACAGCAGAGCACAGAAAATAATTGCTTTAATGAGATCTGCTTAACAGACCCAAATCAATTATTGCTACATTCATATACTTGGGGAAAAGGTGCAGTGATAGGAACGACAGTATCGGAAGTACTAGACAACATCAGCAGTGAGTTAGCAAAAAATACCCTACTGCTGGACATTTGTTGTGAGTTTGATAAGTAAGATTCAATTCAAAGAGGAACATGATTAGATGCTCAAATGGTATGGGGGAAAACAAATTGGGGATAGCCATTTTCAGTATGTAAGGTACAGAAATCTTCCCCACTGGGAAATACTGAAGAAGTTTTAAATTACATTCATGAGCAGCTGCTACTGGGAAATTCAATGCAGTTGGACACTGACTGTGTTCGCTAGTGAACTTCTCTGCAGAGATATGCATTTCCCATTTCAGATTTCAGATTCAGGTTTAATATCACCGGCATAAGTCGTGAAATCTGTTGCTCTGAGACAGCAGTATAGTGCAATACATAATAAAAAAAACTAAACATTACAATAAGAAAATACATAGATAAAATAAATTAAATAAGTAGTTCAAAAGGAGAACAAAAATAGTGAGGTAGTATACGTTGGTTCATTAAAACTATCAAAGCAATTATAGACATCATTCCTCCAGTTTCTGAGACAGAACAATATTTGGTATCATTCATGTACCGTGACAATATTTAGATTAGAGATGGCTAGATTTTCATTTTATTTATTTGCAAAATGTGAAAGCCACTGACAAAGACAGAATTTATCACTCATTAATTAGCCCTGAACTACGCAGGTAATTAAGGGGTAATCACATTATGGTCTAGAGCCACTTATGGGCTAAACCTGGTAAGGCTGGGTCACTGTCTTCCCTGACAGATACCTCTGAAACAGATTGAATTTTTTATCAATAATCTGGTAGTTTCATTGTTATCATGACACAGTGTGGTTATTTTTAAAATCAATATTTAGTTAACTACTTAGTTTATTATTTAACCATTTATCTGGGAGAAGACGGAACCTTGACCTTGTTTAGCAAACCAGTGAAACTATTTTTATTCTCTTATTTCACCCAAGCTCCAATCTGCTAATTCAATTTGCTGACAACACGACACTGATTGGCCTAATCTCAAATGATAATGAAGCAGCCTACAGAGAGGAAGTCATCACCCTGACACAGTGGTGTCAATAAAACAGCCTCTCCCTCAACGTTGCAAAAACAAAGGAGCAGGTTGTGGACTACAGGAGGAATGGAGACAGGCTTACCCCAATCGACATCAATGGATCTGGGGTTGAGAGGGTGAACAGCTTTAAATTCCTGGGCATATACATCACCGAGGATCTCACATGGTCTGTAAATACCAACTGTGTGGTGAAAAAGGCACAACAGCGCCTCTTTCACCTCAGACAGTTGAAGAAGTTTGGTATAGGCTTTCAAATTCTAAAAACTTTCTATAGGGGCACAATTGGGAACATCCTGACTAGCTGCATCACTACCTGTTATGGGAACTGTACTTCCCTCAATCGCAGGACTCTGCAGAGAGTGATGCCGGCAAGCTAGTGCATCTGTAGATGTGAACTTCCCACTATTAGGACATTTACAAAGACAGGTGTACAAAAAAGGCCCGAAGGATCACTGGGGACCCAATTCACCCCAACCACAATCTATTCCAGCTACTACCATGTGGGAAACAATACCACAGCGTAAAAGCCAGGACCAACAGGCTCTGGGACAGCTTCTTCCACCAGGCCATCAGACTGCTTAATTCATGCAGACACAACTGTATTTTTATGTTATATTGACTATCCTGTTGTACACAATATTTATTATAAATTACTACAATTGCACATTGCACATTTAGATGGAGACATAACATAAAAGATTTTTACTCCCCACGTATATGAAGGATGTAAGTAATAATGTCAATTCAATTCAATTATTTTTTATTTTATTTTATTGAGATGTAGCGCAGAATCGTCCCTTTGAGCCGCGCTGACCAACAACCCCTGATTTAACCCTAGCCTAATTACGGGTGTAACACTCTGTAAGGTTTCACTCCTAATGCAATGGTTTCTCTGTAGCAGCAGTTGTTTGGGTTATGACTAGAGATAACGGGGGTTTTGGAATGTGCACCATCCAATGAGAGGTGTGTTGTTTCTTTCTTGTGTTTCTGAGAGAAGGTATTTGCAGGCTTTGGTTCAGCAGAATGTGGAGAGAAAAGATGCCAGAACGGAGAGGTCATAGACTGCAGGACTGAGTGGATGTGGAATGGGGTTGGGAGTCAACGACGCTGGGGGAAAATCGATGGAGAACGAACGGAAAGGAAAGTCGTGAGCTCCAATGTGCACATTAGACTGTTTCATTAAAATGGGCCCTTTATTTCTGTTTTCTTTACTTACCCTCTAGTCAAAGTAAGAATTATAAAGCTTAATCATTTAATTGCATATGGTGTACTGTTTGTTATTTCGTGGTACTGATTTGTAACAGGGGAAAACGTCACGCAGCATGCACACAAATGAGTTTTCACAAGTTTGGCAGGCCAGAGAGTGTCTTTCCCTACACTAACGCAGCCCACTGAACCTGGGGTTATGGGTAATTTTACCCTAGCCTTATTATGGGACAATTTACAGTGACCATTTGCTATACCAGCCAATATATCTTTGGAGCATGGGAGGAAACTGGAGTACCCAGAGGAAACCCACGCAGTCATGGGGAGAATGTACAAACTTCTCACAGGCAGCAGCAGGAATTGAACCTGGGTCACTGGTTCTGTAAAGTGTTGTGCTCACCACTACACTACTGTGCTGCCTAACATGACATGATTCTGTAACATATCAGCAGGAAGGAGCTGCAGACTAAATATTCTCCACCCGCCCCCCCAAATGTAACAACTCATAAGTAAAGTCAAGATCAAAATCAAAGTTCATTATAACCAGCATTCACAAGACAAACATAAATTGAACATAAAATATCAAAAAAAAGGCAATTAGAACAAAAAAAAGTCTATTTTAGTGTAATATTATTAAAATGGTCATGGTGTGGCTATATTGAGGTAGTGATTAGGTTTGTGCAATTTTTAAAACACTGAATGGCTGAAATGAGGTAAATGACCTTGACAATAAAATCTGCAGATGCTGAAAATCAAAGCAATTCACACAGACTGCTGGTGAAACTGGGAGAGGGGAAGGGGTGAAGTAAAGAGCTGGGCAGTTGATAGGTGAAAATTGATAAGACTGGAGAAGGGGGAATCTGATAGGAGAGGGTAGAAGACCATGGAAGAGAGGGAAGGGGGAGGAGAACCAGAGGAAGGTGATGGGCAGGTAAGGAAATAAAGTGAGAGAGGGAAATAGGAATGGGAATGGTGAAGATTGGGGGGGGGGGCAATTAACAGAAGCTTGAGAAATTAATGTTCATGCCATCAAGTTGGAGCTACCCAGATGGATAATAAAGGGTTGCTCCTCCATCCTGAGTGTGGCCTCGCCGCAGCAGTAGAGGAGACCATGAACTGACATGTCGGGATGGAGGTCACACCGGGAGCACCTGATACAGTAGATGACACCACAAGACTTGCAGGTGAAGTGCCTCACCTGGAAGGACTGGTCAGGGCCCTGAACGGTAGTGAGACCGGAGGTGCAGGGGCAGGTGTGTCACTTGGGTCCCCGCAATGCCTGCCTTTTTGTCGGCTATGTGGAACAGTCTACTGGTCTCACTCCCCAACTTTTCCTCATCTCATCGACGACTGCATTGGGGCTGAGTTCATCAACTTTATCAACTTTGCCCCCAACTTCCACTCTGTCCTCAAATTTACCTTGTCCATTTCTGACATTTTCCTCCCCTTTCTCGATCTCTCTATCTCTATCTCTGTGGACTGCTTAACTACTGATCATTTATAAACCCACTGATTCTCACAGTTACCTGGACTATGCCTCTGTCACATGTAAAAATGCCATCTCCCTTCTCTCAGTTCCTCTGTCTCTGCCGCAACTACTGTCAGGGTGAGGCTTTTCATTCTGTGGGTTCTCTTAACGGCCACCCATTTCAATTCTACTTCTCACTCCCGTTCCGACATTATGTCTGACATGTCAGTCCATGCTCTCCTTTACTGCTGCGATGACGCCACACTCAGGTTGGAGGAGCAACAGCTTATTAACCACGTGGGTAGCCTCTAACCTGATAGCATGAACATCGCTTCCTTGAACTTTCAGTAATTGCCCTTTTCTCTTTCACCATTCCTATTGCCATTTCCCTCTCTCACCTACCTCCTTACCAGCCCATCACCTCCCTCTGGCGCTCCTCCCCCTTCCTTTTCTTCCGTGCGCTTCTGTCTTCTCCTGTTAGATTCCCCCTTCTCCAGCCTTTTATCTCTTTCACCTATCAACTTCCCAGTTCTTTACTTCACTCCCAATTTTCCCAGTTTCACCTGTCACCTACCACCTTGTACTTCCTCCTCCCCTCCCCCCATCTTCTCATCCAAGTGTCTCAGCTCAAATCACCAACTGTTTACCCCTTTCCATAGATGTTGCCTGGTCAGCTGAGTCCCTCCATCATTTTGTGTGCCCTAAGTGTCCTTGAACCTGGTGTTGTGGGACATCAGATTTCTGTACCTCCTGCCCGATGGTACTGCAAGAATATTGAATGTCTCAGATGGTGGGAATCTTTGAAGGAAGTTACCTTCTTGAGGCAGTACCCCCGTAGATAGTATCAATGGTGAGGAGAGAGTTGCCATTCTAGGTCCACTGCCCTCTGTAGTTTTGGATGGTCGTATGAGCAGCTGCTGCATATCACAGGTTCTGGTTATGCAGCCACTGACGCCAGCAGACAATCTCTAAGGAAAATTGAGAATGGCTGGGATCACCCATCTTATAAAGGCACTGCCCAGAAGAAGGCAATGATAAACAACTTCTTTTAAAAAAATTGCCAAGAACGATCACGGTCATGGAAAGACCATAATCACCTGCATCATACAACATGACACATGATGATGATGATGTTATAAGAAAGATGTGGTTAAATTGGAAAGATGTCAGAGAGGATTTATAAGGATATTGTTGGGAATTCAGGGATTGAGTTCAAGAGAGAAGCTGGTTCAGCTAAGTCTTTATCCTTTGAGAGGTAGGATAATGAGAGGCAACCTTATATAAGTGTTTAAAAGTATGGGAGGCAGACTAAACGTGGATGTTCCCAAGTGCAGGGGAGACCAAAACTAAGGTTAGGCTTAGATTTAGGGTGAGGGGACAATTGGTAAATGGACCAGAGGACAACTAATTCATGCGGAGGGTGTTGAGTATATGGAATAAGCTTCCAGAGAGAATTGAAGTAGGTTGAGGCAGGATTGTTCAAAAAGAACTTGGATAGGTACATGGACGATTATGGGCTGAACACAAAAAAATTGGAACTGGCTAGGTAGAAGATGTGGTCAGTAAGGGTATTTTGGGCTGAAAGGCCTGCAACCATGCAACACATATCAAAGTAGCTGGTGAACGCAGCAGGCCATGCAGCATCTCTAGGAAGAGCTACAGTCGATGTTTCAGGCCGAGACCCTTTGTCAGGACCATCCATGTTGCATTCCTCTATGAATCTAAGTCAAAGGCTGTTCACGGCAAAAACTTGACTCTTAACTGTCAGCCAATTAAACAAAGCATATTTTCAAAAAGATATATACAATTTATTTAATTGTGCTTCAATTTTGTTTACAGGTGCATCTCTGAGAATAAATCTTTCGTTCCCAACACATCCAGAATAATCGTCTACAACAAGCAGCTTTGAGATCACATGCAGCCTGATGGAGGATTTCATTCAGTATTTTTCCTTACTACAGTGGCTATTTAGTCCCTGGTGTAGGCTTCTGATTGGTAAGATTCTGCAGGACTTCCGTGTTTTAAAAAGCAAACTTCATGACCATAATTATACCAGAGTCCTGACTTACTACCTCTGAAGATGTCATGGTGCTTGGTGATGGTCTGGTGACAGTAAACCTGATTCTGATTCTGACAGCCAGAAGTTCTTGGTTCCTGACATTATAGTTACACCCTGCAGGAGTCAAGCGATGGGAAAGAAAAGCACAGGGGCGCAGCCGTATTTATAGAAGAGCACTGAGAGAATACAGCTCCAACACTGACACCTGATGCATCAACCTTGAAAATGATTAGATGGGATTGGTCTGGATGTTGCAGCACTGGGGCAGTGGTGAAGTTTTGCTTTAGCTCTGAGAATACTTGAGCTGTTTCACTTGACCATGGGAATCCTGCAGAGGTTCTCTTGGTGAGAGCATTTATGGGTACTGTAGTGGAATTGAATTTACTGATGAAGCGATGATAAACATTTGCAAACCACATGAAGCCCCTCACCTGTTTAACCGTAGATCGTTTGGGGCACACTCTGAATGCCTGAACTTTACCTGGGTCCACTTGGACACTGGAAGGGGTGAGGATGTGCCCCAATAGAACACCTGCTCTTTGTGACCTCATGCTTCTCTGGCTTGGCTTAAAAGTTTGTTCTCATGGAGATAGCCAAGAATCTTCTGGACGTGCTGGATGTGTTCCTGGTGAGAGCAGGAATAGATAAGAATGTATTCAAAAACAAACTGATTCAATATGGTCCAGAGCATATAGTTGATCAGGGTCTGATAAACAATAGGAGTGTAGGCCAGACCAAAAGGCATTACGAGGTACTCACAGTGGTGAGTGGAGGCGTTAAATGTTTTCTTCCGCTTGTCCTTTCTCAAATGAGAATCAGGATGTAAGCATTATGCAGATCTACCTTTGAGAATATGGCTTCTCCCTGGAGATGTTCAAACGCAGAAGCATGTAGGGGAAGAGGGCAGCTGTTCTTCACTGTGATGTTGTTGAGGGACCGATAATCGATGCAAGGACAGAGCTTGCCCTCCCTCTTGCTCTCAAAAAAGAAGCCTGGTCCTGCTGGCTAGGTTGGTGGACAGATGAATCCTAAGGCCAATACTTCCTTGAAGTATTCTTCCATGGACACCGTTTCAGAATGTGAAAGGGCAAAAGAGACAGCCCTGGGGAGGTCTAGGACTGGATGAGAGGTCAATGGTGCAGTCATATGGCCAGTGTGGAGGCAGGTAGGTGACCTTCTTACTGAAGACCTCAAGAAGGCCAGTATGTTCATATGGCACACCAGACAAGTCCACACTAGCAGTTGGCACAGGAGTGAATACACTGATAGGAGCTTGAGCTAGACCCAAACAGGTACACAAGACATGTCAGTCTCCACTCTTGAAGCATTTTTCAGGACCGATGGATACATGAATTGGGTCAAGATAGCCAGGGAAAGCCAAGCACCCGTCGCAATTTAGGCAAATCAACAAGTTAGAAGGAGACATGTTCCCTATTGCTGCCTTTTATCACAATTTGAAAGGGTACTATGTGGAAAGGTGGTCCTCCCAGTGCCCAGAGTCTGCCAATCCAAAGTCTTGACATAAATATTCTCTCTCTCTCTCTCTCATGAGTTGGAAACAAGTGGTAGGCAATCCTGTTAGCCAGATGGAGAATGGGTGGTGCCAAATTCTAGAGCCAGAGAAATATCCATGTGGTTTCCAGAGGAAGATGCTTGCAGGGCGAAATGACCTGTCAGAGTTCCTCTTCTTGCTGTTGGGTATCTGCTTTTACTGGGACATGATGCCCAGAAGTGTCCTGGAGACCAGTAGAGGCAGAAACCTGTTTAACTGCGCCAATCTCGTTCCTCCTGAGATAGGTGCATGCCCCACCCACATTGGCTCTTCCACAGGTAAAGATAGATGGTGATCCTAAGAGTAAGACACTTGGGGTATTCTCTTTCTCTGCCTGGCTACCTATTCAAATAGCCAGATTTATCATGTCATCCAGGCTGTCCCATTTGTCACACACTACAATCACATACTGCATTCGGCCCACGCCAGAAAGCAGCGATGAAGGATCTCTCATTCCACCCTGACTCAACCACAAGTGTGAAGAACTATATTGCTTAATCACCCACTTTTCCTTGGCAGAAGTCCAGGAGTCGGTGGGCAGCCTTCTGACCCTGTAGTGGATCAGGTCCGGAAGCTGCCAAGGGAATCGGGGCATTAATGGCTGAGGCTGATGGGACTGTTGTAGAGGAGGATGTGGGAGGTGTTGATGTTTGGAGCTGGACCTTCTGAAGAGCAGCCCTGGCTGTCTGTGGTGAGTTGCTGAACGGTCTCTGAGGGTGCTGACACACTGCTTGTGCTTCAGTCAAGAATTGACAAGACTGAAACAAGAAGAAGACAGTTAGATATAACCACAAAGAAAGACTAATTGGCTGAAACGTGGGACCACGTTCTCACCAGTGTGACTGCCAACCCCTTTCAGCTGCCCATGGGTGAGGGCGCCCAGACTCAGCTGTCAACCACTCTGTGGTTGTGACAAAGCATGGTAAAATCTTCACATGTCTTTATATGATTTCAGTTGTAGGAGTCATGAATCTATTTTCCATCTGCATCATATTTTAGGTGCATTTATTATGGTAATCTGTTGTGTAGTGTCAGGATGTGGAAGAAGTATTTTTTTTCTCCAGAATTACTTTATTCAGATTATTACAAAATAAAGTTATTTACATATAAGAAAAAACATTCACTGACTCTGAGTCCTTATTCAATAAAGTTATTTACAATAAAAATATGCGTTGACTCTCTGTTCATATACAAATGAAAGATGTTTACAATAAACCGTTCATTTACTCTCAACCCTTGGTCAAGAGTTAAGATTTATTAACAATAAAATTATCAACAATAAAGGCAGGCATTGGCTCTAATTCATTTCCCAGATTAACAATTCCACCCACTCCTAGGGCACCATGTTGATTATCTGTCCACACCGCTGTTGAGGGTTAGTCTCCTCCCCACCCAACCCCTCACACTCCCACGGGTGATGAACCTTAAACTGTGGTACTTCCCCACCGGGCCTTTGCGGTGGCCGCACCAAGCTTGAGTGCAGCCCTCAGCCCTCAGCACGTACTCCTGCAGGCGAGAGTGAGCCAGTCGGCAGCATTCAGTCACGGATATCTCCATGTACTGGTAGACCACCAAGTTTCTGGCAGACCAAAGCGCGTCTTTCACCGAATTGATGATCTGCCAGTAGCACCGGATGTTTGTCTCCGTGTGCGTCCCTGGGAACAGCCCATAGATCATGGAGTCCTCGGTAACGCAGCTGCTGGGCATGAATCTTAGCACTGTCCTTTCCATTCTCCTCCACACCTTCTTCGCAAACCCACAGTATGCAAAGAGATGAGCCACCGACTCCACCCCATTACAGTCCTCCCGTGGTCAGTGGGGTGCGGAGACGACGTTCCGGGCGTACAGGAGGGATCTGACTGGGAGGGCCCCTCTCACCGCCAGCCAGGCGAGATCTTTGTGCCTGTTGGTGAGGTTTGGCAATGAGCCATTTTGCCAGATGAACTGGATGGTCTGCTCAGGGAACCACCCCACTGAGTCCATCACGTCCTTCTCCTGCAGTGCCTGCAGGACAGTATGTGCCAACCACTGTCTAATGGCCTTGTGGTCAAATGCGTTGGCCTTGAAGAATTTTTCTATGAAGGACAGGTATGGAGGCAATGACCAGCTGACAGGGGTGTTGCGCGGGAAAGGGGCCAGATCCATCCTTCGTAGCCAGGGCGACAGGTAGAACCTGGGCACATAGTAGTACTTTGTGCTCACGTATCTGGGATCCACGCACAACCTGATGCAGCCACACACGAAGCTGGCCATCAGGGTGAGGGCGACATTGGGGACGTTTTTGCCTCCATTGTCCGGGGACTTGTGCATGACGGTCCGTCTCATCCGCTCCATCTTGGATCCTCAGACGAATCTGAAGACAGCTCAGGTAATTTCCAAGCTGCAGGAGCTGGGGACGGTCCACACCTGTGCCAAATACAGCAGCCCTGAGAGCACCTCACACCTGATGACCGGGTTCTTGCCCATTATCGACAGGGAGCGCCCTCCCCACAGTCCCAGTTTCTGTTTCACCTTGGCAGTCCGCTCCTGCCAGTTCTTGTTGCATGCCTCGGCCCCTCTGAACCAGATCCCCAACACCTTCACGTGGTCAGACCTGATGGTGAAGGGGACGCTGGATCGGTCGGGCCAGTTGCCGAAAAGCATGCTCTTCGTGCGGTTGACCCTGGCCCCCGACGCTAGCTCGGACTGTTCGCAGATGCTGATCAACCTGCAAATTGACCTCAGATCAGAGCAGAAGACGGTGACATCATCCATGTACAGAGAGGTTTTAACTTGGGTCCCTCCACTGCCTGGCAGTGTCACCCCTCTTATGCCCTCATCCCTCTTGATGGCTTTGGCAAAGGGCTCTATGCAGTACACGAACAAGACAAGGGAGAGGGGACAGCCCTGCCTGACTCCAGACCTGATGGGGAAGCTGTCTGTTTCCCACCCGTTGACCTGGACTGCACTACGGATGTCTGTGTAGAGCAGTCTGATCCAATTCCGGATTCCCTCCTCAAATCCCATTTTTGACAGCACGTCTGCCACGTACGTGTGCGATATCCGGTCGAAGGCTTTCTGCTGGTCCAAGCTGACCAGGCAGGCGTTGACCCCCCTATCCTGCACGTAGGCAATGGTGTCCCTCAGCAGCGCGAGGCTGTCTGAGATCTTCCTGCCCGGTACAGCACAGGTTTGGTCCGGGTGGATCACCTGTCCCAGAGCAGACTTAACCCTGTTGGCGACAGCCTTAGACAGGATGTTATAATCCACGTTCAGGAGTGATATGGGCCTCCAATTTCTAATGTCCTCCCTCTCTCCCTTCTGCTTGTAGATGAGGGTGATGATGCCCTTCCTCATGGACTCTGACATACTGCCGGTCAGAAGCATAGCATTGTACACTTCCAGCAGGTCAGGCCCATCCAGTTCCACAGAGCTGAATACAACTCAGCTGGTAAGTCGTCGTCTCCAGGAGTCTTACCCGACCCAAAGGAAGGGATGGAGCCTGTCAACTCGTCCAGGGTCAGTGGATGATCTAGACTCTCCCGCTAGCCGTCATCTAAGGCCTGCGTGATAGACGACAGGAAGTTGTGGGAGGCTGTGGATTCTGTGGCTTTTTCGTCGTACAGACCGGCATAGAAAGACTTGTATGTCAGTATGTCGGTCTGCGAGGACACGACTGAGCCGTCCTCTTCCTTAAGGTTGTGGATCACAGAGCTCCCCCTGTGCACTTTTTGGAAGAAGAAGCGTGAGCACGTCTCGTCCTACTCCACGGTTTGGACTCTTGATCGGAAGATGATCTTGGAGGATTTGGCGGTGAGGTGCTGGGCTTGCCGGCCCTTCACCTCTCGCAATTCCTCCCTGACATCCACCCCCTTTGACTGCAGAAGGAGAAGTTACTGCAACTCTGTCTGCAGTTTACGCAGTTGCCTCTGCTCCTGCCTTGCTTTCTGGATACCCTTGCGAATGAAGAACCTCTTGATGTTCTCCTTGGTGGTTTCCCACCAGTGAACCGGGGAATCAAAGAAGGCTTTCAAAGTTCTCCAACTTGTGTACTCCCTCTCCAGTTCCTCGATGTTCTCTGAGGTCAGCAGCTTTACGTTCAGCTTCCACGTCCCCCTTCCTGCCTTCTGGTCCTCCTGTAAGAGACAGGTGGCTCTTAGAAGACAGTGGTCAGAGAAGAACACCGACGTGACGTCGGAGAGCGGGCTGAGCCGTCCGATCGTGTCCAGGTGGCCGCATTCCTGGAGGAAGGTCACGTCGGCGTTCACAGTGTTCAAGTACCGGAGCGCGCTGACGCCACGCCCATTACTCTTCACACTGCGAACGTTTAAGGACGCCAGTTTAAGGTCCATCGCCCTTTATAAATCCTCGTCCTCTTCTTCGCCATCCGGAGTCCTCATGCCCACAGTCCTGGTGAAGTCTTCCACCTGCTGAGGGTTCAGGTACTGCCGGTACTCCTCGCCAGGGAGGGGCGTTACCGGTTCGGTACCAAAAGGAACCTCCGAGGCTGCCCCTCCATCTGGCTGCAGACCACCAGAAGTATTACTGCCCCCGGATTCCATATTGGCGCTTTTGGTTAGTTCACTGTTTAGCTAGCCCACCGAGAATGTTTTTTGTTGTCCACTAAGTGGGACGTTATTGGAACGCTATCTAAATCGCTAACTTCGCTTAAGTACGAATAAAACGATCACTAATCAGAACGCTCTTCACAACAATTTGATCATTCGTCTTTGCTGATTTCATAATAAATGATTAAGCGTTCCTTTTCGAACTTCGTTCTTTGGAAGCGCGTCATCCATTGTCGATCTCCGGGATCAGCGGTTTGTTTTAAAGTAACCGCTACATTTTGTCAAAATCAAAACAGTTATAACAAACAACTGTCTATGGCAAAGGTTTGCCCCATCCTGTTGGCGAAACTTGAACAGCTGGCCTGCTGAGTTCCTCCAGCATCTTGTGTCTTTAGCTTGCAAACGACTTTTTTTTGTTGATTCATGCTGTGTATCAGTGGTTTGAACACAATTTTAAATGATCAGCGCTGGTCGTCCGTTGGTCACCTTTGCTCCATCGTGTGGTGTTTGCCTAAGGGTTCGTAGTTTTGTTTTATTGAAGTGCTTAAATACACCGGTTGCCGACATTTGAACTGAAGGCTGTTCAGTTTGGTTTAAGCGCTGTGGTTGCGCGAACAGCTCGTGTGTTGACTACGTTTGTTTAATCGATATCGCCCGTGCTGCGGGCGAACAAAGAGTAACATGGGTATATGGAAGCATGGAATTGGTGCCCATGACCTTGCATTTGGGGCTTGCAAAAGAGAAATTAAAGCTAAAGATAGGTTAATCCAATCAAAAGTCTTCGATAGGAGTATTTAAATTAGATTCAACTTTATTGTCATTGTGCCGAGTACAGATACAAAGCCAATGAAATGCATTTAGCATTTTACCAGAAATGCAAAGAATAGTGTTATTTACAAAATAACTGAGAATAAAAAAATTGCTACAGCACACAAATATAAAAGTACTGAGACAGTACAATACGGATGCAATGCTGCTTAGCGCTGTGATGAGAGGTTCAGCAGTGTCACAGCCTCAGGGAAGAAGCTCTTCCTGTGCCTGCTGGTGTGGGAGCACAGGCTCCTGTAGTGCCTACTGGATGGGAGGAGAGTAAAAAGTCCATGGTTAGGGTGAGATGCATCCCTGATAATGCTTTTCGCCCAGCCCAGTCAGCGTTTATGGTAGATGGTGGGCAATTGGGTGCCGATAATCTGCTGGGCAGTTTTCACTACACGCTGGAGTGCTTTGCGGTCCGATACAGGACAGTTGCCATACCACACTGAGATGCAGTTGGTGAGTATGCTCTCAATGGTACAGCGGTAAAAGTCCGTCAGTATCCTGGGACAGAGGTGAGCTTTCTTCATGCTCTGCAGGAAATAAAGGCACTGTTGCGCCTTTTTGATCAGGATGGAGGAGTTCAGGGACCAGGTGAGATCCTCGGAAATGTGGACACCAAGGAATTTGAAGCTTGATACATACTCCACTACAGTTCCGTTGATGTAGATGGGGACATGAGTGTGACTCCTGGCATGTCTGAAGTCCACAATGATCTCCTTGGTCTTCTGGGTGTTAAGGGCCAGGATGTTGTTGGCACACCACGCGGCTAGTTGCTGGAGTATGAAACAAATGTGAACAAATTTGAAGGTTTAATCCAACAAACAATGATCTTATGAAAATTAAAGAAAACATCTTAAAAGTGCAACTCCATGTTAAGGTCTTGACTAATCTCTCTGAAGCTGTTGCTAAGCAACATCACATGATAATATAATTACTTCCCAAGGCCAAACAAGAAAAATAGAACCATTTTTTAAACATTGATCACTACTGTAATGCATTCACAGAGGATATCAAACAATGATTAACCAAAGCATGTTATATTGAAGGTCATGTTGCTGCAACAGGTGAATATGTGTCCCTCCTACCATCAAACAAATGTTTCTCAAATTCCAAGGCATGTTTTGACTGTACATGGAGCAGGTGACCCATAGAATGATATGTGAAACTGAATGACACTGTGCCTAATGCCTGCACTTGAAGCTCTGTTGCAGGATTGCCTCCCTCTGGTGCTCCCCACCCCCTTTTCTTTCTTCCATGGCCTTCTGTCCTCTCCTATTAGATTAGATTCCCCCCTTCTCCAGCCCTGTATCTCTTTCACCAATCAACTTCCCAACTCTTTACTTTACCCCTCCTCCTCCCAGTTTCACCTATCACCTTGTGCTTCTCCATCCCCTCCCCTCACCTTTTACATCTGCTCCTCATATTTTTTTTCTCTAGTCCTGCTGAAGGGGTTCAGCCTGAAACATCAACTGTACTCTTCCATAGATGCAGCCTGCTGAGTTCATCCAGCATTTTGTGTGCGTGTCACTGAGTAAATCAAATAGATATAAATAAAACTTAAATATTAAAGGACAATCAGAATCTTTTCTTCCAGGGTAGTAATGTTATGTACTAAAGTATTGAACTAGAGTATGTACTACATGAATTGAAGGTAAGAGGCAGAAAGTTTCAGGGAGATATACAGAGCTTGGTAGGGGTTATGTGCCTAAACAGGCTGTCTGGGCTAATCGTGGAAGCTGACGAGATTCCGGTGTTTTAGGAGGCTTACTTACTTACTTACTCACTCAGTCATTCAGATACAATGCAGACAGGTCCTCCGAACCTTCAAGCCTCACTGCCCAGCAATCCCCCAACATAAACTGAGCCTAATCACGGGACAATTTACAATGACCAATTAACCTACCAACCAGTATGTCTTTGAACTGTGGGATGAAACCGGAGCACCCGGAGGAAACTCACACAGACATGGGGAGAACATACAAACTCCTTGCAGACAGCAAGAGGAATCATCATGGCTTGGCTTCACGAACAAAGATTTAGGAAGGGGGCTGCCCATGTCTCTGCAG
The DNA here is from genome assembly GCF_030028105.1 of Mobula birostris. Classification (NCBI taxonomy): domain Eukaryota; kingdom Metazoa; phylum Chordata; class Chondrichthyes; order Myliobatiformes; family Myliobatidae; genus Mobula; species Mobula birostris. Next base: position 69,300,792 of record NC_092374.1, read on the forward strand.
GCTCGCTGGTGGCTGACAAGGCCAATACGGGACAGGCAGGCCCGGCCACAGTGGCTGCAAGGGAAATTCTGTTCTGGGTTTAGTGCTGCTGTGTCATGGTTCCAGGTTCTTCCACCTTCTCCTTTTGTCCTCAATGCCATCCCTGCGTGCGTTCTTGAAGGAGGAGACAGACTGGTGAATGGTGTGTCGCCAGGCCTCGCGATCGGAGGCTAGATTAGACCACTGGCGATGGTCGATATGACAGACATTGAAGAATTTCTTCAGAGAGAGCTTGTACTTCTTCGGTGCCCCTCTGTCATGGTGGCCAGTGGAGAGTTCACCATACAGCACAATCTTGGGCAGGCGATGATCCTCCATCCTGGAGACGTGCCCTGCCCAGCGCAGATGCGTCTTCAACAGCATGGCCTCGATGCTGGTGACCTCCACCTGTTCGAGGACTTCGAGGTTGGTGACGAAGTCACTCCAGTGGATATTGAGGTTGGTGCTGAGGCAACGCTAGTGGAAACGCTCAAGGAGTCGTAGGTGGTGACGGTAGGTGACCCATGACTCGGAGCCGTACAGGAGGGTGGTCAGTACAACAGCTCTGTATACGCTGATCTTTGTGCCTTTCTTCAAATGCTTGTTGTTCCAGACTCTTTTGTACAGGCTGCCGAATGCACTGTTTGCCTTTGCCAGTCTGTTGTCAAACTCTTTGTCAATCTTGGCATCTGACAAGATGGTGCACCCCAGGTAGCTGAACTGGTGGACTATTTTCAGCTCTACCTCACCGATGGTGATGCGGGGAGGGTGGTAATCTTCCTGAGGTGCGGGCTGATGAAGAACTTCTGTCTTCTTCAAGCTGACTTCCAGTCCAAAGAGCTCAGCAGCCTCTGAGAAGCAGGATGTTATACGCTGCAGGGCTGTCTCCGTGTGGGCAACAAGGGCAGCATCATCACCGAAGAGTAGCTCTCGGATGAGTTGCTCCAATGTCTTGGTGTGGGATTCTAATCGCCTCAGGTTGAACAGGCTGCCATCGGTGCGGTACTGGATGTAAACACCGTCCTTGTCATCAAGGTCTTCTGTAGCCCTTTCAAGCATCATGCTGAAAATGATGAAGAGAGTCAGCACAAGGATGCACCCTTGCTTTACTCCGTTGCCTATTGGGAAGGGTTGTGAGAGGTTGTTGTTGTGTCTGACTTGGCCACGCTGATCTTCATGTGGCTGGATGCCCATGATGAGGAAATTTGGGGGGCCCTGCTCACAGTGTCAAATGCTTTGGTAAGGTCGACCAACTCCCTACATTTCTCTTGGAGCTGCCTGAGAACAAATACCATGTTGGTGGTGCTCCTGTTGGCTCTGAAGCCACACTGACTCTCTGGGCGGGGTTCTTCTGCAATGACGGGGACCAATCTGTTCAAGAGTACTCTTGCGAGGATTTTCCTGCGATAGAAAGCAGAGTTATCCCACAGTAGTTGGAGCAGTTGGACTTTTCTCCCTTGTTCTTGTACAGGGCAATGATGACTGCATCATGGAGGTCCTGTGATAGTTTGCCTTGTTCCCAGCAGCAGACAAAGAACTCACGGCATTTAGTGTGTAACGCTGGGCCCCCATGCTTCCAAATCCCGGGTGGGATTCCATCAACTCCCACTGCCTTGCCACTTTTCAGCTGCTCTATGGCCTTGACTGTCTCTTCTAGGGTTGGAATCTTGTCCAGTTCTGTTTTCTCTGGCTGTTGTGGGATGCGATGAATTGCTGAGTCTTGGACCATGCGGTTGGCGCTGAAGAGAGTCTGGAAGTGTTCCGACCACCAGTTCAGGATGGACGCCTTGTCTGTGAAGAGCGCCTGTCTGCACTGCGCAAGGGACTCTGGACCTGGTGCGAAGGGCCGTACACTGCTTGCAGGGCTTCATAAAACCCTCTGTAGTCACTGGTGTCTGCGCAAAGCTGAGTTCTCTTTGAGAGATTAGCCCACCACACATTCTGAATCTCTCGAAACTTTTACTGGAGGTTGCTGCATACAAGGCGGAAGGCTGCTTTCTTATCAGGACAAGACAGGAATATAGATATATGAATATACAGGAAATGGAGAAATATGGATCAAGGGCAGGCAGAAGAAATTTAGTTTAATTTGGCATTGTGTTTGGTACAGACTGTTGTTGCATGAATCAAATCACTGGAAAGAGAGTTACTGGTAGATACAAAGCAGCTTCTTTATTCGACAAAACAAGATATAACAGGCATCATACGGTGATGCTTTCGGTGGAAAGGTCTGCTGGCCCAATGTGGGGCTCAATATTTATTTGCTAAACACAAAGGACAATTCCATATTTACAAAGTATAGACGATGTTTTCTTTTGAAGCTACATACAAACTTCATACCTTCTGATTTGCATCCATCCCACAGGCACCAGCAGCATCTGGACTGGGCTTTTAGGAATCCATTGTTCCAAACTGAATCCACAATACATTTATTTAGTATTTTATGTGCTAAACATAAAGGACAATTCCATATTTACAAAGTATAGATAATGCTTTCTTTGAAACTACATGCAAACTTCACACTTTCTGGTTCACATCCATCCCACAGATGTTAGCATCGTATCTGGACTGGGATTCACAGATTTTAGGAAATGCATTGTTCCAAATTAAATCCACAGTACACTGTCAAGGAACAGAAGACTGGTAGCCAAAGCCATTTGCTAAATGTAAGTGACCTAAACCTAAAAATAACTCTAACACAGATGCCGTGGGCCAAACTGACTTTTCCTCTGCTGTACTGTTCTATGTTCTGAGGGAATCAGAGGAAATGGTGTTTGTAAATTTATTGAATGGCAAAGCAGGCATGAGAAGCTGAATAGCTTACTATTTCCTAAGCTTCTCAAACAACACTGGTCAGCTGGAAGGTTCCATCTTTCTCATTTATTATATTTAACGATGTACAGTTGTCGTGGTCTGGTCCATGAAGTCCGCATTCCGGTTCACGGTCCGGTCCATGAACACAGGACTCCGGGTCTTCCAGCTGTCCCTTGTCTAAGTTAATCATAGGCACTTGATTCCCATCTTTGGGCTTGCAATGTAAGTAGCCTTGGGATTGAGTGTGGGCTGGTGGTTTGTCTTGTCAGTCCCCCCTGGAGCAACCTGCCGATGGAAGGCTAGTGAAACCATTTGTGATCTCTAGGCCTGGTTGGAGGACAACTGCTTCATGGAGCCTTGTTGCCACTCATTGGAGTGGTCTTTGCAGTATGGATTCGGCTGTTTCCCCGGCCAGCTGAGTGGCTGCCAGCCAATCCAAGCTAGGTAGGGATCTGGCTGTTTCCGTATCCAGCTGAGGTTGCTGGCCAAACTGAGATTCGGAGCTTCCCTGGAGCAGAGATGGAACTGTCTGTTGTTCTTTGGTGTTTGTCTCTTCTTGTCCTTGCCTCTGTGGGATAAGCCATGCCATTTTGCCGTTGCCCTGCGGGGGGACCTGTCTTGTCTTGTCCTTGCCTCTGTTGGGTAAGTCTGGCTGCCCTGCCTTTACCTGATGGAGAGACCTGTCCCGCCTTGGTGTGGAGATGAAGTTGAGTCCCGGCTTGTCCTAGGATAAGTCCTGGCTCTATGTCTATGTTCTGTCCTGTCTCATGTTTGTGTTGTGTTAAAGATGAGCCCTGGCTTGTCGAAGGATAAGTCCCAGCTCTATGTTGATGTTCAGTTCCCAGTATGTCTCTCAGCTCCAGTATTTGAGTCATCAGCCTTCTCATTTCAAGACGAAGATCCCAAGTCAAGCTCAAGCTCCAAGAACCCAAGCCTCGAGGATCCCGCAGCAAAGCTCCAAGAACCCAAGCCTCGACGACCCTGCAGCCAAGTCCCAGGACCCCAAGCCTCGAGGATCCCGCAGCCGAGCTCCAAGAACCCAAGCCTCGAGGATCCTGCAGCCAATCTCCAAGAACCCAAGCCTCGAGGATCCCGCAGCCAAGCTCCTAGCCTCGACGATCCCGCAGCCTAGCTCCAAGAACCCAAGCCTCAAGGATCCCAAGCCAAGCTCAAGTCCCAGGACCCCAAGCCTCAAGGATCCCAAGCCAAGCTCAAGACCCAAGACCCCAAGCCTCGAGGATCCCAAGCCAAGCTCAAGACCCAAGACCCCAAGCCTCGAGGATCCCAAGCCAAGCTCAAGACCCAAGACCCCAGCCTCAAGTATGTCATGTCCCTGCTTGGTTCTGGGGTCCAAGCCCGAGGCAAGACCCAGGTTCTGGGTCCTTGTCCAGTCTCAGGCTCGGAGTTCGAGCCTTGTCTTGTCTCCAAGCTCAGGCCTCTAGACCCCAGCCACGTCCTGTCCTGAAGCCATGTCACGGCCTTGCCTGGTTCCAGGGTCCAAGCCCGAGGCAAGACCCAGGTTCTGGGTCCTTGTCCAGTCTCGGGCTCGGAGTCCAAGCCTTGTCTCCTAGTCCATGATTCCTAGTCCTGGTCCTGCTTTCCCTAGCCCAACTCTGCATTCTTATCCCTGCTCCTTGTCTGAATCCTGTCACATCCCTACTCTAGTCAAGTCCTGTTCCTTGTACTTCAGTGTCGGTGTCTTGCATTTGGGTCCGTTCCCAGCACCTCATGTGACAACAGTGTTCCCAAAGGTTTGGGCACCCCTGGTCAAAATTTGTTACTGTGAATAGCTAAGCGAGTAAAAGATAAACTGATTTCCAAAAGGCATAAAGTTAAAGATGATATATCTCTTTAATATCTTAAGCAAGAAAACTTCTTTATTTCCATCTTTTACAGCTTCAAAATAACAAAAAAGGAAAAAGGCACGAAGCAAAAGTTTGGGCACCCTGCATGGCAGTACTTAGTAACACCCCCTTTGGCAAGTATCACAACTTATAAATGCTTTCTGTAGCCAGCTAAGAGTCTTTCAATTCTTGTTTGGGGGATTTTTGCGCATTCATCCTTACAAAAGGCTTCTAGTTCTGTGCGATTCTTGGGCCATCTTGCATGCACTGCTCTCTTAAGATCTATCCACAGATGTTCGATGATGTTTAGGTCGGGAGACTGTGAGGCCCATGGCAAAACCTTCAGTTTGCACCTCTTGAGGTAGTCCATTGTGGATTTTGAGGTGTGTTTAGGATCATTATCCTGTTGTAGAAGCCATCCTCTTTTCATCTCAGCTTTTTTACAGATGGTGTGATGTTTGCTCCCAGAATTTGCTGGTATTTAATTGAATTCATTTGTCCCTCTACCAGTAAATGTTCCCCATGCCACTGGCTGCAACACAAGCCCAAAGCATGATCGATCCACCAGCCTGCTTAACAGTTGGAGAGGGGTTCTTTTTATGAAATTCTGCACCCTTTTTTCTAATTGCAGCCACAAAGTTTTATTCAAAAGGTTTCAAGGAACATCTAAACAAGCCTGATGCATTTTGGAAACAAGTCCTATGAACTGATGAAGTTAAAATAGAACTTTTTGGCCGCAAATACACACATATCCCTCGATATGGTAATATTTCCATAGTTTTGCAATGAATGGCATCAAAAGCACACAAACCCATAGCGAAGGAAAAATACTAAAAGTAGAGAACGAGCGAGAGAGAGGAAACTAGTTCTGTCGGTCAAGGAACAAACACCTGTACTTACAAGGTCAAGTTCAAGTTTATTGTCATCTGACTGTACATATATACAACCAGATGAAACGACGATCCTCCAGACCACAGTGCACCCACGCAACATATATCACACACAGCACATAAATCAAAATATTAACACAAATAAATTAATGAAATGTAATTCAAAATGCATGTGAAGTGCGCGGCACAGTTGTAAACAATTCGCCGTCCGACTGACGAGACCTCGATGGTAGCGGGATTAGTCTCGCAGCCTGGGGAGAAAAGTTGTTACCCAGTCTGGAAGTCCTTGTCCTGGTGCTCCTGTACCTCCTTCTTGGTGGCAGTGGGTCAGAGACGGGTAGTAACTGCAACACTCCCAGTAAATGTCACAAATATTGGGGAGGGAGACTAGGGTAATACCGATTTTTTTTTCCACGGCCCTCTGTAGTGTTTTGCGATAGGATGTTTTCCGCTTTTGTACCACACAATAATGCAACTCGACATGGGGCGGGGAGCATTCGATCGGACTTCTGAATTTAATATAATAGGTGCTCTTTCGTAGGGAGTGTGTCCGTAAACTGAGCGCTTATTAGCCTCCCAGAACGACCAGTACAACTTCTAACTGATTCAGAGTTTGAGGAAGGGGGAGGGTACAATATGCAGTACGTGCGTGTGAACGAGCACGGCTTCCGTTTCGGTGTCAGGTTATGGGAGGGAAGTGTTACGCTACGCTCGGTGTATTGTCCTGCAGACTGGGAGGTAGGGTTATTTAGGGACAGACAGCAGGCAGCTTGTCTTGCCTGTGACAGGGGTTGAGCCCGCTGTTTCAGCGTTCCACGGTGTTGACACGACGTTCCAAAACACTGTCACAACATTCCATCGCCGGCTCTTCGCCTTCCATTTTCCAGGGTCATGTACAGCCTCGGCAGCAAGCTAGGCCAGCTCCGGACAGCCACGGCATGCTCCCTCTTAGCCAGATTGCAGGTAAACATGCAACGATGACTATCAGGCCGAATGGGACGGTGACGTTTCATATTTTTATGGTTATCTGCCCTTGCAATCTTTGATGGACAAGTCAGCGCTTAAGAATTATTTTGTTTTCTGGGCCAGGATAAGTTACTCCAAGTTGCATGCAGCGGAGCACGTCAGCAGCTCGGGTCGTGGAACAGTGGAGCTAAGCCAGCTGCGCATAGCCTTCCTTGGGAATCCAACCGCTGGGTAAGGGAGTGTATCGAGGAAAAGCTTGCTCATTAAAGGCTTCATCCAGAACTAGGGAGTGATATCGGTTAACAGAAACTGGCTGTAGTTTTGCATCTTTTAAAAAATATGAAGTAAAACAGTAATCATTCCCCAATATTTCTTAAGAAGAGTTCCATAAGATACTTGCACGTGTATGGAGTAGCTTTCTGAAAGATGTAAGGCACCTGTAGCAGTGTTGTGTCAGCCAGCAAATTTGTTTCCAAGTTTCTATAATCACACAAGCTAATGTCTGAGGCAAAACTACTGTTCACTGGATCGCTCAGTTTAAAAGGTGGATCGTTTTCAATAACTGAGTAGTCTGAAAATTAACATTGATCCTAAGGTAGCAATGATCAATAACTTTGTACTGTTTAGTAGGAAGGCCCGATGCTAATACAGCACATTGCTAGAGTGGAGTTAAGAATGCCGATCTGTCCTCTAAAGAGGACGTTGTCCATCACGTTCTGGCTGAATGCACTCGTTGTTCTCTCAGAGAGTAGGCTGCCTGCGAGATTTTCATAAGGCATTTAAACTACCAAACAAGAATTTACTTTTGTAACACGTTGAATGTAGTAAAATGTCCCAAGGTGTGTGATTGGATGTGTTAATTGAACACTGAAGCAGGTAATATGTGCTTTAAAAGTGTGGCTAAAGTTTTTGAGCATCTTCCATGTAGAGAGGCATGATATTTTGAGAAAGTTATTGAAGCTGTTATTTGTTTGGTTAAGTAGGAAAGTTACTTGCTGCCTGTTAAGACTGATTTATACTTGTGTGTACTAGCTTACGCCGTACCTACACAAGTGGACTACGCTGTTGTGAGCATTTATACTTGTGCATTGGTGTGTCTGCATTGCTCTGCAACTCACCGCCAAAACTCTAGTTGGTGGTGGGGTTTCTATGCCACTGTGTTGAGGTTCTCCATGTTGAAACTCAGCATGAAGAAACTCATAAACTTCAAACATTGGCGACTGAAACTGAAGGAGGGTGAATTTTCTGTGCTTGTCCGGCCACTGTGAGACATGGACAAGGAAATGCATTTCAAAGTATTTTCGGATGTCAGCAGGTAGATTTGACAATTTGGTTCATCGTCTCCAACCATTTATTTCGCATCAGTGTAGGCACAGTATACTCAGAGACTGGCAATCACCATTCGAGTTTTAGCTTCAGGTGGAAGTCAACAGGCTGTAGCAGCTAGCTACAAACGGGCATCAAGCACAGGGTCCTCCATAATTTCGGAGGTCTATAAAGCTTTATGGAAAGCATTGCAGCCAGAGTTCCTTCCCTGTCCTTCATTCGCCCAATGGGAAGTTATTGCAGCGTAGGAGGAAATGTGATGCTACCAAGCGGACCAATCACAGTTGTTGCGGCCTGCGTCGCCGCGACGCGTAGTTACATTTTGGGAGAGGTGCGCGTTAGGCTGCAGCGTAGGTTTCGGCGTAGAGTACAGTGTAGGGTATGCCGCTACGCCATACCTACGGCGTACATTTGACGCACAAGTATAAGTCAGCGTATAGGCTGCTGACATTAGGGCAGCACTGAAGGTTCTCCATCCCTGGTGGTGTTCAGGACTTCTTTTATTGTGTCATTAGCTTCCTCTAGGTTTTCACTACTGTCGGCCGTGCAAGTCCCTGGTGGAGACTCAGGAGTACCGTCACACACAGAAGCAGAAGGATTCTTCATTGCTGTTTCCCATAACAGTTTTGTTTTACCAGTCAGGGTTGTTAGCCGTGAGATAAACCCCCAAACCTGGAGGACCAGTGAACCACTCTTAGTCAGGGCTCTACCCTTTGACCTATTTGGCATGGGTGACCCTACCAAGAGCCAAGGCATAAAGCTCTGCCTCCGGCCAACATAGTTCTCCGGGTAATAGTGGCGCGCAAACCTCCAAACCGTGACAAGGTTGTGGTCCGCTTGGAGGATGCAGGAAATTAATCGGGCTTAAATTCCACATGTGTATCACTTGGAGAAGTGCACCAGTGGACTTCCAGAAATGATCATCTTCAGCATTGATTAAATTGACTGTAACTGTCTCTGTTGTCGTGTTGTTGTTATCCAGCGGGCCAGTTACTAATCCTCTTGGTGTGATGCAGAAGGTCCCTGATTACTGGCAAAAGTCAATCAGGTCTACAACATGGGCCCCTTGAAGTCCACTCACCTCTGCTTAGCTGGGTGTGAACTTGCACTTGCTCAGTTCTTTCCAAGGCACTGGTGGGTGTTGATGTGTGAGGGTAAGCAGAAAAAAAAAGCTCTATTATAAAGGAAGGAGTGGATTGCTGGGAAGGAGAACTGGCGTTGTAGGCATGAGAAATGTGAGGAAGGAACTTTTCTTTGGAGTTCAGAAAAGACCTGTCCAGTGACATGTTGCCACTGTTGTTCACCAACTTATTGAAGCACCGATTAGCCACACGAAAGAAAGAGGATCCATATTCTAGAATCAGAATAATGGAAAAGTACAGCACAGAAACAGTCCTTCGTCCCATCTAGTCCATTCCGAACTATTTAAACAGCCTACTCCCATCGACCTGCAACGGAACCATAGCCCACAATACCCCTACCATCCATGTACCTAACCAAACTGCTCTTAAGCATTGAAATCGAGCTTGCACGCTCCACTTGTGTTAACAGCTCATTCCATACTCTCATCATCCTCTGAGTGAAGAAGTTTCCCCTCATGTTCCCCTTTAAACTTTTCATCTTTCTCCCTTAACCCATGACCTCTAGTTGCAGTCCCAGCCAATCTCAGTGAACAAGCATGCTTACATTTAACCCTATCTCTCATAATTTTGTATACCTCTATCAAATCTCCTCTCAATCTTCTATGTTTCAAAGAATAAAATATTTAACCTATTTAATCTTTCTTTATAACTCTGGTCCTCCAGACTCAGCAACTCCTTGTAACTTTTCTCTGTACTCTTTCAGCCTTATTTACATTTTTTCTGTAGGTAGGTGACCAAGACTGCACACACTACACCAAATTAGGCCTCCCTAGTGTTTTACACAACTTCAACACAACATTGCATCTCCTGTACTGAGTACTTTGATTTATGAAGGCCAATGTGCCAAAAGCTTTCTTCATGACCCTAATTATCTGAGACATCACTTTCAATGAATTATGGACCTGTAGTCCCAGATCCCTTTGTTCTACCACATACATCAGTGCTGTACCATTCACTGTGTAAGACCTACCCTGGTTGGTCCTGCCAAAGTGCAACACCTCGCACTTGGCTGCTTTAGATTCCATTTTCCTAGCTAATGCAAATCCCACTGCAAGCCAAGATAGTGTTCCTCGCTGTCCACTACACCCTCAGTCATGGTGAAATCCACAGATCTGCTGATCCAGTTGGCCACATTTTCATCTAGATCATTGATATAGATGACAAAGAAAAAGACAAGATATAGGAGAAGTAGGCCATTCGACCCATCGAGTCTGCTCCGCCATTCAATCATGGACTGATCCAATTCTTCCAGTCATTCCCACTCCCTTGCCTTTGCCCCATACCTTTTGATGCCCTGGCTAATCAAGAAACTATCTATATCTACCTTAAATACACCCAATGACTTGGCCTCCACAGCCGCTCATGGCAACAAATTCCACAGACTTACCACCCTCTGACTAAAGCAATTTCTCCACATCTCAGTTCTAAATTTTTCGTCCTTCAATCCTGAACTCGTGCCCTCTTGTCCTAGAATCCCCTACCATGGAAAATAAACTTGCCATATCTAATCTGTTCAGGCCTTTTAACATTCGTAATGTTTCTAAGAGATCCCCCATCATTCTCCTGAACTCCAGGGAATACAGCCCAAGAGCTGCCAGACGTTCCTCATACAGTAACCCTTTCATTCCTGGAATCATTCTTGTGAGTCTTCTCTGAACCCTCTCCAATGTCAGTACATCCTTTCTAAAATAAGGAGCCCAAAACTGCACACAATACTGCCTTATAGAGCCTCAACATCACATCCCTGCTCTTATATTCATTACCTCTAGAAATGAATGCCAACATTGCATTTGCCTTCTTCACAACCAACTTAACCTGGAGGTTAACCTTTAGGGTATCTTGCACAAGAACTCTCAAGTTCCTTTGCATCTCTGCATTTTGAATTCTCTCTCCATCTAAATAATAGTTGCCTGTTTGTTTCTTCCACCAAAGTGCATGACCATATACTTTCCAACATTGTATTTCATTTCCCACACGAAGAATTCTGCAGGTGCTGGAAATTCAAGCAACACACATCAAAGTTGCTGGTGAATGCAGCAGGCCAGGCAGCATCTCCAGGAAGAGGTACAGTCGACGTTTCAGGCCGAGACCCTTCATCAGGACTAACTGAAGGAAGAGCTAGTAAGAGATTTGAAAGTTGGGGGGGGAGGGGGAGATCCAAAATGATAGGAGAAGACAGGAGGGGGAGGGATGGAGCCAAGAGCTGGACAGTTGATTGGCCACTTCTTTGCCCATTTCCCTAAACTATCTTAAGTCTCTCTGCAGGCTCTCTGTTTCCTCAACACTACCCACTCCTCCACCTATCTCTGTATCATCAGCAAATTTAGCCACAAATCCATTAATACTATCGTCCAAATCATTGACATACATCATAAAAAGCAGCGGTCCCAACACTGACCCCAGTGAAACTCCACTGGTAACGGGCAGCCAGCCAGAATAGGATCCCTTTATTCCTGAACAGCCAATGCTCCACCCATGCTAGTAACTTCCCTGTAATTCCATGGATTCTTATCTTGCTAAGCAGCCTCATGTGCAGCACCTTGTCAAAGGCCTTCTGAAAATCCAAGTACACCACGTTTACTATATCTCCTTTGTCTACCCTGCTTTTAATTTCCTCAAAGGAATTGCAGTAGGTTTGTCAGGCAAGATTTTCATTTCAGGAAACCAGGCCAACTTTGGCCTATCTTGTAATGTGTCTCCAGGTACGCCGTAATCTCATCCCTAACAATTGATTCCAACAACTTCCCAATCACTGATGTCAGGGGAACAGGTCTATAGTTTCCTTTCTTCTGCCTCCCACCCTTCTTAAATAGCGGAGTCAGAGAAGCAATCATGGACTACCACTGTGGTTTCTCCCACAAAGCCAATGCCTAATCCAATTTACTGCCTCATCCTGGATGCTGGATGCTGAATGACTGAACCTTGAACAACCTCCTGTGTGGGACCTTGTCAAATGCCCTGCTAAAATCCATGTAGAGAGCATGCACTGCCTTGCCTTCATCAACTTTCCTGGTAACTTCCTGAAAAAAATGTTATGGAGATTGGTTAGGCATGACCTACCATGCACAAAGTCATGCTGATACTTATGTATCTGGTTCCTTAGAATACCTTCAATAAATTTCCCACTACTGATGTTAGGCTCACTGGCCTATAATTTTCTGGTTCATTTTAAGATCACTGCATAAAGAGTGGAACAACATTGGCTATCCTCCAATCCTCTACTTCCTCACCTGTCACCAAGAATGTTTTAAATATCTCTACTAGGGACCAGCAATTTCTGCACTCACCTCCTGCAGGGTCCAAGGGTACACCTTGCCAGGACTTGGGGATTTGCCTCAGGACAGTAGATACCTCCTCCTCTGTAATCTGTATAGGGTCCATGAAGTAGGTGCTGCTTCGTCTCACCTCTATAGGCTGTGTGTCCATCTCCTGAGTAAATACAGAAGCAAAAAAATGTCATTTAAGAACTCCCCCATCTCTTTTGGCTCCATGCGTGGATTACCATTCTGATCTTCTAGAGGGCGAATTTTGTCCCTTGCAATCCTTTTGCTCTTAACATATCTGTAGAATCCCTTAGGATTCTCCTTCCCCTTGTCCACTAAGGCAACCTCATGCCTTCTTATAGCCCTCCTGATTTTTGTTTCTCTTGCATTTCTTATACTCCAGAAGCTCCTCATTTGTTCCTACCTGTCTATACCTGCTATGCACCTGTTATTTTCCTTCCATAACCAGGACCTCAAAATCTCTTGAAAACCAAAGTTCCCTGATATCTTTACTTTTTACTCTGTACAACACATACAAACTTTGTACTCTCAAAATTTCACTTTTGAAGGCCTCCCACTTATCAAGTGCACCATGGAAGTTCCTACAAATCCAGAAAATAGCCTGTCGCAATCCACACTTGCCAGATCCTTTCTCATACCATCTAGTACTAACTTTATTCTCGAGTACTTCCATGGTGACATGTATGTCACAGATGTCACAGTTTTTCACTTGTTACCACAGTAACCCTTTGTTTCCAGGCTGTCGCTCCACCATATATATATATATATATATATATATATATATATATATATATGTGTATATACACATATACATACATACACACACACACACACACACACACACTTCCTGACGACATGAAATACACAGAACGGAGGGATTGCTCAGTGTAAGTTGATCTTCCATTACCCATGATAATCCTTCCTTTTTTCAATAGACCATTCTATTACTTTAGTTTATCATATTCAAGCTTTCTTAATCTTTTTAGTTCTTGACACCATTCTTTATTCTAAGAAAAATGCACTGCATCCTTCATTATCTAAAGTAAATTTAGCATTGAGGAAATCTCCAACAATCTAAATTTTACATAAAATATCCACAATATCAGAAGGTCCATATACAAGTTCAACATGCCTCCATCTATGTTGCATGATATAGTGAATTATGCCTGGTAGTGTAAATGTGCGTTACAGCTGTCTTATCTTTGACGCATTACTTAAGTCTACCAGTCTCTGTCAATCTTCCTTAAAGGTACTGAAGGTTTTGTAATTTGTAATCTTGACTGCAATTCTGTTCAGAGGTTATTCTCACTTTAAATAGAGTCATATGCCATCATATGTTATGGTTGCGATTGGTGCCAATACTGTTAATTACATGGCACAAAAAGTAGGCAATTTGACCCACTGAGTCCATGCTGTATCCTTAAGGTTATCCTCTTAATTTTCCATATTTTGCTACCACGTATGTGGATATGCCAATCAATCCAGGAAGTCAATGCTGACTTAGAGACACCCCTTCAATCATATTTCTCAATTCTTATGAATAAACTTGAATAAGTTCAAGGTGCTTGTGCCACCCAGCATGTTAGGGGTAGTTTCTAATTAATTTGGAGCCATTTCCTCAGTATATTACTTTCTCTTACACCTATTCAGTACCACTTTGAAAGCCCTGATTGACTCTACCTCTACTACACATTCTAATCAATAAAGCTTTCCCTACATCCCGCCACCTGTATGCTTATCATTTTGAATCTGTACACCGATCCTTGATCATTTGAAGAAGTGGAATAGCTTCTCACCACCCTATGTAAAACAGTTGTGATCTTGTCCAATTCTAACAAATCTCCTCCAAACACTTATTCAACACCACAAATCCTTCCAGGTTTGACAGAAAGTTCAGAGACCTCGGTCTTCACTCTGGCTTGTGCAGTTGGATCCTGGGCTTCCTGACAGATTGCTGGCAGGTGGTAAGAGTGGGCTCCCTCACCTCTGTCCCTTTGACCCTCAGCACAGGTGCCCCCCATGGCTGTGTCCTAAGCCTCCTACTTGTTTCTCTGTACAGCCATGTACACTGTCGCCACCTATAGCTCCAATCTGCTAATTAAATTTGCAGATGATACTATATTGGTTGGCTTTACCTCAAATAATAATGAGGCAGCTTACAAAGAAGTCATCACCCCGACACAGTGGTGTCAAGAAAACAACCTTTCTCTCAATGTGGCAAAAAAACAAAGGAGCTGGTTGTGGACTCCAGGAGGAACAGAGCTCATCCCTATTGACATCAATGGGGTTGAGTGGGTGAACAGCTTTAAGTTCCTCAGTATACACATCACCGAGAACCTCACTTGGTGTGTACGTACTGGCTGTGTGGTGAAAAAAGCACAACAGTGCCTCTTTCACCTCAGACGGTTGAAGAAGTTCGGCATGAGTCCTCAAATCTTAAGGGGTACAACTGAAAGAATCCTGAGTGGCTGCATCACTGCCTGGTATGGAAACTGTACTTTCCACAATCACAGGACTCTGCAGAGAGTGGTGCCGACAGCCCAGCACATTTGTAGATGTGAACTTCCCACTATTCAAGACATTTACAGTGACAGGTGTGTAAAAAGGGCCCGAAGGATCATTGAAGACCTAAGTCACCCCAGCCACAAACTGTTCCAATTGCTACCATCTAGGAAATGTTATTGCAGCATTAAAACCAGGACCAATAGGCTCCATGACAGCTTCTTCCACTGGGCCATCAGACTGATTAATTCACGCTGACACAATTGTATTTCTAAGCTATATTGACTGTTCTGCTGTATATCTTACTGTACATACTATTTATTACAAATTACTGTAATTTGCACATTGCGCATTCAGACGGAGATGCAACATAAAGATTTTTACTCCTCATGTATGTGAAGGATGTAAGAAATAAAGTCAATTCAATTCAATTCAATTTCTCCCAGGAAAATAACCCAGCTTCCGGAATACAATCTTTATAACTAAAATTACTCATCCCTGGAGCCATTTAGTAACACTCATTTATTTATGGGTTCTAAAGTGTGCTGTCATCAACTATGTCATCTTTTATGAGATTTCACGTTACCTTTTAGCCTTCTGTTAACAAAGACAAGGAAATCATACTTGCAAACCTTCATTGTTCAGTCATTGCTTAATGGTTTTTGAAGAGCGCCTTTTGCCAGATCCTTACACCTCCTACCTAACAGCACGTAAGTTTTAACTATCCATAGTCATAGTCATAGTCATAGTCATAGTCATACTTTATTGATCCCGGGGGAAATTGGTTTTTGTTACAGTTGCACCATAAATAATAAATAGTAATAGAACCATAATAGTTAAATAGTAATATGTAAATTATGCCAGTAAATTATGAAATAAGTCCAGGACCAGCCTATCAGCTCAGGGTGTGTGACCCTCCAAGGGAGGAGTTGTAAAGTTTGATGGCCACAGGCAGGAATGGCTTCCTGTGACGCTCTGTGCTGCATCTCGGAGGAATGAGTCTCTGGCTGAACGTACTCCCATGCCCACCCAGTACATTATGTAGTGGATGGGAGACATTGACCAAGATGGCATGCAACTTAAGACAGCATCCTCTTTTCAGACACCACCGTGAGAGAGTCCAGTTCCATCCCCACAACATCACTGGCCTTATGAATGAGTTTGTTGATTCTGTTGGTGTCTGCTACCCTCAGCCTGCAGCCCCAGCACACAACAGCAAACATGATAGCACTGGCCACCACAGACTCGTAGAACATCCTCAGCAGAGTCCGGCAGATGTTAAAGGACCTCAGTCTCCTCAGGAAATAGAGACGGCTCTGACCCTTCTTGTAGACAGCCTCAGTGTTCTTAGACCAGTCCAGTTTATTGTCAATTCATATCCCCAGGTATTTGTAATCCTCCACCATGACCACACTGACCCCCTGGATGGAAACAGGGGTCACCGGTACCTTAGCTCTCCTCAGGTCTACCACCAGCTCCTTAGTCTTTTTCACATTAAGCTGCAGATAATTCTGCTCACACCATGTGACAAAATGATCCAAGGTAGTCGCTCACCACTGCCGCCTCAAAAAGAAATATGGTGGCCAGTCCTGCCTGTATTGCATGCTTCCTACAAAAGAATTAAAATCTGGCTGAATAAGTGGGCATGAATGAACAGATCTGGTCGGATATTAAAAAACTACACATTTTTCTTTATTTGTGACTCCTAGGTGAATAATCTATGTTGATTTAACCTGTGTTCAAACCACAGGCAAATACTTAAATCTTTTATTTTTTTCATACTGGTGATAGATCATTTGTGATCTTCATTATTTTGTGGCCCCTTTAATAAACCAGAATGATGTATTCATGATATTGACAACATATCATGAATACATCATTCATGAATACAACGAGCTTGAAAACTGGTACGGCCAGATTTGGGAACAGCTTCTTTCCAACTGTGATAAAACTGCTGAACGGATCCTGAACCGGATCTGGGCCGTACCCTCCAAATATCCAGACCTGCCTCTCAGTTTTTTTTGCACTACCTTACTTTCCATTTTTCTATTTTCTATTTATGATTTATAATTTAAGTTTTTAAGTATGTACTATCGATTTGTAATCCAAGGAGCAGGAAGCGCAGAATCATATATCGCTGTGATGATTGTACGTTCTAGTATTAATTGTTTGGCGACAATAAAGTATAAAGTACTTTGATGCAAATTAATTGTGGAGAGATTTCAGCACACTCCCCTTCATTTACAGTTGATGCAGTGGGGATATGGAAGATGATTTAAATGTTAAATATCTGAGATGTTTTCATGTCATTATGTAACTGCCTTTTCTTAGGTCCACAGATTTGTAGGAACTTCCATGGGACCCCAGCAGCAAGGTGGCACTTTTTATGAGTTCCGCACCTATACCATACAACCAGGGAAGATGGCTGACTTTGCAAAGCTAACTGGTGATAATATTCACCTGCGCACTGCCCATTCAGAGCTGGTTGGCTATTGGTCTGTGGAGTTGGGGGCTCTCAATGAAGTCTTTCATATATGGAAATATGGTAAGAAAAGGACTATTTCTTGCAAAATGTCTTTTGTCCATTTTACTCCACTGAGGAATAGGAAATGCATTACCGTAGGCCACAATAGCACAATGCATTTGTGGGACTTTTATACAGAGTTTAGAAAAGGCAAGATACACACTACAAAAGTTCATTCCTTCACCAGTCTTTCTCTTGACTTCCTAAAGGGGGTATCAGAAGTGTCACTTGTGTAGGTATTCAGGTATGCAATTAAATACTGAACTTGTTGCATTTTGAAAATTATGCCCTTAGCTGCAGACTCTGCCTCTGTAAAACTAGGGAGTCAGGGGATTACTAATGTGTTTTTTGTTAGTTCCATGAGAGAGCAGATTATTGAGAGGCAACAAACGGTGTACAGGAGGTATGCAGTGTCTGTGTTGGGGCAGGGGGAGGGAAGAAATTGTTGACATCTTGAGTTGAAACCTTGCATCAGGATTAGTTTGCATATTAGGTCCAGTCCTGATGCAGGTTTTCGACTGGAAATGTTGACAATTCCTTTCTCTTGGCAGCTCGGTCCTCTACCAGAGGCCTGGGAGCTCAACGGTTCGGTGCAGTATCCTTGCTGTTCCTAGTAGTGTACTCTTCTGGACTGAGATCTCAGATGTTGCTCCTGGGATTTGTTGGAGACACTCTCTCAGTCCAGGTGTCACAACTCCAAGTGCTCCTATCACCACCAGTGTTACTCTGGCTTTAACCTTGCACATCCTTTCTATCTGCTTTTTCAAACCCTGGTACTTTTCCATCTACTCATATTCTTTCTTCCTAATGTTACTTTCATTCGGGATTGCCACATCTATTACTATTTCTTTCTTCTGTTCCTTGTGCAGTATTACTATGTCTGGTTGGTTGGCCAGTACCTGCTTATCAGTCTGGATTTGGAAGTCCCACAGGATCTTAGCTCTGTCATTCTCCACTACCTTCTCAGGTGTTTTCCATTTGGACCCGGGAGTATTCAATCCATACTCAGCGCAGATATTCCTGCACACAATTCCTGCAACTTGGTAGTGCCATTCAGTGTACGCTGTCCCTGCCTGCATCCTTATGTGCGGATTCTTTGCACAGTCTGCATCCTGGGTCTTGTCTGGTGTGATAGACCCCGGCTTCTATTGCTTTTGTGCTCAGAGCTTGTTCTTGTGCAGCCATGAGCAGCACCTCTGTCCTGTCCCTTAGCCCTACCATTTCCAGCCATTGGTAGGACCTTCTTATGTCAGACACCTCTGATATCTGATGATGATACATCTGGTGCAGTGGCATGTCCTGCCATGGCCTTTGGTCCTCCGACTCTGCTTCACCCATTTCCATTTCCATAACCCCTGCCTGCTGTCTGAGGTATTCCCCAGCAGATCATCCTTGGGGGCCATCTTCTTGACATACTCATGGATGTTTTGCTTTTCTTCCAGAATTATGGCCTTGCCACTTCAAAGTCCCCATCCTTCTTTATTCCAGTGACGTTGAATTTTAGGTGGAATCCTCCATGTATTGTTAGTAGTTTCCAGGTCTTGATGCCATCGGCTTCCAGTTCATTTCTTGGCCAGCACACTATTGTGGCTGGGTATCTGATAACTAATAGGGTGGATGTGTTGATGGCTCTGATCTTGTTCTTCCCACTCAGCTGTCCTTTTAGGACCTGTCTCACTTTTTGGAGGTACTTGGATGTTGCAGCCTTCCTCGTGCCCTCATCGTGGCTTCCATGTGCCTGCAGGATCCCCAGTAATTAGCAGCTGTCCTGTACATCTGGTATGTGGCCTTCAGGTATCTCAATTCCTTCAGTCTTGATGCGTCTGCCACTTTTCATGACCATCCAGCTACACTTTTCCAGTCCAAGTGGCATCCTGATATCTCTGCTGTACACCCTTGTGAGGTGGATTAGTGAGTCAATATCTCTTTTCATTTCTGGCATACAACTTGATTACATCCGTGTACAGGAGGTGGCTGATGGTCACTCCACGCTTGAACCTGTACCCATGTCCACTCTTTGAGATGATCTGGCTGAGGGGGTTCAAGCCTATGCAGAACAGTGGTGGAGACAGTGCATCTCACTGGTTTATTCAAGACCAGGTGGTCATCTGTGCTATTGACTTTGAGTTAACTTGTAGCATTCTCCTCCAGTGGTCCAATGAGTTCTCGATGAAGGTCCTTGGTGTCTTGTTGACTTTGTACACAGACAGGCATTCTAGGATCCATGTGTAGGGCTTTGAGTCATATGCTTTCTTGTCGTTAATCCAGGCTGTGCTTAGGTTGGTTTGCCTGGTCTTGGAGTCTCGAATGACTGCTTTGTCTACCAGTAGTTGGTGCTTGGAACCTCTGGTTCAATCATCAATTCCCCTCTGAGCAGGGCTCAGGCATTCACACATATGTTCCTTCAGCTTGGTGGTTATGATGCCAGATTGGAGCTTGTAGGTTGTTGACAGACAAGTTACAGGCCAGTAGTTTGATGGTGTTACTCCTTCGTGAGGATCCTTCATTATGAGAACTGTCCTTCCTTAAGTTAGCCAGTCAGGGAGGGACAAGTGGTATGAATTGATCCATGTTTAATGGCAACCTTCTGAAGGAATATCAGAGAAGAAAAGGCCATAGAATTGAGACAGAAACCATCCATGGCCCAATTAAATGGAAGAACTGCTTCATAATCTGAATGATGGAATCCCTTCTTGTATTCCTAACAATGAAGAGTTTAGTGATACGTTCTTGCAACCTTTCTAATGGCCAAAGGATGTCTCTATGGGCCACATCTTCATTCATGGAGCTGGGGGAGTTGGTAATTTCATTTGTCAGCCTTTAATGTAATTTTTACGTTAATATTTACGGAAGTTATGAAGATGCACAAAATGTAATGCAAGGGTTTCAGTAACAGTGTATAGAACATAGAACATAGAAAACCTACAGCACAATACAGGCCCTTCCGAACATGACCCTACCTTAGAAATTACTAGGGTTACCCACAGCCCTCTATTTTCCTAAGTTCCATGTACCTATCCAAAAATCTCTTAAAATACCCTATCGTATCCGCCTCCACCACCGTTGCCGGCAGCCCATTCCATGCTCTCACCACTCTCTGTGTAAAAAACTTGCCCCTGACATCTCCTCTGTACCTACTCTCAGCCACCTTAAACCTGTGCCCTCTTGTGGCAGCCATTTCAGCCCTGGGAAAAAGCCTCTGACTATCCACACGATCAGTGCCTCTCATCATCTTATACACCTCTGTCTGGTCACCTCTCATCCTCCGTTGCTCCAAGGAGAAAAGACCGAGTTCATTCAACCTGTCTTCATAAGGCATGCTCCCCAATCCAGGCAACATCCTTGTAAATCTCCTCTGCACCCTTTCTATGGTTTCCACATCCTTCCTGTAGTGAGGTGACCAGAAATGAGCACAGTACTCCAAGTGGGGTCTGGCCAGGGTCCTATATAGCTTCAATATTACCTCTCGGCTCCTAAATTCAATTCCACGATTGATGAAGGCCAATATACCATTTACCTTCTTAAATATATCAAATCACTTTCTCCTTAGGTAGTTATAAGGAGCGAACTGCTGTGCGAAAAGCTCTGGAAGATGAGAAAGATTGGCAACAGCATTATATTTCAAAAATGGTCTCATTGGTCACCAAGCAAACAAGTGAAGTCACCTACCTGGTGCCTTGGGCACAGATGTATACACCATCAAAACCAGGCAAGCATCTTGATGTGACTCTTCTCCTCCTCTACTTTTATTAAATACCTTTCCATTTTTTTTTCTTTAGGGCAGGGGAGGTGTTGCACTCATGATCTGACGTTAACTATTGCACTGACATCCAAAAGCCTGGACAATTGAGTGTGGCACTGGGATGCTTTATGCTAAACTGGAATGAAAACATAAGCATCCAAACTACAGAAATTATTATACTGCTTTATAAACTTCCTGTTGACTAAATTACTCAAAAAATGCAAATCTCAAATGGTCCATTTGGGACTGCAGATCCAAATTCCTGGGCATTTAGGAATAGTAATAATCTTACAGCTATATGCAGATCCAACAATGGATGCTTTTATCAAGAAAGTAATGTGAAATTTCAATTTAATGTGAAACACAAAGACTGGACCAGATGAATTGAATGGACTTCAGATGAATTGACCTGATACAGCTGTGGTATTGTTTATATTTTCTCTCTGAGCTTTCCCCTGGGTACTCCTGTTTCCCCTTCACACCAAGGATTGTTTGGTTAATTGGATACTGTGAAATACGTAGTATAGTTGGGTGGCAGGAGCATGAGGTCATTTACTGGACATTCAAGAGATAATAGGTTACAGAAAATTAGTGGGGAAGTAGCTCTGATGGGAATGCATTAGGACCAAACATATCCCAATTGACCAAAAGAACACTTCCTTTGTTGGGTGAGCAGATCACGGGGAGGGGGGTGGGGACGGATGTAATGTAATGAAGGCTTAATGAATGTTCGCAGGACGTTATTGCTTTTAACCTGCGATCTTTGATCCCAAGTTGTGACATGAATTCATTGATTAAATCTGATTTTTGCAAATTAGTTTACAAGACTCGTGGAGTAGCAACTTCTGTAAAAGCATCAGTGGCCCTTGCTTGTAAACTGTTCCCTTGGCAACGGCCAATCCTTTAAATGTAAATGGTGGAACGAAATGAAGTTTCATGTTGTTGTGGCTACTGAAAATTCTGGTATAACTCAGGACTTCTCATCTGAATTCCATCAAATTCCAACAGCTGATTCTGAAATGTCTTCTAGTTTAATGAAGTACCAGTTATTTAAATTTTATGTTCCTGTTCCTTCCACCCTGGGCTGCAAAGCTGTACATGCATGTAATGCTGTGATTAATTAGTGGACAGCTTTTATTGATAAGGTGAGCCCTTGAATGCACATTGGACTTTTAGTTTGCCCACATTACTTTTCTCCATGTCTAGAGAGAAAATATTTGAAGGATCAGCAGTCATAAAGCAGCATGACTAAAGTACGTTTGAAACTCCTGAAGAGACCTACTGAAGGTCCTGTGAACATTCAATATCAGTGACATGGTTTGTTATGCTAATATAAAGTCATGCACTATATTCGTGTGTAGTTAATTACTGTGACAAGTTAGACCCACATGATTTTATTCATTGGTCTCTTTCTGTGCAGTAATGTTCTGTGTTGTTTATTGGGTCGAATATTGCATTGCCCTAATTTTTGATCTGTCTTCCTTCCTGAAATAGGTGTATATGAATTAGTAAGCTATCAAATGGTACCAGGTGGACCAGCTGTGTGGGGAAAAGCCTTCCAGAAGGCAGTGAGTGCACACGAGCACGTTGGATACTGCAAATTAGTTGGGGTATTCCACAGCGAATTTGGCCACCTCAACAAAGGTAAAACTGCTTTTGTTTTGAGAAGCCCCAGGATTAGTTAATGGATTTGCTTCACTCAGTTTTTCATTGAGATAACACACAGTGCGATGGAGCCAACTCTTTGAAGCGAGCACGATTCTGAAGGGGATCGACAGGGTGGCTGTGTCCCCAAAATGGATGGTCTCGCAGAAGGAACCGTCTTGGGGCAAGTGGGTCAGCTGTTTAGGGCAGATGAGATGAGTCTTCAATCTAGTGGTTGTGAATCTTTGGAGCCGGTTACTTTGGAGAGCTGTGGGTGCTGAGGTTTTCGGCACATTTAAGATTGAGACCAATACATTTCCAGACACTAAGAGAATGAAAAAAATATGATGATCCAGTAGAATCGCCTGCAGTCTTGCTCTGGAGCTAGCATTAATATTGTGTCATTTTTGTCTTTAAGTAAAATAAGGGCATTTATTTAGTATGTCCATTTGCAGTTGTTCTCACACCTGTCTTCTCTCAGATCCCTTGGTTCTGCTAGCCCTGTTTTAGTGTCACCTGGAATGACAAACTTTTCCATCTTGGTTTTCTGCAGAGATGGGCCTGGGTGTTTGAGCGTAGCTCTTGAACATTCGAGGCTCACATATCTAATGTCTGGGCATTGAAGTCTCCACAGCTCATTATGTGCAGTCAAATTGGCCATCTTTCTGAAAAATAAACTACCTTAAGGTGGCTGTGTTTGTGCCCTTGAGCAAGGCACTTAATCACACATTGCTGTAGTCTGTGCGAGGAGTGGCGCCCCACACAGACTTCCAATCTGCGCCTTGTAAGGCATGAAAATGCCCGACGCAGGCCTCTCATGGTCTGAGTCAATGTTCCCTCCCCTAAGCAGGCTGATTTTTCTATGACTGAGCTAAATGTGTGCCACTTTTGGAAGCCAGGGACCCAATGAAGTTTGTGTTACGTTGTGAATTAAATTATACTACACTGCCTAAAAACAAATCATTTGTGAACTATTTCTAACAGGTTTGTATGTCACCCCTCAAACTAGTGTCAAGTGATTAACTGAAGAGAGCAAGAAACAGAAGCATTACTTGGCCATTCAGCTCCTTCTGCTAGTTTGATCAAGACTGATCTTTTTCCCATGATTCCCTGCATTGACAAAATAAAATATTGATCTACCTTGAATATACTTGGTGGCTGATCTTTCCCAGTCCCAGTCTTTGGATAAAGAATTACAATGGTGGGCAACTAAACTCCTTTGTCCTGAATTGTTGACCTTATCTTTTAAGATGCTGATGACTTGGTGATCTCTCAGCCATGGAAAGCATCTACCATCCTGAGCTTCTTAAGAATTATCCCTTATTAACTCTCAACTAATGTTTGTTCTAACTTGCGGTGATCTAATTTTATAGTTCATGCCCTCTGGTGGTATGAGGACTGTGATGCACGAGCAGCTGGAAGGCGCAGGGCTCACGAGGACGTCAGGGTGGTGGCTGCAGGTAAAGACTGATTTATTTTCTCTTTGTATTAACATCAGAGACCCATGGTTATATCTGTTGATGCTTCTGCTCCTGGCCAGAATGATAGTGACTAGAAGTGCGACTGAATTTCCAGCAATTGATCTATTCCACAGCAAAAGCTGAGACAATTCATACAAAGTACAAACACCTGCAAGATGCTGGAAACTGCCTGGCCTGCTGAGCTCCTTCAGCATTTTGTGTGTGTTGCTATTCATACAAAGTCTCATTGAATTACAGTAGTAGAACACGTGACAGAAACTAGAGCAAAGATTAAAATGAGGATTACGTCAAAGATTCAAGATTCAAATACATTTATTGTGGAAGTATGTATGTAGTATACAACCCTGAGATTCGTCTTCTCACAGACAGCCACGAAACAAAGAAACACCATGGTGCCCATTCAAAGAAAACATCAAGCACCCAATATGCAAAAAAAAAGAACAAAAGGCGCAAGAAAAACACAAGTGACAACTCAATATAAAACACCAAGCCACAGAGTCACTGAACAGTCTAGGAATGGTTAGTTCAGTTCAATTCAATTTAGAGCTGTGTCATTCATTGACTGCTGTCCACAGAGACACTCCACCCCGATCAAAATCACGCAAAGTAGCAATAAAAAAAGGAGTAACCAGAAACACATCATAACATGAATTTCAGAGTCCATTCCACAAACTGCGTCGATACTACCCCACCCAAGACCCAAGACTCTGGCAGCATTAAGGGAGAGGGAGAGATAGACCAGTCAAACTTTTCTGTGGGAGCAACGAGTAAGAGGGAGAGACGGAGACTAGTGAAACTCAGGCAGATGGTGGTGAGCACCCGCTGGCCTTTCACTCCTGTCCTCGTTGATGTCAGTCTTGCTCACCCCTTTAATCAGTGAGAAATGGAGTCGATCATGGGCCTTCACCCCATCTCCAGACCGCACACTCCACTTGAAACTTCACTGAACTCCCTTAGTGACGGTAAAGTGCCAGTTTGCTCAATTGGCCTGAAAACACACCATCAAAATATAGATCACGGGTCCCAATAGTAACAGAATCATATTTGAAAGAAGTGAAAGAAGTAGTCTTGTAAACTGTCTGAAGGACGTCGCCTTTGGTCGCATTGTTCACAGGTGCCATCTCCTATCATCGCCATCATCCTGCTTCCCCAGCAAGATGCAGCACTGACTGCAGACTTAATTGATGCATTGAGGTATTCTCCCAGTTACCTACAATCTTGCTGAGTCATGTTACTTTTTGCCATCATTTTTCTTTTACTTCAGATATTTGTTTTTTTTGTTCCTGAGTTATTTGGAAGTGATTTTTCTTGTACACGAGTATCCTGTCTTTTTAAAGTAACTGTTAGATCCTAATATTTTAGTTATTTTGCTTATCACTCTTGATTTTATTAGTGATCTTTCTAACAGATCTGACTAAATCACAAATATTAATTTTGCTCTCAACTCTAGAAATGTAATATTCCCTCAAATAATTTTTAAAGTTGTGTGTTTAAAGATTGAGTAACGATGCTGCTATAATCTGGGATAAATAATGAAGTCAGAAGTAGAGAAGAAGTCAGTTTCATTTATTAATCCCATGTCAGTACTTTGCTGGGTCACCGAGTTGCTCTTATTCCTTAGCTCAAGCCTTATCAATTTGTTCTTTCTCAGGTGTCTGCTTACTTCCCATTTCAAAGAGCTGTTTGAATCTAGGATCTCAAATGCTCCCTGCTATACATGGTGCTTCCCTGCACCAGAGTTGGAAAATTCTCGTGCTTGGAGCTGATGGAACGGCTGCCTGGGATGGATTGATTAAACTTCGGGATATTTGAGGATCTTTATTTGAAGCGGTGGCAAAATCTTAACAGGTTGATTGGTTGGAGGAGCTCCAGGAAGGTTGAGACTGTGAAAAGGTTTGAAGCAATGTGGAGGATTCTGTAATTAATATATTAAAGGAACCAAGGAGCAGTTGAGAAAAGAATTAGATGTGAACAGAATGATAGGCAGGGCAGCAGTATGTTGCACAAGTGAAACCCAGAGGTTATAGATTCTGGGAGGGTTCAGCAGTAGATGGGACAGAAGGCAGGTATGAAGAAGGTACAAAGGAGGTTCACAAAAATGACTCCAGGATTGAAAAGCTTATCATATGAGGAGTGTTTGATGGCTCTGGGCCTGTATTCACTGGAATTTAGAAGAATGAGAGCAGATATCATTGAAACTTAATGTTGAAAGACCTCGATAGAGTGGATGTGGAGCGGATGTTTCTTATGGTGGGGGAGTCTTAAGATCAGAGGACGCAGCCTCAGAATAGAGGGTCATCCATGTAGAACGGAGATGAGGAGGAAATTCTTTAGCAAGAGAACGGTGAATCTGTGGAATTCGTTTCCACAGGTAGCTGTGGAGGCCAGGTCATTCGGTATATTTATGGTGGAGGATGATCGATTCTTGATTAGCCTGGGCATAAAGGGATACAGGGAGAAGGCAGCAGATTGGAGCTGAAAGGGAAATGGATCTGCCATGATGAAATGGTACAGCAGACTTGATGTGCCAAATGACCTAATTCTGCTCCTATATCTTATGGTCTAAGTCATTTGATGTCACAGCAGTCTAACCAGATGGCAAACTGAATTATTGATATCTGTGCTTTAACATGCAACTTCCATCGTAGTGTAACAACAGGAGGGAGAAGATTGTGTAGAGCATAAACTCTATGTTCAGCTGAATGACCCGACATGTGCACGCTCAAACAAAACTTCATTATATGCATTGAGAGCTCTCAGTATTGCGATTCAAGAGAATTTAAATTGGTGATTCTCAGCCCAATCATTTTTACCTCGAGTATTATCTTTGCGTCTACTTTTTTCAGAAATGAATGTATTTATTGTATATGCATTAAAGTATAATTTTAATACAGAGGGTTCTGGTTAATTGGGCCATTGGTTAATTAGGGCAGCTGCTTATATGTCAGAACAGAAGAACTCTTAAAGAACAGAAACTAATCAAGGAAATTGCTGAGATTCTTTTGTTTATTTGGAACACTAACTTGCTTAATTGGAACAGGAGATTTTTGCAAACAGTTTCTAACTAGTGTTAGACACATGCACCTCTGTGGCCTGTAGATACTGCATTCTGCTTACAGCGACCAGTTTTTAAATAGCATCAGTTACGTGTGTTTGTATTTTTTTTAAAAAACAGTGATTTTTGTTACTGATAGATGGTGAGAAATAAGCAGTAGGACAATTCAGAACTGTTTTGCTCAGTGCGGTTTCAAGATTTCAGACTTGGAAGTGCCAGAAGCAGCCAGGAGTGAAAATGAAACAATTTCACTACTTCAACAAATTAGGACCTATGAGGAATTTGAAGGTATCAGCAATCAACTTGAAGGTTACAATCAAAATGAAGATTTGGAGGATGCAGTTGCCAATAGTATTGTATGCAGGCAGTCCATTATCTGCACTAGGTGTCTGTGCTGATTTTGTTCATTTACAGTCAATCAAAGGAATGCGCCACCATACTCTGGATGAATTCCTCCGTCAATGACCGTTAGGAACTAATGCAGTTTTGTAGTACTGTCATGATACTGATAGTGTTCTAATTTGTTCTGTAATTCATTTAAGTGCATAACTTGTTACTCTGTTAAACAGTAGTTTAGCTTTTTTTAAATCCCTCTTTGACTATTTCCATGAAACTTCAGCTAATTAGGGCAGCTGCATATTTGGGCCAAAATGTACTCGTCCTGATGTGATCCAGTTAACCAGAATCCACTGTATATATTAATTATATGACTGGCACAATAGCTTAACACTATTAGAGTACCACCCTGCTGCTGTCTGTAAGGAGTTTTTACATTCTCCCCGTGATTGCGTTGGCTTCCTCCTGATGCTCTGGTTTCCTCCCACATTCCAGAGAAATACTGGTTAATTAGTCACATGGGTTTATTTGGGCAGCATGGGCTCATTAGGCCAGAAGGAGTCGTTGCCATGATGTATCTCTAAGTACATAATATATGTTAATGTATACATGAATGTGGAGCAGATATGATGGGCCAAATGGCCTAATTCTGCTCTTATATCTTTGCCTTATTTAAGTACAACAATAACAGTATACATATTGTAAGAATTTCTATGGAAATAAATGACTGAGTTTTGTTAAAACTGGAAAGTATACTTGTTAATACAGTGACTAGTGTGATTGTTTCAGTATATGCCTTTTAATGCTTCCATATTTGAAATTAGTAACATTTGGGCCTATCTTATGATTTGCAATAATAACTTTTAAAGCTTAATAGATATTAAAATGTAATTCCTTCTTTTACAGTGAGGGATAGTGCGACATACCTGATGACCCAGAATAACAGACTTCTAATTCCTACACCGTTCTCGCCTCTGAAATGATTCCACATACTGAAAATATATTCTTGTTTTCTTCTGAGAGAGAGAAGTTAACCTACAGAATTCTAGAGTCTTTCCTTGAGGCTTGTGATGAACACTTTGCTTAGGCATTGATTTTTAATTTATATTCATAATAGTGTGTACTGATTAGATTAAACATTAATTATAATTCATAGTTCTGTGAAATCTTTTGCATTTTCCATTAAAATTCCTTGAAATACTTTTCATTTCATATCTATTTATATGCTCTGATAAATATGAATGTCCAAAGAGTTGGGAAGAGTCCATAAACATAGTTTCTTACAACAAACTCTGGATAATTCGGGATTGAATGGCTTGTCATAAGAGAAGCTTTTAATGGCTCTGGGCCTCCACTCACTTGACTTCAGAAGAATGAGGGGTGACCTAAATGAAATCTGTTGAATGTTGAAAGGCCTCAGTGGAATGAATGTGCAGAGGATGTTTCCTCCAATGTGGGAGTCTAAGACCAGAGGACACAGTCTAAGAATAGAGGGGTGTCCATCTAGAACGGAGATGAGGAGGAATTTCCTTAGCCAGAAAGTGGTAGGTGTATGGAATTCATTGCTGCAGGTGGCTGTGGAGGCCAAGTCACTGGGTATATTTAAGGCAGAGGTTGATAGATTCTTGATTAGTCAGGGCATAAAGGGATTTGGGGAGAAGGCAGGAGATTAGGGCTGAGAGGGAAAATGGATCAGCCACAATGAAATGGTGGAGCAGACTCAATAGCCTAATTCTGCTCCTATATCTTATGGTCTTATAATTTTATTATGGCAGGATCATTTTTCAACCAAAATACAGTGAGTGGAATGAAGTTGTTCTTACAAGTTTTATTCAAAACAATGAAGAACTGAACAATCCCAATCACTTCCAACAGTCTAGTCACAAATTATCCAAGCTTCATTCTGAGCAGCAAATGTGTCTAACTATAACAGGACACTTAAGTGACTCATTTTTTAAAAAACAAAATGTGCCACACTTTGAGAATTCAGTATGTAGAGATTTGCAGAACGTTGTCAAGTTTGCATAGATATATTAAAATAATTCTAGATTATTAATGTTGCTACAGATAAGTTGTAAACTGCAAAAAGAGAGACTCAGGAAGCTCCACAGTTGGCTCAATCTGTGCTATAATGTTATGAATTTGAATAAATAGTGTATGGGATGTCCATGGAAGGGTAGCACCTCTGATGAAGGGGCTTGTCATGTCCATTCCGGGGCAGCTCACGTTTGGTCTCCACCGGATCCTCAGCTCTCACCTGTGGCTACAAGTAGCTCTTTGCAGGTGACAGTGGCCACAGTCTGCTACACCGCTTTGACGGGTGACAGCTGGCATGCCTCATACCCTGGGCTTGTTCTTGCATACAAAGTCAGCTCTGGCAGACTGAGCAGATGAGACTGACAGTAAGATCCAATGACTAGCAATGCAGTACTGCAACGCCCCATAGAGAGCAAAGGGCATGACAAGGCCATTCACTGTAACCAAGGAGGACCTTGTGATGCTTGTTTGTACCACTGGACCCGGACTTCTGAGGTTGAGAGAGTGAACTGCCCCAGTGCAACAGTTTTCCACTTTAAAAACTCTCCTGCACAGGTTTCCTGTCATGAACAACCACTATTTGAACAGACATATTAACAATAGGCAAATAAGGGTATATGAAGTTAGATTATAGGTCAGCCATAGCTTGCTGAAAGTCAAGCAGGAGCTAAATCCTAATTGACCTGCCCTTCTTCCTATATACCCTTTAGAACAGAGATGAGGAGGTGTTTCTTTAGCCAGAGGGTTGTGAATCTGGAATTCATTGCCACAGATGGCTGCGGAGGCCAAGTCGATGGGTATATTTAAAGGGGAGGTTGATGACTCTTCATCAGGAGGGGCATCAATGGGTATGGGGAGAGGGCAGGATAAAAGGGCTGAAAGGAAAAACTAAATCAGTGACAGTAAAATTGTAGCAGGGACCCGATGGGCTGAATGGCCCAACCTGCTCCTATGTCTTATGGTAAGATTTGGTTTGAAGAGCTACAATCTATGGGGGCTGAAGTGCCATGGAGTATTTGCCAGATGGTGACACCCATTGGGGTTCAAAGGTCCTGATAACAGTTTAGCTGATCAAATGAACAGCTATACTGTACAGGGCAGAAAGAGGCGGTGGGTCTGTCAGCATCTGGCTGGTCAAAGTCTTCATTGCTTTTGGCCTCGATCCATTTAGAATGGGCATCGATGATCACGTGACTGTCAAATGGACCCGCATAGTCTCCAGGGTTTGTTAGGACAATACCATGGAACCATAGGTACGGTAACATTTAAAGATCGAGGCTGCTGGCATAGGTCGCACGCACGAATAATGTGTTCAATATCTTAATCAATTTTCAGCTAGCAAACATAATGCCGAGCTAGTGCCTTCATACGTGATATTTCTGAATGCTGGCCACGCAGCTCATTCAGGATAGGGGACCGTAATCGTGCAGAACTTCCCTACAGTAGACAGTCATCACAGAATGCTAAACTTGTTTCGCCGTCTGAACAGTTTCAGGCACACTAGTTGGCCATCCCTCCTCTACGTACCTTTTTACTTGTGCCAGTGATACCAAAAAAGCAACTGCCAATTCTTCCTTGTCCAACTGTGCAGAGATTCGTTCGCGCGGGTTAAGGGTGCGTGACGCGAAAGCGTTAGGCTTTTCATGAACGCGTGACCGTCCGTATTCTTCTGGGTTAGTACCGCATCAACATCGTACGGGGAGGCATCGTAGTACACAATTACTGGCGCCCCGGGTCTGGGTCTGACGTGCACTAATACTTAGGATTGAGTCAGTATTGCTTTGGCTCTCTGAAAAGCAGATTCCTGCACCTGTTCCCTAAGCCACCTCTTTCTCCAATAGATTGTTAAGCGAAGCAAGTCGCATGGCTATGTGGGGCAAAAATCTGGCACAATGATTGAACATATCCAAAAAGGAAAGAAGTTCATGTATATGCCTTGTCACTGGGGCTCCAAGAATAGGACGGAACGTTTCTTTGATAGGTTGTATACCTCTGGAATCCAAGTGGAAACTCAAGCATTCTATATGATTTGCCAGGAGGATGCATTTCTCGTATTTCAGTCGTAGACCAAGTTGTATTAGTCAGGAAAAGGTTTTATCAAGATTATTCATGTGCTCTTTTCGGGTGCTCCCCGTATCAGAATATCATCTAAGTAAGCTATTGTATTGGGTAAGTCTTTAATGCAGGATTCAGTGGTACATTGGCACATTGCTGGAGATGAATTTATGCCGAAAGGGAGCCTCGTATACTGGAACTGGCACAATGGGGGCGCTGGGAACGGACCCAAATGCAAGACACAAACACATCTCGTGAGGTTAACTTGTGAGAGCAAAGCAGAAGCAGGAATAGCGTAATGGACAAGGATTCAGGCCCTGGACTAGGATGGGACGAAGGGTCTAGGCTAGGCCTCATAACACTGACCTCGGAGACAGGACTTGATACTTGAAGCCTCCAGGGCCAGAACTCTTCTTATTCATGGGACAGACTCAGACACAGGACACAAAACATTGAGCTGGACATCCTCCTTAGACACAGGACAGAGTCGGGACTCTTCTTGACACAGGGTCAGGACCCTTCCAGGGTACAGGGCCGGGACCCCTTTTAGACGCAGGACATGGATACGGAGACCACACAACGCTGGACAGAACTATAACTGAGCACAAGTACGCTCCAAGCCGCGGTGAGCTCTTGACTCACCCGGCGGGTTAACTTTGACTGACCCGCTCTGACAAGGGAAGGCGGCTTGCTGGCACTTGCTTCGGGAGGAGACTAGGCTTGCTCTGGCCAGATAACATTGGCTCGCAGTACCTTCGGTGACTTTGTCAACGCTCTCGCGCCGAATGGCTGAAAGTCGGAGACTTATAAACTGCCGGTTCAGCCGAGAGTAAATTGCTCCCAGGGCCAAGACTGAGGGACACGGGAAAACAGGGAACCAAAGGGAAACAGGGAGTCAACGGTCCGGAACGTAACACAAACAAAGTAAATTTAAAGGGAACCCGATTTGGACCATGACAGGAACCAGCCTTCCTGGGCTGCAATATAGTAAGGCTGTTCTAGCTCGAGCTGTTGGTATGCATATGCGCAGACATGTTTAGTGAATAACTTCCCATCTTCTAGTGTAATGTAGTTGTTTTCTGTCTTAGGAATCGGGTATATCTAGGTGGGTAGGTGTGAATTCACTGTAACCTTGTGATCTCCACATATTCTTATGCGCCCATCGCTCTTGACTATTAGCACAATAGGGGTTGCCCAATACGAAAATCTCACAGGTTCAATGATCCCGTTTTCTTGTGTAACCCTCGGGTTCGCCCAGCTCGCGTTCGTCTAGGGAAATCAGCTTTCGGCCCCGCCAAACTGGGTAATCACGTTTGTGTGGATGCTGTGTAACGTACCGCCAGTTACAAACCCACAGCGCAAAATATCACAGTACACCATATGCAATTAAATGATAGACTTTATGAATTTTAATCTGAATATAGGGTTAGTAATGAAAATAAACAAAACGAAAAAAGGGCCCAAGTCAAAGTCAAAATTACGTTCTTCCACCATCAGTCCCCTCTGAAAGTCGCCGACATTCGGACCCTCAGATCCCAGTCCACTCCGTCCGGTGGTCTACCAGCTCTCTCCACACACGTCTTCCCTCTTCCGCTCTCTTCGACAAAAGACCACGAAAAACCCGGCTCCCAGACACACAAGAAAGAACAACATTTCTCCCATTGGATAGCCACTGAAGTCCAAAGACCCGTTATCTCTAGTCATAACCCAAACATTGCTGCTACAAAGAAACTATTACCTTAACTTTGGAACATTCTATAGAAGCCATTACATTAGCCTTAGCAGGGAAACCTTACAGCGTGTTACACTTGTAATGGCGTACTCAACATTGGGGCGAAGCATATATGGCAGAGCATGTGCCTTGAAGAACTTTCGTTTGGCTGTGCCTGATTCTGGAAGACGTACTTTGGTACCCTTGAGCGTACCTTCATCACTATTGCCAAAAGGAAGTTTACTATTGCTTGAGTAAGTTGCCGACCGACCTGTTGGTTTTCATCTGATACACATCCTGGCAGACATCCCACCCTGCAAAAACTCATTTCAGGGAGGTAGCACCATCGATTTGCGGGAGACTTCCGGGAGAGGTGGGATGTCTGCAATAGAGTAGCTCCTTAGCAGCTGGCCAACTAGTTTAAATAACGTTAGCTATGCTAATGAACGAATGACACCTGTAAAACTCACCTCAACATGTCTTTTACAGACTTAACCCACCATGGGCAATAGAAAAGTCATTGTTGCAAACAGTGCAGCGAACAACACTTCCATTATTTCGACCCCTATTAGGCAGGGGTACACTTTAGTGTAGTCTGGGGTGACGTACGTTTTATTTTATTTGGAACACTCTGCAATGGCGCGCTCTCGCTCGCGCGCTCTCTCTCTCTCGTGGTCGCTCGCGCGCTCTCGCTTGCTTTCTCTCTTTCACTTGCTCTCTCCCTCTCTCGCTTGCTTTCGCTCTCGCTCGCGCGCTTTTGCTCGCTCTCCCGCTCGCTCGCTCTCTCTCGCTTTCCCGCTCGCGCGCTCGCTTGCTTTCTCTCTCGCGCGCGCGCTCTCTCTTGCTTTTCTCTCGCTCGCTCTTAAAAAAATTGATTTCCGTGATATTGTATATAATTTGCGGGCATCAGGGAACCACTATTAATATGCGGGAGACTCCCGGAAGTTCCGGGAGAGGTGGGATGTCTGCCTTGGATAGGCACTTGCCATAGCCAATCATGCCCGCGTAAATTCATTACATATCCCTTAGTGGTATGTACTGGGGCCGTCGATTTTCATGCTCGAAAAACCCTGTCACAGCCAAACAGCTGTAACTGCTCCCCCGCGTATGTCTTCAATTTGTAATGCGGTGGCGCAAGTGTCTTCAAGGAGTCAGGGCCAAACATATGAATCTACCCTTGTCTTTTCACTGCAAAGACTATTAGCCCACCCAGTGTCAAGTTTAAAGGGAATAGATCGGTCGTTAATCTATAAAACCATCTGTATAGTGAGAGCTGGCCCTAGACCATCTGAGTGCATTATGAATCTGCATTATGTTCTGGTTTGGATGGAGGCCAAGATTGGCAAAGTCTTGCCAAGGTGCTCTTTCTTTTGGCAAATAAGGCAGACGGAGTCTTGGTGTCGACGGTCAGTAGGCTTCTGATGAAATTCACCATAACAGAAACCTGGTGTTCAATTCCTTTTTTTTCCTATTAGCTAGGGACACTTTGTTAAAGCCTGTATCGTTTGCTACAGTTGTAGGCGATGGGGATGTCACCTCTCCTTGTACTTTGCACTGTTGCAACAAAACTGCATTCTTATCTGCAGCTTCCATGCTATTTACAATATCAAAGGCTGCCTTAAGTGTGAGCTCTGATTCTGCCAATAGGCGACATTAAATGCGAACATCACGCACACTGACGACCAAGTGATCACGTATCATATCTCCTTGAACTACGCCAAAATTATAAAATTCTGTTTTCTTAATGCAGCACAACTTGCTACTGATTTACTTTCTTACTGAATACAAGTATTGGGTCTAAAGCATTGCACAATAACTGATGGTTTAGGATTGTAATGAGAACCAATTAATCTCACAAGTTCCCCATAATATTTTGAAGAGGGAAAATCAGGAGTTATCAAACTTCAGATGACATTTAAACGCAAACAACAGGAATTCTGCAGATGCAGGAAATTCAAGCAACACACATAAAAGTTGCTGGTGAACGCAGCAGGCCAGGCAGCATCTCTAGGAAGAGGTGCAGTCGACGTTTCAGGCCGAGACCCTTCGTCAGGACTAACTGAAGGAAGAGTGAGTAAGGGATTTGGAAGTTGGAGGGGGAGGGGGAGATCCAAAATGATAGGAGAAGACAGGAGGGGGAGGGATGGAGCCAAGAGCTGGGCAGGTGATAGGCAAAAGGGGATACGAGAGGATCATGGGACAGGAGGTCCGGGAAGAAAGACAAGGCAGGGGGGGGACCCAGAGGATGGGCAAGAGGTATATTCAGAGGGACAGAGGGAGAAAAAGGAGAGTGAGAGAAAGAATGTGTGCATAAAAATAAGTAACAGATGGGGTACGAGGGGGAGGTGGGGCCTAGCGGAAGTTAGAGAAGTCGATGTTCATGCCATCAGGTTGGAGGCTACCCAGACGGAATATAAGGTGTTGTTCCTCCAACCTGAGTGTGGCTTCATCTTTACAGTAGAGGAGGCCGTGGATAGACATGTCAGAATGGGAATGGGATGTGGAATTAAAATGTGTGGCCACTGGGAGACCCTGCTTTCTCTGGCGGACAGAGCGTAGATGTTCAGCAAAACGGTCTCCCAGTCTGCGTCGGGTCTCGCCAATATATAAAAGGCCACATCGGGAGCACCGGACGCAGTATATCACCCCAGTCGACTCACAGGTGAAGTGTTGCCTCACCTGGAAGGACTGTTTGGGGCCCTGAATGGTGGTAAGGGAGGAAGTGTAAGGGCATGTGTAGCACTTGTTCCACTTACACGGATAAGTGCCAGGAGGGAGATCAGTGGGGAGGGATGGGGGGGATGAATGGACAAGAGAGTTGTGTAGGGAACGATCCCTGCGGAATGCAGAGAGAGGTGGGGAGGGAAAGATGTGCTTAGTGGTGGGATCCCGTTGGAGATGGCAGAAGTTACGGAGAATAATATGTTGGACCCAGAGGCTGGTGGGGTGGTAGGTGAGGAGCAGGGGAACCCTATTCCTAGTGTGGTGGCGGGAGGATGGAGTGAGAGCAGATGTACGTGAAATGGGGGAGATGCGTTTAAGAGCAGAGTTGATAGTGGAGGAAGGGAAGCCCCTTTCTTTAAAAAAGGAAGACATCTCCCTCGTCCTAGAATGAAAAGCCTCATCCTGAGAGCAGATGCGGCGGAGACGGAGGAATTGCGAGAAGGGGATAACATTTTTGCAAGAGACAGGGTGAGAAGAGGAATAGTCCAGATAGCTGTGAGAGTCAGTAGGCTTACAGTAGACATCAGTGGATAAGCTGTCTCCAGAGACAGAGACAGAAAGATCTAGAAAGGGGAGGGAGGTGTCGGAAATGGACCAGGTAAACTTGAGGGCAGGGTGAAAGTTGGAGGCAAAGTTAATAAAGTCAACGAGTTCTGCATTCATGGAGGAAGCAGCGCCAATGCAGTCCTCGATGTAGCGAAGGGAAAGTGGGGGACAGATACCAGAATAGGCACGGAACATAGATTGTTCCACAAACCCAACAAAAAGGCAGGCATAGCTAGGACCCATACGGGTGCCCATAGCTACACCTTTAGTCTGGAGGAAGTGGGAGGAGCCAAAGGAGAAATTATTAAGAGTAAGGACTAATTCTGCTAGACGGAGCAGAGTGGTGGTAGAGGGGAACTGATTAGATCTGGAATCCAAAAAGAAGCATAGAGCTTTGAGACCTTCCTGATGGGGGATGGAAGTATATAAGGACTGGACATCCATGGTGAAAATAAAGCGGTGGGGGCCAGGGAACTTAAGATCATCGAAAAGTTTAAGAGCGTTTCAGGTGACATTATATGTTTTGGACCGTATACACTGAGCAAGATGCTGGCTTTTTTTAAAATTGGGATGAGCGATGATGTTTGCCCCGAAAAAAACATTACAAACATTCGACATAAACATTCCAGGGGTGTTGTGAATCACAGTATTCCTCAACTTCTCCAACTGTGCTTATTGTTCCAAAAGAGTGAGTGTCACAGATCCCATCCTCGTCACAGCTGTTCAGCTTAGGAAAAACCCAAAGATTTGAACAGAACATTTATCGTATAATGTGCAGCTGAATAGGTCTACTTGGCTCGCAGGTCACCTGGAAACAAAGAACACATTGGCCTGTACAGGATTAGTATGTCAACGTTAATTGATAAATGGACAGGCCTGCAAAATCGGTCAATCATGTGATGTCATGTGACAGACCGATAAACAGTTACACGTGAGTAGGACAAAAGGCAGCTTACTAAGTTTCCTAAATTAATATTGTATCAAAATCAAAACTACGGACAAGAGTGGATACATTTATTTGGTGCGAAGAGGTCTGTAACCTGAATGCTTGGTAGCAGACCAATTATGGATGGAAATTTCTGTAGAATAATTAAGTTTCTGAAGGTTATTGCAGTTCATTTATCTATTCTTGGAGTTCTGTAAAATTTTAATTTTCTGTGGAATATAAAACATATTTTGTCAGTTTGGTTATTGAAATACTGTTTTAATGATTTAAAAAAAAGATATTGAGCCAAGAACAAAGTTACTGATGCTGGAAAAGTGAAATACTAGAAATATGCTGAAGGTAAGCTTGCATCTGTGGAGAGAGGTTCAGTGGTAACCTCTCAGCTCAATGACTGTTCATCAGAACTAATTTGCATCTACAAATTCTACCTGGACTACTGAGTTTTTCTGGCTTTAATGGAGGATGTTCAAATTCAGGACCAATTTCACTGTAATGAATGACTTGACTTCATTCACCAAGCTGAAGTGAAACCACCAGTGCCCATAGTGTCTTATCACTATTTCACTCAGTGGCTGATAACCCACAGAGCATCATTGATCCACTTTTCTTTCAGAATTTCATAGACCCTCCTGCATGCACACAATACGAAGATGTTCTACTGAAGGAAACCACAAATGTTACCCTGTTCTTCAATGAAGGATGTAGTGAACTATAGACCTGATAGACGTACAATAGTTTGGAGGGAAAATACGGTAGTTTAGGGATGTGATTGGACAGACTGTACAGACTTGTGAAAGGAAATTTTGACACATTTCTTGAAAGTGTCTTGACATGTGGCCACCATAATCTCTGGAGGTTTGTCCAAGAACTAAGGGTGAAGGATGTGAGGAGAACACTTTTTCTATAAAGTGGTTATGACCTGCAGAAGTCCCTGAAACAGGGCTTGCAAAATGAAACAGAATAACTGACAGCGGGAATTGCTTACAAGGTTGCATGAATAGGATTAGCTGTGTTTCTCTGGATGATGGACTGAACAGACTCTTGCTTTGCAAGGTTATTCACAAAGTTAATTCTCATTAGGGTAGTATAATTGCAAGAACAGAGCATTAGCTAATGGGCAGAGGATCAGTTATTTTCAAGCTGGAAAGCTGTAACTACTGCAAAGATTAGTACTTGGGCCTTAATTGCTTATGTTTATATTCATGACCTATGTGAAAACAGTGAATGTAATATGATTGAGACTATCCAAAAATAAATTTGAAAGGGCCATCTGTAGTACACAGATTAAAAAAAAGCTGTGTTGCAAATATAGATGCTGCTACGTTCCAAAGATAGCTCACTAAAACACAATCATGCACATTGTCAAAGACTACCTAGCAAAGCTGCCCCTACGGCTCCTCCCTCACCAACATTCAGGGCCCTAAAGCATCCTTACAGGATAGGCAGCACTTCACATGTGAATTTATTGTTGTTATTTATTGGGTCTGTCTGTGGTCCCAGTGCAGCCTCCTCTACATCAGTGAGACGTGACGCAGATTGGGAATCGCTCCATCTATCATACCAGCCAGGATCTCCCAGTGGCCAGTTATTTTAGGTCCACTTCCTTCTCCCACATTGACAATTCTGTCCATGGCCTCCTCCCCTGCCAACCTGAGGTCAGATGCAGATTAGAGGAGTAACAGTTCATATTTCATTTTGGTAGTCTCCAATCTGACAGCATGAACGTCAGTTTCTCTAACTTCCAGAAACCACTCTCCCCTGTTCACTTTTATCTTTCCGTATCCCAAGAACTGCCAACACCTGATCTCTTTGCCCTCTTTCACTCTCTCCATCTGCACATCACCCACAAATTCCTCCCATCGGTTCCCCTTGCCACCTCTTTCCCACAGTCCAATGCCTTTTCCTTTCTGATTACATGTTCTTCAGCTCTTTGTCACTTCCATCTATCACTTCCCAGCTTTTTACACCATTCCCTCTTTACCCCCTCCCTCTCCTGCCTATCACCCACTAACTCTTGCTGTTGCCATTCTCTCCCTATCTTCTTACACTGACTATTTTCCCTCTTTCTTTCCAGTCCTGATGAAGGGTCTCGACCCAAAATGTGGACAGTCTGTTTTCCTCCATGGATGTTGCCTGACCTGTTGAGTTCCTACAGCCCTTCATGTGTTTTGAGCATTTCTTTATTAGTATTAAAGCTGAATATCAAAAAATATTTTGAAGACAAAACAGAAATCTAGTAATAGTTACTAGTAATGTCTATGTTACTAGTAACTATGCTGTTTGGTTGTTAAATTTGACACTTTCAGTTGACCTTAATGTGAAAGGTGGTCGACAATTCAGGGTGTGTGTGAGAAACAAGAGGTCAGATGGAATCAGGGTTTTAGGTTATAGGGGAATAGATTGGCCAGTATAGACTTGAATAGCCACCTTTGATATCACAAGGAAGTATAGTAAAAGATAGGAGAAGTATGTGATAAGAACATGGTATTGCTGTACTGTATATACATTAAACAGAAAGTGCTATGGATACGCTGTAGGTCAAGCAGCATCATCTGTGAAGAGAGAAATGTGGAAAATGTCTTAGGGCTAGCTCTGATGAAGAGTTGTTAACCTCAAATGTTAACTCTGTTTCTCTCTTCATCGGTACTACCTGACCTACTAATTATGAAGAGCATTTTATGTTTTACATCAGATTTTCAACATTTTCACTTATTTATTTTATATACTGTACTTATATTATAGTATTTTCAATATTTAGTTATTTTGACTACAAGGGGACTGAATTTCAGAAGCAGAGTCCGTTTCATCTGCAATCCTATGGTGCCCAGCAACTGAGTGAAAACACTTTGTGTTGAATGTTGTTAGTGCGCCACAAGTTCAAACAACAGCTGATGAACTATTTTAATTACACCAATTAACCTGAGCTACACCGGTGTAATTATACGCTAGTTTCTATTTTTGGCACAATGAAACTTAAAGCTGGTTGCCAGAATTTTTCTGTGCAAATTTGGTCAAGCAAAGGAAGTAAGCAAATTTCTATAGTTATTCAGTCCATAGAATTTGGAAAGTTGCTGATCGATTGTCAATTATAGTTTTTGAAATTATGTGTTATTCTAGGAGATGCACTATTCAAGACAGATGTCCTTGGTTTCATTTAGAGACACAAGGGAACTCAGGTGCTGGAAACTCAATCAGCATCAGAGAAAGGAAAAGAACTGTTGTGAAACTCAGCATCACGGCTGAGAAGAGAGTAGGAAGCTAGTTGGCATAAACCGGAGAAAAGGAGAGGTGAAGCAGGACAACTGCCACCTGGGCCCCAACTGGCTCCATCTGCCTTTCATCCTTCACTCCCTCTTAGTTCATCAATCATCTACTGGTCCCATCTCACCACTTTCCCTCTTCTCTTTTTTTTTCAGCTATCGCTGTCTCTATTCTTAACCCTGATACAAGGTCTCGACTCAAAACATCAACAGTTCCTCTCACCTTACAGATGCTGCTTAACCCACTGAATTCTGATTAATTGTTGCTTGGGTTCAATCTGGTGAAGATAGCATGGGGTGTGGTAGGTAATGATAATGTCTTAAAGATCCAAGGACCTGGACTCAGATTGATCCTCCGTTCCTGTCTACTTGAAGCTTGCATGTTCTCCCTGCAAACCCAAACATGGGTTTTCTCCTAGGTGCCTTCTTTCTAACATTCCATCCCATATACCAAGGGCATGCTGATATTATCTGTAGTGCAGGTAAGTAGCAAAAGAATCAAAGTT
The DNA here is from genome assembly GCF_030028105.1 of Mobula birostris. NCBI lineage: Eukaryota > Metazoa > Chordata > Chondrichthyes > Myliobatiformes > Myliobatidae > Mobula > Mobula birostris. The sequence goes on from NC_092374.1 coordinate 69,342,145, forward strand.
GTGTTGGTGGGCATGTAAGAGAAAACACTCAAGAGCCACAGGTAAACAAGGAGAATGTGGAATGGGACTGATAGAAACATAGAAAATAGGTGCAGGAGTAGGCCATTCGGCCCTTCAAGCCTGCATCGCCATTCAGTATGATCATGGCTGATCTTCCAACTCAGAACCCTGTACCAGCCTTCCTTCCCTCCATAACCCCTGATCCCTTTAGCCACAAGGGCCATATCTAATTCCCTCTGAAATATAGCCAATGAAATGGCTTCATCTGTTTCCTGTGGCAGGGAATTCCACAGATTCACCACTCTCTGTGTGAAGAAGTTTTTCCTAATCTTGGTCCTAAAAGGCTTCCCCTTTATCCTCAAACTGTGACCCCTTGTTCTGGACTTCCCTAACATCGGGAGCAATCTTCCTGCATCTAGCCTGTCCAATCCCTTTAGGATTTTATACATTTCAATAAGATCTCCCCTCAATCTTCTAAATTCCAATGAATATAAGCCTAGTCGATCCAATCTTTCATCATATGAAAGTCCTGCCATTCCAGGAATCAATCTGGTGAACCTTCTTTGTAGTCCCTCTATGGCAAGGATGTCTTTCCTCAGATTAGGGGACCAAAACTGCACACGATACTCCAGTGTGGTCTCAGCAAGGCCTTGTACAACTGCAGTAGTACCTCCCTGCTCCTGTACTCGAATCCTCTTGCTATGAATGCCAGCATACCATTCGCCTTTTTCACCGCCTGCTGTACCTGCATGCCCACTTTCGATGACTGGTGTATAATGACACCCAGGTCTCATTGCACCTCCCTTTTTCCTAATTGGCCACCATTCAGATAATAATCTGCTTTCCCGTTTTTGCCACCAAAGTGGATAACCTCACATTTATCCACATTAAATTGCATCTGCCATGACTTTGCCCTCTCACCTAATCTATCCAAGTCACCCTGCATCCTCTTAGCATCCTCCTCACAGCTAACACTGCCGCCCAGCTTCGTGTCATCCGCAAATTTGGAGATGCTGCATTTAATTCCCTCATCTAAGTCATTAATATATTTTGTAAACAACTGGGGTCCCAGCACTGAGCCTTGCAGTACCCCACTAGTCACTGCCTGCCATTCTGAAAAGGTCTCGTTTATTCCCACTCTTTGCTTCCTGTTTGCCAACCAATTCTCTATCCACATCAATACCTTACCCCCAATACCGTGTACTTTAAGTTCGCACACTAATCTCCTGTGTGGGACCTTGTCAAAAGCCTTTTGAAAATCCCAATATACCACATCCACTGGTTCTCCCCATCCACTCTACTAGTTACATCCTCAAAAAATTCTGAGATTCGTCAGACATGATTTTCCTTTCACAAATCCATGCTGACTTTGTCCGATGATTTCACCGCTTTCCAAATGTGCTGTTATCACACCTTTGATAACTGACTCTAGCATTTTCCCCACCACCGATGTTAGGCTAACTGGTCTATAATTCCCCGGTTTCTCTCTCCCTCCAGCCCTTGGGAGCTGTCATGGACCAAAGGATCGAATGGTCCTGTGTTGTAATAAATAGATGAAATTTGAGCTGGAATATCAAAAATAAAATTAATATTCACCATAGCTTTCCTACATTGGGCATAAAATAACAAGATGTCAGTTGTTGCTGATACGTGATAGGAAAGGCAACTTTGTTGAGGTGCTAGAAAAATATCTGATGTCTGAGAAACAGGAACCCCATAATATCAACTGTACCATGGCCATTAAGAAGAAAAATAAAACTCCTGCTCGATAATAGAAGACACACCCACATCTCCATCTCTACTTCACAACCTATGGACGAAGGCTCCAAATCAGAGTTGAATGCTTCAGGTAGCTGTCAAATCTAAGAGCCTGTAGTATGACAGCACCTTTAGTTACCAAGTAAGTGATACTGTCACTTGTTAGTACAATGCACTTGCTGCATCACATCCTGCATTATATATAGCAGGAGAATGTGAATACAGCTCCATATGCCATGATACGTATATGCACAGAATTGTTGTTTTACCAGCGACAATAGCACACTCGCACACTGTTTGCTGAATTGCCACTTTATGGATGCCTACAAAGTGCTACTGGCATCAAATTTGTCTGTAAGTACAGGAGATTCAGGCTTATAGTCTGCAATTTCTGAGATAATGGAGTGACCCACATTGAACTGAATGCAATGACAATGGTGTAGCAATTGGTTGACTTAGGTAGTAGATGATTCAACACAGATCAGTGATCCCAGAATTGCCAACCACAAAGGACATTTAACAACACAAAAAAGTTAGCAGAGGAATGCTGATCTCCATAGAAAGGTCAGTATTCCATGATAAATCTGATGTCTGAGAAGGTTGGTATTTCAGCTTTAATCCATGCCAGTTCTGTGTGGTGGCCTTCCAAGCACAAAAACCAGTTCGCATCCTGAATGGCTTTAGTATATTTACCCACACAGTACTTCAAAATTCGAAGTAAATTTATTATCAAAGTACATAAATGTCACCATATAAAATGCTGACATATTTTTTCTTGCAGACATACTCAATAAATCCATAATAGAATAATAACCATAATAGAATCAATGAAAAACCAACTTGGACATTCAACCAGTGTGCAAAAGATAACAAACTGAACCCATGTAAAAAGAAATAATACAATAAATAAATAAGCAAGAGATATCGAGAATATAAGATGAGGAGTCATCCAAAGTGAGTTCACAGATTGTGGAAACATTTCATTGTTGGGGCAGTATTTTGCTGAAAATGTACTTGGATTATAATTATCAAAAAGAAAATAGTAGGTACTGTAAGCTTTAATGAATTGCGTCATTTATACAGGAATTAAAACATTTAGACTATATAACAGCACGTGACAGGAACAGGTCATTTGGCCCCCAGTGTTGTGTCAAGCTAATTAAACAAGTAATTAAATATTGAAGATTGACAGGCCAAGTTGAATCATTGGGTTGGAATAAACATTCCATTTGGCACATGGGTCCACTGTGACCAGTAGTAATCATTCACACTCATCCTATATTGATCCTATTTTTTACAACACTGGTCGCAGGCCTCCTATCTGAGAAACAAGCTTCGACTTGCTCTCTGTTTGAACCAATTATGAATCCAATTAGCTATCTCTCACATGCATTCTAACCTTCCAGACCAGCCTGCCATTAAGGCTGTTGTTAAAGGCCTTGCTAAAGTTCTTATAGACAATGCCTACTGCCCGCTTCTCATCTTTCCTCTCAGTTACCCCTTCAAAAAGAGATATTTCAGACATGATTCCCCATGCACAAAACTGTACTTTCCCTAATTAGACCTTGCTTATCCAAACGTTGATGGATCCTGTCTCTCCCGTAATTCCCTGGATTATTTTTATTATGTTCCTCTTAAACAATGGCACAACTGCACTCCCTTGTTCATTGAAACTCCCCTCAGATTCTACCACTCATCTGCACAATAGGTGCTTTCAAGGACAAGAGCAACAAGAAAACCCGGAAATTTCAGAATTGATATTTCTAAAACCGATGGAGGTTCCTATGCCACTGTTTGTACAAATAGAACATTGAACGTAGAATAGTACAGCACAGTACATAATGTTGTGTCGACCCTCAAACCCTGCCTCCCATATAAACCCCCACCTTAAATTCCTCCATATACCTGTCTAGTAGTCTCTTAAACTTCACTAGTGAATCTGCCTCCACCACTGACTCAAGCAATGCATTCCACGCACCAACCACTCTCTGAGTGAAAAACCTTCGTCTAATATCCCCCTTGAACTACCCAGCCCTTACCTTAAAGCCATGTCCTCTTGTATTGAGCAGTGGTGCCCTGGGGAAGAGGCACTGCCTATCCACTCTATCTACTCCTCTTATTATCTTGTACACCTCTATCATGTCTCCTCTTATCCTCCTTCTTTCCAAAGAGTAAAGCCCTAGCTCCCTTAATCTCTGATCATAATGCATACTCTCTAAACCAGGCAGCATCCTGGTAAATCTCCTCTGTATCCTTTCCAATGCTTCCACATCCTTCCTATAGTGAGGCGACCAGAACTGGACACAGTACTCCAAGCGTGGCCTAACCAGAGTTTTATAGAGCTGCATCATTACTTCGCGACTCTTAAACTCTATCCCTCGACTTATGAAAGCTAACACCCCATAAGCTTTCTTAACTACCCTATCTACCTGTGAGGCAACTTTCAGGAATCTGTGGACATGTACCCCCAGATCCCTCTGCTCCTCCACACTGCCAAATATCCTGCCATTTACTTTGTACTCTGCCTTGGAGTTTGTCCTTCCAAAGTGTACCACCTCACACCTCTCCAGGTTGAACTCCATCTACTACTTCTCAGCCTACTTCTGCATCTTATCAATGTCTCTCTGCAATCTTTGACAATCCTCTACACTATCTACAACACCACCAACCTTTGTGTCATCTGCAAACTTGCCAACCCACCCTTCTACCCCAACACCCAGGTTGTTAATAAAAATCACGAAAAGTAGAGGTCCCAGAACAGATCCTTGTGGGACACCACTAGTCAAAATCCTCCAATCTGAATGTGCTCCCTCCACCACGACTCTCTGCCTTCTGCAGGCAAGCCAATTTTGAATCCACCTGGCCAAACTTCCCTGGATCCCACGCCTTCTGACTTTCTGAATAAGCCTACCGTGTGGAACCTTGTCAAATGCCTTACTAAATTCCATGTAGATCACATCCACTGCACTACCCTCATCTATATGCCTGGTCACCTCCTCAATGAACTCTGTCAGGCTTGTTAGACACAATCTGCCCTTCACAAAGGCATGCTGACTTTCTCTGATCAGACCATGATTCTCTAAATGCCCAGAGATCCTATCTCTAAGAATCTTTTCCAACAGCTTTCCCACCACAGACGTAAGGCTCACTGGTCTATAATTATCCAGACTATCCCTACTACCTCTTTTGAACAAGGGGACAACATTTGCCTCCCTTCAATCCTCCGGTACCATTTCCGTGGACAACGAGGATATAAAGATCCTAGCTAGAGGCTCAGCAATCTCTTCCCTCACCTCATGGAGCAGCCTGGGGAATATTCCGTCAGGCCCCGGGGACTTATCCGTCCTAATGTATTTTAACAACTCCAACACCTCCTCTCCCTTAATATCAACATGCTCCAGAACATCAACCTCACTCATATTGTCCTCACCATCATCAAGTTCGCTCTCACTGATGAATACCGAAGAGAAGTATTCATTGACGACCTAACTCACTTCTGCAGCCTCCAGCTCATCTTCCCACCTTTATCTCTAATCGGTCCCACCTTCACACCTGTCATCAATTTGTTCTTCACATAATTGAAGAATGCCTTGGGGTTTTCATTTACCCTACTCGCCAAGGCCTTCTCATGCCCCCTTCTTGCTCTTCTCAGCCCCTTCTTAAGCTCCTTTCTTGCTTCCCTACATTCCTCAATAGACCCATCTGATCCTTGCTTCCTAAACTTTATGTATGCTGCCTTCTTCCACCTGACTAGACTTTCCACCTCACTTGTCACCCATGGTTCATTCACCCTACCATTCTTTATCTTCCTCACTTGGGCAAATTTATCCCTAACATCCTGCAAGAGATCTCTAAACAACGACCACATGTCTATAGTACATCTCGCTGCAAAGACATCATCCCAATTCACACCCGCAAGTTCTAGCCTTATAGCCTCATAATTTGCCCTTCCCCAATTAAAAATTTTCCTGTCCTCTCTGATTCTATCTTTTTCCATGATAATGCTAAAGACCAGGGAGTGGTGGTCACTGCCCCCCAGATGCTCATCCACTGAGAGATCTGTGACCTGACCTGGTTCATTACCTAGTACTAGATCTAGTATGGCATTCCCTCTAGTCAGCCTGTCCATATACTGTGACAGGACTCTGTCCTGGACACACTTAACAAACTCTGCCCCATCTTATACCACTCTCTTATTTTGTATTACTGGGCTGGATCACAGCTCTGAAGTAGTCAGCCCAAGCAATGACTCAAAAAAAAAAGAGGTGGGGGCGTGGCACTATTGATCAGAGATAGTTTCATGGCTGAAGAAAAGGAGGAAGTCATGGTGGGATTGTCTACTGAGTCTCTGTGGGTGGAAGTTAGAAACAGGAAGGGGTCAATAACTTTACTGGGTGTTTTTTATAGACCACCCAATAGTAACAGGGACATCAAGGAGCAGATAGGGAGACAGATTCTGGAAAGGTGTAATAATAACAGGGTTGTTGTGGTGGGAGATTTTAATTTCCCAAATATTGATTGGCATCTCCTGAGAGCGAGGTGTTTAGATGGGGTGGAGTTGGTTAGGTGTGTTCAGGAAGGCTTCTTGACAATAATGTGTAGATAAGCCTACAAGAGGTGATGCTGTACTTGATCTGGTATTTCTGGTATTGGGAAATGAAGGTGTCAGATCTCTCAGTTAGTTAAAGTTAAAGTCTGTCCTGAGCCTTATAGGCTCATCAGGCCGGTGCTTATGCTGGTTTCCGTGGCGTGAAGCGACTGAGAGTATGAGACTCCACCCATCTCCCCCCCAACCCCCCCCCCCCCCCCGGATAGGACACCTGTCTATCGCGAGGTTAACCCCCAGCATTTTTCCAGTACCCATTTTCAGCTGGGTGGACTGGAGCAGTGTGTGGTTAAGTGCCTTGCTCAAGGACACAATACGCTGCCTCGGCTGGGGCTCGAATTCACGACCTTCAGATTGCTAGTCTAACAGCTTAACCACTTGACCATGCACCACACAGATCTCTCAGTAGGAGAGCATTTTGGAGACAGTGACCACAATTCTATCTCCTTTACTATAGCATTGGAGAGGGATAGGAACAGAGAAGTTAGGAAAGCATTTAATTTGAAGCTATCAGGCAGGATCTTGGAAGCCTAAATTAGGAACGGATGTTCTCAGGGAAATGTATGGAAAAAATGAAGGAATATTTGCATGGAGTTCTGCATAGGTATGTTTCAATAAGACAGGGAAAGGATGGTAGGGTACAGGAACCGTAGTGTACAAAGGCTGCTGTAAATCGAGTCAAGAAGAAAAGAAAAGCTTATGAAAGGTTCAAAAAACTAGGTAATGATAGAGATCTAGAAGGTTATAAGACAAGCAGGAAGGAGCTTAAGAAAGAATTTAGGAGAGGCAGAAGGGGCCATGAGAAGGCCTTGGCAGACAGGATTAAGGAAAACCCCAAGGCATTCTAAAAGTATGTGAAGAACAAGAGAATAAGGCAAGAGAGAATAGAACCAATCAAGTGTGACAGTGGAAAAGTGTGTATGGAGCCAAAGGAAAGAGCAGAGGTACTGATTGAGTACTTTGCTTCAGTATTCACTACGGAAAAGAATCTTGGTGATTGTAGGGATGACTTTACTTTACTTTATTGTCACAAAACAATTGGTACTAGAACGTACAATCATCACAGCGATATTTGATTCTGCGCTTCCTGCTCCCTGGATTACAAATATTAAATATTAAAAATAGTAAAAATTAGTAAATATTAAAAATTTAAATTATAAATCATAAATAGAAAATAGAAAAATGGAAAGTAAGGTAATGCAAAAAAACCGAGAGGCAGGTCCGGATATTTGGAGGATATGGCCCAGATCTGGGTCAGGATCCATTCAGCAGTCTTATCACAGTTGGAAAGAAGCTGTTCCCAAATCTGGCCGTATGAGTCTTCATGCTCCTGAGCCTTCTCCTGGAGGGAAGAGGGACGAAAAGTGTGTTGGCTGGGTGGGTCATGTCATTGATTATCGTGGCAGCACTGCTCCGACAGCGTGTGGTGTAAAGTGAGTCCAAGGATGGAAGATTGGTTTGTGTAATGTGCTGCGCCATGTTCACGATCTTCTGCAGCTTCTTTGAGTCTTGGACAGGACAACTTCCATACCAAGTTGAGGTGCACCCTAGAACAGGGGTCTCCAATCTTTTTTGCTCTGCGGACCGGTTTAATATTGACAATATTCTTGCGGACCGGCTGACCCGGGGCAGGGGGGGAGGTGGTGGTGGTAAGGTTGCCAACGGGCAAGAGTAGTCAAATACGTTGCGTTTACCCAAAAAAAGACTACAATGACCATGAAACCTTGCACGGGCACCAGTGCGCATGTGTGTCGTGACCTGCCGATTTTTTTCCCCACTAGACCAACGAGCCGATTCAATGTGAGAATCATACCACTAGACCATGCAAATCCTTTTTGGCAATTCTGTACGGGGTGGGGTGGTGTTAATCATGACCGGAATATAGGTGATAAGTGGCTAATACACTCAATTTTGTTTCTAAAAGGGTTTATCTAACGAATTTAATATTTAACACAGCGCATATTTTCCTTGCATGAATATAGTCATAGTCATACTTTATTGATCCCAGGGGAAATTGGTTTTTGTTACAGTTGCACCATAAATAATTAAATAGTAATATGTAAATTATGCCAGGAAATAAGTCCAGGACCAGCCTATTGGCTCAGGGTGTCTGACCCTCCCAGGGAAGAGTTGTAAAGTTTGATGGCCACAGGCAGGAATGACTTCCTATGATGCTCAGTGTTGCATCTCGGTGGAATGAGTCTCTGGCTGAATGTTCTCCTGTGCCCAACCAGTACATTATGTAGTGGATGGGAGACACTGTCCAAGATGGCATGCAACTTGGAAGGCATCCTCTTTTCAGACACCACCGTCAGAGAGTCCAGTTCCATCCCCATAACATCACTGGCCTTACGAATGAGTTTGTTGATTCTGTTGGTGTCTGCTACCCTCAGCCTGCTGCCCCAGCACACAACAGCAGACATGATCACGCTGGCCACAATATAGTGATAAATCAATTATCAGGGGAGCTTGAAGTAAGTGTTGAATGAACTTCCAGTATAAGTGGCAGAAGCAGATTCGACATTATCATTTAAAGTTAAATTGGACAGCTATATGGACAGGAAAGGAATGAAGGGTTATGGGCTGAGTGCAGGTCGGTGGGACCAGGTGAGAGTAAGAGTTTGGCACGGACTAGAAGGGCTGAGATGGCCTGTTTCCGTGCTGTAATTGTTATATGGTTATATAAGTAAGTCAATAGCATCATAAGTAACGTTTGGATATTAAACACACAGCACATACTTTCCCCGTATGAACATATAAGATCATTGCAACACACCAATATCGCTGAATCAGTGGGAGCCCTGGGCTTGTTTCCCTGCAACAAGACGGTCCTATCGAGGGGTGATGGGAGACAGCGATACTTGAAGGGGGTTCCTTATGTCCAGTCTATTCCGCAATTTAGTTTTCGTTGCATTCATTGCAGAGATATGTTGGAAATGGAAGCAACGTTTTCAGTGCTTTCCTGACTGTCTCAGGATCTTTAGCCTTGACTTTGATCCAGAATGCCGGCAGAGATGTTATGTCAAACATACTTTTCAGCCCGCCGTCATTTGCAAGCTCGGGAAGTTGATCTCCTTCCCGCGCTGACACGGATGACGTGTGGGTAATGACCTCACGTGTGTTCAAGCTCAACAGTGGCTGTGACAGGGAATGAGGAAAGGTGCAGCTGACTCATATCGCCAGATCATATTGTTTCCTCGCGGCACAGTAGCAAATGCTTTGTGGCCCGGTACTGGTTCGCGGCCCAGTGGTTAGGGATCGCTGCTCTAGAAGAATGCTTTCTACGGTGCATCTATGAAAATTATTGAGGGTTTTAGGGCACAGGCCAAATTTCTTTAGTTTTCTCAGGAAGTAAAGGCGCTGGTGGGCCTCCTTGGTAGTGAACTCTGCTTGGTTGGACCATGTCAGGCCATTTGTGATATTGACCCCCAAGAACTTAAAGCTTTTGACCTGTTCCACTTGCGCACCACCAATGTAAATTGGGTCATGCGGTCTACTACTCCTTCTGTAGTCAACGACCAATTCCTTTGTCTTGCTGACGTTGAGGGATAAGTTATTGTCTTTGCACCGTGCCACCAGGTTCTTAATTTCCCCTCTGTACTCAAACTCATCATTACCCGAGATACGGCCTACAATTGTTGTGTCATCAGCAAACTTATATATTGAGTTTCATGGAAACTTGGCTACACAATCATGGGTGTGCAATGAGTACAGCAGGGGGTTGAGTACACAGCCTTGTGGGGCACCGGTGCCCAGAGTGATGGTAGAGGAGAGCTTGTCCCCTATTTTTACAGCCTGGGTTCTGTCTGTGAGGAAGTTGAAGATCCAGCTGCAGATCTGAGTGCTAAGGCCCAGGTTCTGGAGCTTAGGAATCAGTTTATTTGGAAGGATGGTATTAAAGGCAGAGCTGTAGTCAAAGAAAAGGAGCCTTACGTATACGTCTTTATTCTCCTTTGTTCTAAGGAGGAATGTAGGGCCAGAGAGATGGCATCTGCCGTTGACCTGTTGCTCCGGTAGGCGAATTGCAAAGCGTCGAGGTTGACCGGTAGTCTGTGGTTGATGTGTGCCATAACCAATCTCTCAAAGCACTTCATAGCAATTGATGTCTGATCCACAGGTCGATAGTCATTCAGGGATGCCACCTTGCTCTTCTTCGGCACTGGGATTATCGTTGCCTTCTTAAAACACGAGGGGATCTTAGACTGAAGCAAGGAGCAGACTTACAGCAGACCAAAAAGCTTGGACATGTAGATATTAAGAAAGAAGAAATGCTGGAGATTTTGGAAAGCATCAAGTTGGATAAGTCACAGGGACCGGACGAGATATACCCCAGGCTACTGTGGGAGGCAAGGGAAGAGATTACTGAGGCTCTGGCAATGATCTTTGCATGATCAATGGGGACGAGAGAGGTTCCGGAGGATTGGAGGGTTGCGAATGTTGTTCCATTATTCAAGAAAGGGAGTAGAGATAGCCCAAGAAATTATAGACCAGTGATCTTACTTCAGTGGTTGGTAAGTTGATGGAGAAGATCCTGACAGGCAGGATTTATGAACATTTGGAGAGGCATAATATGATTAGGAATAGTCAGCATGGATTTGTGAAAGGCAGGTTGTGCTGTATGAGCCTGATTGAATTTTTTGAGGATGTGACTAAACACATTGATGAAAGTAGAGCAGTAGATGCAGTGTATATGGGTTTCAGCAAGGCATTTGACAAGGTACCCTATGCAAGGCTTATTGAGAAAGCAAAGAGTCATGGGATCCAAGGGGACATTGCCTTGTGGATCCAGAACTGGCTTGGCCACAGAAGGCAAAGAGTGGGTGTAGACGGGTCATATTCTGCATGGAGGTCAGTTACCAGTGGTGTGTCTCAAGGATCTGTTCTGGGACCCCTACTCTTCGTGATTTTTATAAATGACCTGGATGAAGAAGTGGAGGGATGGGTTAGTAAGTCTGCTGATGACATAGAAGTTGGGGGTGTTGTGGATAGTATGGAGGGCTGTCAGAGGTTACAGCGGGACATTGTTAGAATGCAAAACTGGGCTGAGAAGTGGCAGATGGAGTTCAACCCAGATAAGTGTGAGGTGGTTCATTTTGGTAGGTCAAGTATGATGGCAGAATATAGTATTTATGGTAAGACTCTTGGCAGTGTGGAAGATCAGAGGGATCTTGAGGTCCGAGTCCATAGGACACGCAAAGCTGCTGCACAAGTTCACTCTGTGGTTAAGAAAGCAAATAGTGCATTGGCCTTCATCAACCGTGGGATTGTGTTTAGGAGCCGAGAGGTAATGTTGCAGCTATATAGGACCCTGACCAGACCCCACTTGGAGTACTGTGCTCAGTTCTGGTCGCCACACTACAGGAAGTATGTGGAAACTATAGGAAGGATGTAGAGGAGACTTACAAGGATGTTGCCTGGATTGGGGAGCATGCCTTTTGAGAATAGGTTGAGTGAACTTGGCCTTTTTTCCTTGGAGCAACAGAGGATCAGAAGTGACCTGCTAGAGGTGTATAAGATGATGAGAGGCATTGATCGTGTGGGTAGTCAGAGGCTTTTTTCCCAGGGCTGAAATGACTAGCACAAGAGAGCACAGTTGTAAGGTGCTTGGAAGTAGGTACAGAAGAGATGTCAGGGGTAAGTTTTTTTTATGCAGAGAGTGTTGAGTGCATGGAATGGGCTGCCAGCAACGTTGGTGGAGGTGGATATGATAGGGTCTTTTAAGAGACTCCTGGACAGGTACATGGAGCTTAAAAAAATAGAGGGCTATGGGTATCCCTAGGTAATTTCTAAGGTAAGGACATGTTCGGCACAGACTTTTGGGCCGAAGGGCTTGTATTGTGCTATAGGTTTTCTATGTTTCTACGTTGATGATGCAGATGCTAGAAATCTTAACCAATAGAAACAAAATGCAGGAGGAACTCAGCAAGTCAGACTGCATCTATGGAGGGGAATAAAGAGTTGACATTTTGGGCTGAGACTGTTCATTACAACCCCGATGAAGTGTCTAGACCCAAAATGTCAACCGTTTATTCCACTCCATAGAAGCTGCCTGACTTACTAATGTAAAGTATGGTCGTATCCATGGAGCCGCTGATGGTTAATGCTGTTTAAAGTCATTTCATTATTTCTATATGCCTCTGATGACGAAATACAGAGAAATAATACAGAACTAAAATTGAAAGCGATGTTTTATAAAGTCATGATACATTAAATAAAATCCCATTCATATCAATCAAAAGAAAGGTAAAACAAAACAATAACTTTTCCAAGGAAAGCAGCAACCCCAGTCAATTGAATGTGACCTTACTGGCTGGTGTAAATATAGAGGGGCCAGATGCAGAAAGTTCTGAGCTCACTATTGAATTCAGTAGCAAATGGAAAAGTAAGATGTGCTTGTGGATGCAACTGACCTTCAAAGTATTCTTAAATCCATGAATCTGTGTACGGGCTAGAATTATATGATACACACTCTGTATCAAGCACTGATGAAAGGTTTTGACCCAATCTGTCAGCTGTTCATTTTTCTCCAGTGATGCTGCCTGACCTGGTGGATTCCTCCAGAATTTTGATATGTTGATCCAGTTTTCCAGCATCTGCAATCTCTCTCTGTGTTAGCATCAAGGTAGTGTTAGCTGGTCATCGGCATGATCCAAACTAATGTCTTTCCATAAATCACTGTGACTAGTCTATAAAACCATACATGCCTCACCAATTTATTTTATGTTTATTTTTCAGATTCCATTTCAATTGGTAATGTTTTGTTTTTATAAATATTTTATTAAATATGCATCTTTTGAAGAACTAGTGGCATTGTATTATGTGGCAGCAAAGTTAATAAAGATTCAATATGTAAAGACATCTTCCTCTAGTCATTAAGTTTAAACCTAATAATGGTTAAATAATTTTAATCACAAACTTATCATTGTCTTTTACAATTATCAACTAATTTTACATATATGTTTCTCTCTTTTCTCATTCTTATTCTCTGTCTGTGTGCAACACCCTGAGAAAGGTTTCATTGCTAACGTAATGGTCTTTCTGTCGAAGCAGTGTTTGGGTTATGGTTAGAGTTAACAGGTGCTTTAGAATGTGAGCCGTGTGCCTGATAGCAGGGTGATCTGGGTCTTTTGTTCGGCAGGAGATGAAGAGAGAAGGTGCCAGAGCGTAGCCATGACCTGACGAAGTCCGAGGAAATCGAAAGAGGATCGGCAAAGGGAGAACCGTGAGCTCCAACTTGTGCACATTAGACTGTTTCATTAAAGGTGGCCCTTTTCTTTTTTTTGCTTTTTCTTCACTAACCCAGTAGTCAAATTAAGAATTATAAAGCTAATTAACTTAATTGCATGCATGTAATAGGGTAACAAATCATGCAACATCCACACAAAAGGGGGTTTAGGGGTGGACTTGCATCTTAATCTCACCCATTTGGCAGGGCCACAGACTGTCTGCCCTAGAATTACGCAGATGACAGAACATGAGGGTTACACGTTTCCACATTTCCAATTCATGCTCCTGCAGAGATATTAATCTTATGTCTTCTCAAAGTTCAAAGTAAATTTATTATCAAACTACATATTTGTCACCGCACACAACCCTGAGATTCATTTTCCTGTGGGCATTCTGAATAAATACAGAAACACAATAATAACATAATAGAATTGATGAAAGACCACACCAACTCCAGGTTGCAAATGACAACAAACTGTGCAAATACAGAAAGAAAGAAATAATAAGTAAATAAGCAATGAGTATTGAAAGCATGAGAAAACGAGTCCTTAAAAGTCTATCCAAAGGTTGGGAGAACATTTCAATAATGGGGCAAGTAAAGTTAAATGAAATTATTCCCTTTGCTTCAAGAACCTAATGGTTGAGGGGTTCTAACTGTCCCTGAACCTGATGGTGTGAGTCCTGAGGCTCCTGTACTTTCTTCCTGATGGCAGCAGCAAGAAGTGAGCAAGTCCTGGGTGCAGGGGGGGCAGGGTTCCCTCATGATGAATGCTGCTTTTTGCAACAATGTTTCATGTAGACGTACTCAATGGAGGGGAAGGCTTTACTCGCAATGAACTTGGCTATCAGTCAGTCAGTCAGTGGGTGCCGTCCCGAATCCAGGGTTGGTGGCTATACACCTCCATCTTCTTCGATCTTGTGTCAGCACCGAGTACAACCTCTGCTCCAGTCTGTTCTCGCTGGCAGCCTTGACACCGCTCACTGTCGCCCCGCTGAACTCAAGCCCGAGGCTGTGTCGGCCTCCAGCTGCAGCCACTTCTTCGAACTTGGCCCTTCCTTAGGCGGAGGCCTTGGGCAGGTCCAGGCACACGATGCAACGCTCAAGTTCATAATGTCTCTTCTAACTAGGTGCATAGCATACGATTCGTAGATTCGTGGTGAGGCTTTAATCTCTTCCACGGAAGATGGCCACTGGCTCACAAGAAGCTCATCCGCCCTTTCTCAGGTCTTGTTTTTTCAGTCCTGCTGGGTGTCCTCACGCCCTCCTCACCAGACTATGTCTGGTGGGGGAGCCAGTCCAAGTCGCCGACCACTCGACCACGGCCCCCAGCCAAATGCTGGGCGCCCGCCCCCTGCCGAACCTCTCCGAGCGTCCGGTGCCCGACCGAAAACCATGGTCGAGCGGCTGGCGACCAAACAAAATTGGCCATATCCACTACTTTATGTTGGATTTTCTGTTCAAGGGCATTGGTGATTCCATACCGTGCTGCAATGCAGCAAGTCAATAAACTCTCCACTATACATTTATAGAAGTCTCCAAGGCTGAAGTGCAAGCAGCTTTCAGGAGGGTGAACCCATGGAAAGCATCTGGCCCAGATGGGGTATGCCGCCAAGTACGAAAAACCGGTGCTTATCAACTGGCTGGCATGCTCACAGAGATTGTTAGCCTCTTACTTCGGTAGTCTAACATTCTTAGGGGCTGTGGAGGTTCATGACAGTTCCTCCATGTTTTGATGTTCAAAGAGAACATGTAAGGCATTGAGCTCACCTGGAATCGAAGCCTTGCTGTTGCATATGTGGCTTGATTTAACTTCATAAGAGGTGATAGTATTCAAGCCCTGACACATCTGTTGAGCATCCTCTGTTGTTCAAATTTAATCCAGAATTACCACTTTGCATTTGAGGTGGTGTTCTGGAGATTGTACCTGGACCTTTTGTAATTTTCTTGGTCACTTGACTTGAATGCCTCTGATCTGGTCCACAGCAGATTGTGAATCTCATGGTTCATCCAGGGCTTCTCATTGGGGAAGACGCTGAATGATTCTGTGGGGACAGTTGTCTACAACTGCTTTAGTACAGTCAGTGTCAATCATGGTGTATTCATTCAGATCCACAGATGAGTTGTCGTATTCTCTGGAGCCTTGCTCTTTAGCCTCTTCCTGTCTGCAGGAATGCAACACTAAGATGGAGAAGAGGACAATTTCAAATGTGATCTCAGATGCTCAGGTTCCTCATGCCTGGCATTCTCCCTCATCCTTGGAACTGTGCCAAGACACCACCTGGTACCAGTTCAAACAGGTGCTTGGCTATTTATTGATGCTAACAAGGCTGCTGTCTAAAAAAGTTGGCAAGAATCGGATAGATCATGTCCCATGCATGATGTTCTCATATTTTTCTCATATCTAGACCTATCTAATGAATGACCACAAGGGGTAATCTGAAGACTAGATCCATTTCTTTTGTGTTTGCTACTGATTATGTTAAGAACTGTGCAGCAAATTGAATATATATAGAGCCTCTAATGTGATAATATGTCAGAAGTTCTTAATAGGAACACCATCAGCCAATCATCAATGTATTAGGAGAGGTGAACAGCAATTGACCGAAAAAGGTAGGCTTTATGGTGCTTCTGAAAGAAGAGTGGAGGAGAACTTTAGGATAGGATCTCCAGGACGGGGAACAGAAAGCAGAAGCCATGGCCAAATCTTCATTGAGATCAGGGAAGTTCCAATAATTTGGAAAAACTCAGACATTTCAATTTTGCAATAACAACGAAAATGCTGGAAGCCCTCAGCAGGTCAGGCAGCATCTGCAGAAAGGGAAACTAAGGTATTCTTTTAGATTGATGTCCATTCATTAGAGCTTAGGAAAATAAGGAGACTATCAAAAATATTTGTTTTTTCTTCCAATACTCTCTCTCTCTTAATAATGACAGCATGTGAGCTACGTGAGCATAACCATTCCCCCCCCCACCACCACCACCACCACACACACACACACACACACACACACACACACACACAAAACAGCATTCTGATCATTTGTAACTTCACCTCTGAAAGTACCAAGCTTTGGGAAAACAAGATACCTTGGTTTGAACATTTTAATTCAAATGTTCACTTTGAAAAAAACCATTAATTTACACGCACAAACTCAGCAGGTCAGGCAGCATCTTTCTCTTGTGTTTATCCACTTACATAGCAGCTTCCAGACTTCAGAATGCTCCAAAGAAAATGATGTACATTTGAAGTACAGCCAGTGACATAATGCTGCAAACTTAGTGGCTTTATGCAAAGCAGGATCCTTCGAACAACAGAGGCATAGTGCTCAGATAACCTATTCCAGTGATGATGTTTGAAAGAATATTTATTGGCAATGACTCTTTGGGATGACCCATTACTCAATGTAGAGATTGGGAATGAACTTAGCAGATGGAGGGGGCTTTGATTAAAAATCTTAAATGCTTAGAACAGGGGTGGCGATCTTTTGAGAATGTGCCCAAACTGGTGGTAATCTAAGAAAACACTCTTGTTTGCCATGGTAATTTTGATTGGAGATCACATTAATTAATCAATTGGTAACAATAATGACAGACATCTTTTAAAGGAAAATAGATGAGTCCTTTTGCTTATTTGTGTGTACTCATTGTTTTACCATTAATTAAAATATAACAGAGACAGACTGAAATAAATGAAGCATTTTAAAACTCCTGTTCAAAGATTATTGTTAAACCTTTAGAAAGACAATTGGCAAATAACATTATTTCTCAATAGTGCTGGCATTATAACCATTTACTATCCAAATACTGTGAGGATTTCGAAACCTAAGTTCTTGTTACCATCTAACTGGTTGCAAGTTGGTGTGAGATGTTTCCTATGAAAACCTCTTACTGCTCGTGGATTGTTAAAAATTCATTTGCTGCAATTGGCAGTAAAGATAATCATTTTGTATCTTTTTATCATGGGTGTTGTTTAATGAATCAAATGGTGGCACTGAATGCTGTGTGCCAACATAATTTTGGTGCAAGCCAGTTAGGACACATATCATAGTTTCACCAACCCTAATCCTCGAAGATACCGTCAGTGGTGCCCTGCTTGAGACTGTCTGCCCAGATCTTGTGGTCCGGTCCCTTGAGTAGTAAAGTCAGATTTAGGCTGACTGCCAATGACAGTAGGTTATATAGCTTGCTGAATCAGACAGCACTACTGCTTGATGTCCAGGGGCTGTTAAGAAGGAAAAAAGTACCCAAGAGCCAAAGTAGGTGAGATACATATTTGTTCTCTAGGGCAGGATAATTAATATCTCTCACAAAGGCTTCATCCCCAATTCACTGTTTTCACTTAAGGGTTTAGATTTAGTGAAATACTAGCTAACATTGAGAATTAACTTAATACTAACTGACTGTGCTGACCTTTGAAACGTTAAGCTGTGCATAAAGCCTTTGGAACATAAAACCTCTTATCCCTCCCTCTGCAACATTGTCTGAGCCTGGCCCTCCACTGTTCAGGGAAACCTCTGACTTTCCCTCAAACAAATTTACTAGCAACCTGAATCCCCAACGCCCCTCCAGCCCCTCATGTCCAGTCCCAAACCAGATGAAATCAATGAAGTCAGCACTATCAATGTGTTCAGGAAAACAGTAGAAGGGAGGGATTGAGCAGGAAAAGTAGGGGATGATAATGGACTTGTTCCGTCGATTTGGGACTGGTGTAGGGAAGCAGTGCTGAGGTTAAAGGTTATCCATGATCTTACTGGATGATGGAACAAGCAAGGCGGACCAAATGGTCGAGTCCTGCTTCTACTTCTTACAGATGGCAAAATAAAATCAATGTTATCACAATTTTATTTCTAACATAAAGTGTAGGAAACATAAAACATACAAATATATTTAGACATTAAAATTTTCTCACAAACAAGTTATTATTTTGGTATTGTAAAATTTTGATATGAAAAATGACTTTTAAGTTATAAACATTAAAACTTTATCATCTCCAAGCTTTGCTATTTTTCTTTGTTTGCATTTATAATGACTAAATTGATTTTACAGTGCAAACAAAAACAAAACAATGTATTTCAGAACATTCTGTATAAAGTGCTTGGAATGAAACAATCAAAGTATTTTTAAAGATGACCATTAAAAAACTCTAGTGCCCGTGGAAGTGTGTAATTTTATTCCTGATAGGATGCAATGTAAACACTTCTGTTTTCATTCATAATATCTGTAGTCGTTAAATAAATAGCTTACTAAGATATTTTGTTTATATCTAAAAAAGTAGTCTTAGAGAAGGGTTATTAAAGGAATTGAGGCCAGCTTTGGTTACGATTTCTGAAAGCTTCAGAATTTGGTAAATACTTTATCAACTACATGGACTGGTTTGTATGTATTTGTGTGCGGATGAGTTATTGATTTGCTAACCCATTGCTAACTTTTACTTATTTAGAGATAGAGTGTGGAACAGGCCCTATTGGCTTAACAAGCTGCCTGACCCAGCAACCCACCTATTTAACTCTAGCCCGATCATGGGAGAATTTACAATGACCAATTAACCTATTAATTGGTAAGTCTTTGGACTGTGGGAGGAAACCGGAGCATGCTGTGGAAACCCAGGCACACACAGGAAAAACGTACGAACTTTCTTACAATGCTATGGAACTGAACTTCGAACCCCGATGCCCCGAGCTTTAATGGAGTTGTACCATTCGCTACGCTACCGTAGCACCCTGACAAGTGATTAACTGTAGGATTGTCGCATTGTTATTGTTAAATTGAAATTCCGTATCATACTAGAGTTTCACAAGGTCATATTGTAATACAAACTATATTCAAGTTTTCGACTTAACCTCAGTACTAATTAACAATGAACAGAGGCACCGCTTGTCACAAAATAGTGGAATTGTTGCATTGGATTGCATTGAATGGCATCAGTAGAGTGTCCAGTTTTATTCTTCCTCTCTTATTTACTGAAAAAACAAGTTCAGATTTTGAAGGGAAGTTTCTGTTCAGGTCTGACATTCAGTTCATCAGTTCACACACAGCTTTCCTTCACATTGCTGTCATGTAAAAATGAATTCAGGAGTGCAACATTGAGGACGGTGTCATTTCTGTGAATGGATGTGTCCTTTAGGAGGTCATCGTCACTTTGGTCCTTGGCAAAGTTTACAAATACCTGAAGAGAAACACACAATGAATTACAGTAGCAAGGGACAAAGAACAGAACTTAATTCATAAAGCTACCCTTTGAAGAAGTTTTGTACTTGAATGGGGCCTTTCCCAATCACTCTTTGAGAAAGAATGTTATAAAGATCCTGAGGCGGCTCGCCTATGCGGCAAGTGAACTGGCTCCAGCAATCGCGGGCGAGTCCGCAGCCAGCGGCAACTGAGAGGGCTCTGAGTGCGGGGCAGACCTCGGCCCGGAAGCCGACGTCACTTCCGCCCCGCAAAGAGCGGGGGATGCTGGGAGCGGGTACTTAAGTGCGTGCGGATTGAAACAGTAAACAGTTCAACCAGATACTGCTCGACTTGGTGTGTTGCTTTCACTCGTTGCGTATCAGCGCAACCACAATCCTCAACTCTCTGACACAACAGAGAAGTATTATCTCTATCTAAAATAGATGACCAGATATTTTTAAACAGGGATCTCTAATTGCAGATTGTCTCCACATCCACCCTGTCAAGATTCATTAGGATCTTGTATGTTATAATCAAGTCCTTTCTCACTCTTCTAAACTCTAGCACCTCCAAGCATAGCTGCCCAACTTTCGTCAAAGAATTAAATGATTCTACTCTTTCTACAGCCATGACTATGTGGTGAGGCATAGTTCAAAAGCCACCTATAAATTTGCTTGCTGGTACAACTACTGTTGATAGAATTTCAGATGGTGATGAAAGGGCATACAAGAGAGATATATCAGCTAATTGAGTGGTGTCACAGCTACAACCTGGCACTCAAAGTCAGTGAGACGAAAGAACTGATTGTGGATTTCAGAAAGTGTAAGACGAGGGAAACACATAGAAGGATCAGAAGCAGAAAGAGTGAGCAATTTCAAGCTCCTGGGTGTCAATATCTGTGAGGATCTATCCTGGACCCAACATATCAATGCAATTAAAAAGAAGGAAAGACAGCAGCTATATTTCATTAGGAGTTTGAGGAGATTTGGTATGTCACCTAAAACACTTGCAAATTTCTACAGATGTACTGTGGAGAGTGTTCTGAAAGGCTGCATCACCATCTGGTGGGGAAAGCTACTGCACAGGATCTTAGTAAGCTTCAGAAAGTTGTAAATTTAGTCATTCTCATCATGGGCACTCGCCTCTGTAGTATCCAGGGCATCTTCAAGGACTGACGCCTCAGAAAGGTGGGGTCCTTCATTAAGGACCCTTATCACACAGGACTTGCCCTCTTCTCATTGCTACCATCAAGAAGAAGGTACTGAAGCCTAAAGGCACACACTCAGCGATTCAGTAACAGCTCTGCCATTCAATTTCTGAATGGACATTGAACCCACGAACACTACCACACGACTTCTTTTATTTCTATTTTTGCGCTACTTATTTACTTACTGTAACTCAGTTTTTTTCTCTATTATCAAGTATTGCATTATGCTGCTGCTGCAAAGTTAACAATTTTCACAACACATGCCAGTGATATTAAACCTGATTCTGATTCTCATTCTAACTGCGAGAATTGATGAGGACACTAGTTTAAAAAGGGGGTCCAACACTGAAGGGCCATGGTTCGGTCCCCAAAGTGAGCAAGAGAAATTATCAATGCGGAAAATAGGAATGTAGGGATCTTTGCATGAGGAAGAAATGAGAAAGGGAAGCAAAAAAGACAAAGCCATTTTAAATTTGTGGTATTGCTGGGGTACCTGTTATTCTAAATTAGCAGTAGTGTGCACCCATAGTTTAGGTCTCAATGAACAAAGAAGCAAGCACCTACTTGGTCTAATGTGGTTTGTGAAACGGAGTAGTCCTCAATATGAAGCTTCTCCTTGTTGCTGGAGAGAATACTGAAGATTCTTGATAAGGAGGACTGGTATGAAGGCAACTGGTACTGGAGCATGCTGCGATGTTTCTCCTTGAGAATGCTACCAGGGAAAGCCCGCTTAAAGAATTGCTCCACAGGAGTCAGGTCTGGGTTTTGACCAGCTATCCGCACGATTATTGTGTATCCATCACCAAACCTGGAAAGAAGACAATGGTAATTGTTAAAGTTAATGGCCACAAAATATCCAACTACAATTTGCAGACCTGTGTTTCATAACTTAACAATTGGAACTATGGGTTCTGTGTATCCTTTACATAACTATGTAAAGAGATGGTGACACACACAGATGAGTTCAATGAAGTGATGCAGTAGCTTGGATGTTAACTGTGGAAGCTAGGATTTAAATCAGTCAACATTTATACATAAATATTTCCCTTCATTATTGGTTTTAAATATTTTGTGTGAAATTAGGGAAAATTACTTTTCAAATTTATATTGGATATCACCATCATTTATTCCAAGTTATCAAATACTCTTGAAAGGTGATGGTCAGCCTCCTTCTTGAACTACTGAAATCCACACTTTGAATGTGCTTCAACAATGCTGTTGGGAAGGTAGTTCCAGGATTTGGATGATGATAAAATAATGATACTTTTCCAGATCAGCAGCCATTGGAGAGAGACATGCAGATGGTAGTTTTCATACATTCTGGCTGGATTGTAACATCACAGCCCATCTACGCCCCAAATTGGGAAGCTTCCTCAGAATGGTGGCATTGATGATGTCTCAAGATGTTGTACAAAGACACTTTGCGAGGACCTTAAATAGAGAGACCCTTATTCTTACCAGTTTCATATCTGAATTGCAAATTGTTATGTTGATACAGGGAAACCAAAAATCCCATATCCCTCTCTCTGCAATGCACGAATTCAGCAAAAGCAACATTTGCCTTACATCCAAAAGAAAGTCCAAGAATATTAATGCAAAATCGTATTGAATGGATATTAATGCAAAATCGTATTGAATGGTGCTTTAGTGAACCAGGCTCTAAAAAGGGCATCATGAAAAGCACTTATTGATGATATAGAGGTAACTAAATTTGACGCAATGAAATAATTCTTTTGATTAATAGCCACAAGATATCCAAGCACAATTTGCAGACCTGTCTGTCACAATTTAATTATTGGAACTCTGGGTTCTGTGTTTCATTCATAGAATTATGTAGGAGATATAGTTTGAGAAATTCATCAAGAGATTCTTTTTTGGCAGGGTAAAGGTAGTCTATGAATTTTCAGATTACCCACTGTCGATTTGAAAACCAATCGAAAATAAACTCTCTATAACATAGAAGAAGGATTTCACTGATGTTTCATGTTTCTCATTTCAATCTTCAGATGGTGCTAGGAATTTTAACTCAGTATAATTCATTTTCTCCTGATGTGCTCCCTTTGTCTAATTTAATATTTTCTATTAATTTGATAACCTTCCCAATGATTAACAATGAGAGATGCTCTGAACATGCACGCACCACCAGGCTCAAGGACAGCTTCAACTCCACTGTTATAAAACTATTGACTGGTTCCCTAATAATACAAAATGGACTCTTGACCTCATAACCTACCTGGCTGTGACCTTGCACTTTACTACCCTCTGTAACTGTAACATTTTATTCTGCACTCTATTATTGCTTTACATTGTACTACGTCAATGCATTTGCACTGAAGTGATCTGTATGGGCAATATACAAGACAGGTTTTTCACTCAAAGTTTGGTACATGTGACAATAATAAACCAACTTAACAATCTAATTCACTGATTCACTACAGCTTCATTGTTAGAAGACTACTCAGGGTGTTACCTGTTCTTGAGGTGCTGTACGCTGCCCAGACAGCGGAATTTGCCATTAACCATTATTGCCATGCGAGTGCACAGAGCCTCGCACTCCTCCATACTGCATGGAAACAAGCAGAGAAGACTATTAGCACTTGACTGGAGGCACCACTCTACACTTAGTAGCAAGCAGTCAACTTGAAATATGATTTAGATCAAGTCCTGAGTTGTTACATATTATAAATGTCACTTGCAAAATTACTGATCTGAAGCACTCTGAGTAGCAGAGGAAGAATTCTCTAGTCCTCAGGATCCTGGATACATGAGGGACAAATGTTTATATCCATAGTAAATATAGTCATGCAAGTTATACATATGCATCTAAAATACATCTTATGAAGTTGGTGTATATTTATTTACACATGCACATTCTATTACACGAGGTTCCGAAGTTTGGGTATATATATGAAAACCATCCCCTTTCCCTCTACTGAAAAGATTCAGAATGAAACATATACAGGAGGTAGTTGTTAATGGTGTTAGCTCAATATTAACAGCATTCCTTAAGGACTGGAATGCACTTTAGCATTTGCTGGCACATTAAGAATATTTATCGG
The DNA here is from genome assembly GCF_030028105.1 of Mobula birostris. Lineage (NCBI taxonomy): Eukaryota > Metazoa > Chordata > Chondrichthyes > Myliobatiformes > Myliobatidae > Mobula > Mobula birostris. The sequence continues at coordinate 69,366,171 of NC_092374.1, forward strand.
GTCAGGAAGTGAATATTTATAGCATTGGGAAGTGCTTCTGCTCACACTGCTTTTTAATATGTTTGCATAAGTGATGTGATGCCAGAGGTTAATAACTACACAGCCAATCATATGCCTTGAACCCAGTTAATCTGATCAGACAGCTAAAGAAATCATTACAACATGAACAGAATAATATTGCTCAACTGGTTGTGGCTACTACAATGTGTCCTCAGTATTACTGAGCAAGATTAAATTCCCCAGCATGCACCCATAAACAAATGATATGGACAACTGGCATCTGAGTTACAAGGAGAGGTTCTACATATAGGACAACATTCTCTGGAATGCAGGGAACTAAGAGGTGACCAGATAGAGATATTTAAGATTATGATGGATTAGAAAGGGTGAAAGCACATAGTCCTGGGGGTGGGGTCATCCAAAAACAAAAGGACATACAGTCCGTTTAAGATCAGAGGCACTAAATTTAAAAGGGACATCGGGGCTGAATTTTCATGCGAAAGATGGTGCCTATTTGGAATGAGTTGCCAGAGGTAGAGGCAGGCACTTAAGCAACATTTAATAGCCACCTTGATAAGCACATGGAAAGGAGAGGTTTAGAGGGCAATGGGTCACATGGGGGCAGATGGGACAAGCCTGCTGGACAACACAGTTGGCATGGGCAAGTTGGATCAAAGGGCCTGTTTCCATGTTGTATGACTCTACAAGAATGAAATGCACTGTAGATGGTCTATTTTATGTTCTACAAGGTTCAATATTTAATAAGAGTGAACGATCTCTTCCTGTCCTGAACCATCATGTCCTCAGCATCTCCAGGACCTCAGCCGTGAGGCTATATGAGCCCTGCTGTGGCAAAAGGAAGTCATACTAAATTTGCTGGGAACAGTGCCTCAGAGGTGAATGATGAAAGTCACATATTTTTAGCTGCAACTTAACAACTGGTTCATCTGAATGAATGCAATCTCCCTGATGCTTGCCATACACGCACCTGTGTGATGTCAAAACCACTGAGCGACCTCCTTTAATGATACTGAGAATTGTGTTCCACAGGAATCTCCGTGCTTTTGGATCCATACCTGTTGTGGGTTCATCCTGTTTTTGACAACAAAAGAGGTTCCCTTGAACATCACTCACTATGATTACAGACCTAATGTATCCAGCACAAATGAATTATCCAACAGATATTACATCCCCAAGACAGTGAAATTAGAGAAATGAGTGGGTTGAAATTTAAAACGTAAATATGGTGGACATCTTAATCTTTTTGTAGGTGCTGCATTGGTTTAAACATTTTTTCTTCACCTTTGAAAGAATCCAAAATGCTCCATTAGCACATAACGTCAAGTTTGAACTATTGCAATGTTTGTAACTATCCAACGTCGGTCACCATACTGACTACAACAGAGCTCTGTTGTACTCAGTATGTTGATTCAGTAGCTATACAACAGTTTAGTGACCGAACCAGCACTAAGATCCATGATTTAATGACTCTAGCTCTGGACTGCTGACCCAGAGGCTCCAGTTGAAACCCCAAGATGGAAACTGTAAAACTTATGTTCAGATAATTAAATACATCTAGAATTAAAGCTACATACAATAATAGTAATTATTAAACAGGTGAACTGCTCTAAAAGGAAACCTGCTGATTCCCTCACCCTTAGTGTGTCTGGTATAAATATGACTCCATTCCCACCGATGTCATTGATACATAACTGTTCCCTCAGTTAAGGGACAATTAGGGATGGGCAATCCAAATCAACAAAAAGAACAATGTACATTTCGCTACAAAAAATAAATTAAAAAAATAAACATGAAGAAGTCTCCAGATTCTGGAAATTCAAAGCAACAACTACAAAACGCTGAAGGAACTCAGCAGGTCAGGCAGCATCTATGGAAATGAACGTTGATGTTTCGGGCTGAGGTGCTTCTTCAGGACTGAGAAGGAAAGGGAAGGACACCAGAATAATAAGGTGAGGAGAGGGGAAGGAGGATAGCTGGGAGGTGATAGATGAAGACAGATGGGTGGGAAAGTTAAAGGGCCAGAGAGGAGGAAATCTGATGGGAGAAAAGAGTGGACCATAGGAGAAAGGGATGAAGGAAGGGAGCCAGGGAGCAATATTTAGAATTTTGATGCCTTTGACCTCCGTGCACGGAGTTCAATTTGCAGGGTTGGCAGTCAGATAGTATAGGGAGGTACAGCGGCACAGCTGATAGAGCTGCTGCCTCACATCTCCAGCACACTGGGTACAATCCTGACATCCAGTGCTCTCTGTGTGGAGTTTGCTTGTTCTCCCGGTGGCTTTCTTCTAGGTACTCTAGTTTCTCCCATATCCCAAAGATGTGTAAGTTAATAATTTAATTGGTGACTGTACATTGCTCCTAATGTGTGTAGAGTGTTGGAACTTGGGAGATATTGATGAGAACATGGGAGATTAGGCTACTGGGTAAATTAGAATGGGACTGGAATTGTTCTCTCAGCACAGATTTAATGGGTCAAAAGTTGTATCTCCCCATATTATAAGGAAACAGAAATGTGAACACTCACCAGAAATAAAACTGGAGGACCCCCTATCAAGGCCATGGCAGTGGAGAGCTTGCGCTGATTCCCTCCACTGTAGTTACCGGCCTTTTTGTCTGCATAGCGCACAATTCCCAGCTTCCGGATTCCCCACTCAGCAATCTGAAGGGTAGAAATGATGTCAGTGCACACCGATAACCAGCTACAAAGTCATCATACAACCACAAACTAGAAGGATACAGATATCCCACACCACTCCTATAATTTTTCTTTAAGTCAGCAAGTTCTGATCACACAAGCTTTGGCAAAATGTCACTCAGATAGATGACGTGCGCTACGATACTGGCTCTAGTGCACTACCTCACCTTGCAGATTTCCTTTTCTGGAATTCCACGGAGGAGTGCATAAAGCTCCAGATGTTCCCGGCCAGTCAGCAGTTCATTGATGGCGTCAAACTGAGGGCAGTAGCCCATGTTTCGATGGACCTCTTGCATATTAGATAGAATGCTGTAGCAAGAAAAACAAGATCAGACCATTTATTTTCAGTGAAGTCTTCTTGCACTTTTCTTTTTTGATAAGGAGCCATCTATTGAATGGTAATTGAGGCACAAGATAGAGAAATCTCTAGCCTTCACATCAAAAAAAAACAACAGATAAATTTTGGATCATGCTGTATTAGATCAACTAAGTTAGGTGAATATAAAGTAATCCTAGAAAGCTCAGTCTGCTTCTTATAATCATTTGATCCCAAATGCTTGTATGCGAAAATAAATACTAGAAATATGCAGAGTAAGAGTTCTGAGATCTGTAAAAGGAGCTTTGTGATGTGATCTTGCTAACTCATGTTAATGCTTCCCCATAGTGACTCCAATTTTGACGCCAGTATCTTAATCATATTGCTCCCATATCTCTTGCTCTCTGCTTCATCATCCAACATCAATCTAGTTGGTCTTTCACTGACAGACAGGACATCCATGAGCAAGGTTGTCATGGTGGAACTATAATCAACACATATCGTCTGAACCACCCTCTCAGAGGTTGACCGCAGGGCTGGGTACTAAAAGAGAATGTTAATTGCTAGAGAGAGATGACAAACTATCTACATCTTTTACTTTTGTTATAGAAAAAGACACTAGAAAAAATTATGTCACACCTCCATATTTTCTACTTACACATATCTCAGTTGACCAGTAACCAAATATCCCCATAACAACTAGTGTGCCCATGACCCCTTTCCGTTCCTCATCTTCCTGATATGATGTGCTAATGAAATAAGGTGCTTTCTTGTGTCTCCACAGTGAAATAATGTATCTGACTGCTACTATACATAAATGTAGTCTGCATCACACACTCTGCTGTGAAGTAGCATGATCCAGTCTGTTAAAAATAATACACTGGAATTTGGGTTTTTGGAAAGCTCCTGGAGAAGTGCCAGGAATATTGGGCCATCATTCTTCCCTGCACAATTCTACAATGGCTAACCTTCTCTCCTTCATTTTTAGAGATACAGCATGGTAACTAACTCATCCCGACTCAACGAGCCTGTGTCAGAAATTGTACCCATGTGACTATTAACCTACTAATCCATACGACTTTGTAACGTGGGTGGAAACCGGAGAACCCAGAGGAAACCCATGCCATCATGGGAAGAACGTACAAACTTATTACAGACAGCGGCAAAACGTAACCTGGATCATTAGTGCTGTAAGTGTTATGCTAATCACTCTGCTACTCTGCCACCTTATTTACACGGGTGCTCCAGTTACACCACACCCGTAGATCCAATGGCAAAACCTCTATGAAAGACACAGGTTAGGAGCAGGACTTCTGCAAGCAATGAGAAGCATTGGGAGAAATTGTCACTGTGTTCCTCTACCTGGCAAAATTGGATGGCTCTTTCCTAGGATACTAATATCAGGCATACTGTTTAGGTCCTAGGTCCTCCTACTTAGACACTGGAAAGGCCTAAGAACATTGATGATGTGAATTTGGCTTTGTGTGAATGCCATTCATACACTGATGCACCTGCTACAACCAAGCCCTGAATTACATTGAGCAGATATTTCATGGCAGGTAAACACTGACGTAAATGTTCAGCACGGACTAGAAGGGCCGAGATGGCCTGTTTCCGTGCTGTAATTGTTATATGGTTATAATTGTTTTTGGGATTAATTAGTTATCTTTGAACAGTCACAAACACACTGATTTACCTGTGTCCTTTTAGGAAAGCCTCTCCTCCTGTGACGTAACTATCACCTGTCAACATCTTGAAAGTTGTTGATTTCCCAGCACCATTCACGCCTAAAAGCCCAAAGCACTGGAATGGAAAAAAGTAGCATCAGGGAACTTTTTTGTCTCTCAAAGTCCAAACCTATGTCCCTGTCGTGAGAGGCGGAAATAGGTAAGAACGGCCAACAGGGCTCTGGTGAAGCTGTATAGGCCAGGCCCTTGTACAGTGGATACAATAGATTACAGAAACATTGACGAACTCCAACAATACCATCAACTTCAGCAGACAATGGAGACAGCAGGTCATCAATGGCCTATGCTCCACTGGGAGCTAAGGGCCCAAGTACGTTAGTAAGAGAACTTGCTTGTACGCTAGATACTAACAATTACCTAATTATGTTTTGGAGGATCATGTCTTTTCAATAAACTGAAGATGATGAGTATAGTGGCACAACTAGTAAAGCTGATGCCTCATAGTGTCAGTAATCAAGGTTCACTCCTCACCACTGATGCGGTCTTCCAAAGAGTTTACATGTTCTTACTGCAACTGTGTGGGTTTCCACAGGTGGTCCAGTTCCCTACTGCATCCCAGTGATAAGTGGGTTGGTAGATTAATTACCCATTTTAAATTATAAGTGGGTGGTAGAATCTTGACATTATTGGGGGCAGGGCAAGTAAGGAGTCGTGTTTGCAGGGAAACTCTTGTAGGGGAATTTGCCTGTTTTGTGCACAGCTACAAACTGGACAGGTCGAATGCCCTCATTCCATGTCATAACAAAAAATAGAAACACAATCACTATCTCTTGATTACTATGCCAATCCAAAGATGTCTCTTAGCACCTCCTACCTCTCCAGGTGGGATCCCCACACAAAGTCGGTCAACAGCAGGCTTCCGCTTCATTCTGTAGATCTGGAACAGAAACCCACTCATTGTGAGCAGCAATGAAAACTTGTCCTGTCTTCCTACTTTGATCAAAAGCACAATTTGTAACTCACCTTGGTGAGGCTTTTCAGCTCCAGAATGTCATTCTGGCACCCACCACTCAAGACCCTCTGCCTCTCCTTAGCCACATCTTCATCATCATCAGTCACCTCTGGCAGCTTTACAGATGAGGGTCTAGACAAACAGAAAAAAGACATTAATGCCCTACATTCTCATGTCTCAACACCACAACACCAGGAATGAGTCACTGATTTAATTGAACAGGGACACAGAACATTTTTTATCAACTGTTATTTTTTTTTTACCAACGTTTTACTTTGAAACACAATTTTACACAAATCTCATGGTATCAAATGGGTACCCATTACCTACCATAATATGATTTCTGTATGCAAATTAACCTATTGGACTGAAAACATTGTTTGGCAAAGTGCTAAGTAAACACATCTATTGAAGGGATTGAATGAGAGGATAACCATGAAGTAAATTGATAACAAAATCTATTTTTTCCATTTTAAAGTATTGTGTTTTTTTAAGTGGAGATCGAGAGGTATAAACTATGCATTAAAACATTGAAGCTCTGCAGAAACAAGATATTGGGCTCTATTGTTCTAAACTGGTGTAATGCTCTTCATAAACATCCCCCTCCTTATTTTGTTGAACTCCATGAACTATATAGTATGAACGTGTGACAAATGCACAGCTGATATACATGGAAGATCATTTGGGAAACCAGCAGTACAGCTGCTGTGGGCTGAATGAATTTTCAGCTGGGTAGAACTTGGTTCACGGCCACATGTCTGACTTGCAAGCAGTTCAGTTTATGAACAATTCACAGGAATGATACTCTTTTGTAATCTGGAGATGAGCTGTATTGGCAACATTTACCTTGGTTTTATAAAGAACCTGTACTGAATCAGCACTGTGATGATAAAGAAGACCACTCCCTCCACAGCCATGGCAAATAGATTTCTTCCAACTAGATCCCAGGAAAGTGGAGAGACAAAACGATTCTCACCTAAAGAAAAACAGAGTCGGAATGAGCAGCAGACCTAAACAACAATGGCATGTTCTTATACAACACCCACCCCATTATAATTTGAAGTAGCGAGACATTGTTGCAGAACAGGTGCCATTTGAAAAGAACAGGTCTCGTCAGGAGTGAGTTTTGTTGGAGCCAATAAAAAGAGAAGTGTAAGCAGAGAGGCCACTGTTGGAGTGGGCCAGTGTTAGAGTGGGAGGCTTTAGCTCAACATGTCTTTGGCGAGACAGGCTTGGGCAGGCACTAGCAAAGGTTCTAAGTAAGTTTCCAGTAAATCCCTTTTTTTCTCTTTGTCTATTAGTACATAGCTAGTAGGTAAGAATGGATATGGAAGTAGTGGTATGTTCTTTGTGTGAGTTGTGTGAGACTGGGAGACCTCCAGTCTCCCTGATAAGTGTATTTGCATGAAGTGCACCGAGCTGCAGCTCCTTAGAAACTGTGTTAAGGAACTGGAGCTGCAGCTGGATGATCTTCAGGCCATAGGGAGAACGAGGTGGTGATAGACAGAAGCTACAGGGAGGTAGTCACTCCTATGTTGCAGAGGGCAGCGACCTGGGTGACTGTCGGGAGAGGGAAAGACAACAGGCAGCCAGTGCAGAGTACCTCTGTGGCTGTTCCCCTCAATAATAAGTATACCACTTTGGATACTGCTGGAGGAGGGGGTGAAAATGATCTACCAGGAGAAGATACAGTGATTGGAATTCTTCACTAATCTGGCAAGGGGATGGGAAGGAATGAAAGGGCTCAAGCTGGGGCAGTTACTATACAAGTTGATGCAGTATGTAGTGAGATTGTAAGGAAGGACAGGTAGATGATAGGGCAAAATTACAGTCAGTGGGATGAGTTAAAGTGTAACACGGGGCAAAATCAAAAAAGACTGAAGGTGTTATATTTGAATACATTCAGTAAATGGAATAAGGTAGATGTCTTGTGGTACCAGTAGAGATTGCCAGGTATTATGTTGTGGGCACCACTGAGTTGTGGATGAAAAAAATCATAAATAGGAGATTAACATCCAAGGATAGATATTGTATTGAAAGGACAAGCAGGTAGACAGAGCAGTGGGGAAGCTCTTTTGGTAAAAATAAGAAATCAACTCCTTAGGAAGAGATGACATAGGATCAGAAGGTGTAGAATCCTTGTGGGTAGAATTAAGAAACTGCAAGGGTAAAAAGACCCTGAAGGAAGTTAGATACTGATACCTGAACAGCAGCCAAGATATGGGGTACAAATTACAAAAGAAGATAGAAAAGGCATGTGAAAAGGACAATGTTAAAATATTCATGGGGGATTTCAATATGCAGATTGAATGGGAAAATCAGGTTGGTGCTGGATGCCAAGAGAAGGAATTTGTAGAATGCCTATGAGATAGATTTTTAGAACAGCTTATAGTTGAGCCCACTACGCAAATGGCAATTCTGGATTGGGTGTTGCATTATGAACCACATTTGATAAGGGAACTTAGCAGACAGTGATCATAATATGATAGAATTCACCCTACAGTTTGAGAAGGAGAAGAACAAGTCCGATAGATCCGTGTTATAGTGGAGTAAAGAAAATTATAGAGGCAGAAGAGAGGAGATGGCCAAAGCTGATTGGAAGGAGATACGAGCAGGGATGATGGCAGACTGCAATGGCTGGTGTTTCTGGGGGCAATTTGGAAGGTGCAAGATAGATACATCCCAAAGATGAAGAAATATTCAAAAATGTGAATGAGGCAACTGTGGCTGACAAGGGAAGTCAAAGAGAGCATGAAAGGAAAAGAGGGGACATATGATATAGCAAATAGGCACCAAAAAAAACATAAGAAGAGAAAAGATGAAATATGAAGGTAAGCTAGCCAATATTCTAAATGAGGATACAAACTGTTTTCAAATATACTGTATTAAGAGTAAAAGAAAGGTGAGAGTGGATATCAGACTGCAGGAAAATGACACTGAAGAGTTAGTAATGGGAAGCAAAGAAATAGTGATGAACTTAATAAATATTTTGCGTCAGTTTTCACTGTGGAGGACACTAGCAACATGCCAGAATTCAAGAGTGCCAAGGGGCAGAAGCGACTGTAGTTGCAAATACTAAGGAGAAGGCGGTTGGGAAGCTGAAAGATCTGAGGGAAGATAAGTCACTTGGACCAGATGGAATACAAGGTTTTGAAAAAGGTAGCTGAAAAAGGCATTAGGAATGATCTTTCAAGAATCACTAGATTCTAGAGTGGTCCTAGAGTTCTGCAAAATTGCAAATGTCACTCCACTCTTTAAGAAGGAAGGGAGACAAAAGAAAAGGAATTATAGGCCAGTTAGCCAGACTTCAGTGGTTGGGAAGATGTTGGAGTGCATTATTAAGGATGAAGTTTGGGATACTTGGAGGCACATAGATCAACACAAGCATAGTTTCCTTCAGGGGAAATCATACTTGACAAATCTATTGGAATTCTTTGAGCAAAGCACAAGCAGGATAGATAAAACAAAGTCAATAGTTGTTGTTTACTTGGATTTTCAGAAGGCCTTTGACAAGGTGATGCACATGAGGCTGCTTAACAATCTTAGAGTTGATGGTATTACAAGATACTAACATGGATGGAAGATTGGCTGACTGGCAGGAGGCAGACTGGGAATAAAGGGGCATTTTCTGGTTAGCTGCGGGTGATGAGTGGTGTTCCAGTGGGGCCTGTTTTGGGACTGCTACCTTTCATGTTATACGTCAATAATTTGGATGATGGAATGGATGGCTTTGTGGCTAAGTTTTCGGATGATATGAAGAGAGGTGGAAGGGCAGGTAGTGTTGAGGGAGCAGGGAGTCTGCAGAAGGAATATTAGGAAAATGGGCAAAGTGGCAGATGGAATATGGCTTAGAGAAGTATATGGTCATGCACATTGCTAGAAGGAATAAAGGCAAAGACTATTTTCTAAATGGAGAGAAAATTCAAAAATCAGAGATGCAAAGGGATTTGGCAGTCCTTGTGTAGGATTCCCTAAAGTTTAACTTGCAGGTTGAGTTAGTGGTAAGGAAGACAAATGTAATATTAGCATTTGTTTCAAGAGGACTCGAAGATAAGAGTAAGTATGTAATATTAAGTATTTACAAGGCATCAGTCAGATGGCACTTGGAGTATTATGAGCAGTTTTGGGTCCATTATCTACAAATAGATGTGCTGGCATTGGACAGGGTCCAGAGGAGGCTCACGAGAATGATCCTGGGAATGAAAAGTTAACATACCTGTAGCATTTGTTGGCTCTAGGTCTGTGCTCGCTGGTGTTTAGAAAAATAAAGGAGGACCTCATTGGAATCTATCGAATATTAAAAGGTCCAGATAGAGTGGATGTGGAAAGGGTGTTTCCTGTAGTGCGTGAGTCTAGGAAAAGTGGACACAGACTCAGAATAGAGGAACACCCATATAGAATAGAAATAAGGAGAAATTTCTTTAGCCAGAGGGTGGTGAATTTGTAGGATTCATTGCTGCAGGCAGCTATGGAAGCTAAATTATTGAGTATATTTAAAGCAGAGGTTGATAGGTTATTGCTTAGTGAGATGGTCAAAGGTTACAAGGAGAAGGCAAGTATGTGGTTGAGAGGGATAATAAATCAGTCATGATGGAATGGCAGAGCAGACTCGATGGGCTGGATGGCCTAATTCTGTTCCCAAGTCTTAAGGTCTTATTATGAACTAAACAAAGCTATATGAAGAGACAATCAAGAGATTATTGGTTCGCACTCTGACACAGCTGGTAGATATACTTACTCACAGTTCCAAAGACCAGAATCTAGTCCTAACCTCTGGAGATGACAGTTTGGAGTTTGCACATTTTCCTTGTTGCTGCTTGGATTTCCTCTGAGTGTTCTGGTATTCTCCCGCATCCCAACAATATGCAAGTTGTTGCATTAATTGGCCACAGTAAACTACAGCTAATGTGTAGATGATCAGAACAATGTGGTGGCAGAGAGTGAAATTGATGTCACTGTGAGGAGAATAAAATGGGTTTGGCAATGGTGAGTGCTAAAATGGGTGTTGGTTGCTCAGGGAGACTCGATAGGCCATTTTCTATGATTCTTTGTGCTTGCTAGAAATAGACAGGTGACGGGGTTGGTCGGGTTCAAATAGACCAAGTTAGGGGTGAAAACCCAAACCATAGTGCTTTACCCACAGCTACCAATAAAGAAATATATTTTGTTTAAATTATCACACTTATACATTGACATTCGCATCATTTGTACTAATAAGACTTTTACTCTCAACAAGCTTAAAAGTGACTGTGCCAAGTACTCTAAGGCAACTTCTTTACACAACTTAACAGACTTAGGGTTTGAAAAATAAAATAATCAATAAACTATTACACACCAAATCTTTCCAAGGCATCTGCCATTGCCTGATTTTTCACCATATCTATTAACCCGCGACCCAGGCAGAAGTGAGGGAAGATCAGGAACACGGATTTCAGAACTTCATTAATGCTATTCAGTTTCTGAAACAAAGAAGAAATCTTTTTATGTATTTAGATAAATGTTGAAATTTTAATTACAATCTGCTGCTTTATATTCCAAGAAGGGAGGGAATCATTATCATCTTTTTAATTTATCATGCCTAAACACTAAACTGACAGACTTAGTGCACATTATCTTTATATAGACAGCCAAAACCTTTACAGACACTTACTACACTGCCTTAAGTCATATAACCACACAGGCCAAAATGTGGCACTGAAGCAGTATTGAAGTGACAACCTTGAAACTGTAAAAAATTTGCCCATTTCAAAGACTGAAAGAGTGAGGCTTGTAATTATCAGGATCAATAACAACAGAATCTAACAACACCCACTGGTAACTAAGTAAATGAATTGGCTAGCTCAAAGAACACCAGCATTTACTGTGCGACTTGTCTTTATCCATGCATAAGTCCACACCGCCATTACATTAATCATACCAATAATATTATATTTTAGATGGCCAACAACCCACCTTCTTGATATATTTTCAATTTCAATATGATAGAATCATTTGTAAATCTTATTCCAATTTTATTTGACCATATATATACATGATAGTTAGAACTTCATCATGTGTAAAAAGTATTTATAGTAAATTATAGTAAAGTATTTATAGTAACTCTTGCCAATGGCTGTGAATCAAATCAGGAAAATTTTCTTTATAGATGATACTAAATCCAACAAATAAATCTGAAGCAACAAACAATATGCTGCAAGAACTCAGCAGGCCGGGCAGCAGCTATGTAGGGAAATACTTCGCAAAGTTTGCCGAGCTTGGCAATTAGCTTACAGACATTTCATCACCCGTCAAGGTGACATCCTCAGTGCACAATTGATGGTGTTCCTCTCTGGGAGAAACACCAACAACTACACACTGAGGATGTCACCTCAACTGGTGATGAAACGTCTGCAGGCTGATTGACAAGCTCAGTGAACACCACGACATCAAACGCCTCAAACCGAGCAACCAATTTTGACCACCATCCTAAAGATAGTGTTGAGATTTCAGGTCAACACCCTACTTTAGAAATGTACCAGCACCAGTCCCACTGTGTTCCTCCAGCAGATTGTTTGTGGCTCCCAGCTCCATCATGTTGTGTCTCCAGATAAATCAGAAACTGGATTCAGCTTCTTACGATCATTAAAGTGTGTATCATTGCCCAATGAGTACAGATTCCTTGATCATATGATTATGCAAATGTTCTCATCAGGGAAAATATACAGTCAGTAGCCTGACAGTGTTCCATTTGGGGAAAAGTGGACAATCTGATAAGTGAAAATGTTCAATGACTCACGTTGTTGCTAAACAGCTCGAGGACAAAGGTAGCCACACTGCCATTGATCCCGATGAACAAGTTCACACTGGTTAAGATTACATAGGCTGTGCTGGGGATTCGGAATACAAAGGATGCTGGGTACATCAAAGGGGTGATGGACCACCTGCAAGTGAAAAGAAACACTGGTAAGAAACTGACGTTGAGGGCAGCTCAGTGGCACAGTCAGGAGAGCCGCTGCCCTGCACTGCCAGGGATCCTGGTTGAAACCTGATGTAGGTGCCGTTTGTATGTAGTTTCTACATTCTCCCTGTGACTGTGTGATCTGGCTTCCTTCCATATCCTAAATGGGCTTCTAGGTTAATTGGCCCTTCTGAATTGCCTCTCATGTGCAGATAAGAGACAGAATCTGCGGGAGGTTGCTGGCAATGTGCGGAGAGTGAAAATGAATTATCCTGGCATTGGAGAGGGTTCAGAGGAGGCTCATGAGAAGAATTCTAGGAAGGAAAGGGCTACAATATAGGAACAATTGATGGCTCTGGGCCACGACTCACTAGAATTCAGAAGAATGAAAGGGTGGGGGTATCTCATTGGAACCTACCAAATGTTGAAAGGCCTCAAGAGAGTGGAAGTGAAGATGTTTCCTATAGTGAGGGAGTCTAGGACCAGAGGGCGCAGCTTCAGAATAGAGGGATGTCCATTTAGAACGGAGATGAGGAGAAAATTTTTTAGCTAGAAAGTGGTGAATCTGTGGAATTCATTGCCATAGGTGGCTGTGGAGGCATGTCATTGGGTACATTTAAGGCAGAGTTTGGGCTGAGAGGGAAATGGGTCACCCTTGATGAAATGGCAGAGCGGACTCAATGGCTTAAGTGGCCTAATTCTGCTCCTATATAGTCTTATGTTATTTTTCAATCACACCTCCTCACCTGCCAGTAGAATATGGGAGCAGGTGATGAGAATGTGGGGAGAATAACACTATGCGGTTAATGTAGGGTAGGTGTAATTAGGGGGTTGATAGTCAGTGCAAATTGTTGGCCAAAAATCCCGCTGCTGAGCTGTGTCCCTCTATGACTTAATATGAGATGACTGAGTACTGCCATTCCTGTTTCAGAAGTTGATGGGTTCGGTTCTTGCTTTTCCAAAACTTAGTATAATAGATGATGGAGGGATTGCTGTAGTGAGAATGATGCCATCCCTCTCATCCTGTTGTCTTCTTGCTTGGGTTAATTTTTAGGGCACTTCCTCAGATTTTTTTTCTGTTAAGGAGAAATCTATTATACAGAGAACTCTGAAAATTTAAAATACATTGTCCACGTAAGTGATAACCTCGGCGGAATCTGTCATAGGTGGTGGATGTTCAGCATTGACGAATGCTAATGAGAGTATGGGGTCAAACCCATCCTCCAAAAGTGAGACAAACCCTATGACTTTCTGATAGCAAGCAAGCATTGGAATGAATATGTGTGCGTATTTTGAAATGCTATTCTATTTTGCTTATTGTCCTTATGAGCTCAATTTTCCTAACCACGAAGGATTAACTTACCCATACAGCAAGAGAAGCAGAGCGAGCACGGGTAAGTTTGAGGAGGACACGTAAGATTTTTGTTGGAAGCAGATGAAAATGATGATGACCAGTGTGGCAGGAATGATGTAGTTACACTACAAAGAAACAAGCAGAAACTTATGAGCAATACCAATCTTTCATCAATGGGTTTATGATAAATAAACTATTCAGAACTCCTATCCTTTCCATTCTACACTTTCTTCTCACTTGGAACATAACAATATTATACTGTAAATGAAATCAACAAACTGCAGATGCTAAGAGTCTGAAAGAAAATTTGAAAAGTGCCAGAAAAACTCAACAGTCTATATCTGTAGAGAGACAGTGTTAACAGTGCAAGTTTTTGACAGGTCTCCAACCTGAAACATTAATTTTGTTTCTCCTTCTGCAAATACTATTTGATCTTCTGAATGTTTTGAGCATTTTCTGTTTTTATTTCAATATTAATATGCTTCAGGTTGAAAAGTTGATGATCACCATTAGGATCAAAATTCATCCTTAGACTCATGGGCTAAATGCATACCACAGCAACATTTGCACACTGAGCTCCACATTGGAAATTCAATAACACTCAGCTCAATTTCAGCAATGGTCCTCAGTGGACTCATATAACACAGGGCACATATCTACTAACCATAACCAAATAGAAATCATTCATTAAAAATATACCTTTAACTGTGACAGAGTAAGAATAAGCATTTACAATTAACGTCAGCCATAACTTTGTATCTTTCGAAGATCTTTATATTGTTAACATATCTCAAGACTGTCTATAGAAGTTGCTAGAAAAAATTTGACAATGAGCAATATAAAGTGATGCTAAAACAAGAGAGGAAGGCGTTCATCATCACCTGTTTATGGACAGAATTGAGGCATCAAAGAGCTTGTGCTGACACAAACCCCAACTCATGTTTTACTACCTCTGAAATGCACCCATTAAAAAACTAAAATAATACAGTATGTGCCCTTTGACACAGTACCTTTTAACCTGTTCCACAACCAATGTAACCCTTCTCTCCTACATAGCCCATAACCATCCATTTTCTTCCATCCATGTGTCAATCCAAGAGTCTCTTAAATGTCCCTAATGTACAGTATCAGCTCCAGAGTGCACTGTCTGTGTAGAAACCATACCTCTGCCATCTCCTCTAAATGTTCCTGCATACACCTTCAAAGAATGTCCTCTGGTATTAGCCATTTCTGATCTGGGAAAAAGGTGCTGGCTGTCCAATCTACCTATTACTCTTATACACTTCTATCAAGTGACCTTCACTCCAAAGAGAAGAAATCCTAGCATTCCTCTTTGAATTACTTGTAAGCTATTACAAGTAATTCAATTGCTTGTAAGCCTACCATTTTCTACCCTCCAGTAACCTGTGGTCACCCAAAAGTCTGCTCCCCTTAGTTTAAATCATGCAATTATCTTCACTGTTACCTTTAAGCTTGTTCATTGATATTAAATCTGTTTATACTAATCTACTCCTAGTATAGATGTAATATTGATGGTTGCCATGTTAGGCCAAATACTCTTTTTCTGTTGGTTTTATGACTTTATGGCCAACACTGTGAATTGAAAAAGAGATCTTATAGAAACATCTAAAATTATGAAAGGGATAGATAAGATAGAGATGGGAAAACTGTTTCCACTGGTAGGCGAGACTAGAACTAGGTGACATAGCCTCAAGATCCGGGGAAGTAGATTTACGATGGAGATGAGGAGGAACTGCTTTTCCCAGAGAGTGGTGGATCTGTGGAGTTCTCTGCCCAATGAAGCAGTGGAAGCTACCTGAGTAAATATATTTAAGACAAGGTTGGAAAGATTTTTGCCTAGAAGGGGAATTAACGGTTATGGGGAAAAAGCAGGTAGGTGGAGATGAGTCCATGGCTAGATCAGCCATGATCTTATTGAATTGTAGAGTAGGCTTGACAGGCCAGATGGCCTACTCCTGCTCATATTCCTTATATTCCTATGTCACCCATTCAACTTTTTATAATATTGAACTACATATTGTTAAGTGTATGCTTGTGAAGCAGTTAGTAAGTCAAAAATTCCTGGGAAGCATCACAGAACATTATTGAACAAAATCTGACAATGAGGCACATAACAATGTTTTGGAGCAGTTGTTCAAAAGGATTGTCAAAGAGCCAGGTGTTAACAGCTCATAAAAAGAGGAAAATGAGGTGAAGGGGTTTGGAGTCATGAGCAGCTGAAGACAATGACATTACTAATGAAGTTTAGGGATGATCAAGAAACTTGTATGAAATATTATCATTCACAGTCTATGGCACACTTTGATCAGGGTTCCCAATCTTTTTTATGCCATGGACCCCGACCATTAACTGAGGGGTCCATGGATCCAGGTAGGGAAACATTGCTCTAGAGGGCTCATACAATGATACTGGAACACAAAAGTCACTCAGATACTCTTCGTCACATGTATATTACTGTATAATCCCAATCTACTGGCTAACGGACTAGCTAATCATTCAATTCTTGCTGTGGTGTTCTCTTATCTTGTGAGATCCAGAAATATATTTTCATTAAAGGTCAGTGAATTAAGGACAATCAGTTGGCTCCACACTAGATCAAGACAAAGTGTACAAAGCTATGATAGGTACACTGAAAAAAATAGGAGAAATCTAATCAGAAATTCTGCAGCCTTTGAGGATAAATTCAGAGTCACATTTTCTCTTTCTGTCGAGTACGGAAAACCTATATAGGATAAAACTTTGCAGTTAGATCTCACAGTGATCCAACATCAAAGAAGGCTAATCAATCCATAGTGTCCTTATTGGCCTACTTCAATCATTCCCACTATTCTGTTCTACTCCCACTGCTTTGCAAAAGCTTCCTATCCAAGTGTTTATCCATTTCCCCCAGTACCTGTTGTATAGGAACAACAGAAGCATTTCCTGAGCAATGGGGGTGGTTACAGTTGATAACTTACCATATCCCACATATAGTTAGCAAGCCAGTAGATGGCCGGCTTCACTCCACAGATGAACTGCATGTGCTTGGCTTTGGTAACTCGCTCCTGGATCAGGAAAACCACAAAACTCGCTGGGACAAAGGACATAGCAAAGATCACGCAGATGGAAACTAAAACGTCCACCGAAGTAGTCATTCTGCAAAACACACACATTCCAGAGTCAATCAAACAGTTAAAGCTCAACAGTTTGAAATATGAACTCTGTGTCTCTGTCCACAGACGCTGCCTGTCCCATTGATTAGGACCACCATCTTCTGTTTTTATTTTGGATCTATAACATGTGTTTGTTTGCTTTCCAATCAAATAGTCTGTACACCAAACAGAAGTTGAAGTGGTAGAGGGAAGTTTGTAGATGGAGCATAGGGAAAGTTAATAATCCAGCTGCAATAATCCCCTAACAAGTATTCCACGGGGATGAACTTTGAAATGATGAGGGCTAGCATACTGCTCTGATGGTGAAGACTTTTGAAGGGACATCTTCTCCTAGTACATAGAGGTGTTATATCTCATAGTGGCTTTCTACAGATCTGCAAAGTGAGTTAACCTCATATAGCAACCATGCCAATTCCGGCAAACACACACTTCCTGAAACTCTCTCATTATTTTTGGCTTCCTGATTTTGGAGATACAAAATAATCTTTTATCTTGAAGTGAAACTTAGTCGTCAAGTCTGAAGGGAATATCACGAGAACGTGGTTGTGGAACAACATACAAACTTGCCCTTTTACTACAACTGCTACTTACAGTAGGTATCACTATTACTAGCAGCTTAAGGAGTTTGCATCACTCCTCCATTAAGATGGTGCCAGCGAACAATGATTTTTTGAATGACATCTTCAGATAGAAAATCTTTCAAATTATTTCACTTTTTCTGGGCCTTCTGCTTTTTCTTTTTGTCTTGTTTGTGTTACGGAAACAGCTGAAGCATGTGGCGTACAGTTTGGAACCTGATCAAATAACCTAGTGCTCTGCTGTGTCCAGAGAGCTGGCTTGTGGGGATCAGAGGCATGGAACTGAAAAGAACCGAGAGCACGAGCTGACTCATGGAAAAGATCAGAGACAGGACGTGGGGTCATGAAGGACTCTATCTCAAAGCAGAGAGGAAGACTGAAGCATCAAGGTGAATGTGGAGGGGGGTCAGTGATCGCTCCCTACGGAGGCCAGATGGTCAGCGATTGGTCTCAACAGAGGCCGCTAAAGTGAACGCAGTGGTGGTCAGCAATTGCTCCTAATGGAGGCCAGATGGTCAGTGGTTGCTCCCATCAAAGGCCACCAAGATCAGAGGGGATCAGTGATCAGTGGATGGACTGTTTGATGTTCTGAGATTAATGTGATTGGACGGCACTTTATATTAATCTCCTTTGGCTTTTCAGCATTTTCTTTCTTACGGCCGATTGGTGGGTGATCTGTTAGTTCTTTGTGGGTGAGGGGTGGGGGTCAATGGTTTGATGCTATTGTTATTGTTGCTATTTTTTCTGCGACTGAGGGTGGTGGGGGAGTTGATACTGTTGTCACTCTTTATTCTATGGGGAGTAGGTGGGGGGATTTGGGGTTTGCGAGTTTTTTTTTCTTTTTCACGTGGGGGGTTTGATGTATACTCTTTCTGTGTTTTTTGGCTATCTGGAGAAGGCAAATATCAGAGTTGTATTTTACATTCATAATTTGATGATAAAATGAACCTTTGAACCTTCATAAAATGCTGGAAACACTCAGTAGGTTAGGCAGTGTTTGTGGTGAGGCGGACAAAGTCAACATTGCAGTAGAGTGAGCATCCTCAGAACTACTGATCATTACTCTGTTCCTCTCTCCGTTAATGCTGTCTGACCTGCTGAGTACTTCCATGGTTTTCCATTTTATTTCCGATTTCCATCATCCAAAGATTCGGCTTTTGCTGCATGATCCAAAATCAGATTAAGTATGCTTTAGACTGTTTCTGCTGAGGGTAATCCATGGCACAATTTACAGCTGACAAAATGAAATCATATAAAACCATGTAATTTTTTAAAAAAGCATCTTTTTTTTTGCTTAAGTGAGAATGGTTTAGTTTATCCTAGGTGGTTGAAAGTGAAGCAGATACTTACAGGGCCACCTCAGAGATCTGTTCTTTGGTCAAATTGAGTGGGTGATTGATGGCAGTGATTCCATATACACTTGGATCTTCTCCTTCTGGTAGATTGGAGCGCAGAATGGCATTGTTCATGACATTTAGGAATGCTCCCAGAGCATGCCAGCCTTTGTTGTTAAACCAGATCTGAATGGAAAAGTCAAATATGTGTTTCAAAGCATTGCCATCTATAAAATAGGTAATGAGATGGGATCTAACAGTGTAACGTAATCCAACTAAATACCATTGCTTACTGTGGAACTGTGGGACCATCGTGTCTAGACCATTCCATCACTTATGCCTGTTCACTTGTTCAATGGATCACAGCAGATGGGTGATGTCACCTGTAACCGCACTTTTGACCATTCCCCACCTGAACAGCGCTTCCTCTATTTCCCACTCTGACCTTTTGCCTCTTCTCACCTGCCTCCTTCCCCTTCTCCTATGGTCCATTCTCCTCTCCTATCAGATTCCTTCTTCTGCACCCCTTGCCCTATCCTGTCCACCTGGCTTCACCTATCACCTTCCAGCTATTCTCCTTACCCCTCCCCCCCCGCTCCACCTTTTTATTCTGGCATCTTCCCCCTTCCTCTCAGTCCTGAAGAAGAGTCTCGGCCTGAAATGTCGACTGTTTAGTCATTTCCATTGATGCTGCCTGACCTGCTGAGTTCTTCAAGCATTTTGTGTGTGTTGCTTTGGATTTCCAGCATCAACAGATGTTCCCATATTTATAAGAACACTCAGTTTGTATTAGCATTGACCTATTTTGCAGTAAGTCCCAGTAATCTGGTTACAAAAATAATACAACATTGATAAGTTATAAATGAAACTCCTTTCGCCAGCTTTTTGGACAGTGTATTTAAGATTATCGACTAGAATAAACACCCCTATTGCTTTTTCCCAGTTACTCTAAATCTGTACCTTCTGGTCATGACCCCTTCTGACAATTTCACCCTGTCTGCTCAGTTCAAATACTTACTAAAACTCTTGATCAAAAATGGCAAGCGAACTTATCTAATTGGTCTTAGACAAGTTGGACTGGGATTTGGTTGACTCAGAAGTTTTGTAGTTCTACTTGAATTCATAGATAAGAGTAGAAAAAATCTTTATTCTTACCTAGTCATACAGACACTGCTTACAAAATACAAAGGTAAATCCAATTCTTCAGAAATCTGTATTTGTTTCAATCAATTTAATAACTTGAAACATCACTCCTATAAATTCCATAACTTGAACAAATATCACTCCTATAAATTCTAGCTTTTTACCCTTTCTAAACTCAAAATTTGTTTCAGATAGGGCACAGCCTTTAACTGACCAAAGCAACTGTTGGATTCAAGTTCAAAAGTGTCAGATCATACCTTCACATTATCTTTTGTGTCGAGTCCAGATATGAACCTTGGGAGCTGCTTCATAAATCGGTCCGAAGCACTGCCCTGGAAGACAAAGAGCACAACTTTTAACCAGTCTCAATCTTGCTGATATCTTCATCTGAGCTTGCTCCTCAGTTGGTTGCAGAAATAAATGCCCACCCAGCTTCACTGATGACGCACTGCTCCCATGGCACAACAGAGGGAATAACCTATCTCCAAAACTGTTCTATCCAAGGGTAAAACTTTATGTGAACAATATAAACTTTATATTTCATCTGAAAATAGAACCAAGTTTTAGAAGAAGAATAGAACATACATATTATAAAATATCACACATTTAGTATGTAAATTAATACGTGAATTTCAGCTATCCTGTGGTGGTCAGGGTTCTTAATCGGTACTGTGCTTGACATTGCTCCTTTCTTGTCACTAACGCAGTTAATGGTTGAGTCAGTTTACAAGAATGCAATTCTAACTAAAGAAGGTATTGAATCAAATTCCTCCTAAATGCAGTTTTGCAATTCCAGTACGTTGTTTGGTAATATTATTCTAAATGTAGAACA
Source organism: Mobula birostris (assembly GCF_030028105.1). Classification (NCBI taxonomy): domain Eukaryota; kingdom Metazoa; phylum Chordata; class Chondrichthyes; order Myliobatiformes; family Myliobatidae; genus Mobula; species Mobula birostris. The sequence goes on from NC_092374.1 coordinate 69,387,254, forward strand.
TATAACAGAGAACACTACACACAGGAACAAGCCAATCAGCCCATAACGTTGTGCCAAACCAGCTAAAAAGCAAATCAAAACACACAAACACTAATCCCTTCTACCTACACCAGGTCCATATCCCTCCATCTTCTTATATCTATGCGCTTATCCAAATGTCTCTTAAAAGTCTCTGATGCATTTGCCTCTACCACCATAACAGGCAGTGCATTCCAAGCATCCACAACTCTCTGAGTAAAAAACTTAACCATCACAGCCCCCTTGAACCTACCCCCTTCATCTTCAATGTATCCTGCAACTTCTTGCTTTTGCAATTCTATATTAAAATAGCAGGGTCCTAACCTTTTTATCATTGTATTTGGCATATGGGCAATGTTGGGAAGAGCAACATTTACTGGCCATCTCTGAATGGCATGAGATTGTGAAAATTCTTCAAAGAGCCCTTCACAGTAACAGTCCCCCCCAAGCGGCCTGGGAAAGTAGTTATTGAATCTGGCAGCCAGAAATGTGCAATGGCTTTTTGGTTCGTGGGTTTATCAGCAACCTCAAAGTTCTGAAAATGAATAAAGTGATTGCAATTGGTCCATGATGTAGGGACTGTGGTGCTAATATTTACAATGCTGTCATTCCATAAAAATAGGAAGAAGCAGGATCAACTTCTCTCATGGTTCCTAATCAGAGCAACATGATGTGGGCAGTGAATGGACCCACAGAGCAGTAAAAATGGTGCCTCTTAGCTAGAGGAGATTTAAAGTAATTTGGACTGTCCAGCTTGAATGGTAGCTCTCTGTTGTCCACCATAATAGCCAAACCATTTGTGCCAGTGGCTGGGAACAAGCTGTAGGGAGCAATGCATGCCCAGGCAAGCTAATAAACATGTGCCACAAAATTTATAATAAACTACCTTAGAAAACTAATTTGTGCAGGTGAAAAGCTTTTTTTTTAAATTTTTGCTGTTAATGTCACAGGGGGTTGGATGCAAAATATCTGTCACAAACCTGTGTTAACTTAAGTGACTGCTTCAGTTGGTGGATGGCTTTAGCTATTTCCTCCCTTGGAGCCAGGAACGGTGAGCTCTGTCCCCCCAGTGAAAATCCACCATACCTAGGAGACAAGAACTTATCAGTAGCTGGTTCTCTCTTCATAAATCGTCTTGTTCTGACAAAGTTATCAGTTACACTGCCTAGAATCATCCTAATGACACTAGCTATAAGAACTGTCATGGTCTATACTGAAGTAACACACACAAAATGCTGGAGGAACTCAGCAGGCCAGGTAGCATCTATGGAAAAGAGTAAACAGTTGACGTTTTGGGCTGAGACCTTTCATCAGGACCAGTTTACCATTTTCCATAGATGCTGACTGGCCTGTTGAGCTCTTCCAGCATTTTGTGCATATTGCTTTGATTTGCAGCATCTGCAGATTTTCTCTTGTTTGTGATGGCCTACACTGACATGAGTTTAGAAGAAAAATGCCATCATTAAACAAAACAAGACTGAGAAGTATTGCTGGAGTAAATGCTGAGAGGTTGATTCCTGGAAGCTAAGTTGCGCATACGGGATCGGCCATTTAGTCCAGAAATGCAGCAAAATTTCTTTAATCCAGATCCATGAATCATTGGAGTCCTCTAATTGAAGTGTTATGGATGCTCTCACATAACTACGGAGTGAAAATGAAATGTTACAGCCTGAAAACTAGGGCCAAATGAGTGAGAATTATACTCAGTGGCAACTTTAGTAGGAAAACCTGCTCTTGAATGCAAATATCTAATTAGCCGATCATGTGGCAGCACTCAATGCAAAAAAAGAATGCAGATTTGGTAAAGAGGTTCAGTTGTTGTTCAGACCAAACATCAGAATGGGGAAGAAATGTGATCTAAGTGACTTTGACCATGGAATGATTGTTGGGGCCAGGCAGGGCGGTTTGAGTATCTCAGAAACTGTGAATACCCTGGGATTTTCCAGTGAGCAGCAGTTCTGTGGGTGGAAAAGCCTTGTTAATGAGAATGGTCAGACTGGTTCAAGGTGACAGGAAGGCAACAGTCACTCAGATAACCACGCAACAACAGTGGTGTGCAGAAGAGCATCCCTGAATGCACAACACTTCGAACTTTGAAGTGGATGGGTTACAGCAGGAGAACACTACACCAGATTCCACTCCTGCACAGGAGGTACCTATTAAGAGGCCACTGAGTGTAGTGAGGTCATCACAAAGTAGTAAACTGAAGTGAAAAAATAAATGATACAAACAGCATTGCCTAGGAGCAGTGCTAGTCAATAGGGCCACTGGTCCAGTTATTGTTATTCAATAGATTTAAAAAAACATTTTACATTGTAACTTTCTAAGTAAAATCAGCTCTGTATCCCATGTATCTACTTAAAATTAATAAACCATTATCAATTGAGGTGTAGAAAATAGATGCAAACCTACCTAAACTCATTCACCCAGAGCTTGTTCTTCAGACTGTTTATACAAAACAGAAACAGAGTTAAAACACTCAAAGGCACAAAACCAAATACTAATTTAATATGAAATACTCCAGGGCAAATGCTAGCACTACAATTTTCACGTCACATCTGGTGGAACCTTTTTACCAAATTGTGACAACTTACTTTCGTCCAATGATCTGTGCGTAGGTTTTAACAAGGTAGTCCGATACATTTCTGTCTGACAGGTTCTGAAGGATGTCTGTTGAGTTCAGTTTAACCTAGAAGGGTGGGAAGGGAATAAGGAAAACATGTTAATCTTTTCAATGATTGCAAATTGATCATTTTGTTACAGTTGTGTCATATTTTGGGTGATGAGTAGCAATACGTTTTTATCAAAGGAGGTATAAAGGCGCTCCTTCCCTTAATTGGGCATGTAGTAGCTGCTTAGTGCCACCTCTCCCCTTCGCCCAGGAATTAGGGTCACATGAAGCCATGGGAGCAGGAGGTGGAAGGTCACATGAGCAACTGGTGGATTTCACAAATCCTGGCTATGTGACCACCGACACCAGCCAGACAATCTCTGAAGAGTATTGAGAATGGTTGAGGTTACCTGTCTTGTAAAGACACTGCCCACAAGGAGGCAATGGCAAACCACTTCTGCAGAAAATGTTGCCAAGTACAATCATAACCATGATAGTCCATGTCATATGACACAACACATAATGATGATGAGGAGTGTCATATTTATTTATCTTTTATCTTCAAAAGTAAAGCACATATCTTAAAATAGTGCTTAATAGTGCTTAACGTTAAGGAAGTTTTGTTTTAACCTGGCACCCTGTGTTGGATTTACAGATCTTTAACGGTAAATAAACCTCAGTATATGAAATTTGAACAAGAATTAATAATGCTGATGTAACATTAAAAGCATTACTTCTTGTTCGTAGGGCTGTTTGCTGAGCCTGGAGACAAATGACCCTACAAACAAGCAGGCAGCCCGAGCTACCAATCTTCTCTTTCTTTCAGGCATTACTTCAAATCAAGTCACAGATCTAAAAACAAATCTAATAACACAAATGCCAGACAAACACCACATCACTCTACAAGTGCAGGTGAATCACCGAGTCTCTTCCAGTGAACTATCTTTCTAACCAAAATATTTTATCTCTTTATGTTAACGTTTTACCTTAAAATATGGTATTCTGGGCATGATTAAATGATACTGCAATAATTGCATAACTGGATTTATTTGCCATCAATTAATCACTGATCACAGCTATACTTTGAATCAACTTCAGTGCAACTACATAATTATGCAGTCCATTAGTGCACTTAAACTGAATTAGCTCCCTCAAAAAGTATTTGTCATTATTTGCCAATAATAAAACATTATTGTAAATAGAATAGTGCATCCCATACCTGAGGAGGAGGAAGTCCACCTGCGGCTGGAGGACATACTGGAAGCATCTTCTTCACAGCATTATCACTACATTGACATGAAGGTGAAGGGTTGTCCATTGTCCAATTCCCTTTGAGGAAGACGTCCATTATAGAATCGGGTACAGATGGATTAATCCATTTCTCATTTGTGGGCTTACATGGGGCATTCCTGAATCAGGCAATAAACAAGACAAAAATTATTTATCAAAACATCTCTTTATATAAATAAATTCTCAAATTTGGATACCATGGATTTTGCTATTGAATAATTATGGCATTTATTAAAGGAGACTAAACATCAACAATATCATCTAATAGACCTTTAGAAATTTATAGTAGTCACCAAATCACTTCATTCTGTTTTCAGAGGCAGGGTTCAAAGTACTGATATTTTTAGGTCTTGGGATAAGATTAATGAATAAGTTTAGCACAAACAAACTGAGAAACTTTACCAGAATTGCATCACCACTATCAGTGTGCTTTGTAACTAACAAGGTAGTATCAGGTAACACAGACTTTTGTTTATGATTAGTAAATCCAGCATTTCTATCTTTTTTTTAAAAGGTGGGTATTATTTGGTCAAACAATATGTATCTTTACCCAGCCTGTGTTCAACAGGGATAGCATCACAGTGCAATTCACATCAAGAACAAAAGGGCAATGAGCATCCTTTTCATCAGCAGCATCTACTGCTATTCCCAATTCCAGTGGATAGGACAGGCCATGTGTTACATAAAACCTTAGAATTTTATGCCAATGCATAAAACGTAAGGCTCAAAAACAGGCTATTCTGTCCATCTAGTCTATTCTTTACTTGGCCCTCCTCCTTGCCTACCTCATCCCATCATATCAGCAGATCCTTCATTTCGCTCTCACATACATGTCCAGAGCTTCCATGAAACTGCATGAGTATTTTTCCTTCATCTCTTGTTTTTGGCTCACTCCCCTGACATTGCTGCTGACTTATCAATGAAGTCACAAGGTTTTGCCCCTACACTTCAGATTACCTACAAGAAATAATAAATACAAAAGATTCTGCAGGTGCTGGAAATCTTGAGCAACCTGCAGACAGTGCTGGAGGAACTCGGCAAGTCAGGCAGCATCTATGGAATAGAATAAACAGGCAATGTTTCGGGACTAGAAGAGAAGGGGAAAGGAAGCCAAAGCAAGAAGGTGGGCGAGGAGAACGAGTACAAGCTGGCAGGTGATAGTTAAGACCAGGTGAGGGGGAAGGTGGGTGGGTGAGTGGAAGAGTGGGGATGAAATAGAAAGGTGGAAGGTGATAGGTGGAAGAGGTGAAGGACTAAAGAAAAAGGAATCTGATAGAAGAGAACAGTGGACCTTGGAAGAAAGGGAATGAGGAGGGGCACCAGAGGAAGGTGATGGGCAGGTAAGTAGAAGAGAAGAGAGGAACCAGACTGGTGAATGGGAAAAAGGATAAGGAAGAGGGGTGGGAAATTAGCGGAAGTTGGAGAAATTGATGTTCAAGCCGTGAAACACACACAAAATACTGGAGGAATTCAGTGGGTCAGGCAGTATCTATGGAAAAGAATACAGTCAATGTTTCGGGCCGAGACCCTTCAGCAGGACTGGTTCATGCCAGGAGGTTGGAGGCTACTCAGACAGACTATTGAAGTGTTGCTTCCCCAATATGAGTGTGGTCTCATCATGACAGTGGAGGTGGCCATGGACAGACATGCTCAATGAGAATGGGAAGTTGAATTGAAATAAGTGGTCAACCAAGAAATCATGACTTTTGTGGCAGATGGAGTGAAGGTGCTCAATGAAGCAGTTCCTCAATCTATATTGGGTGTCACCAATGTAGAGGAGGATGCACTGGAAGCAGCAGATATAGTAGATGACCCTGAGAGGCTCACAGGTAAAGTGTTGCATCACCCGGAAGGACTGTTTGGGGTCCTAAATGATGATGAGGGAGGAAGTGTAGAGGCAGGTGTAGCACTTGTCCCACTTGCAGAGTTTAGTGCCGGAAGGGAGATCAGTGGGGAGAGACAAGTGGATAAGGGAGTCGCATAGAGAGCAGTCCTTAAGGAAAATGGAGAATGGGGGTAGGGGAAAATGTACTTAGAGGTAGTATCCTGTTGTAAATGGAGGTTATGGAGAATGAAGGCTGGATTCGGAGGCTCATGAGGTGAGAGGTAAAGTTAAAGGGAACTCTATCCCTGTTCTGGTGATGGGAGGTTGGGGTAAGGATTGATATGCGGGAAATGGAGGCCATGCGGGTGGGGGCAGCATCGATAGTGGTGGAAGGGAAACCACGGTCATTAAAGGAGGATATCTCAGATGTTCTAGAATGGAAACCCTCATCCTGAGAACAAATTAGTGGATACAGCAGAACTGAGAAAAGAGAATAACATTTTTATAGGTGACAGGGTGGGAACAGGTATAGTCAAGATACACTAGCTGTGAGAGTAAATGGGTTTATAAAAGATATCAGTAGATAGATTGTCTCCAAAAATGGAGATGGAGAGATCGAGAAAGTGGAGAGAGGTGTCAGTAATGGACCAAGTAAATTTGAGGGCAGATGGAAGCTGGAGGAAAACTTGATGGAATTGCAGGGATGCAGGTAGCAGCACCAATGCAATCGTCAGTGCAATGCAGAAAGAGTTTTGGGGCACTACCAGCGTAGGTTTGGAGCAGGTAGTCTTCCAGAGAGCCGACAAAAAGGCAGGAATAGCTGTGGCCCATGACTACGCCTTGGGTTTGGAGAAAGTGAGAGGAGCCAAAGAGAAACTGTTAAGGATGAGAACCAGTTCCATCAGATGGAGGATGGTGATGGTGGAGGGGAACTGGTAGGATCTGTTTTTCAGAGAGAAATGAAGAGCTTTAAGGCCTACTTGATGGGGATAGGAGCGTAAAGGGACTGGAGAAGTAAGAAAGAACATCTCTCTGACTATATTATAATTTTGTAGACCCATATCAGATCAACTCTCAGATATCTCCTTTTCTGCTCAGTCTTCCCTGCTGTATATTTGCAGTGAGAAATCATGAGGTGTGTCAAGATCCAGAGTAGCTACACCAGCTCTATTTTCCTCAAATTGAGTGGCTGGGGTGAAATTACACCAGAGGGCAGCATTTCATAGAGACTAATAAAAATTCAGAATAAAAGTCAGATAAGAGAATCAGCTGCATTTGTTCTTCTCAATTTGTGATCAGGTTGGGAGAAATTTGCGGGGCAGTTTTAGGACAGTGTCCCATACACATGCTGGGAACTGCATCATGACTGCTCAGAAGAAATTAAGGAGCATTTTACAAGTGCATCATGACAATCAGACAGTTAGCTGCAAGAAATGAATTGCACAATAACCTCCTGTAATAAATATTCTCGCTATTAGCTTGAGTGTATGCTATTTCCGCTTTTATCCACAATGCTGTCCAAGGTCTGTAGCTGACGGTATCTTGGACTGACTATTGATTTCAGAGAAATATGCGATTTCATTTTCCTGGATGGAGCAGCAGGTTTTAAAGTATGTTGTGCAGAAACTGATTGCAATTAGGGATGCTAATTTACGTAACCTTCAGTCACAGATTCAGAGCTCAATATGCACTGGCCATGGAATTAATATTTCTGAGCTAAGCTAGTCCTTCCACACCAAGTCCAATTGTGCATTGTGAAATGTGTGAAAACTAACATCAGCAAATGTACTCACGGAATTGGGTCTCCTCTCATACACCGTGTCCCAAATCCCGGTTCATTAATAAGAGAATCCATCAGGCTTGCTGTGTTTGCATCTCCAGGGGCATCATTACTGCAGGAAAGGTAAACACAAATGTCATTAGTCTCAAATTAAGCTGGATCAGCAGTAGGATCAGTGCAAACTAAACACCAATCTCACCATTAACTGGAAAATTATTGGGAAATATCACTGCAATATTTTTACATGATTCTGAACATGTTTTTCCAGTGACCATCTTTTCTTTTCCTTAGTGGATAAGTTAGATTTTCTAACACTCTAGCTTTGTGGGAAGTCAGTGCAAATCAAGCAAACCCTTAAGAGCTCACTTATCCAGAGGCTTGTATAAATGATCAGGAGGCACAAGGTATAATCCTACCATGGCAGCTGGAGAACTTTAATTCAGTTAATTAGGTACATTTGGAATAACATTGCAGAATTGTGGCCTCCTTCTGTGCAGTGTATTTCTGTGATTCTGTGCTCTGAGGGTGCTTTTGGCTGGTGATTTGATAATGGTATGCCTAATCAAGGAGAAGAGTCCAAATTGGTAGGAAGCCTTATAAATCTAATTAGGGAAACCATAACTTTTTTTCTGTCTCCACTCTTTTAGCAGGGCCTATTATAAACTTAAATGTGTAACACATTCTTCTTCCAAGGTAAACACTTCTCAAGAGGTTGAACGTGATTGTAACAATTGTAGGTCGAACTGACTTAATGCAGAAATTTGACTAGACCAGTGGTGAATCAGACAGTGATGCAATTTATATACCAGATGTGCATGACACATCAGATTACTTACTTACTGCCTGTTATGCAACTGGAATTTAGGGCAGCAACAAAGATCCTCGACCTCTGTCTGTCCTTGGCCATCTTCTCCATTGTGCCCCGGGTATGGTTCAGGGTCCTCATATCTGCCTCTACAGTACGGGGCCAAGTTGTTTTAGGTGTCCCACATTTCCTCCACCCTTCAGGGGTCCAATGAAGTGCTGTCTTGATGATGGAGTTGGCTTCTCCTCTCATCGTGCACACAATCCATCTCCAATATTTCCTGATTGTGACCGTGTCCCCTTGATGACGCCAAAGGAGTAGGACGTAGTTGGAGATCTTTCTTGACCAGGAAATACAGACGACCTTCCAGAGGTTCATGGAGCTCAGCTGAACAGCTTGGCAGTGTCACTCTCTGTCATGCACCAGCAACCTGACTCATACAATAGTGTGGAGAGAACACACAGCTTTGGTACAGCCTCACCTTGGTATGAATGCTGTACTTGGTTGATCCTCATATGTTGTTCATTGAATTGAAGATGTTTCTAGCTTTGCTGAGTCCACACTGTATGTCGTCCTTGGTCTCACCATCCTACTGCATGCCCAGGTTGGTGAATCTGCCAGAGCTAGGTAAGTTGATACCGGATGCCTTGATGGGAGGAGGAGACTCTACATTGAGGGTCATGGTCTCAGTCTTTCTCTGGCTGACTGAGTCCAGCCTGTCCACCAAAGGTACACAGGCACTGAATTTTCTCTTGCTTGTGCTGGTGTGTATGTGATAGTAATGCGAGGTCATCCACAAAGTCAAGGTCTTCTAAAGTCGAGAACAGTCCACCTGATGCCCCTCTGCTTGTCGTTCACCTTTTGCCTCATAACCCAGTCAATCACCGGGTTAAACAATGTTGCTGACTCCACACAGCCTTGCCTGATTCCTGTCCGGACTTCAAAGTTCGAATTGCAGTCCCCATCTGTGCAGGTGAAGTTAGCATAGAAGCTCTGGATAAGTTGGACAATTTTGGAAGGGATCCTGTATGATATGAGGATTTGCCAGAGGCTATCCCTGTTGATGTTATGCTCATCAGAAGATCTCCTTTACAGCATTGCTTAGTAAATTAGATCATATTGTGCTGGGCACGCTCACAAACATCATTTACTACATTACACTCAGTGGCCACTTTATTAGGTAGTCTCGCTCATTAATGCAGATACGTAATCAGTCAATCAGGTGTCAGCAACTCCCTGCATAAAAGCACGAAGACCTGGTCAAGGGGCACAGTTGTTGCTCACATCAATCATCAGAATCAGGAAGGAGTGTGATCTAAGTAACTTTGACCGTGAATGATCGTTAGCACCAGACGGGGTGGTTTAAGTATCTCAGAAACTGCTGATCCCTTGGGATTTTCATGCATAACAGTCTCTAGAGTTTACAAAGAATGGTGCAAAAAACAACAAAAAAAACAAAATCCGGTGAACGGCAGCTCTGTGCGTGAAAAACCCTTGTTAATGGGAAAGGTCAGAGGAGGATGACCAGACTTGGTCAGGTTGACAGGAAGGTGATCTAATTTACCTGCCGCATCCTCACTATCTGGTTAGCCTGACCACATCCTCCCAGGGCCTCTCTGCATCGTCCTGACAATCCACACTACCAAGTAGTTTTGGACCAACAGCAACATTGCACCTTTGGCACAGATTATGAACAACTGGGATCCAAGTATCAATCCTTACAGCAGCCCAGGCTGTCATTTTCCTGTGGCAGGCCTGCAAACAAAATGTTCCTTGGTTCGTCTTCAGCACCGTCTCCCTGCATTTTTAAATTTCAGGGCCTTTGCTTCTTGGGTCATTGGCATGCCATTTCTTTAGTCACTGACAATTCTGGGATCAATACCCTGTCTGTTTGATAAGCAAAACCTAGGACTGGAGGAGGGAGGAGGATGAAGATTTAATGTTACAGAGTACTGTTCCAGGCCTCTGCTACACCAGCATTCCCCAACCAATTGCACTAATGGCTGAAAATAAATGGAGCTACTAAATTAAAATAGCTATGACCTCAAACTGATGTTCAGTAGCAATGGGACTGCACCATCCAAATCCTGCTTCTAACTACAACCTTTGCCACTTTTCAAGTTATATTCCCCACAACACTTCAGCATGATTTCAGCATCATCTGACGTTCACTTGCAATGAGCTGCATTTTTTCATTCAACACTGCCAGAAAGGGATACTCATGTCATGTTACCAAAGCTAATGTAATAGGCATACTATTTCTGCTGTTCATTAACCTCAAGCCTCATCCCTCCAGCATGCCAGTCTAGAAGTGAGGTTGAACAGCAAAAGCTCTGGTTTACCTCCCTGTGCACCCAGGAAGTTCAGCGAGAAAGAGGATTATGTGGAATGTCAACAGTCACGTAGGCAGCTGCTTGATATACCAGCTCCCTACAGTTCCAGTGTTATAAAGCAACCTCATTTGAAGTTTGCATCCATGAAAAGCAGCGATTCATGACAAACAACGTCAGAACCATCAAGCAACTTCAAGTTCAAGTTTATTGCCATCTGACTGTACATATCTACAACAAATTGAAACAACATTCCTCCAGACCTTGGTGTATCCACATAACATATAACACAGAGCACATAAACCAAAATATAATACTATAAATAAGTTAATAAAATAAATAAATACAAAAAATTAATTGAATTCAGCTTTTCACGTGTTATTTTGTCTTTGAGTCATTGCATATCTTAATCTAATTTGGAATTATCTTTCTCAATTGAACTATTGTGACATTCTATGAAACAATGGTGGTTTTATGGGAATTGCAACCTTTGTGTGCAATTGCAGACGTACCTAATGAATGTGTACTGCTCGTCGTACATCCAGGGGTGCAGCTCCAGGCTGGGATATTTACCGAATGGAGGCACAATCAGGCTGAACACCAATGCAATGCACACAAAGACAGCGGGAAGCACAATCTGGAAAACACCAAATTCCTCAGACATGTAAAAATTAGGCTGGACCCTTTTATATTCTAACACATTACCACATTAAGGTTACATAAGTTTTGTTCTCTCCATTTGTAATATTACCCCTGCTGACATAATGTCTTTAAACAAGGCACTGAGATAATTGACTCCCCTTGCTTTATTGCTAGGCTAACACTGCCAATATTTGATCAATGTTATGGTCACAAATAAGCTCCAACTAAAGACAGCTCATGTGAAAATAGCAAGTTCCTTGTTGTTTCTACAACAGAGAATCCACAAAAATATGGATTTAGAAACAGCGAAGAATTGTGTGTAGCAGATTCAACTTTATGATATAGTGACATATATTTCAGAATTTTCTTTTCAATTAGTAAGAAACTTGGCATTTAAATGTGGTCTTTAATTGCATACTTTAGACTCATATCACACAAGGACAAAGGTCCTTCAGTACTGCAGAGAAAAGTTACCAAATATAATTTGATAGAGCCATTGGGTGACCATTACCTTGCTACAGAGAGAGTGGAATACCCTAAAGTAGGAAATACTGCTGAGAAGGTGTAGGGATTAATAGACCAGAGTTTGAGGAGCACAGTTGTGGAAATTAGTGGGAGTCCATGGATCATTTTAGCTCAAGCCTTGTAGCATTGCCAGAGATGGATTTGCACAGGTTTTCTCTGAGTCTACAAAGATTATTGTGGATAGGCTATTCCAAGTACAATATGCGTGAAACTGGAAATTCCAGTAAAATGTGCAGCACCTCAGGCACATTGTATGCTGGCTCTATTTCACACTTTAACTAATGATCTAGCAACTTAAATCTTACATTATTATGCTAGAAAGACTAAGACAACACAACTGTAACGTGCTGTAATGGCTTCTCTGTAATGTTTCACTGTTAAGGTAACAGTTTCTCTGTAGCAGCAATATTTGGGTTATGGCTGGAGATAACAGGATCGTAGTAGGCATGTTATCCAATCAGGATTTTGTTGCTCTGTCTTGTGAATATGGAATTAGATTTTTTGCGGGCTTTCTGCCGGGGAGAAATGAGGAGAGAAGACGCGAATGGAGAGAGTTGGTAGACCGCTGGACGGGGTGGTCTTGGAGCAAGGGTCCAAAGGGCAGCGATGATCGGAGGAGGTTCATCGCGAACGATCAATTTATCAGTGAGCTCCAACTTTGCGCCACAGACTGTTTAATAAGTTTGGGCCTTTTTTTTCTTTTATTTTGTTTCTCTACTAACCATATAGTCAAAGTAAGAATTATAAAGCTTAATCGTTTAATTGCATATTGTGTACTGTTTGTTATTTCGGGGTACTGATTTGCAACAGGGGACACATCACACAGCACCCACCCAAACAAGATTTCTTAAGTTTGGCCGGGCAGGGGGCTATCACCCCCTATATTAAGTCATAAGCCGAAGCAAGAGTTACACAACTGTTGTTGAAGAGACATGCTCCACTGGATTGTGGCTTGCATGATGCAATGAGCAGTCATACCAACTTCTAAGACATCTTCAGACAACAGCTAGAATGAGCCTAAATTTTATATTCTTAATAAATAAGGCAGGAGAGGTATCAGTGTGGGAAATACTGCCCTTTTGAGCAATAGATGAAACAGTAGAATATACATATTAGGCCTATTCCAACATTTAAACATATGGAAATGATTGTATCTCACAAGTTATGAGAAATATCACAAAGACTTGTAAAGATGTGATTAGAATTGCAAATAGCGACTTCAACATTCAATAAGATTGTGTAATTCCTTCATGTTAACTCATACTAAGAATGGTTCTGATGTCACCATTCACAGAATATGGCGAGGACAGCTGTCCATCGTCTATCCCCTTCTGTCAGTTCTGACGGGAAGCAGGCTTACCTGAGCAAAGATTCCTTTCCTGCTACGCTTGGCATAAATCAGTCGCTTCCAGAACAATGCCACAAACTGTTGCCTCATGAGATTCCAGCCTTTTATTGAGTATGATCCTTTCCCATCCATCCCACTCAAGAAGTCAGTTTCCTGGGATTCTGCAAATACATCCACGAATGTTATACATATATAACTCACCAATCTCCTTTGCTTGTACACCGGGCGCCACAGTACCAAATTCAGTTGTGCGATAAAACTTAGTTTGAATAAAACAGTTCAAATATGCTCTTGCTATTCTGTAACAATTTCAATGATCTTGAATCATGGTGATTAAGAAACAACACTGAAATCTTACATTTTTGAAGAAAGGATATATTGTTGTGTATGCCTCAAGGATATCCCAATAAACTTTCTAGCCAATTCATTATTTAAGAAGCCTAATCACCCTCACGATATAGAAAACATGGTAGCCAATTTGTCCAGAAATAACGTAATGGTCACCAAACAGTCTACTTTGGTGGAGTTGGTTAAATGGCATAAATATTATGCTTGAGGTCTTTTATGTTTACTTGAGAGGCTCTTGGTTTAATGAATCAGCCAGGAGCTGGCACTTATGACAGTAAAGCTCCATCAGTACTTGTCAATGGAGAAAACCAATTGATTAGGGTCTTGATAGAGCAGAAAAGCAGAAACTGGGAATATTTTTATTCCAAGTTCAAGCTGCTAAAAACTAACTGAATAACTCAACCTCAGAGAGAATGTGCCTGTGAACTAATTTCCACTTTATATTTAATTCCTATGAAACATAAGAATAATAAAGCCAAGAGCAAAAATGAGAGAACTGATTTAAACTAGTGAACGGTTGGGTTTTCACAGTCCACTTTCTTCCCTGCCTGATGTAAACACTCATGATTACAGGAAATAAGAAATATTATATTAAGTGCAAGGAAGTGACAGCAAGGTAAAATATCACCCAAGAATTCATTGAATGATGGAGATATTTCCTTGTTCTTTGCTCCTGAACTCACTCTGTGGCTTCTGAGATATACAACTCAGTTGCAATAATTTCCATATTGCAACAGAGACCACACTGATCATCAGGTGTTTTAGAATGTCCTGTGAGGTATGTGAAAAGCACTTCAGAGAAGTAAATTTTTCTTTTTTGTTTTAAGTGTATCTGTTACTCTATTACAGTCTAGTTTCCTTTTGATGTTACTTTCAGGGTGTTCATAGGAACACACAGTCTTTTGCACAGCAATTAGATGAACAGCAAACCACAGTGTCACTGTACTTCCCTGAGTGTCAGTGGTTTGTGTCAGCATGAAGTGGGGGAAGATCATCTGCGTACAATATACAATGGAGACAAGCAAGTGTAATTGCTTTAAGTCTTGTTGGAGACAATATTATGAAGGCACATCACTTCTACAACTCTGTATTTACCTGGGTCAGCATCCGAGTCATTCGCATCGGTAGCATCATCATCTGTGAATGGTCTGAGGCAACTCTGCCTGTCAACGAATCTCGATCTCCTGTTTCTGCAAGCAGGGATAGTGCCATCTGAAGTGAAATCACATTTACTGGTTAGATCAGCCTTAACCTCAGAAGATGCAACATTCAAACTGGTATTTTCTATTTATAAAATTAGACATTAACCATCTTGAATGAGATGAAGCCTAGCCAACTGTCCATGAAAATTCAGTGGCTTTGTTGTTGCTCAGTCCTCTACCCTCCGCATGCTGGGGGTCACTAATTGAGTTTGTAATGCTACCGTTGCTAATGCAGACAGTAGCTGAAATATACAGCACCTACAAAATTCACTGCACCATCTGCCTACAGCATCTCTGATCTCTAACATCAAGAATTTTCAGGTGCATGGGAACACTACCATCTTCAAATCCTTCATTGACACGGAATCTTAGACCTTGAACTTCCTAGCCAACAACACTGAGCGAGTTCCTTGACCATACAGACTGCAATGGTAACACACAAAATGCTGGAGGAGCTCAGCAAGCTAGGCAGCATCTATGGACAAAAAGTAAGCAGTTGATGTTTCAGGTCAAGACCATTCAGCAGACTATAATGGTAAACACGAGAAAGTCTCAGATGCTGAAAATCCAAAGCTACACACACAAAATGCTGGAGGAACTCAGCTGGTCAGGCAGTGTCTATGGAAATGAATAAACAGTCAATGCTTCGGGTCAAGACCCTTCTTCAGGGGTGAAAAAGGAAGGGGGAAGAGACCAGAATGAAAAGGTAAAGGGAGGGAAAGAAGGATTGCTAGAAGGTGATAGGTGAATCCTGGTTGGTGGGAAAGGTCAAGGACTGGAGAGGAAGGAATCTGATAGGAGAGAAGAGTGGTCTATAGGAGAAAGCGAAGGAGAAGGGATCCCAGACTGTAAATGGTTCAGCGTGAGATTCATTCCCCCACTTTCAAGGAAATCACAG